>NC_060087.1:104130411-105526036 GCF_922984935.1 Meles meles | reverse complement strand
ACTACAAAGAAACCAAATGTGAAAAGGTATCTATCACTCTTAATTGTTGTCTTATTCTAAGAAATTGCCATTGCCACCCAAACCTTCAGTGAATACCACCTCAATCAGTCAGCAGCCATCAACACTGAGGCAAGATCCTCTGCCAGAAAAAAGATTACAACTCACTGTAAGCTCAGATAATTAGTATTTTTTAGCAATGAAGTATTTTTTATTTAAGGTATATAGAGTTCAGACATAATGCTGTTGCACACTTAACAGACTACAGTATAGTGTAAACATAACTTTTATAGGAACTGGGATACCAAAAAAATTAATCTGACTTGCTTTATTGTGGTATCTGCCTTAAGAAAGTGGTCTAAAATCCAACTCACAGGACCCCTGAGGTTTGCTTACATAAAGAACTCTTGCAATTCAATAATTTTTTTAAAGATTTTTATTTATTTATTGGACAGAGATCACAAGTAGGCAGAGAGGCAGGCAGAGAGAGAGGAGGAAGCAGGCTCCCTGCTGAGCAGAGAGCCCAATGTGAGGCTCCATCCCAGGACCCTGAGATCATGACCTGACCCGAAGGCAGAGGCTTAACCCACTGAGCCACTCAGGCTCATGAAGTTTAAAGAAAGGGACTTAAGAGCAATTCAATAATTTTTTTAAGAGCAATTCAATAATTTTTTTAAGAGCAATTCAATAATTTTTAAAAGCCAAGTTATCTAACTTAAAATATAGACAAAGATTCTGAATATAGTTCTATATAGAAGACATACAAATAGCCATTAGTTCATTAAAAGATGCTCAAAACTGGCCACCAAGGAAATGGAAATCAAAAGTAAAATAGTTAAGATACCACTTGGGAAACCTGAGTAGCTCAGTCCATTAAACATCTACCTTCAGCTCAGGTTATGATCCTGGGATTGAGCCCCACACTGGGCTCCCTGCTTATTGGGGAGCCTGCTTCTCCCTCTCTCTCTGCTGCTCCCCCTGCCTGTGCTCTCTCCCTCTCTCTCAAGAAAATAAATAAAATCTTTAAAAAAATAAAAAAGGTTTGGGGCCCTTGGGTGGCTCAGTCGTTAAGTATCTGCCTCCTGCTCAGGTCATGATCCCAGGATCCTTGGATCAAGCCCCGGATCAAGCCCCACATTGGGCTCCCTGCTCAGCGGGAAGCCTGCTTCTCCCTCTCCCACTCCCCCGGATTGTATCCCCTCTTTCGCTGTCTCTCTCTCTCTGTCAAATAAATAAAATCTTTAAAAAAAAATAAAACAAAAAAGGTTAAACAGTTACCATATGATCCTACAACAGCCTAGATATATAATACCCAGGAGAAATGAAGACATATGCTAAAAAAGAGACTTGTACAAGAATACCTGTAATAGCATTACTCACAATAGCCAAAAAGTAGAATCAAAGCAAATATGCATCAAAAGATGAACGGATAAACAAAATGAGTATTATTTGGCAATAAAAAAGAATGAGATTATAATACATACCACAATATGGATGAACCTTGAAAACATTATGCTAAGTCAAAGAAGCCACTGATAAAGGACCACATATTGAATGAATCATATATATGAAATGAAATAAATAGGCAAATTTATAAAAACTACATTAGTGGTAGCCTAGACCTGGGACAGGCAAAGAGAAAGTAACTGGCTAACAGGCACAAAGTTTCCTTCTGGGGTACTGAAAAATATTTTAAAATTAGACTGTGGTGTTGGCTACACAACTCTATGAATATACTAAACAACTGAATTTACATTTAAAAGGGTGAATTTTGTGGTATGTGTAGTATGTTTCAACATAGTATTTTTTTTTTTAAATAGGACAGAGCTAAAAAAATAAAAAGCAGCACGTTATTCTTTGGGGAATAGAAGAGGAAACCAAACAGCAGATGAAAACTATTTTTAAATAAACCAAGTTTTAAAAATTAGGATGACAGGGGAACCTGGGTAGCTCAGTTCATTGAGCATCCCACTCTTGATTTCAGTTCAGGTCATGATCTCCCGGTCCTGAGATGGAGCCAAATTTCGCTCCACACTCAGCAGGACGTCTACTTGATATTCTTTTCCTCTGCCTCTCCCCCCGTTCTTACACACACATGCACTCTTTCTCACTCTAATAAAATAAATACATCTTTTAAAAAAAATCAGGAGGGAAAAATATTAAGTTATATACAAATAAATACGAAACGTGGGTATAAACTAAATGAATTATGTGTGCAATCTGATGTACAGAAATGGTGGTGTCATTACAAATTAAAGAAAATAAAAAGGAAATATTATCTAAGAATTACCTGGCTCAAAGAGATTGAATGGAGATCTTCTAAAATTTTTTTTTAGTATTTTATTTATTTATGTGACAGACAGAGATCACAAGTAGGCAGAGAAGCAGGCAGAGAGAGAGAGAGAGGAGGAAGCAGGCTCCCTGCGGAGCAGAGAGCCCGATGCGGGGCTCGATCCCAGGACCCTGGGATCATGACCTGAGCCGAAGGCAGAGGCTTCAACCCACCGAGCCACCCAGGCGCCCCTAAGATTTTATTTATTTATTTAACAGAGAGAGAGATCACAAGTAGGCAGAGAGGCAGGCAGAGAGAGAGGAGGGAGCAGGGAGCCCGATGTAGGGCTCGATCCCAGGACCCTGAGATCATGACCTGAGCCGAAGGCAGCGGCTTAATCCACTGAGCCACCCAGGTGCCCCAAGATCTTCTAAAATTTTATCTAATTTCTAGATTTCAGTCCTTTTCTATATTTGATAATAGCTTATGTATGTAAACTTAAGATTATTCCCAAATATCATACAGGTAATAAATATCAAAAGAATATATTATGGGACTGTCAAGAGTTCTAAAACATGGCCCAAAAAGTTTGACACTGCTACATTCCCTTTTCTAGGACTGAAGGGAATAAAAATGATGCTTCCAAGATTAAGTCACTGACCACCATTCCACTTCTGTACTTGGTTCTTGGAGCACAGAGAATTAGATCTCTGCTCAAGATACTCTCCAAACCCAGAAGCCATACTGTAGGAAACCCAAGCCACATGTAAAAACCATTTGTAGGTATACCAAGTAATAGTTCTAGCAGTGCCCAGCCTTCAAGTCACTCCAGATTAGGCACCAAAAATGAATAAAGAAGCCTCCAGGGAAGTATAGTCCTTAACTGTTTATGTATCCTCTGAGCATTAAAAGTATCTCAGGTTAAGGCACAAACCATCACAGATGGGAGCACAGACAATTTCATCCCTATTTAGTGCTGCCTGAATTCTAGACCAAGAGAATCATTAAGCCTAATAAAATGGCTGTTCCTTTACATCACTAACTTTGGAGTGATTTGTTGTACAGATATAGATGACTGGAAGAAGGGCTATTTCAACAATAAAGATATAAAATTACTCAATGAAATCTTACCCAAAAAGATCACATCATATTAAAAACTTATTCAAAAAGATCAAATAGAGGGGTGCCTGGGTGGCTCAGGTCATGATCTCGGGGTCCTGGGATCGAGCCCCGCATCGGGCTCTCTGCTTGGCTGGGAGCCTGCTTCCTCCTCTCTCTCTGCCTGCCTCTCTGCCTGCTTGTGATCTCTCTCTCCGTCAAATAAATAAATAAAAAATCTTTAAAAAAAAAAAAAAGATCAAATAGAATTTGTACTGGGAATACAAGGCTGCTGTAATAAAAATAATGCAATATAACACATTAAAATATTTTAAAATTTTAATCATCAAGCAGTAGGCTAAGAATTTATCCAATAAAATTCAATATATATAATCTAATAGAACTAGGGGCATATGCATGCATGATCCCTTTTTTTTTAAAAGACTGATTTTTTTTAAAGATTTTATTTATTTATTTAACACAGAGAGATCACTAGTAGATAGACAGGCACAGAGAGAGAGAGGGAAGCAGGCTCCCTGCTGAGCAGAGAGCCCGATGCGGGACTCGATCCCAGGACCCCGAGATCATGACCTGAGCCAAAGGCAGTGGCTTAACCCACTGAGCCACCCAGGCGCCCCAAGACTGATTTTTTTTTTTTTGAAGATTTTATTTATTTGACAGAGAGAGAGATCACAAGTAGGCAGAGAGGCAGGCAGAGAGAGAGGGGGAAGCAGGCTCTCTGCTGATCAGAGAGCCCAACACAGGGCTCAAGCCCAGGACCCTGAGATCAGGACCTGAGCCAAAGGCAGAGGCTTAACTCACTAAGCTACCCAGGCACCCCTTTAAAGACCGATTTTTTTTAAAAGATTTATTTATTTGTCAGAGAGAGAGAGAGAGAGAAAGCACATGCGTGCAAGCAGGAAGGGAAGCATGCAGAAGGAGAGGCAGGGATAGGGAGAAGCAGACTACCCGCTGAGCAGGGAGCTCCAAGTGGGACTCAATAGCAGGAGCCGAAGGCAGACACTTAACCTACTGAGCCACCCAAGTGTCCCAGATCCCTCCTTTCTTAATATATAATAACTATTTAAAAACCAACAGCCAGTCTGATACTTATCCTCACCTCTAATTACTGAAATAGGTATATCCTGGAATTTAAAAAAATGAGTAATATACAGTCCTTGATCAAGAAATTAATGATCTAGAAGCAAATTCAGACATATGCACACCTATAATACAATATATTAAGTGCTATAATGGAAAGAGAAGAGTAAAAAATATATTCAAGGGGAGAAAGAGACAGAGCCCAAGAATGCTTCTCAAAGAGTGACATGTGATTTAAGTTAATCTTATGTGATATGGAAAGAAGGACAGAAGACTATTCCAAGCAAAGGGAAAAACAAAAAGAAAGGTTGGGTGGGGGGGGGTGGAGAGAAGGGTGGAGGCAGAGTACGTACTACATACAGTGGATGGGGAATAGGAAGCACATCATTAAAAAAAAAATCTGTGCTGGAACTTTTAGATAAGGAAGAACTGTTAGAAGCTTGTAAACAGGAGACTTCCTTGATCAAATTTTGTATTACCAAGATAACACAAGTGGGAGTACACAAAACAAACTGGAGGTTAAGTGTCCATTCAGGGAAATCAGTGGAGAGATACTGTGGACATTTCACTTTTGAGGGTGAAACAGAAAAAACAAGTAACACAGAGGTACAATCTTAATATATGCCAAACCATAACCATAAAAATAAGGAAAAAGTTCATTCTTTAAACACTGAGATACCACTAACAAAACAACTAAATATAAAGCTAAATCCTCACATTTTCTATTAAAAATTTTTGATGAACTGAAGTTAAAAACCCTATAGACTAGACAAAAATAGAACAGCCTAATTAGCTGTGGATATAAGTTGAGATTTCTAATGTTAACAAAAATGAAAGATACCAAAAAAAGATTAATACATTTAACAGCTTAAAATATTATAGAGGAAAAGTATAATATAAAAAGGAAAGTCATGAAATGGTATAGATAACATAACTGAGACAATTTATTCCTTTGATAAAGTTTACCCAAAATGGGAATCAGAGAGAAGGGGATAACTTTCTAAATTAGGGAATGACTAAATAAACCATATCACTATAATATAATAAGACATTATTTTTTAAAATATGCAATGTATATATGTATAATAAAACATTAAAGAAATAAAATCTATACCCTCATCACAATTATATAAAATGCAAACCATGTATGATTAAATGAAGGCAAATTCAAATTTTTTTATTTATTTTTAAAGATTTTATTTATTTGACAGAGACAGCTGAGAGGGAACACAAGCATGAGGGCCCTGGGATCATGACCTGAGCTGAAGGCAGTTGCTTAACAACTGAGCCACCCAGGCATCCCCAAATTCAAATTTTTAAAGTCACATTCCTCTGTACAACTGGTGATAGCTCAAAACAACAATTTTTATTTTACATGTAAAAATGTGGCTCATCATTCCCAACTGATACTTAAAAAATTTATTTACAAAGCCATACATATTCAGATAAGTCCATATTTATAAACAAGATTTGCATTTGTTACTCTCTCATAAGAGAATGCTTAAATGGCTAGTTCTCCATAAATCATTTAATTAATTAAAATTAATTCCCTAAAAAATATCCCCTATGGCTTTTATACAGTAAAAAATAACTTTATTAAGCATGTATATTCTTTGAGCATAGTGTTTATTCAATTTCTTTAAAACCATATGGGTTTAGTCTCCACTGTAAAGCCTAAACGCTTCTATTGTCATAAAATTATACAGAAGAAATAAAATTAGGATGATTTGACATGGCTATGACTCTCACTTTTTACTCTTCTGCTAAGAAACAGCACAAATAATAAACTTTGTAATAGACAACAGTGATCAACCTAATTCAATTCACTGAAGTGGAGAGTGATTATATTAGATCACTCAACCAAGAATTCTATATGGGCAAAGGACTTCATATTTTAATGGCAGCCAAATAAATTCAGGGGAAACTGAAACCTCACAGTTTATATCAGCGTATTTTTTTAGCAAATAACTTTTTATTATATGCTATTAAAAGAAAATAATGCAGCAGAAAATGACTCAAGACACAGCTTAAAGGTCTTATGTCTGAATAGGCAGATCCCTAGTTTTCCGATGACTTTGTTGGGTTTTTCTAATAAACAAGTGTTAGTTTTTTTTTAGTGCAATTAGAAAACTCAGGGATTTTATATAACTCACTGAAGTTTAAAATGAACAAATAAACTGGGAAGAACACAATAAACATTACCTGCATAGCACTCTTGCCCATTTTAACAACTTCAAACAACATCATGTTTTCCACTCCATTCTGTTGGTGATGACCATTCATTCGGTTTGGACCAGAAGGAGGTTTTCCTCCACCATTTCCACCTTTGCCCTTTTCTCCTGGGCCCTTTTTGCCTTTTTTACAAGTCTGCATAAAAATACAAGTTAATTAAGTTATATCATTATCCTTGAAAATTCAAAATAAAGCTACAGCAGAAAGCAGTTAAAAGGGTACATAATTATAACATGCCTAAACCTGACCTAAAGAGGAGTGCCATACACATGTCATAATAAAATGATATGGTTGAGACAGCTTCTCTGTGGCATCAATTTTTTCATTTATAGTACCAGACACCTCACATGATACTGTAGTAAGGAGCACAGCCTCTGCAGACTGACAGACTGCATGGGTCCAAAGTTTTACTCCTATTAGCTGAATGATGTTGGGCAAGTCACTTAACCATACTGTGCTTCAGAGTTTCTAATTTGTTTCTAATCCTCTGAAGTGTGCTTACTCATAGGGTTGCTGCTTTAAGGGGCAGACTGCAGTGGGCAGCAAGAATAAAAAAACACTTTATCAAATAAGTAACTCGTACTTAGTTCAAATTTCTAAATTTTAACTACTATTAGTCTTATAAATTACTGCAGTGCACTGATAAAGGAATTCTAAAAAGTATGAATATATGTATCAACCTCATTCATATTCCAGATAAACGAAGGAGAATTCAAATTTAAAAAATCATGTTCCTCGGGGCGCCTGGGTGGCTCAGTGGGTTAAAGCCTCTGCCTTCGGCTCAGCTCATGATCCCAGTGTCCTGGGATCAAGCCCCGCATCAGGCTCTCTGCTCAGCAGGGAGCCTGCTTCCCTTCCTCTATCTCTCTCTCTCTCTCTCTCTCTGCCTGCCTCTCTGCCTACTTGTGATCTCTGTCTGTCAAATAAATAAATAAAATCTTTAAAAAAAAATCATGTTCCTCTGTACCACTAGTGGTAACTCCATACTTATTTATCAAGACAATTTAGTTAATGAACACTATGGAAATGAAGCCCCTTTATAAGGAAGTTGTCAGTACTGGGGAGTGGGGACTTCATAAATCAGCGAAAAGGCTGCCTACACACCTCAGTTATAAAATACTTCCCACGGCCTTTTAACTTGTTATAGAAAAGCAAGTCATTCCCTAACTCAGAGTCCTCATTTCTAAAATGTCAAAGTTGTATTAAATCTTTACAGATTAGGGGCACCTGGGTGGCTCAGTGGGTTAAGCCTCTGCCTTTGGCTCAGGTCATGATCTCAGGGTCCTGGGATGGAGGCCCATGTCAGGCTCTCGGCTCAGCGGGGAGCCTGCTTCCCTCTCTTTCTGCCAGCCTCTCTGCCTACTTGTGATCTCTGTCAAATAAATAAATAAAATCCTTAAAAAAACCTTTACACATTAGAATAGATGATTTCTACATCTCTTTTCAACCGACACATTTCTGTGATTTAGAGCAAGGATCGGCAAACTTTCTGTAAAATACCATACAGTAAATATTTCAGACTCTGCAAGCCACTACATTCCATCTCTGTCACATATTCTTTATTTTTACAACCCTTTAAAAATGTTTTAAAAACCATTCTTAGATCATGGACACTATAGAAACAGGCCATAGTTTGCATACCTCTGATCTACCGCCAGGTCTACACACTTATTTCTACTGACAGCCTGTATGTTTGTAACTTTGTTCCACAGAGGATCCTTCCTACTTCCTCAAGAGTCCAAAACCACCCTACTCTTAACAACTACCTCAAACTCCTTCCTAACAACTGAAATATATTACTTGTTAATTTACATTGTTTTGTTAATGAGATTCAGTCTTTGTGAACCTAAGTCACTAATTCCTAATTGCAGAATGAAAGGTTATTGTCCCCAGTAAAAGTAATTTCAGAGATAAGGGTGAAAGAAAAGATCAACTACAGAGAGTACACCAGAAAAGTAGAAAATGTTAATTAAATGGAATTATATATTTTCAATTTACCTATCATATGCTTCAATATTCCCTGTTGGTATGGAAAACTAGTACAATTAAAATAGCTCAGTGGATATGCTAGGCTAGAAAAAAAAATAATGTGCAAGGAATGATAATACAGGGAAATACCAGAAGTAAACATGCTAACCTAGGCACAATCTTGTAGATGAAAAAACATCTCTAAAGCAAGACTATGGGGTCCGGGGATGGGGGGGGGGGGAGGGGCGGGGCTTGGGTGGCTCAGTGGCTAAGCCTCTGTCTCTGGCTCTGGTCCTGATTCCAGGTTCTGGGATAAAGCTCCACATGGGACTCCCTGCTCAGTGGGGAGTCTGCTTCTTCCTCTTCCTCTGCCCCAACCCTGCTTTTGTTCTCACCACCTTTTAACAGATGTGGGTTCAAACCCTTTAACCACTGAACTTATCTGGACCAGTTTCCTATCTATAAAATCAGGAAATTTTCTAATTCACAGGGTGGTTCAAATATTAATTTAGATAACATTTTTAGCACAGTGCTTGGAACATACATAGCATAGTGTCAAAACGTAGTTACTATGATTATTATTATTATAATAATAAATCCTTAATCTGAGCCCTAACACCTCACTTACAGCAAGACTATACAAAGTTAAACTAGTGGCACAAAAACTTTGGGGAGTCCTCTAGTCAGATGCCACTGTGAGTCTTGTCCCAACCTGTAATTAAATCAAAGTCAAAAGTACATTTTCAGTTTTGTAAGATGGCTGCAGAATAAGAAAAAATAAGTTTTCTAATGGATAACCATATACTACCTACTAGAATTGTGACTGTCTTTAGACAGTCATGAGTTAACATTTTATTTATTCACACTTTTGTCTCAAAATGTCTATGTTTTAAGAGACTAAAAAAGGATATGAAATTATGAAATATGGATTATGTGAACTCTAAAAATATATGCCAAAGATTCATTAAATGAATTGTACTCCACAGATAAAATGGGGTGCTCTGACACCATTAGAAATGATAGCAAAAATTCACTGACAGGGGGTGCCTGGGTGGCTCAGTGGGTTAAAGCCTCTGCCTTCGGCTCAGGTCCTGATCCTAGGGTCCTGGGATCGAACCCGGCATCGGGCTCTCTGCTCAGCGAGGAGCCTGCTTCACTTCCTCTCTCTCTCTCTCTCTCTCTGCCTGCCTCTCTGCCTACTTGTGATCTCTGTCTGTCAAATAAATAAATAAAATCTTTTTAAAAAATTCACTGACAGGAAAACTACTTACAACATACTATTAAGTTTTAAAAGCAAATTAAACAGTTTGCATAGTATGAATCCATTTAAGTAAAAGTCTATGTGCATGTTTATAGACATGTGTATGTACAAAAGAACGGTTCACAAAATGTTTAAAGATTATCTTACCTCTGTGAGACAGGTTTACAGGGAAATTTACTTTATTGTACAGTTCTGTATTATAGACATTTTTTCTTTTGTTTTTAAGACTTTATTTATTTATTTGTCAGAGAGAGAGAGAGAGAGCACAAGAAGAGGGAGTGGGAGAGGGAGAAGCACGCTCCCCACTGAGCAAGGAACTCCGAGGTAGGACTCCATCCCAGGACCCTGGGATCATGACCTGAGCCAAAGGCAGATGCCTAACAGACTGAGCCACCCAGGCATCACTATTACAGAATTTTTTTTAAGATTTTATTTATTTGACACAGGTAGAGAGAGAGAGAGAGAGATCACAGGTAGGCAAAAAGGCAGGCAGAGAGAGGAGGAAGCAGGCTCCCTGCTGAGCAGAGAGCCCAATACAGGAATCCATCCCAGGACCCTGAGATCATGACAATTACAGACTTTTAAAAAGTAAATGTGTCACGGTGCCTGGGTGACTCAGTCAGTTAACCATCTGACTCTTGATTCCAGCTTAGATCTTGATCTCAGCGCCATGAGATCAAGCCCTGCATGGTTCTCCACGCTCAGCATGGAGTCTGCTTGAGATTCTTTCTCCCCTCTTTCTCTGCCCTTAGTCATGCTTGTGCTCTCTCTCTAAATAAATAAAATCTTTTTAAAAATTTTTTAAATAAATATTTTAAAAATGTGTTGTAGGAAAATATAAATCCCAAATTCATTTTGGGAAAGAAAATGGTGAACAAAAACAAGTCATCTTTTGCACACTGTATTTACACACATACACAGAGTCAAATGTACTTTCCAAAACATCAAAATAATTTACGCATTCACCAAGTCATTCAGGGTCCTCAGACTATGCACTTATATTCTAAATCTTCATTCTATTGAGTCAGAAACTCACTTTGTTATGTTTGGGGTTTTTTTTTTAAGTTTTATTTATTTAAGTAACCCCTACAACCAACGTGGGGCTCGAACTCACAACCTGGAGATCAAGCACTGAATGCTCTTCTGACTGAGCTCGCTAGGCACCCCTCACTTTGTTACTTTTTATCCTTAGTATTACTTATAAAGAGTAAAACTCTCGTCAACTGGAACCTACTGGACTTAAACTGATTATAGGTTACGTTTTTAGGATAGTTTAGAACAAGGAATTTTATTTATTGCTTTGCTTTGCTTTATGTTTGACTACTCATGTGTAAATAAGGCCAACAGAGTATCAATTGTGCTTAGCATACTGTGCTTTACAAAATAAATTATTAGAAATACAAACAACAAGTGTTGGTGAGGATGTGGAGAAAAGGAACACTCATGCACTGTTAGCGGGAACACAAACTGGTGCAACCACTGTGGAAACCAATACAGAGGTTCCTCAAAACATTAAAAATAGAACTATCCTATGATCCAGTAATCACACTATTGGTATTTATCCAAAGAATATAAAAACGCTAATTTGAAAGGATATATGTACCCCTATGTTTATTGCAGCATTATTTACAATAGCCAAATTATGGAAGCAGTGCAAATACCCATCCATAGATGAATAAAGAATATGTGGTGTCTACATATACAACAGAAAATTATTCAGCCACAAAAAAAGAATGAAATCTTGCCATTTGCAAAAACATGGATGGAGCTATAGAGTATAACATTAATTAAAGTAAGTCAGAGAAAGACAAGTACTGTATGATTTCACTCAAATGTGGAATTTAAGAAACAAAGGAAAAGAGAGACAAACCAAGAATCAGACTCTTTTTAACTACAGAAAACAAACTGATGGTTACGAGAGGGAGGTGGGTGGAGGAATGGTTGAAATAGGTGATGGGGATTAAAGACTATACTTATCATAACAAGCACTGAATTATGTACAGAATTGCTGAATCACTAAACTATACACCTAAAACTATTACACTGTAGGTCAACTATACTGGAATTAAAATTAAGAACGTACAGAATTAAAAAAAAAAAAAGAAACAATGTTGTATTATTAATTTCAACTTTACAGTAGTGGAAAACAGATAATCAAAAGATGTTTGACCTAGAAGCCAAAGAAACCATATACATTCAGAAGGCTTACCATACTAGTGGTGGGGGGAGAACTTTTAAAAGACAACATGTGAGACATAACTAAAACAGCTTTATATTTTTATATGTATATATGCACTATACATACTTTTCCTTTGCCTTGCTTTTGGTTTTTTCCTTCAATGTCTTCAAAATCTGTGTCAGAAGAAAAATGTGTTTCTGACTCCCTGTGACAGAAAAATAAGCAATTATTTAAAACTTTCTTTAGAAATATAGGTAAGTTTCTAACTTTTGCCATATTTTCTAAAACAAAGGCTTGGTTAACTCTTTACAAAATTCCTTATTAGCATTACATGTAATTAAGATGCTTCCCCAAAACATCATACCATAGCATATTACAAACATAAAATTATATAACAAACTACAAAGCAATAATCTAAAACAAAAATACCGATAAACATTTTTTTATTTTCTTAATTTTTAACCAAAACAAAAATGTATAATACCAGTGGATCTCAAAATTTTAACCACAGGGGCACCTCGGCGGCTCAGTGGGTTAAAGCCTCTGCCTTCAGCTCGGCTCATGATCCCAAGGGTCCTGGGATCCAGCCCCACATCAGGCTCTCTGCTCAGCGGTAAGCCTGCCTCTCCCTCTCTTTCTGCCAGCCTCTCTGCCTACTTGTGATCTCTGTCTGTCAAATAAAATCTTTTAAAAAAAAATTTTAACCATAGTAACTGTGGTGTTCTATTGTAATGGCTGATTTCATTTTCTGATTCAAGACCATGGAGTTCAGAGAAGACTACATTTTAACACTATGAACTGGATGATCTTTATTAGGGAATTTTAGTGATATTAAGAATCCTGGGGCACCTGGGTGGCTCAGTGGGTTAAAGCCTCTGCCTTCAGCTTGGGTCATGATCTCAGGGTCCTGGGATCGAGCCCCGCATCGGGCTCTCTGCTCGGCGGGGAGCCTGCTTCCTCCTCTCTCTGCCTGCTTCTCTGCCTACCTGTGATCTCTGTCTGTCAAATAAATAAATAAAATCTTTAAAAAAAAAAAAAGAATCCTCTGACCACTCCTCGCTCACTCAAAAAATATTTGGAAATATAAGTATAACTATACAAAACACGTACTTCTGAAAGGATATATACAGAACATTTTTACAAACTAAACCATCTGAAATACAAAAGGGAAGTGCTAACTGATCAAAATCCTTTATGAAGTAAAGAGGTAGTGAACTACAGGAGAACTGATTCTAGTACTAAGAAACTGTGTGATCTTAGACAAGTGACAACCTCTCAATCTTTTTCATCTATAAACAATGTACATGCAAGAAAGAATGAAATCTCTAAAGTTTCTTCAATCTCCTCCAATATGTAAATCTACATATTCTCACTGTCTCTCTCTCAAATAAATATATAAATCTGTAATTCTAAGAAGCTGCCCTTTATTTTGGAGTAGGTGAGGTGTTTTATATAATCTGGATTTTCTCACACATAAGGAAGAAGACTAATTTAAATACATATGTGTAATGCTTCCTATATATGCAAACATGGGTCTATCTAAGTACTAGTAACATACCCTCACATTTAAGAGCTGAAGGCAAGGCATACTTGAAATCTGGGTCATAATGGAGTTAGAACTGAGCCACACCCATAAAAGATAAAGTTTTACCACTTCAAATATGTAATCCTAGTACCAGTTTTGCTTAAAACAAATGGAATCAAAATGCAAAGCTCTTCTTCTCTAACTAGATTTCTTCTATTTCCATTTTCATTGCTAAAATAACCAGTTGTCCAGAGGTTATGAGGTAGGTAGGTACACTTTATATACCTATAGTAATGGCTAAGTTGCTAGCAAGGAAAAAAATTACTATTAATAGCAGTTACCTACAACATAATTTAAACAATGTATTGAAGATTGTGGCAATCCTAACTATGTCCTATAATGTTGTGAGGAAGGGCCTATAATAAATCCCATTTCCCAAGAGTTAATGCACCAAAACCTGAATGACTACTGTCATATTAACCCTGAAAATCATGCCTATAACATCTTAGGAAGATTGTTGTCATCAATACCCTTCCCACACACCTATATGGCCTTGCAAAAAAAGAAAAAGAAAGAAAGAAAATGTTTTTAGGTATCTTGCTGTCTATAAGTAAGATTTCTTTATTCCCAAGACATTTGTGGGACACTAGCTCTCTTAGCTCTGTAACTGCTATAAATCTGCAAACAATCACTAGTCTTCGCAATATTCCAATGGCCACAGAGTAATCACAGGCTCAATTACACTCTTAATTCTCATCTCTCCCAACTAAAAGAATGAGCCACTAGAGGTTTGATTACTAACCGGAAAACCTTATGAAGAAAGCTAAAGTGAGGGGCACCTGGGTGGCTCAGTGGGTTAAAGCCTCTACTTTCGGCTCAGGTCATGTTCTTGGGGGTCCTGGGATAGAACCCCGCCTCGGGCTCTCTGCTCAGCAGGGAGCCTGCTTTCCTTCCTCTCTCTCTGCCTACCTCTCTGCCTGCTTGTGATCTCTGTCAAATGAATAAATAAAATCTTTTAAAAAAAAAAGAAAGAAAGAAAGCTAAAGTGAGTAATCAGGGTAAGAGCCTAAAACATCCCCAACCAGAGAAGAAATACTCTTGAAAGTCTGCCCTTCTCATATGTTTTCCTCTGCTTTTAAGATCAAAAGAACACCACCACCACCTATCCCAGGTAAAATAACCTATGCTAGCATGTTTATGGAGCATACCAAGTTAACCTTTTAGTGGCCTGAAATTTCGTGAGTCATCTATCATATGACTGACTCTTCCACTCCTTTCTCTTTACTCTGTCCCCCATCTCACCTACCCAAACAAACAGTTTAATCTACCTCCACATCAATTCCCTCTTACCCATTATCCTGTTTCAGGCCTTAATTACTTGAGATATTCTAATAGTCAGTAGTCTAGTTTATAACACAAACATTCTTAATTGTCTCTAATCTTAACATAATTAAGGAATTTCATAATTTTAAAATTGTCCAACCAAACATTATATTTTCCTTGGACTATCCTGTATCCTACCTCAAACAAAAACAAGAAATTTTCCTCAAGAATCTTAAAAACAGAGTCCATATACACTGGGATTAAAATCACACTGAAAAGCACACTTCAAAATACTAGCAATATCCCCGTAGACCACCTTAGTCTCCACCGAAAATAATAAAATTATTTTAAAAATGAATACCTATAAAGCATCAAAAGTAGACACCGGCTACCACTATGTACAAAGTATTTATCTGATGTTTTCAAAATTCGTAGCAGCCAAATTAATTTCAAGTCAAGTTTATAAAGATTCCAACAGCAAATATAGTATAGTATATATGTGTATAAAGTTAAAGGGATCCAAAGGCAGTTTAAGGGTTCCTTTTTCACTGAGGCACCTCATGAAACTGCAGCTTCGTATGAAAACCACTATTACATACAGTAGCTGAAATTCCTTCCTACATCAAATACTAAAGAAGAATTAGAATAAAAGTTGAATAAGGAGTATAGGTAGCTTTTAAGACAAGGTTGAAGAAAATACCTATGTTGAAGTCAACTTTATAGACCAATAAGCATGTAATTTTTTCTGAAAAAAAATATGGACAGCATGTCCTACCCTCCCATATTTGTTTAAGCTTATTGTCAGTGCATTTTATAACAGAAATCTGGAATTACACCCTAAATACTACTATGTGGTATATATTCCTTACCAATGGGAACACTTAACTTTTTAAGAATTTCAAGGCACTCCTTCAAAACAGTTGCTATTATAAAAACTAAATATGGATTCAATGAACTGCACAGCAAAATAATAAATTGTACTGTATCTAAATTAAAAAAATAAATCAAAAACATAGTACAAAAAACATGGAATCACTGTTACAAAGACCAATGAGCATTGATATAAACTGTTTCGAAATACACATACTTTTATCTTATACATTAGATCTTCTGCAGAAATAATTTTAACTGAAGTTAATATATTGCCCATTTTGTGGAAAAAGTATTTTAAGAATTTTCATAATATACTTACTGTAGTAGATTAAAATCAGTTGGTATTTCTGGAGCTGCTATCATTTCTTTATCATCTTCTGGAACACCCCAATGTCAGAAAGATATTCATAGATTTACGTGGGTAAAACAATGGTTTGCTTCTTTCTTCTAAGACAAACAATTCCTTTAAGGGAAGGGATGCCATATTTATTACCAACAAATGAAAAATATTTGGAAGGATATCTGTACTCAAAAATTAAATTTCCCAGGGCCTGCTACTGTCCTTCAGGTAAAAAAGGATTTTTTCCCCCTTGCATTTGACTGCATTTTTTTTTTTTAAGATTTTTAAGACTTATTTATTTGAGAGAGAGTGAGCAAGCAGGGGGAGGGGCAGAGGGAAGGTGAGTTAAACAGACTCCCCGTTGAGCAGGTAGCCCAATAAGGGGTTCCATCACAGGACCCTGAGATCATGAATTGAGAAGAAATCAAGAGTCAAATGCAGTTAGACGCTTAACCGACTAAGCCACCCAGACACCCTGACTGCCTTTTTAAGATACGGATTTGTTATAAACTGTTGCAGTCCCACAACAGTATTAACAGATACAAAGAAAAACCCTGGTATTATAATTATTTTTAAAATTTGTATGATTCTCGCTCTTTGGTCTTAGCCACAGAAACAAGATGATGAAGGGGACATAATCACTGGAAAGCACTGCAGTAAGACACATGTTTTGTGCCGTCACTGTGGCTCTAAGGCCTACCACCTTCAGAAACTGACCTATGGCAAATATGACTATCCTGCCAAGAGGAAGAGAAAGTACAACTGAAGTGCCCAGACTAAAAGATGAAATACCACTGGGACTGGTCGAATGAGACACCTAACTGTATACCACAGATTCAGGCATGGATTCCATGAAGGAACAACACCTAAGCTCAAGAGGGCAGCTGTTGAAACACCCAGCTCATCTTAAGTATTTCAACGATGAGTCACATAATAAATGTTCTGATTTTAATTAATCAATTAAAATAAGATTTGTTATGATGCTCTTGCCTGGCTTAAAAAGACATATGCCCTAAACAGGAATAGGATGTGACTCTTCTACTGGTCCTAAAATCCTTATGACAAGTTCAAATCATAATACAATGCCTGAAAATTCCACAGCTTTTGCTGGCAGTACCTGGCTGGTCATGAGTTCAAGCGCCATATTGGGCATAAAACCTACTTTAAAAAAAAAAAGGCAGAGTCTTCTACAATAGAAGAAACATAAAGCCCAAAGTCTTACTCATTAATAAATAACCATGATAATACACTGTGGAACAGGGAAGGGGAAAAAATGTTAGCTCTGATCTATTCCCTTAAGAACCTACAATCAATTTAAATACCAATAATGTCATATGAACAACAGATGAATACCATCTGTGACCAAAATAAGTTTAGTTTGGCCACAGGAAGGATATTATTTCTGGTTTTGAAGGTCAAGGATACAGTTCCTAACTGAGAGAAAGATCTAAAAGCAAATGACAAATCTGTAACAAAAGAGAGAAAATACGCTGAGTCTGAAGCTCTTAACCTTGTATATAACTTTCTTTTATAATTTTCTTATGTTTTCCTTTTATTTACATGTGAATCTAGGACTTGATAGCTACCTAAAGAAAAAGCAGATAGGACTTACATCCAATTAATAATAAATGTTAAAGTATCACATACTGATTAGCTTCTAATCTCTCCCAATAAAGACATTATACAAAAAAACCAATTCAATTTTTCCATTAATTTTAAGATTTTTTTAAAGTAATCTTTACACCCAACCTGGGGACTGAACTCATAACCCCAAGATCAAGAGTTGCATGCTCTACCAACTAAGAAAGCCAGGCACCCCATTTTTTCCATAAATTTTAAATCTCTAAAAAACATCATAAAAAATCATAAATGGCTAGTAGTATTCAATTAATAAAAATTTAAAACAGTGAGCTTCCTAGCTCACTCTAATTAAGCTACCATGAACAACAAAATAATGAGGTAACAGGACAAACAAGAAGAATGGATAATCCACAAATCAAGCCCTGAATAAACAAGAGTTGTCTACAACACCACTTTGAGTTTTTCTTTTTCTGAAGAATACTCATACTATAAAATCTTTATTTAGATATGACTGTTAGAATGGGCGTCTCCTTGCACTAAATCATGGTCCCAGGACTGGTTTCCTCTAAAGCCACTAATTGTTAATGTTATTATTCGTATTATAACCTAAGGAATTATCTAAGTAGCACACCAAAGTTCTGAAACTTGCCCTCACATGTAGGATATACCTTAGGCTCCTAAAAATCCCAACTTATTAAAAGAAACTATTTCTTAAAAAAACAATTTTGTTTTTTATAAGGGAGCTGGAGAAGTATAGAGCTAGTAAGTTCTATACGTGTCAGATAATGTAGATGGCAAGTTGGAAATAAAGTGCTTGTATTGTCTGCCTACCTGCAATGCCCTCTATCCACCCCTCAAGCATTTTATAAAACCAAACTTGCTGTATTCTTGAATATACAATTTTTTAAAAGTAGTTCATAACTATATTCTCCTAAGGGATATAAAGAATGCATCAGCTCTGTAGAGCAGAGAACACCAAATAAAATAAGTATTATGTGATACAGTTTTCACCTTCCTCTAAATAGCACAGATTTCTAGTATACAAGTTTTGCCAGGTCCAATTATACTGTTCAGTGTATAGGGCTATCTTAACATGTATTTGGTAATTAGAAACCAAAGCAAACACAAAAGAAAAATGGAATTTATAAAGAGGTGATTCTCCCAGACGAGTTGTTTGTATTTTAAAAAGAAGTATCATGACATGGTCTAACAGGTTTAGAAAATATTATTAAACTAACTCCCTATTCCAGTTAAATACTTAAGAGTTTTTAAATATTAAAATTCCATCCAACTAATCAAAAGTATCTACCATATATGCCAAACACAATGCTGGGCACTGGGGCATGCAGTGGTGAACAGGAGAGATCCTTGCCATCATGGAACTACTTGTACCAATGAACATGAGAATGTTTCTACAAGAAGGTACTTACCTCTACTGCCACCTAATATTATTAAATATAAATACTAAACTGCTTATGTCTGAGTTTTTACTATTTTAATCATTGTCTAAATAACGAATTTGCCACCAAACATTTCTTTATAGCTCAGAATATAAGTTGCTTTGTAATTTGAAAGAGGAGAAGCAATGGGTAAATTAGCATTGGGGGTTTTTTAAGAATGTAAACTTTACATGCAGGAAGGGCTATGAATTTTTTTTTTTTTTTTCATTTTAAATGTCTACAGCTGTATATAAATACAATTTGCTTACCCCAAAGTTACATTTAAAAACAAGGTCTTTAAATATACTTAATATCATCTGTCTGAAGTTGGAAAACCCAAAACTGTAATAATATGTAATGTTCAAATAAAAAGTATGAGTTTAATGATTAAACTCACCACACCATTTCTGGACTACTGTAGGTTACTAATTTTTCAAAAAATATGCTCAAAGATCACAAGGTGGAGCTCTCACCTAGTGTCAAGGAAAAACTGAGATTTGTTTTTTATCACATGTACCAATTCTCTGCAACTACTATAGAAGAGTTAACATTCCAAAAGCTTTGAAAAATAAATTAGAGAAATGAAATTTGCTTTCACTCTCAACACTATGTTCCTTTTGAGAAAAAATGCATTCAAAAACAATTAGCTTCTGTTTATCCTCACTGAAAACTAAGCAAACACATTTGTAGATGAGTTGAATACACTTTAAAACCACTTCCTTAGTTTCAAGTGTACAGTATACCGCCATTAAAGGTTTGTTAAATACATTCATATATAATTATTGAATTAAAAATGGGTGATTATGTATTTTTAATTCTCTACATTAAATTCAAGTACATGCTCTCAGCAGCACTGCTTTTGATAGAGATCTAAAAGCTAAAACTTGAACACCATAACTTTTTCAAGTTATCTATAATAAATATGTTTATAGCCCATTACTCAGAGTTTACATTACACGTTTAATTCAGTAACAAAAAAGCTTTCTTCTCTCACTTCTGAAAACATGTTGGACACCAATTACTATAACATATAAACACAAACATATAAAAAATTATATAACTATGCTTGCATCTTTAACTTCAAATGACTTACTAAATTCATTAAAATTACCCCACCCCTGGCGAAAAAGTAAGAATACACAAAAATATCTGTTTTTCTATGATATTGTTTAAAAATCTTAATGTAATTTTGATTTTTTTGGTAAAAGTTTCAAAGTTCTTTTAACTCAATCCTAAGTGGTCTCAAGATTAAAAAATAAAAAGCTGCAAAATAGAGAGCCATCACTAACAAGGTCCCTCAGAATCTACACATTATGAGGGATTGAGTGAAGCACTTAAAGTAGCTACGTGTATTCCTAAAAATGCAGAAAAATTCAGCTGCTAACAGCCAGCAAATTTAGCACATACAAATATGCCAATCTATTATCTTAACACTCCTCCCAAAAGGATTAAATCCTTC
Organism: Meles meles; assembly: GCF_922984935.1. Classification (NCBI taxonomy): domain Eukaryota; kingdom Metazoa; phylum Chordata; class Mammalia; order Carnivora; family Mustelidae; genus Meles; species Meles meles. The sequence continues at coordinate 105,505,388 of NC_060087.1, read as the reverse complement.
TATCTATGAGAATTGCACGTAAGAAATACATATAACCTTCTGAAATGCAACCATCACTATAATACAAACACTTTAAAGTAGGAACTACCTAAATATACAGCCATATGTTAATTTACCATACAAAAATACAATTAATAGAAAACTCATACTATTTACGATGACTAGTAACATGGGTCAAGATTGATAAATCAAAGCCCTATATTAGGATGAAATTATTACCAACAACAAAAAAGCAGCAGCAAAGGAAAACAGTCAACATAACAGGGTGGTGACAATGTAGGTGATTTTCACATCTTTAATCTATAACTTTATTGTTCATTTGGAAAAAGTAAATTATGAGGGTGGAAATGTACTTTTGAATGTCCTTTTTTAAAACCTGAACTACCAGGGCACCTGGGTGGCTCAGCGGGTTAAAGCCTCTGCCTTCAGCTCAGGTCATGATCCCAGGGTTCTGGGATCTGTCAAATAAATAAACCTTTAAAAAAAAAAATTTAAAAAAAATAAAACCTGAACTACCTGAGGAATTACAAAATATCTCTGCTGGTAAAATCTGATTTATTCATATTTCAGGTCCATAATCTTATGAAGTAGGTACAAAAAACTAAGTTCTATCATAAAATTATTTTTCTAGGGTGCCTGGGTGGCTCGGTTAAGCAACTGCCTCTGGCTCAGGTCATGATCCTGGAGTCTCAGGATAGAGTCCTGCATCGGGCTCCCAGCTCCAAAGGAGTCTGCTTCTCCCTGTGACCTCCCCTCTCATGCTCTCTCTCACTGTCTCTCTCTCAAATAAAGATTTAAAATCTTTTTTAAAAATAAAATATTTTTTAAAATTTAAAAATTAAAAAAATAATAATCTTTTAAAAAAGTAATCTCTATGCCCAACATGGGGATCGAACTCATGACCCTGAGATCAAGGGTCACATGCTCTACGAACCAAGCCATCCAGGAGCCCCCAAAAAACGATCTTTATCATGTTCATCTACTCAAGCTTAGCAGGGAACAAAACTTTATGAACTTCTGACAAGACCCACAGGCGTGCTCCTTTTACTGGCCTACCTACTTAAAAGACAAAATGAAGAAGTCTCATTCAGGCTGAGATCTTGAAATGTTAAAAAGTAAACTTAGTTCCTATAGTAGTATATTTAATCAATGCATGCAAGTTATTATGCTTCCTTACATCAAATGATAGGTGGCAACTATGAGTACATAGTTAAGAAATGAAAAGCTCACCAAAAACACCAAAAAACTGTTATACGTAAATTTTTATATGTAAATACATACACCTTCAAAAGAAGAAAATCTACTGCCCCTTTAATGATTACTAAGACTTTTTTTTTAAAAAAAGATTTCTCCTTGCTCAAAAAGGTGTTTTTCGGGGTGCCTGGGTGGCTCAGTGGTTAAAGCCTCTGCCTTCAGCTCAGGTCATGATCTCAAGGTCCTGGGATCGAGCCCCACATCGGGCTCTCTGCTTGGCAGGGAGCCTGCTTCCTCCTCTCTCTCTGCCTGCCTCTCTGCCTGCTTGTGATCTCTTTCAAATAAATAAATAAAATCTGTTTTGTTTTGTTTTGTTTTTTTTTAAAAAAAGGTGTTTTTCCTCCCTATATTTATCTCCCCAATTCCTGCTACACATCTTCTGGGGAGACGACAAGGTGAAAAGAATGACAAATCAAACAATGATCATGCATACCCAGACCAGTGACAAAATTTTAACCAAACATTTTTTAAACCCTTGGAGGCTTGAACTCAGGACCCTAAGGATCAAGACCTGAGCCAAATAAGATCAAGAGTCAGATGCTCAGCCAAAGGAGCCACCCAGGCACCCAACCAAAACGTTTCTTGATAGCATACCCGTATCATAACTACCCACATATATCTTTGCAAATATAATTTCCTTTCCATAAGCCTGGGTAGTGTCCTTAAGAATTTCTAATGGTAGCACAGGGAAAGGTAATCTGGAAATGGTACTAGAAGAAATCTGCATGGGGCATCTGGGTGGCTCAGTGGGTTAAGCCTCTGCCTTCGGCTCAGGTCATGATCTCAGGGCCCTGGATCAAGCCCCCATCAGCTCTCTGCTCAGCGGGGAGCTTGCTTCCCCCCCCCACCTCTGCCTGCCTCTCTGCCTACTTGTGATCTCTGTCAAACAAATAAAAACTTTAAAAAAAATAGAAGAAATCTGCACACTTAAGAGAATTAATTACCCTGTCTACATTTCTAACTAACTTGATAGGTCAAATATTTGCCCTTACAAACTTAAAAAATAATATACACAAGAAAGGCAGGAGACCAAAAGTAAAAAAAGACTTTCTCAAATAACTAAATAGACAAATTGAACACAATTAATGCCACAACACTTCTGAAACAATTTCTACTTTCAGGAAGAAGGGAAGGAGCAAGCTGGGGCACAGACATGGCATCACTAACACTGCCAGAAACTAAAGCCAGACAGAACTGGAAACATCCACCTGTTCCCTTCCTATTTTTAAGCATATGATAGTAGGTGCTCAGCAATCTTCCTCGTTTCCTTGTCTACCCACATTCCCCCAATACTTTCCAAATAGGACTCCAGTCCTAAACATAATTAGAATCACCTGACCCAACCTACATACTGACCTTGCCCCAGATCTCAGACCATCAGTTTTGATTTCTGCAGAAAATTTAGCACGCCACTCCTGAACTTGGAAACAAATGAGTACTACCACTTGTGGTTAGGGGTGGGAAGGAGTAGGGAGGTAAGAAAAAGGTTCTGCCTTATTCCTGCAGACCCACTGTTTCACCCTATACTCAGTTGTACCCTGTGCCTGAGTCATCCCAGGATCAATACCCTACTTTATTCTTGGTATATATTATATTATATATATAATTATATTATTAGCCCCATCCAAGAAACTGGATTCTTGCCCCTAAACCCACTCTAAAAACATTCTCTGTCTCTCCAGTTGCCACAACCTCCTCTCATCTGTCTACCAGACTGACACTTGCTACTAGACACTGGATATCATGTCATACCTGATATACCAGACATATATCAACTATCTAATTCCAAGTCTGCTGATTCCCCAGTGTGCCCTAACAAGTTGTGGTTGATTTTTATAAATAAATATCAAAACATATAAGTATCAAATAAATATCAAGATAAATATCAAAAGATAAAATATTTATCATATATTATCACCTTAAAATCTTACCTCAGTCTGCCAAGGTCAATAGCTAAATCATGAATAATTTTTTTAAAATAGTATCAATGATCACTCTTCGAATCACTTATACCAGAACACCATATTCAGCTTTCTGCAGTGAGTTAATTTAAAAAATATACATGCCCCACTGACATTCCTTTCTGTATGTTAAGACATCATGAATAAACAGTGATAATTACAACTGGATGTAGTGGCTATCAACATTTCAGAGGTGGGACCCAATTAGCTGGTATTAATGAATATCTAGATCTGAAAATCAAATATACAACCATGAGCTAAATTCAAGTGTGAACACTTGTAAATGGTATACAACATAATATAAGCATAGTGCATTATTACCATCAAACTCACTTCACACTGGGCATCGTTGGCTCACCGGCAGACTTCAAGCAGTAACAGATATTAAGACAGATTTCATAGCAAAGTAGATGAAAACAAGCTAATCTTGCCTGAATTTCAAAGGAAATCCAAATTTTTATTTCACGTATTCTAAGACTAATCACATGAAAACTTCACATTTATTTATTCAAGGTGTACAAAAAAGTATCTAAATGAAATATTGAGTCTTTAATATTAATTCACAGGAAGGTATAAAATTGTAACTAAGATAATAACAATAAACAATAATTAAAACAAAGTATAAACAAGCTAAATAAACCACTTTATGGAGGATAATGGGAATTTTTATGATTTTATTTATTTATTTGACAGACAGAGATCACAAGTAGGCAGAGAGGCAGGCATAGAGAGAGTGGAGGAAGCAGGCTCCCTGCTGAGCAGAGACCCCGATGTGGAGCTGGATCCCAGGATTCTGGGATCATGACCTGCGGAAGGCAGAGGCTTAAACCCACTGAACCACCCAGGCGCCCCAGAATAATGGGAAATTTTAATATAAAATTTAGAATTACAGGGCACTTGGGTGGCTCAGCGATTAAACGTCTGCACAGAGATCACAAGTAGGCAGAGAGGCAGGCATAGAGAGAGTGGAGGAAGCAGGCTCCCTGCTGAGCAGAGACCCCCCAATGTGGAGCTGGATCCCAGGATTCTGGGATCATGACCTGTGGAAGGCAGAGGCTTAAACCCACTGAACCACCCAGGCGCCCCAGAATAATGGGAAATTTTAATATAAAATTTAGAATTACAGGGCACCTGGGTGGCTCAGCGATTAAACGTCTGCCTTCGGCTCAGATCATGATCCCAGCGTCCTGGGATCCAGCCCTCTGTGAGTCCCATGTCCGGCTCCCCGCTCAGTAGGGAGCTTGTCCCTCTGCGCCTGTCCCTACTAGTACTCTCTCACTCTCCCTCCCCCCTCTTCCTCTCCCTTTCTCTCAAATAAATAAAATCTTTAAAAAATTTATTAAAATTTAGAATTGCAGTTACTACTAGTAAGCACAAAATTTTTGTCATTTTAGTACGACCACAAAGCACAACATACATCCTACATACTATTTTTTGTACCTTCCATTTCTTATTAGGTAACACCCTATTAAAATACCTAGCATTAGTATCCACTTGATACAAACTGCTAACCTTTCTACTAACATGCACAATATATAATTCATGGGCTTGAATTATATTCATATTGAAGTCTGGAAATCCAATACGCTTTCATAGTGAAGTTTATAAAAGCAGGATGGATACTTCCCATTTCTTTTTTATTTTTTTAAAGATTTTATTTATTTGACACAGAGAGAGAGATCACAAGTAGGCAGAGAGGCAGGCGGGGGGGGGGGGGGGGACAGGCCCCCTGCTGAGCAGAGAGCCCAATGCAGGACTCATCCAAGGACCCCGGGATCATGACCTGAGCTGAAGGCAGAGGCTTAACCCATGAGCCACCCAGGCGCCCAAAGATACTTCCCATTTCTTATTTGCAGATCTAAGAGGTAGGTTCTTCAATGGTAATTCAAAGACAAATGACAGAAAAGTCATATGTATTGTATTCTAAATTTATTTAAATCCTAACCCTTAGCTTTCCTAGAGTAAAACATGTAAATGACTTTTTAAAAGGTAAATTTAAGCCAGCAGACACCACGAAAAACCTCAGAACAACATCCCTAATGAACACCAATACAGAAATCCTCCAAAAAATACTAGCAAACCAAATTCAACAGCACAATGTAAGTATTATACACCATGACCAAGTCAGATTTATTTCCAGGATGCAAAGCTGGGGCAATGCACCAAAATTAACCAATGCACTATATTAAGAGAATGAAGGACAAAAAATTTCGTAATTATCTCAACTGGTGCAGAAAAAATATTTGATAAAATTCAATACCTTTTCACGATAAAAACATTCAACAAAGTAGGAATAGCAGAAAGTACCTCAACATAACAAAGGCCACTTGGGAAAAGCCCACACCTAACACCATATTGAATGGTAAAAAACTGAAAAGTTTCCCTTTTAAGATCAGAAATAAAGCAAGGATGCCTGCTCTCACTTCTATTCAACATAGTATTAGGAGTCCTGCCTAAAACAGTTAAGCAAGGAAAAGAAATAAAAAACAGGAAGAAGTAAAATTACCTGTTTGCAGATGATATGAACTTGTATGTGTATAAAACCCTAAAAATTTCACATTCACACACACACCCCAAAAAACCCATTAGAATAAATTCAGCAAAGTTCAGGATACATAGTCAACACAGAAAAATCAGTTGTGCTTCTATACACTAACAATGAACAGTCCAATTTTAGTATATGTGCTGCCAAAGCGAGCACTAACGATGAACAATCCAAAAGGAAACTAAGAAAATAATTCTATTTGCAGTAACACCAAAAGAAAAAAATTCTTAGGAATAAACCTAACCAAGGGAGGTAGAAGACTAATACATTGAAAATTACAAAGCACTGCTGGATGAAATTAAAGAAGACACTTCGGGTGCCTGGCTGGCTCAGTCAGTGGAGCATGCAACTCTTGGGTCTCAGGTTTGTGAGTTTGAGCCCCATACTGGATGTAGAGATTACTTAAAGATAAAAGAGGAAAAGAAGAAAGAAGACACAAATAAGTCTAAAGATACCCTATGTAAACTGACTGGATGGCTGTTATTATTAAGATGTCCCACAGTACCCAAAACAATCTACAGATTCAATGCAATCCCTATCAAAATCTCAAGAGCATTTTTTTTTTTTTTGCAGAAACAGAAAAATTCATCATAAAACTCAAGGTACTACAAATATCCCAAACAATTTGGGGGGAAAAAAGAAGAAACAAAGTTGGAGGCATCACAATTCCTGATTTCAAAACATATCACAAAACTACAATAATGAAAACAGTGTGCCACTGGCATAAAGAAAGACATACAGACCAACAGAACAGAATGGAGAGGGCAGAAATAAACCCTTGCACACACATTCAAATTGTTTTTGACAAGACTGCCAAGACCACTCAATAAGGAAAGGACAGTTTCTTCAAAAACTGGTGCTAGGAAAACTGGATATCCACATGCAAAATATGAAGATAAACCATTATCTCACACCATATAAAAAATTAATTAAAAATGGGTTAAAGACCTAAATGTAAGACTAAAACTATACAGGTCCTACAAGAAAACGTTAGAGGAAAAGCTTTGCAACACTGGACTCCGCAATGATTTCTTGGATATGACACCAAAACAGGTAATAAAAGGAACAGACAGAAGAGACTACATCAAAAATTTTATGTATCAAAGAACACAATCAACAGAGTGAAAAGGCAAACTACAGAATGTGAGAAAATATCTGCAAATCATGTATCTAATAAGAGGTTAATATCCAGAATATATAAAGAATTCCTACAACTCAACAACAAAAAATCAAATAACACAAATTAAAAAATGGATAAAAGACTTGAATCAAAATCACATCAAAACCACAATGAGATACTACCTCATACTCTCTGAGATGGCTAGAATCAAAATATACAGAAGTGTCTGCAAAGATGTGTAAAATACTGAACACCTGTGCACTGTTGGTAGGATTGGAAAACTGTGTATCTGCTATGCAAAACAGTATGGAGATTCCCCAAAAATTTTTAAATGGAACTACCATGTGATCCAACAATCCCCACTTCCGTGTACATATCTAAAACTGAAAGCTGATCCTCAAGATATATTTGTACACCCACATTCATAGCAGCACTTTTCACAATAGCTAAGAGGTGGAAGCAGCCCACACGTCCATCAACAGCTGAATGGATAAACAAAGTAAGATGTATACGTACGCTGGAATACTATTCATCCTTAACAAAGGAGGAAATCCTGTCACATGCTACCACGTGCAGCATGAACCTCCATAGCATGAACCTCCAGGACATTATGTTACATCAAATAAGCCAGTCACAAAAAGACAAATACTGTATGATTCCACTGACATGAGGTACCTAAAGTTGCCAAATTCATAGAAACAGAAAGTAGAATAGTGGTTACCAGGAGATGGAAGGAGTGGGAAAAGGGGCGTTGTTTAATGGGTACAGAGTTTCAGATTTTCTTTCCTTTTTTAAAAAAGGTTTTGTTTATTTGATAGACAGAGCACAAGTAGAGCCGAAGGCAGAGAGAAAGGGAGAAGAAAACTTCCCAACAAGCAGGGAGCCCGATGTAGGACCTGATCCCAGTACCCTGGGATCATGACCTGAGCCACATATGCTTCTGACTGAGCCACCCACGCACCCCAAGTTTCAGATTTTCAAGATGAAAAGTTCTGGACATGTTACACAGGAGTGTCAATGTAACTGCTGAACTGTCCACTTAAAAATGGTTAAGATGGCGGGGGGGGCACTTGGATGGCTAAGTTAGTTAAGCACTGGACTCTAGATTTTGGCTCAGGTCGTGATCTCAGGGTCATTAAGATTGAGCCCCATGTCAGGCTCCACGCTGGGCATGTAACCTACTTAAGATTCTCTCTCTCCCTCTGCCCTTTTCCCCACCCCCTCACTCTTATGTACTGCTCCCAGAAAAAAGGTTAAGATGGTAAATTTCATGATTTTTTTACAATAAAAAATTTCAACCTCCTTTTATCAAGTAAGCAACTCCTTTATCATACAAACTCAGAAGATTTCATAAATCATCAAACATCTGAAAATACTTTTCTACTGAGCAAGCATATTACAGACTTTAACTATTGATATCTTTTGAAACATAATTTTTAGAGGGAGGGGAGGCAGATGGAGAGGGAGAAAGAGAATCTTAAGCAGGCTCCGCCCTGGGCATGGAACCCTACACAAGGCCAGAACTCACAACCCTGAGATCATGACCTGAGCCGAAAGCAAAAGTTGGACACTTAAACAAGTGAGGCACCCAGTGCCCCTGAAATATAGTTTTATAAATAAGACACTAATAACTGATATCTACACTCAAAGTACTTTGTTTTGGCAAAGAGATTTTGTTACGTATTTAATATGATAAAAATGAACCGGGGAACCTGGGTGGCTCAGTGGGTTAATAAGCCTCTGCCTTCGGCTCAGGTCGTGATCCCAGGATGCTGGGATAGAGCCCCACGTGTTGGGCTCTCTGCTCAGCAGGGAGTCTGTCCCCGCCCCCTTCCGCCTGCCTCTCTGTCTACTTGTGATCTCTGTCAAATAAATAAATTAAATATTTTTTAAAAAAATCAACCAAAGCTTGTGTAACTTCATGGCAAAGGATCCAAAGAAACACCTAGCTTTTGGGGGGAAAAATGTACTTGGTTGAACAATTTAATAAGCTAGTCCCAGCTACATTTTCAAATTTACTCACCATGTGGTATGAAAACAATCACTGAAACCCATTTAATAACAACATTTCTCTCCCTTGTTAAAAATTTGATGGTATAAGTTTCACAGTTTCCCACAAGAGAAAAGCACATAACTTAAAGCTGGAAAAAAAGCAACAAGAACCTTCTAGCAGCAATCAAGCAAGCTGCAGTCAAAAGCTAACTAACATGCAAGTTATACTATCCCTAAAATATAGCATGTGGTTCCATCGAATTTGGGAGAGGGAGCTTATCATTAGTGTAAACCATAAAGATGATACTGAAGAGAGATCAAAATGTTAAAACGTATATAGATTACTGGTACCAGATGTTACAAAGGGCCCCCACATTTTGCCCTATAACCTATTCCATTTTTTTTTTCATTTTTTAATTTTTTTATTTACATATAATGTATTATTAGCCCCAGGGGTACAGGTCTGTGAATCGCCAGGTTTACACTTCACAGCACTCACCATAGCATATACCTTCCCCAATGTCCATAACCCAACCACCCTCTCCCTACCCCCCTACCCCCAGCAACCCTCAGTTTGTTTTGTGAGATTAAGAGTCTCTTACAGTTTGTCTCCATCCTGATCCCATCTTGTTTCATTTATTCTTTTCCTACCTCGCCCAAACCCCCCACAATGCCTCTCAACTTCCTCATATCAGGGAGATCATATGATAATTGTCTTTCTCTGATTGACTTATTTCACTAAGCATGATACCCTCTAGTTCCATCCACATCGTCGTGAATGGCAAGATTTCATTTCTTTTGATGGCTGCATAGTATTCCATCGTATATATATATATACATCTTCTTTATCCATTCATCTGTTGATGGACATCTAGGTTCCTTCCATAGTTTCACTATTGTAGACATTACTGCTATAATCATTCAGGTGCATGTGCCCCTTTGGATCACTACATTTGTATCTTTAGGGTAAATACCCAGTAGTGCGATTGCTGGGTCATAGTGTAGCTCTATTTTCAACTTTTTGAGGAACCTCCATGCTGTTTTCCAGAGTGGCTGCACCATCTTGCATTCCCACCAACAGTGTAGGAGGTAACCTATTCCATTTTTACGGCCTTTATATACCCATAAGTATATTTCATCCACCTTGGTATGCCATCCAACGATGAGAGAGAGAGAGAAGACCAATTCTCAATTTGAGCTCTAAGATGATGGGAATTTTTTAAAGTCCCAGAGCAACTGAAACCAAAAGACTACCTTATTTCTAAACCACCACAAATATATTAAAGCATTCCGAAAAACATCCCCCCGAAGGATTATCTAAATGCTAAAAAAGGAGGCAAAATAATGATTCAGCACACATGTAATATTAATAATGATATGCTATTAAAGGAAAATATATCCTAGAACGAATGCTTTAAGTATTAGGTACCCTTGAAAGTACACTATATTGCAGAGAACTCAAAACTACTATCTTAAATTGAAGAGGTTTATAGTTACGGTGACCTTACTTTTTTTTTTTTAATTTTATTTATTTGACAGACAGAGATCATAAGTAGGCAGAGAGGCAGGCAGAGAGAGAGAGAGGAGGAAGCAGGCTCCCTGCTGAGCAGAGAGCCCGATGTGGGGCTCGATCCCAGGAGCCGGGATCATGACCTGAGCCGAAGGCAGAGGCTTTAACCCACTGAGCCACACAGGTGCCCCACGGTGACCTTACTTTTAAGACATAATTTGTTGTACAAATGATTTTATCTGCTAAGTCATTAGAAAAGAAACTCCTCAATTAGAAAACTCTTTCTACAGAAAAACATGTGTTGTAATGATCCACTTCACAAGTTTCTACCAAATAATTCAGTAAAAATCTGAGAACAACATGCGTAAGGAGATTCTTCACACACAAGTATATCTCCCATTTTATTCTATGATTATTCCTTTGGCAAAGGGCTCAAAATGCTCTTTTCATCATGAAAAGCAATCTCTCTCTACCATCAGCGATTATGCTCAACCTTCCTGATTAATAAATTCCAAACAAGAAAAAGATTTCTTCTTCAACTGCTTGCAAATCATTCTGCTCGTTTGCCAAATACTCCACTCGTGTCATTTTACTCTAAAGTTTTACTTTATTATGCCCCTGCCACCGCCAATGCCCCCACTCAACCCCACCAACACACAGGTTAGTCCTGTTATTATATTACCTGCTTTGGCTAGCTAGCAGTGACAACTTACTAGGTATTCAACTATATTTCACCTGTCTCTTTTTCTGTCTAAAATTACACAGTAAAAAGCAGATTTCTCCAGTGATGTAAAAATCATCAGCATAAGTACCAGTAAACCTATCTCACTAATTCACACTGATCGCAACTTGCAGATAGATCAAGAAATGGCTCAGGTTGGGGTGCCTGGGTAGCTTGGTGGGTTAAAGCCTCTGCCTTCGGCTCAGGTCATGATCCCGGAGTCCTGGGATCGAGCCCCACATCGGGCTCTCTGCTCGGCGGGGAGCTTGCTTCCTCCTCTCTCTCTCTCTGCCTGCCTCTCTGCCTACTTGTGATCTCTGTCTGTCAAATAAATAAATAAAATCTTAAAAAAAAAAAAAGAAAGAAATGGCTCAAGTCACTACGGCAGACTGAACTCTCACACCATGGAAAACATCAACACAACTCAACATCTTCTGTTAGGTCTGGCACTTAATACCAATGTCTGTAACAAATTGTTTTTGCCAGTATACTACTTTCAAGAAAGAACAGTAAAATATATATATGGATGTATTTGCATAAAAATAAATACTGGAAGGATTGACAAGAAACATTTTTTAAGTTGCCTATAAGAGGGAGGGGATGAAAGAAAGAACAGCAAAGGCAGGAGTCTCTGCAGACTTCTATGCATACCTTTCTATATCAAATTTTAACTTTTTATTTGGAATTTTAACCTCTGATTTAGGAAAATGAATTACCTCTCTAAAATATGAGCCTGAATTTCTGAAATTCCTGAAGTTGAAAAACATTTAGAGAAATAAACCTAATTGTGTATATCAAATGTGTATGCAGAGAAAACACTTATAGTAAGATTGCAAAACATCCTTAGTGAGATGAATTCCAAAGACAAAAATATAAAGAAAATTCAGACTTAATAGTTTTGTTGTTTTAATACTGATCCTGCTCTTCTGAAGCTATTTTCTTTTTACTCTTCGACAGCAAATAAGTAATCGTGTTAATGGTATTAAAAATCAAGAGTTTAATAAGGCTAAAATCAAGGCATCGTCTTATTAGACCCCAAGCTCCCTTAACTCCCTTAAACCAAGCTGGACTTCTGATCTATGGAAACTGTGAGATAATAAATGTGGTTTTTTTAAGCCAAAAAAAAAAAATTCAAGAGTTTAAGTGTAAGAGAAAAAAGGTAGCTATTAAAAAAAAAACCTTTAATAACACATGCTAAAATTTAAAAAAAAAAAAACACATGCTAAAATTGAGCTGAAGAACAATGAGATATCACCATTCCTATCAGAATGGCCAAGATTTAAAAAATAGTGACAAAACCAAATGACAGCAAAGATGCAAAGAAACTGATACTCATATACTGCTGGGTGTAATTGTAAAATGACACAGCCACTCTGATAAAAAGTTTAGAAGTTAGTCCTAAAAGCCATACATGCTTGCCACAAAAAATAAATGTCTTTTTTAAAAGATTTTATTTATTTTTATTCGAGAGAGAAAAAAAAATGTGTGCTGTGTGAGCTGGGGTGGGGGGCAGAGGGAGAGGAAGAAGCAGACTCCCTGCTCAGCAGGGCTCAATCCAAGGATCCTGAGATCATGACCTGAGCCAAAGTCGGACACTTAACTGACTGAACCACACACGTGCCCCAAGAAATGATCTTTATGTGACCAGACAGAAGTGTTATCTAAAAGCTATGGTGGTAATCATATTGCAATATACAAATGTATCATCAACACACTGTACACCTTAAACTTACACAATGTTGTATGTAAAGTGTATTGTTACATGTAAAAATTTTTAGAACTAGAAAACCATATATACATTTACCACAAGAACCAGCACTTATTCCCAAGCATTTATCAAAGAGAAATGGAAATCTACGTCCATACAAAAATATGAATGCAAATGTTCACAGCAGTTTCATTTGTGATGGCCAAAAAGAGGAAACGATTTTGTTCTAGGTTGAATTGTGTCCCCCCAAAATTCGTATTTTGAAATCCTAATCCCCCATACCTTGGAATGTGACCTTATCTGGAGTTAGGGTCTTTACAGAAGTTATCAAGTTAAAACGAGGATTTCAGTGTGGGCCCTGATCCTGTAAGACTGGTGTGCTTATAAAAAAGGGAAATTTGGGGGCCCCTGGCTGGCTCAGTTGGTGGATCATACAACTCTTCATCTTGAAGTTGTGGGTTTCAGCCCCACACTGGGTGTAGATTACTTAAAAATTAAAAAAAAAAATCTTTTAAAAATGGGGGAGGGGGATTTGGAGAGACATGCACACAAGTGAGATCATCAGGTGAAGACGGAGGCAGAGACCAAGGTGACATTTTTATAAACCAAGGAACACCAAAGATTGTCAGTAAACTACCAGAAGCTTGGCAAGAGACATGGAACAGACTCTCTCCCACAGCCCTCAGAAGGAACCAACCTTGCAGACACCATGATCTGGGATATCTAGCCTCCAGAAGTGTAAAACAATAGACTGGTCATTTAAGCCAACCACTTTCTGGTACTTTTTAATGAGAACACTAGTAAAGTATACAAACTAATAAAAACACTAATTCAAATACCCTTCAATGAGTCGGTGGTTAAAACAAACTGGTACATCCAAACTGTGGAATATGACTCAGCAATATAAAGGAATTAACTGATGGAATCCAACAACTTGGATGGATCTCAAGACAATTATGTTGAGTGAAGAAAGGCTAATTTCAACAGGTTATATACTGTATGATTTCCACTTATCTAAGAGCTTCCAGAATGACACAATTATAGAGAACAAATCAGTGGTTGCCAGGGATTAGGGACGGAATTGAGAAAGGTGAAGGAAGGTGATGAATGTAACTACAGACAAGTAGTATGAGGGATCTTTCTGATGACATAACAGTTCTATATCTTCATGGTGGTCGTTACACCCATCTACACCTGTGATAAAACTGGACAGAATCAGGGCGCCTTGGTGGAAGCATCTGCCTTCAGCTCAGGTCATGATCTCCGAGTCCTGGGATCAGCCCCGAGTAAGGATCCCCGTTCAGCAAGGAAGTCTGCTTCTCCCTCTCCCCTCTGCTCTGTGCTATCGCTCTCTCTCTAAAATGAGTAAAACCTTTTTTAAAAATGGGACAGAGTTATAAACACAACACAGTCACACAAATGAGTGCACATATAACTACAGAAATCTAAATAAACTCGTGTGGATTACGCCAATGCCAATTTCTTGGTCTTGTTATTGTACTATAGTTATACAAGATGTTTTCATTGGTTGAAACTGAATGAAGAATATATGGAAACTTCTCTCCTGTTTTGGCAACTTCTTATAAATCTAGTATTATGACAAAGTAAAACTTAAAAATGTCTAATCAAATTCCTAGCAAGGTTTGGAGTGCCTAGGTTGCTCTGTTGGTTGAGTATCCAAACTTTTGGTTTCAGCTAAGATTGGGATCTCAGTGTCGTGCGTGGGACGGAACTCCTTACCAGGTTCCATGTTCAGCACAGTGCCTACTTAAGATTCTTTCCCTCTTCGAGCCTGCGCCTATGCACGCACTCGCACGCGCACACTCTCTCTCTACCCCCCCAAATAAATAAATAAATTATCTTTTAAGAATCCTAACAAGGGGGACGCCTGGGTGGCTCAGTTGGTTAAGCAGCTGCCTTCGGCTCAGGTCATGATCCCAGCATCCTGGGATCGAGTCCCACATCAGGCTCCTTGCTCGGCGGGGAGCCTGCTTCTCCCTCTGACTCTGCCTGCCACTCTGTCTGCCTGTGATCCCTCTTTCCCTCTCTCTCTGACAAATAAAAAATAAAATCTTAAAAAAAAAAAAAAGGGGACGCCTGGGTGGCTCAGTTGGTTAAGCGGCTGCCTTCGGCTCAGGTCATGATTCCAGCGTCCTGGGATCGAGTCCCACATCGGGCTCCTTGCTCGGCAGGGAGCCTGCTTCTCCCTCTGCCTCTGCCTGCCACTCTGTCTGCCTGTGCTTGTGCTTGCGCTCTCTCTCTCTCTCTCTTTCTCTCTCTGACAAATAAATAAATAAATAATCTTAAAAAAAAAAAAAAAGAATACTAACAAGGTTTTTTTTTCCCCCCTTCAAAAGCAACAAATGATTCTTAGGTGAAAAGGCAAAAAAATTATAAATGCCAAAACAATTCCGAAACAGAACAGATTTAGAGAACCCACACTATATGCTATATCACAAGCTTACTATAAACCTACAGAAATCAAAACAGCACAAATGGTGATCAAGACTAACTTACAGAACTAGAAACCTGAAATAGATGCACATACGCATGGTCACTTGGTTTTTGACAACAGTACCAAGGCATTTCAATGAAGACAGTCTTTTTCAAATGGTTGGATACCCATGTGCCAAAAAAGGTTACTTAATCCACACCTTGTAACAAATCCAAAAATTAACTCAAAATGAATTCTAGACTCAATGTAAAAACCTAAAAGTATAAAACTTCTAGGTGGCTTTACTTATGATCACTAAAAGATAAAAAAACAATCCAAATATCCTTCAACTGATGAATGGATAAGCAAATTACATTACACCCATACAATGGAATACTACAAAGGAACAAACTTCTGATACACATGACTCAGCTGAATCTCAAATGCATTACACTAAGCGAAAGGAGCCAGGCTCAATAAGCTACTTATTGTAGGATTCCATTTATATGACAATCTAGAAAAGGCAAAGGAAAAAAAAATCTACAGACATAAAACAGATCAGTGGTTGCCAGGGGCTCAGGCTGGGAAGAAAGACTGATTACACCAAAATTACTGGGGAGATCTGGGAGTGGAGGTACTAGAATTGTAATATATTTTGATTGCGAAGATGTTTACATAACTATACACATATGCCAAAACTCTCAGAACTGTACACTAAAAAAAGAGTGAACTGGACTTTATGTAAATTATTTTAACAAGAATTTTTAAATCTATGTCCATCAGTGCTGCCCCCCACTACCAGTCAAATGCTTCCTTCTAATTAATTTCTCTAACATCTACAAAACTATGCTTTAGCCAGTTGAAAAATATTTAATTCAATGTTTCTCTAGTCATTTTAATCAATTAACACATAAACTGTCCCTCATACCAATGGACACAATTAAAGATTTTAGCCAAAGGCCATAAGCATTTGTAATTTTAACAGGTAACACCAAAACTGGCCTCCCTAAACAAAGGCTATACCAATCTGTACTTCCACCAGCAACCGATGTGTGGGTCTGTTTCTGCACATTCACTAACATTCACATTCGCATTGTCAACACTTCTGAATTTTGGGGGCACCTATGTGTCCTACTCTTGGTTTCAGTTATGTCGTAATCTCAGAGTCATGAGATAGAGCCCTGTGTTGGCTCCTTGGTCAGTGCAGTTGGCTTGTCCTTCTCCCTCCCCCTCTTCCCCTAGCCCCTACTCGCCCACAGACCCTCTAAATTTCTCAAATAAATAAATGTTTTTTAAAAAGTTTTATTTGCCAATCTGCTATTGTGAAAAATTCAAGACACAGGATAACCTCCTTAAAATGAGGTCCCACTTCACAAACTTAGAAACCAAAAACACTTTGAATAAATCCCATTATTCAAAACTGATAAACTGAAAGATTTGGGTAATGTAGTATTCATCATTATCTGAGCTCTTGCTAATGAAAATCAGGAACCAAATAGGTCTGGCTAAAGAGGGGTACTTGCAGTTTTAATTTGTACTTCCTTAATTTCCTTAAGTTTATTTAAGAGCCATTCTTATTGTCTTTTCCATAAACACTCTATTCGTGTCATTTGCCCATTTTCCAAACAGGCTAATGATCGCTTTTTTTTTTTAAAGATTTTATTTATTTGATAGACAGAGATTGTAACTAGTCAGAGAGGCAGGCAGGGTGAGAGAGGAGGAAGCAGGCTCCCCGCTGAGCAGAGAGCCCACCGCGGGGCTCGATCCCAGGACCCCGGGATCATGACCTGAGCTGAAGGCAGAGGCTTTAACCCACTGAGCCACCCAGGCGCCCCTAATGATCGCTTTCTTACCAACTTCAAAAAAGCTCTTTAAGGGGCTCCTGGGTGGCTCAGTGGATTAAGCCGCTGCCTTTGGCTCAGGTCATGATCTCAGGGTCCTGGGATCGAGCCCCGCATCGGGCTCTCTGCTCAGCAGGGAGACTGCTTCCCCCTCTCTCTCTGCCTGCCTCTCTGCCTACTTGTGATCTCTCTGTCAAATAAATAAATAAAATCTTTAAAAAAAAAAGGCTCTTTAAGTGTTAGGATAGTCTTTCAAGCTTGATAAAACAGATTCTCTCCACTGCTTCCATAAAGACAGATCACTTCCTGCTAAAATGGCATCCTTGTGCAATGCAACAGTTGTTACATATAGCCCCTATAATCTCTCCTAGTTTGACTAAACCTTGTCCACCAAGGCTTTATCTTCCAGTCTGCTCACCTCTTTCTCTGCTCCCATTGCCACATACGAAAGATACTATCTTTTGCACTTGTGATTTGAGATCAGCCATCTCCTCTTGAGCTAGCTCACTACTCTCCATGCTTCTCTGATGCACTACCTACCTACCTTACATATTTTTTGTAATGTGCACATTTTCTCTCTCTCCAAGTATGCACTTTAAAAAGTCTGCTAAGGGTTTTTTTCTGTTCACCTCATTATTTCTATATCATACCCAAAAAGAAAAATGCCCTTACATCATGGCAAAACCAGAAGTCTTATCAAAATACCTAAGTAATGTCATAAAATGGTTTCTATTAACACATCATAAACTTTCACTGCTGACACTGAATATTTTCTCAAAGGTTAAGTTTTGCCCAAGGTCACACAGGTGAGGAAAAGTCTGGGCTTAAACCTATCTTCTGCTCATTTGCTTCACAAATAGATGGGTATCTTGTTAGGCTAATCCACATACCATCTCTTCAGAACATAAATGAGATTATGCTCTTAAAGTCTTCTGAATCAACCCATTTCAAATACAAGATGTGTTGGGTTTCCTTCCTCTGTATTTTAGTATCTAAAATGATTACACAGAAAAACCCCCTGAAATACCTTATATACTTTGTTCAATATAACCACTAAAAACAACTGTTTCCTTACAATCGTGTATACAAAATGATCGCTAGCAAAATCTTGAACAGCAGAAAATCCCCAACAGCTGCATTTTACCATCAATCTTATTATAAAGCAATGGGCATTTGCTGCCTATAACTGTGCTTTTCTGAAGGTGAGCAGTGGCTCCAGCATAACACCGACAGTTGATCACTTAATAAATAAATAATGTCTACGTGTAAAAGAGTGGTTCTCTTAAATTCCAACTGCATGAGAATCATATAAAATGCTTGTTTTTTTAAAGTTTTTTTTATGTATTGTCAAAAAGAAAGAGAGCACAAGCAGAGGGATCAGCAGGCAGAGGGAGAAGCAGGCTCCCCAGTGAGCAAGGATCCTGATGTGGGACTCCATCCCAGGATACTGGGATCATGACCTGAGCTGAAGGCAGACGCTTAACCAAATGACTCACCCAGGTGTCCCTAAAATGCTTACTAAAACGCAATGTCACAGGACCCACTTCTAGGGCTTCTTCAGTAATCTGTATAGAAGTCTCAGATATCTGTATTATTCATAAATCCCCTACATAGTTGGGTCCATACCGCACTTTAAGAAAAGCTACTGTAAGCCATAGAATCTGCAACCTCTAATATACAGAATGACCCAGTTTTAGAGGCAGAGAAGGAGAGAGTAGTTAGGAAGAGAAGCAAACACACTTCCCCTTTCCTGCCTTGGGCCACTTAATCATCTGAACCTTATCCACTCAAATGCCAGAAACCCCAGCTCAATTCATTTCCCCAAAATGTCCTTAAGAAGCTTCCCAGAGTCTAAGCCACCAGTAGTCACCATACCACTCTTCTTTCCAGAAGAAGGAAATGGGTCTTTTCTAGAAGATATTGCCCAAGTTTAAGTTAACCAAGATTGAAAATCTCCAGGAACTTTATTCCATATGGACTTCAATTTGCCACTGGAATCTTCTTCCTCTTTCTAATTTCTATATTCTATAGAAACACCAGTAACTGCTACTTTCTAGAAAGTCTGAATAACCCAAGACAAAAGTTTACTTAATTGAAAAGTGTCAGATAAAGTTTATTTTTTTAAACTATGAGTTTAAGAAAAATACAAGATAACCTCTTTTAGTATTTGTCATATATTTTTTTAAAGATTTTATTTATTTATTTGACAGACAGATCACAAGTAGGCAGAGAGAGAGAAGGGCAAGCAGGCTCCCCACCAAGCAGAGAGCCCGATGCGGGGCCCGATCCCAGGACCCTAGGATCAGGACCTGAGCCGAAGGCAGAGGCTTTAACCCACTGAGCCACCCAGGTGCCCCGTACTTGTCATATTTTAACACCATCAAGCCACTTCCCAATCCTGAGGAGATCCTGCAACAACCAAAAACTAATGTTTTTATTAATGAAATTGAACCTATGGCTCCAATTACGATTCTTGTCTCATTATTCCACAAGAGGTACAGTTTCTCCAGCCTATAGCTATAACTACCCTCTTCTACTCAACCTACAACCATTCAATTTCTAATACCCTCTCAACCTAGTTATTCCTCCCCACCCTATCACCAAATCCACTGCCTAACTACCCTTTTCTATTAACCTAATATTGAGTTCGGCCTTTAAACAATACATTATTCTAATAATAATAATATAGTAATTATCCCTCTTCTATGAAATTCTCTTGACTCCAGTCCTTAATGAATCACTCCTTACAAGTGCAATACATTTACAGTTAAAGGCACAAAATAAAGGATTTCAATTCAAATACTAGGCACCTCTATACTAGTACTTCGAGAGCCCTGATGATAAAAATAACAGGCACAATTTTCAAAATTTAAAAAATGGATAAAGATGAATAAAACATGAACACCATTTAATGACCATAATGCTGACAACTTTAGGGATAGAAAGGTACTAATGTCTGCAACTTACTCTGAAATGTATCAAAAAAAAAAAAGGTCAATGACAATGGAGAGAAGGGAGCAATGGCTAGATGGATGGGTATTGGCAAACCAAGTATAGCAAAATGTTAAAGACAGAATCTAGGTGATGGACATATGGGTGATCACTCTAGAATTATGTATGTTGTAAAATTTTCATAATAAAATATTGGGGAAAATGAATAAAACAAAGTAATCCTCTTCAAATGAGCTCACAGTGAAGGTGTCACATCAAAGTACATTGGCATAAATAGGCATAGGAAGCCCCAGGGCACAGAGAAGTGACTCTTAACTGGGAAAGGGGAGCTTAGATATGGTTTCCATGTGACCCCAATCTAAATCTGGAAGGACATATACAGTTATGCTGGCAAGTGGGTGCAGGAATATTCCAGGCATTATTAGAAAGATCAAGGAAAAAATCATGTAGGCATCACACAGCGTCGTATGTTAAGAGAACTAAGAGCAGTTGGATACTACTACAACGTGTAAGAAAGGAGGAGAGAAGGAGCAGGTTGGTTGGTTTGGAATGCCCTGATAAACTTCTACTGAATCTCAATCACTACTCACCCCCTCTAAGGCACACTCCCTTTAGACTCCCAGAAAATCACTACCTCTCTCTATTCCTATACTTTACACAAGTTTCCATCATTACAATAATGATCCTGTATTTATGTTTTTGTTTCCTTAGCTACTTTTTGTATTAAGACTGTGAAATTGAGGGGCGCCTGAGTGACTCAGTTGTTAAGCATCTGCCTTTGGCTCGGGTCGTGATCCCAGGGTCCTGAGATCAAGCCCCATATCGAGCCCCACATCGGGCTCCCTGCTCAGCGGTAAGCCTGCTTCTCCCACTTCCATTCCCCCTACTTGTGTTCCCTCTCTCGCTGTGTCTCTGTCAAGTAAATAAATAATATCTTAAAAAAAAAAGGTCAGACAAAAACACAGTCTATTAAAAAAAAAAAAAAAGACTGGGCGCCTGGGTGGCTCAGTGGGTTAAGCCGCTGCCTTCGGCTCAGGTCATGATCCCGGGGTCCTGGGATCGAGTCCCACATCGGGCTCTCTGCTCGGCAGGGGAGCCTGCTTCCCTCTCTCTCTCTGCCTGACTCTCTGCCTACTTGTGATCTCTCTCTCTCGCTGTCAAATAAATAAATAAAATCTTTTAAAAAATAAAATTAAATTAAATTAAATTAAAAAATAAAAAAAAAGACTGTGAACTCTTTGAGGACAAAAACTACATCTTATACATAATTCATCACTCTGAAAAGACACCATTATAATACATATACAAAGTTTTTCTGACAAAGTATGCCCTAAATTACATCCCCATGAACTTCCCACCCAACAGAAACTGTCTAGGCCAACTTAGTATAAAAAAATAATACAGGGCGCCTGGGTGGCTCAGTGGATTAAGCCGCTGCCTTCGGCTCGGGTCATGATCTCAGGGTCCTGGGATCGAGCCCCGCATCGGGCTCTCTGCTCCGCAGGGAGCCTGCTTCCTCCTCTCTCTCTGCCTGCCTCTCTGCCTACTTGTGATCTCTCTCTCTGGCAAATAAATAAATAAAATCTTTAAAAAAAAAAAAATAATACAATACCACTTTTTCTGGAAGAAAAAAAAAACACTAAATTACATGTATTCCCAGAAAAAAAAAATCTACATTTTTAAAAGCTATGGGGGATAATTAGATTCATAAATATGAAGTATTTATATACTTAATATTAATTTATATTCATAAATATGAAGTATGTATATACTGCTAAAATATGTGCTGGTATTATAAAATGTGTCAAGGGGAAAGAACGAATTACAGACCAATACATACAAGCTTTTTAAAAAATTTTTCTAAAGCTTTATTTATTTCAGAGAGAGTCAGAGAGTGTTTGCACACATGCATGAGAGTGCAGGGATGGAGGAAGAGTGGAGAAAATCTCAAGCAAGAGTTCCCACTGAGCATGGAGCCCAACGCAGAGCTCAATCTCACCACCCTGAGATCACGACCTAACCAGAAATCAAAAGTTGGACGCTTAACTGACTGAGCCACCCAGGCACCCCTAAGCTTTTTTTTACAAGACTTCATTTTTAAGTAATTTCTATATCCAATGTGGGGCTCGAATTCACACCCCTGAGATCAAGAGTCACATGCTCCACCAACTGACCCAGCCAGGAATCCCACACACCAATACATATAAACATGATACAATTTTTTAAAAAGATCTTATTTATTTATTTGAACAGAGAGAGATCACAAGTAGGTAGAGAGGAAGGCAGAGGGGGAGGGGGAAGCAGGCCTCCTGCTGAGCAGAGAGTCCTAGATGGGGCTCGATTCCAGGACCCTGAGCCACCAAGGCACCACCCTAAATATGATAAATTGTTTAATGCTTACAAATTTTCTATAAGTAAACAAAGAAAATATTAGCAATGGTTACTTCTGAAACTGGGAATGGAGGGACTGGATTTTTCACATTACACCCCTTCTGTACTGTATTTTTATCATGGGTAGAGATCATTGTTTTTATACAAGTAATAATACAGTTATTCCTTCTTTCAAAGTAGTTTGTGCTAAACATTTTAAAAATCCTTTGAAGACATAAAAACCATGCTACAGAATCTTTCAATGTCTGTGTAAAATACACAAGAAAAGCGAACATTCCAAGGAATATAGAGAACTCTCAAATGGTTTCACCTGCAGACATATTCCCTGAGTATTAGTTTAAAAAAGAAATCAGGGGGGGCGCCTGGGTGGCTCAGTGGGTTGAAGCCTCTGCCTTCGGCTCAGGTCATGATCCCAGGGTCCTGGGATCGGGCCCCACATCAGGCTCTCTGCCTGGCGGGGAGCGTGCTTCCTCCTCTCTCTCTACCTGCCTCTCTGCCTACTTGTGATCTCTGTCTGTCAAATAAATAAATAAATTCTTAAAAAAAAAAAAGAAAGAAATCAGGGGCACCTGGGTGGTTCAGTGGGTTAAGCCTCTGCTTTTGGCTCAGGTCATGATCTCAGGGTCCTGGAATCAAGTCCCGCATCAAGTTCTCTGCTCAGTGGGGAGCCTGCTTCCCACCCCACACCCCCGCCCCCGCCATCTCTCTGCCTGCTGCTCTGCCTACTTGTGATCTTTCCATCAAATAAATAAATAAAATTAAAAAAAAAAAAAGATAAAAAAGAAACCAGACAGAGTGCCTGGGTGGCTCAGTCAGTTGAACACCCAACATTTGATTTTGGCTGAGGTCATGACCTCCTGGGCTGGGGAATCCAGCTCTGCTTTGTGCTCCACACTCAGTGGGGAGTCAGCTTGGAGATTCTCTCCCTCTACCTTTCACCCTTCCACAGCCCCCCCGTCCCCAACGTACACACTCATGCAGGCAAGTTAGCAGTCATTTGCTCTCTCAAATGGAAAAATAAATCTTTAAAAATTAAAAAAAAAAATCAGGGAAGCCTGGGTGGCTCAGTGGGTTAAGCCTCTGCCTTCAGCTTAGGTCAGGATCCCAGGGTCCTGGGATGGAGTCCTGCATTGGGCTCCTTGCTCAGCAGGGAGACTGCTTCTCCCTCTGCCTGCAGCGCCCCTTGTTTGTGTTCTCTCTGACAAATAAATAAAATCTCTCCCTCTGCCTGCAGCTCCCCTTTGTGTTTTCTCTGACAAATAAAATCTTAAAAGAAACAAACAAATCAGACAGAGGTACAAGAGCACACACATGCGGTGGTGGTGGGAGGGGATATCAATATAACAATACCCTTAACTGGAACACAACTCGGAACAACTGAAAAAGTATCCTGGTAAGTTTTCAAACGACCAAGACCTTCGTATTATTTACACAGGCAAACTCTAACAAGCTTATTTTAAAATCTATATATAAGTGAGAAATACAAGAATCAATGATGCACTGTGTCTTACAGTACTCACAGATGAATAGAAAAGGAGGAGTCAAAACTAACACCTCAACCAGTCTTTTTTATGGAAGCAATGAAACAGAAAACAACACAAATACCATAAAATATATCAACCATAAAATGTATGAAGTAATTTGAAAGGCAGAGGGCAGTAAAGTATTTGCTTTGCTGATTGACAAGCTACACAAAAAGCAATGGGCATAGAAGATTACAGTGGATGGTTTCCCTCATAATACTGCATTGGGACATATATCTGGGGCTTAAAGCATGCTTCTTTTATGTCACCAAGAAGTTGAAGATTTGCAAATCCATTAAGGGAAAAATGGTTATATAATATATGTCTACTAATTGTGGCTGTAATTTTCAAGAACAAGAGGAGTAACACTAAAATTCCATGGTAAAATCCAATAGTTGACTGATAATGTGTGCTGAGAGTCCACTTGAAGAATAAAGTAAAAATCCAGTAGTTCATAGCATTAAAGTCACCTCAAAGTATTAAGATACAATATATTGGACCATGTCATCTAGGTCAACCCCCCTGAATATTTTAAGGGCAATGTCCTTCAATGCATACTACTTGGAAATAGGAATACTTGGAAAGAGGAAGCATGTGAGTTGGTTTTCACAAAATTACATTTAAGATACTCAAAACAATCAAACAGCATCCATTACCTAATCAATCACTTATTTTCATTTTTCTTCCCAGGCTTTGTCTATATATGTATGCATGAATGCTTAGGTGTAAATTTTTTCAAAAATATAAACACAGGGCGCCTGGGTGGCTCAGTGGGTTAAAGCCTCTGCCTTCAGCTCAGGTCATGATCCCCGGGTCCTGGGATGGAGCCCCGCATCGGGCTCTCTGCTCCGCAGGGAGCCTGCTTCCTCCTCTCTCTCTGCCTGCCTCTCTGCCTAGTTGTGATTTCTCTCTGTCAAATAAATTTAAAAAAATATATATATATATAAACACAAAATAGGGGCGCCTGGGTGGCTCAGTCGGTTGTGGATCTGACTCTTGATTCCAACTCAGGTCATGATCTCAGGGTCATGGGATCAAAACCCTGAGTCGGGGGAGTCGGTTTCTCTCCCTCTCCCCTCACCACTCTCCCTGCTCACCGCTCCCTTTCTCTAAACTCTAAAATAAATAAATATCTTTAAAACTATAAACACAGAATGGACAATAGTGCATAATTTTTCATTGGTATATGCACTTCTACCATTTCTGTAATATTCATAATAAAAACTAAGGGTTTCATGAAATTCCACCAGATATGATGTACCGTAACCTACTTATTGTTAGAAGTTAAGACTGACCCAATATTTCACTATAACTAACACTGCTTCCTGTACATAGATCTTATGTTAAATTATTCTTGATTTCCTCTTTATTAGATCCAAGTAGATCAACATTTATTTTTGGGCTCTTGATTACAGACAAGGTACATTTCTACAGTTTTGGCCTATTTGTAAAATAGGAAATATTCACCTATTCTTTGCCAAGGTTACTACTGCCTAAAGATTAAAAATGATAGTTGTCAAGCATTTCGTTTAGTGTCTGGGACTTAATAAGACTCAATAAATGGTAGTAATATTATGAAAACCTTCAAATCCACTAACATTTAAGATCAGAATAGTTTTTTACATAAATTTGTACAAGTGCTAAGTAATATAAAACCTTTGGTCATATTTGCTATAAATGCTTTCTCTAATCTTTAAGTTTTATTTATTTAAGTAATCTCTATTCCCAATGTGGAGCTTGACCCCACAACCCCAAGATCAAGCATCACATGCTCTCCCAACTAAACCAGCCAGGTGCCCCAAAATTTGTTTTCATCTTACCTGTTCCTTTCTGTACTGCAAAAAGTGAGTTTCATATGTAACATTTTGTAAATTAACATTATTGAGCATATTTCTCATGTCAGAAACGTAACATAAGACACATTTTTAATTATTTTACCGTAGGTGATATCCTGCCCATTTTACAGATGAAAAAACAAAGAAGTTAGGTAATTTCCACAAGGTCACACAGTTGAGAAAAGGAGTCACAAGATTCCAACTTAAATTTGCACAGCTCTAAGGCTTATATTCTACTACCCCAAGATGCCTCAAAATACATACAAATATTTCAGGAAGCTATTAACCATTACAAGCATACACACGAGTCAGAAAACTATTAAGAAACCCAAATACCTTTGTTACCAGCCAGCCAATTCATTCAATAACATATACATTTCCAAGATCAGAGACATGGAAGATTAGAAACAATACAGAACCAGTCTGAGGAGAGCTGTATTGCAGTCCTGGCACATTAGCTTTGTAATGTTAAATTATTTCATAATTTATATATATGAGATTAAGAGTCATTAAAGCTTCTTCCTTATCTAAAATTCTATAGTTCTAAGGAACACAGAACCAGGAAACAAAAATATATGTTCTAGAGTTTATTTTACCACATTTAGTTGTGTGACCTTGAGCCGTGTTTGGCACCTCTGAAAGGCTAACTAACTCCTCCTTTCTGTAACTGCCTAAATACCACAAGACTTCCATCCCCCTAAAGGATTATTATGAGAACAAAGTGAAAGTGCTATGTAAACTCTACAATGCACTAAACTATGCTGGAATCATCACTACTGTTACACTTGATTAACACACAAAATGAGCAGCACATTTGGAATTTAATATTAGGTAATATGCTTAACACTGGAAAATATAGTGCAAGCAAACATACTTCCCCTACCCCATCCTCTTACAAGACGGTGGCAAAAAAGCCATAATACAGTTTCTAACTATAATACAATAACAATAATACAGTTTCTATTCTTTTCTCACTGGCTTCAGATTTCTTTTCTGCAACTTGCAAAAGAAAGTAAGTTTGGAAATATACCAAATCGGATGCTTAAAAGTAAGCTTGTCTTAACTTGTAAAGATAAAAATGATCAGAAAGGGCGCCTGGGTGGCTCAGTGGGTTAAGCCGCTGCCTTCGGCTCAGGTCATGATCTCAGGGTCCTGGGATCGAGTCCCGCATCGGGCTCTCTGCTCAGCAGGGAGCCTGCTTCCCTCTCTCTCTCTCTGCCTGCCTCTCTACTTATGATCTCTCCCTGTCAAATAAATAAATAAAATATTTAAAAAAAATGATCAGAAAAAAATGTGCTAATAGTCATAATCCAGATAATTATCTCAGACATAGTTACATATAGCACAAGATTCATTTAATGAACTTTAGAGACTGGGGTCTTTTTTAGCCTTACCTCTAACTTCTCGTATTCTATAGTAATACCGACAAGCCCAAACCCCTCAGATCTCAAAACTTTTTCCACTTCTCAAAATGATTTAAGCAAAAAGCAAAAACCCTGAGTGATTTCTGAAAGTTCCTAAGTTTAGTTACATTCATAATTAAAACTGAATTTGTTTCTAAATAATTCATCAGTATCCAGATAAATTACTATCATTTTTTAAGTAGGCTACACACCCAATGTGGGGCTCAACTCATGACCCTGAGATCAAGAGTCTCATGCTCTACCAACTGAGTCAGCCAGGCACCCCAAGTATCCAGATAAATTACTTAATAAGTTATTCATTCAACAAATATTTGAATACCTACTAGGCACCAGGTACTGTCAGAGCCACCAAGGTTACAGCATTAAACCACAAAATCCCCACTCCCATGGTGCTTAAATTCTAGTAAGGGAAAGACCACAAAGAAAGAAAATACCAAGCAGTGGTAAAAGCTACCTTGAAAATATAACAAAATGATTGTGTTGAGAGGGGAGCAGGGCTCCATTCACTACACTTAAACATCGTATCACATGTACATGTATAATCATTTTAACTAAAGCTATAATACAAATTTTTTATATTTTTTATTTTTTTATCAATACTTATGTTCCTAACTAAAGTAAATCAATCTATAGAATGTTTGAAAATTAACTACTCTATATTTCCATTTACCCCGAACTTCTATTCCCAGACTTGAAAACTGTTTCACTACAAAGTTACTAGTGTAGGGGCGCCTGGCTGGTTCAGTCCATAGAGCATGCAACTCTTGATCTCGAAGGTTGTTGAGTTCAAGCCCCACAATGGATGTAGAGCTTACTTTAAAAAAAAAAAAAGTTGGGGCACCTGGGTGGCTCAGTCAGTTAAGTGTCTGCCTTTGGCTCAGGTCATGATCCCAGGGTCTTAGCATCGAGCCCCATGTCAGGCTCTCTGTGCTTAGCATGGAGTCTGCCTCAGATTCTCTTTCCCTTTCCTTCTCTGTTATCCCTCCCCCTACTCGCACTCTCTAAATAAATAAATAAACAAATAAATCTCTCTCTTTTTTTTAAATTGCCAGCGCATCTTTAATTACTCGAAAGTTAGATAGCCCAGAACATTCTCAGATATCCTGAAGAAAGAATGGTATCTTTTTCCACTGGTTTCACAATGCCTTGGCACTGACAAAATCTCAACAGGAAATCTATGGACTTTCTTCGTAGAAGTAGTCAATGGACTACCACCTGACATAACCATAAATGCAATCAAGTAATTATTTTTTTAATCATATAATTTTTTTGAAGACTTTATTCATTTATTTGACAGAAAGAGACAGATCACAAATAGGCAGGCAGAGACAGAGAGGGAAGCAGGCTCCGTGCTGAACAGAGAGCCCAATGCGATGCAGGGCTCGATCCCAGGACCCTGAAATCATGACCTGAGCCAAAGGCTGAGGCTTCACCCACTGAGCCACCCGGGCACCCGAAGCATGTAATTTTTTTTAAAGATTCAATTTATTTATAGAACAGAGCGAGAGAGATCACAAGCAGGTGGGGGGGGGGAGCAGGCTCCCCGCTAAGCAGAGAGCCCCATGCGGGGCTCGATCCCAGGACCCTGAGATCATGACCTGAGCCGAAGGCAGAGGCTTAAACCACTGAGTCACCCAGGCGCCCCACCAATCATCTAATTTTTTAAAAATAATGTCTAGGGGCGCCTGGGTGGCTCAATCGTTAAGCGTCTGCCTTCAGCTCGGGTCATCCCTGCTCAGTGGGAAGCCTACTTCTCCCTCTCCCACTCCCCCTACTCTGTCCCCTCTCTCTCTTTCCTCAAAAAAAACAAATAAAATCTTAAAAAAGAAAAGAATTTTATTTTTTACCTATTTTACTTTATCCACCCTGCTCATGACTAAAAATAAGCATTACTATCAAGAAACAGGCTGAACTAATAAAACTTTAATTTCATTGTAGGTTTCATTGCTAAAAAGATCAGTAAGAAAAAAATCTGGGCTTTTCCCCCTGGTTCTTCTACTCTGTTTAAAAAACACTTCAGGGGAGCCTGGGTGGCTCAATGGGTTAAAGCCTCTGCCTTCAGCTCAGCTCATGATCCCAGGGTCCTGGGATCAAGCCCCGCATCGGGCTCTCTGCTCAGGGGGGAGTCTGCTTCTCCCTCTCTCTCTCTGCCTGCCTCTCTGCCTACTTGTGATCTCCGTCTGTCAAATAAATAAATAAAATCTTTTAAAAAAATAATAAAAGGGCGCCTGGGTGGCTCAGTGGGTTAAGCCTCTGCCTTCGGCTCAGGTCATGATCTCAGGGTCCTGGGATCGAGTCCCGCATCGGGCTCTCTGCTTGGCAGGGAGCCTGCTTCTCTCTCTCTCTCTCTGCCTGCCTCTCTGCCTACTTGTGATCTCTCTCTGTTAAATAAATAAACAAAATCTTTAAAAAATAAATAAATAAATAAAATCTTTTAAAAATAAATAAATAAGTAATAAAAAAACACTTCAACACGGCTTATCTACAAACTGTCCACTGAATGCAACTTAGCACTACTGGGCTAGACAAGAGGATGGATAGATTACTGCAGGTTTCCTAAGTAACTGCTACTTGTATATTGACATGAACTAGAAACACAAAGTGAATAGACATTACAAAATAATACACTGATCCAATTTAAAATAATTAGATATCTACTTAATACTAAAAACCATTACTACCAGTGATTAACCAGAAAACTATTACATACTCATAATTAAAAGGCCCTCAGGTTAAACTTACATGTTGTCGGTCACATTCAAAATACCTTGCTCAAAAATAAGAGGAAATGTTCCTTCTAGCTAATAAAGAAACCCAAATTAAAGGCATCTGAGATATCATTGGCAAAACTGCTTAAAATAGGGGCGCCTGGGTGACTCGGTGGGTTAAAGCCTCTGCCTTCGGATCAGGTCATGAACCCAGGGTTCTGGGATCGAGCCCCATGTCTGGCTCTCCGCTCAGCGGGGAGCCTGCTTCCCCCTCTCTCTCTGCCTGCCTCTCTGCCTACTTGTGGTCTCTGTCAAATAAATAAATAAGTGGTGGCTCAGTGGGTTAAAGCCTCTGCTTTCGGCTCGGGTCATGATCTCGGGGTCCTGGGTTCGAGCCCCGCATCGGGCTCTCCGCTCAGTGGGGAGCCTGCTTCCTCCTGCCTCTCTGCCTGCTTGTGATCTCTCTCTCTGTCAAATAAATAAATAAAATCTTTAAAAAAAAAAAAAAAAAAAAAAAAAAAAAAAAAAAAAAAAAAAAAAAGTGCTTACAATAACATCTCCAAAGCAGGGGTAGTGTAGTTAACATACATCACAGCTACAGAGGCTCTGTTAGGTGGTTACAATCCTATTGGAAAATAATAAATCTTTAGTTACTTAGAGCTTTAAAAAATCCATGCTGACTGACAGCATTATCCCACTGCTGGACATAATTAGGGGGGAAAAAACCACAAAACTACTCACAGAAGCAGTGCCTCCAATCTAAAACAGAGGGAAGAGACACACAAGCGTACAGCAAGAAAATTATTAGGTAGTTCATGGCATGGCACAAAAAAAGGCAAAAGCTCCATTATGTTGTATACCTAAAACAAATGTAGTGTTTTATGTCAACTATAACTCAAATAATTTTTTTAAAAAGACAAACATATGTACAGATCAACTGGCTCTGAGACCGAATTCCAATGTGTTTTTCTTCCCAAAGAGCACCAAGTAATTCTCCAGTCACCAGCTCGGTGTCCTATAATTTAACTCAATTCTGACACTATGTACCTCAAGATAGCATCAGATTCCACAGGTTAAGCGTTCAGTCCTACAAGACTGCCCTCTCAAAAAAAAATAAAAAAAAAAAAAAAAGGGGGGGGGCGCCTGGGTGGCTCAGTGGGTTGAGCCGCTGCCTTCGGCTCAGGTCATGATCTCGGGGTCCTGGGATCGAGTCCCGCATCGGGCTCTCTGCTCAGCGGGGGGCCTGCTTCCCTCTCTCTGCCTGCTCTCTGCCTACTTGTGATCTCTTTCTGTCAAGTAAATAAATAAAATCTTTAAAAAAAAAAAAAAAAAAGACTGCCCTCTCCACCATCACCTTCTGCCACCAGTTGCAAACCCTGTGCTTCTGACAATGAGCTACAGAATGCAGATTCCCATGACTGCTGCCCTGGACTTCAGAGGACAGTTGCAAATTCAGGTTGTCACCTGTACTTCTAACTAAACAGCTATAAGTGAGAACTTCCTAGGACGAGAAACCTTTTACTCACAGAACTCAGAGAAACTCTTCACTGGTTTATTATAAAAGAATATAATTCTCAGAAAAGCTAGATGGAAGAGACAAAATAAAACAAGGTACAGAGAAAGGACACGAAGTTTACCTGCCTACTCAGAGCATATCTCCCCATATCTCCAGGTGTTCACCAACCTGAAATTTCTCAGAACCCTGGTGTTTTGTCTTTTGTTTTTGTTTTATATTTTATTTATTTATTTATTAGGAAGATGGAGAGAGAGCACAAGTAGGCAGAGCAGCAGAGAGAGGAAGAGGGAGAAGCAGGCTCTCTGCTGGGCGGGGAGCCCGATGCGGGGCTCCACCCCAGAACCCTGGGATCATGACCTGAGCCCACGGCAGCCGCTTAACCCACTGAGCCTACCCATGCGCCCCGTCTTTCGTGTCTTAATGGAGGCCTCATTACAGAAGCATGATGGATTAAATCACTGGCCAATGGTGACTGGATTCCATCTTCAGCCCTTCTTCCCACTCCTCACAGAATTGGCACCCCGGGCAACAAATCAGTCCCATCTCAAGTGCTTTCCAAAAGTAACCTCATTAACATAATTTAAGACATTAACTTTTTAAATGTGAAAAAAAGCAGAAAAGATTTCCATGCAGTGGTGCAGGGAGCAGCGAGCTGCAGGGGATTATACTGGAATATGGAAACGCATTTGCTGTTTTGTATTCTTCTCACTAACAATATATACATTACAACCATATAAAATATATACATGGCACTCTGTACTTGCCCTTTTGTAACATTTAACATACTTAATTGTAACTGCTTATTTAATACCTTTTACCCCCAGCAAATTAAATTCTTTGAGGGCAGGGGACAGGTCATTGCTTTATCTCCAATGCTTAGTACAGTGCCTGCCACATACGAGACACTCAAATATTTGTGGAGCAATTATAATTATACTTCTGGGTATATACACAAAAGAATTGAAAGTAGGGACTCGAAAAGGTGTTAGTACACCCATATTCATAGCAGCATTCTTCACAATAGCCAAAAGGTGGAAGCAACCCAAATGTCCACCATGGATGAATGAACAAAATGTGTTATATACATACAACAGAATATTATTCAGCCTTAAAAGGGAAGGAAATTCTGGCACATCCTACAAAATAGATGAACCTTGAAAACGTTATGTCAAGTGAAGTCAGTCAGTCCCAAAAGGACATACATTCTATGCTTCCTCTTTTATGAGGTACCTATAATAGTCAAATACACAGACACAAAGGAGAACACTGGTTTATCAGGACTATTTTGAGGGCAGAGGGGAGACAGGAAATTGTTTAATGGGTACAGAGTTTCATTACGGGATGACGAAACAATGCTGGAGATGGATGGTGGTAATGTTTGCACAATGAATAATGCCACTGAACTTTCAGTACACTTAAAATGGTAAAATTTTATGTTTACCAAAATTAAAAAATAAATATTTTTGGTATGAAGAAAGCATTAGAATTATGGGTAGTTTTCCAGATTGGTAACACTAATTTCTCTTCATTAATATTATCCCAAGAAGCAGAAAAGTGAGAAAATTTTATAAGATATTCATGTCTAGTATTATTCTACCCAAGGTAACTTTTCCACAAAACCTGAAGAAAACTGAAGTTACCTATATACTTTATTTCACATAGAAGTACAGAGGGAAGAAAGAAAAAAAGATTTTCCTTTTCAAAATAAGACTCTAACGAATCCAATCATAATTATCAAAGCTGCTTTGATATCAGAGGATATCAAATTGCAGTGTACTGATACCTTAAGTATAATCGGTTCTTTGATTATCCAAACTAACATAAATGTTTCATACAAAATAATTCCAATGAATTCTTACCTGACTTTTTAGAAAGCAGTAAGCCAGGTATGCCCTCCTTTGTCCTAGACCACTTCCCAGCTTAGTCTTATTCTTAGTAACTTGGGATCCAGTGTGCAGAGAAGAACCCAACTCCCAAGAGATGCCACAAAGAAAACAATCTACATAAGGATAATCATTGATTATCAGCTTAAAGATAATTTCAGCTTGACATAATCAGAACTTTTACAGT
Organism: Meles meles; assembly: GCF_922984935.1. Lineage (NCBI taxonomy): Eukaryota > Metazoa > Chordata > Mammalia > Carnivora > Mustelidae > Meles > Meles meles. The sequence goes on along the minus strand of NC_060087.1, from coordinate 105,471,883 downwards.
ATTAAAAACTTTTAGTTTTTATAGTGTACATAATTTAAAAGCACCTCCCAGAGGAGAGAACATGCCACCTGGATTCTTTTTAAATGTAGACACTTCGGGATCTTATTCTACATTTTCCTAGATTTTGTCCTATCTCCCTGACCACTCTCTACCAATGGTCCTACTTCTTTCTCCTGTCAAACAATGAGTTTTCACCCCCACCCTCTGATCCTTTTTATAAATTCTCCCCTCTAAAAGCCAATGTACTCTAGGCACAGGAATCCCTAACATGTATCTTCTGGTCTTCTATCTACTGAACTCTGATTGCATAACATTGGCTTAAGGTTGAAGTATCTAAGATCTAATTCATCTCTTTCTCTCCAAAATCAGCTACCATTTAAATGCAAAATTATATACAATATTATCACTACTGTGTTCCAACTACATTAATCATTACAAGAAAATTTTCAAGAAGTAGAAACAAAGAAAGAGGTATGCATTCCAGGACATCATAAAGTAATGACTTACGTGCTATCAAAATATTAACTAAAGCATCATTATTGAAGTTTCAATACATGGCAGTTTTTTAAATACACATGTATATTTGCATATACATGTTGTATATATGTCATTTTCTACTAATTTGTAAGTGGCCAAGCTAAGAATCCCCCTGTCTGAAGCCTACTCCCTACACATCTACCTCCACACTGTGCTCATTACAAATACACTGTAAAACTTCAATTAACAAATCTTTGGGCAAAATGAGGGGACTGAAAGTTAAGACAGTAAGAAGCTGGAAGTCAGACCTCAACTAAGAGATAAAAGGCTTCACAGAACCTAGAAACTAAGCTGAGTACACATGCTCCTCCTGGAATTGAAGGCAATTCATGAGAAAAGTCTCCTAAAAACTGTAAGACAAGACTTTATGGCCTCCCCACTCCCACCCCCAAACAGGCTCAAGCACATGTCACAGCAGTTCACTATTCTGGGGAATGCCCACCTTGCTGCATTAAGAGTAAATCAGTATGGGACTCCTGGGTGGCTCAGCTGGCTCAGGTCAGGATCTCAGGGTCCCGGGATCAAGCTCCGTCTCGGGCTCCTCACTCAGTGGGTAGCCTGCTTCTTCCCCTGCCTGCTGCTTCCCCTACTCGGTCTCTCTCTCTCTGACAAATAAATAACATCTTTTTTAAAAAAGAGTAAATCAGTTTAACTCAGGGTCACCTTGCAAAGAAAGTCTAGTGAGTCTCACAATACCAGAGTTAAGGAGGAAAGTGCATGCTGAAGGCAAAGGATATTATTTTATATAACATGACCAAAAAATACTTCACTGAAAGGCTAATTACTTTAAAAAAAATCCTGAATACGTGAGGAACCAAGCCAGGCAAAGGGAACAGCAAATACAAAGGCCCTGAGGTAGGAAGCAAATTATTCCGGCCATTTGTTTCTTTAGGCCTCAGTTTTCCAACCTGTAAACTGAGTATATAACATCCCGCACAGCAGGGCGCCTGGGTGGCTCAGTGTGAAGCATCTGCCTTCCACTTAGGTCATGATCCCAGAATCCTGGGATCCAGCCCCGCACTGGGCTCCCAGCGCTACTCTTAGCCTGCTTCTCCCTCACCCACTCCCCCTACTTGTGTTCCCTCTCTCTTTGTCTCTGTCAAATAAATAAATAATTTTTTTAAAAATAACATCCCCTACACCATATAAGAAGGTAGTATATTACGTCAAGTATCTGACACATGGAATGTATTCAAAAACTGAGACTATAACAGTTATCTGGGCACCTATCATTCCGGCAAAAGCCTCAGCATATTGTCCAGCACACAGAAAACACTCAGAAAAAATACTCTTAAATAATCCCCATAATAATATAAAGCAGACAGAGGTGCCTGGGTGGCTCGGTCAGTTAAGCATCTGCCTTCAGCTTAGATCATGATCCCAGAGTCCCAAGATCAAGCCCCACATTAGGCTCCCTGCTCAGCAGAGAGTCTGCTTCTCCCTCTCCTCTGCCCTACACCCCACTCCTTCTCTCCCTCTCTAATAAATAAAATCTTTAAAAAAATAATAACATAAGGTAGATGGGATAGTGCCTATTTTACAGTTGGGAAACCTGTGAATCAGAAATTTGCCCAATCTTCTGCTGACCCCTAAAATTCCTGTTAAGGATAAACACACACACTCTACAATTAAAAGATAGCACTTAAAATAATATACTGCCAAGATAATGAAACCATTCAAATTACTGTCAATTAATGAGCAACATTAAGAACATGGGCTCTACAGCCAAACTGCCTGGGTTCACATCAAAGCTCCACTACTTCCTAGGTAAGTGTCCTTGGGCAATTTTACATATTTGCTCACACCTCTGTTTCCTCAACCGTAAACAGGAAATAATAGTAGTACCTACTTCACAGGGCTGCTGGGAGGATTAAATGGGTTACTTTTTTTTAAAGATTTATTTATTGACAGAGAAAGAGAGAGACAGTGAGAGAGAGGGAACACAAGCCAGGAGATAGGGAGAGAAGCAGGCTTCCTGCTGAGCAGGGAGCCCAATGCAAGGCTCTTGATCCCAGAACCCTGGGACCACCACCTGAGCTAAAGACAGATGACCACCACCTGAGCTAAAGACAGATGCCCAACAACTGAGCCACCCAGTAAATGGGTTACTTTTTGAAATCACTTCTATTTCAGTATCTAGCATTTGGTTATCCAGTGTTACTAGTAATAGCATAATTTTTTTTTAAAAAAGGAAATCACTATCAAAACCTTTCTACTTCCATGGAAAATTTTAGAAATTGTAAAGCTACTGAAGTGGAAAAGCAGCAGAAAATGGAGACAAGAGAAAATGAAAAAAAAAACAAAAAACAAAAAAACCCCACCACCACAAATTGACCTAATGTTGCCTGGACTCAGACCAATTTACCTGAACAGATGTTCCTATTAGTATTATTGTCCTTTAGTAGGAACACTAGTAATGAGATTATATGCCAACAATGCTTTGGATAACATTTTACTTCATAGTTTATAACAAGTTTAATTACTAAGTTTTTTCTTTTTTTTAAGATTTTATTTATGTATTTGTTGAGAGAGAACAAGAGAGCAAACAAGCATACAAGCAGGGGGAGCAGCAGACAAGAGGGAGAAGCAGGCTCCCCACCAAGCAAGGAGCTCAATGCAGGACTTGGTCCCAGGACCCTGGGATCATGACCCAAGCTGAATGCAGACACTCAACTGACCAAGCCACCCAGGCATCCCTAATTACTAAAAATTAATTCAGATGTCCTATTTCTGAGGATTACGGCAGGTAGAATATAATAAACTTGATCATCTCCCCCCCCCATCCAACCCTCTTCTAGGTGTTACTTGATGCTTACTACAAAATATGAAACATCACATGTTAACTTCAGACTGAAAATGATTTATCCTTTATCAGCTACTGGTAGAAATAAACCTTTCTGGGAGCCTGGGTGGCTCAGTAGGTTAAGTGTCTGACTCTTGATTTTGGCTCAGGTCATGATCTTTGGGTTGTGGGATCAAGCCTCACAAGAGGATCTCAGAAGTCGGACTGAGAGATTCTCCCTCTCCTTCTGTCCCTCAACCCTGCTCACTCTCTCAAATAAATCTTTGTTTTTTAATTATTTTATTTATTTATTTGACAGAAAGAGACACAGAGAGAGGGAACACAGGCAGGGGGAGAGGGAGAAGCAGGCTTCCCACCTAGCAGGGAGCCCAATGTGGGCCTCGATCTCAGGACCCAGGGATCATGACCTGAGCTGAAGGCAGCTGCTTAACAACTGAGCCACCCAGGCGCCCTCAAATAAATCTTTTTTTTTTTAAAGATTTTATTTATTTATTTGAAAGACAGAAATTACAAGTAGGCGGAGAGGCAGGCAGAGAGAGAGAGAGAGAGGAGGAAGCAGGCTCCTTACTGAGCAGAGAGCCCGATGCGGGGCTCGATCCCAGGACCCTGGGATCATGACCTGAGCCGAAGGCAGAGGCTTTAACCCACTGAGCCACCCAGGTGCCCCCCCTCAAATAAATCTTAAAAAATAAAAAAATTAAAGAAGAAGAGGGGCGCCTGGATGCCTCATAGTCAGTTAAGCACCTGCCTTCAGCTCAGGTCATGATCTCAGGGTCCTAGGATTGAGCTTCCACATTAGGCTCCCTGCTGGGCAGAGTCCGCTTCTCCCTCTGCCCCTTCCCCTGCTCATGCTGTCCTTAACGCACAATGCCCACACGCTCTTTCAAATAAAAAAAAAAAATCTTTAAAAAATCAAAAACACAAGGGGCACCTAGGTGGCTCAGTGGGTTGAGCCTCTGCCTTCAACTTGGGTCACGGTCTGGGGTCCTGGGATCAAGCCCCGCATAGGGCTCTCTGCTCTGTGGGGAGCTTGCTTCCCCCTCCGCTCTGCCTGCCTCTCTGCCTACTTGTGATCTGTCAAATAAATAAATAAAGATCTTGAAAAATTTTTTTAAAAATCAAAAACACAAGAAATGGGGTGCCTGGCAGGTTCAGTCAGTAGAGCATGCAAGTCTTGATCTCAAGGATCATGAGTTCAAGCCCCACAACGGGAGTAGAGTTTACTAAAAAAAAAAAAAAAAAAAAAATACAAGAGGGACACCTGGCAGGCTCAGTCAGTTAAACTTCTACCTTCAGCTCAAGTCATGATCTCGGGGTCCTGGGATGGAGTCCCACAACAGGCTCCCTGCCTGGCAGGGAGTCTGCTTCTCCTTCTTCCTCCTGCTCATTCTCATTAACTCTCTCTCAAATAAATAAAATCTTACACACACACATACGCACACGAAACAAGTGTGAGCAAGGATGTGGAGAAAAAGGAATCCTTCCTTGATCACTGATTGTAGGAATGCAAACTGGTGCAGCCACTGTGGAAAACAGTATGGAGGTTCCTCAAAAAAAACTAAAAATAGGGACGCCTGGGTGGCTCAGTTGGTTAAGCGGCTGCCTTCGGCTCAGGTCATGATCCCAGCGTCCTAGGATCGAGTCCCACATCCGGCTCCGTGCTCGGCGGGGAGCCTGCTTCTCTCTCTGTCTCTGCCTGCCACTCTGTATGCCTGTGCTCGCTCTCGCTCGCGCGCTCTCGCTCTCTCTCTCTCTGACAAATAAATAAATAAAAATCTTAAAAAAAAAAAATAACGAAAAATAGAACTGCCATATGATCCAGTAATTCCACTACTGGGTATTTACCCAAAGAATACAAGAACACTAATTGGAAAAGATGTATGCATCCCTATGTTTGTTGCAGGATTAGTTCGAATAGCCAAGACAAGGAAGTACCCAACTGTCCAACAATAGGTGAACAGATAAAGATGGAGTGGAGGGGCGCTTGGCTGGTTCAGTCCGTGCAGCATGTGACTCCTGTCTTGGGGTTGTAAGTTTCAGCTCCAAGTTGGGTGTAGAGATTACTTAGAAAATAAAATCTTTAAAAAAAAGATAGATGTGGTGTGTGTATGTATGGGGGGGGTTGTGTGTGTGTGTGTGTACAGTATTAGTCATAAAGAATGAAATCTTTTTTTAACATTCTATTTAATTATTTGACAGAGAGAGGGAACACAAGCAGGGGGAGTGGTAGAGGGAGAAGCAGGCTTCCCGCTGGGCAGGGAGCCTAATGCAGGGTTTGATCCCAAGACCCTGGGATCACGACCTGAGTCTAAGGCAGACACTTAAGGACAGAGCCATCCAGGCACCATAAAGAATGAAATCTTGCCATTTGCAACAAAATGGATGGATCAAGAGAGTATAATCCTAAGTGAAGTCAGTCAGAAAAAGACAAATACCATGATTTCACTCATACATGAAATTTAAGAAACAAAACAATGAAAAAAGAGACAAACAAAAAAATATACTCTTAAATATAGAGAACAAATAGATGGTTACCAGAGGGGAAATGGGTGAAGGGATGGGTGAAATAGGTGAAGGGGATTAAGAGTACCTATTGTGATGGGCACTGGGTAATGTACAGAATTTTTTGAATCACTATACTATGCACCTGAAACTAATATAACACTGAATGTTAATTAAGCTGGAATAAAAAAAATAAATTCAGGGTAGCTCAGTTGGTTAAGTATCTGATTTTGATTTCAGCTCGGGTCATATCTCAGGGTCATGAGATCAAGCCCCTCAGAGTCGGGCTCTGCACTCAGCGTGGAAGCTGCATGTCCCTCCACTCCTATCTCCGCTCATGCTCTCTCTCAAATAAATAAATAAAATCTTTTAAAACATAAAAATAAATTTTTAAAAATGTGTTTTAAGTCTCAGAGCAGGAAAAAAACAAGCCTTTCTCCTACTTAATTGCCAAAGGTCCTCCGACTACTTTGACAAGTTTAACTTCCTCCTTGGTCTCAACAATTTTGGATTATTGTCTCCATTTTTTAAAAATCTGTATTTATTTTTTAAGCGGGCTCCATGCCCAACACGGAACTTGAACTCATGACCTTGAGATCAAGAGTTGCATGCTCCACCAACTGAGCCAGCCAGAGGCCCCTCTTTTTTTTTTTTTTAAGTAAGCTCTATGGCCAATGTGGGGCTTGAACTCATGACCCTGAGATTGAGTTGCATGTTCCACCATCTGAGCCAGCTAGGCACCCCAATTATCATCTCCTTTTATTTTCTTTCCCCAAAAAAGGTTATCACTAAGAAATCTATAAATCACCCCACTGGGAGGCAGTGTATCACCACATAAAGTAGTATGTTAGACTTGGGTAAAATTGGATTTAAAAGTAGGCTCTGCCACTTACTAGCTGAGTGAACTTGGGCAAGTCACTTAACCATTCTGGAACCTCAGTAAACGAAAATACCAACTACATAACAAGGTTGTTTAAGAAATAAAAAAGTCAGTGTTAGTAAAGGACTACAACTTGCAATCTAGTAGATGCTGTAATGATATCCTATAAAGTTTATCTTCACTGCAAAGCCAACTAGAGGAAATTAATTACTTTTCTTCCAACACACAGTTCTTTAATGTGAATATTAATAAGGTAATTATAATGCAGTTAAATTTCTAGAAAACCTAAGGTTTAATTCAATTATCATTTAAGAATCTGTATAACATACCACATGACACAAGAATTCAAAATTAGATAAAAACACAATCCCCAGTCTGAAGTTAATAATTTACTTATAAGAGATAAATGTGAAAAAAAAAGAGAGATAAATGTGAATATTCACCAATACTGTACACTTAAGCACTATATATTTATATATACACTCAAATAGTTACCTCTCATGTTAGACTTGCTGTTCTCATACAGCAACCTGGATGCCCGTGTTTCAGCCTAACTTCAAAAGTTTAGGGAATAATTCCTCACTAAAGAATTTTTTTCTAGGGGCACCTGGGTGGCTCAGGTGGTTAACTTTCAGCTCAGGTCATAATCCCAGGGTCGCGGGAAAGTCCCACCCCACCCAGCTCCCTGCTCAAGCCTGTTTCTTCTTCTCCCTCTGCCTGCCACTCTGCCTACTTGTGCTATCTCTGTCAAATAAATAAATAAAATCTTTTTTAAGAAAGGAATTTTTTCTGGGACTCCTGGGTGCCTCAGTCAGTTAAGCTGCTGCCTTCAGCTCCTGTCATGATCCCAGGATCCTGGGATCCTATCCCGCACTGGGCTCCTTGCTCAGCAGGGAGCCTGCTTCTCTCTCTGCCTGTCTGCCACTCTGCCTGCTTGTGCATACTCTCTCTCTCATTCTCTGACAAATAAATAAATAAATAAATTTTTTTAAAAAGGAACTTTTTCTAATATAATCCCATATTGTTCAAATAATCCCTCTGGAATTTTGCAAGTACATTTTGAACAACCAGATATGAATGCAACTACTGAATATTCCTCAATGAATTGCTCACTTTATGCATTGATATTTAATCAAAACTCAAAAAGTATATATACACAGAGCTGGAAAAATCCATTTGTCATTGACAAATTTGCTTTTCAAAAACATACCTTCATGCTTCAGCTTCCCTGCTAACCATGGCTACCACCACTTCCTCAATTCTCCTGCCAGGAATAAAGTGAGGAATGTCTTTTGGCGGGAATGAGTAGTGGAAACAGAGAGGGATAGATCTCAAAAGAAAAATATTATGGCTTTGCTAATATTTCCTACATTTTCTCTATTTCTTTAGTGTAAAAGGGAAATTCTCAAAGGTTCATGTTCCTAACTATCTTTAATACTATTTCTTTAAACCACAAAAAAGACCTTTTTTTAGTAAGAGAATATTAACCATGTTCTTTGTGGCAGTAGACACATCAGTGAGTGTGGAAAAATTCTTCTTGCTTTTAAAAAAAGGGGAAAAGATTAGAGATCCAAGAAAAGAGGATATCATATATCCCCATTCTGAAATGGGAATACTTCAAATATATCAAAACTGAATCATTATCATATATAGAGAATAAATTTAATGACTATCATATACTGCTACAAAGACACTTTAAGCTAACATTCTAACAAAGAATTCAAAGTCAAAAAGTTAAACACACATTTAACTTTAAATCCCTATTTTTAAGTTTATTTTTAAGTAATTTCTACACCCATCCATATGGAGCCTAAACTCACAACCCTGAGATTAAGAGCTGCATGCTCTTCCAACTGAGCCAGCCAGGCACCCCAAAATTCCTATTTAAAAGCAAGCAATTAGAAAGTGAAATAAAGACACACAAGAGTGCCATGTAACAGTGATTGCCAGGGCACCTGGGTGGCTCAGCGTCTGCCTTTGGCTCAGGTCATGGTCCGAGAGTTCTAGGATCAAGTCCCACGTTGGGCTCCCAGCTCCACAAGGAGCCTGCTTCTCCCTCTGCCGGCCGCGTCCCCTGCTTTTGCACATGACCTCTCCAGGACAAATAAATAAATACAATCTTCAAAAAAAAAGTCATTGCTGATTGCCTCTTTTGCTTTTACACAAAACCGTAACATCATTTAGAAGATCTCGACTTTTGGATAGCATGGGGGATGAACATGGGCTCTTTTAACTTCATTTATAAACAACCACCAAAGACTGAAGCATTCCAAGGCTTCACTTACAGGCCTCAATCATTATTTTTCACCCAAAGCTTTTCATTGGGGTGCCTAGGTGGCTCAGTGGATTAAGTCTCTGCCTTCGGCTCAGGTGGTAATCTCAGAGTCCTAGGATCAAGTCCTGCTTCCGGCTCTCTGTTCACAGGGAGCCTGCTTCCTCCTCTCTCTCTCTCTGCCTGCCTCTCTACCTACTTGTGATCTCTCTCTCTGTCAAATAAATAAATAAAATCTTTTAAAAAAGAATACTTGTCACTGGGGCACCTGGGCGGCTCAGTGGGTTAAGCCTCTGGCTTCAGCTCAGGTCATGATCCTGGGGTCCTGGAAACCAGCCCCACATCAGGCTCCCTGCTCAGCAGAGAGCCTGCTTCTCCTTCTGCCTGCTGCTTCCCCTGCTTTCCCTCTCTCTCTTTCTGACAAATAAATAAAATCTAAAAAAAAAAAAAAAAAAAAAAACAACTTTTCACCAGGTACACCTGGCTGGCTCGCTCAGTAGAGCATGTGACTCTTGATCTTGGGGCTGTAAGTTCAAGCCCCACTAAAATCTTAAAAAAAAATTCTTGTCATTAATCTCAAATTAAGGACACTATATCAAAAACAACTGCATTGGGACGCCTGGGTGGCTCAGTGGGTTAAGCCTCTGCGCTCAGCTCGGGTCATGATCTCGGGGTCCTGGGATCGAGTCCCGCATCGGGCTCTCCGCTCTGCGGGGAGCCTGCGTCCTCCTCTCTCTCTGCCTGCCTCTCTGCCTGCTTGTGATCTCTCTCTGTCAAATAAATGAATAGAATCTTTAAAAAAAAAAAAAAACTGCATTGATGGCTACAGGTTTTAGCCTAATATTCTTTAATATACAGTAATCCCAGTATGTAGTGTTTGGTGTGGTTTTTGGGTTTTTTTTGGTTTTTTTTTTGTTTTTTTAATATTTTATTTATTCGACAGAGAAATCACAACTAGGCAGAGAGGCAGGCAGAGAGAGAGGAGGAAGCAGGCTCCCCGCGGAGCAGAGAGCCCGATGTGGGGCTCGATCCCAGGACCCTGGGATCATGACCCGAGCCGAAGGCAGAGGCTTTAACCCACTGAGCCACCCAGGCGCCCGTTTTTGTTTTTTTTTTTTTAATTTTATTTATTTGACAGAGAGAGAGAGCGCGCGCGCAAGCAGGGGGAGTGGCAGGCAGGCAGAGGGAGAGGGAGAAGCAGGCTACCCGCTGAGCAGTCCTAGATTAAAAACAAGCAACAGGGGGCGCCTGGGTGGCTCAGTGGGTTAAAGCCTCTGCCTTCGGCTCAGGTCAAGATCCCAGGGTCCTGGGATCAAGCCCCATATCGGGCTCTCTGCTCAGCAGGGAGCCTGCTTACCCCCTCTCTCTCTGCCTGCCTCTCTGCCTGCATGTCATCTGTCTATCAAATAAATAAATAAAAATCTTAAAAAAAAAAAAACAAAAAAACAAGCAACAGCTTTTTAAAATACCAACTGTAGGGGCTCCTGGGTGGCACAGTTGAGTGTCAGACTCTTGGTTTCTGCTCAGGTCATGATCTCATGGTCATGGGATTGAGCCCCACGTCGGGCTCCCCACTCACTGGGGATTCTGCATGAGTTTCTCTCTCTCCCTCTACCCCTAGGCTCTCTCTCTATAAAAATAAATAAAATCTTTTAAATAAATAAAGTCCCAACTGTATTAATTTCATATAATAAACCAAATCCACAAAAAATAACCTTTTGTCATCAGTGACTATGTGGCCCACAAATATGGTGGGCCACTTTCATGATGGATTTAATGAACTAAAGAAAAGACTTGCAAAATTAGGTAGATCCACTTAATAACCCTGCAGTTGTTTGTAAAATATTGACACCAACAAAACCTCCAAAAGTGAATTAGCTAAGGGATTAAAAAAACACACACAAATTCCTCAACAAAATATTAAAATGGCCAAAAACCAGCCAAGTATGAAATAACTTAGTCCTCTTAACATTGGCTCTCTACCAGGGTGCCTGGTTGGCTCAGTCAGTTAAGCGTCTGCCTTCCCACTCAGGTCATGACCCCAGGGTCCTGGGAGCCCTAAGTGGAGCCCTATGTCTGGTTCCCTGCACTGTGGGGAGCCCGCTTCTCCCTTGCCCTCTGCCACTCCCCCACTTGTGCTCGCTCTTTCTCTTGAATAAATAAAATCTTAAAAAAATATTTTTTAAACGAGAGATCAGCTAACAATTACTCCCACTAAAAAAAAGAGGGTGGAAATCCTAGTTTACGATATACTATTATCTGAGATTATGCTAAAATTATTTCTCTAAATGTTTGAATTAACCTACAGTAGTCATTTTTGGGGGATGGGATGTATCACAAATATAAACAGGCAGGAACAGAAGCCAACTACAAAAGTCACCCAAAAATAAAGGAAGTATTGATTTTATAACACTTCAGGGGCTCCTGGGGTGGCTCACTGGGTTAAGCAGCTGCCTTCAGCTCAGATCTTGATCTCAGTATCCTGAGATCAAGCCCCACTCCATCCAGCTCCCACTCAAGCCAGCCTCTCCCTCTGCCACTCCCCCTGCTTGTGCTCTCTCTGTCCCAAGGGCTCGCGCTCTCTGTCAAATAAAAACCTTCAAATAAAATAATAAATAAAAGAAATGATACCTCAATATCTATAAGACTTAACTCTCAAATTATGTTACAGGATCAGTTTAACTTGAAATAAGTCTAAACTGTATCTTTTTCTTTCTAACACCACTTCTCCCCAGTCACAAAATTATTTCTCTTTCAGTTTTCTTCTGAGAAGAAATGTATAAGAACCCCCAAGAAACAGCACAGATTTAGCATTTCCTCCCAAGAAAACAGTAAGGGGAGTCTGAATAATACGTAAGAAAAACACAGCTTATACAGTCAAAGTAGTTATCTTGTCTTTTTCTTTTTATTTCAGTGGACCTCAGAAGTTGTTTTTCAACAGTCACTCAAAAGTCCAATAGTCACTTGAAAAAAAAAAACTGGAAATTCTACTAGGAAGAATTTTAAAAACTGTCTCTTGTCTTTTGCAATCAACCCCACACCAACAGAAATTCCCCCAGGAGTAAAAATAAACTCTCAGAACATGGCTGTTTAAAGTCATTTAAATCACTTTCATGTCCAAATAAACTGCAGAGGTTGTGAATCCCCTACTATGACTTACTAATTAGGCAAGGTACTAGGCTTCCCTATACTTCAGATTCCTCCCGAAAAATGGAGTATTAATCAGGGACATCATATATCCAGTTTCTCTGGGACAGTTCCAGTTTATACTATTATCCCAGAATGCCATCTAGTTAGTGTCCCCTTTCATGCTCAAAAGTATCCTGGTTTGGGGCGCCTGGGTGGCTCAGTGGATTAAGCCGCTGCCTTCGGCTCGGGTCGTGATCTCAGGGTCCTGGGATCGAGCCCCGCATCAGGCTCTCTGCTCTGCAGGGAGCCTGCTTCCTCCTCTCTCTCTGCCTGCCTCTCTGCCTACTTGTGATCTCTCTCTCTGGCAAATAAATAAATAAAATCTTTAAAAAAAAAAAAGTATCCTGGTTTGAGCAATAAATCATATGGTAATGGGTAACAAGGTCATGAAGATTAAGTGAGGTAATACACGTAAAGCATTTTAACAGTGTCTGATGGAGAGTAAGAGTTCAGTTAGTGTTAACTATTGCTAATGTTAGTCTCTGTCAAATACTTTTTATAAAAAGTTTTGAATCATGTAATGAACAGAATTTCTACAATATTTCTTTTTACAAATGAATTATGCACTTAACTTGCCACATTCAATTTTCTGAAACAACTAAGTAGCACTAACTGCTTACAATCAACACTAACCAATTTATCCTGAGATGGCAATATTATCAATTGCATTCATATTTTATTATACATATTTAGTAGAGGCCATATATATAAAGGCTACTGACAGGAAGTAACTGAAAAGTAAAACTCTGGGGGCGCCTGGGTGGCTCAGTGGGTTAAAACCTCTGCCTTCGGCTCAGGTCATGATCCCAGGGTGCTGGGATCGAGCCCCGCATCAGGCTCCCTGCTCAGCAGGGAGCCTGCTTCCTTCTCTCTGCCTGCCTCTCTGCCTACTTGTGATCTCTCTCTCTCTCTCTCTCTCTCTCTCTCTCTCTGTCAAATAAATAAATAAATAAATCTTTAAAAAAAAAGGCTAAAACTCTGCTTAGCACCAAACCAAGGCCCTTAATATTCTGCAACCCTTCTCATCCAGGGTTCTACAATGTTGATTAACCACAAAACTCAAAATTATTTGAATGACCATCTCCTGAATTCTCCCAAGAATGGCACAAAACTAGTATCTTGCCAGATACACAGGAGAGAAACTAATTCATTACATACAATGGATGCCTTGGGGCATAATCCTGTTGTAGAACACCAGGGTCTTGTTATTCTTGGGAGTACAAAGGGGTAAATATAAATGAAAAGACTCAATATTGAACAAAGAATCTGGGGTAGAAGAAGACTGCATCACTGGAAAAATTATCTCCCAGAGAATGAAGCTTAAGGGAACAATTAACATAAAATATATAAATTTGACTCATGGCTATGAAAAGCACTATACATTGTTTTACCTCATCTCCACTAATTTACTGTAGGCCAGCTATCCAACATCTTGCAGTCCTTCAGGTAAAAGTTCTAATTGTGGTTTATGAGAAGCAGAAAGGAGAGAGAAAAAGCAAAGCTGAGACCAAAATTCCTGTCACTGATCACTAATGAACCTACTAATGATCAAAGACACCAACAGTAACTATTACCTATACAAATTAGAACAAGAAAATTTAATAAAGTGAAAAGATGAACTAGAATAGCAATTAGAAGCAAACAGAAATACTAACACAAGGAAAGAATTATTTTTAAGGTACTATTAACTAACAACAAACTTCCCATACGGAATCAGTCAGAGCAGTGAATTATAAAACAGTCATTTTTATTTATAAAAATAAATTTTTATTTCAACTCTAACTGCTCAATAAACAAGCTGAACGCATCGGGCTCCCTGCTCAGGAGGGAATCTGCTTCTCCCGCTGACCTCTCTCCTCTCATGTTCTCTCTCTCTCTCTCTCTAATAAATAAATAAAAATCTTAAAAAAATGTTAAATCAAAAAAAAAAGTTAAAACAGTTATTGGCATTCAAAAGGAACTCAAACTAAATTATTTCTTAGAATATCTCAGGATTCAACAAGTTATAGGTCAAATCCCATTACACCAATGTTATGCATGCCAAAAGTGTAAACAGGACTTACTCTTTTTCCCTTTAACAACAGTGGGACATTAAAAAGGAATTTTACCTTTGAGTGTACCCTAGATTATCCAGAGCTTACAGAAATCTCTCTAGTTGGTCTCATCAATCCTAGTATTATCCAATTAAAAAATTTTTTTAAAAACAGCATTAACATTATTCACCCATTCCTTTGGAGGAATGGGGAGTATAAAACAATTTCAATAATCTCCTGACTAACCATATGTAAAGACTTCTTGTTTTCCTCTGGTTAGTATCAAAGAGGGAACTATATCAAGCATACATTAGGAACACAGTTCAGGTAGCAGATTACCACAGCTACTTAAGAGATGTAGTTTGTTTTCTAGAATGCACATATTCAAAACTCCACAAGCAACACCACTTACACTGAAGAAATATAAAATTTGGTTCGATTAAATGCAAAGTAGGCAACCCAGGATATGTTAAAAAAAAAAAAAAACTAACTGACAATTTTGTTTTCTCACATTATCTTCACCAAACAGAAAGAACATGCAATAACCACCACTCATGACAGCCAAAGATACAGAGAAAATATTATACAAGACAGTACTAAACCACAAATTAAAAGTCCTATGCATGGAACAAATGTAGAAAACTGCATAAGGAAAACGTACAGAAGTTTTAAAATAGCCTAAATCATTAAAGTTTCTTTTTTATTCTCCAGTAATTAATCACATTTCAGTATATACTGATACCCATAGCTAACTGGGACTATCCCTTTCCTTTGCTAAGGTCCCCAACTTTCAAAATAGGTATACAACAGTGCTCCACTGTACAGTAACTGTCATTTCAAGTATCTAAATAATCTACTAATAGCAATTTCAAAATGCTGATACAAGACCAGGTTGGTTTTTTTAACATGTGAGGCACAAAAGTCACCACATTAAAGAGATGTGAACATTATCCTAAGATAAAATGAACAGATCATTGTGTCCATTTAATATAAATTTTAAACGCAAAAGTTACCTTACAGCATCAAAATTTGGAGTCTTCCTCCCATTATAAAGAACCAAAAGCAAAAAGAATATGCTATTCACTGTTTACTCCCTTCCCACACATGACTGTGGGTGGCATCAGTTAAACATGCAGAATATTAAGCACTACTAAACTGTCCAAGGCATATTTTCACATCTAACACTATATTCCCAAAAGATAATTTATTTGAGCCTGAGCCTGCTCCCCACCCTTCCCTACCCATTTTAATACACAGGTCCTCAGACAACCACCAGTCAATAAGGCAAGATTGAAAAAAAAAATAATGAAAAATGTAGGATTTAATTTCATTAAAGTCTGGAGTGTGTGAACTTTAAAAAAAAATCCTAACTAAACAGACTTCAAAGTTACCAAACTCATAATCTGTTGGCTTAATAGTTTAACTGTTACCTTGCCACAATAAATCTGAAGCCACAATCCTCATCATCTACTTAAGATTTGCATACAAATAAGAATTCAAAATATGTAATCTGTCATCTCATAACATTCTTCTAAAGCTAAAATGCTAAATATGAATATACAGACTAATATTAACAGTTACGAAATATCTGTTCCTAGACTAGAGTGGAATTTTGCTTTAATAATGATGAGGGAACACACTTCACCCAACACAAAAATTAAACATCTATTATTTTGGATTCCCTTTAGAACTTTGACATATATTCAAAAATACATCTCATGGGGTAAAAAGCCTGACACTGAACAACACAAAACTGCAGAAAATAAGGTACTTACCTTCAAAGAGCGTAGGAACAATTCAAATATACTAATTATGGAAACTGATTATTTTAACCGCACTGCACTTTTACTGCTGATGGTTAATGGTCAGAATGTCCTTTATAGAGCACATTAGAATATTTTACATATCAACTTTTAACTACAACACCAAATCCTTTAAGAGGTGGGATTTAACTCATTTTACAAGTAAACATTTGTTTTCATATTAGTTACCCAAAAAAAAGAACCCACCCCATCCCCACTGCCAGTCTCTGATACCTTGGAATGCTAGTTACTTCACAGTGGGAAAGAATGGCTAATAAGTACATTTCTTATCCAATCCTTGTCTCTACCCATTCATTAAACACCAAATACTGAAACTGAATTCAACTCCTACCTCTATCTTCCTACCAGGAATGCGCCCTAGGGCACCAGAATCCCTTCCACTGTCACTTATTGCAACTGCCAAAGCCCCTCCTATTAATAGTAAATCCCTTTCATACTGACTCACTGTAACTCCAACTTAATGAAATAGACAAGAAGCAGAATTTACAAACTTTGAGAATGGAATTTTCCCGTTTTCAAAGGCTCAAAAAAAGAAACTAAAAATTGACCACATTCAGACTAAGTTACAAACATATGAAGTTGAGCCAATTTGTAAGAACTTAATATTGCTTATTCTATATTGGTTCAATTTAAGTATTTTTTCAAAGTTTATATATCAGGCATTGTGTAAGTACTTATATACAAGGACAAGTTTTCCATGCAAGTAACTGATACGTAAATATAAACTTTATGTCATCACACCAAAATTCCAAGACAATTTGAAATCTTTTTTCAATTTTTTTGTTTAATTATGGAAATTTTCAAGTACACACAAAAAAGTAGAGAGAATAGTACAATGAGCTCTCCTGTAGTCATCATCCAGCTACAATCAACTCAAGGCCTTTTTTTTTTTTTTCATCTCTACCTCCCTCCCTCCCTCCTCCAATTATTATCTTGAGAAAAGAATTATAAGAAGACACTGTGCTCAGTAAGAACACTGACAAAAACCCAAAGATAGGGAAGTATCAAAGACCAGCAAGAAATCAAGAATTAAGCAATGTAACTGTCACCCTACACAACTACTTGTTAAGCGGAACATTTAAGAATTCAGTTAAAAACAAAGAAATGGCCATCTTTAAGAATTTTAATGAAGTCCGTAAGATCCAAAGGGCATATTTAAAATTATATCCACAAGGATAAAAAGGAATATGTGATGAAAATTAACTTAAACATCTGCAATTAGCTTGCATTCATATAGCATTTCGGCTCAAAACGAAAAAAAAGAGACTATTTAACATAATGTGTCATAAAATTACAATTCAACCACCTGAAAAACCGCTTAACACTTATGCCTTAACTGGTCCTTCTGATCCCTAATTATAGATTGATATCAATGTAAAAATAAAACCAGGCATTTTAATGTAAGTGGTTTAAAATGTTCAAAATTAACCCCATCGTTCATTGGAAAACATATGAAAGCAAGTCTAAACTACCTGACTTGTATGTCATTAAACAGAAATGTATCCACTTTCCAGGGCCGGTTTTTTTTTTTTTTTTAATAAGTTCACATATACCCTGAAACGCAACGCGCTAGGCTACAGATAGAATTAGAAGACCGCCTCCTGCTCTTGCTCCTAACCAATACGCAGAGAGAGAAGGTTGGCAGGAAAGTGCTGCGAGGACAGTAACAAACACCAGCAGCTCCCGAGCAGGCCCTGCTAAAGCCAGGAATGACGCACTTCGGTAACCCGACTCTTTCTCCCCTCCACCCCCGCCCCCAGCAGCGGTGCTGACACCGCCAACAGCCCGGAGTAGGAAAAAAGACAACAGAAAAAAGGCAGAGGTTGGACCGCACAAGGTTTCATCAAGAAACCTCGATTATTCCTCTTTCGACACTAACCACTAGGACTAAACAGGAAAAGAAGCTTCGTGCTTAAGCAAGTCCCATCATGGTGGTTTAAGAGTCACTAAATTAAGCTGATAATGAGTCCAATCCACAGAGACAAATACAGGGTGTGGCTGCCGTGAAATACGGCGGTCCGTGGGAGAAAAGGGGTATGGAATTTACACTCCAGTACGAGGGGAAGATGGGGCTTTACCGGGGGGGGGGGGGGGGGGGGGCGGCCCGCGCATTTTAAGGAACCATTTCAAAGCAACGCAAGCTTTTCGTTTACTTAAACCTAATCCCACAGATCAAAAGTTTCTGATAGATATGCCGTGTAAACTGTAAATAACCATTTAATCAAGCTCCATGACCCTCAATTAAGAAACTACATCCAAGAGAAAGGCGGAGGGAGAGAGAAGGGAGGGGTGGTAGGCAACAACATATAAAACATTTCTAGGCCACGGAGGAGAAAGTCTCACAAACCGGATGAAACTACTAATCAATATTAAAAATTAAAGCTGAACACTGCAGCACGAAAAATCTCACGATAAGACCCATTACAGTTCAGAATTAAAAATAAAATGACATATACACCAAGGGAGAGCGGAAACTAAATGTCGAAAGTACAGCGGTTTATAAAAAACTAAAGGCAAAACAAGACCTTCTCGCGACGAGGGAAAAAAAAGGCAGAAATCAACAATACGTTTACGAATGTAGGCCAGAAAAAAATGGGAACGGGGCTCAAAGTTTTGCGGAACTACTTGATGCTGTTTCCCACACCTTCTCTCTCCCATGGCCCATCATACCCTTTTCCTGCTAAAATCACCGTACTGGGTACGCGAAAGAAGAAAAAAGAAAGTCAACCCCAAGCAAGAATAAAAGTGTGGAGGGAAAAAGCAGAAGCTGCCTACCTGGGGCAAGGATCAGCTCAGTTCGTGCCTTGAGAAAGACAGTGCGGGTGGGGGTGGGAACGAAAAGCAGCACTAAAACTAAAACAAAAGTGGCGCCAAAACCCCCCAACAAACAGCCTTCCACTCCCGCCCTTCCCCCCTCCTCCCATGCCAGGCAGGCAGGGCCCCCTCCGGGGCAAGGTCTGCACGCGGGGGCCAACACCGCCAGACCCCAGCCTATTTATAAAATTGTTGCCTGAAGAAAACTGACCGAAGTCGGGCCTCGGAAGGGATGGAGAGATCGATGCCAATCGCTTTCCCAAGCAGTTCCCCCACCACGCGCTGGAGATGATGGGGCGGGGGAGAAGCAGAGGGGCCCGTCACATGAATGTTGTTCCCTCTCTAG
This sequence comes from Meles meles, assembly GCF_922984935.1. Lineage (NCBI taxonomy): Eukaryota > Metazoa > Chordata > Mammalia > Carnivora > Mustelidae > Meles > Meles meles. The sequence continues at coordinate 105,452,684 of NC_060087.1, read as the reverse complement.
GAAGGGAGGAAGAGAGGGAGGGAGCGAAGGGAGGGAGGAAAGGAAAGAGGGGAAGGGAGAAGGGAGGGGGCACGAGGGAGGGGTGTGATCAGAGTAGATTTTCCCTCGCCTCCCTCGGTCCGAGGCCCAAATATACACAACTGAGCCTCCGCTTCTCCCCTCCCCCCTAGGTTCCCAGCACCACCATTTTGCTCTCTTCCTTCCCCTCACCACGATACCGCGCTCTCCCCCACCCCAGCCACGGCCTCCCCGGCTTTCCTCCCCCGACTACGGCTCGCACTCCACCCCACCTCCAGTTTGGGCTCTCCCAGGCTTAAGAGCCTGCCGGAGAAAAGGCACCTAAATCTAATGCTACACAGAGAAGCGGAGCCTCCATCTTGCGCTGCTCCGCGTTCTCCATTTTGGGCCACCCATGGGGGGGGTCTCCGTGGAGGCCCCGAGGGAGAGTTGGGCGAGGGAAGGAAGAGAAAATCTTCAGCGAGGGTAGTCGAAAAGAAGAGTCGTGCAGTAGAAAGCCACTCTAGGAGTAGGAGGTAGGGAGGAAGGGGGGCTGGAAGTTCCTTGGTAGTGTTGAGGTAGCCACTTGCGGGGAGAAGGCAGAAAGAAGGGTTGGGGGTTACGCGGGGACGGGGAGGCTTCTCCCCGTCTTGACTTAGCCACCCGCTCCATGGCTGCCCCCGCTGGGGGCAAAGGGAGTAGAGGGGAAATTAAACGGCAACAGAGTGCCCATTCTCTTTCCCTCCCAACTCCTCTCTCGCGCCCTATTTCAACCATACACACCTCACAGTGGGCCCCGCGCCCTCCGGGTGCCCCTCCAAACTTCTAGAAGCTTCGCCTCCGCCATTTTATAACTTACCTCCCCCCTCAGCGTACACAGAGGCAGCAACGAGACTGTTCGCCTCCCCCACTCCTCCTTCCTTCTTTCTCAGGCCGGGGGCTTCTTCACCCCTGGGCTGGTACAAGATATTTTCCCCTTCCTCTTCTTTACACCCTCGAATTCTACTCAGGGACGGAAGCTCCCGCGGTTCTAGAGCGGTGGGGGGTTTTGAAAGTGGCGGTCGGATCCGGCGGGTTTTTTTTTCTTTTTTTTTTCTTTTTTTTTCTTTTTTTTTTTTGGTGGCGCTTCGGGATTGTTTGGGGTGTTCGCTCTTCGGCGACTTGGAGGCGAATGGAACGCGCAGGCGCCATCTGTCGGCCACGAACCCGCGCTCAGCTCCCGTTGGGAGGGAGCGGCATCTAGCGGTAGAGAGCTGGCACTGCAACGCTTGTCTCCCAGCGTCCTCCTCCCTATCACCGACCAATCGTGGCCGACTGCCTCCTGGGTTCAGCGTCTCCGACGCCGTCTGCGAACGAGGCGCCCGCAGGGGCGCGCCGCCGAGTGGGGTAAACAAGGTGCCGTGCCCGCGCCTGACTTACTCATTCGTTTGGCAGCGCTTCCGCCGCGGACCCAAGTGGGCCGCGTTTCCTCTTTCTTTAATGGAGGGGGGAAGGGGGGGCGAGGGTCGAAAGGAGGTCGTTAGGGATGTCCGGCAGAGACCCGGACCGTGGGAAATCGGAAACCGGGCTCGCTCGGGACTCGTCCCCCGGGCCCCTGCGCCCCGTGCGCGCGGCCCGAGGTTGGCAGCCCAGTCCGGCATCACCCTTCCCTGTCCCCTCCTCTGACACGCCCCAGCGAGGGGCCTTCCGTCCTAGTTCCGGACCCTCGCTTCCCCGCGGTCCCTACTCCTTACCACCAAAACAACTCTACTCGCGGAACTCTGGCACCTGATTTAGGGGGTTTGCTTTTTGAGTTTCTGTTTTGTTTGCTTTTTGCTTCGGCTGTGGAGGGAAAGCAAGCCGATTCTCTACCAGGAAGACTTGACACTGGAGAAAAAAAATTTTGTTTTTTTACAGCCCATTATTCCTGTCTCCCAGAAAACGTGGTCTTTCTCTCTAGGGTCTAGGAAACTTAAGGAACTGGGCTACGAGCCTAGGCCGGGCGCTCGACCAATTTATTGACTCCTAGGGCGGGGTGGGGGGAAGAAACGGGACAGAGCAAAGTGGGGGGAATTCGAAATTTGGGCTGAAGAAGTCGAGGGGTACCTACCCCGTTTTCCCCCGCCTTCCTCGATTATCCACCGTGTTCCTGGAAACGTGGGACCCGGCGTGCTTGCGACTTGGTTAAGAATTTTGGCTCCTTCTAAATCCTGCTTCTTCACCCCTCCTCCAAGGTGAAGTGCAAAAGGACCCCTTGCGCTCCTTTGACCACCAGTTAACGCAAGTCTTTATCACCCTTTTTATTTATTTTCTTGTTTGTTTGTTTTGAATCCAGCCTCCCGGACCTTTGACCGCTGAGAGCTCTCTACGCGGGGGAGAAAAAAACTCGGGGAGGGCCTGTCCCCTCCGAAGCGCCGCTTTTCCTAGGACAGGAAGAAGTGACCTATTACAGTGTCTCCATTGCTGTTAAAGAAGTTCTCAGATTCATACAATAGTGTATAGCTAAGAGCGCTTAGTTCCTCTTTCTTTTTTAAAAATGTTTGGTTCGAATATTCCTTTAATATTACTTTTTAATTAGAAGAAAAGGAATAAATGTATTAAATAACAAGACAAATTTTCTAAATGAGGAGAAACGAAAGACCCTTGTTAATCGTGGAGATTTCACCCGATATCACCTCTAAAGCATTCCTAATGCAATATAATGATTAATCTCAGCCCTCAAATTATATTCCACGCTTGTTTTAGTTTCCCATTCGCTGTGCTTACTGTTTTTTTCCTGCAACTTTAAAAAAGAGTTACGGTATATTTAATCAACTGAACAATAAAAGTTAAACAGAAACATCTAAATATCAATAACAAATAAAATCCGAGACATTTTTACTTACCTCTAAAGCTTTCGGGAGTGGAATACTATTCAAAATAAATTTCCATTTCTTTTATAGACCATCTTTGGTAGAATGTTATACAGTTTTTAATAGATTCAAGTTACAGAATGATGCAGCTAGAACATTAAATAGGGAGTAGTGGAAAATTTACAGTTATATAAGTTAATGCAAAATTCCACTTAAAGTAATAGAAAAATTGGGCTCTGTACCAAATCATTTTACATTAATTTAGTTCAATTGTGCCAATTTAATATCAATTGATATTCAATGATTTCCTGTCTTAGTATTAGCTAAAAACCACTGATTTTCTGCTCCAAACATGACATTATATAGTACGTGGTACAAACAGTATTGCATCTATCTTATAAATTCACATTCTTGTCTGTGTAGCAGCTGAGATTTTAAACAATTTTATACTTTGAAAAGTTCCTCTTTAGTAAACTTATTTTCATCTTTTGAAAAATATCATAGAAGAAAATTAACTATAACTGGTGTAACATCAGAAAAATACTGTATAGCAAATTGATACTGATATTTAAGTATGTTTCACAGTATCCTCTCTTTCTAGAGCTTAGTCACAAGAATATTTATTGAGCCTTTGGTGTGTGCAGATCACAGTGCTCTGTGCCCCAGTTCTATCCGAAGAAGTGAAATTTATTTCATAGGGTCCTGAAAGGCAGAAGAGTAAACCCTGGGAATTTGAGGACAAAGTGAGAAAATGCCATCAAATGAAATATGTAACTGACAGAAAATAAGCTTTAATCTAATTATTTTGTAACCTATCCTTCATGGAAAAAAAATCATAATGTAATGACAGAGGGCGCCTAGGTGGCTCAGTGGGTTAAGCCTCTGCCTTCGGCTCTGGTCATGATCTCATGATCTCAGGGTCCTGGGATGGAGCCTTGCATTGAGCTCTCTGAGAGCCTGCTTCCCCCTCTCTCTCTGCCTGCCTTTCTGCCTACTTGTGATCTCTCTGTGTGTCAAATAAATAAAATCTTTATATATATATGTATATATATAAATATATATATAAGTATATATGTCATTTATGTATACATATATAAGATATATATAAGATACAGATCATACATATATATGTATACATATATAAATGACAGAAGCTTTTGGTGCCTGATGAGAAATAAGAAAAAGGAAAGTTGAATACATAGAACATTTGATGCTATCTAAGGGACAAGACACTATTCGATGCAAAAGTATTCTGGTCGCTAGAAATGCACACCGCACAGGGTAGCAGAGAGAATCTTCTAGCCTTACCATAATCTGAATAAAGTATCCCATAGTTCTCTTCAACTCCATCTATACAAATGGAACAAGCTTCTGATTATAAATTAGGTTTCCTAGATAGCCTACAGTACTAAGCAGCATGTATACATATTCTGTATTTTCTAACACCATTCTAAATGTGACCTAAAATCGAGAAGCCTGAAGATGGATAGACTTGAGTCCACAGAAATTTGAAATTATGTATATCAGAATACCATAAACAAAGTCAAAAGATGAAGTATAAGCAAATATATTTGCTATATGAAAGGAAAAGCCATAATACATATGAAGAACTCTCACAAATCAATAAGATAAAAATACTCCAATAGAAACATGGAGAAAAGAAAAAAAAAAAAGAAACATGGAGAAAAGATATAAAGAGTCAACTTAATGCATAAGAAATGCAGATGGCGCTTGGGTAGCTCAGCTGGTTGAGCTTCCCACTCTTGGTTTCAGCTCAGGTCATATCTCCTGGTTGTGGAATTGAGTCCTGCGTTGGGCTCTTCGATCAGTGCAGAGGCTGCTTCAGATTCTTTCTCCCTCTTCCCTCTCCCTCTGCCCCTCCCCACTCATGCGCATACTTTCTCTCTCAAATGAATTTTTTTTAAAGATTTTATTTATTTATTTGACAGACAGAAATCACAAGTAGGCAGAGAAGCAGGCAGAGAGAGAAGAGGAAACAGGCTCCCCACTGAGCAGAGAGCCCGATTCGGGGCTCAATCCCAAGGCCCTGGGATCATGACCTGAGCCAAAGGCAGAGGCTTTAACCCACTGAGCCACCCAGGCACCCCTAAAATGAATTAAAAAAAAAAAAGAAATGCAGGTGGCTAATAAATACATACAACAATGCTCAACTTCATTCACCACTAAGGCCTGTAAATTAAATACACTTTGCCTACCAGATTGGCAGAGATGAAAAATTTGGGTAACACTCAGTGTCAGTGAAGAACTAAGAATTCTCATATACCTTTGGTGGGAATTGTTTAAAAACAAGATATCTCAACATATAAAGTGTAAAATTAGGGGCGCCTGGGTGGCTCTGTTAGTTGAGCTTCTGCCTCGGGCTTAGGTCCTGATCCCAGGGTCCTGGGACCAAGCCTTACATAAGGCTCCTGGCTGAGTGGGGAGCTTGCTTCTCCCTTTCCCTCAGCCTCCAACTCCCGCTGCTTGTGTGCTCGCTCGCTCTCTCTCTCTGCCAAATAAATATTTTTTTAAAAAAGCAAAATGTAAAATTAGCCCAACACTTCTATTTCTAGGAATCTATCATGCAGATATGCTTGTACAAATTACACAAAGATCTATGTAGTAAAACTTTCATCATAGCTTTGTAATAAAGAGAAACTGAAAATAGAAATGGCATCATTTAGGGAATTGGTTAAAGAAATTATACATCCATACCATGGGGTCCTATTTCCATTTAAGCAGTTAAGTACAGGGGCATCTGCCTGGCTTAGTTGGTAGAGCATGAGACTCTTGATCTCGAGGTCATGAGTTCAAGCCCCACATTGGGTATAGAGCCTACTTAAAATTAAAAACAATTTTTAAAAGCATGTACATACTTATCTACTGACACCCAAAATGTCTAAGATATGTTAAGTGAAAAAATAATTTGTAAATAACTTATATAGTATGATCCCATTTGTGAATATATATATTTATATACACATATATGTGCTTACATATGCATAAAACATTCTTTTTTTATGATTTTATTTATTTGTTAGAAAGAGAGCACAAGCAAGCAGAGTGGCAGGCAGAGGCAGAGAGAGAAGCAGGCTCCCCGCTGAGCAAGGAGCCCGATGCAGGACTCAGTCCCAGGACCCTAGGATCATGACCTGAGCCGAAGGCAGTAGCTTAACCCACTGAGCCACCCGCATCCCTGCGTAAAACATTCTTAAAGAATATATAGGGGTACCTGGATGGCTCAGTGGGTCAAAGCCTCTGCCTTTGGCTCAGGTCATGATCTCAGGGTCCTGGGATCGAGTCCCGCATCGGGCTCTCTGCTCAGCAGGGAGCCTGCTTCCCTCTCTCTCTCTGCCTGCCTCTCTGCCTACTTGTGATCTCTCTCTCTGTCAAATAAATAAATAAAATCTTTAAAAAAAAAAGAATATATAGAAAACCTGGGACACCTGGGTGGCTCAGTTGGTTAAACAACTGCCTTTAGCTCAGGTCATGATCCTGGAGTCACAGGATTGACTCCTACATCAGGCTCCCCGCTCTGCAGGGAGTCTGCTTCTCCCTCTGACCCTCCCCCATCGTGCACTCTCTCTCTCTCTCTCTCTCTCTCTCTCATTCTCTCATATAATAGATAAATAAAATCTTCAAAAAAAAGAATATACAGAAAACTAATGACAATTACCTCTCAGGAAAGAGGTTGTGTAAGCTTCCAGGATTTGTCATTTTACTTTCACTTTATACGTTGCTACCTTATGTGAATTCTTTTACAGTAAATGGATGTTACTTATGTGATTTTTAAGATCTAATCCTGGGGGACGTCTGGGTGGCTCAGTGGGTTAAGCCTCTGCCTTCGGCTCAGGTCGTGATCCCAGGGTCTTGGGATCGAGCCCCACATGTTGGGCTCTCTGCTCAGCAGGGAGCCTGCTTCCTCCTCTCTCTCTGCCTGCCTCTCTGCCTACTTGTGATCTCTCTCTGACAGAGAGAGAGAGAGAGAGAGAGATCACAAGTAGGCAGAGAGGCAGGCAAAGAGAGAGGAGCAGGTTCCCTGCTGAGCAGAGAGCCCGACGTGGGGCTCGATCCCAAGACCCTGGGATCACGACCTGAGCCGAAGGCAGAGGCTTAACCCACTGAGCCACCAGGCACCCCTAAATAAATAAAATCTTTTAAAAAAATCTAATCCTGGTTACTCTGGAAAACAATTTGGTACTTTCTTATAAAGTTAAACATATACTTACCATATGACCCAGCAATCTTGGTCTCTTAGTCCTGAGCATTTATCCTAAAGAAACGAAAATGTATGTTTACTCAAAAACCTGCATACAAATGCCCATAGCAGATTTGCTTTTGAAAGTCAAAAGCAAGAAACAACCCAAATGTCCATCAACCAGCAGATGGTTAAACAAACTGTGATATGGTCAAACAGTGGAATAGTACTCAGCCATTGAAAGGATTACTGATATATGGGACACCTTAGATGAACCTCAAGAGCATTATGCTTACCAGAAAAAGCCAATCTCAAAGAGCTTACACATCATATGATTCCATTATGTGATAGTCTCAAAATGTCAAAATTACAGTAATGGAGAAGAGATCAGTGGTTGCCAAAGGCTAGGGTTGAGGAAAGTGTGTGACTATTAAGGGGTAATGGGAGGGGGTTTCTTTGCAGTGGTGAAACAGTTGTGTATCCTGATTGTGATGTTTACTTAAATCAACACGTTATAAAATTTCATAGAACTATAAACACACAGACACACACAAACACAAGTGCATGAAAAAATGTGAAACTCGATGAGGTCTGTATTTGAGTTAATAGTACTGTATTAGTGTCAGTTTCCTGGGCTTGACAATGTACTATGGTTACATAAGCTATCATTGGGAATAGCTGCATGAAGGGTACATGGGAACTATCTATTATTTCTGCAACTTCTTGTGAGTTCTAAACTATTTCAAAATTTAAAAGTTGTCATAAAAAATTGAATGCTGGGGCACCTGACTGGCTCAGTCAGAAGAGCATGTGATTACTAATCTCAGGGTCATGAGTTTGAGTCCTGTGGTTGAGTGTAGCGATCACTTAAATGAATAAATAAATAGAAACTTGAAAAAAATTAATGTTGATAATAAAGGAAAAATCTCTGGTTAGTGGAAAGGTAATTACTCCACTATATATTAATAAACTGAATTTCTAGTTTTGTGAACTTTGATATAGTGATTTAATTTCTGAAATCCTTATCATAACCCCTGTATGAATTTGTATGATTAAGTGCCTGATACTGTGACACTCAGGAGTACACTTTGGACCTGTGGCATCAAAAGGAAGTAGACATACCAATAGGCCTTGTCCAAAACGAATACATGGCATCTTCTAAGACATCTCAAATACCTTATTATTGAATTTGCTGATATTTTTTTCACTTTGAGTAACATACAATATTTCCAGTATGAGTTAATGGAACTGAAGCTGTATCTGTATACAAAGGATTGCTTGTCCCTCATATCCAACCCCTCCCATTTCTTATCTGAGCTACAGTAATAGACCCACGTCCAATTTCTTTTGCATCTGACCCAGAACTGATTAGAATATCACTTTACTTCCTACTGTCATACTTACTTACTTGCTCCATTCTTCCTCCTTTACTTTAACTCATTCATTTGCAGACTCTCTTACTGGCTCAGGTGGCCTAGAACAATACTCCTCGAATGTTAATGTGCTTAAGGATAATCTTCAACAGATGAATGGATAAAGAAGATGTGGTACATATATACAATGGAATATTATTCAGCCACCAGAAAGGATGAATACCCACCATTTGCATCAATGTGAATAGGACTGGAGGGGATTATGCTAAGTGAAGTAAGTCAAGCAAAGAAAGACAATTATCATACATCTCACTCATTTGTGGAACATAAGCAATAGCACGGAGAACCATAGGAGAAGGGAGGGAAATCTGAAGGGTGACAAATCAGACAGGGAGAAGACCCATGAGAGACTATGGACCCTGGGAAACAAACAGGGTTCAGAGGGGAAGGGGGTGGGGAATGGGGTAACAGGGTGATGGGTATTAAGGAGGGCACATTTGGGGGCACCTGGGTGGCTCAGATGGTTGAGGGTCTGCCTTCGGCTCAGGTCATGATCTCCAGATCCTGGGATCGAGCCCCTTGTTGGGTTCCCAGCTCAGCTGGGAGTCTGCTTCTCCTTCGCCCTCTGCCTCTCTCTGTCTCTCTCTCTCTCTCAAATGAATAAATAAAATCTTTTAAAAAAAAGGAGGGCATGTGTTGTGACGAGCACTGGGTGTTATACATAACTAACGAAATCATTGAACACTGCATCAAAAACTAATGATGTGCTACTATATGCTGGCTAAGTGAACATAATAAAAAATAAATTTTTAAAAAAGGGTGAGCTGGAGATCTTGCTAAAGTGCAAATTGTGATTTAATAGGTTTGAGGTTTGGGCGGGACCTGAGATTCTGCATTTCTAACAAACTCCCAGGTCATGCCCATGCAGCTAGTCTAAAGTCCACACTTTGAGTGTGAGGGCCAGAGGAACAAAGTACAAACTCTTTAGGGTAGCTTTCAGTGCCTTCCACAGTCTTATCCAAATCTCATCGTTCGTAACTCTGAACTCTGCTGGGCGATGTCTGCATAGGTTACTCTTTATCCCCAGAACTTAGAATAGAGCCTGAAATAGGATAGGTGCTCAAAAAATATTTGTTGAATGATTAAAGGAACTACGGAATAAACTAAACAACTACTCCCAGCTCACATACCATACTTTCTGAACAAACTAAATTACTTCCCATTTTCCTAGTACTTTCCCACCTCTGTACATTTGCTCATGCACTTTTGTCTCCTTTCCCAAGATTTGCCCTATTCAAATTTTCTTCATCCTTAAATGCCCAGTTTAATGAGAAAATCTCCATGAAGCCCCCCCCTGATGTCCCAATACAGAAATAATCTCATTTTATGAGGTTTCTCCTACCAGATTTCAAATGACTTGCAAATAATAATCACAATAGTATTCGTATTTTGTTCACATTTGCTATAACCACCATGCCTAGCACAAATGTTAGCATACAGCAGAAAATCAATATTTATTAAATTGAAACGGGAAAATAAAGAATTTTCCAGATCAGCACTATGTAGTGGAACTTTTTGTGATGATGGAAATTTCTGTAATCTGTGCTGTCTGATATGATATACACAAGTAGCTATCAAGCACTTGAAAGGTAGATAATGTGACTGAGGAACTGCATTTTCTTAAAATATTTTACTTATTTATTTGACAGAGAGACTGCGAGAGAGGGAACACAAGTGGGGGAGTGGGAGAGGGAGAAGCAGGCTTCCTACCGAGCAGGGAGCCTGATTCAGGGCTTGATCCCAGGACCCTGGGATCATGACCCGAGCCAAAGGCAGACGCTTAACAACTGAGCCACCCAGGCGCCCCAAGGAACTGCTTTTTAGTTTTGTAAATAGCTACATGTGACTAGCTACTGGACAGTAGCTTTCTAGGCAATATTAGTTAACAATTGTTCTTCATTCAATAGTATTTTCTGAGTACCTCCTAGGTGCCAGACACAGAATAGGCTACAGGCTGGTGATACAAAGATGAATAATTCATGGTGCTTGACCTCAAAGAGCTTGCAACCTATTAAGAAAAGATAGTCAGGATCAAATAAATTCAATCAAGTGTTATAGATGCTATTATAGAAGATTGACAAAATAGATTGTGTGTACAAAGGTGAATGTGGGCATGAGTCAGAAAAGGCTTTATAAGGGAGTTAAGAGTTGAAATTACATAGTGTTCATTAGGCAAACAAAAGATAAAGAGCTTTGCTCTGGGAGGAGTGTGAACAAAGGCATGGAAAGTCAAAACAGAGAGCCCCTCTCCTTCTGGAACCACAATTAGTTTGACTAACAATCGGGAAGTGGAGGGCAAAGAGCTCTATTAAAAGGAGAGCTGGAGTTTATGCTGGAGACATACATACGCAGGATCCCAATCACAACCCCCCACCTCGACCCCCAAATGCCCATGCTAAGGAATGAGCTCGCTATCTACAGACAATGGAGTGCCATAGAAACAACGTGCTCAGTTTGACGTTTTAGAAAGATGTCTCCGGATGGTGGATTGGAAAGGGAAAGACAACCAAAGAAGTTGTAGCCAGGGCGCAAAGGCAAGAGCACCTGACACAGGGTCGCAAACAGATCAGGTTCAGCCACTTGCCACTAACAAAATCTGAAGGCGGCGAAAGGGTTAGTGATGAAAAATAAAAGGATTTATTTCAGAGAGGCCACCACCGGGAAGACAGTGGATTAACATCTCAGAGACTATCTCCACAGTGCTGAAAATCCTTCCAGGTTCATATAAGGAAAATGTGGGACAAAGGTCGGAGGGTACAAGAAGGTGGACAAAAAGGTTAAGTTGATCATTGTCCTGGGGTCAGTCATGCGGGGTCTTGCTGGCTCAGGGCAGACCTTATTGCTTGGAGGGGGGGGGGGGTAGTTTCAGTTCCCATCCCAGGATGCTTTGCCCACTGGGACTTTTGCCTGAGTTAAGAGTTAAGCTGGAGGGCGCTTGGGTGTCTCGGTGGGTTGGGCTTCTGCCTTCAGCTCCGGTGGTGATCTCAGGGTTCTGGGATCGAGTCCCGCATCGGGCTCTCCGCTCAGCAGGGAGCCTGCTTCCCTCTCTCTCTGCCAGCCTCTCTGCCTACTTGTGATCTCTCTCTGTGTGTCGGGTAAATAAATAAATAAATCTTTTTAAAAAAAGAGTTAAACTGGAAAGGAACTTAATCAATTAGAAAGCTAAAGGTCAAAATGGAGGTAGTGAAGTCCTCTTTCAAGATAGATGGGGCTTGGACTGAACAGTGGAAATAAAAATGTAGTCAGGGTCTAGATAAGGTACATGTGCTTTCTGGTCTGAAATAAGATGATAATTACAGTGCGCATCTTTGTTTTGTCCTTATTTGATAATCCATTCTATTTTCCCTTTTTTGCATATAGAAACATAGCTTTTCACTGGCCAGATCTCCATGGAAGCAAAACAGAAACTTAGTATGAATATCCGGAAATTTCAGGGGAAAAACTGCCTTCTGCCTTCTGCTTAAATCATTTGAGAAATACTAGCCAAAATAATCCATTCCTATCAGTAGCCAATTCTTTCATCACTCAGTGCTGTCACTAGTCCCAGTTATTTGTATTAAATAGTTAAGCATGTCATAGGATTTGTTGCACAGACAGATGACATTTGCATTATTTTTTGAGTGCCAACATTTAATAAACAACAACAAAAAAGACTTATCAAGACACAGGCACACCTATTAACTCAGACTTATTTTTTTTATTTGTTTTTTTTTTTTAAGATTTTATTTATTTATTTATTTATTTTTTTAAGATTTATTTATTTGACAGATAGAGATCACAAGTAGGCAGAGAGGCAGGCAGAGAGAGAGAGAGGAGGAAGCAGGCTCCCAGCCAAGCAGAGAGCCCGATGCGGGGCTCGATCCCAGGACCCCGGGATCACGACCTGAGCTGAAGGCAGAGGCTTTAACCCGCTGAGCCACCCAGGCGCCCCCTAAGATTTTATTTATTTAGGGCGCCTGGGCTCAGTGGGTTAAGCCTCTGCCTTCGGCTCAGGTCATGGTCTCAGGGTCATGGGATGGAGCCCCACATGCCCCCCCACCATGGCCCTCTCTGCCTGCCTCTCTGCCTACTTGTGATCTCTCTCTCTGTCAAATAAATAAATAAAATCTTAAAAAAAAAGATTTTATTTATTTACTGACAGTGAGAGCACAAGCAGGGGGAGCCGCAGGCAGAGGCAGAGGGGGAAGCAGGCTCCCCACTGAGCAGAGAGCCTGACATGGGGCTCCATCCCAGGACCCCAGGATCATGAGCTGAGCCAAAGGCAGACACTTAACAGACTGAGCCACCCAGGTGCCCCTTATGGATTATTTTATAGGTCTTATTGTGATGCAGGAGTTTTCAATGTGTTCAGGAGATATTTATCAGTTTACACCTATACACATTCTATGATTACATTATTCTTTTTGTTTGTTGCTATTGTAGAACTCTTTGGTGGGCATTCCTTTTTATAGAAATAGCACTAGTTTTGGCAGCAGAAGTATCATTGTTAGCAGAATAACAGACATACACATGCACCCCAAAATTAACATTTTTTACCTGTTTTCCTATATGAGTGAAAGTGATTTGGTTAAAATCAGCATTGCCCAGGATCTCCAATACGGCCATCTTTTTTTAAGACTCTCTTTTATTGGCACTCATGCAAGCTTATAAGCTTATAAGCTTTATAAAGCCAAGATCAGGGGCACCTGGGTGGTGCAGTCAGTTGGGCATCCAACTTTTGGTTTCAGCTCAGGTCTTGGTCTCAGGGTCTTTAGATAGAGCGGGCTCTGAACCGAATGTGGAGTCTGCTTAGGATCCTTTCTCCCTCTCCCTGTCCCTCTGCCCAGCCCTTCCTCTCTCTCAAATAAATCTTTTTTTTTAAAAGCCAAGATCGTATTAATTAATGCCTTAGGAGGGACACTAACATTAATAACAGCAAAGACTATTTCTTGGATTTAAGTGTATTTGGTGTTAGTAACTACCAGCATTAAGTAAAATTCAAACACTTGAACCGCTGTAAGCATTTGATGTCTATCATTGGTAGCAAGTTTACTGTTATATGCTGATAACACTTCCAGTGTTAGACACTAGAAATTAATGCTAGAACTGTTTGTGGAAAGATTAAGAGGTGTGAAGAAAAGATGAAGGGAGAATTGCAAAGTGGAAGAAGAAACTTCTGAGAAAATGTATTTTATCCCCAAAATATAGACAACACTGGATTAGATTCTGGACCAAACCCTTTTTTTTAAGCTATAAAGGCTATTTATTATTGGGACAATTGGCAAAATTTGAATAAGGTCTAATACATTATATAATAATATTGTGGCAATGTTAATTTCCTGATTTTGATAGTCATATTGTAGTTACTAGGAGTTTGTCCTCATTTTTTTTCTTTTTAAGTAATCTCTACACCCAACGAGCGGCTCAAACTCAAGACCCTGAAATGAAGAGTTGCATGACTGAGCCAGCCAGGCGCCCCAACTGTCTTTATTCTTGAGACATACACACTGAAGTATTTAAGGGTAAAGGGGGCATTACGTCAGCAACTTATACTCTGATGGGTCAGAAAGAAAGGTAAATATATTCCTCATATACATGATACATATTATGGTGGTATGTTAGACCTGCTAGCACTGACTCACAAGAGCTGAGTGTGGACATCCTCCCAACTTCAGTTAGTGACCTCACATTGGGATCTTGAAATCAGACATGGTGAGAGCATTTACACCGTGAAAACCAGTAAATGAAGAGATTAGGGCTATTTTCCCCCATGGAGAGCCAGTTGTTAAAACATATTTACCATGGATCAAAATCAAGGATAATGTCTAGAGTCATGAAATTTTTTGTGTTATAATTGATAGACTTAACACAATTCTGTTTTTTTAACCTGAGTTGATACAATAACAAAAAACCTAGTGATCTTAAACACTCAACAATTATAATAGTAATAATAATAATAATATATTTTAATATGCCATCCTCTAATCATCTGAAAATACATTTCAAATTTATCCACCCAAGAAAGTAGGGAAATATATACATTATTCTAGTTTTGCAGTTATTTAGTATACACTATAAAAGCAATCATATCTAGCAGTAAGAACCAATCCAGTTATGCCCAAACACTGCTCACCTCCCAAGCACCTGAATTCTTCATGGGACTTTGTGAAGCATCATGTTCTCTTTAACATCTCACTTGAATACTACAATCCACATTGGTCCCTTCTTTACAGTTCATATAATTGGCTAGAAGATACATAGAAGAGCATCCAGACCAAGCCCTTCTTTTTTCTTTTTTCTTTTTTTTTTTTTTTGCACCCTATGGTGTTTTTTTTAATTTAATTTAATTTTTTTCAGTGTTCCAAAATTCATTGTTTATGCACTACACCCAGTGCTCCAGGCAGTACATGCCCTCCTTAATACCCGTCACCGGGCTCACCCAACCCCACACCCCCGTCCCCTCCAAAACCCTCAGTTTGTTTCTCAGAGTCCACAGTCTCTCATGGTTCCTCTCCCTCTCCGATTTCCCCCAATTCACTTCCTTCTCCATCTCCCAATGTCCTCCGTGTTATTCCTTATGCTCCACAAGTAAGTGAAACCATATGGTAATTGACTCTCTCTGCTTGATTTATTTCACTCACATAATCTCTTCTAGTCCCGTCCATGTTGATACAAAAGTTGGGTATTCATCTCTTCTGATGGATACTCCATAGTATATATGGACCATATCTTCATTTTTCAGAGGAGAAGCTGAAGAGTCAAGAGATGAATGTCCCCAGTATAATACAATGTCCAGTGACAGAGCTAGGAGCATCACCATAATCCTCTCATCTCCAAGCGCTCAGGTATTTCTCTATACCACCAGGGAACACACTTTTCCAGACCACATTTAGATACTGGATCACTGTCTTCTGCTTCCTAGCCAAATTTAGTATGCTTACTCATTTTGAGAATAGGAACAACTATCCAGCATAGTAGATAAGTAAAACTTGGTGTTCAGTAGACATTTGATATATCCATTAGTTTAGAATGGCTTTCTAAAGCCATTTTTTTTCTTTCTAAAGCCATCTTTTTTTCAAAGATGCTTTTAGATTTATTTACAAAGCCATAAAACCTGACATTTATTTTCTTAGAGCTGTAAATGAAGAATTGCCTACCAACAATGAGAGTGGATGACTTGTTTCACAGAGGGTTGGACATCCAAATGTCTAGGTGCCAAATCATAAAATGAGATCAGCTTTGGAATCTCTACTGAGATTTTATTTTTTCGGATTTAAATATGGTTTATAGAACACTTTGAGAATCAATTTAAAGTCACTTCACAAAGCAAAACAGCATAGCCATTTAGATATTTTTAAAAGAAAAGTGTATCAATTATTGGCACAAGAAAATGCAAAAAATAAAGGCTATCAGAAATTGTGTGGGGGAAAAAATATTGTTTGTCCCTTCTTTGAAAAAATAACACTTCCCTACAATCTTCAGGATGAGAAAATGACAAAATTTGGATACATTTTCAAAAGGACTACCAGAGGAGGTAGCAGTCTGAGATCCCAGTCATTAGAGAGACTTCAACTGGGATCTTTATTCCTTTAAGAGTTGTTCAAGCATTCTTAAGGTTTACAACCTACCATTCAGCAAGTGAAGACCAATACGACACCCACTTGACCAATTCAGTCTCTTCCCAAGAAGAAATAACAAAATTGAGTTTTAAAAGACATTTATTAGTTACAGCTCTTGTGACATGAACCTCAGAAACCTTTGAAGTATGACCTTTCAAGTACAATGATCAATCACTATTTATAAAAAAATCTGATTTTATACAAAGCAGAAGAATTGGTATGCTATTTGATTAGAGATTAGTGTCTATACTCAGTTTGCAGAAAGCAGTATGTAAAAATTGAAAGGCAATAAAATAATAATAATAATAATAATTAATAAGACCAGTATTTGGTTTCATGACATCATCACTTCAACCAAATTGTAATTTTAATGCTCAAGGGGGTAGCTGCAAATGTTTAGAAAGTCAAAACACTATTGGTTTTTTTAACATACATTTTTTTGAAGATTTATTTATTTGTCAGAGAGCATGTGTGCACACACAAGCAGGGGGAGTGGCAAAACAAAACAAAAACTTGATAAAGTTAAAGATGAAGAACTCCAGAGAAATTCTCATATAGATGTGCACAAAAAAGTGTACAAGAATGTTCATTACAGTACTTTTTTATAATGGAAACAACCTAAATGTCCATTACGGAAGAGGAGATATATTGCTGTATATTCATATGACAGAATGCTAGGTAGTAGTGAAAATGAACTACTGCTACATGGGTAAATCTCAAAAATGTTATGTAAGAAAAAGCAAGGTGCAGAATAATAGTTAATACATTATGCTTAGTTTATTATGTTCTAAGTGCTTTATATGTGTCAACTCATTTAATCCTTAAGACAACATTACAAGGTAAGTATTTTTTTTAAAGATTTTATTTATTTATTTGACAGAGTGGGAAATCACAAGTAGGCAGAGAGGCAAGCAGAGAGAGGGGGAAGCAGGCTCCCGGCTGAGCAGAGAGCCCGATGCGGGGCTCGATCCCAGGACCCTGGGATCATGACCGGAGCCGAAGGCAGAGGCTTTAACCCACTGAGCCACCCAGGTGCCCCACAAGGTAAGTATTTTTATGAATTTCCATTTTATAGATGAGAAAATGAGGCACAGAGAGAGAAAGTAATTTACCCAAGGTCACACAGCTAGTAACATGTACAGCAGATATTCCAGACCACCTCTGGCTCCAGTGTTGGTGCTCCTCTGTGTTGCACTATACTGCCTCTACGACTGAATGTATGATGCCATTTAATAAAACTTAAAATATGCACAACAATGTCTTATGGATAAATACCTATGTGGTAAAAATAAAAAGAAGACATGCATGGACATGAAAATCCTCAAATCCATGATTGCAGCTACTTCTGAGAAAGGGAGACAGGAAATGAAAGGAGGCAGGAAATTTCAACTGTATCTGTAAAGTCAAATTTCCTTCCTATCTTTCTTTAAAAAGGATCTTCAGTAAATATGGGAAATTTTTAAGATTTGACATTGAGCAATAAGTATATGGGAGTTTATAGCATTATTCTCTATATTTTTCTGTATACATAAAACATTTCATAATTTTTTAAAAATTTATTTTTTTATTTATTTGAGAGAAAGAGCATGGGGGAAAGGGTGGAAGGAGAGGGAAAGAGAGGATCTCAAACAGACTCCCCACTGAGTATGGAGCCTAATGCAGGGCCCGATCCCATAACCCTGAGATCATGACCTGAGCTGAAATCAAGAGCCATATGCTTAACAAACTGAACCACCCAGTTACCCCCATTTGATAATTTGAAAAATGAGTTTTGGAGTACCTGGCTGGCTCAGTCAGAAGAGCATGCAGCTTTTGATCTCGGGGTCATGTGTTCAAGCTCCACGTTGGGTGTAGAGAATACCCAGGAAAAAAAACAGGAGTACCTAGGTGGTGCAGTCAGTTAATTGTCTAACTCTTGACATTGGCTCAGGTCATGGTCTCAGGGTTGTGAGATGGAGCCCTACCTGTGGCTTCACACTCAAGGCAGAGCCTGCTCCCCCTCTCCCTCTGTCCCTCCCACTGCTTGTGCTCTCTCATTCTCTCAAATAAATAAATAATCTTTAAAAAATAAATAAAAATTAAAAACATTAGGTTCTACAAATAACAGTAATGAAAACTTCACAGTAAAATATTACTAGTATACATTCATATAAGTAACTCTTGAGAGACCATGTGTAAGTTCAAACCAGAAGTCCACATAACCATTTGGAATTCCTTAAATGCAATACTGTTGTTTTATACTTTCAAGTTACATTGTTTAAAAAAAAGTTATAGTTAATCAAGGGAAAGGAAGAATTCTGAAATCAGCTTTTCGAAGTATCCTGATAAATGAATAGGTTTGAAAAAAAAGCATGATTCAAAAAAAGAACAAAAAATACAAGATTCTATTTGGATAATAGGGCATTTTATTTGCGTAACAACTAATACAACATTTTTTAAAGATTTTATTTATTTATTTGACAGAGATCACAAGCAGGCAGAGAGACAGGCAGACAGAGAGACAGGCAGGCAGAGAGAGGGTGGGGGAGAAGCAGGCTCCTCGCTGAGCAGAAAGCCGGATTCGGGGCTCGATGTGGTACTCGATCCCAGGACCCTGAGATCATGACCTGAGCCAAAGGCAGAGCCTTAAACTACTGAGCCACCCAGGCACCCCTAACACAACATTTTTAATTTAAAGGTCAAACCATTGATTTGAAATGTGGCAGATAACCTGCCAAAATTTAAGATGCACTAGCCTTTGCTTCATTTGGCAGAAAGGGGGTTTCAGCTTCTGTTGACAAGAGAAAGAAATACCTTTATTACTATTTTCCCCTTTTTTAAAAGATTTTATTTATTTATTTGACAGAGAGAGATCACAAGTAGGCAGAAATGCAGGCAGAGAGAGTGAGAGGGAAGCAGGCTCACTGCCGAGCAGAGAGCCTGATGCAGTACTCCATCCCAGAACCCTGAGATCATGACCTGAGCCAAAGGCAGCGGCTTAAACCACTGAGCCACCCAGGCGCCCCCTATTTTCCCCTTTTAAGTAGGGCAGAAAATCCCCCAAGTAGGTTTCCTTTCCTAGGAATAGTCAAGAAATGGGGTGCCTGGGTGGTTCAGTCATTTAAGTGTCTACCTTGGGCTCAGGTCATGATCCCAGAGTCTTGGGATCAAGCCCCTCACATCAAGCTCCCTGCTCTCCAGGGAGTCTGCTTCTCCCTCTCCCTCGGTTTCTCCATCCTGGCTTGTGCTCGTTCTCTCTCTCTCTCTCACTCACTCACTCTCTCTCAAATAAATATAATCTTTAAGAAAATCATCAAGAGAGCTCAGGATTATATAAATATTCATATAGTTCCCCCCACCTTTTAATTTGTTTCTGCCTCCCTCTTATTTACACATTTCCGAGCACATCTTCCCTGTACAGAAGAATTATCCCCATCCTTTAACCTGGGAGTGAAAGGAATTTTCCACTGCAAATGTTGCTGTCTAGCTATTGTGCCTGTAAATTATGTTTCTGAAGCACTGATTCTCCATGATTTCCAAAGCAGTGTTCACTCCACACTGGAGGGGTCAACTTTTGGCACATGCTCAAATCTTGAAAGTAACATGGAGTTAATTACCATGTTCATGAGACATTTGTTGCCTCTTCTCTCATTCTCCATGTGTGTGAGTTCACCCCTTTGGTGTGAAAGATGTGGGAAAAGGAGGTGAGAAGGAAAAATCAAATTATGATACCTTTAATTTCTAGGTTCTAACAAGGAGCTCTAAGTACTTTTATAATGCTGCATTTTCCTTTGCAACTTCCCTTTGAATTGCGTGTGTGAAAGCTAAGGAGAAGGACACAGGCAATCACTTACCCTTCTAGTTTCATTTTCTGTTAACTGGGAATAATAAGACCGACTTGACAAGCTTGGTTCTTTGAAGATAAAGTTAGTAAATATAATACATGAATCCATTCTCCTTTTTAAAAAATCAGATCATTAAAAAGGGTAAAGCTAAAAAATCTCTATTGGTTAGGGTTCTCCAGAGAAACAGAAACTGCAGCATATCTATATATCTATATTGATACATATGCATGTGTATATGTATGTGTATGTGTATGTGTGGAGAGAGAAAGAGAAGGAGAGAAAGAAAGAGAGAAACTGGACTTATCATTAAGAATTGGCTCAGCATGGGGCGCCTGGGCGGCCAGTGGGTCAAAGCCTCTGCCTTCGGCTCAGGTCATGATCCCAGGGTCCTGGGATTGAGCCCCGCATTAGGCTCTCTGCTCCGCAGGGAGCCTACTTCCCCCTTTCTCTCTCTGCCTGCCTCTCTGCCTACTTGTGATCTCTCTCTGTCAAATAAATAAAATATTTGAAAAAAAAAAAAGAAAAACATAAATAAAAAAAAAGAATTGGCTCAGCATGGTGCACCTGGCTGGCTCAGTCAGTGGAGTGTGTGACTCTTGATCTCAGGGTTGTGAGTTTAAGACCCAGGTTGTGTGTAGAGATCACTTAAAAATGCATGGAGGAGGGGCGCCTGGGTGGCTCAGTGGGTTAAGCCTCTGCCTTCAGCTCAGGTCATGATCTCAGGCTTCTGGGATCGAGCCCTGCATCGGGCTCTCTGCTCAGCGGGGAGCCTGCTTCCTCCTGTCTCTCTGCCTGTCTCTCTGCCTGTCTCTCTGCCTACTTGTGACCTGTCTGTCAAATAAACAAATAAAATCTTTAAAAAAAAAATGCATGGAGGAATGAAGGATGAATGGTTCAGCACAATTATGGAGGCTGAGAGGTCCCAAGATCTGCGGTTGGCAAACTGAAGATTCAAGAGAGCTGACTAGAGAGGCATGAGGAACTTATGTTTCAGTTTGAGCTGCATAACAAGGAAGCAGGAGGAAGGATCAACCTTTCTGTTCCGTTCAGGCCTTCAACTGATGAGGGCCATGCCCATTCGGGAAGGCAGTTGGCTTGACTCAAGTCTACTGATTCAAAGGTTAATCTCATTCAAAAACATTCACTGGAGCTAAAGGGGGTGGAGGGTCAGGTGAGCCAGGTGGTGGGTATTAAGGAGAGCACGTATTGCATGGAACACCGGGTGTGGTGCATAAACAATGAATCTTGGAACACTGAAAAAATAAAATTAAATTAAAAACAAAAACAAAAACATTCTCACAGACACGTCCAGAATAAGGTTGGACCAAACACCTGGGAACCCTGTGGTCTAGTCAATTTAACATATAAAGTTAACCAGCACAGACCATCCCCTTGGCCACCTTCCCAACTTGCTTCCCTCCTTTCTCCCCACAAACATTTTTTAGTTTGATGAGCATTCTTCCAGATAAATCTTTTAAATACCTTTACTTAAATAGGTATAGAAAAATACATAGTATTGCGGTATGTTACATAAATGGTATCATGCCATTCATATCCCTTTTTTAAAAGATTTTATTTATTTATTTGAGAGAGAGAGCATGAGTGGAGAAAGGTCAGTGGGAGAAGGGAGCTGGATGTGGGACTCAATCCTGGGACTCCAGGATCATGACCTGAGCCAAAGGCAGTCACTTAACCAACTGAGCCACCCAGGCGCCCCCCCCTTCTGGTTTACCTTAATAGCGGGCTTCATTTCATTTCTTACCTTGATGAGGAGGAGTTGAAGGAAGAATTAAACTTCTGTTTTCTAGTACCTTCTTAATTCCACCGTTGTATATTTTTGCTTAATAAAATGATTTTGCTTGCATTTTTTTTGAAGATTTTATTTGACAAAGAGAAAGACAGTGAAAGAGGGAACACAAGCAGGCAGAGTGAGAGAGGGAGAAGTAGGCCTCCCGTCCAGCAGGGAGCCGAGCAGGGAGCCGAGCAGGGAGCCTGATGTGGGGAGCCTGATGCAGGGCTGGATCCCAAGACCCTGGGATCATGACCCAAGCCAAAGGCAGATGCTTAATGACTGAGCCACTGAGGCACCCCTTTTGCTTGCATTTTTAAATGGATGACAGAACATCAGTAAACAGAAAATGTATCACTTATGAGCAGCCCTCTGTTCTTCCCTTAATATAATTTGCGTCTTGATTGAAGTATGTGTCTAGTTCTGTAGCCATTTTTATCTTTTAAAAAATGGCTTAAAAAATGGCTAAAACTGGAGGGTGCCTGGGTGGCTCAATGGGTTAAGCCTCTGCCTTCGGCTCGGGTCATGGCCTCAGGGTCCTGGGATCAAACCCCACATGGAGCCCCACATGGGGCTCTCTGCTCAGTGGGGAGTCTGCTTCCCCTTCTCTCTCTGCCTGCCTCTCTGCCTACTTGTGATCTTTCTCTCTTTCTGTCAAATAAATAAATAAAATGTTTTTTTTTAAATGGCTAAAACAACAGAGCAAGAAGAATCATTCAGGAGTCATTCATTGATTTGTACATCCATCCATTCAACAAACATTATTATAGAGTACCTATTATGTGACAGGCATTATGTTAGTTTCTGATAATAAGAAGATTAATGTGACATGATTTCTATTCTCAAGAAACTCACAGTAGATGGCGGGGGGGGGGGGGGTCGTCCTACAGGCAAATTGACACAATACAATGTGATGTGTGTTCTGTGTGTTCTACCTAAGCAGGAAAGTAGTATAGTGGTTTTATTTTTTTTTAAGATTTTATTTATTTATTTGAGAGAGAGACAGTGAGAAAGAGCATGAAAAGAGGAGAAGGTCAGAGGGAGAAGCAGACTCCCCATGGAGCAGGGAGCCCGATGTGGGACTCGATCCTAGGACTCTGGGATTATGAGCTGAGCTGAAGGCAGTCGCCTAACCAACTGAGCCACCCAGGCGCCCCAGTATAGTGGTTTTAATAGGGGCTCCTTGAGTCAGGCACTTTGGGTCCAATCTTAGCTCTGTCATGTACTAGCTGTCACAGTGGGGATCTGCTTCAAGCAGCTGGTGTTGGGTCCCCCCAAAATTGGGTACCCCAATAATGGGTCCGTGATTAAAGGAGCAAGACTGATACAAAGCGAAGGTCAAGCAAAGCTTTAGTTCCCGGCAAGCATCAGGAATCAGACCTGTCAGGGTCGCCCGTTACAGAGGACGACCCTCCTGCTTTTGAGACTAACTTTTATAGAGCAAAGGCCATGTGTTGGGCCTGGCCACACACAGGTGACTAATTGAATTACAATTCACCCCACAGTAGCCATGGAAACTGGCCCGTCACCTTGGTAGCTAGGAGACAGTATGCGCCCCCACTGATTGAATGTCTCCACCTGGCCTTGTACTTGGACTTTGTTACGTGGGACAGGTTTCCGGGACTTGCCTCTAAGCAAGATCCCCTGGGGGGGGGGCAAGGTCAATCCAAGTTTTACAACAAAATGACAGTTCAACCGGGGTGGGGCTGCTCTGGCTGAATAGGCCCTTACACTGGTATGAGTATTGAGTTATTCATGTGAATGATCATTATTATTATTATGACAGCAGTAGGAACTAGGTGCTATCATGGCACAGAAGAGGGGCACCTAATACAGAATGAGGGGCGTATAGGTCATGGAAGTATTCCTAGAGATTGGGTCTTGAAAGAAAACTGGGAGTTACACAAGAGGAGAGGGCAATAGTTTTTGACACAGAGTCTAGCATGGGCAAAGGCACTGGGACATGAGGCATGGATGAAGTAAGGAGCTACAAGAAGTTTGAGTCGCTGATATATAAAAGGCAAGGTCAAGGGGGACAAATCATGGCAGGCCCTTGTATTCAGTGCTAGAGACTGAACTCTCTCTCGAGAGTGACAAAAATCCATGAAGGCTTATGATTAGGGGACTAACATCGGCAGACGAGTTCAGTGGAAGTGTGGAGGGTGGAAAATGGAACAAGACTGGTATCATGGGAACTTGCCAAAAGGCAGTGACACTAGGTTAGAATAAAGATGATGAGTTAGACCCTGGACTAAAACTATGGCGAGATAGATAGGAGGATGGGACAGTCCAGAGATATTTAAGAATTGTGATAAGTAGCACTTGGAGGCCATTTGAACAACGTAGGTAGAAGATTTGAGTCCCTATTTCTGCCATTCACTAGGTTAGGAAATATAGGAGAAAAAGTTTGGGAGAGATGTTCTTGGCTTCAGTTCTAAGTGCTTGCAAGATAAAAATCTAAATTCCTTAGCATTGCACTCAAGGTTCTCTATGATCTGGCCCTAAACTCTACTTCCAAGTGCATGTCATCGGTATAGCTTTTCCCAGTCAGATTATGGGAAGCTGTTCTTTCAGACTGTTTTCTTAAACCCCTGCCTCCTTCAAGTGTGTCAGGAGCATGCCAGAAAACAGGGGAAACAGACATGGACAGAAGAATAAGATAATGTCCGTGAGATAATGAGATAATCTGATGGTCCTCCCCGTCTCATCCTCTGTATCACACATGATGAACAAAGAGGTGACATTTCAGCTGTATGGTTGTTAAAAATGGCTCCCAGTGAATTATGCTTCCCTGTGTTTCAGGTCCCTTTGCAAAGTGATTCTGTAACTCCTCCTAGCAAGAGGTGGAGTCCATTTCCCTTCCCCTTGAATCTGGGCTGACTGTATAACTTGCTTTGACCAATAATAAGCCACAGAAATGACATTCTGGGATTCTGACTCTAGGCATGTCTGAAGGTAAGTAGCAGATTTCTGCTTTTGCTCTTGGAATCCAGTTGCCATGGCAAGAAGTCTAGGCGAGGATGCTGGGAAGAGGCTGTGTGGAGGCAGAGGCCCTGGAGGATGAGAAACCACATGGAGAGAAGACCAGGTGTGACAGCGTCACAGCTGAGCCCAGCCCTTAGATGACCCACCAGCTGAGGGAGCCCAGACAAGCCCAGCACCCCTGCCCAGCCAACCCGCATAATCTTGGGAAAATAATAAATCAAGTTGTTTAAAGCCACTCAGTCTGGGGGGGAGTTTGTTATGCAGCAATTGGCAGATTAGACAAACTGGCAATGGAAAGGTGAATAGGAATTCCTTAGGAAGATAATGGAGGAAAGAATTTCCAGTCAGACTGAATGCTACAAACAAAGGCACCAAGGACAGAAAGGGCACAGCCTATCTCAGGAAGGGCAAATGGTCTTGTGTGGTTTAAAATAAAACAAAACAACCACAACAACAACAAAAAAAAAAAAACAGAAGGTGCACAGCAGGGAGTAGCTGATGAAAGGGGAAGCTGGATTCAAGTTTGGAAGGGAAAAGTGTTACCAGTTGTAATTTATTTTTTTTAAAGATTTTATTTACTTATTCGACAGAGAGATAGCACAAGTAGGCAGATCGGCAGGCAGAGGGGGAGGGAGAAGCAGGCACCATGCTGAACAGGGAGCCAAATGCAGAACTCGATCCCAGGATCCTGGGATTACGACCTGAGCTGAGGGCAGCGGCTTAATCACTGAGCCACCAGCTATCATTGAATGTGAGTTTTGACTCTATCACATCTTTTTTTTTTAAGATTTTATTTATTTATTTGCCAGAGAGAGAGATCACAAGTAGGCAGAGAGGCAGGCAGAGAGAGAGGAGGAAGCAGGCTCCCTGCGGAGCAGAGAGCCCGATGCGGGGCTCGATCCCAGGACCCTGAGATCATGACCTGAGCTGAAGGCAGCGGCTTAATCCACTGAGCCAACCAGGCGCCCCGACTCTATCACATCTTAGCATGTTATGCAGGAATTGTGTTTCTCTGGTATTGTTCCTTGTTGCTTTGTAAACAGTTCTCTCCCAAACTTCCTCAAAGAAATTATTACATCACCATCTAGTTTCCTTCAATGCCATCATGTAGATTACTAAGAAACACTGTCAGAATTTAGCTGCCTCTCCAGCAGGTAAGTGAATGTTGCCTTTCATTTTTCCTTCATTATTTAAGTAGGCTCCTTACCCATGCGGGGCTCGAACTCATGACCCCAAAATCAAGAGTCGCAGGCTCTGAGCACTGAGCCAGTCAGGCACCTCCCGCTTTCATTTTTCTTAAGTTTGTTTTTGTTTTTGTTTTGTTTGCTGTTCATTTATTAAAGACGTGAACATTCATTGAGTTCCTAGCACATGCCAGGCACTTGGAATTCAGAAAAGGTAAGCCACAGTTTTTACCTTCTAGAAATTAATAGGCAGTAGGAAATTACAAAACAGCATGCTTAGCCCCAGAAAGGAAGAAGAGGCTTCCATATAACAATTATTATCGAACACAATACTGTATTTTTTTTTAAAGATTTTATTTATTTATTTGACAGATAGAGATCACAAGTAGGGAGAGAGGCAGTCAGAGAGAGAGAGAGAGAGGAGGAAGCAGGCCCCCTGCCCAGCAGAGAGCCCGATGCGGGGCTCGATCCCAGGACTCTGGGATCATGACCTGAGCGAAAGACAGAGGCTTTAACCCACTGAGCCACCCAGGCACCCCAAACACAATACTGTATTTACAGAAAGAATTACCATCAAGATCCATTATTTGTTTCTGAGTAAGAGACTGTAGGTTTTTAAGCGGCCACGAAATTGTGATTGGCGTGATGGCACCAGCTTTGGTTAGAGACCATCCAGAACACTTGAATGTCAATGTAAACTTTGCTCCAAAAAACCCAAATTAGGGGCACCTGCGTGGCTTAGTAGGTTAACCATCCGAGTC
This sequence comes from Meles meles, assembly GCF_922984935.1. Classification (NCBI taxonomy): domain Eukaryota; kingdom Metazoa; phylum Chordata; class Mammalia; order Carnivora; family Mustelidae; genus Meles; species Meles meles. The sequence goes on along the minus strand of NC_060087.1, from coordinate 105,426,084 downwards.
TTGGTTTCAGCTCAGGTCATGATCTCAGGGTCACGGGATTAAGCCCTGAGTAGGGCTCTGCACTCAGTGGGAATTCTGCTTGAGATTTTTCTTTCTCCCTCTCCCTCTGCCCCTCCTCCCACACTCTCACTCTCTAAAATAAATAAATAAACCTTTTATTTGTTTGGGTTTTTTTTTTATTAAAGATTTTATTTATTCATTTGACAGAGAGGAGATCACAAGTAGGCAGAGAGGCAGGCAGAGAGAGAGGAGGAAGCAGGCTCCCTGCAGAGCAGAGAGCCAGATGCGGGGCTCAATCCCAGGACCCTGGGATCATGATCTGAGCCGAAGGCAGCGGCTTAATCCACTGAGCCACCCAGGCGCCCCTAAATAAACCTTTTTAAAAAAGCCAAATTACATATATCCAGACTCCTTTTCCACCTCCTATGTAATCCTTCTGTGAAATCCTCATTTTTAAAGTTCTTTTAATTATTTTCCCATCATTTTCTTCTTACAGACTAGGACCTGTTCTATGTTTTATACATTTTTTCATTCATGTATAATTTCTCAGCCATTTGGAGGTGTTGGAATCAGCTCTGGGCTAATACTTGCAGCCTCTGCATCTGGAGATTTTCATTACTTCTTTTCCCCTTTTTGCTTTCGATCATACTTTTGTCAATTCCCTTCACCCAGTCTTTTTTCTTGCTCATTAGAAGTTACTGTATAGCCCTTTGATTCTTTTATAGTGTACCTAGCTGTCAGTTCCCTTTTTGCCCAGGTGCCTTTGAAAACCTCTAGGAGAGCAGCCCTTCCCTTTCTCCCATGTTTGCCCCAACATGGTAATCTTGATCCTGTGTCTGCTAAATTCTGAGCTTTCTCCTATTCCACCCTGGCACTGAGAACCCTAACTCAGCCTCCAGGAAATTATTTCCCTCCTTGCTTGGATGATATCCTTCAAGACTTCCTGGGGATGGAAAATATCACCCGGCTGAGCCTTCAGGATGTTGTTTGAAAGAATGCTGTAATTTGCCAGGAATATCTGCACAGTAGTTGGACTTTGAGTATATACATTATTTATCATCGCTTAGCCACACCTAGTCTCACATAAATCATACACATAGTATACTAGGCAAAGATTTGGCTTGGACTGGGAATTCTTTTCAGTTCTATATCAAAGTATATATTAGTTTGAGTCTATCTGAGTTACCTCATTATTGACTCACACAGAATATTTTAATTGGAAAAGGTTTTAATACTTAAACAGATGGGCTGAGCCATTTTTTTCTCTTTGATTCCCTCAGGACAATAATTACCTCACAGAGAATGTCAGCTAGAGTTTTCCTCATTTTGCTTTGGTCTTATCTATTGCTACCTTATTGTTTCAAGTATATATTCAAAACCTAGCCTTAATATTTCTTCATTTCCAAAAAAAAGGCTGTATTTACATCTTTTGCTATACTTGACACTCTAGTATGAAGATTTAATCTTTATGAGATTTATTCCTTTCTCAAAACAAATCTGAACCAGTCATTTTGCGGTGATGGCACCTGGGTTAAGGTAAATTTCTGCCCAAACATCAGCATGATTTCCTATTCTTATTAATAAAAATACGATTCTATAATAAAAATAAATAGACATTAGGGAGTACCATTAATTTGTTTTTTATGGTATCTTAGACCAACCTTTTTTCTTTAAGATTTTATTTATTTGACAGATAGAGATCACAAGTAGACAGAGAAGCAGGCAGAGAGAGAGGAGGAAGCAGGGTCCCTGTGGAGCAGAGAGCCCGATGCGGGGCTCAATCCCAGGACCCTGGGAACATGACCTGAGCCGAAGGCAGAGGCTATAACCCACTGAGCCACCCAGGTGCCCCATCTTAGATCAACTTTTAAAAGAAATAAAGATTGTACAATTAAGCATCTTTTTTTTTTCTATTTTGAAACCTAAATTCTTTACATGGAATGTTAAGTTGTAATCAAAAACCATTTCTGAGGGGCGCCTGGGTGGCTCAGTGGATTAAGCCGCTGCCTTCGGCTCAGGTCATGATCTCAGGGTCCTGGGATCGAGCCCCGCATCGGGCTCTCTGCTCTGCAGGGAGCCTGCTTCCTCCTCTCTCTCTGCCTGCCTCTCTGCCTACTTCTGACCTCTCTCTCTTTCAAATAAATAAATAAAATCTTTAAAAAAAAAAAAAAAACCATTTCTGAGGCACCTGGGTGGCTCAGTGGGTTAAGCATCTGACTCTTGATTTCAGCTCTGGTTGTGATCTCAGGGTCATGGGATGGAGCTCTTTGTTGGCTCTGTGCTCAGTGAGAGATCTGCTTGAGATTCTCTCCTTCTCCCTCTCCCTCTGCCCCTCCCCCCATGCTCTCTGTCTCACACACTCTCTCTCTTGAAAATAAATAAGTAAAAATTTAGAAAAATATAAAAATTTCTGCTTTTCTGGGGTGCCTGGGTGGCTCAGTGGGTTAAAGCCTCTGCCTTCAGCTCAGGTCATGATCTCAGGGTCCTGGGATGGAGCCCCGCATCGGGCTCTCTGCTCAGTGGGGAGCCTGCTTCCTTCTCTCTCTCTGCCTGCCTCTCTGTCTACTTGTGGTCTCTGTCTGTCAAATAAATAAATAAAAATCTTTAAAAAAAATTTCTGCTTTTCTGATGTATCAAACTTTAGTTCTGAATCACTCCATCCTCAGAGGCCAGCTTACCTCTCAGGGGTGAGCTTTCTTCTTTTTGTCTCAGCCATGGGTGGTTTGTCTCCTTGCCCATGCTGTTTGAGTAGGGCCTAGAAAAGTCCTGGTTAACTTTTTTTAACTGAAAGTCTTATTGAGCTAATTGTAGATTTGCATATAGTTGTATAAAAAACACAGAAATCCCTTGTACACTTTGCCCAGGTTCCCCCAGTGGTAATGTTGTGGGGTTGTTGAGCGAACAATCAAGAAAGAATTCTTGGGACATTGTATGGTGAAACTTAGTAACTTTATTTGAGTAGCACAGGGACAGGGCACTGGGCAGAAAAAGCTGCACTCTTCTGTATGAAGCTGGTGGTTATATGCTTAGTGCTCAAGGGGGAGGGGACATGCAGGGAGTATTACATCATAAATGTCTTCTTCAAATTTCTACTCCTAAAACCACTTTTGTAAAATTTCTCTTATAATTTCTGCTTATATAACATATATAATTGCTGCTTATAATTCATTTTGATATTAACCATCAGTGAGATATACAGGCAGTCATGAGACCCTATAAGAACGTAGCAACCAGGGGTGCCTTGGTGGCTCAGTGGGTTGAACCTCTACCTTAGGCTCAGGTCATGATCTCAGGGTCCTGGGATAGAGCCCCACATCTGGCTCCCTACTCAGGAGGGAGCCTGCTCCCCGCCCACACCTGCCTCTATGCCTGCCTCTCTGCCTGCTTCTCCGCCTACTTGTGATCTCTGTCAAATAAAATTTAAAAATCTTAAATCTTAAAATCTTAAAAATCTTAACAAAAAAAGAATGTAGCTACCAGCAAGTATTTGATGCTTGTCGGAACTATGTAGCCTATAGGTCAGCCTTCTGACCTATAGGTCACCTAAAGGTGAACATTTTTCTGCTTCTATGCTTCATCAGTTACATCTTGCAAAACTACAACATTGTTGGGGAGGAAGGAATTTACTCTTCCTTTCAAGATCCTTCTTTTTTTTTAGTGATTTTATTTTCTAATTTATGAAATTTTCTAATTTATGAAAGACAGACAGAGAGAGAGAGAGGGAGAACAGGCTTCCAGCTGAGCAGGGAGCAGGAGATGGATTCTGATCCAGCTCCCTGGGATCATGACCCAAGCCGAAGGCAGACACTTAGGCATCTGAGACACCCAGGTGCCCATTTCAAGGTCCTTCTAACTGGTCTAAGAATCACAATGACATGAGACAGATGAATGGGAAAATTAAATTTAGTTTCGTATATATGGGGAGTCCACACAGACATGAAATCTCAAAGACAGGCAACATGAGGCACAAATGACATACTGAGCTAAGAAGAGGGGTAGGATGTGGGGATACAAGAGGAAGAAGACAGCAGGAAAAGTGAGAGGATGGCCCTGTTAGGCATGTAAGTTTCTTAGGTAAAGAGGAATCTCTGTTAATAGCTCTCCTCCTGGTAAAGGTAGTAGGCACTTGAGGTGGGGGGTGGTGGTGGTAAAGTTTTTCCTGAATCTCTTGGGTTTTGATTGCTTTTATTTTAACTCAATCCTCATTCCAAAGTGGCCCATCGTGGGGCAACCTGCTCTTGGACCCTGTAGTATTATATCACAACCAGAATATTGACACTGATACAGTTCACTGATCTTACTCGGATTTCTCCACTTTTAATTGTACTAGTTTGTGTGTGTGTGCACGCATGTGCATGTGTGTATTAATTTACATACAATTTTAATCACCCATGTAGATCCATGTATCCACCACCACAGTCAAGATACAGAACAGTTCCAATACCACAAGGATTCCTCCAGTTGCTCTTTTGTAACCACACCCATCTCCCTCTGCCCTCTCCTCCCCAATCCTTGGCAACCACTAAGCTGTCCTCCATTTCTTCAATTTTGTCATTTCAAAATTGTGATATAAATAGATACTTTTCAAAAGTTTTCTGCACTTAGAGTGAGAAACATATGCAGTGCTATAGTATTTCAAGAAGGGGAAAAGCCAAGCCCTCTTGGTGTTTTTTACTCCAGTCGAAGGAAAATATTTCCTACCAGCAAAGTAAAAGTAAAATTGACCCACTCTATGGATATCTTAGTCTGTTTAAGTTCTAGTTTTGTGATGGTAACTGAAGCCATTCAGGAATGGGCACTGCTTTGAGTAGTGGTTTCTCTGAAAGGAAGCTCTGTTCCCCTAGGTAGTGCAGACAGAACTCGGGTTGGAGGGAATGAAAGAAAGCTTTTGCCTGAAATTCATGTAGAAATTGTCACACATATTGCTCAGGCAGATATAGATTCTTCTTGCAAGCATGACATTCCAAAGGCTTAGAGACCACCTCTCAGAAGCCAAGAACAAAAATCAGACCTCTTTTGGGGTAAGGTTAAAATATTTTCTACACAGTGAAATCAACTGCAAGATTATTACAATCATACAATTGTAATACACAAACAATTTCATATTTAAAGAAACGTATTTGACTATTCTGAAATATGTTTGACTCCTTTAAAGCCTTTAAAACTACCAACTGCATTTTTTACTTATTTTAAAAATAAAAACCGTAACTTATTCTTTACTTGTTATAGCAATTAAAAATAAAGCTAATTTTTAGTTGCTTCGGAGGAAAAAAGAAGAAAGAGTAGATCATTTTTATGTCCTTACATTTATCTTGCATTTCAACATTATCACTACCAACAGATTTTATTTTCTTCTTTAAAATGGGGAAATGCCACAGATAGAAGGAAATTAATGAGATACACAACGATATGCAATGTGGGATGCTGGACTAGACCCAGAAACAGAAAATGAACACAAGGGGTAAAACTGGTGAAATTTAAGTAAGGTCAGTTGTTTACTGTTAGATATGACTCTTGTGTATTTACCAAGGCTAATTTCCTGGTTTTCATCATTGTTCTAATTCCTTGAGTTGTTACTATTAGGGAAAGCTGAGTGGAAGATAAATGTGAAAATCCAGTATTGTTCTTGCAACTCTTCTGTAATTCTAAAATTACTTCGAAATAAAAAGTTAAAAAATCAAAAAGAAACTGTCATACATATTGACAGAATTCAAGCTGAGCTTCAGCAAAAGGTTTGATTTATACTCATACTCCATCTTCGAACCAAATGTTCAGGGAAAAGTGTGCTTTCCTTTGAATAAAGATGTCACTACGGATCCAAGGTCATTAGGATAGATAAGCTTGACGAGCTTTTCCTGTGACAGGGAGGGATACCACATTCTCTCGCTCCCTTCTGTCAAATGGTGAAATGGCAAAGGAGTTTGTGGAAGGCGGCCCGTGTTAGGGGTCAATAGTTCTCTTTTCCTGTGTTCGCAATTAGCTTTGTTTTTGTAGGTTTCCTCTTACTACCCAGATAGACTCGGATGTTGTCAAAACATCTTGCTCGCATCTCCCCTCTAGTTTTCTGCTTGGCCAATCCCAGCCCCCCTCTTACCCCCCCCCCCCCCAATTCAACAACTCAACATTTGGATTTTAGCATTTCTTTTCTTCTCCTGCTGTGGAGTCATCTAAAGAATTTCACCTGCTGTGTTTCCAACAGGCCAATTAAAACGGGGGAGAGGGAAGGAGGGAAAGAATAGGAATAAGAACAGCAAAGAAGACATTACCAAGTATTAAGCAAAGCAAAGAAGGGCCTCCTGTTAGGTTTCAGTGAAGCCATTGAGCTGATCTTTTACAATCTTTGGGGATTATTATCAGAGAGGAGATGAGTGAGTCAATTGAAATGGGAAAATTGAGAAACGTAGGTTGAGAGTGATCTGGAAAACTAAACTCCCCAGAAGGAAAGACTTTAAGAATCCTAAAGCCAAAGGATTAGTGGTTCTTACTACGCTGTGGGCTGCATTCGATTTTAAAGGCAACTGGTATCAGGGCTAAATAATGTAGTAGTAACTTGAGAACAAAGAAAAATCTACCTGAGCTCTGTCATTTTGAATACCTATTAAAGAATGAGTGGAAGGAGCCAGTCGGAGAGGCTCACTGCAGGGTGTAATTATGCACTTTGAAAACAAGGTTCATGCATGGATCTCAAAGCACCTTACCAACATTAATTATTTTTCATAACACCTCTGTGAGACCATTATTTCCTACAGACAGATGAAGAAACTGAGTCAGAAATGTTACCAGACCCCTTCAATCACACCATGAATCACCTGCTGAGTTGCTCCTATTTCATTGAGTTGTCATTTGAATTAATTGACCACTTCCAAATGAAGAGAGAACTACTTCAGCAGTGCTCTGAGTGAATTCTGGCTTTTTTTTTTTTTACAGTCTTATTTATTTATTTGTCAGAGAGAGAGCACAAGCAGGGGGAGCAGCAGGCAGAGGGAGAAGCAGGCTACCCGCTGAGCAAGGAGCAGGATTCCAGGACTCAGGGATCATGACCTGAGCCAAAGGCGGGTGCTTAGGCAACTGAGCCACCTAGGCATCCAAATTTTGGCTTTGTTTGTTTGTTTGGATGCAAGGGAGGCTGAATTCTTTTTGAGATAGAATATTGTTCAGGGGCGCCTGGGTGGCTCAGTCATTAGGTGGCTGCTTTCGGCTCAGGTAGTGATCCTGGGGTCCTAGGATTGAGCCCCGCATCGGCTCCCTACTTGGCGGGAAGCCTGCTTCTACCTCTCCCACTCCCCCTGCTTGTGTTCCCTCTCTCGCTGTGTCAAATAAATAAATAAAATCTTTAATAAAAAAAGAATGCTGTTTAAAGCGTTATTATTTAACGGAATGTGTGGAAATATATTAAAATATTATTCAAGACACATGCCAGAAACCACAGATAAGCCCATATAGCATAACAGCCTAAGTGGGTCCTTTTGTCTTCCACCATTAAACTTGCATACAAAACAAAACAACAAAGGTGTCATATACAATCATAAAGGTGTTTTTTTTTTTTAAGATTTGAGCCAAAGGCAGAAGCTTAACCCACCGAGCCACCCAGACACCACTACAATCATAAAGTTTTAGTATCTGGAACGACCTTCAACAATCTCAGATCCTTTAGCTTTGGTCACACCAATTTCATGAAACCTACCCTAATTATTGGTTCACACCCTCATTTGTCCTTCTGTGTTCCTACAATAATGATAGTCTACACCACACAATCTAGCACTGTATCACACTGTATTTACATTCTTTTGCTCTTTTGATATTTTGAGTTAAACAACACAGTGGTTACCAAAGACCCATGTATTATGTTTGGAACGGGGGAATATCTTGTGAATGATGAATGTACATCTCCTTTTGCCGACAAGACTGTAAACTCCAGGAGGGCCAAGCCTGGGTCTTATTTTCTCCTATCACTACCCTCCCAGAATTTCTGCAAGCACTCAATACACACTGTTAGTGTGACTTAACAAGATTAAAAGACGTTGGTGGAGGCCAGGAATGAAGTGAAAGAAGGTTTCAGTTAACTCATTAAACAAGGTGGCATAATTTGAATATATATTTCTAATAAAAAGGTGCCTATGTGAAACTCATATATTCCATCCAGCCCCAGCAAAGGCAGTGATGGTTGCCTGGAAAATGAGTATCTTTCGCTTTATCCCCCAATGTACCTCACAAAACCTACTTCAGAAAATAAGTTTCCTATTCAGAAATTCAAAACCCATTACATACCAGCTTGAATTTCTCTTGCCTGTAGGGGGAGAGATTAAATGTGTACCCAGGGAGACCTAGTGCGCATAAAGAGCCCTTGAGAGGGGTGCTTGGGTGGCTTAGTCTTTAAGCGTCTGCTTTTGGCTCAGGTCTCGATCCCAGGGTCCTGGGATCCAGCCCCACATCGATTCCCACATAGAGCCTCGCGTTGGGCTCCCTGCTCGGCGGGAAGCCTGCTTCTCCCTCTCCCACTCCCACTGCTTCTGTTCCCTTTCTCACTGTCTCTGTCTGTCAAATAAATAAATAAAATCTTTACCAAAAAGAATGCCTTCAAACCCCCATTTTTAGTTCCTCAAAGGCGTCAGACTTTGTTGACTCTGAGCTCTGCACATGCTTCTCTCCTAGGCAGAACTCCACCTTTCTCCACCTCCTTGACTACTTCAAGGGTCCCTTCCTTCAGAACAGTCTCCCCAACACCCTCCCCCAAACAGTTTGAATTAGAGACAGTTACTACTGCCCTTCTGTGCTCTATGACAGAACAGATCCCCTAGCATCTAGCACAGAGCCTGGCACAGAGCAGGTGTTTGATGTTTGTTCATAAAAAGGGTTGAAATTTGTGGAAAACTAGCATGAATTCTAAATTGTATTATATTTGTCAATGCACAACTTTTAGATGAGGTTTTCCCACTCTGTTTACTTATTTCTTCATTCCTTCACTCATATATGTATGTACTGAAAAAATTAACTCTGTGCTTATTAATGGACTAGACAGCATGGTAGTCATTGCAAACACAGTGATTAGGAAGACATGGTTCCTGACCTCCAAGGTTTGCCTTGGCAATATAGTGAAAAGTCCTCTTTCCCACTTCCAAATTCTTGAGATCAGAAACACAGATTTTGGGGGCACCTGGCTGGTTCAGTCGGTAGAATGTGTGACTCTTGATCTCGGGCTCGTGAGTTCAAGCCCCACGCTGGGGTTAGAGCTTATTTTAAAAGAAAAATTTTAAAGAAAGAAATGTAACTTTGAGTTTTTCAGAATTAATTTTGTAATTTTAGTTGAGTAGACATGCTGAAGACGTTATACACCTATTTACTGCTTCTATTTGGCCTTGTGGTTTGGTATCATATGGCCAGTCAGGTCTTGGCATCCAAAATAGAGCCTGGATTTGGACATATATACTCTAAGTTCAGACAGTGAGGCAGCCATTCTTGCTAATCCATGCCAAAAATTAGCTAAAAACATTCTCACTGCCTATAAGAACAGCTTGACTGGTGATTCACCACATGATTTAGGTGAGTCACATAACCTTTATGTCTGGGGTGCCTCAGCTGTAAATTACAGAGATGCTAGGAATATAATGAATGAGAGACACAATGGCATAGTGCAAGAATACCAGACCAATTATTTTATTGTCCCTAAATTTAATCTGGTTTATGTATTCTTATTTTCACATGTTAGAAAACAGAGCTGACCTGATTGCCCAAGCAAATCTATTTGAGAGTCCCTCAAATGGCAGGCTTTATGAACATGATTTCCACAATCGTACACGGCAACAATTTCTCCAATTATCTCTGGGCTATTACCCGTGCACTTTTCTTTTTTAAAAGATTTTGTTTATTTATGTGACAGACAGAGATCACAAGTAGGCAGAGAGAGAGAGAGAGAGAGAGAGGGGTAGAAGCAGGCTCCCCGCTGAGCAGAGCGCCAGACACGGGGCTCAATCCCTGGACCCTGGGATCATGACCTGAGCCAAAGGCAGAGGCTTTAACCCACTGAGCCACCCAGGTGCCCCTACCCATGCACTTTTGATGTAAACACAAGGAGTAACCACATAGAGACTGGAAGACATAGAGACTATGTATATGAAGGGTTTTGAGAGTCGTGGAAATGGCCAAGAAACTATATAAATGAATTTCATCACCATATATCCCCCATTAATCAGATGCTGGTCCAGAACTGTTTCGTTTTGTGTAAAACTAGCCCATAATTAGTGCAGTAAATTCTAATTAGAGGAATGATTCGTTGGGCTTGTATAGAGGGTTTATACTTTTTGAAGCTCTTTCATGTACATTTACTCATATGATCCTTGCAACAATCCTCTGAGGTAGGTGGAGTAGGGATTATTATCCCCGTGTAGTAATACTTTTGTTATATTTTATTTTGCATAACTAACCAAATCTTGCTTTAGAACTTGTAGGTACCATAGGTCTTTTTACTTAATTCTTATATATCACATAAGAATATAATATATACAGAAAGTTTATAGTGGGAAACTAAGAAAGGTATAAGTAGAGTACATTCTTTTTAATAATCAAATGACAAACAAACAAAAAACCCTAGTTGAAAGAAAAACAGATTTTTCCAGACAAGTTAGGTCATTCTCTTAATGATTAACACGGGCCTTTATTAAATTTCTACTAGGAAATCTATGCACAATGTTTATTTAATGAAAAATAAAATGATGTTTAGTAAGCTTTTATCCATTTCTGATTAATTTAATGGAGGAGAATTGGGATATTTTTGTTTTTAATATAAGTTCTTCGGGGGGGGAGTAAGTTCCTCTTAAATATCAGTACGTGCTCATGAACATATTCATGTGTTCTGTTTTCCTCAATACGGTTGTCAGTAATCTGGCAGAAGCAGAGCCTAATCATTGCCAAACAAAATTCCAGCATTTAATGAGAAAATACATTTTTGATGCTTTAGCCAAAAATGCAAAGCCCCTTGCATAAGCTAATGGAATTAAAAAGAAATCCCTAGTACCTGGTAATGGAATAAAATTGAAGAAATACAATGCACAGACTTAAAGAAAAATAACTCTCAGAACTTTATGTAACAAATGGACATCTATAATTTTGTATGTAGAGCAGTCCCCCCTTATCTGTTTGGGATACATTCCAAGACCCCCGGTGGATGCTTTAAGCTGTGGATAGTACCAAACCCTATATAGACTATGTTTTTTCCTACAGCTGCCTACCTATGATAAAGTTTCATTTATAATCTAAGCACAGTAAGAGATTAACAATAATAAAGTAGAGCATTATAACATACTATAATGAAAGTTATGTGAATGTGATCTCCCTCAAAATATCTTATTGTACTGTACTGTACTTATGACTTATTGTCATAAACATGACAGCATGTTTATGTGGTGACATGAAGTGAGGGGAGTATGATGTAGGCTGGTGAGGTAGCGTTAGGCTACTATTGACCTTCTGACGATGATCAGAAAGAGAATCATCAGTTTCTGGACCATAGGTGGTCACAGGTAACTGAAACCATAGAAAGGGAACTAGATAAGGGGGGACTACTGTAAAATATATCTTTAAAAATATATATATATGTGTATATATATCTTTTAAAATATTTAATTTATTTATTTGACAGAGAGCTCAAGTGGCAGAGTGGCAGGCAGAGGGAGAGGGAGAAGCAGGCTCCCCACTGAGCAAGGAGCCTGATGCAGGACTCCATCCCAGGACCCAGGGATCATGACCTGAGCCAAAGGCAGATGCTTCACTGACTAAGCCACCCAGATGCCCGCCGCCCACCCCAAATATATCTTTTTGTTTTATTAAAGTGACCTCTACACCCAATGTAGGGCTCAAATTCATGACCTCGAAATCAAGAGTCACAGGTCCTTGTGACTGAGCCAGCCAGGACCCTGTAAAATATATCTTTAGTGAAGTTTATTGAAACAAAAATTACTTTCTTTAAAGATTTTATTTATTTGACAGGGAGAGATACCATGAGAGAGGGAGCAAAAGCAGGGGCAGAGGGAGAGGGAGAAGCTCCCTGCTCAGCTTGCTTGGTGTACTATCCCAGGACCCTGGGATCATGACCCAAGCTGAAGGCAGATGCTTAACGACTGAGCCACCCAGGTGCCCCTGAAAGAAAAATTAGACTTTGAAGCAGGATCATTGTTTCAATCACATTACCTCAACCGATTATATATATTTTTTCAACTTTAAATTCCTCTGGGAAATTGACAGGGGAAAATAATGATCAAAGTTTGGTTTCTCGGGGCGCCTGGGTGGCTCAGTGGATTAAGGCCTCTTGCCTTCAGCTCAGGTCATGGTCCCAGGGTCCTGGGATCAAGCCCCACATAGGGCTCTCTGCTCGGCAGGGAGCCTGCTTCCTCCTCTCTCTCCTTCTCTCTGCCTGCCTCTCTGCCTACTTGTGATCTCTGTCAAATAAATAAATAAAATCTTTAAAAAAATTTTTAAAAAAGCTTGGTTTCTCTTGGATTTTTATTCCTTATTTGTTTTGAACAGGTATCCTTCCATTATTTATTCATAAACTAAAGTTAACAAGTATTGGCCCATACAAAATATTTTTTATGCTGTTGTCATTAATTATGGTGAATATAGATTCTTGAAATCTCAAATTAAACAGAATAAGATTGGGATAAAAAAACCTCTGAGCAGACCAAATCTATTCAAAGCTAAATGGCCAGTTTATGTAAGTATTTGTTATAAGCAAATTAGTGGTTTGCAGGAATAGAACAGAAAAGAAAATCACCGACTTTCATCTAGATTTAAGGATTTTAATTTTGAGGCGCCGGGGTGGCTCAGTTGGTTAAGTGTCTGCCTTCAGCTCAGGTCATGATGTGAGGGTCCTGGAATGGAGTCCCTCATTGGGCTCCTTGCTCAGTGGGGAGCTTGCTTCTCCCTCTTCCACACTCCCTGCTTGTGCTCTTTCTCTGTCAAAAACATAAATAAATAAAATCTTTAAAAAAAAAAGAAATTGCAGTAAGATCTAATGATCTTATAAGAAAAAAAAAGATTTTAATTTTGGTTACAGTTAAAGAGACCAAGAGTGACTAATAAGTGCGCATTTATGCAACTCTGAAGGCCTTCAGAGATCTGACACCACTACAGGAAAGAAGAATTCAGAGGTGCTATTTATTATGAATTAGAGAGGCTTCGAACTCTTACATTCTATCCTTGTAGATTAACTCCTCACATTCCACTGAAGTTTTGGCCCTTTCTAGAAGTGCAGGTCTGTTCTGTGCAATTTCAACTGATTCCTGTCACACTAGCACTTGTGAGTGCAGCTTCAAATGTTAACTCCTTCATTGCTTGATTGAAGGATAGTTTAATGGCATGGGCAATGTGGGGCAATTATGCATTTAGCAGTGAAAGGGCTAAAGATTTATACTTATTATTAAATTCAAAGAGTACTCTATGCCAGAAAGTTTTGTTGAAAAGTAGAATCAGAAGGGACTTTCAAAGAGTACTCTATGCCAGAAAGTTTTGTTGAAAAGTAGAATCAGAAGGGACTTTCAGGATGTTGTCTTTTATGACTTCATGTTTTGATTACAGGAGAAAATACAGGACAGGATCAGCAGTAAGTTATAAGGAAAAGAACAGTGAGGATGACAGTCATTTGCAGAGATGACTGCAAAAGAGCTACATCAATTAATTTATAGGTTTCAGCCATTTAGTTCTTTCTGGATTCAGACCTTGTACCATATCCCAGGGGTTTTCAAACTTTAGCCTGCATCAGAACCACTTACAGGGCCTGTTAAAACACAGATTGTTGGGGCGCCTGGGTGGCTCAGTGGGTTAAAGCCTCTGCCTTCAGCTCAGGTCATGATCCCAGGGTCCTGGGATGAAGGCCCACATCGGGCTCGGCTCAGCTCGGGCTCTCTGCTCAGCAGGGAGCTTGCTTCCCTCTCTCTCTCTCTGCCTACTTATGATTTCTGTATGTCAAATAAATAAAATCTTAAACATACATACGCACACACACACACACACACACATTGCTGGGTCAAGCCCTAGAGTTTCTGATTCAGTAGGTTTGAGATGGGGCCCAATAATTTGCAATTCTAACAAGTTCCTAGCTGATGCAGATGCTGCTGGTCCCAGGACCATATTTTGAGAACAAGGTATCCATTCACCATGCAGTTAGCTTACTCGTCTATATATTTCAGGTTTTATTTATTTGAGAGAGAGAATGAGTGGGGAGGAGGGGCAAAGGGAGAGGAATCGGACTCCTCGCTGAGTGCAGAGCCCTAAGTGGGGTTCCATCCCAGGACTATGAGATCATGACCTGAGCTGAAGAGGATTAACTGACAGAGCCACACAGGTGCCCCCCGCCCTTTTTAAAAGATTTTATTTATTTATTTGACAGACAGAGATTTCAAGCAGGCAGAGAGGCAGGCAGAGAGAGAGGAGGAAGCAGGCTCCCCGCGGAGCAGAGAGCCCGATGCGGGGCTCGATCCCAGGACCCTGAGATCATGACCTGAGCTGAAGGCAGTGGCTTAATCCACTGAGCCACCCAGGTGCCCCAGGTGCCCCCTTTTTTAAATTAAGTAAACTCTATGCCCAGTTAGGCTTGAATTCACTATGTCAAGATCAAGAGTCACATGCTCTGTCTGCTAACTCAGCCAGGTACCCCGAAACTACTAACTTCTAACAACTACCACATTTACTCTATAATCTATAAACAAATTACAAATGACATAGTGAGAACATAGTTTATTTTTAAGATTTTAGTAATCTTTACACCCAACGTGGGGCTCGAACTCACAACCCCGAGATCAAGAGTCACATGCTCTACTGAGCCTGCCAAAGCACCCCAAGAACATAGTCTGAAAGCGTTCTTCTTTTTTTTTTTTTTAAGATTTATTTATTTATTTGACGGATAGAGATCACAAGTAGGGAGTGAGGCAGGCAGAGAGAGAGAGAGGAGGAAGCAGGCTCCCTGCCAAGCAGAGAGCCCGATGCGGGGCTCGATCCCAGGACCCTGGGATCATGACCTGAGCCGAAGGCAGAGGCTTAACCCACTGAGCCACCCAGGCGCCCCCGCGTTCTTATTATTTTTAAAGATTTTATTTATATGACAGAGAGAGGGTGCGTGCGTGCACACACTCTCGAGCATGGGGAGGGAGAGAGGGAGAAGCAAACCCCCCATTGAACAAGAATCCCAGTGTGGGACTCAGTCCCAGGTCCCTGTGATCATGACATGAGCCAAAGGCAGAGGGTTAACAACTGAGTTACCCAGGCATCCCTGAAAGTATTTTTAAGTATCAGTTCTTTTTTTTTTTTTTTAGGTTTTATTTATTTGTTTGACAGAGGGAGACACAGCAAGAGAAGGAACAGAAGCAGGGGGAGTGGGAGAGGGAAAAGCAGGCTTCCTCCTCAGCAGGACCCTGGGATCATGACCAGAACTCAAGGCAGACACTTAACGACTGAGCCACCCAGGCACCCCTTAAATATCAGTTCTGAGGGGCTTTATTTTCCCTAATCTTCAAATAGGGGAAAGGGCAATAAAGTTGACTTTAATCCTTATTTAGATGTCCATTAAAATTCAGCAACAGTAGAGAGTTTAAAATTCAATTTTTGTTAGAAAAATTCTAATCTGGCATAGGTACATAATAAGGTAACTACAGAAGAAATTACATGGTGCCTAGGATTTGTTCTAGAATATGCAAGCAAAAAAGGGGAGGGAAGGGGGGGAAATCCCAGATGAAACAAGATGAGCAAAATGTTATTTATTTATTGAATAGTTTTTATTTATATGACAGAGAAAGAGAGTGAGCACAAGCAGGGGGAGTGGCGGGCAAAGGGAGAGGGAAAAGCAGGCTCTTGTGGGGCTCGAGACAGACGCTTAACCCACTGAGCCACCCAGGTGCCCCCAAAATATTATTTATTGAAGCTGAATGAGGAATACCATGGAGTTAGCTATAATTTCCTTTCTACTTTTGTGTAAGTTTGAAAATTTCTGTAAGAGAAAGCTTTTTAAAAAAAATTTTTTGGTGCCCTCTCTGGGGCTTGAATTTCAAGAGAAAGTTTGAAAATTCACATCTTTATCAATATTCATTGAAAGTATAGTTGACATGAAGAAAGGTACGCTGCATTTAAATTTCTTGCTCATGATTTGTTATGGTGACTAATATCTCTTGGGAGAAATAGACCAATCTTTGTGGGGAGAGGGTAAGGTAAAATAGTTCTTATTTTTATACATTTAAAAAAACAGGCTTTTCATGTACTTACAGATTTCTATAAATTAATATGAAAACGGATGTCTTTTTTCTTTTAACAGGACATGTCTTGATGTGTACCTTAATGCCAGGCCCAATAGCAGAAAATATATTTAGGTTTCATTCTAGTATTTTTAAGAGGGCTATCTTATTTTTTCTAAGAAAGTAAAATAAATACAAAGGAATAAGATATCATTTTAAAGAATAGTACTTTATTGAATAAGTTTTATTCACAGAAAAATAAGCTTTGATAACTGCCAGATTATACAGTGGAAAGCTATTTTCTTTGTTTTCCATATTGATGGAAAGGTTTCTACTAAATGACAAAAGTCATAAAATTATATTCACAAATATAGCACTCTATCTGAAAACATTTCACGATTATTCACAGCACTAATACAATGACATAAGAATCCGTCATTCTGTCAGATTAAATATTAACAGTAATGAAAAAAATGCAAAATCTTCTAACCAAAAGTACATTAAAGCCTTTGTTACATCAAATTGAAAAACGCGTATTTGTTAGTAAATATAGGAAAAATGACAAAATATACTTATATAGTAATTTTAAACGTTGCATTAATGATACACAATAAGAACGCAGGAAATGCCAAAAAAAACCCTCTATGCATATCTGCACACTTCAGTCTTCAAAATAGAATCTTACCACCCAAAACATTAACGTAGTATTGTACAATTTGAAGATATATGTATTTAAGATTGTCCTACTGTATTAGTCATAAAGTGTCATTTAATATGTAGTGAAAGTTATGCTATAAAAGAAAGAATAGTTGAAAAAATAAACATCTGAGACCTCCCAGGAGAGGTAACTTGAAGTTTTTCACTTTCAAACCATGTGTCAGTCTGGGCTGCCACTAATTAGCTAGATAGCTTTGAATAAATCATTCACCTTTGAGCCTCAGTTGTCTCACCTGTAAAATGAGGGGGAAGAATCAGATAGTCCTCTAAGGTCACTTCTGGCTCTGAACTCTAGGATTCTAGTATGCCACTAGTGAAATTCACATTGTGCTAAGTGAGTAAGAGTCAAATTGACACTGATGATGAAAGTAGGAATAAGCCAATTGTTTCTATTAGGAAAACTCACTGAATTCGATAAAAATAGTTAAGATTTAAAAGAGGAACTTAAATATTTTTAAGGACCTGACCCATTTATTATAATTTACATCTTAACTATGAGAGCTGCCAAAAAAAGATGAGTAAGAGTCACCGAACGAGTTATCATCTAAGTCTTAGCCCAAATTTCCAGTCAAGGCAAACCCCTGAAGGGTTAGCGAGTGCGCTGGGAAGGGAATGAACATTTGTAGCAAGTATCTGACATCCAGGGTCTCCCTGAATTCTCCTGATTTTATAAGACAGTTATTATTCTTATTTCAGAGATAAAGAAATAGCTCTCTCTTTTAAAAAGCAGACTTGGATAAAAATAACTACATCTGTCAACAATCCCCTCCTGTTTTCTTATTTCTCTAATGGAAATGAAAAACCTACCCCATTTTTCCCACTCCTCCACCCCTTCCCTACTCAACCCCTGGGGAATCAGGAAATAAAACAATGATTTGGGCCTAAAGAGTACAATACACGCACCTAATGCTGCGGTGGTAGTCTCCATTCAGAGAGTTCAAAATACCAGTTTTATCCACTCAAATGAAAACAGGAAAAAAAAAAAAAGCCTACCAAAATTTAAATAATGTAACCGCAAAAAACGAAAGATCATAGTTAGGCAGGGCCAAATCCCATTATATACACCCATCACACCGACCCTACCCCATCTTAGCCCTTAACCAAAGGGGGGAAAAAAACCCCAAGAAACCCAAACCTAGCAGGAAAGGCAATACAAAGCCGTTAATTAATAAACTGGAGTTTACTTTATAAACATGAAACCCATTTTTCAAAAATTAAAACAAGGCTTTTGATCAGCACACCAAATTATTATGAATAAAGAGAACTACTTATTACCAAACAACCTGACTCTTCACATGACTAAAACGTAGTAAAATAGGTGGTGACTTAGAAATCTTTAAAGTGAACTTTCTAACAGAAAAGGAATGTCTACATGTAGATATGAAGAACTATTTTGGGAAAGGAGGAGGCGCAGATTTGGATCTGATTATATTTTGACCTTGCAAGTAATCATTTTTTGCACAACTAGATGGAAAGGATCCAGTGCTTTTTGTAGTGAGAACACAGACAAACACTGGTAAGTCTTAAAAAAAATGTGATTAGAAGTTGGAGTGCTGAGTGATTTCAGAACCTGAAGCAACAGCATTTCTAAACAATTCTTAAAATAAACTTGTTATCCACATCAGCTTCATGCATTACATTTCACAACTCATGGGGAGAAAAAAGGTCTTTCTTAACTCTAAACATTCAAGTTTTAAAAGAAGAGTTTTAATGAACTGAGGCTCCCAGAACAGGAAAAGCCTTATGTTAAAATAATTCAGTCCTTGGCCAACAACTAGATTGAATTAACTACCTGACTTGGAGCTGACATGTTCTGGAAAACACATTTAAGAACCTTTAACACTTTTCTCCCCTTGTAATTTAAATTCAAAGCATAGACTATATAAGTAAAAGTTAACTTAACGAAATTTAACTAAACCTAAGTGGAAGTGCAAAGGTAAAGAACTGAGAGTTTACACCATAAAACAAGACAGCCCCCCAACCAGGGCGGTCATTATTTAATTTAAAAAGTTCTCATTTAAATTCGCAATGCTTTAAATGACTGCCACTAAAACAGTCATTCACAGAGGTGAGGAGAACATGACAATATTCTTTCTCATAGAAAATACAATGAAAATAGGATTTTTAAGTTTCACTCTCAAATGTTTCTCTGCAGTAAAATGCCTCACTCACCTCTATTGACACGTTGGTTTAAGAATCTTTTATGCAAACCCTGGGTGTTGTATGAAGCACTTTTAAACTTCTATTTTTTAATCTCTACTGACTCTTATTCAAGTTTTATTTTCTTTTTAGTATTTAAACAAGTATTCTCATTTTCTTGTCAATATTTTGTAATTTCCAAGAGATTTTAAGGATCTTGAGAGAACATTTATTTCAGAAGTACCTACTACTACTACTAGTCAAGGAAACAAAACAATTTAGGTAAAGACTTGACATTTTGTCCTATATACATCTTAATTATCCAAACAGTAAAAACGCACATGAAACTTTAAGATACAAGATGATATGAGAATCTCAACATGGAAAGCTGTCGCTATAACTACAAGCAGTGTACAAACATGCTTCTACTTTTTCCTACATAAGCTGACAGATGTTTAAAATACTGGGTTAACAAAGATCTTTTAGTAAAGTGACTTAGGCAGGCTTAAACTAGCAAGGATTAAGGATGAATCCTTACTAATTAATTGGAAGATCTGAGACATATTTTATATTTCATTTTACAAAATCAGGAATATTTATTTTGAAACAATAGAAGACATGGTCTACCTGTCAGAAAACTACCACTCAGAAATATTTTTCATCCACAAAAGCAGGAAAAACAAAAAAACATTTAAATTTCACATTGGCACCAAAAAGGTTAACTGCTCTGCCTTCTTGGATTAGAAAAACTAAAGCTGAGCAATAAGTAGTTTTGCAGGCGTTTGAACATGCCTAAGCCTTTAAATCAGTAAAATACTTTTTAAAAATTCTGATTACAAAATTAATACATACTTACAAAAATCCAAACAGAATAAAATGAAAAAAGTAGAAAGTGAAAGGCCCCTGCAACCCTCCCTCTGGGCCCTACCCTCCCCCCACCAAGAGAAACCACATTTAACAGTTTGGTGCTTTATCGATCCAAATTTTTTGTTCTATACATATACAAAACACACACACCTTCATCTGACTCATTCTATACACAGTGTTTTGCCACTTTAGCTTACACTTAATATATCTTTGACATCTTTCCATGTCAGTACATGTTGGCTAGATGGTATTCTATCCTTAAATACCCTTTTAACAATGGCAAAATAATTTTTTACAATCACCCATCCAAGCACGTGTGTCTAATTTTAAAAGAGAATGGACAAAATACTAAAACACAAAGACAAACATCTAAAAATAATCTCTATCTTTCCACCAGTGTGGAACAGTTCATTCCTTTTCACACAAAACAAATTATGTGATTGGGGAGATTAACTCTAATCTCCACGTTTACAAAGAATGCTCCATTTGTTAAGCCTCTATGAAAAGAATGAAAAATTCAGCTGATTAATTCACTTACACTTAGAAACTAAGTTAGTGTACTACAAATACACATTGTGATCAGTTACAGTATGATGCTTCTTAGTTTAATTTCAATTAAATAAGAGTTAAAAAAAAACATATACAACATATCTAATATCCCCCAAAATCCAGAAATTCAAATTTTAGATTACGAACTAGAACATTGTAGTTTACATTTTGTCTACTTGGTAGCAAATGCTAATGGCATTGAATGCTGATTACTTAAAGTCAGTTCACATCACACACTCAATCAGGGTTAATGACAAGAACATAATGCGCCTAACTGTAGAGTTAGAGTAAGACATAAAATTTTTTAAGACATAAAAATTTTCTGCTTGAAAGTAATGACTGTGTAGCACATGGGACATTTGTCAACTGCTTCAGCACATTGTTTACAAGTGACCAGATGTCCACAAGGAATGAAAACCACAGCAATATTTCTATCCATACAGATTTTGCAAAGCTTCTCCTCTTGCAGGAGCCTCAGCTGCTCTTCAGCACTAATCTCTGCACAAAGAGAAAAGAAATGTGTTAATTTTTTACTTTCTTAGTTGCTGAAAAGTACTGAAACAACGTGAACCCCTACTATGTGCCAGGTGCTAGGCAAGGGCCAGGAGACAGGATGACTCACACATGACACCTGCTCTTAAGCAGCTCGCAGGCTAGAGAAGGACGTGAGCTGAGGCTATGGAGGGAAGCACAAAGTACAAAGTGGTTAAGTGCTATAATAAAGTTATGTACAAAGTGCTTGGGGAATGAGATGAGAGAAACAGTTCTTCTGTTCAGATGAGGTGGGAAAGGCTTCTCAGGTTGGCAGCTGCAGGGTGTGGGGGATGGGGGAAGAGGTGGAGTGACATTTAAACATGGCCAGCAACTTGCCAGATAGAGAAGCCAGGGTTAGGTAAAATGAAGTGACATATGGAAAGGGCATGACTCACTCCAGAAATGGAGGGATGGATCTGAGGACACTTCTGAAGTGGGACTTCTAGGATTTGGTGACTGACCACATGTGATGGATAAGGAAAAAAGAGGAACCAGAGTTGATTTTAAGATTTCTAGTGTGGCGGGGCGCCTGGGTGACACAGTGGGTTAAAGCCTCTGCCTTCGGCTCAGGTTGTGATCCCAGGGTCCTGGGATCGAGCCCCACATCGGGCTCTCTGCTCAGCAGGCAACCTGTTTCCCCCTCCTCTCTCTCTCTGCCTGCTTCTCTGACTACTTGTGAACTCTCTATCAAATAAATACATTTAAAAAATCTTAAAAAAAAGATTTATAGTGTGGCTACAAGGGGATGGTGATGCCAAAAGGAAATATTGGTTTGGCATTTTTCAAGTTGTTTTTGAGGTGTCTGCAGGGCATCTGTATATAAATGTCATTGGACAGTCACGTCTTGAGATCAGGAGAAGTTAGGGCTAGAAAAATAGATTTGGGTAACATTAGCATATAGGTGGCACTAAAGTACTTGTTTAATTCAGCCTTTCCCAAACTAGGTTTTGAGGTGTTAACAAATACATCACAAAAATGTGTTTCATGGTCAAACAAAACAATGATGACAGGGGTACTTGGGTGGCTCAGTTGGTTAAGTGTCCCACTCTTGATCTCAGCTCAGATCTCGATCTCATGGTTGTGAATTCAAGCCCTGTGCTGGGCTCCACACTGCACGTGGAGTCTACTTAAAAAAAAAAAAAGAACTATAATGACAACATCAATAATGGCAGCAGTTAACAGTAATACAGCACTTATTGTTACGTGCCAGGCACTATTCTAAAGGCATTACATATTTTAACAATCTTTGTAGACCAGTGGTTTCCAAATGTGGCCTCACGTGGGAATCACTTGGGGCATTTTAAAAAAAAAAGATTTATTTATCTATTTCTGAGAGTGGGGGAGGGGCAGCAGGAGAGAATCTTCAGAGTCCCTAGGCACTCTGGGGCTCCATCACGGGACCCATGAGATCATGACCTGAGTCAAAACCAAGAGTTGGATGCTTGGGGCGCCTGGGTGGCTCAGTGGGTTAAAGCCTCTGCCTTCGGCTCAGGTCATGATCCCAGGGTCCTGGGATCAAGCCCCGCATAGGGCTCTCTGCTCTGCAGGAAGCCTGCTTCCTCCTCTCTCTCTGCCTGCCTCTCTGCCTAGTTGTGATTTCTCTCTGTTAAATTAATAAAATATTAAAAAAAAAAAAAAGACTTGGATCCTTAACTGAGCAACTTGGGCGCACTTGGGCATTTTTTAAAATGATCTATTGCTATGCCCCATTCACTAAATCTAAAATTTCTCCGTTTTTTTTTGTTGTTGTTCCAAAATTAAAATATGCAAAATAAAGAAGATATGGTTTTATACAACAACAACAATTTCTGGGATTACACACACTGGCTTGGGAACCACTGCTATGAAGTACAGGTCCTTACAGTACAGTGTATATCCCCTCTTAGAAAGTCACATTTAACTACAAAGTTCCTTTTTTTTTTTTTTTTTTTTTTTGCTCCCTTTTCATGGCATCCCCTTTAACATCCTGGGGAACACTGTTCTGTTTTGTTTTTTTTTTTTAAAGATTTTTATTTATTTATTTATTTATTTGACAGAGATCACAAGCAGGCAGGCAGAGCGCCTGAGGGAAGCAGGCTCCCTACTGAGCAGAGACCCACCCCCCCCCCTCCGCAATGTGATGTCGGGCTTGATGCTACACCCTGATATCATGACCTGAGCCAAAGGCAGAGGCTTAACCCACTGAGCCACCCAGGGGCCCTAGAACACTGTTTGAAAACAAGTTTGGGAAACAGTAGTTGAGTTTTGTTCAACAAATATTTACTGAACACTTAACTAGGTTCTAGGAACTTGAGATACAACAACTAGCAAATACAAAGGCCCTAGGCCCCTAATCGTTCATAAACAAGTGAGAAACACAAGTAGAAAGGAAATTATAATAGAATGTAATGATAAGGGTAATTACAATATGTTATAAAGAACACAGGAAAGGTGTAAATGTGCATGTACACATGAACAGAAGGCCTCTTGGAGGAAATTATAGTTAAACTGGGTCCTAGAGGAGGAGGAGGAGTTAACTAGGAAAGATGGAGGGGGAATCCTGGGGTACAGAGGCAGTGGGAGAAGAGTGTTCTGGGCAGAGGAAACGGTATAGGCAGGCTCTGAGGGGAGAGACAGAACCAGGACTACAAGTACACCGGTAAGCCTTGGGGAGAGACACAGCATGACTTGAGGCTACAGAAGATCAGCAGGTGCCCCATCATGGAAGATTTGGCAACCCACCTAAAGGAGTTTGGACTTGATCCTAAGGACCCTGGGGGCCAGTAAAGGGTATTAACCTGGAGAGAGATAGGAGGAGATTTGTGCTTTGTTTTTTTTTTAATTCTTTTTTTTTTAAATATTTTATTTGACAGAGAGAAATCACAACTAGGCAGAGAGGCAGGCAGAGAGAGAGGAGGAAGCACTCTCCCTGCAGAGCAGAGAGCCCGATGCGGGGCTCGATCCCAGGACCCTGGGATCACGACCTGAGCCGAAGGCAGAGGCTTTAACCCACTGAGCCATCCAGGCGCCCCGAGATTTGTGCTTTGGAAAGGTATGCCTGACCAGGGTGGAGAGGAAGTATTATTTAATCTCTTTCTTCTTAAAAAGCAACCTCATGGGCATAATCAAAACTGTAAGCTCCTGTAAGCTCAAACATGGACTGCACCGGAGATAAGATAAAGCACCTGTCCTCAAGAAGCTTCATCTCAGGTGCTGGACAGAAAAGGAAAACCGTTCTAAAACAATGTTACGAATGCTCTCATAGCAGCACGCCTAGAGAAGAGGGAGCTCCGGACTCTGATGTGGGTACTGAGGAAAGCTTCAAAGAATGACCTCTAAGTGGAACCTTGAAGGATGAGTTCACAAGATGGATTTAGAGGACTGGGGGTGGAGTGGCGAATAAGAGTAGGTACACAGACAGGGAAAAGGCAGCTGGGGTGAAAGTAACAATGGAAGTAAAGAGATGGCACTCTACACTGATTTGTCTCATATGAAAGCATTTAACCGGGGCGCCTGGGTGGCTCAGTGGGTTAAAGCCTCTGCCTTCGGCTCAGGTCATGATCCTAGGGTCCTGGGATCGAGCCCCGCATCGGGCTCTCTGCTCCGCGGGGAGCCTGCTTCCTCCTCTCTCTCTGCCTGCCTCTCTGCCTAGTTGTGATTTCTCTCTGTCAAATAAATAAAATATTTAAAAAAAAAAAAAAAAAAA
Organism: Meles meles; assembly: GCF_922984935.1. Classification (NCBI taxonomy): domain Eukaryota; kingdom Metazoa; phylum Chordata; class Mammalia; order Carnivora; family Mustelidae; genus Meles; species Meles meles. The sequence goes on along the minus strand of NC_060087.1, from coordinate 105,401,379 downwards.
GAAAGCATTTAACCAAGAAAGTTAGAATCAAGTACATACTCATGACCCCCCATAAGGAGGAAAATAATTAAGAAATTTCCACATGAGGGCGCCTGGGTGGCTCAGTGGGTTAAGTCTCTTAGCATCCTGGGATGGAGCGCTACATCTACATCGGGCTCTCTGCTCAGCAGGGAGCCTGCTTCTCCTCTATCTCTGCCTGCCTCTCTGCCTACTTGTGATCTCTCTGTCAAATAAATAAATAAAATCTTTAAAAAAAAAGAAATTTACACATGACTTTTAGATGTGATGCTCCAATGAGTAAAAATGAAAACTGGACCTAGAAAGGTCAAGTTTAATAGAGACAGAAAGCAGAATGGCGATTCTGGGCTGGGGGAGGGGAAATAAGGATGTGTTGGGGGAATAAGGATGTTGTTTAATGGGGACAGTTTCAGTTGTTTAAATATAAAGAGTTGTGGAGGGTGCCTGGGTGGCTCAGTGGGTTAAAGCCTCTGCCTTCGGCTCAGGTCATGATCCCGGGGTCCTGGGATCGAGTCCCTCATCAGGCTCTCTGCTTGGCAGGGAGCCTGCTTCACCCTCTCTCTGTCTGCCTGCCTCTCTGCCTACTTGTGATCTTTGTCTGTCAAATAAATAAAAAAAATCTTAAAAAAATAAGAGTTGTGGAGACTGGCTGCACAACTGTAAATGTACTTAACACTACTGAACTGTACACTTGAAACATTTTTTTAAGAGGATTTAGATTTTATTTATTTATTTGACAGACAGAGATCCCAAGTAGGCAGAGAGGCAGGCAGAGAGAGAGAGGGGAGGAGCAGGCTGTCCGCAGAGCAGAGAGCCCGATGCGGGGCTCGATCCCAGAATTAAGTAAATTAAATTAAGTAAACTCTATGCCCAGTTAGGCTTGAATTCACTATGTCAAGATCAAGAGTCACATGCTCTGTCTGCTAACTCAGCCAGGTACCCCGAAACTACTAACTTCTAACAACTACCACATTTACTCTATAATCTATAAACAAATTACAAATGACATAGTGAGAACATAGTTTATTTTTAAGATTTTAGTAATCTTTACACCCAACGTGGGGCTCGAACTCACAACCCCGAGATCAAGAGTCACATGCTCTACTGAGCCTGCCAAAGCACCCCAAGAACATAGTCTGAAAGCGTTCTTCTTTTTTTTTTTAAGATTTTATTTATTTATTTGACAGATAGAGATCACAAGTAGGGAGTGAGGCAGGCAGAGAGAGAGAGAGGAGGAAGCAGGCTCCCTGCCAAGCAGAGAGCCCGATGCGGGGCTCGATCCCAGGACCCTGGGATCATGACCTGAGCCGAAGGCAGAGGCTTAACCCACTGAGCCACCCAGGCGCCCCTCTGATACTATTTTTAGAAGACCATTTACAGGGCTATTCTCTGTCACATAGCCATTGGGATAAAGCTAGTACTGAATCTAGGATTTCTCAGTAAGCAACAGTAACAGTGTAGTTTTTCTAATAACTTCCACCCACTTTACCTCAGTTAGGCCCATCTTCTCTTCTGGATAGAATTAAGAAGAGTCTTAGTGCCAGTCTTTACTCATCAGCCCTTGGTAAGAGGAATAGGCAGTAGCCCTAGTGTGAGAAGATAGCCTGTATCAGTTAACCTCCCTCTCAATTTAATGAGACCAAGGAGACAACTGATGTTCCAACTCTTGCTTCTGAGGGCTGCCATTTGCTCAGGCCTTCCTTCCCACACCATCCTAGTTTGTAGTCTCTCTGGTAACAAGAACGCCCATCGACTCCTGTTGGATAGAAAACAGACACTCCCTAAAGTACTCTGTCCCTTGTTCTCTTCCTACTGCAACCCACTAAATCATCCTGTTGCTGACAATACCTTCAGGTATAAAAACACCTTATCGTCAAACTTGAGTTGTGGTTAAGATTCAGGAAAAAATGATATGGTCACTTGTATTTCTATCGTAGCAGAAAGAAGACCAAGTCAGTGGTTCATTTTACCACTGCCAGGACAAGTGGAGCTATTCCCGGTTTTATTTTTTTTAAAGGTTTTATTTATTTATTTGAAAGAGAGTGAGAGAGAGAACATGAGAGGACAGAAGGTCAGTGGGAGAAGCAGATTCCCCGCTGAGCAGGGAGCCCAATGCAGTACTTGATCTCGGGACTCCAGGATCATGACCTGAGTGGAAGGCAGTTACTTAACCAACTGAGCCACCCAGGCGCCCCTATTACAGGTTTTAAATAAATGCCTATTTAGGAAAAGAACAGTATGCTTTCTGTTGAATGTTTTATATCAACTGAAGTAACTTTAAAAAATCACTTACACTGTTTTGTGACTGATTAATTATGTGAATAATGTTTTAGAAGCACTGGAAATAACTTAAAAATCAAAAGGGTGTATTCATATTTTAATTTTTATTTTTTTTTTAAGTAAGCCGTACACTCAATGTAGAGCTTGAACTCATAACCCTGAGATTAAGAGTCACCAGCTCTTCTGACTGGGCCAGCCAGGAGCTCCAAAAGGGTCTTTAATGTAAAAAAAAAAAAAAAAAAAAAAAGTAAAACTTTTAGATTTATTAGCACTGGGAGAATTTTCAATCTTTGCGAGAGGTCAAGAGCTCAAAGAATAATGACTATAACAACGTACCTCAGTACCCAAAATTACTCATAGTTTGAAATGTACTCACAGTTTGCCAAGCAAATATCAAAGAGTTGCTTTCATCCTCTTTTTTTTAAAAAGATTTTATTTATTTATTTGACAGCGATCACAAGTAGGCAGAGAGGCAGGCAGAGCGGGGGAGAGAGAGAGAGAGAGAAAGAATGAACGCAGGCTCCCTGCTGGGCAAAGAGCCTGATGTGGCGCTGGATCCCAGGACCCTGAGATCTGGACCTGAGCCGAAGACAGAGGCTTAACCCACTGTGCCACCCAGGTACCCCAAGTCGCTTTCATCCTTAAAGAAGGAACTTACATTTTTTTAAAAGATTTTATTTATTTAATGTCAGACAGAGATCACAAGTAGGCAGAGAGACAGGCAAAGAGAGGGGAGGAAGCAGGCTCCCTGCTGAGCAGAGAGCCCGAAGCCAGGCTCGATCCCAGGACCCTGAGATCATGACCTGAGGCGAAGGCAGAGGCTTTAACCCACTGAGCCACCCAGGCACCCCAGGAACTTACATTTTTTACCTCTTGTTCCTAAAAAGAGTATATGCTTCCCTTGCACATTATTTTTTTAAAAGATTTTATTTATCTATTTGACAGAGAGAAAGACAAACAGAAAGAGAGGCAGAGCAGAGTGAGAGGGGAAGCAGGCTCCCTGCCGAGTAGAGAGCCCCATGCGGGACTCGATCCCAGGACCCTGGGATCATGACCTGAGCCGAAGGCAGAGGCTTAACCCACTGAGCCACCCAGGCGCCATCCCTTGCACATTATTTAATGCAATTTTTAGGGGCACCTGGCTGGCTCAGTCAACAGACCATTCGACTCTCGAACTCAGGGTTGTGAGTCTAAGCCTTGGGTTGGGCATGGAGTCTACTTAAAAAAAAAGTTTAATACACTTTCCATGTATGATTTACAGTACCTGGGTGCCACTCATTCAAGCTCTATTTAATAATATGGTGTGTTTACAGGTTTACATCGCATGAAGAGTTGCAGAACACTCTAAATCCATTTCAATTAAAAAACTTACAGATTCCACATATAATCATAAAAGCCTTCACTGTTCTTTATCTAAACTAAGACACAAACCCACACCTAAATAAATCAGGCATGCCTGGGTGGCTCAGTCAGTTAAGTGTCCAACTCTTCTTTTCTTTTTTTTAAAGATTTATTTTTTCTAGAGAGAGACAGAAGGGGGAAAGGCAGAGGGAGAGAATCCTCAAGTGGACTCCCCACCCAGCGCAGAGCCTGATCCCACAACCCATGAGATCACGACCTGAGTTGAAGAGTTGGATGCTTAACCAACTGAGCTACCTAGGCATCCCAGCATCTAACCCTTGATTTCAGCTCAGGTCATGATCTCAGGGTCATGGGCTCAAGCTCCGCAAAGGTTCCATGCTCAGTGGGGAATCTGCTTGAGATTCTCTTTTTCCCTCTCCCTCTATCCCCTCCCCCAGCAATATCTCTAAAATAAATAGGTAAATCATTACAAAAATAAAACAAAATTACTAAACTAGTGGATCTTACTTGAATACCAATTAGGACAAATCAACTGTTACGAATGTTTCAAGACAATGGGAAAAATTAAAACCAACTGATTTTCAAATGATATTATGGAATTACTGATAATTTTGTTAAGTGTGGTAACAGTATGTTATAGAATAAATGTATCCACTCAAAAATTCCTATGAAGCCCTAAACACCCAATGTGATGGGACTCACAGATGGGCCCTCTGGGAGGCAGGTCATTAAAATTCAGATGAGGTCATAAGGGTGGGACCTGTTCATTATGAAATCAGTATCTTTTTTTCCTTTTCTTTCTTTCTTTCCCTTTATTATGTATGTATTTTTATTTTCATTTATTTTAAAGACTTTATTTTTAAGTAATTTCTACACATAATGTGGAGCTTCAACTCATAATCCCAAGATCAAGAGCTGCATGATCTACTAAGTCAGCCAGATGTCCTATGGAATCAGTGTATTTAGAAGAGGAAAAGAGACCAGAGTGCTCTGCCTTTACAGAGAGAAAGCAGCCATCTGCAAGCCGGGAAGGAACCAAATATGCCAGCACCTTGATCCTGGCTCCCCAGAAATGTGAGAAGTAAGTGTCTGTTGTTTTAAGTCTGTGGTATTCTGTTAGAGCACTCTGAGCATAGTTTAAGTTACTGCTTAACACGACAAAATTACATTAAGAAAAATCCTTATCTGTTGGGTATATATTGAAGTATTTATAGGTAAATGATATATGGGATACCTGGAATTTTCTTTGAAATACCACAGCAAAAAATGTTGGGGGAAAAATGAAACAAGATTGGAAAATTGCTGATAATTACTGAATCTGGTTTATGGGTACATGAGGGTTCACTGTACTTTCTCCAATTTTGACTTTTTAAAAAATTTTTTATTAACAGAAAGCTTTTTAAAAACATTTTATTTATTTGATAGAGTGAGCACAAGTAGGCAGAGCTAGAGACAGAGGGGGAGGAGAAGCAGGTTTCCCGCCAAGCAGAGGACCCCATGGGGGCTTGATACCAGGATTCTGGGATCATGACCTGGGCTGGATCATGACCTGGGCTGGAGGCAGAAGCCCAACTGACTGAGCCACCCGGGTGCCCATAACAGAACGTTTTTAAAAAAAAAATGTTTATCCCAAGGGGGATGTGAGAAGGAATAAAATGAATGGGCCACAGTCATATAAGATAACGATCCATAATGAAGTACTATTAGGTGTTTCTTGCTTTTTAAAAATAAAAACAGCCATGCATACCTTTTTGCAATGAAGTTTGGCTTGATTCATCTTGTGTACTGTCTTTCTGAGCACTCACTAAATCTGCAACCAGAATCTCAAGTGATGTATAGTTGCTCCCAGATGTCTGAATTTTTTCCTCCATTATTTTCTTAATGTCCTTGAAATTGAATCCCATTCGTAGAGCCTCTTGTAACATAGGATTTTGGAAGATGGCATCATCTGAAATAAAAATTGGTGAGGAAAAAGAACACAGAGTTTAAACAATTATTTTCATTAACACAACTCAACAGCAAAGTACAGTTAAGAAGAAAAAGGTACGCAGCAAGAAAATTAAAAAAAAGTCAGAGCTACTCTAGGGTAAGATTTTAAAATACTTAAGCCGTGAAGAATCAGAATCTTATAATCATTGAAAATATGGTATTATTTTGTAGCACTATGAATTCAGATTAGATGCTTTAAAGACTAAAGAAAGTGCAAGATTAGGTAAAACCGAGAAGATAAAGTTAAGTGCTTCAAGAATCAGATTTTTTTTTTCAAATCAGCTGTACTCATTAACAGCTAACCTAGGTACTTAAGAGTAGATGTCTTTCCCAAGTCACTAGCAATTATATTGGAAAAATCATGGGAAATAGGGGGAATTTGCAGTCTGTGACCTTGAATGTGTGAGTTTCCTATCTCTGAGACTTAGTTTCTGCAGCCGAGGGGGGAGAACTAAATAAGGAAACAAAATGAATAGAAATTCACTGTAATGGTACTCGAAGTAGAAATACAGGTTATGAATGGAACTGCTGAAAGAGGAGACTTACACCCTCTGATTCATCAATTCTACTTGAGTACTAAAAATAAGTACAAAGGTCCACCAAAAAAAAAAAAAAAAAAAAGATCCACCAAAGACATACACAAGAATATTCATAGCAGTGTCATTTGTAAGAGCCTCAAACTGGAAACAACTTGAACATCTATCACCAGGTGAATGGGTACGTAAACGGTGGTATACTCGAACACTACACAGCAACAAGAAAATTGAACTTCTGCCACAGACAACATAATGAATCTCACAGATCTGATGAACAAAACGTCATCATAATGATGAACCAGAGACAAAAGAATATACCACATGATTACATTTATTGGATGTTCAAGACTAATCTATGGTGGGGTTTCTGGGTGGCTCTGGTCATGATCCCAGGGATCAAGCCCTGAATCGGGCTCCTTGCTTGGCCGGAAGCCTGCTTCTCCCTCTCCCATCACCCCCTGCTTGTGTCCCCTCTCTCACTGTGTCTCTGTCAAATAAATAAAATCTTAAAAACACAGAAGTCAGAACATAACTTGGGGGTAGATGTTGATTGGGAAAGGGGCCTGAAGGAGTTTCTGGCATGGTGGGAATGTTCTATTACCTTTCTTTTTTTAAAAGATTTTTATTTATTTGAGAGAGAGCGGTGCAAGCAATAGTGGGTGGTGGGGGGAGGGAGAAGCAGACTCCCTGCTGAGTAGGGAGCCCTATGTAGGGCTTGATCCCAGGATCCTGAGATCATGACCTGAGCCAAAGGCAGATGCTTAACTGACTGAATCACCCAGGTGCCCCCAGTTCTGTATTTTGATTTGACTAATGACTACACAGATAAATGCGTGTTGAAGTTCACTGACTTAAATACTTAAGATTAGTCTATTTTAAGCATTTTATTGTATGTGTATTATACTTCAATAAATGTTTTTTAAAAAGAGAAGTTGGAAAGGGATTTGATTGTAAGAAATATTACATGGTAAGTAATAAGAGAAGTAGGAAAGTAACTTAAGATCTTTGATATGTTGGGAAGTTATAATGCAGATAAAAGACCATTTATGAGGCTACTAAAGCAACTGAATGAGAAATGAGAGCAGAAACTAGGGCAGAACCAGTGGATTTTTGACAATATTAAAAAGGTTGAATTCATCAGACCTGGTGGCTAATTAAATGTAGAGGGATTAAGGAAAGCAAAGAGATTAAAATGACTCAAATTACTGGGCGACTTTGTGAACTGTCGAACTATTAACCAGCTTGGGGGGGAAGAACAGGACTGGATTCAGTCTGAGTGATTTTTAGAAATGCTGAATTTGAGCTGCTTTTTGAGATTTCTAGGTGGATATGTCCAGAGGTCTGCTGGACATCACTCTTTCCTGGTTCTACTTCTGATTTTTTTTCTAGCTTGTTTTGCTGGCTCCCTCTGCTCACCTGATTAGACATTGGTGGTTCCCTTCTATTCCCTCACTGATTCCCCCTTTTTAACAAACTCTCTGGATACTCCCCCCAATACCACAATTTTACCCTTATTTATGTGAGCTCCAGATTTTAAGACCCACCTACTTGGATATCCTGTAGGTATCTCAAGGTAATCCTGCTAAAAAACAAAAGCAGGGACAACAGGATATCCACATGAAAAAAATTAAAAGGACCCCCACCTTACACATATATAAAAACTAACTCAAAATGGATCAAAGACCTGAATGTAAGAGATAAAACCATAAAACTCTTAGAAGAAAACATAAATGACCTTGGATTAGGCAATGGTTTCTTAGATATAATACTAAAAGCATAAGCAACAAAAAAATAAGATGTTTTCATCAAAATGAAAAATTTATATACATCAAAGTACACCAGCAAGAAAATGAAAATGAGTGAAAATATTTGCCAATCATATATCTGACAGGGACTTATATGTAAAAAACTAGAATATACAAAGAACTCTTATAACTCAGTAACAAAAAGATAACTAACCCAACTGAAAAACACGCAAAGGCAATGGACACTTCTCCAAAGACATACAAATGGCCAATAAGCACATGAAAGGATGCCTGACATCATTAGCTATCAGGGAAATGCAAATCAAAATCACAATAAGATACCACTTCACATCTACTAGGATGGACATAATAAAAAGACATACAATAACAAGTGTTAACAAAAATGTGGAGAAACAAACTGGAACCCTTCTACACTGCTAGTGAGAATGTAAAATGGTGCAGCCATGTTGGAAAACTGGCCATTTATCAAAAGGTTAAATGTAGAGTTACTACATAACCCAGCAATTCCATGCCGAAATACATACTCAAGAGAATTAAAAACCTTTGTCTACACAAAAATTTGCACACGAATGTTCATAGCAGCATCAGCATCATTTGTAAGAGCCAAGAAGTGGAAACCCAAATGTCTATCAACTGATGAATGGATAAAGAGAATGTGGTATTACCCATACAAAGGAAAATTTTTCCCCCATAAAAAAGAATGAAGGATTCATATGAGTACCACAACATGGATGAACTTCAAAGCCACATATTATGGTTCCATTTATATGAAATGTCCAGGATAGGTAAATCCAGAGAGACAGAAATAGATTGGTAGTTGTATGGCTAGACTTGAGGGTAAAGGGGCAGCAATGGTGACTGACTGCTAATGGGTACACAGTTTCTTTTAGGGATTAAGATAATGTTCCGCAGGGGCACCTGGGTGGCTCAGTGGGTTAAAGCCTCTGCCTTCGGCTCAGGTCACGGTCCCGGGGTCCTGGGATCGAGCCCCGCGTCGGGCTCTCTGCTCCGCAGGGAGTCTGCTTCCTCCTCTCTCTCTCTCTGCCTGCCTCTCTGCCTACTTGTGATCTCTCTCTGTGTCAAATAAATAAAATCTTTAAAAAAAAAAAAGATAATGTTCCGCAATTAAGTATCAGTGATGGTTCCATGACTCTGTGAATATACTAAAAACCACCAAAGTGTACAGTTTGTAAGGGTGAAATTTTTGCTATATGAATTATATGTCAATTTTATGAGACTGACGCGCTGCCTACTGCGCTAAGGAGGCAGTACATGTCAATTTTAAAACATTAATCCTGAACTAGATCAAGAGTCTCGTAGTCATAAAAAGTACAGTATAGGGACCTGCGTGGCTCAGTTAGTTAAGCAACTGCCTCTGGCTCAGATTATGATCCTAGAGTCCCAGGATCGAGTCCCACATCAGGCTCCCTGCTCAGTAGAGTCTGCTTCTCCCTCTGATCTCTCCCCTCTCATGCTCTCTCTCCCAAAAATTAAAATCTTTTTTAAAAAAGTATACATTGTTAGGGTGATTACTATCAAGAAATGCTACAGAATCTTTTTTTTAAAAAAGATTTATTTGACAGAGAGAGACACAGTGAGAGAGGGAACATAAGTAGGGGGAGTGGGAGAGGAAGAAGCAGGCTTCCTGCCAAACAGGGAGCTCAATGTGGGGCTGGACCCCAAGAATTATGACTCTAGCCAAAGGCAGATGCTTAACGACTGAGCCACCCAGGCGACCCAAGAAATGTTACAGAATCTTCATTTGTGGATAATTTCAAAAATACAGGTTGGAATAAGAGATTTCTTAAACTTTATTACTTATGCCCATTATAAAACCTATATCAAACATTATCCAAGTGGCTTTCCTTCTTAAGCATATTTATGCTTATATACAGTTTTCTCTTGTAACCCTTAGATGATGCTGTAAGGAGTCGGGAATTAGCAGACATATTCTAAATTAAACTTTTTTACTATTTTTATCTTCAGGATAAAAACCTCTACCTCTCTATAATGTAACAGGAGATAAACCAAACCATGCCCCTCTGCAAAGAAACTGGGGGAGGCACAAAGATGGCATGGGATAAGGAAGCAGGTAGGGCTGATCATGGTGATGGCACATTAGCAGATCATTGGATTGGTGATCCTGGCTAACTCAAGAAGCACCCTGGGACAAAAATACACTTACCTCTTCCTTTTTTGATTTTAACTGAAATGGCAACAGACAGCCATTTGGATCCAAATGGACAGCTGCTGCTCCTGAACTTAGAAAAGCTAACTGCCCAACCTCCATAGGAATGTTGTTTCTTAAAATTTTATTTATTATTTTTAAGTATAATTAATATAATTTTATATATGTAACTATATAACTTACAATTTAATATGATTTAGTGTAATTAAAAATTTTCCCATTACAATTAATGTACAGTGTTACCTTAGTCACATGAATGTTATTAATATATAAATACCTGGCTTAAATTTATAGGCACTTCATTAATTCTTAGATTTATAGCAATCTCATCTCAAAGATAACTTAATTACCTTGAAAGAATAGGCTTATATCTCTACCCTATAAATAACAACTGCAATAAATTGGCAATGAAATTAAATGTATATTTATTTTAGGGGCACCTAGGTAGCTCAGTGGGTTAAGTTAAGCACTCTGCCTTCAGCTCAGGTCATGATCTCAGGGTCCTGGGATCAAGCCCCGGATCAGGCTCTCTGCTCAGCAGGGAGCCTGCTCCTGCAGGCCCACCCCCCCACCCCCATCCCCACCTGCCTCTCTGCCTACTTGTGATCTCTGTCAAATAAATAAATAAAATCTTAAAAAAATAAATAAAAGTGTATTTATTTTAATAAACATATTTACCAACTCTTTTAGTTAATGATGGTGTTTTTTCAGCAGTTCTCACCTAAAATAGAAATATGGATTATAAGTTAGAATTCTTTTTGGTAGAAGGCAGTTACCTCAATTTGAAAAGTTACACTAATCATGAATTTATAAGTTGGCTTTATTCCAATTTAACATATGAGAGTTCGCAAGAGGCATAATGTGATGAAGCTAGAAGGAAGTTAACAGATCATCTAACCCAATCCATTCACTTTACAGACAAGACGCTGAGGCTCAGGGAGATAAAGCAACTCCATCGAGGCTAGAGACGGTAAAGCCATAATGGCAACTCGGGCCTCCCATTCTAGTCCATGGCTCTTCCCATGTGGTACTGATACCTTGGCCACCCCAGGCTGCACTGTCAATTTAGACATGTTTTTGAGATTTAAAATACTGTCTAGGAAAAGTTTACAACTATTTATGAGTATAAAACACATTACACAAAAGTAATTTCAGAAGCTGAGGGATTAAGTATTTTAGTTCTTCGAGCCCATTTTTGTTTACAGTGATCACTGAATGAGTCAGCTCATGGTGATTCCCTTTTCACAAATCTGCTTCAGGTCAAGAACAAGCATTCTTCAAGATCTCCTCTTTAAGGCTCACTATACATTATTAATTTAAGATACTATACTGTTAATTTTACACCAAGAAATCATTGCAAAAGAAATTAAATATTTAAAATTATGTATTCTACAATATGTGACTTACCACAGAGTCCTCAAGTGAATGGGTTAAATGAATATTGCTTACATATTCTTGTCCCTTCTCTTCTAACAGATATTTACACCTAAACAGTTAAAAGAAGGTTAAACTTTGGTAGCTGACAAATTAGTAAAGTATAAGTAAAGATATAATCTCCATGGTCTTAATTCCATGAACTTGCTTTTTGGCATTTCTAAGAAGCTGCAAAATGAAATGTTATCCAATTCCCTATCAACTGTCATTTTAAAGTTTGAAAAAAAAAAAAAGTTCCCTTTGTTACACTACTTTGCTCATCTTAGTGAGGCAAAAAATACCAATGTGAGAACTTTCAACTTTTAAACAAGTTATTAAATTATTGCCTTAAGGGGCGCCTGGGTGGCTCAGTGGGTTAAGCCACTGCCTTCGGCTCAGGTCATGATCTCAGGGTCCTGGGATCGAGTCCCACATCGGGCTCTCTGCCCGGCAGGGAGCCTGCTTCTCTCTCTCTCTCTCTGCTTCTCTGCCTACTTGTGATCTCTCTCTCTCGCTGTCAAATAAATAAATAAAATCTTTAAAAAAAATTATTGCCTTAAGATTCAAAAATTTTTTTCAAATAGTTAATCTTAAATTTTATTTAAAGATTAACCAACTGTACATTTTGAAATAATTCTTTGGGCTTTCAACCTTTCCTTTTAAGGCTTTTTAAGGTTAAGGTTTATTTTCAAACAATCACTCTTAAGTTTTAAGTTATACTATTTTGCAGGCCAAAAATTCTATACCACCTACATCTATGTATACTTTATTTTTAAAGATGAAAAGAGACATTTAGAGTATGTCATTGACAAAGAGACATTTAGAGTATGTCATTATCATTCTAAGATGCCACTGACTGTAAGAAGCATGATTATTTTATGTACCACGAGTGCCAATTAAATTATGACCCACCACTAGATGTGTCCTCATTTCAAAAATCTGAAAATATGAACAACTGTATGTCTTAGAATCAGTGAGACACAGCACTACTTGCTAGGGGATGTGATGGGTTCTTAGGGAAACAAGCCCTTGGCAACAAGGGCTCTCTTGTGCCCACTGTGAAAAGAACGCACTTCCAACAACAAAACTATATATTCCTAATTTGCTGTTTAGAAATAGAATCATCTAAATGTCAAAGATACAACACATAAGTAACAAATGCTTTGGTCACCAGAGAAGGCTTAGGGCTTTTTTTTCCTATAAAGTAGGTGACCCCATTTTTATAAACCTGGTGTGAATTGCAAGCCATGGTGAAGGCAAAAATAGTTGAGGTGAAAAGTTATTCAAGATTTTCCCATTGCAAAGTGTCTAACTTGCCTGTTCCTAAATAAACATTTAAATACCTTACCCTGGATACCACTTAGCATGTTGTTCCCAAGGGTCTTCACTGGGCTTCCAATCAGTTAGCCCTCCTCCACAGTGAAAGCATTTTACTTTATCACCTTCCCCTAAGAAAAGACACAAGTAAAAATACATGTATTTGTGCAACTGGAAGCTTATGAAAAAATACTCCCTTTCACACCATGAAATTAATCATTTCTAAATTACATGAAAATCTTACAGCTTCAAGGAAGACATTCAAATTCTAAGTAAAAGACATGATTATTTGAGGAGGAAATGCACAGTAAACTCACTGATTCTATTTGAGGTATTTTATATGCCCAATTTTTACGTAAAAATTTACGATGTTACCTTCCTTCTAACATGTCATTTAGGGCCACCAATACTACACTATTTCAAACTGTGGAACTTTAACAGTAAAGTTCAGCTTAACAAAAATACAAAGTAAGTTTCTCTAAGGTTAATAGAGCTACATGACACTAAACAAGCCTTCAAGATTGCTACAGGAGACTATGTAAATAAAATACTGAAATAACTAATATTTTGTGTTTTGGTACAACTCAATCCTAAAATAAATGGGTCAAATATATAATGGTGTAACTTTTCTGAATATTCCTGGAAGCCATCACACCAATGGCCTTTCCTGACACGTTTACAGCAGTCCCTTTGAGAAGTGCTTATTTGAAGCAAGAAGGCATCATACAGGTCAGCTTTCAAATATACAGTTTCTGTACAAAGGCAGATATCAATTTCAGTATCAGCCAAACTAAACTCTCTAATGTTAACTCTTTTTATGAGATGTAGAAAGAATGCATATAATACACGTACTGAGCAATTTTAATATCAGCCAAACTAAACTCTCTGTTAACTCTTTTTATGAGATGCAGAAAGGATGCATGTAATACATGTAATACATGACTGAGCTCAATAAATTAGAGTTAATATTATGGTCAGACCCATTCTCTCAGGGAGAACTATCATCTTTTGCATGTCATCCCCAAAAAACAATCACATAAAGGTAAACATAAGTCACAATATGGTAGTCATTCTCCCATAAACGTAGTGGTTACACTGCAGATTCAACATTAAGGGCTTGCAGACTAATACTGATATAAATAATCATGCCAGCCTACACCTAAATATTCGCCAGTTCAAGGGGCTAAAGGAATCTACTTTTTAAAGCACTAGAATAGTTGGAAAGTAAGTTATTAGCCTGGATTTATAATGAAGTTTACCTAAAGCATAAAATCCAGCTCTTGCAAGCTGCTCCTTGTTAACTGAGTATATCCACGTCCCAAAAGTAATGATCCGTGCTTCGTAATCTGCCATGGCTGGATTTCTTGGAACATTTGTTGAATTTAGGAAATTCCTATCAGAACTCACATCAGATTCACTTCGCATGTTTACATTCCGGCCCAGAACAAAGAAGCAGTTGGGAAAGTGTCGCCTGTGTTCTGACCATGCACGATCACACGGTTCCCAATTTTTCAGTTTTCCACCACAACAAAAGCACTGTACTTGATCATCAATACCTGTGTAGTAGAGTCCAGCACTAGCTAACTCTCTTGGGGTCAAGTGGGCATAGTCAGGCCAGTTCTGAAAGGACTTTAATCTAGCTTCTTCACTACACATGGCGGGGTTCCTCGGGTATATGGTGTCTGATATATCTACGACCTGCCCAGTTCGCAAAAGATAGTCTGCATGAGTCTCAGATGGCCTGTCTAAAACAAAATGATTTCTGTTTCCCAGGTAGCTTTCCACTTTATACTGACCATTTGGGATACCGGGATTTGTAGGTTGTGCAGTGGTATTTTCAAAATAAAAGCCATTGATAAATCTGCAATTTGGGGATACTTTCCTGTGTCTTCCAACTGCTGAGTCTCCATATTGCCATCTATCTACTGCTGCATGACAACTAAAGCACCGCACGATGTCTCCTTCACCAGTATACAGAAAACCAGCTCGTGCTAGTGTTGATGCGGAAACAGGACTACTACTCGGAAAATTAGCAAAAGTTTTTAATCTATTAAACTCTTCTACAAATTCTTCATCCTTATCGATGTCTGCAGGTACACAAGTTTTAGATCCTTCAAAACTGTTAAAACTCATCTTCTCTTGAAAAGAGGACTTGTCCACCTTTTCTAAAAAGAGAACATCACATTAGGAAATCCAAAATGTGAAACATAGGCAATATAATTTTGATATTAGGAGCTACCAAATTACCTACTGATGACATAAAATTAATTACACAATCTCTAAGAAACCCTCTAATTCTAAATACTAGAGCTCTATATTACCACAAGATTCAAGTTATAAAATAACTTGCATTTTCATTTTTTAGAGGAAAGTAATATTTTAGCAGGTAGAACAGAACTATTCATTTTTAATTGCTTATTTCACATAAACATGGAAACTATGTGATACAGAATATATTAAAATTATTAACCATGCAAAATTATTAATTAGGAAAAACATAAAAGCATAAAATATGCAGATTCTCAAACTCTATGCGTAATTGTTATAATTACGCATTATATATTCAAGGCATCAAAGTTCAGTTTTTACAATTAAAAAAAGTATGTTCAGAACCTTAATGAATTAATTTTTGGTATTTCTTTACTTTTCTGCTTAGCAAAAGGTATTTGAGTTTTACTCATAGTATTGGTTCCAATATGTCCTTTAAGAGCATCAAATGTTTCTGATTTTCATGCATACGAAAACAGGACTTTGTAGTCCATTTTTTGTTGGAATCGGATCATTTCAGGTGTATATATTACTGCCCTCTAGAGAGCAGCTCAGGAAAAATACTAAGTATGGGTAGACCCTAACTGCAGTTACTTTTGCTATCAACTTCCCATGGTCACGGAACAATCTGTTCAAATGGAAGAGAAGTACGACTGCAGCCTCATTAAAGCTGCTAAATTACAGCTGTGTAACCTTTAACCCAGATAAAATAGTAAAGGAACTAGCTGGATTATGAGAAGGGTGGCCAGATAATTTATCCTCCAAACCTAGACACTTTGGGAAGTGAAAAATGATGCTACTAATAATTACACTAGGACAACAGGCGTAAATCAGAGTTGCCTCAGGCAAACCTGATTCTCCAGAATCTCACTGTTCCTAATACTGTGCTCAGTGTATGCTTGGCAAAAAAAAAAAAAAAAAAAAAAGTCACAATAATTCTGTCTCTACTTCGTTTGTGCATTAATTAATTTCTTAAGAATAAGGAGCCCTGGCATTATGTTGGCACAATATGTCTTAGAACATCATCTCAGAGTAATGTTCAACACAAGGCTTCTGTCCTGCAGGCTGGCAATAAACTTTAGCCTTTCAATTGGCCTTGTCAATTTACAATGGTAGTAATTCATATTTACCGCAAGAGCTGAGATATTATCTGCATACAACAATTTTTGGAAGACAGACTCCGTGATTCTTCATTATTGTTTCCCATATGTCTAACAACATTTTGACACTAGCTTCAAGACCCCTTGTTCAATCAGTGTAAGCTAGATGACAAAAATTAAAATTCAAAGAAACTAAGGCTGGCTGACAGGCTGAGATGAAATTTCACAGGGTTATTAAACATTACATTCTGACTTCAGAAATTTGTTGTACAACTAAAGGAAAATGGAAGCTTGGTTTGGAAAGAAGTCATGTGAAGGCAAATCTCTAGATTAAAATCTTGGGATTTTAGTTAATTAAAAATTCCATTATGAGTGGTGCCTGGGTGGCTCAGTTGGTAGAGCCTGAGACTCTTGATCTTGGGGTCATATGTTTAAGCCCCATGTTGGGTACAGAGCTTATTCAAAAAAAATTCATTATGAGCCAATATCAGTTGGCTACTAAAAAGAAATTTAAAGCAACTCCAGGCTGCATTAATGTCCAGATGTACAAGGCCTGGACCCAATTCAGCTACACACTGATTATTATTTTCAGTACTGAAAACACTTCAGAAGGAACATTAACAAAGCGTCCTATCTATAGACAGCAATCGGGATGATGAGAATGGTGTTCAGTGAGGAACAGGTAGAAGAGCTGAGAGTGTTTATCTCAAAGGGAAAAAAATATGGAGAGAGAGAGCTGTAGAAGACAGAATAATTACCATTAGCTATATCTAAAGGGCTGTTACATAGGAAAGGGATCAAATTCAGTGTAGTCTGAGGACAGAAGCTGAATCAATGAATATAATTCTAGTCAGTAGATTTTAATTCAATACAAGGAGGAACGGTTGGAACAATCAACAGCAGTGCAGAATGGATTGGGGTCTTATAGATTTCTCCCACCATGATAAGGCACTTGGGCATACACTAGGAGGCAGAACAAAACATTTTAAGTTGGGGCCCCTGGGTGGCTCAGTGGGTTAAAGCCTCTGCCTTTGGCTTGGGTCATGATCCCAGAGTCCTGGGATCGAGCCCCGCATCGGGCTCTCTGCTCAGCAGGGAGCCTGCTTCCTCCTCTTTTCTCTCTCTACCTGCCTCTCTGCCTACTTGTGATCTCTGTCTGTCAAATAAATAAAATCTTAAAAAAAAATTTCTAAGTCCACAATGACCCTTAGAAATTAATGCTCAGGGTGCCTGGGTGGCTCAGTGGGTTAAAGCCTCTGCCTTCAGCTCAGGTCATGATCCCAAGGTCCCCGTGTCGGTCTCTCTGCTCAGTGGAAAGCCTGCTTCCTCCTCTCTCTCTCTGCCTGCCTCTCTGCCTACTTGTGATCTCTCTCTCTCAGTCAAATAAATAAAAATTTAAAAAAAAAGAAATTAAGGCTCAATATAATCCAAAACATATGAAAATTACCTTCTCTGAAGTGCTAAGTTTTATTTTTCAGGTCAATCAAAATAGAAGTATAAAATCAAGGATCTATTGTCATTTTGCAAAAGTGGACATTTTGTATGGTTCAAGTAGTCACCCCATTTAAGATATTATTATATAAAACTCCATCATTCAATAATAGCAGGAGAATGTCTATTTGAAGCTTTCAAGTGGAGACCTCATCTTCCCAGGGGTTATTTCCATGCTAATAGTTTAGATTTCACTGTTTTGAAAAGCAGATATTTATTCAGAAGTACCCAATTGAACACTATACATACATTATCAGAGTGCGAGCTTTTGTTGAAGGGAGTGAAAGCAGAATTACCAGAGGTTAGGGGTGAAAGGGAGAAAAATGACTGACAACAGATAGAAACCTTGGGATTGGCGGAAGGCACTAAAGGAAAGGGATGAGAGAGAGGATTTTTTAAATAAAGGATTTAAGCGAGGTGAACGTGGGAGAGATGATATTTAGAAAATAAGTATATATGAAGCACGGGAATTGTGAATAGAGAAGAAAATGGGGTACAGATATTGGAGGAGAGTGATTAAAAGCTTTAGATGTGAAAAGGTCTAAATGTAATAAAGTATGCTGAGATCATTTAAGGTTTCTTTGTGAAAGCACACTCTCAAACTTTATATTGGGTAAGCAGGAGGGTAAGAAGGCACTGAAGAAAGATGTCAAAGAAATCTGACATTAAAGGGGCTAAGCAGTCAGTAATCTTGAATGGAACGGTGGTTGGGAAAAATGGTATCACAGAAACCAACACGGGTGCAGAAAGAATCAGCAAGCAGTGCTACATGTTTCTACGAAGGGCATGGAAGATTTCAAGATAGTGAGATGTTGTTTAAAATATATACATACCCCAAAAATACACATACATGTACATATACATACATACACAGTACACGTACATATTTAGCGTAGTCAACTGGGTAAAGACAGCCATGAACAGGTACCGAGGAGTGATCCATTGCTAATCTATCAAAAATGTGGTAATGGGGGGGATTAGAGGGAAGAGAAAAATATACACATAAAACCCACCTACCAATATCTGCACACAATACAAAAATTTCTTTTTCTTTTGTTTAAAGATTTATTTATTTATTTATTTGCCAGGGAGAGAGAGAGATTGAGATCCCGAGAACAAGCAGGCAGAACAGCAGGGAGAGGGAGAGAGAGAGGCAGAAGCAGACTTCCCGCCAAGTAGGGAGCCCGACGCAGGACTTGATCCCAGGACCCTGGCATCATGACCTGAGCTGAAGGCAGATGCTTAAAGACTATGCCCCCCAAAGTTTCTATCCCTCCAAGCTTTTATTACTAAAGTTGTCAAATATATAGAAAAACGGTTATTTTAATGGGGAATAGGACATAAAGTAATTTGTACATTAGACTGCCACTGCATGACAACATATACTCATGGATAAGACTTGTAAGGTAATTTTTTAAAAACAAACTCTAACCCAAACATGGGGCTTGAACTCACCATCCCAAGATCAAGAGTCGCATGTTTCACCAACACATCCAGCCAGACACCCCCCTTTTTTATCGTAATATAACTTATATTAAGTGGGTAAATTATGTTAGGGTGGCAGGAGTACAGGTGAGCCTTTTCTCCACAATGTCTGCCCCACCACCCCGCAAAATGTCTTTAATAATATTTTCACTTACAGTCTCTCAGGTTGGCACTGTTGGCCCGGATCAGGAGCCTAGTCATGGGGGAGGTGGATGAAAGCAAGGAGGTGGATAGGCTAACTGCCTCCTCAACCTCCTCCACTGGAGCCCAGCAGAGAGGTGGAGGGAATTGTGCCTCTACCAGCTACACTGCCAGACCACTCCCTGCTGCCCCTGTGAAAGCCCTGTGGAGCTCAGTGGGGCTGAGCACCAAGATCCAAGCTACCTTGATAGGTGCATCTGCTGAGCTGTGGATTCCTGGGCTGCAGCTGAGTGTGCACATGCACCCAACTGGCACTCCATACAGAGGCAGCCCAGCACTCAGCAGGACGGTGGCTGCCAGGGCATCCTGGAGGTGAAGAAAAGGTCTGGCAATGAATTTCGTTGTTTTTTTTTTTGCTAGAAAGAGCAAACCTTGGACATTTTGAGTAGTTTTATGGATTACTATGACATATTCATAAGATACCTAATGTTGACAATTTATTAGGCTATGCAAACTTCCAGGGAGACTTACTACCTATAAAAAATAATTATCACAAAGGTGTTTCAACAGATAACCCACGCTTAGGATCTTTATACAAAAAGAGGAAGAGGCAGATAATATAGTGCCTAAGGTATAGACATGCTAACGAAGAAGGAAAATGTTTACTCAATGCATTGTGCTTCCTTGACACCTAGTCATTGTTATATCCCAAGATGTTAGACTCGCATCTTCTATTATAGCCATGAATATCCTCCCAGAAATACATCATAGGGTTAGTTTATCTTTACAAACACAGCACTGAACATTCTCCAGGACTCAATAGCCAGAACGGTTTCAGAAAGCCCAAGGGAGACACCATATGGCTGTGGCAAGTCCCAGGGATCTTTCTGGTTCACAGTGCAGGATTACTGGATATTAATGATGAAGTTTTAGAAGTTAATGGCATAGAAGTTCCAGAAAAGAGTTTTGATCAAATAATAGGATGACTGAAACAGTTGCAATTTCATCATAACAGCCAGACAAGTAAACGAGAATAACGTTACAAACAGCAGGACTTCCAGCAGCTCTAGCAAATCTACTGATAATCGCCTTCTTGGCTATCACAGCAAATTAAACCAAACTTTGACCAAAGGATGAAGACAGTGGTGAAGATGACATTATTACTGAAGATAATGTGTGCTACAGAAGATTCCTAAAGCTCTTCTCACTAAACAGAAAGCCTGGGATGGTTAACACACATTGAATAAACTTCGTTTTGAGTCTGGACAAAATGGTTTTATTCCTTCTGAGTGTAACATCCCTATCAAGTGGCACAAACAGAATTTTAAACACATGTACCAGATCAAAACCTCTTAGAATATAGAACAATGATATTATGAAGTCATCATTTGAATGTTTTCTGAATGAAGATGTCACAGGACTTGTAAATATGGCTAGTTGAAGAACTTCTAAACCTCTGAGTCAGTGACCTGGAATAGGTATGAGAACAATAGTATTGCAAGTTTAAAATGTTATGAAAATAAATAGAAACAGGAAGTAGATTAGTGATTGTGCACAGCTGGGGCAGAAGGGGACTAGGAAGTGACTGCAAATGGTTACTGGGTTTTCTTTTCAGAGTAATGAAAATATTCTAAATGAGACTGTACTGATGGTTGCACAACTGTGAATATACTAAATGGTAACAAGAAAACTGTACACTTTAAAATTAATTTTATGGTACATGAGATGTATCTTGATAAAGCTGTTTAAATGCTAGCTTGGCAATTGTTAGTCTGAACTGGTAGATCAGAGGTGATTTTTAATTTAAAAAAATTTTTTTAAGTAAATGCTATGCCAAACACAGGGCTTGAACTCACAACCTTGAGATCAAGAGTCACATGTTTCACCAACTGTGCCAGCCAAGAGCCCTGCATCAGATGTGATTTTAAGGCTAAACCAACGGGACCTTTGCTAATGAAATTACGTGCTTTTTATAGGAAAACTAGATGTTACTGTACATTTTCAGAAGTAGTTTGAGAGGACAAAATCACTTCTATTTGAGGTGGTTTAATATTTAACCTGTTTCAAAGATCCTAGTTAATTTTTCTTTCAACTACATTCTTTAAGTTCTAATATGAAGTCTAATTTTTATCTCTTTTTCTACCCTGACGACCTCAGTTCTTATGTTCTCAATATTTTTTTAAAGGTTTTATTTATTTGAGAGAGAGAGAGAGAACACAAGCAGGGGGAGAGGGAGAAGCAGGCTTCCAGCTGAGGAGGGCGCCCAAGGCGGGGCCATCCCAGGAACCTGGGATCATGACCTGAGCCAAAGGCAGATGCTTAACCACTGAGCCACCCAGGTGCCCCAATATTTTATTTCTTAATATTCTTCTGTTCCTAATCATTACAAATCATTTTCTGAAATGCAGTTTTTTCTAACTTCTAAGAAAGCAAACTAACTGGCTGTTTTTAGGAGCTTCTTTCTATATTATGAAACACTGAAGCTATGTTCCTGAATTATGAAATTCTGTGAGTTTCTAACATTCACTCTGTTAACCTTATGGCTTACGTATTTATAAACTAGTTCCAAATAGGTATAATTTGTTATTAAAAACAGTTAATGGCACTGACTCCAGTAATATAGGAGACTCTCCTTTAAGTCTTCATTCCCTCTCTCATTGCAAAGCATTCTTTATAATGTGTCTACACATGTTAGCACACCTTTGAACCTTTTTGATGTATTCAAGTAGTGTGAATTGTTTTGAAACCAAAATACACATAGATTGAAAGATTTTTACACATAGGACAGATTTGTGCACAAATCTGTGCACAGATTTATACAAAGATTTTAGATCTTCTTCGGTGGGATCATTCTAAGATCACTACACTTTAGAAGAAAGTTGTGGTATTTATTATTGACAGGTAGAGTTTGTCATCCATATTATTTTCATTAGGCTATTTATTTCTCGCATATCTACTTAGAACAAATAAGAGTAAGGCTGCTAACTTTCATTCTTTGCCTGACTTCCTTGGTATTTATCATTGTACAGTGTGCAAAAGCACTATAGTACGCATGTATATAGAAATTAAGAATATCATGAAGTATATAAATTCCCTACAGTTTATGGGTAATTGCCCCCAAATCTATTTATTATTTTATTAACTAATCTCTATGCACAATGTGGGGCTCAAACTTAGGACCCCAAGATCAAGAATCACATGCTCTACTGAGCCAGCCAAGCACTCCAATTAATTAATTTTATGGTAGGTCTGCTATGGGCACCTTTATTTATTTTTTAAAAATATTTATTTATTTGGGGGGAGGGGCAGGGCAGGGAGAGTCTTAAGCAGACTCTGCGCTGAGCGCAGAGCCCCATGCAGCCTCGACGCCAGGCTTCATCTCACAACCCTGAGATTATGACCCATTTAACCAACTGCGCCACCCAGGCGCCCCTATGCATGCCTTTAGAAACAGCTTTGTGCTATTAAAACAACCGAAGACCCAAATGACTACATTCTGAAGGGCATATTCTCTAAATGGTTAAAAAAAAAAAAAAAGAAAATCCTGATTAATTGAAAAAGAAAAAAAAAACCCAACCTCTAGTGTTAAAGCAATAGAAAAAAAAATCCCATGCAAAGAGAAGTATTTTTTGTTAGATTTAATAAAAGAACACTATTCAGAAATATATTAAGCTTTTTAATAAATACCTGCCTTACTTGAAACAAAGATTAATATTTTTATAAAAAGTTGTTTGGTAGTCAATTATTACTGGCTTAGGCAATTTTAAAAAACAATGTACTCCATAATATCGTGAGATTCAGTATCACAGCACCTTTGAAAATATAACTAAGCAGTTTCAGAACGTGTACCAGTGATGAAAAGTCTGCAAATTAATACAAATTTATTTAAGATGGCTAACTAGGATGATGTCTCTGATGACTGAGAGTTAAATACTATAAATACCTATTAAAATTTTTAAAGTCAAAATAGCACCTGAATAATTAATCACCATTCTTAACAAATAAATAGCAGAAGATTTAGTGGTGTCTTTTTTTTTATGTCAAGCTCACAGATCTCTACAATCTGTCTATGCTTCACTCTTCTGGTCTCTGGAAGAAATTTATTCGATCACTATAGGCTCACTTAATGAACTATAAATTTTTTAAGATTTTATTTATTTGAGAGAGAGAGAACACCTGAGAGAGAGCACAAGCAGGGGGAGCAGGAGAGGGAGAGAAGAAGCAGGCTCCCTGGGGAGCAGGGAGCCCAATGTGAGGCAGGGCTCCATCCCAGGACCCCAGGATCACAACTGGAACCCAAGGCAGTCACTCAGTCAACTGAGCCACCTAAGCACCCCTGAACGACAAATTCTTAACATTATTCCTGCAACCAAGGGCTTTGTTAACCTCTCATCATGAAAATGCATTTCTGAAGTAATTATATTGATACAGCACAGTACAAAGGGAACTAAATGATTGTTGCAGGTTGAATCATGCCCCCACAAAAGGTATGTTTAAGTCCTAACCACTGGTTAGGAATGTGAACTTACTTGGAAACTGGGTCTTTGCAGATGTAATCAAGTTAAGATGAGGTCATTAGGATGGACCCTTACAAGGGACTGAAGTCCTTATAAGAGAAGAAACACAGACAAAGAGGGAAGATGGCCATGTGAAGATGGAGGCAGAGACTGGAGTGATAATACAACATCAATAAGCCAAGGAACACCAAGGATCAGTAGCAACTCCAGAAGCTGCAAGAAAGGCATGGAACAGATTGTCTGCAGAGCCTTCAGAGAGAATGTGGTCCTGCCAACACTTTCATTTCCAATTTCTAGCCTCCAGAACTGTGAGAAAATAAATTTGTTTATTTAAGCCACTCAGTTTGTGGTACCATGCTATGGCAGCCCTAAAAAAACTAGTAAAAATGATGTTAAAAATTTGACAGGAATTATGCAAGCAATATATCCCTATTAGCTCCCACTGCAGCACTATTATGCTTAAATACATTATGTAATTAAATAAAGGCATCTGTTTAAAACTCAGAAAATGTATGTTTTTAAGAATCTCATTTTCAGGGCGCCTGGGTGGCTCAGTGGGTTAAAGCCTCTGCCTTCAGCTCAGGTCATGATCCCAGGATCCTGGGATCGAGCCCCTCATTGGGCTCTCTGCTCAGCAGGGGGCCTACTCCCCCCACCCCCTGCCTACTTGTGATCTCTGTCAAATAAATAAATAAAATCTTTAAAAAAAAGAATGCAGATTAAAAAAAAAATCTCATTTACAACATCCTTGCAGATTCTTCCACTCCAAACCCCAGAAAGATTACTCTTTGTGCCCCTACTATATCCTCTATACAATTTGCTGATGATTTTTACTAGGACAAGATGTAGTAATTTCTGCATGCATGTCTGTATGTGTGTATGTACACAGTACATTGTTAGAATGGTCCTTTTTGGCAAGGACTGTCTTACCACACCTGTATTCCCCATGCCTAAGGAAATCAACATATAGTAGTGCTTAATGAACGGTGGGCAAAACCATCTCTAGTAGGTTACTGCTATTATTACACCACATCCCACCCACCATCTCCCCAGGACGCTTGAGATTACGGTGAGCACTAAAATTTGTTAATACATGCTTCAGATATGTGAACAAGATAGGAAATACATGCATACCATGCAAACAGTATAATTCTTAAGTGATTAAAAACCTATACTAAAATCACATTTTAGGGGCCCCTGGCTGGCTCAGTAGGAGAAGCCTTTGAATCTTTTTAATTTTTTTTAGGATTTTATTTATTTATTTGACAGAGAGAGATCACAAGTAGACAAACAAAGAGGCAGGCAGAGAGAGAGAGGAGGAAGCAGGCTCCCTGCTGAGCAGAGAGCCCGATGTGGGGCTCGATCCCAGGACCCTGGGATCATGACCTGAGCCGAAGGCAGAGGCTTTAACCCACTGAGCCACCCAGGTGCCCCAAGCCTTTGAATCTTGATCTCCACTTTGGGTGGAGAGATTACTTAAGTAAAAACTTAAAAATCACATTTCAAAAATACAGGATTCATAAAATTTTTCATAGTAACAATCAAAATTTTATGTGTTCACCATAAAATAGCATAATTTCAAATTTATCTTAAGATTCTCTCTCACTGGGGCACCTGGGTGGCTCAGTGGGTTAAAGCCTCTGCCTTGGGCTCAGGTCATGATCCCAGGGTCCTGGGATCAAGCCCCGAGTCAGGCTCTCTGCTCAGTGGAGAGCCTGCTTCCCCCTCTCTCTCTGCCTGCCTCTCTGCCTACTTGTGATCTCTCTCTGTCAAATAAATAAAATCTATAAAAAAAAATTCAAATTTTAGCCAAATTGTTTATCCTAGTAGGGTTCTTTAAACCATGACATATTATAATTCTTTTAACTTTATTTTAAGTAATCTCTACACGGAATGTGGGGCTCAAACTCACAACCCTGAGATCAAGAGTCGCATGCTCTGGCGCGCCTGGGTGGCTCAGTGGGTTAAGCTGCTGCCTTGGGCTCAGGTCATAATCCCGGGGTCCTGGGATTGAGCCCCATGTCAGACTCTCTGCTCAGCGGGGAGCCTGCTTCCCTTCCTCTCTCTTTCTCTCTGCCTGCCTCTCTGCCTACTTGTGATCTTTGTCAAATAAAATCTTTAAAAAAAAAAAAAAAAGAGTCGCATGCTCTTCCAACTGAGCCAGCCACACACCCCTCTTTTAACTTTATTTATATTAATAGTCAACAAAACGTTTTGGAGATTAATCACATTCAATCAAATCAAAAGTTCATTCCCTAAAATTAAGCACCAGAGTCATTCAAATAACTAAATGACATTAATGAGCACTTAGCTCATAAGCTCAGTCAATAACCTAAACTTAATGAATAGTGCTATATACAATATGTACTTTATCATGAAATCTACTTCTATAAACACCCGTAAAGGCATACTGAGAATCAATAAAGAGAGTATCAATTACATGCTCTATACTTGATTTATAAAGTCAGAGTAATACTTAAATTTTGAGCACGACCTCCAGTCTTTGCCTATTCATAATAATTAATTCTATAAGTACAGTTGCTCAGAATGGACACAGAGTAAGATATTCCCTTTTTTTTAATATTCCCTCATCTTTTAACAAATTATGCACCTGTGTTTCCCAAAACAATGTTTTGCATGAATAATACACAGGTTTGGGGCTCAATAATTCATTAAAGATCATAAAAAGGCTCAGCATCACTATTACTATTATTCCCTCTTTCATTTTATTGGAAACTGTTCAAAACTTAAGCAATTTACCATGCTTGCTAATTAGCTGCCTTTGATTAAAAAACAAACCATCTACAGTACAAACTGTAGATCCGTGACATAATTAATATTATTTATGCTTATTCAGAGCCCAGATGAAAACCTTTGCTAAAATCTGAACAGCAGAAAAAAAGTCTCAAGATGGACATTAACTCAATCTTTAAGGCAAATGGCTTAGTTTTTAAAAGTTTTTGAAGATTTTTGGGACGCCTGAGTGGCTCAGTGGGTTAAGCCGCTGCCTTTGGCTCAGGTCATGATCCCAGAGTCCTGGGATCGAGTCCCACATCAGGCTCCTTGTTTGGCAGAGAGCCTGCTTCTCTCTCTGCCTCTGCCTGCCACTCTGCCTGCTTGTGTGTGTGCGCGCTCTCTCTCTCTCTCTGACAAATAAATAAATAAAATCTTAAAAAAAATTTTTTTGAAGATTTTTTTAAAATTCATTGGGTGGGGAAAAACAGGAGCAGAGGGAGGGGCAGAGGGAAAAGCAGACTCCCTGCTGAGTGTGGAAGAACCGATCCTAGGACCCCAAGATCATGACCTGAGCGGTAGGCAGACGCCTAATCAGCTGAGCCATCTAGGTACCCCTCATGTTTTCCTTTTCAAAGGACAGGAATTAAAAAAGAATCTTACTATGCAGGCTGCGACCTTTAGTATATTTAACCTTTTAAAACCTTTTCTGGGGGCGCCTGGGTGGCTCAGTGGTTTAAGCCGCTGCCTTCGGCTCAGGTCATGATTTCAGGATCCTGGGATCGAGTCCCGCATCGGGCTCTCTGCTCGGCAGGGAGCCTGCTTCCCTCTCACTCTCTCTGCCTGCCTCTCTGCCTACTTGTGATCTCTGTCCAATAAATAAATAAAATCTTTATAAAACCTTTTCTGTGATCTTTGTCAAATAAAATCTAAAAAAAAAAAAAAAAGAGTCACATGCTCTTCCAACTGAGCCAGCCACACACCCCTCTTTTAACTTTATTTATATTAATAGTCAACAAAACGTTTTGGAGATTAATCACATCCAATCAAATCAAAAGTTCATTCCCTAAAATTAAGCACCAGAGTCATTCAAATAACTAAATGACATATAAATGGTATTTTATACCTTGCTTTTTATATATTTTTTAAAGGTTTTATTTACTTGAGAGAGTGAGTGAGAGCCATCATGAGAGTGAGGTAAGGGGCAGAGCGAGAAGCAGACTCCCTGCTGTGCAGAGATCCCCCCCCCCCCCCCCCCCGCCAAATGCAGGGCTCCATCCCGGGACTCCAGGCTCATGACCTAAGCAGAAGGCCAATGCTTAACTGACTGAGCCACCCAGGAGCCCTTGCTTTTTTCCCCATTTAATAATATATCATAAGCATCTTCCCACATCCATCTTTATCTTGATTAGAACATTATTTTATTTTATTTTATTTTTTTAAGATTTTATTTATTTGACAGACAGAGACCACAAGTAGGCAGAGAGGCAGGCAGAGAGGAGGAGGAAGCAGGCTCCCTGCTGAGCAGACATCCCCATGCCGGGCTCCATCCCAGGACCCTGGGATTATGACCTGAGCTGAAGGCAGAGGCTTTAACCCACTGAGCCACCCGGGTGCCCCTAGAACATTATTTTAAATGGATGCCTAAGGTGCCTCGTTAGCGCAGTAGGTAGTGCATCAGTCTCATAAATGGATGACTAGTACATGACTATACAAATGTATCATGACCTCATCAAATCATATTTCTGAACACTAATTTTAGATGTATATTTTATTTTTTAAAACATTTTTATTTGACAGAGAGAGAGAGAGAGAGAGAGAGCACAAGCAGGCAGAGAGGCAGGCAGAGAGAGAGGGGAGGAAGCAGGTTCCCCGCTGAGCAGAGAGCCCGAAGTGGGGCTCAATCCCAGGACCCTGGGATCATGACCTGAGCCGAAGGCAGAGGCTTAACCCACTGGGCCACTCAGGCACCCCTAGATGTATATTTAAAAAAGAGACAATACACACATGATCAAATAGTTCGAGAAGTCACCTCATTCATGCTACTACCCTGTATTTTAAATCCTCTGGTTTCCCTTGAAGGGTTTCAGAAGAAGCTTTCCCAAAATATGCCACTTTGGCATGTGGATTACTTTAAGTTGAAGTCAAATCAAGGCCCAAAGACTCAAGAAAAGCTTTTACCTTCTCCTTAACTGCCTAAAGGAATTTAGATAAAGGGCCCCGTCCAGGAAGAGGATATTAGAGAAAACTACAAAGAATCTGGGCTAGGTGTGCTTAAGCTGGGGGAAGCTCTACCAGGCCTGGAGATCAAATTCCTCTCTGGTCCCACACTCTTGGTATGGTTTGGTAAACATTTGTTTATCAAACATTTGCTCTTCCCACCTTCTTGTAAACTGTCTTTCTCCCCTTTGAAGTCTCAGACCCCTACCCCCCTCTTCTCCTTAGCTCCAGATGGCAAATAAGCCTCAACCACCTGACTGCCTGTGGGCTCTCATATTCTTATGTGGCTTCTGTACATACTTAAATTTGTTTTTCTCCTGTTGGTCTGTTTTGTATCAATTTACCAGCCAAAGAATCTGCAATAGCAGAGAAAAAAACTTTTCTCCCCAACAGTTGGTGAGCCAGGCAGGAGCAACTTTACTGACTGATCACAGCTTGCTCCAGGACTACAGCAGCTGAGAAATCCTGGCATCTCCAATAGGCATGGCAGAAGGTAAGAATTCTTACCATGTCAGTCTTCTGGATCTCTGCCTGAAGGGTCCAGTGGAAATTAGAGAGCTGTGAGTCCTTTTTTTCCTTTTCTTTTTTTTTTTTAAAGATTTTATTTATTTATTTGCCAGAGAGAGAGATCACAAGTAGGCAGAGAGGCAGGCAGAGAGAGAGGAGGAAGCAGGCTCCCTGAGGAGCAGAGAACCCGATGCGGGGCTCTATCCCAGGACCCTGAGATCATGACCTGAGCCGAAGGCAGCGGCTTAATCCACTGAGCCACCCAGGCGCCCCCATTTTTTTCCTTTTCTAAATTTAGATTAGTAGGAAAACATATTTGTGAAACTAGTTCCTATATGCTATACCCATATAGCAACTCTGGTAAAGATCTATTATGAGCACTCTTGATTTTTTTTGAGTACTTTTGATTTTTATTGATCCTTTTCCTCCCAGGGACAGTCACTGTTTTCCTTTGTCTCTGTTGTGTTGTCATAAGAAGCAAGACCACAGGGTAGAGAACACAGGCACAGGCCCTACAAGTCTGCTGTTCAAGCCAGCTTCGCTGACTGGTGAACTCATGGTTCTCACCAGACCGGTGTCTGTTTATACAAACTTTGCTGTGGGTTAATGAGCACATGAGGTAAAGGCTGTTGCTAAGAAAGATCTTGGAAGCCAAAGTCACAAGATTGGAGGGTATGGGTCAAGTATTTAAGAGCTATTACAGCACTGGCCACGTAATCCAAAGACTCCTGTATTAGAGTAAGCTGGAACAGAACAGGTTAGATTTCTATTAGGTCACCTGTCAAACTCAAAAAAATTTCCATGCAAGTTACTCCGTAAACCACCACATGATCCCCAAACCAGTGGAACATCCATCTTAGGTATTAGTTTGGCTCGAGAGACTGGCTTAGCCAAAGCTGTTTACATATACAAAAAGCTGAATAAGGTTTTCCTTTTGTCTTATTCTATGTCTTAGAGAGTGTGGCTGTATGACCAGTGAGAATATTGTCTCTTGTCTCTGCCAGCTAGAAGACGCACATACCAGTGTGCATCTTGCTGGCCAAAGAGACTGGGGTTCTGAGACATGAAATTACAAGCAGCACTCTTTTCATCTAACTGTGCCAGCTCTCAGGGGAGTCTGTCAGAAGGGGTCCCATCCCAGTCCACAAGGGGCTTTTATGGCAACCTTCTTTGTTTTCCTAGTGTTGGAAAAAACCCATTCTGATAATGCCTGGTGTCAGATTAGTGGGTCTGGGACTAGAGGTGTTTTTTGTGGGAAAACAGAGACATGGTTTTCACACCATTCTTACAGCTTGTAACAACAAAGGGCTTTACTTTGACTATCTTTGGGACTGAATTTTCAGGATCTTCTAAGGACTGCATCTTTTACACTCTCTTGTAGGATACCTCTTGCATCCTTGGTTAAGCTATAAAAAGGCTTCCTGATTTGAAGCACTACTGACATTAATAGATGCTACTTGTTGGGGCACCTGGGTGGTTCAGTCAGTTAAGCATGTGGCTCTTGATTTCGATTCAGGTCATGATCTGAGGGTCATGAGATCGAGTCCCACATCAGGCTCTGTGATCAGTGGGGAGTCTGCTTAAGATTCTCTCTCCTCTCCCTCTGCCCACTGCCCACTTCACGTGAGTGCACTCTCTCTCAAATGAACAAATCTTTAAAAATCATAGATTCTACTTCTCAATGGCCAGATGATGGATCTTCAGAAATGAAAAAGTTCTGTATTAGAAAAATTTTTTTAGAGAGCTCTCATCCTAAACAATTGTCTTAATGGTACCTATGGGAAGACCAAATTAAAAAGTAGACACAAAGACACAGAAGAGCTAGCCTTAGAGACTCCTTTAACAAGATATAAGAATAGAAATGAGAATAAAAGCTGTGAAGTCCCCAATATGAATTCCCCTTCTTAAAATCTAGTCCATCTCTTCAGTAAATTCTTTAGTCCCCAGAGCTCCTTCACCTTCCTCAGAAAATCCCTTAAAGCACTTAGTTGCTTGTTTCAGCTTCCCCTTCCCTACAATATTTACAGGGAGCACTCCGGCATGATCTTTAAGACTGGGTAGACAGGTTACTCATGTAAATACTGAAAGTCCGAAAAGAAACTTAACAGAAGTACCTAGGATGGACAATAAAGCTCAGACATAAGGATTATTTTGCTGGGTTCTACAGTCAGGCTCCTCTAGTTTCCTCCTAGGCAATGTCCCGAAGAATTTCATGTCCCTTGGACAGATCTTTTAAATTATAAAGCCCTTACCTCTTTCAGGAGCCTATCAAATTTAAAGAGGGATTCAAAAAATTAATGGCCATTTACAACTCCACTCAGCCAGACCACCTCCTAAAAACCTCCCCCTGCCTGGAATTCCTCCCAGGCCCTCCTACAAGTATCAACTGAAGGCGATGTTTGGGGGCCGATAGGGAGGCTTTACCCCTTAAGGTGAATTCAGGGTTGAACTGAACACTAAGAAAGAAGGCCTTTATTAAAATGCTTTATACAGGGGCGCCTGGGTGACTCAGTGGGTTAAGCCTCTGCCTTCGGCCCGGGTCATGATCTCAGGGTCCTGGGGTCAAGCCCTACATCAGGCTCTCAGCTCAGCAGGGAGCCTGCTTCCCCCTCTCCCTGCTGCTCTGCCTACTTGTGATCTCTCTCCCTCTGTCAAATAAATAAAATATTTTTAAAAATAAAATAAAATGCTTTATACAGACTTTACAAAACTGCATTAAACTTGGAAAATGCTTGCTGTCTATCTGGCTAAAAACTGACAAGGTTTTTCTTCAGGGATGCCTGGCTGGTTCAGTTGGTAGAATATCCAACTCCTGATCTCAGGGTCATAAGTTCAAGCCCTATGATGGCCATAAAGCTTACAGTTTACGTAGTTCTGTGGTAAGAGACTGGCCAGATTGAAAGCTAATATTCAGAGTCTGACAGGAACTTTTTTGGTCTCCTCCCCTAAGTTGAAATAAAACTATGTACCCAGAGGGAAAGAAAAATCTTCTAATGTTCTTGGGTAAGGATTCAAGTTGCAACCCAATTCCTGGAGGGACTGAGAGCACCTATCCTTATCTTACAAATCTTTGCAAAACTAGAAATGCAACTCTAGAGGTAATTCAAAGTTCACCCTATAGCTTTTTACCATTCCCCAAACCTCTATTTATCTCACAAGGCTTGTAAATATTGGCCTTAAGAAGCCAAAATTTTTCTCGGAGGAGCTTGCACTCTTTCCCTGTGCCTTTGAAATTTTAAGTGTAAACTCTTACCTAGACTATGCCCAATTCCTAAGAGTGGTGTGGAAAAAAAAGGAGGGGGACAGAAACCTTTTTAAAATATAAACTGCTAGCTTTGCACAGTGGCAGCCAATGAGATTTATCTGAGACACGATTATTGCTGATACAAACTGCTAAAAAGGCTTTTGTGCCCCTACTCTAGACTACAGCCTCCCTAAATATTTGTCAAGGACAAATACAAATCTTATAAGTCTTCTCCATAAATATGAGCTAAAAAGCTTCTATTCAGGTAAGCTAAACTTACTCTGACTGTTCTAAGATTTTATTTATTTATTTTTTTAGATAGAGCAAGTGTGCATGTAAACATGAGCAGGGGGAGGAACCAAGGGGGAGAGGAAGGAGGGGGAAAAAAATGTCAAGCAGACTCTGCCCTGAGCACAGAGCCTGGCAAGGGGCTTAATCTCCTGACCCTGAGATCATGACCTGAGCTGAAACAAAAAAGTCGATAGCCACCTAGGCATCCCCCAACTGTTCCTTTAGAAACTAGTGAGTTTTGCATTATCATACCCATCTCATGGCTAAAATGCCCAACGTGGGGCTTGAACTCATGACCCTAAAATCAAGAGATACATGCTCTATCAACTGCGCTAGTGAGGCACCCCTCTCATGGTTAACATTTTATTTTATTTTTTTAATTTTATTTATTTGAGAGAGAGAGAGAGAGCATGAAAGGGGGGAAGGTAAGAGGGGGAAGTGGACTCCCCATGGAGCTGGGTGCCCGATGCGGGACTCGATCCCAGGACTCCAGGATCATGACCTGAGCTGAAGGCAGTCGCTTAACCAACTGAGCGACCCAGGCGTCCCTCATGGTTAACATTTTAAAACAAGGTCTCTACCTGCATTTATATATTTATCTCTGTGTTGCAGATGGATGGCATTTTCTATCTTCAGATGATATTACTAAAGTTAATTTGTTAAAAAGCTCTATAAAATTAAATGCTTATAAATTAGGTATCCTGAAAATTCTCAGAAATATAACAGCAATTAACCCAAATGCTTCTCAGTTTCATGTGATCTGGGAAAATATTCAGTACTGAAGCCAACTGAAGTTCATTAGTTTAAAATAAGATAGGAATCTGCTTGAGACTCTCTTCCTCTCCCCCTGCCTCTCCCTCACGTGGGCTCGCTCTCTCTCAAATAAATAAATATTTAAAAAATAAAAAATAAAACAGGCATGTCTTTAGAGTTATCAACACTGATTATAATGCAGACATTCAACTTCTATTCTGCCTAGGTTTACTAGTCAAGTATATAGCTCTTACAGAAAATAGCTTGGGGTGACGGCTGTCTAATGTCTCATGAAGTTTTTCTGAGTAGTCTAAACACAATCGTTGGGAGCAAGTGATTTAGTTAGATGTGAGATATAAGTGGGATAGAGGTTTTTGGTTGAATTTTTAAGCAGTTAACTATATTTTACAATATGTGTACTTAAAAATAGCTTCTAAGGGCACCTGGGTGGCTCAGTGGGTTGAAGCCTCTGCCTTCGACTCAGGTCATGATCCCAGGGTCCCGGGATCGAGCTCTGAGTTGGGCTCTCTGCTGGGCAGGGAGCCTGCTTCCTCCTCTTTTTCTGCCTGCCTCTCTGCCTACTTGTGATCTCTGTCAAATAAATAAATAAAATCTTAAAAAAAAATAGCTTCTAAAATCTTTTTGGTAACTTTACTTTTTAAAAAGATTTTATTTATTTGGCAGAGAGAGAGAGCACAAGCAGGGAAAGCAGCAGGCAAAGGGAGAGGGAGAAGCAGGCTCCCACCTAGCAGGGAGCTGATGTAGGGCTTGATTCCAGCACCCCGGGATAATGACCTGAGATGAAGACAGACGCTTAACTGACTGAGCCACCCAGGCGTCCCCTTTTTGGTAACCTTAAAGTTTAGAGTTTTGCTAAGTTAAATGATGGAAGTTTACTGAATATCTAATTTCCAAGTAAGATAAAACAATGAAACATTAATTACTGAACACAGGTTTTTATCTAGTTTTGGGTTCCTGCTATACATAAAGATAAATATGGGTCTATTAGTAAACATGTTTTACACCACACTAAAAGACTAAAATGAAGAAGCATATGCTTCTAGGAATTATGAAATGTACTAAAAAATTTGCCAATCTAAAAGAATACTGAGGTAACTGTTCACAATTGCTTATTAGTTTTAACCAGAAAAAAAAAAAAGCAGGTTGTGTTTTTGGCTATGAAAGTGCATGAGGGGGGCGCCTGGGTGGCTCAGTGGGTTAAGCCACTGCCTTCAGCTCAGGTCATGATCTCAGGGTCCTGGGATCGAGTCCCGCATCGGGCTCTCTGCTCGGCGGAGACCCTGCTTCCCTTCCTCTCTCTCTGCCTGCCTCTCTTGTGATTTCTCTCTGTCAAATAAATGAATAAAATCTTTAAAAAAAAAGAAAAAAGTGCATGAGGTATGGAGATGCATTTGTGTTACAGGAAAAGAAAGTAATTTGTCCTGAAGTCAATCTGGTTATTTCAAATTGGGAAAGGTGAAAAGAAAGGACAAACAGAAAGTTGGGAACCAGAGAGAAAGAGAAAATCCTACCTCGTGTAATCAAGCTGGCTCAAATTGAATTGTTGGGGCACCTGGGTGGCTCAGTTGGTCAAGCATCTGCCTTTGGCTCAGGTCATGATCCTGGGATCCTGGATCAAGCCCCGAATTGGGCTCCTCACTAAGCAGGGAGCCGGCCTCTCCCTCTCCCTGCTCATGCTCACTCTCTCTCAGGCTCTCTGTCTCTCAAATAAATCTTAAAAAAATTTGAACTGTTGGGGCGCCTGGGTGGCTCAGTGGGTTAAAGCCTCTGCCTTCATCTCAGGTCATGATCCCAAGGTCCTGGGATTGAGCCCCGCATAGGGCTTTCTGCTCAGCAGGGAGCCTACTTCCTCCTCTCTCTCTGCCTGCCTCTCTGCCTAGTTGTGATTTCTCTGTCAAATAAATAAAATATTAAAAAAAATTGAACTGTTATTACAAGGGTTTTTGTTGGGGTGCCTCGGTGGCTCAGTGGGTTAAGTCTCTGCCTTCAGCTCAGGTCATGATCTCAGGGTCCTGGGATGGAGCCCCACATCGGGCTCTTTGCTCAGCAGGGACCCTGCTTCCCCCCTCTCTCTGCCTGCCTCTCTGCCTACTTGTGATCTCTCTCTCTCTCATACAAATAAATAAAAATCTTTTAAAAATTAGTGTTTTTGTTAAATTTAATTTTTTTTAAAAGATTTTATTTGATTTAAAGAGTGTACTAGCAGGGGAGGCACAGAGGCAGAGGGATAAGACTCCCTGCTGAGCAGGGAGCTGGACACAGGGCCAATTCCAGCACCTGGAGATCATGACCTGAGCTGAAGGCAGATGCTTAACCTACTGAGCCACCCAGGCACCCCACAAGGGTTTTTAAAATAAGCTTTAATATTGGTAGTATTACCTATGTAAACTTAATTTTTCATTTGCTAAAAGGACAATGTTTTCTTGGACTATTGGTCTGCTAATTTAAGAGACTGTGAAAGGTTTTTCTTTACCTTTTAAGTAATCTTCTTAGAAAGCAAGATTTTGTATTTTATTAAAATAATTTCCTGTGCTTTATCAGCTCTTTGATTGGGTTTGCTCACAACTATGTAAGCTTTTGCATTTACCCATAAAATCTTTTGTCACTCTGGTTAAATAATGTTTCATAATTATCTCTGATCCTATTTAGTCAAATGTTTTAAAATATTTTGGTATTTTTGACAAAGTTCCCAAAAATTAAATTATAAATAAAGTCTTTTTTTTTTTTAAAGATTTTATTTATTTATTTGACAGAGAGAGATCACAAGTAGGCAGAGAGGCAGGCAGAGAGAGTGAGAGGGAAGCAGGCTCCCTGCCGAGCAGAGAGTCCGATGCGGGACTCGATCCCAGGACCCTGAGATCACGACCTGAGCCGAAGGCAGCAGCTTAAACCACTGAGCCACCCAGGCGCCCTAAATAAAGTCTTTTTTGACCTCAAACTACTTTGGGGATTTTTCCAAAGGGCCCCCTTGAACCTCTCAAAAGATTTGTTCTCTCCTGGGGCACCTGGGTGGCTCAGTGGGTTAAGCCTCTGCCTTCCGCTCAGGTCATGATCTCAGGGTCCTGGGATCGAGCCCATCGGGCTCTTCGCTCAGCGGGGAGCCTGCTTCCCCCTCTCTCTCTGCCTGCCTCTCTGCCTACTTGTGATCTCTGTCAAATAAATAAATAAAAATCTTAAAAAAAAAGATTTGTTCTCTCCTTATAAGAAGTGAGATATTAACTAATTAGGCTCATTTGGTATGTTAAATTACATGGGAAGCATTGTCAAATAACTGATAATAATCTTCTTAAGCCTAAGTGTTCCAGAAATCATATGACATTTTTTAAAAAGATTTTATTTATTTATTTGACAGAGAGAGACACAGTGAGAGAGGGAATACAAGTAGGGGGAGTGGGAGAGGGCAAAGCAGGTTTCCCTCCAGCAAGGAGCCTGAAGCAGGGCTCCATCCCAGGACCCTGGGATCATGATCAGAGCCGAAGGCAGACACTTAACAAATGAGCCACCAAGGCACCCCTCATATGAAATTTCTAAAGACCTGGGGGTGCCTGGCTGGCTCAGTTAGTGGAGTGTGCAACTCTTGATCTCAGGGTTATTATATGTTTGAGCCCTAAGTTGGGTGCAGAGATTACTTTAAAATAAAGGAAAAAAATTAAGGAAAAAAATTCTAAAATATTCTAAATTCTGAAAAAAATTCTAAAAATCTGTTACATACTGGTATAACGTTTGCCATCTTAAAATGTATCTCACCAAAACAACCAAATTTCCTTGTCAACTGCATTATAACAATCACTCATCGGATCTTTAACCATTGCCATGTTAAAGGCTTTTGCTACTTACACTTATTTACTCTGATGCTTTTGCAAATGTTCCGCAAAAGTGTTTCACCTTCAGAGAAATTCATGGGAAGGACTCTTTTGCTTTTCCTTTTTAAGCAGGCTCCATGCCCTGAGTGGAGCCCCACAGAAAGGACTTGATAGGTATGCTAGAATATGGGTTTCCAATAACTTTAAGATCATAAAACTGAACTGGGTAAGAATTTTTGGAACAAATGTAAAAGCTGGATTTAACAGAACAAGTACTAATTACATAGTAAAGAACTGAAGAGGATGATTAGGATTCTTTATGACTTGTTTATAATATCACTCATTCTTTCATCTTTTTTTTAAGATTATTTATTTATTTGACAGACAGAGATCACAAGTAGGCAGAGAGGCAGGCAGAGAGAGGGGAAAGCAGGCTCCCCGCTGATCAGAGAGCCCAATGTGGGGCTTGATCTCAGGACTCTGGTATCATGACCTAAGCTGAAGGCAGAGGCTTCAACCCACTGAGCCACCCGGGCACCCCTCGTTCTTTCATCTTTTATTTTCCAGATATAAGGAAAGCTTTCTTAAAAAAAAAAAAAAAAAGATTTTAGGGGCACCCGGGTGGCTCACTTATTAAATCGTCTGCCTTCGGCTCAAGTCATGATCCTAGGGTCCTGCGATCGAGCCCCGCATTGGGTTCCCTGGTTGGCAGGAAGCCTGCTTCTCCCTCTGCTGTTCCTCTGCTTGTGTTCCCTCTCTTGCTGTGTCTCTGTCAAATCTTTTTTTTTTTTTTAAAGATTTTACTTATTGTGGCACCTGGGTGGCTCAGTTGGTTAAGCATCTGTGTTCGGCTTGAGTCATGATCCAGGGGTCCTGGGATCAGGCCCCAGGTTGTTGGGCTCCCTGCTCAGTGGGGGACCTGCTTCTCCCTCTCCCTCTCCCTCTGCCGCTCTCCCTGCTTGTGTTCAGTCTCTCCTTTTAGATAAATAAATTTCAAGTAAATTTGAGAGAGAGAGAAAGTGTGTGTGAATGGACTCAAACTAGGAGAGGGAGAGGGAAAGAATCTCAAGTGGACTCTGCACTGAGCCTGGAGCCCGAAGTGGGGCTTGATCGCACAACCCCCAGATCATGACCTGAGCTGAAACCAAGAGTCAGATACTTAACCGAATGAACCAGCCAGGCACCCCAGGAAACCTTTCTTAAGCTATGACCTTAAGCAATTTGTTAAATGATACCTTTGAGAGCAGAATTGGAACATACTTTTACCTGATCCATCCAGAATTCGGAAACTCAGTATTCTTATTTTCATGGGAAGATAATTATTTGCATAGGTTCTATAAGAATCTGTTCTCCTTATAACAGGACACAACTGGAAACACTGGTTATAGTACCAAGGATTTGACTGGAATGTTATGTTTGAGAGACATGCACAGACTCAGATACCACTAGACAGCTTTTTTTTTTTTAAAGATTTTATTTATTTATTTGACAGATAGAGATCACAAGTAGGGAGAGAGGCAGGCAGAGAGAGAGAGAGAGAGAGGAGGAAGCAGGCTCCCTGCCAAGCAGAGAGCCCGACGCGGGGCTCGATCCCAGGACCCCGGGATCATGACCTGAGCGAAAGGCAGAGGCTTTAACCCACTGAGCCACCCAGGCGCCCCACCACTAGACAGCTTTAAGGAGGTAAGGCTAACTTCATGGAGCCAATAAAGCCCCTTGGAAAAATCAGCCTGGTACCTTGCTTACAGGGTTCCCAGTAGCCTTACCAGGTAAGGAAGGAAGGTCACCTTCCAGGAGGATAGGAACCTTAGGAAATCCTGGGAACTGTGAAAAGAGAAATTAACCCAAATCTGTAAGTATTACAGGTTAAGTCTGATGGCAAGTCTTGGCTTGGCTTTCTAGCCCCAAGAAGCCTATAAAGAGTCCAATCAGATTCCTTATGAAAAGTTCCAACAAAGCAGATTAAAAGAGCTTATAGGATAAATCACCACTCTTGTTACACTTATGTAAATAGGCCAAGTTTATTGAAACTAGACTGAATTTACAAATAGACAGGTATGTGACTATCTTTGATAAAAATGGGGGTGATCTGACAGAGAAAAATTATGTTTCAGTAATACACCATTATGAATATCAAATTCAAGTTCTACTGGGGCACCTGGGTGGCTCAGTCAGGTTAAGCATTTGACTCTTGATTTTAACTCAGGTCTTGATCTCAGGGTTGTGAGCTCAAGTCCCACATTTGGTTCCACATGAAGCCTCTTAAGAAAAGTGGGGGGTTGCCTGGGTGGCTTAGTTGGTTAAGCATCCAACTTTTGGTTTCAGCTCAGGTCATGATCTCATGGGTTGTGGGACTGAGCCCCACGTTGGGCTCTGGGCTTAGCAGGAAGTCGGCTTGGAGATACTCTCCCTCTTCCCCTTTCCCCACTTATGCTCTCTCTCTAAATAAATAAATCTTTTTTTTTTAAGATTTTATTTATTTATTTGGCAGAGAGTGTGTTTGTCTTTGAGTTCTACCTATAAACTGGACTGGATTCCGAATCCAGAAGTTTCCTCCAATATTTGGCTACAACTCTCCAAACTAACATTTCTAAATTTACCCCAACCTCCTGAGTTGGAATCAGAGAACTAAAACTGTCCCTTTTCCAAAGCCATATGAGCTAACGTCGGACAACTTGATATAAGCTTTAGAGAAATCACCACAACAGCTCACATACAGTCTTCATGCCTACTGCTATGTGGACCACTCAGAAAGATCACCAGAGACATTCAGGAAAATCTTTCAGAATGCCACTGCCTGCCCCCACTCTATCTGAAGCTGCTTCAAGCTGAACATCTAGAAATCCTCTCACCAGGCTGCCTTCAGAACTCAGAAACTAGGGGGGGTGCCTGGGTGGCTCAGTCCTTAGGCAACTGCATTCAGCTCAGGGCGTGATCCCAGGTTCCTGGGATGGAGCCCCACAGTGGGCTCCCTGCTCAGTGGGAAGCCTGCTTCTTCCTCTCCCACTTCCCCTGCTTGTGTTCCCTCTCTCACTGTATCTCTCTGTCTAAAAAAACAACTCAGAAACTGAAACTTTAATCTGCTCTATTAACCTTTCTGTTTCGTTTTCACAGAAATTTCTCTTATTAAATACCAAACTGTTTGCATCACAGCCCTAACCTTGGGAGCCCAAGTGCATCACCATCTCCTGAAATGAGAAACAACTATTTAACTGAACTGACTATTCTCAGGATTAAGAGACCAGTTCAATGAGATGGAGCAACATACCAACTCAACTTCTGGGTTGTGAAACTTCATGGGCAAGCTTCAAAGGTTGGACTAAGGGGTTTCAGAAGAAGCCTTTACAAAGTATGCAGCTTTGGTATGAGGATTACTTTTTAAAAATTTATTACTATTATTATTGATTATAATCTCTACACCCAACTGGAAGCTCCAACTCACAACCCCGAGATCAAGTTGCACGCTCTTCTCAATCAGCCAGTCAGGCGCCCATTATTTTTCTAAGTAAACTCTACCCTCAATGTGGGGCTTGAACTCAAGACCCAGAGATCAAAAGTTGCATGTCCTTACCAACCCAGCCAGCAAGGCGCCTGGGGCCTGTGGACTACTTTAACGGGAAGTGAGTCAAGGCCCAAAGATTCAGGAAATGCTTTTACCTCCTCCTCAACTACCCAAAGGAATTTAGATAGAGGGCCTGGTCCAGGAAGAGAACTATCACCAGAAACAACTGCCAAGAATACGAGCTAGGTGTTGTAAGCTGGGCGAAGCTCTGTAGGACCTGGAGATCAAATTCCTCTGTGTTTCATTGTCTATGTATGGCCTGGCAAACATTTATCAAACATTTGCTCTTCCTATCATCCTGTGCAAACATTTATCAAACATTTGCTCTTCCTATCATCCTATAAACTGTCCTCCTCCTCTTTGAAGTCTCAGATCCCTACCCCCTTTTCTCCCTAGCTTAGGATGGCATATAAATCTCAACTCTGACTGCCTGTAGATCTCATGTTCTTATAGGGCTTCCATATGTATGTAATCAAAATTTTTTCCTATTAATCTGTCCTATATCAGTTTACCAGCCAAAGGAACCTAGAAAAGTATAAAAATAATCCCCCAACACATTCCCAGTAGCAATAACCCTTACCAATTTGTATATTCCTCCAGAGATGGTCTATGAATATACTAAACCACCCAGGCACCCTGGAAATAAACTTTTTTTTCCCCCCGGAAATAAACATTTTTTTAAAAGATTTTATTTTTTTATTTGTCAGAGAGAGAGAGAGAAAGAGAGAGAGGGAGAGAGGGATCACAGGCAGAGAGAGTCAGAGGGAGAAGCAGGCTCCCTGCTGAGCAAGGAGCCCGATGCGGGACTCGATCCCAGGACGCTGGGATCACCACCTGAGCCGAAGGCAGCTGCTTAACCAACTGAGCCACCCAGGCATCCCCGGAAATAAACATTTTAAAAATTACCACCATTTTTGTCCTGTTTGGCAGGACAGTGATGGCCATCACTGCCAACAATAAAAATCTAACAGTGGGAAAGGTATGTGATAACAGGCACTCTTGCTGGCTCAGTGGGTCAAGCCTCTGCCTTCAGCTCAGATCATGATCTCAGGGTGCTGGAATTGAGCCCCGCATCAGGCTCTCTGCTCAGCGGGGAGCCTGCTTCCCCCTCTCTCTCTGCCTGCCTCTCTGCCTGCTTGTGATCTCTGTCTGTCAAATAAACAAGTAAAATATTTAAAAAATTAAAAAAAATCTTTAAAGAAAAATAAAATAAAAATAAAAATTGGTATACTTTTTGTGGTGGTGGGAATGGGTCAAACAAGTAAAGGGGTTTAAGAGTACACTTATCTTGGGGCACCTGGGTGGCTCAGTTGGTTAAGCATCTACCTTCAGCTCAAGTCATGATCCTGGGGTCCTGGAGTCCTGGGATCAAGCTCCATATCAAGCTCCCTGCTAAGAGGGGAGTCTACTTCTCCCTATCCCTCTGCCCCCTGCCTTGCCTCCTCTCACCACTTGTGCTCTCTCTCAAATAAATAAATAAAATCTTTTTTAAAAAAAGAGTACACTTACTTATGTTGATGAGCACCGAATAATGTATGAAATTGTTGAATCATTATTACACATTTGAAACAAATATAACTTTGTTAACTACACTAGAATTAAAAGTTTTAAAAAATTAGTACACCTTTCCTAGAGAGTAATGTAGCAATATGTTCTAAAATCTTAAATATGTAATTATCTTCTGAACCACCTATTCTAATTGTTAGCATCAATTTTAAGGAAACCATCAAGGATTTTTTTAATAAAGTATATATAAGGATATTCAATACAGTGATATTGATAAACAAAAAAATTCAATATCCAACAAATGAGGATAACACTTCGGTAATGTGGATACTAGGCATTCATTAAAAAGTCAGGTTGTAGGAGAATATTAAAGGACACAGACATATGTTCACCCTGTTGTCTTAAGTGAAAAAAAAGCTGATTACAAAATACTGTACAGTATAATCCTAATTATAAAAAAATACAGATATATAAATACAGGCTAAATTATACATCAGAATTCTTCTGTGGTTATCTCTGGGCAGTGGGATTTTTATTTTCTTCTTTGTGCTTAATTTTCTAAATTTTATCCAGTAAATGGATTAGATTCTAATCAAAAGAAAAAAAGCAGTTGGGCTCTTAATTAATCAGGTCCCTTATATAATCCTACCCAGCCAACTGCAGGGTGTTACTTGGCTATATGCCAGGTGACAATGCTTCCTTCATCCGTAAACACATTAGCCCAGTAAACTGTCAAAAGCAGGGCCTGGTATTGCAAGGTTTGGGTTTTTCATTCACAAAAGATCATTCTCATAACAAGGAGAGGGAAGGATATATTCTTGATCCGTATCTTTTTGCCTTTCGTGAGAATTTTTGGCAGCTTGCTACTTTGTAATATTACTGTTAGATTACTAACTCCAAGCCACACCAATGAGAAAGAAGAAATTGTAAACTGATGTCAACAGTGTCAATCATCAGGTTAAAGAAGAAAAGACAGAGATACAGGTCAACTCCCAGAGGTAAAAGCAGTAATCAGGTCATGTCCACAGTGGTTGG
Organism: Meles meles; assembly: GCF_922984935.1. Lineage (NCBI taxonomy): Eukaryota > Metazoa > Chordata > Mammalia > Carnivora > Mustelidae > Meles > Meles meles. The sequence continues at coordinate 105,357,833 of NC_060087.1, read as the reverse complement.
CCATGAACAAATGTCTTTTGGTGCCCTGCTTGGTGGCAGCAAATCACCAGCAGAGAGGACTGAGAAATACGGGTATTACTTAATTGCTACTTAGTGTTGAGTTGAAAATGGAAGGACTATTCACAGGCCTGTACCCCTGAAACAAATAATACATTATATGTTAAAAAAAAAAGAAAAGAAGAATAAAAGAAAATGAAAATGAAAGGACTTTGTTGCAATGTTTGAGTGATGTCTATAGCTGGAGTTCTGAACTATTCATTCACTGTGTTATAAAAATCATCAATTAATTTGGAGCCTGTAAGAAGAAGAGTTGCCTGTAATCGTTCCCAAAAAATTCCCCTAATTTTTACAAAAGGGAAGTTCTGAATCAAGTACATTATAAACTAAAATCATCATAATTTGCAGACACCCACAAGCAAAACTTGTTCACCAGAGCTGACTGTATTTGTGCTGACAGGATACCAGAAATCACTCTTTCATTTTGAAGCATAAGGAAGTTAAATGATTTGACTGACGCCACAGAACTGATTGGTGGCAAAGAAGTGGAACTTACTCTGTTTGATACATACACAGATAACTTATCCGAACAGAATGATTAGGATGCAGGACTTAAAAAAATCAGATGGTTCCACACGTGCCATGCCAAGGTTCTTTAATAGATGATTTGGTGAACAGGTAATACCCACCCTAGATATTTCTCAGAATTAAGTACTTTTGGGGCTCCTGGGTGGCTCAGTGGTTAAAGTCTCTGCCTTTGGCCCAGGTCATGATCCCAGGGTCCTGGGATTGAGCTCCGTATCGATCCAGCTCTCTGCTCAGCATGGAGCCTACTTTCCTTCCTCTCTCTCTGCCTGCCTCTCTGCCTACTTGTGATCTCTCTCTGTCAAATAAATAAATAAAATCTTTTAAAAAAAAAGAATTAAGTACTCTTCCATGATCATGTTAAGATCTCAAGCCAAGTGTTGAAACAAGTTCTTGGTAAAAGCCAGTATCTTTTCCTTTTCTCCAGTAAAAATATTTAGTTCTATCTGAAAGTCACTCTGCTGCCTATACACATGTAGGTTTGTCTTCTGTCTGGGTTTGAATTAAAATGACACCAAGTAAAGGAAACTGTCATAGCAAGTGACCATAAGCCAAATTAAAACAGTCCCATATAGTTAATGAGTGCTCATGTGTTCTAAACTATCTACAAACTCATTTTCATATCCCTCCATACGATCATGTTAGCTACACATAAATATTCTAACATACTACAACATGCTGACTTGAAACTGAAAAATGTCATCCTGTTTAACAGAAGGTCAAAAACTCAACATAGAGGGGCGCCTGGGTGGCTCAGTGGGTTAAAGCCTCTACCTTCAGCTCAGGTCATGATCCCGGGGTCTTGGGATCGAGCCCCGCATCAGGCTCTCTGCCTGCTTCCTCCTCTCTCTCCCTGCCTGCCTCTCTGACTAGTTGCAATCTCTATCAAACAAATAAATAAAATCTTTTTTTTTTAATTTTTATTTCTTTGACAGAGAGAAATCACAACTAGGCAGAGAGGCAGGCAGAGAGAGAGGAGGAAGCAGGCTCCCTGCCAAGCAGAGAGCCCGATGCGGGGCTCGATCCCAGGACCCTGGGACCATGACCTGAGCTGAAGGCAGAGGCTTTAACCCACTGAGCCACCCAGGCGCCCCACAAATAAATAAAATCTTAAAAAAAAACTCAACATAGAGTTTATGTGAGTCCATGGCCCATCCTCTCTTTTTTCACCATGTCACCTCTGATAATAACTAAATATGTATGTGAATTGCAATTAGAAGGTTTTCATATGTGGTATCTAATTTAACCTAAGCAATATATCATAGCCCCCATATGAAATATGGGGAAACTGTGGTTTTCTGGTTATTACTCATCAAAGATCATACAGTAAATGACAGTCAAAAGACAAACCTGGTGATTATGAGCAATATGGGTCTAAAGAAATTACTCTAAGAATTACTGGCAGAAGGGTTAGTCTGGTGAGGCAGCAGAAAATGTCAGTTCCTGGCCCTTTCAAGACTCGAAAAATTAGCAGGAGCCACTGAAAGGTAAAGCACATAGCAATGTAATTACATATAGGAGAGGCCTGTGTTGTGAGGCCAACAAAATTATCACAAGAGGATGTATAAAAGTTCAAACCACATGTAAGTATTTATAGATTCCAGGGAATACAGTGGTACCAGCTTTCCTCAGTTAAGGAAATCAGCCTTAACTCACTCAGTTCAACCTCTGCCTGATCATCTGAGTTCAAGCTATTCCCAGTCTGTACAGGTAAACCCCAGTTTCACCATGACCTATATTCTTGAAAATACATTATAAAAGCAGATCATGGCAGGGCGCCTGGGTGGCTCAGTGGGTTAAACCTCTGCCTTTGGCTCAGGTCATGGTCTCAGGATCCTGGGATGGAGCCCCATATTGGGCTCTCTGCTCAGCAGGAAACCTGCTTCCCCCTCTCTCTCTGCCTGCCTCTCTGCCTACTTGTGATCTCTCTCTGTCAAATAAATAAATAAAATCTTTAAAAAAAAGAGGCAGATCATGGGGACACCTAGGTGGCTCAGGTCATGATCTTGGGGTCCTCAGATCAAGCCCCACAGGCTCCCTGCTCAGTGGGGAGTCTGCTTCTCCTCCCCCTCCTCCCCATTAGTGTTCCCAGTCTGTCTCAAACAAATAAAATCTTAAAAAAAAAAAAAAGCAGACCATGATAAGTGAATCACATGTATCCTTAACTAAGATTGGGGATCCATTATACCAAAATCAAATTCCAACATGTATCGAATAGCAGAGCTACAACAATACCAGAATTAAAAATAATAAAAGCCCATGCCAAGTCCTACAAAATTATATAAAATATGCTTTTACCACACAAAGGACAACCTAATATTAAGTATAATCAGAGCACATAAAACATATAACTCGTAAGTTTGGCCTCAAATTCTTTTGGTAGATATGGTAACTAATCAACAGCTGCTTTGGTTAATTTCTCAGAGCATAGAAAGTCCTTTATTTCAAATTATCTGGAAGGCCTTAGAAGTTTTAGTTTTTCCTTTTTTATCTAATACATTATAACAAGCAAAGGCATTTAGTCAATAATTTTTTTTAAAGACTCCACTTATTTATTTGAAAGAGAGAGCACACAAGCCAGGGGAGAGGCAGTGGGAGAGGGAGAAGCAGACTCCCCACTGAGTGGGGAGCCCAACTCAAGGCCCAATGCCAGAAATCACGACCTGATCCAAAAGTAGACACCCAACCAGCTGAGCCACCCAGGTGCCCCTCAGTCAACAATTTAAAAAAAAGATTTATTTATTTGAGAGAGAGATGGGAGGAGGCAAAGGGAGAGTGAGAGAGAAACTTTTTTTTTGTAAATGGTGTATTTAAACTAACAAGGCAAAGAAAAGAATTCAGATATTTCTGACTTCAAAAGAGGCCAATCAGCAATAAGCTAATTTTTTATTTATTTTAATTTTTTAAAAAGATTTTATTTATTTGACAGAGAGAGACACTGAGAGAGGAGACACAAGCAGGGGGAGTGGGAGAGGAAGAAGCAAGCTTCCTGCCGAGCATGGAGCCCATTGTGGGGCTTGATCCGAGGATCCTGGGATCATGACCTGAGCCGAAGGCAGAGGCTTAATGACTGAGACCCCCAGGAGCCTCATAAGCTAATTTTTAAAACTCAACATCAAAACAAACAAATCAAAAAGTACCTAGCAAGCATCTTACAAACGCTTAAGCAGTATTTTTTAGCTTGAAGTCTTAGTGTTGACCTATACCTGATAAAACTCTTCCTTTAACTTGACAAGAGTTATGCTTTCCTTCTTTCAGCACTGAAATGAAAGGCAGACATCCGGATTTATTCACTTCTCACTGGGAAAGCTACAGAGTGTTAGGCCTTATAAAAATACAAACAAAAGAAATGCATCTCCAAGGGAGACAGAAACTTAAGCAGACTCCACGCAAGTGTGAAGCCTAATGTGGGGCTCGATCCCACAACCCTGAAATCTCAACATGCACCAAAACCAAGAGTTGAATGCTCAACCAACTGCACCACTCAGGCGCCCCTCAGTCAACCATTTTTTGCCAGACAAGTACAGGCCAGTCACTGTTAATACAGCGATATAAGAATTTGGGTCAAAGCAGAAGGTGCTCAAGGTGTGTTGGTTCGGTTGTCTCAAGCTGAAAACCATCTTCTTAAGGGCTATCTCAGCATTTCTCACTTCCATTCCTCAATTTATTCAAAGATACTGAATTAGTCAATTTTGATCAAAGCAATACCATCGAAGTATGTGTCTAAAAGATCTTCTAAAATATAACATGCAATGGAAGAAAACCATGACTATCAGAATCAGAGAAATCTGGATTCAAATCCTACCCCTGCAACATAATAGCTATATGGACTTTAAGCAAGTTATTGAACCCTTCTGAGCTTCCACAAATTTTCTCTCCTCTGTACTATGATAATCCCAGAAGCCCAGTTTTTCCCTCTTCAACTTATTCTATACCCACCCTACAAGATAAAACAGGCCAGCTTTTAACACAGTAGTGACACAGTATCATCACATCTTCAACAAATTAAAATTCAAGTACTTAGCATGTGAAATTTTTAAAATAAAGTATTCAAATCATAAAGGCAGAAAAAAAGAACAATCACAAATTATTAAGGTTTACATCTCCACCTTATCCTTAATTTCTTATCATTTTATTTGAGGTATTATTCCAAAAAGATTTTGAATTGTTACATGGGATTTTTTTTCCTTTGGTAAAATCTGAGATAATCAATTAAAAAAAAAAAAACAACAAAACTATTGGGCGCCTGGGTGGCTCAGTGCCTTTAGCTCAGGTTATGATCTCAGGGTCCTGGGACGGAGTCCCGCATCAGGCTCTCTGCTCAACGGAGAGCCTGCTTCATCCTCTCTCTCTGTCTGCCTCTCTGCCTACTTGTGATGTCTCTCTGTGTCAAATAAGTAAGTAAAATCTTTAAAAAAAAACTAAATAAAAAAATTTAAAAAACCATTATAATGGATTTTCAATCTTTGGAATCAACTAGCCCAAACCTGTTACTTTATAAAATGAAGGCAAAGCACAGAATAAGATGTAGGATATGGGGTACCTGGGTGGCACAATTGTTAAGCATCCAGCTCTTGGTTTCCAATCAAGTTGTGATCTCAGGGTTCTGCAATCTGCCCCACATCAGGCTCCATGCTCAGTGTGGAGTTTGCTTAAGACTCTCTCTCCCAGGGTGCCTGGGTGGCTTAGTAAGTTAAGTGTCTGACTTCAGCTCAGGTCACGATCTCAGGGGTCCTGGGACTGAGTCCCCTTCCCACAACAGGTCATCACTCAGCAGGGAGTCTGCTTGTCTTTCTGTCTCCCTCTGTCCCTCCCCCTGCTTGTGCTTTCTGTTTCAAATAAATCAATCTTAAAAGAAGAATATGGAGGATAAATAAAAACTACATTTTAAAAGACTTTTCATGACACAGGAAATCTTCAATATAGAATGCTGAGTAAGAAAAAAGAATTACTGCAATGTACATACAATATGAGCCAAAACAGTAAAAGTAAGCATAAAAGAACAGGATTATGCTTCTTCTCTTTATACTATTCTGAATTTCATAAATTTTCCATAATAAACATATTTATTTTATAATTTAAAATATTCAAAATAGTCTATGTTTTAAATGGGATATTTAACTCATAAAATGTTAAGAAAATAGAAATATGTAGGCACTGAGGGGTTTAGTGACTTGCTCACAATCTCACAGCTAAATGGAAACAAAGCCAAGACAACCCAGGCATCAAATCCAGGGCTCTTCTCACTATACCACATGACCTCGAAGACATGAAAATAGTAAAATGTTCACCGGGAATTGCACAGGAAGAACTGAAGAGCTGGAAGCCTGGAACTTTTAAATTATGTTAGCAATAAATACTTTTGCCTTAAGTTAAAAAAAAGTATTCAACATCAATTTCTTTTACCACTACTGTTTTCGTCTCCTCAAATCTACTCATGATGACCTTAAATAGTGCTACAGATTACATTTTATAATACTATTACCAGATTAGAACGCAGAGATAAAGTTTGAGAACTGACAGCTCATGATAATCTCCCAGCCTCAAGAGAACAAGGACATCTATTTTGCCACATTTGTCTTTCAAACCCTACACCCCACAGTACAATCCCTGGCATACAGTAGGTGATCAATAAACGTTTACTTTATAAAGTGTAACTTTTTCCCCCCCACATTAACACTAACTACCAGACTTTTAAATTAGACCAAAAAAAACCCAGCGACAGTATCATTTCATACTGGGGATAAGTGTTTACAAGAGAAACAAAGAATTTATCAAACAAATTAATGTTTATAACCAAATGTAAGGGGAACATTTAGGTTAGTAAAATATTTCAAGCACTATACAAATTAACTGGCATGTTAATTGCAATAATTCTTATCTACGGAAATGGGCCTAACCTTTAGCCAGCATTACTTTTTCTGCCTAGTTGGGAGTCTCTGAATGGACTACAAAGCAATAAAGTTACAAAGGTAGTGCAAGGGGTACTGGACTAGGACCCAGACCTTAGTCCAAGCTCTTCTAATAGATATGTAATCTTGGGCAAGTTATTTTTTCAACTCTTTTGAGTCCCAGTTAACCTATTCATAAAAAGAAAAGAGTTGAAATACTAATCACCAGAGACCCTTCCAATCTCAATTTTTTTTAAATGATTCTTATTCACAAAGATTCTACATTCAGATTTTTTCACTGCATCAAACTGGGTATCTTGAATGTTATAGTTTGCTATATTACTCGATAAGGAAAAGTTAGCATATTTTCTAAGAATGTATAAAGACTAGTAGTAACATATATTCTTTTCACCATCTTATATTAGGGACAACAAACGAACACTAGAAATGTGAGCATCTGATAATCAGGCCTGCTTTGCCAGGTGGGCTGACAGGAACCATATTGGATTTTACAACATAGACCACTGATACATAAATGCATATATGTCTTTACATACCACAGATAATACTTATGTTGATATACATAGAGATATGTGGATTTTTAAAACTGTTCCTAATTGTAAAATCAATACTTGTGCTAAGAAATTCCAAATAGGGGCGCCTGGGTGACTCAGTGGGTTAAAGCCTCTGCCTTCAGCTCAGCAGAGAGCCTGCTTCCCTTCCTCTTTCTCTGCCTGCCTCTCTGCCTACTTGTGATCTGTCAAATAAATAAATAAAATCTTAAAAAAAAAAAAGAAATTCCAAACAGTACATTAGGCCACATGTGAAGTGCAAATTAAAAAACGTCCTCCATTACGTAGCCACTGTCCACATTTTTCTTGTGTATACTTCAAGAAATTATCTAAGCATATTCAAATATGCATATATGCGTGTGTGTATAAATCTTAACCTACTGTTGCCACTTCTTGAATGATGGGGAAAATATCTCAAGCACCGGCTTCATAAACACGTTAAATACATCGAAAGTAGTAGCACAGCTGTATGGTACGCAGTGGTATACGCTTCCGAAGTGTGAGGTGAGTTGAATGTTTAATTTTCTTGCCTGGAGGCATGTGCAGCAGTTGCTCTGAAAGAGCAGTGAGCAAGGAGCCAGGCAAGTTGGGTTCTAATCTTAGTTGAGTAGCCTCAGGCAAGCCATGAAATCTTCCCATACCTTAGTTTCCGCTTTTGTAAAATTAAGACGACTCGACTAAGATCCCTTCCAACTTTAAAATGTTATAGTTCTAAGATGGCCGTCTGTAACTGTGTTCTCTTGAACTGGTTTTAAGAAATCCGAAGTAAAAAAAGAGAAGAAAGAAACACCATAGCAACCTCCAGTCCTACAAGAGTACATTTCTACGCGTCACTGACTATCAAGGTATAGTGTGACAAACCTAGGGACATAATTATACTTGAAAGCAAAGTAGTAGATTATTAAAATCGGATAGGTTTTCACAAAGCTTTGATTGACATTTTTCTTTTTTTGGAGGTGGAGGAGGCTGTTGCTGAAACGCTTGGTTTCAGCAATAACCAACCCCCTCCTCCCAAAAACAAGTGTTTTATGGAGTTAAAATAATGAAACTGAAAGTTAGACTGAATTTTGTTTTACTCACAGAATATGCTGGGGAGGTGACTAGGGCAGCAAAGATTGGAAAGAATTACTAGCTAATTTCCTCTTCCGGAAGCTCCTTGACTCCTATTCTTTCTGCTTCACAAGCCCTTGCCAGGCACACTCCACCCAGCTCAATACCTGCCACACGCATCAGATTGGGGGGGGGGGGCGGTCCCTTTGATCATTAAAAAAAAAAGTTCTTTGACTCGATTTACCTTAGGGGGTCACAGAGTTTAAGACAGCACCCGGCCGCCTGAAGCCACCCACCCACCCACGCCTTCCTTCGGCGCTCCCAGGAACCTGGGCAAGGAGTCGCTGCTGGGCCACCCGCGCCGCACACGGGCGGCCTTCCCGCCCTCCCCCGCAGCGCGGAGCCCGCGGGGAGGGGGGGTTGAGGAGGAGGAAGCCCGTACAGGCAGTACCCACCGCGCTAGGAGAGCCAGCCCGGATCGCCCGCGGCGCCCTGCGCGGTCCGGAGGGGAGGGTCCTGGAGGAGGGGCGGCCCGAGCCCCAATCTGGAAATGCCAACTCTGCTCTGCGGCCTGGCCCCAGCCTAGAAGGAAACGGAAGTCCCTTCGTCTCCCGCAGGCGCACCCAGCAGCCCGCCCATCGCCCAGAGGAACCCCGAGTCCAAGGCAGGGCCTCAGACACCGGGCCCTGTCGCTCACGGCCCAGGCCTCGCCACGGGTACCCCCCCCCCCCGCCCCGCAGACTCCTTTTTACTGCCCCCACCCGGGGGACAGCCTCCCGCCCTGCAAGGCCCCTCCTTCTTCCCCTCCGCCATTTTCGAACTTACCCTTCGGGCCCTGGCGTCCTTGAGTAGTGCTGAGTCCTCCCGGGGCGCAGCCAAGGTCCTGCCACTTCCCTGGGCCGGAAGGGGGCAGCCAGGACAATTGAAACCCTCGGCCCCCCCCACCCCCCCCATGGAAGTCAGAGCCTGACCTGTCGGATGCGCCTGCGCAGTGTGTACTTCGCAGTCCCCGCCCCCCGCTCTAGCGTTTCCTCTTTACCCTTGAGGTGTTTTTTCCCACGGTTTTTACCTGCTGGACTCTGATTTGACCAGTTGGGGACTAGAGATAAAATTATGGATGAAAAGAGCGAACAAGTTGCGTTCTCACTGTAGACCAGGCAATGTGGTAGGCATATAACGTGTTCTTTGTTGTAATTTTGACTACTCTGTAAGATAGGCACTCTCTTCTTAATCCCATTTTACAGAGGAAATTGAGGCCTAGAGAGGATAAGCCCCTCCACTAGCATGCAGCTAATAAATGAGGGAACTGAGATTAGAATATGGACTGTGGCCTAGTTGGGAAGGATAAAAGGAAAGAGACATTCATTTGGTACAGCAAGGGGATTGAGAGATAAAGGAAGAGAAAATGAATAGGGAAGAAAGCAGAAGGCAGGGAAAACTGGAAATCTGGTACATAAAATGCTGATCATATCCTGGATTTATTTCAAGTATGCTGTAAGATTGTCAAACAGACTAATGAATTTTGTTTCACAAACTTGGGAGCTCCCTTATATGCTAGCGTAGTGACATGAAAGGTTCTGAATGAGTGTTTCATTTAAAGAGGAAGATTATAAGTATCACCTCCATCCTCAAATGATGTTGCTCTTCTTGAAAAGGGAACTTGGAGGGAGGAGAGAAAAGACTTCTTTTTGCTTGTTAGGCTTTTGCTAAATATTACCCTCTCCAATCCTCTTTTACTGTTATAGCTCTGAGAATCTCACATCTGACTTACTGTGGTGATACTAATTGCAAGCAAATACTTATCTCACTTAATTCTCAGAGCAATCTTAGGAAATATGTAACTACCATCATTTCCATTTTACAGAGGAAGACACTGAGGTTTAGAGAGTTTAGGTTGCTTGCCCAAAGTCACACTGCGAGTAGGTGTGGGAGCTGGAACACTGATTCAAACCTAGATCTTCTGATTACAGGTGTGTCTGACCACTTTCCCGGTCTCCTGGACTGGCCTCTCTATCCCTGGGACTGGTCCCCGGCAGTACAGCCTGCACAAGGCCATGTAAGTTAAACCCTTCAACATTACTTCCCAGATAATGTTAAAACACATAGAACATAGCTCTATGTTCACTCTCCCCTGGACACCCTACTGTCAACTGAAAGAAAGCCAACCTCAAAGTAGGTTAGCAAATGCTTTATTCATTGTCTTCCTGGGGACTATAGCCTGGGAAAACAGTCTTTCAGATGGCTCTGAAGAACTGCTCCAAAGCTCATTAGCTACCGGGGATTATATATACAAAAGGGGAAAAGGGTATGCCTGCTTGTAAGCAGCTGTCCAAATACTTGCACATCAAAAGGTATAATTTGTTACGGTTGTAAAAATTAAGGCTTAAAAGAAATTAAGCTTTATTGATTTCCACACAGACACAAGAAAGACCCTTAGGTCATCTTAATACTTTATGTTTCTATATATCTGATTGTTTAAAATATTGCTTACATGTCTCTGCTTAATTGGTTTTCCAGTTCTTTCTGTTTTTGATTCTTCCTTGAGGTCACTTGAGACGGTCACAGAACGCTGTCATCAGTCATCGACTGTAGTTTTAGTGCATACTATCTTCTAACAAAATAGACCTATGAACTGTGCCCCTGCCCACCCCCAGCATTTCTGCCTTCCATTCATTTACTCAAATGGCTCAAGAGTAGAAAGACTGCCCTTACTCAACGCCTTCTCTGATTCCTCTAGCTGAGGGTCATCTCTTCTTCCTATTCTGAACTCTCTTGGCACTTGAATTTTTGTTTTTGGTTTTGTTAGCACCTTTTCAAAGTTGTAATTAAATGTGTATAACATAGGGGTGTCTGGTTGGCTCAGTCAGTGGAGCATGTGACCCTTGATCTTGGGTTGTAAATTCCAGCCCCATGTTGGGCATAGAGATCACTTAAGAAAAAGTATACAATGTAAAATTTACCATTTTAACCATTATTAAGTATACAGATCAGTGGCATTGAGTACCTCGAGAACTTTTTCATCTCACTTGGCACTTGAATTTGTGCCCTTGTTATGGAACACAGTGCTTTCTGTGATGTAATATACCTATTTGTGTGCGTGTCTTACCTATACCTGAAGTTCATTTATGGTAAGATCTATGTCTAACTCATTTTTGTAATTCCTCCAAAACTCTTGGAGTCATCTTTAATCCACCCCCCAACTCTTCTATCCCACATCCAATTCATCAGCAAATCCTATCCCTCTCAATTTTCAAAATATATCCAGAATCCCACCAATTCACATTGACACCATTATGACCCTGGTCTGTCTGTCTCTTGAACTTTAGCTTCCTTGCTCATCTTGCAGCTTACATCCTTGCTCCTCTCCAGTCTATTCACACAGCAGCCAGAGCTGTGCTAGTAAGTCAGCTCATTGTCATTGTCATTTATCTGCTCAAATCCCTCAGTGGCTCTCCATTTTACTCAGGGTAAAAGCCACAGATGTATAATGGCCTACAAAGACTATTGTAGCCAGCCACCAAGATGATCTCTACTGATCTTTACCTCTTGCTCTTCATGCCCTTGGCTAGTTGTCTTCTACAGAGAAGTAGGACTGACCTGTGTAAACTAATAGAATACTCTGGAAGTGATGGCATATGATTTAAAAGCCTAGGTCATAAAAAGCATTGTGGTCTCTGCCTCACTCTGTCTTGGATTGGTTGCTTTGTGGGAAGCCAGCAGTTATGTCATAAGGATACTCAAACAGCATGTAGAGAGGCCCACATGGGAAAAACCTGAGTCCTCCCCTTCTTCACATCTACTCCTCCCCCACCACCAACAGACACCAACTTGTCAACCACATGAGTGAGCCACCTTGGAAGAGGATTCTTGAGGCCCAGACTTCTGATGACTGCAACTTCTTGAAACCCAAAGCCAAAACCACCAGCCAAACCACTCTTAATTCCTGTGTATTGCTGTTTTAAATAGCTAAATTTTGCTTGTTTTTATTTTTTTCCATAATCTCCATGCCTAACATGGCTCAAACTCATGACCTCGAGATCAAGAGTCCCGTGTCCACTGACTAAGCCAGCCAGGTACCCCCTAAATAGCTAAATTTTAGGCAATTTGTTACTCAACAGTAGATTACTAATACAAAGGCTCTACACAGTCAGGGTCCTTTGTCCCTTTATGTCTTCATCTCCTAGTCTTTCCCCTATTCCTTTAGCTTTCCTTCCTCAGCTTCTTTGCACTTGTTATTCACTCTGCATGGAACACTTCCCCCAGATTTTTCCATGGCTTGTCCTTCAAGTCTTTGCTTAATTGTCACCCTCTCAAAAAAGAAAATTGTCACCTTCTCAATAAGGCCTACCATGACCACCATATCTAAAATTACAACTTCTCTCATAGTGTTCTCAATCTCCCCTGCTCTACTTTGTTTCCCCCCTATGGCATCTATCACTTTGGAACGTACTGTATGGTTATTTTTTAAAATATTTTATTTATTTATTCGAGAGAGAGAGAGAAAATGAGTGGTGGGAAAGGGCAGAGGGAGAGGGAGAAGCAGACTTCCTGCTGAACAGGGAGCCCTAAGTGGGGCCCTGTCCCAGGACCTGGAGATCATGACCTGAGCTGAAGGCAGACATTTAACTGACAGAGCCACCCAGGCGCTCCAGTTATTTTCTTTATTGTGTTTATTTGTTGTATGTCTCCTACCAACCCCTACTAGACTGTAAGCTCCAAGAGGACAGGAGTTTTTCTTTTGTTCACTGCTCTAGCCCAAGTACTTAGAATAGTGTCTGGCACAGTGTAGCTACTCAGAAGTTATTTGTTGAATGAGTGACTAAGAATTTCATAAACACGCCAGACCCTTGGAAAATATTTGTTAGGTGATTTGTCATTTGGGAGATGTGAACAGCAAAGGCAGACATAGCTGAGGAATGGTGTTTAGGTTTTATACGAAGGGACACAGGAGGTGTGAAGTTAGAAAAATACAATCTTTGGAGAGGTTACTCTTGTCCGTACAAGGATGTTTTGTTGTAATTGTTTTTGGTTGAGGAGAAGGAATATTTAGAGAGGAAAAGTACAAAGGTGTATTAGCTTGGACCATCTGAATTGCCAGTGTTAAACCATTGCCAAATACTCCAAGCAGCAATTTAATGGCAAAAGGGAAATAGATAGCATAAAGATGTAGCAGAAATGAGAAAGAGATATAACAAAGAACACGGTGGACATGGGGAGATGGAGGGGAGAGGGAAACTGGAAGGGGAGATGAACCATGAGAGACTATGGACTCTGAAAAACAACCAGAGGGTTTTGAAGGGGGGGTGGGAGGTTGAGGAACTAGGTGGTGGGTAATAGGGAGGGCACGTACTGCATGGAGCACTGGGTGTGGTGCAAAAACAATGAACACTCTTACGCTGAAAATAAACAAATAAAAAAAAAAGAAATGAGAAAGAGAGAGAATCAAGAATGAGTAGTAGCATTAACCTTGAATGGGAAAAAGGATACATCCTTAGAAGCTAAAAGTGATGAGATGTAGGTAAGTAGAGAAGAATCTAAAGGGTGATCATCACACCTCAATGGCAGCTGGATTCTGTGGAAAATAACATATGTAGTTATCTTCCCAGAACAGCCAAAGTTTAGCACTATAACACTTTCTGGAAATGCAGTTTTAAGTGAAAGTCCAACTAAATAGCAGAATTTTTTACAGTGAAGGAAGGTGGGGTGAGCCCTGACTTCCAGGCCTTGCCCTCAGAGCTACATACCTTATGGCAGGAAGGAGTACACACCTGCATAGCATTACTCTTGACTCATCACCAGAAAATAGCCTTGGTGAAGGTCATTCATGCTGAACAGTGTCTATCAGCAGCACTGCCCCTCAGTCTCCTGACTTTTGCTCAGGTGTCTTGATTGCTAACCTCTCTCTCCCTCCTTGCTGCCAGAAAGACGGCTACTGTAATTTCCTCTCTTTGAGCAGTCACAAAGATGCCTACCCTTATCTCGTGCCCACAAAACTAGCATCCCCAGCCAGCCCTCTCTTTTTTCCTTTGCTTTTTTATCTTCCAGGACTCAGTCATACAGAAGAGACTTTTTGGTTGTTTGGAGTAGGGACCGAAGAGCTCACTCTCAACTTAAGCTAATGGAAAAGTTCTGCCCGGGTTTCTAATCTGTTCCTGTGGTTGTACACAATGTATTTAGTCTGCATAAGTCCAACAACAGTGTCAAGGTCAGGATATTGTCATGGTGTGTCTGGAGTAGGGTGGAGGTGATAGTTACAGGAGTTGAGGTCCAGGAGAGGCGCTAGCATGTTGGAGGTGTCATCACCCAGGATGATAGTGGAATTTGTGTTTCCGGAGGAAGACTGAACCAAAGGCCACAGATATCAATAGATGTGAGAAAGTGTCCTGAATATAGATAGATACTAATTGTTAGCACTTACTGAGAGTTTACCATATGCTAGGCACTGTCTTAAGTCTCTCATAATCCTCTCAGTAACCCTGTAAGTTAACTGTGCTTTTTTTTAATTAGCAATAATCGCGCCTCGGATAAACCTCATTGGCTACGATACTGCCACTGCACAAAGCTTGTGCTTTTTTTTTTTAAAGATTTTATTTATTTATTTGACAGACAGAGAGAGATCGCAAGTCGGCAGAGAGGCAGGCAGAGAGAGAGGAGGAAGCAGGCTCCCCGCTGAGCGGAGAGCCCGAGATCAGGACAGAGCTGGACCCTGGGATCATGACCCGAGGCGAAGGCAGAGACTTTAACCCACTGAGCCACCCAGGCGCCCCTTAACTGTGCTTTTTATTCTCATCTTGACTCGGAACCTAAAATCGTGCCTGCCATATGGTAGGTACTCAAGCCAGATCAGGTCACTCCTCTGCCTAAACCCCTGCGATGGCATCTCACTTGGTAGAGGCAAGCACAGAGTGCTGTGGGAATCTAGAGGAGAGCTCTAGAAGCGTGGGAGGGAGGAGAAGAGTGAATCAGAGCTGGCTCTACACGGACTTCAGTCTTGAAGGACAACCAAGATTTAGCTAGCTGAGGAGGTGGGAGAAGGGCATTCTAAGACAGTCAGCAGACGTGCTGACTCATGGAGGTGGAACAAAACAACATGTAGCTGGAGAATGGCAGTTAACAGAGAAGGGCCAGAGTGTAGCCGCTAACATTTATTGAGTATTTTTTATGTTCACATTGTGTTCAGTGCCTTACATAGATGATCACATTTAATCATCGTGCAGCTCCTGGCAAGTGATATTATTATCCCCATTTCATAGGTAAGAAAATGGATAGAGAGGTTAGGTTGCCCAAGGTCTCAAAACTAGCAAGCAGGAGGTGTGGGTGGGTGGTGATGGGGGGGGATGGATGGAACCTGACAAGAGAGCTGTGGCTCTGGTAGTCAGGGCCCAGATAAAATCCTTGTATATTAGTCTGCTCGAGCTGCCATAACAAAATACCACAGACCATGTGGTTTACACAACAGAAATTTATTTTCTCACAGTCTCGGAGGTGTAAAGTCTGAGTTCAAGGTGTTGGTAGGTTCAACATCTGAGGTCTGTCCTCTAGGCTTGCAGATGGCTGTCTTCTCTCTGTGTCTTCCCTCTTTTTTTTTTTTTAAAGATTTTTATTTATTTATTTATTTGACAGACAGAGCTCACAAGTAGGCAGAGAGGCAGGCAGAGAGAGAGAGGAGGAAGCAGGCTCCCTGCTTGAACAGAGAGCCCGACGTGGGGCTTGATCCCAGGACCCTGAGATGATGACTTGAGCCGAAGGCAGAGGCTTTAACCCACTGAGCCACCCAGGCGCCCCTGTGTCTTCCCTCTTGGTGTGTCTGCCTCCTAATCTCTTCTCAATGAAGACATCTGTCATATTGGATTAGGGCACACCCTAATCTCCTCATTTTTTAAACTTAATTGCCTCTTCAAAAGCCTTATCTCCAAATGCAGTCACATTCTGAAGTACTGGGGGTTAGGACTTCAACATGAATTTTGGGGAGAATACAGTCCAGTCTCTAACACCTAGCACAGCACGCTCTATCATTTGGCCTTTATCATGTAAGTCAGTGGTTTCCAAGCCTAGAATCACTTGAACACCGATTTTTTTTTTTTTTTTTGACAGACACAGCGAGAGGTAACACAAGCCGGGGAGTGGAGCCTGATGCAGGCTTCAATCCCAGGATCCTGGGATCATGACCTGAGCTGAAGGAAGACACTTAACAACTGAGCCACCTAGGTGCCCCCACTTGAACAGCTTTTTGACAGTAGTAATTCTTGGATACTCTCCACTCCCGTGATTCAGTCAGTAAAGCTAAGCCATATTTGGTGGAAATGTAAAGCCTTGCCATAGGCTCCAGCTGATTCTGGTGCTGTGTCTATCTGGGCTATGTTTTAGGGAAATCAACTCCAGGCTGAGTAGAGACAGAAATGTGAAAGGCAAAACTTTGACATTTTTTCAAATTTTATTGTTATTATTATTTTTTTAATAGGGAGAAAGAGATAGAGGGAATGCTCGGCTGGAGGGAGGGACAGAGGGAGAGTGGGAGGGGAAGCAGACCCGGAGCTCATGATGTGAGCCAAAACCAAGTCTGATGGTTAACCGACTAAGTCACCCAGGTGCCCCCAAACTTCGACATTTTTAAAGAAAATACAAGAGAGGGTATCTGGGTGGCTCAGTCAGTTAAGCGTGTATCTTCAGCTCGGGTCATGATCCCAGGGTCCTGGATCAAGCCCCACATTGTTGTCAGGATCCCTGCCTGCTTCTCCCTCTGCTCCTCTTCCCTGCTCCTGCTTTCTCTCTCAAATAAATATAATGTTTAAAAACTAAAATACAAGAGAGTATAATTTCATCATAGGGTAGGGAATGATTTCTTAGACCAGTGGTTTTCATGCTGTTTGCTCTCATATCCCTCAAAGAATTTTGAAAAATTATGGATCCAGTTTTACATGTTAATGTGACATAAAAATGTTTTCATTTTAAGTTAAGATACTTACAAAGGATATAATTTCCAAGATATTATAAATGGTGACATAAAAGCCAAATCTATCATTATTTTAAATGAATTCTAAGTACCATAGTGGTTTGATACCCAACATCATCCATTTGAAAGTTAAAAGGATAAGATCTTTAATAGCCAGAAAATTTTTATCTATTTTTGTCTTTAATTCATTTTTCCTTTCCACTTCTCCCATAGAATTTTATCTTAGGTGATATATTTTTATGCTTTGAAGTCCTTTATTGATCATTTATCATATTTCTTTTTTTAAGGATTTTATTTATTTATTTGACAGAGAGAGATCATAAGTAGGCAGAGAGGTAGGCAGAGAGAGAGGGCGAAGCAGGCTCCCTGCTGAGCAGAGAGCCCGATGCAGGGCTCAATCCCTGGACCTCAAGATCATGACCTGGGTGGAAGGCAGAAGTCCAACCCACTGAGCCACCCAGGCGCCCTATCACTCTATCATATTTCTTTGCACAAAAAAGTGAATATAAAACAATTTTTTAGCAAATGTCCTATAAACATTTTTAGCTATTAAAAAATTTCTCTGGGGCGGCTGGGTGGCTCAGTGGTTTAAAGCCTCTGCCTTTGACTCAGGTCATGATCCCAGGGTCCTGGGATCGAGCCCCACATCGAGCCCCACATCGGGCTCTCTTCTCTGCAGGGAGCCTGCTTCCTCCTCTCTCTCTCTGCCTGCCTCTCTGCCTGGTTGTGATTTCTCTCTGTCAAATAAATAAAAATATATTAAAAAAAAAAATAAAAATAAAAATAAAAAATTTCTCTGGATTGAGTTATTTGTAACTGTTATTATTGGTATAAAATTGCTCAAAACATACATTTTTATACATTTTGATAAATTAACGGAAAACATAAAAGTCAAATTTTATTGGAAATGCACCCTTGAATGAGATGGACTTTTTTTTGTCCCCTCCAGTGTACATATGGGTGGATGAATACAACCTGTTGCTAGAATGAGAGTTCAGTTTCAATTCTGTTTTTGTTTTTATGATGCACTGAGAAAATTGTTCAAACATGTAAGCATCTGAAAATATAATCGTATTGTAATAGCATTGTAATTTAGTTTTTGAGCTCTTTCTGAGTTGTTCGCCAAAAATCACATAATGATCTATCAGAAATGTCTTTTTATGATCTCTTGTCTGGCTACTTGATTAGATTTTCCTTCAAATTTGTTGAAAGCAAAGGATGGAAAACCACGTGACTTGTAAAAGGATTTGTTACTCATTCACTAGAGTTATTCAATTTCTCACCTTCTAGGAACTATTCCAAAAAGGCTTTTTAGATGACTAGTAACTGTACCTCTTTACTTTTTCATTGAGTGTAACTTATTTAACCTGATATCCTCAGAAAGGGTTGGAAAAATTAAAATATTAATTTGAATGAATATTTGCCAATTTAGTATTTTAAAATAAATATTTCTGTTTCTTCTTGAGCTTTGAATATTTTTTATCAAAAGCTTTTGATGTTACTGATCAGAGTTTATTCAATTTACAGAAAATGCCCACTATATAATCTAACTGGCAGTCAGTCCTCTTCATCATAAAAAAAAGTCAAATGAGACTTATTTTGTTTTAAAAAGTCTGACTTTTTTTTCAATTCAAATAAAAATGTATTAATGCCTTCCTTGTAACAACTATCTCAATTCTACATTCTGATTCTAAGATAGATGAGGCTGAACCTTGCCATGAATTTGTTGCCTAGATGAAATAAGGCACTGCCACCTTCAGTATTTCTTACCACAGTTCTCATTGCTTTGTTCTCATGGACCTGTGTCTCAGAACCAGAAAAGACTTTGAAACTGAAGACTTTGACTAGAGGAAGCTTCCTCAACATCTACTTGTTTTAAACAAGTAAAGAACTTGATAGAATTGTACACAAATGTCCATATCCTTGACACCTAGATTCTACAATTGGCATTTTGCTGTGTTCACTGTAATAACCACATTTTCTATCTACCCATTGCTGTATCCATTGTTGGGGTAGAAGACCTACCTTTGCCTTATGGTCCTTCTAAGTGGACTTGGAATCAAATTGTCATGAGACAGATTGCCAGGAGAAAACCAAATTTAATAGACGTATGTATAGTAAATCTACAGACCTGGAAATTCCAAAGACAGTGAGGCAACATGAAGCTTATATGAACTAAGGAGAGGTCTGAGGATACAAAGAGAAGGCCATTAGCAGAAAGGTGAAGGGAAATGTTTAGAAAAGCAAGGTTGTCCTATTATGCAGTTAAGTTCCTTACATAAAGGGGAGTCCCTGTTAATAGCATTCTTCCTGGAGCACCTGGGTGGGTCGGTTGGTGGGGCCTCTGCCTTCAGCTCAGGTGAGATCCAGGAGTCCCAGGATCTGCCGCAATGGGCTCCCTGCTGGCGGGGCGCCTGCTTCTTTCTCTGCCCCTCCCCCTACTTGTGCACTCTCTCTCACTCGCGCCCTCGCTCTGTAGATAAATGAAATTTTGATTTTTTTTAAAAAGATAGATTTTATTTATTTGACGGTGAGAGATACCATGAGAAAGGGAACACAAGCAGGGAGAGTGGGAGAGGGAGATGCAGGCTTCCCACTGAGCAAGGAGCCTGATGCTGGGCTTGATCCCAGTGACCTGAGCTGAAGGCAGATGTGCAATGGCTGAACCACCCAGGAGCCCATAAATGGAATCTTTAAAAAAAAAAAAAAAAAGCTCTCTTCCTGGTACAGGTTCTGCTTTCCAATGTAAATTTAGGCCTTTTGGGGGGACCTAGAGAGCTTTTCCTGCATCTGCTTTTGATTAGGTTTTTTTTTTTTAAAGATTTTATTTATTTATTTATTTGACAGACAGAGATCACAAGCAGGCAGAGAGGAAGGGAAGCAGGCTCCCTGCCGAGCAGAGAGCCTGATGTGGGGCTCAATCCCAGGACTCTGGGATCATGACCTGAGCCGAAGGCAGAGGCTTTAACCCACTGAGCCACCCAGGCACCCCTGCTTTTGATTACTTTTAACTCAAAATAATCTTTATGCCAAGGTGGCCCATCTTGGGGCAGCCTGCCCTGGACCCCTGGACCTTCCATTAACCCATGTTATGTTTTTATGCATTTTAAAGTAAGTTTCAGACAGTACACTTCACTCCTGAAAACTTCAACATGCATATTATTTGCTCTTGTTTTTTTGTTTGAAGTAGGCAATCTTTATTCCCACCCCAGAAGCAACCACTGTTCTGTCTGTTCTCACTAACAATTCATTTTCCCTGTTCTGTAGTTTCATATAAGTATAGTATGTACACTTTTAACAGCAATGTTTTTATTTGTCCCTTTGGCTCACTAAACGTTTTATATTTAGGGGAATGAACAGTATTAAGGTTCGGACTGGGGAAAGGGATATAGGCGTTTGTGAAAGGAAAGGAGGAAATGGAGACCCAGAGTGAGGCCACCACACAAGCAGTCTAAAACATTTCTTTTAGGAAAGAATAGATATGGCAACTGAGGATCTAGAAATTAATTCCTTCAAAGCTGTCCATACTCTTAAACACCTTAAAAGTCTTCACATACCTTCAGGGAATATATACCCTAGACTGAAGATCCCTGTCCTAGACAAGGTGCATAAAGAAAAACTGTAAAAGAAAAAGAATTAGTAAATTCGACTGTGTTAAAGATTCAAACTTTTACGTAAGAATAGACACCATAAACAAAGAGAAGAGACAAGATATTTACAACATGTAAGAAATACGTAATTAGCATCCAGAATAAAAAGAGCTGCTTCTTGGGGTGCCTGGGTGGCTCAGTCAGAAGAGCATGAGACTCTTGATCTTGGGGTTTTTAGTTCAAGCCCCATGTTGAGTGTAGAGGTGACTTGAATAAATATAACTTTAAAAAAAGACCTGCTTTTTTAAAAAAAAGATTATTTGAGAGAAAGCACACTTGGGGGGAGGGAGAGAGAATCTCAGGCAGATTCCCCACTGTGCACAGAGCCTTATGCAGGCCTCCATCTCTTGATCCAGGAGAAACCAAGAGTCAGATGCCCAACCCACTGAGCCACCCAGGTGTCCTGAGAGCTGCTTCGTAAAGAAAATGATTAAAGACCAAAAAAAAAAAAAAAAAAGAAAGAAAATGATTAAAGACAAACAGCTTGGGGCGCTTGGGTGGCTCAGTGGGTTAAGCCTCTGCCTTCGGCTCAGGTCATGGTCTCGGGGTCCTGGGATCGAGCCCCACATTGGGCTCTCTGCTCTGCGGGGAGCCTGCTTCCTCCTCTCTCTCTGCCTGCCTCTCCGCCTACTTGTGATCTCTGTCTGTCAAATAAATAAATTTTTAAAAAAATTAAAAAAAAGACAAACAGCTTAACAGAAAAATGAACAAAAGATAAAAGTAGATAATATATACAGTAAAATATGGCTAATATGAAAATATGTTTATGGTGCCTGGCTGGCTCAGCTGGAAGAACATGCGACTCTTGATCTCAGGGTGGGGAATTGAAGACCCACATTGGGTGTAGAGATTATTTAAATAAACTTAAAAGAAAAGAAAATATGTCCAATTTCACTAGTAGAGATATGCAGATTAAAATAATAAAAACCCAAGAGAAATGAAAACATATATATGCAAAAATACTTGCCAAGAATGTTCATAACCTCCTTATTCACAATAGCCCCAAACTGAAAAGAGACTAGGTGTCTATCACCAGAAAAATGGATCAACAAACTATGTCATATTCATACAATGGAATTCTACTCAATGACAAAAAGGAGCAAACTAGGGGTGCCTTGGTGGCTCAGTTGGTAGAAGCATCTGCTTTCTGCTCAGATCAAGGTCCTGGGGTCCTGGGATGGAGTTCTGCTTTGGGCTCTCTGCTCAGCGGAAAGCCTCCTTCTCCCTCTCCCTCTGCCACTCCCCTGCTTGTGCCTTCTCGCTCTCTCTCTCTCTCTCAAATAAATAAAGTCTTAAAAAAAGCAAACTAGTGATAGAAGCAACTACATGTACTTATCTCAAAAACATGCTGAGTGAAAGAAATTGTCCACAAAAAAAGTGCATATTGTGTCTAGAAGAGACAAAACTAATCATGAAAAAACCAATCAGAGCAGTGGTTACCTGGTGAAAGTGGGAGCAGGGGTTGGCCTGGAGGGGAATTAGGGAACTTTCTAGGGGTGATGGTAATGTTCTATATTTTTATAGAGGTCTGGCTTACATGTGTGTATGTGCATTTGTTAGAACTCAGCAAATATATATTCATGGTTTGGACATTCCACTGTGTATATGTTTTACCTTAAAAATCTGTAAGCAAATGTTGAACTTTGTCAATGATGTGCATGCTGAAGTGTTTAGAGGTGAAGTATAAAGATGTTTTCAGTTTACTTTCAAATACATAACAGAATATGATGAAGGGATGGATAGATACATAATAAATATGACAAAATGTTCATGTAGCTACCACCCGAGTTCACTGCATAATTTTTTAAACTTTATGTTTAAATTTCTTTTCGTAATACAATGTTAGGAAAAAAGCAGTAATACGATACTATCTTACACCCATCATTGGCAGAAGCAAGAACTGATAGTGTTGTGTGAAGATGTGGTAAAATGTGGTGGAAGTAGAAACTGGTATGACCACCTTGGAGAGTAATATAACAATATCAAATAAACCTAAAAATGCTCATATTTTATGACTTAGAAATTCCATTTCTAGTATATAACCTACAGTTTCATGTGCCCAGTCAGATATGTGCAAAATGTTCTTTGCAGCATGGTTCCTCCCCCTAATTTTTTATTTTGAAATATTTTAAGATATTAAGTTGTAAGAATCATACAACGAATACCTATATACCCTTTATAAATTGTTAGCATGTTGCCACATTTGCTTTATCTATGTGTAAATATACATTTTTCCCCTGAATCACTTGAAAGTAAATTGCATGGACTCCCTGAATACTTCAGCATGTATTTCCTTGTTGTTTTTCTTTTTAAAATAAAGACCTTTAAAAATATGAAATGCTTCACGAATTTACACGTCATTCTTGTGCAGAGGCCAAGCTCAATTTTCTCTGTATCGTTCCAGTTTTAGTATACGTGCTGCTGAAATGAGCACAGCATGTGTTTCCTAAAGCAAAAGCATTCTTCTACATAACCACAATGCAATGATCCCACTCAGGACATTTTAACATTGATTATAACGCTATTATCTGATTTATAACCCATATTCAGATATCTCTAATTACTGTAATGATGTCTTTTAGAGGTGTTTAAAACTTCATGGAAAATCCACTCAAATGTCACAGATTGTATTTAGTTGTCACTTCATTTAGTCTCCAGTAAAGTTCCACAGCCGCCGTCTTGGTGCCTTTTGGGACATTGACTTTTGAAGAGCCTAGGCAAATTGCTTTGTGGAATGTCCTTTCATTTGGATTTGCAACATTTTAAAAAAGGGGAGCCAATTAGATTCTAGGCCCCTCAGTTAGTGTCAGAAAAAGCAACAGCTTCCACTGGGTAGAAGGAGGCAGACCCTGTCAGTGGAATCAACTGTAGCCTCAACCAGTCATGCTTTGGATATAATCACAGCGTGGCTGTGTGGAATGGCTCAAGGCTTGTCAAGCTTACACATGAGACAAGACCTGATTGATCTGGCTGGTAAAAGGACAGCAAGTCACTTCTAGACTTAGACATTTTAGTAAGTAGACAGCAAAAAAAAGAGTAAGCCTAAGTTGCTGCTCGCCATGATCCTTGTTCTGCATACTAAAAAGGACAACACCGAAACAACGGTATTCCAGTATTGCGGAGGAGCCCATTCTAGGCTGCCACTAAGGGGTTTTATATTCTGCAGCTCTATTCCAAACGCATAGGAGAGACAGCTTCATATCCCATCAAAACCAGGGAGAGACAGCTTCATATCCCATCAAAACCAGGGAGAGACAGCTTCATATCCCATCAAAACCAGGGAGGTAATGAGAAACTGTCTCATGACAGCCTCCCAGGAAATATAGGGAGTTGACTGGGACACAACCTCCTTACAGACCTCCTGTGCTCTTGTGTTTCAGGAGGCTCACAAGGCATTCCGCCACAACTCAGATAGTTCAAGCCTTTGCCTGTGTGGATATGTGCAATGTCACCACAGGAGAGCTATTTCCATAATAAGGCTATTTCTCTATTGACAATGACTAGAAACAGTAACAGCAGTGGCCTTGAGTGAATGCAAGGACTCAGGCCTCTCTTGCATGATCTGGCATTGACCTGGATCAATCATGATTTGGAGGAAATCCAAGTTCAGATTTTTTAGGTAACTGGATATATTAGGTTAGTTCCTAGAATCTTTATGTTGTCCTAGAAATAGATTTACTTCCCTTTGCCACACTGCCAAGGGAGAGAAGGGATTAGTGGCAGTTCACAAGTTTGGCTACTATGTCAATTGCAGTGCATTTTACTTTTTATTATTTTGTCCTTTCTAGAGCAGAGGCTCCATTTTCTAAATTCTTCGGGTTTTCTTTAGAAATTCCTAAGCAAAGCTCTCTGTGTTAAGGAAAGAGCTCTTAACTGATATTTGGCCCTAAATAGTAGTCGCAGCAAGGTTTCTGTCCAGAGAGAGAGCTCACTAAGTCAACACTTCTACTTCAGGATGGTGTCTGAACAAGGCCCATTCCTGTTTGAGTATGCCGCATGTTACAAGGCATTAAGAAAAATTAAGACTAACATTCAGAAAGTCAATAACCCACAGGAAGCCTGTGGACTATTTCAACATAACATATTAGAAGCCTGAGAAAATGTATGCCAATGATCAAAAATACTAGGCACTTGGGACATAAAATATGCAGCTGGGTTAGTTGGCAAAGTCAAAGAGGCTATTGTAAGAGGGGGAAAGGCATCTTTCAAAAAATGGAAATATAGCTTCTAATGAGGAGAAAAGGGAAGTCTGGAAAAATATGGCAGCCCAGATACAAGGTAGAAATTACGTGGGCTAAAAGAGAATGAGGAGTTCTTTGCCAGGGACTCTAAAGCTTCTCTGTGAAATGTATCCGGGAGAAAGCCAGCTAGAGAATCAGTGGGATTACAAGGATTAAAGAGGGATTTGACGTGTGGCAGGAGCCTGGGAGGTGGGGGTTTCAGGTTGCTGGTGGCTTAAATGAGAGGGCTCTAGCAGAGCTTTGGGTGAGGCTCTGGAGAGGTGACTGAGGAAGAGAAGTTTTAGCTTTCTCTCTGTCTCAGTGTCTTCTTTCCTCCTCCTACTTCATTCTCTCCCTGGATCTGCCTCATCTTGCTCCTCTTAGACTTGAATGTTCCTTTTCTGCTCTCTGTGACCGGATCTTGGTCATTTCCAAATCGTGGTGCCTAACGAAGACAGCCGAATGCTTTGGATTGGTCTCACTCTGTAGGCACACACGTTCTCACCTAAGATTGGTACTAAGAGATGTCTGCACCTAAGTAGCTCTGATTAGGAATAGGGGAGGGGTGAAGAGTGGCCTCAAGGTCCTTTGCTACTTCCACTGGTGTTTGGAGAGGGTAGACAACCTGGTCACCCTTGACCTAGTAGGGTTTAGCTAGGGGATCCTGACACCTGGTGGTTACACTTGGGAGGTGCAGAGGAGTTCTTAATAGCCCCACCCCTTCACCATTTACTTATCACTTACTGAGCTATTAGCATGATACGAATCATCTCATTTAAAACACACAACAACCCTCTGAAGTATCATTATTTTAACTTGACATATGAATTATTTATGTTAAATAGTTGTGAACTGATTTAAGCAATGGGATAAGGGATTTTTTTTTTCTTTACTCAGCTGTTGGGGCAGTGCCTGCCACATAGTAGGTTTTCAGGAAATACTTGTTGAAATAACATTTTGTGTGGCACCTGGGTGGCTCAGGCAGTTAAGTGGCTGCCTTTGGCTCAGGTCACGGTCCCATGATCCCAGGGTCCTGGGATTGAGCCCTGTGTCAGGCTCCCTGCTCACTCAAAAGCCTGCTTCTCCCTCTCCCTCTAAGTGCGCCCCCCACATTCTCTTTCTCTCTCAAATAATAAAATCTTTAAAAAGGGTATTTTGTACTTATCAAAATCATGAAACGTTGATTCAGAAGACAGTGTCTTTGTAATAGAATTGATGCGGGGGTGTCTGGATGGCTCATTCTGTTAAGCATCCAACTCTTGATTTCAGCTCAGGCCTTGATTTCAGCATGATGAGTTCAAGCTGCATGCTGGGCTCCATGCTGGGCATGGAGCTTGCTTTAAAAAAAATTGATGTGAGTGCAGTACTGCCAGCCAGATAAGCCTAGACTCAGTCTGCCGCAACTCTTGCTTAAATGCTCTTTCCCAGAAATCTTCCTGCTTCAGATACTTGGAGACCAAGTCTGCTGCTGAGAAAAATTCAAATCTATTGAAACTCTACTCACCTACGGTCATCCTAGACTCTGTCCTGGACACTATAAGGCTGAGTTTCTGTTTAAATGCGGCCATTTCATATTGAGAAACCACCAGAAAAATCACAAGTTTCATTCAGCTGACATGGCTCAAATGCTGCCTTCCTAAACTCCCCTACCTGCACATTGGGTGCTAAGATGGATGTTTGCTGAAGATGTTTGGGATGATGGTCAGTTTGTTAGAGAGGAAAACTATGAGTCAAGTGGCAACATTCAGTGAATGACAGGGAGAGGGAGAGAGAGACTGACCAGTAGTTGTTAGATGACCACAATGAAAATGAGTGAATGGTATGAACCTCAAGGAAGCAAAGTTGAAAGTGTTATGGCTTAGAAGTAGTGATGAAGTAGTAGGAGAATGTCAACCCTGTCTCTAAGTCCTGTGTTATGTGGAGATGCAGGGGAAGTGGTGTCTTGAGGGGGAAAACCATGTTTCATTTAAGGCTGGAAAATGAGAGTTTCCATGGAGGAGATTTTATTTATTTATTTGAGAGAGAGCAAGGGAGAGGGAGAGCAGGAGTGAGGTGAAGGGCAAAGGGAGAAGCAGACTCCCTGCCGAGCAGGGAGACTGATGCGGGGCTCAATCCCCGACTCCAGGACCATGACTCAAGCCCAAGGCAGACACCCAACCAACTGAGACACCCAGGCACCCCAAGTTTGTCTGTCTTTGAATGAGAATTCTCTAGGGCTAAGTGGAAAGGTCTGGGAGGGAAAGGTGCAGTGGGAACTTGGGTGGGTGAGAAAGCAGAGAGCAATGTGGAAACAGAGAGACTATACGATCAGAGGGGCTTCATCTTGGAGAGTGGCCAAATATGGTAGAATATAAAGAAGAGGGGTATTAGCTTCCTTCAAAGCTAAGGCAGGAGACTGGGACATTTGGAGTCATTATTTTGAGACTCATAAGCGAGTTGTAGGATAAAATCAAAGCCATCTGAGTGATTAAACCTGGCAGGTAGAAAAGAGAGGGAGCAGAAGGTGAGTCGTGCCTCCAAACGGCTGAAGAGTGAAAGCCTCTACACATTGGCTGGCATCATGTGAAAAAGAAGAGTGTTTTCAGGAGTCAGTAAGCTGCCCCACAAGAAATGCTATACTCTTAGGCCCCAAACTTTAGTGGGCTGCTTGTTTTCTGATTTCAACATCTCTTTGGATGACAGCTTCCTGAAATTTCTTGGCAGGCTCTTGGTAATTCCTTTTTTTTTTTCTTTTAAGATTATTTATTTGAGAAAGAGAGTCTGAGGAGGGACAGATGGTGAGAGAGAGGAAACCTCACTGAGCGTGAGGTTCTGTCTCACAACCCCGAGATCATGACCTGAGCTGAAATCAGTAGTAAGACATTTAACCAACTGAGTCACCCAGGCACCCCTCTTGGTACTTCTTTTAGATCGTTCTTCTTGATCCTCATAGAATTCATTAAGGTCTGTGTTCCTTGAGACCACGGATCAACCATGTCTGTCTCTCAGATGCCCCTCTATTTCTGTCTCTGCCCATTTAACATGTTTTCATAATGGGAATAAAGGAGGTGAAGCATTTGAAGATCAGAGATTTTGAGGTGGAGAAGAGGGAAATTGAGGAAGCATATGTTGATGTCCTCATTATTTCCTATACAATGGAAAGCATGGTCAATGGCTGAAGGTGATGGGGGTAATTTTTTTTTCTTTAAGATTTTATTTATTTATTTGGCAGAGAGAGACACAGCAAGAGAGGGAACCCAAGCAGGGGGAGTGGAAGAGGGAGAAGCAGGCTTTCCGCTGAGCAAGGAGCCCAATGCAGGGCTCTATCCCAGGACCCCGGGATCATGACCTGAGCCAAAGGCAGACACTTAACGAATGAGCTGCCCAGGCACCCCGAGGGGGTAATTCTTACCTCACATGGTTGTGAGCATTAAAAGACATAGTGCATATGAAGCATTTAGCACAACATGTAGCTCAATAAATAGAAGTTTTGTTTTTTTAATGTTTTTAATGTTTTTTGAAGTTTACTTATTTTTCAGTAACCTCACCCCACATGGGGCTCAAACTCACATCCCTGAGATCAAGAGTTGCATGTTCTTTTGACTGAGCCAGTCAAGTGCCCCTAAACTGGAGTTTTAAAGAGCTCCCTGTGAAGGAGTCAAAGTCCTGATTGGGCACAGAAGTAGTCAAGGCAACTGTCAGGGGTTGGGCAAAGTTTCAACTGGGAAAATTGTGTGGAGTTGGGTAGGTGGTGTGCATCTAGGCAACACTCAGCAAGGGATGAAAGCACAGATAGAAGCTGGGATCTAAGCAAGGACATACCAGCAAGCTACTAAAGATGAAAGAATAAACAAACAGGTATCATCACATGGTATAACCTTAAGCAGTAAGTTTTAAGTGAAGCATGGATCTTGGAAAACTGTTTGCTAGCTAGGGGGTTGCCTTAGACCCAGAGGTTATATCTTTCTGCAGTTGAACTTTATTTTATTTTTTTAAAGATTTTATTTATTTATTCAACAGAGAGAAAGAGAGATTACAAGTAGGCAGAGGGGCAGGCAGAGAGGGGGAAGCAGGCTCTCCTCCAAGCAGAGAGCCTGATGCAGGGCTTGATCCCAGGACCCTGAGATCATGACCTGAGCCAAAGGCAGGGGCTTAACCCACTGAGCCACCCAGGCGCTCCACGTAGTTGAACTTTAAAGACCATTCATTATGACCCATTATGGAGTCTAGAGAACCCGGCTTTGTATTTTTATCTCTGTAAACACTAGCCAATATGATTTAGAGTTTCTTTAATAATACTTAATAGAGGGCGCCTGGGTGACTCAGTTGGTTAAGCGACTGCCTTCAGCTCAGGTCATGATCTTGGAGTCCGAGGATTGTGTCCTGCATGGGGCTCCCTGCTGAGCAGGGAGTCTGCTGCTCCCTCTGACCCTCTCCCCTCTCATGTTCTCTCTCTCACTCTCTCTCTCTCTCTCAAGTAAATAAATAAAATCTTCTAAAAAAGTAATACTTAGTAGATAGGAAGAGGGAATAAAGAAATTGGGATGGGGACAGGGACTGGCAAAGGAAGAAATGAGTGGGGGAGCTTAGGATAGTAAAAGCCATATTATTTTTTTTAAAGATTTTTATTTATTTATTTGACAGAGAGAGATCACAAGTAGATAGAGAGGCAGGCAGAGAGAGAGAGGGAAGCAGGCTCCCTGCTGAGCAGAGAGCCCCATGCGGGACTCGATCCCAGGACTCCGAGATCATGACCTGAGCCGAAGGCAGCGGCTTAACCCACTGAGCCACCCAGGCGCCCCTAAAAGCCATATTATTGTTTGATAAAGGGATGAAGCAAAAAAAGGGAGAGTGTTATGTAGGATAGCAGACAAATCTAAAAAAAGAAGGGGAGAAAATGGAATAATGATGTTATATTTGCTTTCCCTCCATCAAATATAGTACCTAGAACCCAAATATGTGAGAGCTAAAACTTAATTCTAAGGAATAATATAATAAATCTCTAAAGTATGAAGTAAACTTATTTTTAAAAAACAGATTAAAACTGTACTAACAAAATAAGATGGAAAAAAAAACTGAGTAAGCAGCATTCACAGAAAACATTTCCCTGGTTATGTTTTCAGTTCTTTGTCTCTCAGAATAAAAGATGTTATGGTGCTTTATTTTATTTTTTAAAAGATTTTATTTTTAGTAATCTGTATACACAACAACCTCACAACCCTGAGCTCAAGAGTTGCATGCTCTAGTGACTGAACCAGCCAGGTGCCCCTGTTGCTGTGCTTTAAATCAGTGGGAAATTTTTAAATTCACTTGTTATGGTATAAAAAAAATCTTAGTCCTATTTTCAATAGGTACTGCTAACATATACTAGTAGTATTTTAACAGTCACAGTTGCTTGACAAATACGAATATTTGCTGAAATGCAGTTGGCTAAATTATACTCTCTTGTCCAAGGAGGAACATTCCTTTTTTAAAAAAGATTTTTATTTATTTATTTATTGAGAGAGAAGGCGTGCACACATCAGTGTGGGGAGGGGCAATGGGGAAGGTGAAGGAACGACAGAATCTCCCAAGTAGATTTCCCACTGAGCGTGGAGCCCTACCAGACCCAAGATATGACCTGAGCAGAAACCAAGAATCAGATACTTAACTGACTGAACCACCCAGGCGCCCCCAAAGAGGAACATTCTAGGGAAATAAAAAGAAGTCCTCAGCATTTAAGCAGCATCTGTACAAAAGAAAAGAAGTAGAAGCAAGGTATATTGGTTTACTATGGCTGCTGTAACAAATTACCCCAAACTGGGTCACTTAAAACAACAGAAGTTTATTCTCTCATAGTTCTGGAGGCTGGAAGTCTGAAAAATCAAGGAGTCTGTTGGGTTCCTGCTGGCCTTGCTCCCTCTGAAGGCTCTACGGAAGATTCCTTCCTTGCCTCTTCTTAGCTTGTGTGGGTTGCCAGCAGCCTTTGGTGTGTAGACACATCCTCGCAGTCTCTATCTTCACATGGCATTCTCCATTCTGTGTGTCTCTGTGTGTCTGTGCCCCAAATTTCCTCTTCTTATAAAGACACCAGTCATATTGGATTTAGTGCCTCCCCTAATCCAATATGACTTCATCTAAACTTGATGACAGGAGTGCCTGGGTGGCTTAGTCAGTTAAGCCTCTGCCTTCAACTCAGGTCATGATCCCAGGGTCCTAGAATCAAATCCCACATTGGGTTCCCTGCTCAGAGGAGAGTCTTCCTCTTCCTCTCTCTCTGTCCCTCATCCCCACTTGTTTCTCTCTCTCATTCTACTCTCTCTCTCAAATAAATAAAATCTTAAAAAAATAAACTTTCATGGGTTTCGAATGGATACGAATTTGGGGGGATACCATTCAACCTAGTACAAAGGGGGAAATGTGCTCTCTTGAAAGCTGGTATTACCAGGACAGCAAATGTACTCCAGGTTCATGAGACTACCACTGAGGATGGCAGAGGAGTGACTGGTAGAGAAACTAAAGAGGAAAGGCAGAATTAAGAATTAATGATAATGGTGAAAGGAAAGGTCTTCACTACTTGTTTGTTATCGAGATTTCTCAGTATCTGCATAGGCCAGAGGACTCTCTGGCCTCTAAGTTGAAGCTGCTGATGTGACCTGTGTTGTTAGAGTACAGTACTGCCTGTAGACAGCAGAGTTGCTTCAGAATGAACGTTCTCTGTAGAGGAGAGGGTTATGCTATTCCAACAGAAATTCAGGGTATGGAAACGGGCAGCTCAGTTGTACTACTGATGGGATGTGTAGCACCCACCCAGACAGGGACCGATATGCTGTCACCATTCAGCATATTAGAATATGGTCCCTTGGGCGCCTGGATGGCTCAGTCCGTCAAGCATTTGGCTTTGGCTCAGGTCATGATCCCGAGGTCCTGGGATCGAGTTCCTCATGGGGTTCCCTGCTCAACAGGAAGTCTGCTTCTCCCTCTCCCTCTGTTCCTCCCTGCTGCTTGTGTGCTCTCTCTCAAATAAATAGAATCTTAAAAAAAAAAAAAAGAATCTGGCCCCTTCCCGGAGCTGGGTTCATAGCTACACCACTGCTTAAAAAACAATGTCCACTCTTACCCAAACTCAAACACATATAACACCATTTAAACTCTTTAGAACCAACCTTGCCCCTATATCTTACCACTAGTCAATACATTGCCAGACAGCCCATGTTGTCAGTATCCCTAAGTGAAGCCTAAGTGAAGGCTCCTGCACTGGCCACTATATGTACACATCTGACCTCTAACCACGTGGGGACTGCCATATCTCCTGAGAGCCTAAGGCCATTCCAGTCTTCAACATATCTTGGCAGAGTCCTGCTCAGATCACTGTTCATTGTTAATACCCACACAGTCCTCAGCAAGTCAGGAGATAGCTCTTATCTGAGAACTGGGCTGCCACCCACACATCTTTAAAGTTTTCCACAAAATAGCCCTGTCCCAGGCCAGAACCCATAACCAGTGTGTAGCACACCAGTGGACAGATTCAAATCCAAACAAGAACAAGAGTCACACAGCTCATTAGCAAGTCCATACACATGCTTGCTTTGGCACATCATGGGAAGGTTAGCATAAAGACCAACACTTAATCTGCACTTTCCCCAGATCTCAGTATTCTACAGAATGTACAAATCAAGGACCAGGGAACACATTTATCCCATCATCCAGAAAGCCATCAGGAGCTCCACCCTAGAACAATAATCCAGAGTCAGTCCAGCACTCATCACACTAGGAGGCTTTCCCCAACAAGACTAAGGTCTATATTGCTGATTGCTTCTTAGCAAACCAAGAGAAAAAGTCTGGCACAGAAAAAGGATAATATATAGCACCATTGAACACCATACTAGAAAGTCCTTGTTGAATAGGACTGATAACTGTACTCACACTTAACTCATCAGGAAACAGCCCTCACTTGGATGAGTTCCTATGCCTATATCATTATAAATATCAAAAACACGATCTGAAGCAGACCATCAAACTCCCATACCATCACTTAGCATGGTGGGAAGATTCATATGGGGGGGGACCCTATATATATGTTCACCAAAGAAGCAATGAGCCTCTGTGAAAAATTGAGCCATGACATAGATCTACCCCAACAGACCACCATAGAGCCCATCTCAGATGGGCGTGTATGGTCATACCAAACCACATGGCCCACTATGAGACAGTGCCAACCAAGAACAGAGCCTTCACCCATGTCACTCCTCCACGTGCCAGAAGACCAGAAGACATTCTCTTCCCAGACCACATTTTGTGGTTACATCAGGACTGGGTATACCAGGACAAAGCCCCCACAAAGATAAACTTAAAGCTAGATCATCACTCAGGTCATCTGGAGAACCCCACTCCTCAGCTACCACTGGGTTTAAGGCACATACCTTCATCCCCTCTTGGCACAATCATTGCCTAATCCTTCCCAGACAAAGGTCAACATCTACTCCACCAATGTGCACCCTAAGAGGCAGCATCTACCCAGGGAAACAGCCATTTCTTTCTTCCTATATCAGTGCTTCAAACACAAGGAGATAGCCCAAACTAGGGGGCTATACCACCACTTGGTGAACCAACAGACAGCTTCAGCCAAAAACAGAGCTTGAGAGTACATCTCTGCTCAGCAAATCACTGAGCAGTTGAGGTGACCAGACCACTGATCTGCATGCTGAGCATAGCCTCTTGCCTAGGTTAGGACCTGGATAGGCAACCACTTGGTACAGACAATGCAGCCTCAGAAGGTATAGGACGAAGTCACACACCCCCAATTTGGCATACCAGGAACTATAAGAACATGAATCATACCTGGGCCATTGCTCAGGATACTGCCAGAAGGGCTTCCCTCGTCAGACCTGGATATAGATCCTTGCCCAGTGCTCAGCTGGCCATGACACAGCCCCGGGCCACATCCCATGCCACCACTTGCTCAGCAGAACAAACTGTGATGCTGATTCCAGCTCCAGCTGAATCAACTCCCTTCAGGACAGGCTCTTCCCTTTCCTCATACCTAGCGAGGCACAGGACAATCTTTTCTGAGGATATGATACTTGCCACCCCTCAGAACTGGGACTCATTGTCCTTATTTGACTCAGTGTCCTTAGTTGCTCAGGATAATGAACGAGAGATTCAGTTCAACCTGAGATCTCTCCCTTACCCCTTGCAGTATGCCTGGACGCAGCCCCCATCCAGAACCCTCGCTTCTATCTCTTCATTCTTCATTCACTCCTTTTCTACTGGGTCCTTCCCCAAAGTCCCCCTTATAACCTACCGCATCTCTCTTTCTCATCCTAAACACCAAAGCCAGCCCTTTCTGCTTCTCTTTCTATTCATGTCAGAGCTGAACTATTTGTTTGTTTAGTTATTTATATATTTTTAAAGATTTTATTTATTTATTTGACAGACAGAGATCACAAGTAGGCGGAGAGGCAGGCAGAGAGAGAGAAGGAAGCAGGCTCCCTGCCAAGCAGAGAGCCCGATGTGGGCTTGATCTCAGGACCCCGGGATCATGACCTGAGCCGAAGGCAGAGGCCTCAACCCACTGAGCCACCCAGGTGCCCCTAGTTATTTATCTCTTAAAGATTTATTTATATATTTGAGAGAGAGATCGAGAGTGAGCATGAGTGGAGGGACAGAGGGGAAGGTAAAGAGAATCTCAAGCAGACTCTGTGCTCAGTGCAGAGTCCCACACAGGGCTTGATGATGACCTGAGATCAAGGCTTGATGACCCTGAGATCAAGACCTGAGCTGAAACAAGAGTTGGTTGCTTAACCGACTATGCCACCCAGGTGCTCCAGAGCTGAGCTTTTAGAAGAGCATTCTGTAGCCCTGTGTCTATCTCCTCCACTGGCTTCTGTCATCATGCCTTAGTTACCACCGGCAAAGGTTACTCGTCCAGCCCCCTCACCTCCTGGACCTGGTTGGGAGATCAGACACTGGGTTTCAGCTTCCTCAGTGAGAGTGTCTCCTCCCTCAGGTCCCTGGATTCTATTCATGCATCTTCCTACCTTTCCACACATCCTTTGTGCCATTCCATGTCCCCATGGATGCTGTTCTCTAGGCCCCTGAGATCTCCCCCAGTGCCCTCTTCTTTGTACAACTTCCAGGTGACCTGTGAGGCTCCTCTCAGGTGTCCCTCCCCAAGAAACCCTGGCTGATCCCACCCACAATCCCTGCCTGGCCTTGCCTCTCTAGCACAATGTGACCTTGCATTCTGGGGGTGGGGTGCATCCCTCTCCTTCTAGAACTTAGGTTCTCACAGGCAGGAACGCCCTGTCGCTCACCTCTGGGTCCCCTGTTCAGGGTGCAGAACCTGATTCTGAACCAGCTCTTGATAAAATTGTGTGCCTCTGGGGCTGGAGAGCTGGGTGTTTGGAAGCAAAGAGGCAGCCGGGACCTGTGCATGGGATCCTGAGCTCCCAGGAACAGGCAGGAAGCCTGCATATTTCTGGGTTGTTGGGTGGGGAGCTGTTGCAGAAGGTGGGAGGGGCTGTCAAATCAGGCCTGCTCCCAGCAAGTGGCAGCAAGGGCCACCTCTAATAACCCCCAGAAGGGCTCAGTAAATGTGTGTTGAATCAGCTGAGAGGCGTCTGTGCAGACTTAGCCATCATGAGAGGCATGAAGAGCCCTTGAATTCCCGCTGTTAGTAAAGATAATTTGGCAGGCAGAAGAGAGGGAGGTTGCATGAGCAGCTTGTAGAGAGAAGCACCCAGCTGCAACAGAACAAGAAGTAGTGTCCGGACAGTTTGAGGTCAAGTGCAGGACTCTGATGGCTTCTGGGAAATGGGGGGAGCCAGGTGCCTTCCTGTATGCAGAACCAGAGCACTGTCCGTAGTAATGGGTGATACACACCCACACTATCATGGTGATGCCATCATAGAGGAAAGGGCTGGTGTCAGGGTGACCAACCGTCCCAACTTTCCTGAGACGGGGGATTTCCAAAGAGCTGACACTTTCGGTTTGCAAACCAGGACAGAGCCCTGGACAAACTGGGACAGTTGGTCACGCTTGGTGGCAGTGGAGGGAGTATCAGTGTCAAGTGGGGCTCGCTTCCCCTCTGCTGTTTAGAAAACGGGAACTCAAGGAGGCATCAATCTGAGTTGCAGCCCCATCCAGATGTTTCAGTGGGGCTATGGGCCTGTATCAAGTTTGCAGGGGGAGGGCTTCCTGGAGGTGGCATGGGTTGGGCCCTCTTCTCTCTACTGGAGGGCTTATCCTAAGGGAGTTGGGTCTCACTATGGTTTGGGGTCACTGTGTTTGGCAGGGGTGCTTTGAGGGTTAATGCATATATAAGGGCCACGCCTTATGTGCAAGCTGCATGTGAGATACGCAGTAAGTCTGAAATTCTCCTGAGCTGTTTTGCCACAGCGTAAAACCTAATGATCACTAGCATGGCTCTGCGACCATGGGTCCCAAGAATTTCAGGGCAGTTTTTACTACAGTGTCAGCATTGTTTTGTTTATTTATTTTTAACTGAGAATAAATTCACATCACATGTAATTTGCCATTTTATTTTTTTTTAAGATTATTTATTTGTTTATTTATTTGAGAGGGAGAGCAAGAGTAGCAGGGAAGGGCAGAGGAAGAGGGAGGGGAAGAGGCAGACTCCTCACCAAGCATGGAGCCAGACGCGGGGCTCAATCCCAGGACCCCCAGATCACGACCTGAGCCAAAGGCAGACACTTCACTGGCTGAGCCACCCAGGCATCCCTAGAGCATTTATTATTTTTTAATACTTGTGAGATGCATGGTTTGCACATGGTCTCGAAGTCACGCACTTTACTCCTGCCCAGGGCTCTGGGGTTGAAATTCTGTGGTTTCTGATCTGAGAGAGAAAGTGCATCCCACCATGGCCCTTACAGAGGAGGAGAGCTGGAGCTTTCACCTGTCCTTTCCACATACCATTCTGTGAGACAGCCTTTGCCCGTGATGCTTGTCCTTATTTTCATGCTGTATTTTGTTCTTCAAACTCTACATTTGCAAGCATCATCATGTTGAATCTCTGGATCTTCAGTAGCAAGCCAACCCTGTTTTCACTACTGGGAGCTTGAAGGAGGGGAGTTGTGCCTGCTTCTTGTCTGGAGATTGGGGGAGGGGGCAGGGGGACTGTAGAACTAAGCTGTGCCAGTGTGGTATGAAAGAACTGTAAAGTGCCATCTAGACATACAGCATGTAGACATGTGGACCTATGAGAGAGGCCCAAGGTCTGTCTGGTTCCACAACCCATGCTTTTGATGACTTCTCTGTACTACCCTTTCTCTCTTCATCAGGGATTCCTGTCACAAAGGAAGGCTTTCCATTTTATAGCCTTGTCTCTCTACTTGGAACTAGGGCTTGGCATGTTTTCCTTCCTTCCTCTCTCCTTACCTCCCTTTCTTGATTCCCTATTTACTTTTAGTCCTCCTCCCTTCCTTTCTTCCTTTCCTCCCTGTTTCTCTTCTTTCTTTCCTTTTAAAATTCCTTCTCCTTGTTTCCTTCCTTCCCTCCTACCTTCCTTCCCTCCTCCTTTACCGTTAGGATTCTCTCATTGTCTATGCTATCGTCCTACAACCCTGGGTAAATACCTCAGTTAACCCACTACTTCATACAATATCTTGTAAAAACTGGACCCTAAGATTCATATTAGCTTCCCGCAGGCAGCATTGCTGAAAGAACATGGAGGACACTCCCTAGCCCACCTTACAGGTCTGTGGCAGACAGGGTGAGATAGCATACCAAGAGCTCCACCTACAGGAGGAAAGTGCTGGGTATTTTCCATGGATCTTACCCTTCACCACCCCCCACCATGCTTTCTCCACATTTTGCGGCCTTGTCCTGTGCCCTAGGAGACCAGCCCTTCCATGGTCTGTGTCACATGGACTTCTGGTTAGGTTTGGCCAGTGGCAGGCACTGACATGGGCTTAGAGGGTAGAAAGAGAGAGAAGTCAGATTATGTGTTCTTTCTGTTTCCTTCCTGTCCAGCCATGGTTCTGGAAAGGGCAGCATTCCTCAATGACCACAACTGCTATCAGGCTACCTTCTTCCATAGCTCCTTCTCTTACCAGGTTCTAGTATTACTTCCCTCTCTTGGCCTCTTCTGGTCAAGGGTTATTTCCCTCTGTTACTAGTCCCTGAACACCTTATCATCCCTTGTTCTTTTATTCCTGTCCACATCTTCATTCAGTTCATCTCGCATAAATCCTTTGAGTGTGCCATCTATCTCTTGCCAGGACCGTGCCTCATACAAGCAGGACAAGGAGCCACCCTAGGACTGGGGCCAGGATAGTGCCATTTCCATCGAGCCTGGGGTTCTCTTCTCCATCAAGAGAGAGCACATGTTGTCAGAACCATGGGTTTGGGTGCTAGAAAAAATGGTGAATCGAAATCTGAAATTGGAGTGCAAAAGACATTCTTTCATACAAGGCTCTTGGGCTTTGTGTGAGGAAGTGAGGTATGAAGGCCAGGCTTTGCTAGGACTATCAGACTCTAAACAAAGCAGATGGTACAGAATCCTATTCACTTCAGACTTACTGGTCTGTGTCAAGGTGGCTCAGTGCTCTCAAATCCAGACTTCATGGGAATGAACAATCTTATCTGAATCAGAGAGAGTGATAAATCAGGATATCATTTTAGTCCTTAGTAGGGCAGTGTGAGTACAGCGTATTTCCTTTGTCTACATTGTTCCCAAGCCAGCTATCTGGCAGCCTCTATGACCTCCTGGAATGATAGTAATCATCTGAGGTGACTATTGTGGGTCTCCTGGTTTGTGTTAATTGTTCCCATGGCTGGAATTCAACAATGTCTGTGCATGTCTCATAACTTGGAGGGGAGGCAACACAAAGCTATTTATTTGCATCAGTATCAAATCGCATAGGGCACCTGTGTAAAGGAGGTTTTCATGGGCACCAGGGGAGACATGAAAATAAAGAAGATGGTGCCTCATTTTTCTTGGGTGTTGATTTTCCTGCCTAGCCTCAGACACATGTATTTGATCCCTATATGTAGAGAGAAGCTACTGGCAAAAGCTGATGGACCTGGTTCCCCTCTGAAGTGTGATAGTGTGGGAGGGAGCGCTCCCTTGATGCCTCGACAATTTGCAATTTCGGCAGTCTAAGGGGGCTACACTCTTCATACAGATGTATTAGGAAGAAAAATTATGCAGTCTGGAAATAAGGCAAAAGGGTGTCCTTCCCATGTCATATTGGAACCTTGTCTAACAAATCCGCCTAAAAATTATTTAATTCTCTAAGGAAATGCATTTCATGTGACTTACTATTGACTATTGATTAAGGCCAAGTCTTTATGAAGTCTCTGTTAACTTGCAAATTTTTGTTTGTAGGGATGCAAGTGATTCAGTCCAGTAGAAAAGACTGTACCCAAGGTAACAATTGTATTTCCCCACAGTCCATTAACTAGTATTGTATCTAATTTAGTAATCTTATTCTAGAATTATTTCTTTTAGTGCCTCTATGCATTCTTTCCAATTCTCCTTTGACTCAATTTACCATACTGCTGTTTCTCCTTCAATGAGTTAAATAAAATTGGTATAGGTGCTAACTTTATATTTTGTACTAGTCATATTTTTTAAAGATTTTATTTATTTGAAAGAGAGAGAGAGTGCCTGGGGGGCTCAGTTGGTTAAGTGTCTGCCTTCTGCTCGGTGGTGGTTCCAGGGTCCTGGGATTGAGCCTGGAGTCAGGCTTCCTGCTCACCAGGGAGCCTGCTTTTCCCTCTCCCTCTGCCATCCCCCCTGCTTGTGCTCTCTCACTCTCTCTGTCTGCCAAATGGATATATGAAATCTTTAAATGAAAAAAAAAAAAGAGAAAAGAAAGAGAGAAAGAAGGTAGATGAGCAGAGAGGAAGAGCAAAGGGAAAGGAAGAAACAGGCTGCCTGCTGAGCATGGAACCCAACGTGGGGCTTGATCCCAGAACCCTAGGATCATGACCTGAACTAAAGGCAGATGCTTAACTGACTGAGCTACCCAAGTGCCCCTGTACAAGTCATATTTTTAACTTTCTAAAGATTATGCTTTGACGGTGGACAGTGGTAGCTGTGGCATGGATGAGGGACTCAGAAGATGTTTTATTGAGCAATGTGAAAAGAATGGTGGGCACTGTTAACTATAGCTGACAGATATGTTTGTGAGGACATTAGATACACCTCCTGATGACTCCTGGACATCACTTGGTGAAATAAATATTTTCCCCAAAGTTCTTGGTTTTATCTTGACTGTGAAGGTGAAAGGAAGTCAGAAGAGGGAAACAGCCCAAGTTTCACTAAGACATTTTTTCAGAACCTTTTCCTGAAAACTTCTGGTTGGTTATCTTTTTGCCAACTCCAACTCAGCATATCTAACACTGACCTTATCTTTTGCCTCAAAGGTACTCCTGCCATTTTCCCGACTCAACTGAATGCCACCTCTGTTCATCCAATCCTTTAAGCCAGAAACTGGAAAGTCCTCTTGGGCTTCTCCTGCTTCTCCATCTTCTACCTATAATCAGTATTGTCAACCTAAATAAAGAAGTAAACTGAGGCAAGCTGGAATTACCAGAAATTGAGTTTCTTCAGGAATAGTAGAGGAATTGCAATTTGGAGAACCCATGCTGTAGGAAGCTACAGGCTAGTCCATCAAGGGCTGGAGGTGGGCTGTATTCATGCGCAGAGTACAAAGAGGGGTAAGTCCAGCCCCTGTCCAAGCAGTAAGTTCATTGGCTTGAGGACAAGAGAGATTCCTGGTGGGTTTTCATTGGTCAGGAGATAAGCCTCAGTCTTCTTGTAAATCAGACATTTAAGGGAAACTGGTCTCTCAATTCGTAAGTTCCATTCTTCCAAGTGTGTATCCATGAGAGTCTCCGTTTTGCATCCTCCAGTTCCATTTTATTTATTTATTTATTTATTTATTTATTTTAAATGTGTATTTTTTTTTAGTAATCTCTACACCCAACAGGGGACTCAAACTCATGATCCAGAGATTGAGAGTCACACACTCTACTGACTGAGCTAGCCAGACACCCCCTTCGGTTCCATTTTAATTCTATTTTATTTCATTTTTTTGTTTTTTTTTTTAAGATTTTATTTATTTATTTCACAGAGACACAGTGAAAGAGGGAATACAAGCAGAGGGAGTGGGAGAAGGAGAAGCAGGCTTCCTTCCGAGCAGAGAGCCCAATGTGGGGCTTGATCCCAGGACCCGGGATCATGACCTGAGCTGAAAGCAGACACTTAACGACTGAGCCACCCAGGTGTCCCTCGTTTTATTTTTATTTAAAGATTTGTTTTTTAAGTTTTAAGATTTATTTATTTATTTATGAGAAAGAGAGGATGAGTATGCACACAAGTGGAGAGGGAGGGGCAAAGGGGGAGGGAGAAGCAAACTCCCCACTGAGCAGGGAGCCCAATGCAGGGCTCGATCCCAGGACCCCCGAGATCATGACCTGAGCTGAAGGCAGACGCTTCACTAGACTGAGCCACCCAGGCATCTCTTAAAAAAATTTTTTTAAGTTTTATTTATTTAAGTTATCTCTATACCCAACATGGAACTTGAAGTCATGACCCCAAGATCAGGAATTGCAAGGTCCTCGAATTGAGCCAGCCAGGCACTCCTAAAGATTTTTTAAAAGATTTTATTTTTAAGTAATCTGTACACCCAACATGGGGCTCGAACTCATAAACCCAAGATCAAAAGTCACATGCTCTACCCAGTGATCCAGCCAGGAGCCCCTCCAGTTACATTTTGGAATGAAATTCGTTTGTATACCCAAGTCTTACTAATTCTGTCTCATAAACATTTATCCCTTCTTGTTCAGTCCTCTTGTTACTACTTTCTCAGTTCAGTTCTTTATCACCTCTCACTTGATGAGAGTCCTCACCTGCCTCAGGTTCACCTTTCTTTTTTTTTTTTTTTAAGATTTTAGTTATTTATTTGACAGACAGAGATCACAAGTAGGCAGAGAGGCAGGCATGGGGGGGGCGGGGAGCAGGCTCCCTGCTGAGCAGAGAGCCTGATGTGGGGCTCGATCCTAGGACCCTGAGATCATGACCTGAGCCTAAGACAGAGGCTTAACCCACTGAGCCACCCAGGCACCCCTCACCTTTCTTCTCACCCATTCTGCAGGCCTGGTTTATATCATGTTGCCAGTTTCATCTCACTAAAAGAAAATTGTAATCATGTTACTCCTCTGATTAAAACCCTTCAAGTGGGGTGCCTGAGTGGCTCAGTGGGTTAAAGCCTCTGCCTTTGGCTCAGGTCATGATCCCAGGGTCCTGGGATTGAGCCCCGCATTGGGCTTTCTGCTCATCAGGGAGCCTGTTTCCTCCTCTCTCTCTGCCTGCTTCTCTGCCTACTTGTGATCTCTCTGTCAAATAAATAAATAAATTTTAAAAAAAATACATAAAATAAAACCCTTCAAGGGAAGCCAGTGCAGAATTGGAATGGATAGAATTTAATGATGGAATGGATAAAGCAATCAAGGGCATGAAAAAAAATCAAGGGTTTCTTGCTGCCTATAGGAAAAAGTCCAGTCCAGGCTCTTTTCTTTTTTTTCCAGTCCAGGCTTTTACCACTATTTTATAACCCAATCTCAACATGTTTTATCAGCCTTGTCTCATCTCCAGGCCCTCCCTAGCAAACATCCTAGCAAACATCCTGTACTGTAGTTATATTGCACTTCTCACCATGCTCTTTTGAGCTTCCTTGTTTTTGTGCTTTCTGTTCCCTTTGTCTCAAATGACTTCATTCCTTTTCATTTGTGACTATATTCCTAGTCACCTGTCAGACTCCTCCAGGTGGAAGTCACCGGTGTGTCCTTAAATTTTACACACTACACACCTTACTTACCTCACCCTAGTCCCAACACTGGTAGCCCTTGAAAATACCACTATTAGATAATATTAAGAAAAGGAACAAAGTGAAACAGAGTATTAAAGTAGTCTCACCTTTGTTATGAAAAGAAGGAAAAATTTCAAAAGCATTCATATATCTATTTATCTATTCATCTTTTTAAAAAGAAACACAAGACAAATAAACCAGAATACAACCAGGTTGACCACTTACAGGAGGCTGGGTCAGAGAGGAGAGATGGTGCAGGAAAGACGTGGGAAGGAATGACACTCTTGAGTATGCATTACTACATAGTTTTGACTTCTGAAGCATATTAATATTCTATATATTCAAAAATGGGATGAGAAGGGGGAGGTGCTCCTGGCTGGCTCAGTCAGAGGAGTGTGCAACTCTCAATCTTGGGGTTGTGAGTTCAGGCCCCAAGTTGGGTGTAGAGATTACTTAAATAAATGAAATTTAAAAAAAAAGGGTGGGGAGATGACTCAACTGAAAGCAAATGGAACAAATGAACCACATTGTATTTCTTTTTTTTTTTAAGATTTTATTTATTTATTTGTCAGAGAGAGAGTGCGCACGAGAGA
This sequence comes from Meles meles, assembly GCF_922984935.1. Lineage (NCBI taxonomy): Eukaryota > Metazoa > Chordata > Mammalia > Carnivora > Mustelidae > Meles > Meles meles. The sequence continues at coordinate 105,314,524 of NC_060087.1, read as the reverse complement.
GCTAGCACAGGCAGACAGAGTGGCAGGCAGAGGCAGAGGGAGAAGCAGGCTCCCTGCTGAGCAAGGAGCCCCATGCCTGAGCCGAAGGCAGCCGCTTAACCAACTGAGCCACCCAGGCGTCCCGACCACATTGTATTTCAAATAATCACATTTAAAGAGGAGGTAAGGGTAGTAGAAAGGACTAATTCGAGTCATTTATGAACTCCTGGTCTGAGATGAGATGGAGTTATGAGGCAAGCAGAATTGCAAACAAATACTGAACTCTCTTTAGTAGGCTTGGTTGTGGTAGAGGTATAGGCAAAATAATTCTGAAATGACTCAAGATAAAGCATTGAGCAAATGAATAAATGGATCAATGTAGTTGGGCATCAGGGTTCTAATTGTGAAAGGAGGGACATACAAATATGAAATGGGGAAAGGCAAGAAAGAACCCTGTGAGGATGGATTGGAATTGGAAGGATTGGTATGAACTCATTATTTCTGAAATATGTATATATGCATGTTAATATGCTCATTATATATATACATATACATACATACATATATATACACATATATATACATACATATATATATACACATATATATATACATGTGCATATATTTACTAGTTCTGTCTAATGAAAGGGCTCAGAGGCAAAGATATCCCAATAGTAATGAGTACACCTGGTGCTCAGATCTTTATCTCTAATAATGTTTCCTCCCTAAAAGGAACCAGGCTCTCAGAATAATGGCAGATTGTAGGGCTGGGACAAAGTAGGGATGAAATAAGTCTGGAACATCTTTTTTTAAATAGACTCTGTGCCCAGTGTGGAGCCCAGTGCAGGGCCTGAACTCATGACCCTGAGACCAAGACCCGAACTGAGATCAAGATTCAGAAGCTCAAACCAACTGAGTCATCCAGGTGCCCCAAACCTGGAACATCTTTTATGTCATAAAGTAAGGAAGTGCTTTAAAAACAATGAGGGCATGTCATAAGTACACAGGAGCCAGCTTGAAGGAGCTCCCATTGGCCAAATCTGGGAGTATTTGAGCACCAAAATAATTCAGTGTAGGATAAATTATAAATCATTGAAAAAAATAGAAATCCATGAGTCCATATGGACAGTCCATCCATCCACCTATGTCATCTAATCCATCCATCCACCCATCTGTCCATCCATCAATAAGGGAGGAGGGCAGGCTCTTGTTTAAAGTAGAATGCCTAGTGCCCACTGATTATTGTAGAAAGAATTCTGCAGTAGGAAAGTCAGAGTTTTATAACTATTTTAGTAAAGATTGAATCAGGCAAGACTCATCAAAGGGTACTAAATCCAGGGGGAGTTTTTTGGGGTGCCCAGCTGGCTCAGTCAGTAGAATATAAACACTTGATCTCAGGGTCATGAGTTGAAGTCCTATGCTGAGCACAGAGCTTACTTACTTAAAAATAGATAAATAATTCCAGGAGAATTTTTTATGAGCAGCAGAATATTTTCATTGCTTTAAGATGTATCCCCTATAGAATTGCTTATTAGTTTCAAGGAAGAAAAAAATAATTATATAGCAGAGAAATCTGACAACCCCTTAACTAGGTGATTAAAATGAGCATTACTGGGGCACCTGGGTGGCTTAGTCAGTTAAGTGTACAACTCTTGATTTTGGCTCAGGTCATGATCTCAGGGTCATGAGATAGAGCCCCACATTGGGCTCTCCACTAGACATGGAGCCTGCTTAAGATTCTCTCTCTCTCTCCCTCTCCCTCTGCCCCTGTTTGCATGCTCTCTTTCTCTCTTAAGGACAAATGAACATCATGTACCTCCAGTGGTAAAACCCTGAGAAGGACATGACACTGCCTATGGAAGATTCCAGGCAAGAATACAGTGGAGGGCACCTGGGTGGTTCAGGGGGTTATGCATCTGCCTTCTGCTCAGGTCATGATTGCAGAGTCCCCAGATCAAGTCTGGCATCAGGTTCCCTGCTCAGCAGAGAGCCTGCTTCTTCCTCTGCCCTTCACCTAGCTTGTGCTCTCTCTTTCCCTCTCTCTCAAATAAATCAAATCAAATCAAATCAAATAAAAAGAACACATACAATGGAATAAAAGGAATGACACATGCCACCACATGGATAAATCTTGAAGACATATGCTAAGTGAAATAAACCAGACACAAAAAGGACAAATATTTTATGAGTCTACTTATATAAGGTACCTAGAGTATTCTAATTCCTAGAGAAGGAAAGTAGAATGGTAGGTATCAGGGGCTAAGGAGAAGGAGGAATGGGAAGTTACTATTTAATAGGTACAGAGTTTCAGTTTGGGAAGGTGAAAAAGTTCTAGAGATGGGTGATGGTGTTGGTTGCACAATGTGAATGTATTTAATGCCACTTAACTATACACTTAAAAATACTTAAACTGTGGGATGCCTGGGTGGCTCAGTCAGTAGAGCATGTGATTCTTGATCTCAGGTTCATGAATTTGAGCCTCATGTTGGGCATAAAGTTTACTTTAAAAATAAATACAGGGGCACCTGGCTGGCTCAGTTGGTAAAGCATGTGACTCTTGATCTCAGGTTTGTGAGTTCTAGCCCCATGTTGGGTATTGAAATTGCTTAAAAAAAAAAAGAATACATCATTTCAATTTAATCATGAGGAAATAGTAGGAAAACAAAATAAGAAATAGTTTATTTTTTAAAGGAGGGTATGTATTCTTCAAAAATGTCTATGTCATAAAAGAGAAAGAAAGCAAAAAAAAAAAAAAAAAAAAAAGAATGGGGTTACCTGGCTGGCTCAGTTGGTAGAACATGCAACTCTTGATCTCAGGATTGTGATTTTGATCTCCCATTGGGTATAGAGATTACTTAAAAATAAAGTCGTAAGAGGCACCTGGGTGGCTCAGTTGGTTGAGCATCTGACTCTTGATTTCTGCTCAGGTCATAATCTCAGGGTCATGGTTTTGAGCCTGATGTTGGGCTCTGCTCTCAGCAGAGAGTCTGCTTGAGATTTTCTCTCTCTCCATCTTCCTCTGCCTCTCCCTGCCACCACCCACAAATAAATAAATTTTTAAAAAATAAATAAAAGGGGTGCCTGGGTGGCTCCGTAAGCATCTGCCTTAGGCTCAGGTCATGATCCCAGGCTTCTGATATCGAGACCCATATTGGGCTCCCTGCTTGGTGGGGAGCCTGCTTCTCCCTTTCCTACTCCCCTTGCTTGTGTTCCCTCTCTCACTGGTCTATCTCTGTCAAATAAATAAATAAAATCTTAAAAAAATAAAAATAAATAAAAAAGAAAAGAAAAGAAAATCTTTAAAAAAAAGACAAAGCCTATAGAAATGTTCCAGATTAAAGGAAGCTAAAGAGACAAGTTTAGTTTGTTGGTTCACAAACTAAAGTATATAGGGGTGAGGGGTAATTATGTATAATACTCTTAAATAGTTTAGGGGAAAATATAGGCAGATAGATAAAGCATGCAAAAGCACATGGGCTAAAAAGTTAACATTGCATGAATCTGGGTAAAGGTGTTGGAAGAGGTCACTGAGAGGGCATGACCCCTGACTGACCCATGAGCTAGACCCCATTCAATCAGAGGCTCCTTACCTCCTCTCCTTTCCTGGGAATGTATGTTCTGCCCACCATTCCCACAGTGGAAGCTGTTCCAAGGACACAACCTTGAGAGAATAAAGTGTTGTTGAGACCATCTGGACTATATATGTAACTAGCCCCATTAAGCCCTCTATATATGCCTTTTTTTAGGGGCACCTGGGTGGCTCAGTCAGTTAAGCACTTCCCTTCAGCTCATGTCATGATCCCAGGGTCCTGGGATCAAGCCCCATATCTGGCTCCCTGCTCAGTGGAGAACCTGCTTCTCCCTCTCCCTCTGCCTACTGCCCCCCCCAGTTTGTGCTCTCACTCTCTCTCAAAGAAATAAATAAAATCTTTTTCTCTCCCAAAGAAATAAATAAAATATTTTTTAAAAGATTTTATTTATTTCTTTGAGAGAGATAGAGAGAGAGAGACCGCGCTGGAGTAAATGAGTGGGGGGAGGAGCAGAGGGAGAGGCACGAGCAGACTGTACTGAGTGCTGAGCCCAATGTAGAGCTCCATCCCATGACCCTGAGATCACGACCTGAGCACCCCAAGGCCTCTGTATAAACTTTTAAGATTTAGTGGGTGGGCACAGAGATTTAGTCATCTCATAGCCACCTAAGATAAGACTTGCATGTAAGTTCTTTTGCTTAGTAAATCTGCCACCTACCAATCTAGAATGGTCTGCCTCTTCCTTTGGTTCCCACTGCCCCTCTGTGTACCAGGGCCAATTTTAGATTTCACCTAGGAAGCTGCTAAGGTTTCAAACCAACAAAAGGTGTCCTTCCTGCTACTCTTATTCTAGCACGATTGCCCAAAGCTTGAAATTATCTCCAAATAAAAAGTTCAAAAAACAAAACAGTAGTACCTTTATAGTACGTGTCATAGCATATTGTGATTGTGGCTCCACTAGTCTGTGAGTAATCACAGACACGGACTATGTGGTTTTTTTTTTTAAGTAATCTCTGACCCAATGTAGGGCTTGAACTTCTGACCCCCAAGATCAAGAGCTACGTGTTCCATGGACCGAGCCAGTTAGGCGCCCCAGACTTAATCACCATTGCCAGAGCCTGGGAGTGGGTGGGTACCTTCACAGGTATAGTAGGTATGCAATGCATATTTGATAATTGAACATAAGCATTTGCAATCGAATGCCCCACAAAAGTTGTGCTGATGTGGGTTATTTCCTGGGTGATATGAGGCAAGGATTCAGGCAAGGAAGAAATCTCTGCTGGTTCTCCTATCAAAGCATTTATGGATTTCTTTTCCTTGTGGTTAGTATACCTTTTTTTATGTTATTTCTTTTTTTTGATTATATTATAATTGACATATAAAATGTTAGTTTTAGGTATACAATATAATGATTCAATCCTTTATACATTGCAAAATGATCACCACTATAAGTCTGGTTACCTTCCATCATCATACAGTTACAAACTCTTTTTTTTAATAATGAAAACTTTCAAGATTTACTCTTGGCAACTCTCAAATGTGCAATACAATATTATTGACTATCATCATCATGTTGTATATTACATCACTGTGACATTTATTTTATAACTGGAAGTTTGTACCTCTGAATCCACTTCACCCATTTTACCCACCCTCCTTTCCCTTCCCTTCTGGCAATCACCAGATACCAGAAGTATCTATGAGTTTTGTTCTGTTTTGCTCATTTGTTTTGGTTTTTAGATGGTACATGTAAGTGAAATCTGATGGTATTTGTCTTTCTCTGTCTGAGTTATTTCATTTAGCATAATACCATCAGGGTCCATCCATGTTGTTGCAGATGGCAAGATTTCATTCTTTTTATGGCTAAGTAGTATTCCATTATATACATGTAGCACATTTTTTTTATCCATTTATCCATTGATGGATGCTTAGGTTGTTTCCATATTTTAGCTATTGTAAATAATGCTGCAGTGAACATAGGAAGTGCATATATCTTTTTGAATTTGTGTTTTCATTCTCTTTGGATAAATACCCAGAAGTGGGATTGCTAGATCATATGGTAGTTTTCTTTTTTAAAATTTTGGGGGACATCCATTCTGTTTTTCACAGTGGTGTAGATTTCTTGATGTTATTGCCTCTTCAGGGATTCATTTGATATCACAGGCATTATATCTCTGTAAAGCATGTACTGTGGATTCCTCAGTTCTGAATATGTTAAGACTCTCCTAAAGAAAAGCCCAAGCAATTTTGTGCAGGCTGCGTTGAGATTTACCATTTCCTGCATCTCTGTAATTGAGAAGACACCCTGAAAAATTTGTGAACACTCCCACACCACCTTCACAAAAAGATATGATTGTTAAGCCACAAAGAAGTCACATGATTCACTGAAGAAACTCTCTAAACAAGTGCCTGCCTCATATCTGCCTCTAATTAAGAGAATGACTCATCAGTATTCCATGATGGTTGTTTTTGCTACTGCTTTTGACTATTTTCAAAACCATAACTCAAAAAATTGTTTTAATCATAATTCACTCATTCATTAAATTAAAAAAATTGTTGAATATCTACTGTTTGAGGGCTATTGGTCACTGAGGATACAGTAGTGAATAAAACAGATATGTCTCTGGTGTCATGGAGTTTACAGTGTAGTGGGGGAGACAGATATTAGACAAATAAGTATATCAGAGATTACCTTTGTAAAACTCAACATTTAAAAAAAGATACAACAGATTTCCAGGCCTAAGAGTCAATGTTCCTAGAAATTATTTCTTTAGGAAGATTTGGTGTATACATTTTGTGGTTTTACAAAATTATCAGTTAGAGTCTTTCTATATATCTCCTCCTTGGATTGAAAGTTAATGCTGTTGGTTTGTCATTAGTAGAAGTAATAGAATTAACTTGTCAGCAATTTTCTCAGTAACTTAAGAAATGAGCCCTGTATCAGTAACCAGTGGCAATAGATGGCACACTCACATTTTTTGAAAGATGCATTTAATTGAGTAACTATGTGCAGAATTTAAGTAGTGTAGGTAGTGCGTCGAGAATCCACAAGTGATATTCCGGAAGTGATATTCCAGAACGTGTGGCTAGCTGTTAACACCCTTATACCTAAAGCAGCAGAGGGAGAGAGTGATTTCTTGAACCTGGATTGGGGAGAGCAAGGGCCTTATGGCAAGGGCTACTTGATGAGAGGGACTATGACCTTCAGGTGAGGGAAACTGCCAGTCAGCCTACAGAAACTTCTCAGAGAACAAGTCATAGAAGTAGGTAGCCCAGCTTTGTCCTCCTCCATTCCTGCGATTTCTTGCCAGTCCTCTCCATTGGCCAAACCTGACTGGAAGCCAGTGGCCAGGGAACTCACCGATATCTGTATGTGGGTGAATATGGAGCAGAGTGGGGAGTGGATCCAGAGGTGAAAATCAATAAAGGACAAGGAGCACAGGTCCTTAGTACTCTCTTCTCACCACCGCCTAGATCTTGACTCCACCTCTCTTACATTTTATTTTCTAATCTTACCATCTCTTACTCCCCCCTTTCTAATGTAAAACTGAGGCTCATCTTTGGAAGCTAATCCTTGTAACCTTTTCCTAGTTGTTGTAGAGGCTACTTTGAGACCACAGGGTTGAGCCATGGAAACTTGGTTAAGGCAAAAGAGACCATGGTATCCCAACCCCCTGGCTGAATCCAGACAGGCCCATCAGGTGACCCATCTCAAAATAGCTATAGGCCCTAAGTAACCAACGGGCTGCTATGCACAACCAGGCTCAGTTACCAAAAAAGGGGAAATCCCATACATCCCCCTCCCTCCTCACTTTCCCCCTTTAAATACTGTCTGCACCCACCACCTCCCTGCAGACTATCTCTGCTTTGCTCCCTTGTGTGGTGTATTCAATAAACTTCTAGCTCCTTTGTGCAGCCTTGGGTAAATTCTTTCACTACTGGGGCCATCAGCTTCCACTCCATCAGGTGGCTCCACATTTGGGGGCCCCCATTGGGTGGGGAGACACACCACAGTTGCAACTTCTGGCCTTCTTCCTCCTTCCCTCATCCCTTTGACCAAGATGTTTTCACCTGCTCTGGGTAACCTTGCCCAGTTCAGCCCAAGGTCTGGAACACAATTTCAGCGAAGGCCCTCATAGCAAGAACTTCTTCCTTTAGCCTGGTGAGTGTGGCAAGTGGATGTAACAGAATGAGATGGGAAGCCCTTACTTGTGTTAAACTAGTAACTCAGCCACCACTCCAGTTCTGTTTACCTCCACCCCCACCCCTTGCCTGGCAACCACACCCATGATTAGGATCTTTGAGAACAAAGACACTGAACTCCCAACAACCAGATTCAAAGATACCACCTACCTCAGCAGAGGAAGGATGAAAATGGTTGGAGAGTCTATGAACCCGAAGAACTAGTATTTCTTGCCCAGGCCGGATGATGAAATTTTTTTTTTTTTTGGATGATGAAATTTTTAAAAAGGCAGGCTAGTAAAGAGTTCTGGCATGCATGGGAAAGAAACTCCCAATTTCAGTACTGTGGCTACCTTTGGAGAGGGAAGGTAAAGAGATCCAGGAGAAGTACAGAGGGAGCTCCAACTGGGGTTATATTTTATTTCTTAATAACAGAAACGCTGAAGCATATGGAAGAAAATGCTAGAATTTGCTAGTGAATGGTAGGGTGCTACTTATGAAATTCTTTGTTCTTTTCTCTGTGTGGAGAGTACAGTTGGTGGGGCGGGGCTACATGTGACCCAGGAAAGCAGATAGGATGTACAGAATAGTGCAATTATCTGTCTGCCAAGGTCCCAGTGGTGTTTTGGGAGCAGGTTTCTTAAGTCTAGCCATGGGCTAACTGCCTCAGCGGGCTCTGGAATCCTGATACTAGGAGTTTGGAGACTGATAAAGTTCACATTCCTAGCTCTGCTTCACAAAAGAGGTACTCCTCTGTAGGAGTTCAGAGCCAGTCTGGAGAGCCAGCCTGTAGAGCCGGCCTGCCCAGGTCAGATCTTGGTTGGGGAACGTCCTGTCTGTGTCCCAGTTTCCTCATCTGTAAAAGGGGATGAGAATGTCAACCCATGTCAAAGGGTTGTTGAGAGGATTATGGCCACAGGCTTAATTTTATGCTATTTTTAGGCTGTTTTTCTCCCAGACAAGCTAAACTAATGAGAGCAATCCTCTCATGTGGGGTTGGCAAACTTTTTCTGTAAAGGCCAAGTGCTAAACAGTTGAGACTTTGCAGGCCATACAATTTCTGTCCCAAGTGATGTAGGACAGATGTTGGGGTTCAAAGCGATGGCCAAGAAAGAATTCTTGAGACGTCTTTGGTGCAAAAAGTGGTTTTATTAAAGCACGAGGTGGGGGGGCAGGACCCATGGGCAGAAAGAGCTGGGGTCATAAGAGTGACCCATTATACACTTGCAAGTTGGGAGGGTGTTAGGAACAGAACAAACCTCCAAGGTATTTTGGAAATAAGTTTTCCAGGATCATGAGGGGCCTAGCTATTGTTAGGAAAGGGCATTTATTACTGTTTAGTAAACTCTCAGTCAAGAGATCCTTCAGATATGTATCAGTGGGCCTTATGGAGGATGATTCCTAATGTGTATGGGGGGGGGGTGTGGGGGTTGAAATAAAGGGATCTCCAAAGGAATTTCGTATATTTAAAGTAGACTCAGAGGATCCTGGAGGGTCCGGCTAAGATTGCCTTTTGCTCTTAGCAAAGTGTCAACATTTAGGCAGTTGAGTCCCTAGAGGAATGTCATTCTGCCTGTTTCAAGAACTTGTCAATGGGCTGTAAGTCGTAAGGAAATTTAATAATTTTTCTTTTGCTTCTGTTGCCTTTCCCATATCACCAACTACTTAACTCTGGTGTGTAGTGAGAAAGCAGTCATGTACAATACATAAACAAATGGATATAGTTGTGTTCCGATAAAATTTTAGTCATTACATCCATTAATAACCAGTGGGAGCCAGAGGCCTGAGTTTTCAGGGTTCAAGAAGGGATTGGGGGAGCAGGGACTTCATTATCCTTTGGGGAGAGGAGATGCATCGCAAGACAGGCCATGAGGGTGGCTGTAAGAGATTGACTTCTGAATGGGAAACAGCTTAAAGGGGAGCTCTGTGAGCTGTGGAGGAGAAAGGAGGGAAGAATTAGGGAAGAGTTCGCTAAATTATTTGCAACTTCACATAGGTATGCCCCTTGTGGGTTCTAGGGGGTCTTGATGTACTGCCTTCCTCAGTCCTTAGGACAGCCAGGCAAGGACTAGTGTGGCCGAGCCCCTAGGCTAATCATCCGTGTCCATGAGCCATCTATCCATTTAACACAGTGTGCTCTAAAAAATAAGTTTCTATGAAGATTGTTTTTGGGTTTTTTTTGTTTTTTTTTTTTAAAAAAAGGCCTCAAATGGAGTCACTTGCAAACCAAAACTTAATTGCAAGTTTTAACGTGACCTTTAACCGGTCAATCTGGAATTTCCTGATCAACACTGGTGAAACAATCTGCATGATAAGACCCCCTGCCCTGGTCCAAGGGAAGGTGACCTTGCCTGAAACAATCCTTTCTTTTCTTTTGCTAATAACTTCCTTGTTTCTGCAGGTACAAACCTTCCATTATGTATAACTCTTTTGTACAGGGCCTTTCTATTTGCTAGATGGGATGTTGCCTGATTCAGTAATTGTTGAGTAAAGCCAATTAGCTCTTCAAATTTACTCAGTTAAATTTTGCTTCAACTGTACCAGGACAAGAAATAGTCGGGGGAAGCACCAAATTAGGAAATAAGGAGTACCCAGGGTACCACTCCTGATTTTCCCCCCAACCTAACTGTATGTACAGCTTTGAAAGACATGCCTGAGACCTTAAGTCAAGAACTGCTTAAGGTATTCTATATCAGGTAATGGCAGATCAGGTAATTCAGACCAACCCTCCTTTAAAGACAAGTAAAAAAGGTGGACAAAGTCCATTTTATTAGTTGAACATTGAGGAAGTATTTAGGTAGTAAGAGAATTTCATGATCTACTTTATGTCAGACATTTTAAAAACAGATATATTTATTTATTTGAGAGAGAAAGAATGAGTAGGAGGAGCAGAGGGAGAGAGAATTTCAAGCAGACTCTGCACTGAGCATGGAACCTGACACGGGGCTTGATCAGAGGACACAGATCAGAACCTGAGCCGAAACCAAGGGTTGGATGCTTAACCGACTATGCCACCCAGGAGCCCCACATGTCAGACATTTTTTTTTTAAAGATTCCATTTGTTTATTTCATAGAGAGAGGGATCACAAGTAGGCAGAGCAGCAGGCAGAGAGAGAGGGGGAAGCAGGCTCCCCACTGAGCAGAGAGCCCAATGCAGGGCTCCATCCCAGGACCCTGAGATCATGACCTGAGCTGAAGGCAGAGGCTTAACCCACTGAGCCACCCAGGCACCCCACATGTCAGACATTTTAACATTAAAATAAAATGGATAAATTCTTTGAAAACACAGTTTGTCAAAATTAATACAGTAAGAAAATCGAAAGCTCAAATAATATTAAAGTTTCAGGCCCAGAGCTCTTCAAAGTTGAGTTCTACTAAATATTTGAAGAAACAGCTCCAGTCTCTTCCGGAGACTAGAAATAGGATATTGCCCAACTTTATGAGGCTCCTCTAACCTTATTACTAGAATGACAAGGACAGTTTGAAAAAGGCAAAACGATAGGCCAATTTTATTCGTCAACATAGATGCAAAACTCCTAAACCAAATTTTAGCAAACCAAGTCCAGTAATATATGGAGGAAGGATAATATATCTTGAATAGGTTAAGTTTATGCCCAGAAATGCAAGTATATTTTGACAAAAGAAGCAATTATTTTAATTGGTCTTATTAACATATTTCTTTTTTTTTTTTTTTTTTCAAATTTTTATTTAGTTAGTTGGGACGCCAGACTGGCTCATTCGGTTAAGCATCTGCCTTTGGCTCAGGTCATGGTCCTGGGATCAAGTCCTGCATTGGGCTTCCTGCTTGGCGGGGAGCCTGCTTCCTCCTCTCCCTCTGCCACTCTGCTGCTTGTGCTCTCTCTATCCGTGATAAATAAATAAACAAAATCTTTAAAAAAAAGATTCTAGTTAGTTAACATATACTGTAATATTGTTTTCAGGAACACAATTTAGTGATTCATGATTTATATATAACATCCAGTGCTCAATATGACAAGTGCCCTCCTTAATATCCATCACCTATTTAGCCCATCCCCACCCAACTCCCTCCATGAACCCTCAGTTTGTTTTCTATCATTTGGGATCTTATGATTTGTTTCCCTCTCTCTCTTTTTTACCCCCTTGTGATAGGTTCATCTGTTTTGTTTCTTAAACTCCACAGATGAGTGAAATCGTATGTGTATTTGTCTTTCTATGCCTGACTTATTTCGCTTAACTTAATCCACTCTAGCTCCATCCACATTGTTGCAAATGGCAAGATTTCATTCCTTTTGATGGCTGAGTAATATTCTGTTGTATACATATACCACTTCTTTATCCATTCATTAGTCAGTGGATATTTGAGTTCTTTTCATAGTTTGATTATTGTTGATAATGCTGCTATAAACAGTGGGATACATGTACCCCCTTTGAATCTGTATTTTTGTATCCTTTGGGTAAATACCTAGTAGTACAGTTGCTGGGTCATAGGGTAGTTCTATTTTTAACTTTTTGAGGAATCTACGTACTGTTTCCCAGAGCGACTGCACCATTTTGCATTCCCACCAACAATGTAGGAGGGTTACCCTTTCTCCACATCCTCACCAGCACTTGTTTCTTGTGTTGTTAATTTTAGCTATTCTGACAGCTCTGAAATGATACCTCATCAGGATTTTGATTTATATTTCCCCAATGATGAGCGATGTTGAGCATCTTTTCATTTATCTGTTAGCCATCTGGAGAGCTTCTTTGGAAAAATGTTTATTCATGTCTTCTACCCATTTCTTAACTGGATTGTTTTTTAAAAGATTTTATTTATTTATTTGACAGAGAGAGAGATCACAAGTAGGCAGAGAGGCAGGCAGAGAGAAGTAGGGGGGAAGCAGGCTCCCTGCTGAGCAGAGGGCCCGATGAGGGGCTTGATCCCAGGACCTTGAGACCATGACCTGAGCTAAAGGCAGAGACTTAACCCACTGAGCCATCCAGGCACCCCTGGATTATTTGTTTTTTTGGCTGTTGAGTTTAATAAGTTCCTTATAGATTTTAGATATTAACCCTTTATCTTATAGGTCATTTGCAAATATTTTCTCCCATTCTATAGGCTGCCTTTTAGTTTTGTTGACTGTTTCCTTCCATGTGCAGAAAGTTTTTATCTTGATGAAGTCCCAGTAGTTCATTTTCCCTTTTGTTTTCCTTGCCTCTGGCAATGTGTCTAGTACGAAGTTGTAATAGAGCTTGAACTTCAGAGTTATGATGTCTCCAGTTTTGCTTTTTCAGGATTGCTTTGGCTATTCTGTATTAATATATTAAAAGGGAAAATCTTTTTTTAAATCTTATTTTATTTTTTCAGTGTTCCAAGATTCATTGTTTATGCACCACACCCAGTGCTCCATGCAAAACATGCCCTCCTTAATACCTACCATCAGGCTCACCCATCCCCTCGCCCCCCTCCCTTCCAAAACCCTCAGTTTGTTTCTTAGAGTCCGTGGTCCCATGGTTCATCTCTGACTCTGATTTCCCCCAATTCACTTTTCCTTTCCTTCTCCTAATGTCCTCCGTGTTATTCTAAAAGGGAAAATCTTGGGGCGCCTGGGTGGCTCAGTGGGTTAAAGCCTCTGCTATCCGCTCGGGTCATGATCCCAGGGTCCTGGGATCGAGACCCGCATCAGGCTTCCTGCTCAGTGGGGAGCCTGCTTCCTCCTCTCTCTCTGCCTGCCTCTCTGCCTACTTGTGATCTCTCTCTCTGTCAAATAAATAAATAAAATCTTTAAAAATAAATAAATAAAAGTGAAAATCTTGTGGTAATCTCAGAAGATGCAGAAAAAACAAAAAATTCAATATCCATTCAAGGGTGCCTGACTGGCTCAGTTGGTAGAACATACAACTTTTGATCTTGGAGTTGTAAGTTCAAGTCCCACATAGGGTATAGAAATTACTTAAAAATAAAATCTTTTAAAAATTCAGTATCCACCCATATTAAAAACTAATAGCAAAACAAGAATAGATGAGAATATTCTTTTTATATTTTTAAAAAACAAAAAAACTAGCATTATCTTTCATATTTTTTTTCTGAACTACCTACCTGCTGTCTGCTTTTATGGCTTAATTAGCAAGCAACTGGGTATGGCCTAAAGAAAACAATGACTGCTGGGGCGCCTGGGTTGCTCAGTGGGGTAAGCGTCTGTCTTCAGCTCAGGTCATGATCCCAGGGTCCTGGGATCAAGCCCATCAGGCTCCCAGCTCAGTGGGGAGTCTGCTTGTCCCTCTGCCCCTCCCTCTGCTCATTCTGTCTTTCAAATAAATAAAATCTTAAAAAAATAAAATAAAGAAAATGGTTACAACTTCTAATTTTTAAAAAACAACTTTAAATTTCAACAGTCTTCTGGAATAGAGAGTAACTGTTCAGTATCTGGCTGTGCTAGAAGTCAGGATGATGGCCCTACAGACAAACGTGTTGTGCAAATCTGTATAAATAAAGCTGCTCTGGAAGCCCTTTGGCAGGCTCAATGGAAGCTGGATTCTCTGGCTAGAAGTAGGGCAGCTGGCAAGCAGGAAGGTAGAGTGTTCTTTTTTTGTGGGTTGAGAATGTGAGAGAGAGGGAGTGTCACCATAAGATTACAAAACAGAATTGAGAAGTGTTATGCAATGAATTGCCTGGGCTGATGGGAGAGCAGGGAGAGAGAGGTTGTCTAGCTTGGAGCCCATTGGATACTTGAGGTACTTGAAGTGCTCCCTCAAGGGTCAGAGCTTAAGGAAACTTAGGTGAAGCCACCCACTAGGGTAGATGAGGTAGTCTATACTGGTATCTTCATCCCCCATTATCCTCACCACCTAGGTTTCTATTATTTGGTTTGCTATTTTAAAATGATACTCTTTGAGGGGCGCCTGGGTGGCTCAGTTGGTTAAGTGTCTGACTCTTGGTTTCAGCTCAGGTCATGATCTCAGTGTCATGAGACAGAGTCCTGTGTCCGTGGAGCCTGCTTGAGAGTCTCTCACTCCATCTCCTTCTGCTCCCCTCTGCCACTCTCTGGTTGTGTGCTTGCTCTCTCTCTCTCTTTCTGTCTCTGTCTCTCTCTCAAATAAAAGAAGAGATCTTTTTAAAAAATGATATCCTTTGACTCCTGCCTATGGCCTATATGGCAATCATTGAGTCACCCCTACATTTCTCCTTCACTCCCTTTTTGGGTTGTATTTCTACTTTGGCAGAAAGCATTCAACTCTTGATTCTCATATTTGTTTTAGTCTTAGATTTATAATTAAACCTACTCAATTCTCATTATGTGTTCTTTTGCCAAAAATTTCCAATTTTCTCTTAGTTGGATGAAACTTGACCTCTAGTAGAATCCTCAGAACGAGTTCTTAAATACAAAGTATCTTTAGTTCTTGAAAGTTTAAAACTAAAATTCGTGGCACGTGATTTTTTTACTTGAGTTTCCTTAAAGTGTTTCTTCACTCTTGTCTTACTTTATGTAATCCTATCAAGTGGTTTGATGCCACCCAATTTTCTTTTTTTGTAGGTCACTCGTTTTCGGTTTTTTCTTCTTTTTGCCTCTAGATCCAAAGGATTTTTCTATTTATCATTAAGGTCTGTCTTATTAGACCTTGTCTCAGAGTTGATGGTCAGTTTTCCCAATTATAAAATGGACTCTTTACTCATTTTTTATTTTTATTTTTTTATTTTTTTAAAAGATTTTATTTATTTATTTGACAGAGAGAGATCACAAGTAGTGAGAGAGAGGAGGAAGCAGGCTCCCTGTCAAGCAGAGAGCCCGATGCGGGACTCGATCCCAGGACCCTGAGATCATGACCTGAGCCAAAGGCAGCAGCTTAAACCACTGAGCCACCCAGGCGCCCCTACTCATTTTTTATTTTTATTTTTTATTTTATTTTTAAGTGATCTCTATACCTGATGTGGGGCTCCAGCTTACAACCCCAAGATCCATAGTTGCATGCTCCACCAACTGAGCCAGCCAGGAGCCCCTAAAATGGGCTCTTTGAATATGTAGAATCAGGTGTTCTTTTACTCTAGAAAGTTTTGTTGTGATTTTAATTTTAAAAAATATTACTTCTGTTCATTATTTGCTTTTTCTTTTCAAGAGATTCCAGGTATATTATATCAAGCAGTTTCCTCTTTAGCTCTTTATTTTGTTTCAGTTTTTCTGGTTCTTTTTCATTGTCATTCTTTCTTTCCTTTCCTGTTTTATTCGATCATATCCATTCTCCTTTGGCTACTTCTTAATTTGGTCTTCTGAGATGATTTTGTCTTTTTGTTCAATTTTTTTTCCTGAGTTCGGTCAGCACTCACTTCATATTTTCCTGGTTGTTTCTATTCTGAGTATGAATTTCTGATTCATAGTATTCTTTCATATCTGTAATTGCTTGTTTAATATATTTAACTCATTTTTTTCTTATACTAGCTTTGTGCAGATGTTGGGTTCTTTTTTCTAGTCATTCTAAAGTGTTCTGGGAGCTCTTGGTTCAGCAATAATAGTTGATGCAATAGGGGAAAAGAAGGTTGGACGCCTTATTTGGTTTATTGGTTCAAGAGCACCCTCTTCTGTTGACATGATGAAGTAGTACAGTTTCTTTAATAAATGGTGCTTTTTGGGGGAAGGGTCGTTTGAACTTCTGATTCTGTGATGCTCTCCTCTAACAGATACTTCTCCCTTCCAAGTTACTGCCTACTTTCTTAAGCCTTTTGTTCAGTGCAGTTTTGAAGAATCCTCCTTTTGACTCTTAGTGTTCAGATCCACCAGGTCTGAAACCTGTTCTTAGTATTTACTTAGAGTGAGCCCTTCTCCTGAGTGTGAACTCAAAGTGATGTTATCATGTTTTATCACTGCTGGTACCCTGAAGAAGCCTCCTCTCTTCCTCACAATTCCTTTAAAGGTTTTATTTGTTTATTAATTTGAAAGAGAGAGAGTACACACCACGTGCATGAGTTGGGGGGTGGTGGACAGAGGGAGAGGGGGAGAGAAAGAGAGAAGCTCAAGCAGACTCCCTGATGAAGGTGAAGCCCAATGTGGGGCTTGATCCCATGACCCTGAGATCATGACCTGAGCCAAACCAAGAGTTGAAGGCACCAACTGAGCCACCCAGGTGCCCCTCTTCCTCAAAATCCCTGTCTGACATTTCATACAAATGTAACTATATAGTATGTGGTCCTTTGTGACTGGTTTCTTTCACTCAGCATAATGTCTTCAAGGTTCATCCATTTGTAGCAGGCCATAGTTTATGTTAGGGTTCATTCTTTGTGTTGTGTTCTATGGTTTTTGACAAAGATGTAATGGCATGTATCCTCCATTATATGTTATACAGAATAGTTCACTGCTCTAGGGGTGCCTGGCTGGCGCTCACTTGGAAGGGCATACAACTCTTGATCTTGGGGTCATGAGTTCAAGCCCCATATTGGGTGTAGATTCCAAAAAAAAAAAATAGTTCACTGTTCTAAAAATCCTCTGTGCTCAACTTAGTCATCTCTCCCTCCCCCAAGCTCCTGGCAACCACTGATCTTTTTACTATCTCCATAGTTTCCAGAATGTCATATATGTAATTGGATTCATACAGTATAAAGCCTTTTCAGATTTGTTTCTTTCACTTAGTAATGTACACTGAAGCTTCTTCCATGTCTTTTAATGGCATGATAGTGCATTTCATTTTTGAACACTGAATAATATTCCATTGTCTAGTTGTACCACAGTTTTTTAAATTTAAATTTAAATTTATTTGTTAATTTTAAATATTTTTATTTATTTATATAATTGAGAGAGAGGGCATGAAGTGGGGAGGGTCAGAGGGAGAAGCAGACTCTCTGCTGATCAGGGAGCCTGACATGGGACTCCATCCTGGGACTCCAGAATCATGACCTGAGCCAAAGGCAGTTGCTAAACCAACTGAGCCACAGCCAGGTACCCAGAATTTTTATTTTTTTAAGATGTTATTTATTTAGGGGCGCCTGGGTGGCTCAGTGGGTTAAAGCCTCTGCCTTCAGCTCGGGTCGTGATCCCAGGGTGCTGAGATCAAGCCCCGCATTGGGCTCTCTGCTCGGAGGGGAGCCTGCTTTCCCTCCTCTCTCTGTCTGCCTCTCTGCCTACTTGTGATCTCTGTCAAATAAATAAATAAAATCTTTTTAAAAATGTTATTTATTTATTTGAGACAGAGAGAGAGCATAAGTGGGGAAGAGGATCAGAGAGATCGGGAGAAGCAGACTCCCCACTGAGCAGTGAGTCCAATGTGGCACTTGATTCCAGGACCCTGAGATTATGACCTGAGCCAAAGGCAGATACTTAACTGACTGAGCCACCCAGTGTCCCTGGATGTAACACAGTTTATTTATCCATTAACTTTTTGAAAGACATCTTTGTTGCTTCCAAGGTTTGGCAATTATGAATAAAGCTGCCTTGCTTTTTTTTTCTGTGTTTCCCATATCTTGCTTCAATTTTGAAAGATATTTTCACCAGCATAGAATTGGTATAACTAAGTTGGAATTAAAAATATTCTTTTCTTTAAAGACTTTATTTATTTATTTGATAGAGAAAGAGAGAGAGAGAGAGAGCAGGAACAGAAGCAGGGGGAGTGGGAGAGGGAAAGTAGGCTTCCTGCTGAGCAGGGAGCCCAATAATGCAGGGCTGGATCCCAGGACCCTGGGATCATGACCTGAGCTGAAGGCAGACGCTTAATGACTGAGCCACTCAGGCGCCCCTAAAAAATCCTTTTAATACCTTAAAGATCTCTTTCTAGAGGTGCCTGGGTGGCTCAGTTGGTTGGGCATTTGCCTTTGGCTCAGGTCATGATCCCAGGGTCCTGGGATCTGGGATGAAGCCCCAAGTCAGCCTTTCTGCTCAGCGGGGAGCCTGCTTTCCCTCTGCCTGCTGCTCCTGTGCTTGTACTCTTTTTCTCTGTGTCAAACTAATCTTTAAAAAAAAAAAACTCTTTCTATCTTTCTATTATCTTCTGGCTCCTTGGTCTGCAGTTTAGAAAATAGATTAATTTGAACAATTTCCTTTAGTTTCTCTTCTGGTTAATTGATTCTGTTTTTAGCTGTGCTTAATCTACTCTGAAACCTATCTACCAAGATCTTAATTTTGGTTATAATTTTCACTTCTATAATTTCTAGTTGGTTTTTTAAAAGAGATTTTATTTATTTATTTGACAGAAAGAGAGAGAGAGCACAAGCAGGGAGAGTGGCAGTGGGAGAGAGAGAAGCACTTTCCTCACTGAGCAAGGAGCTCAATCTATCTAATCTTCTCTATCCCAGGACCCCAGGATCATGGCCTGAGCCAAAGACAGATGCTTAACCGGCTGAGCCACCCAGATGCCCCTAGTTGGTTTGTTTTCAAAACTGTACTATCACTTTTCTAATTTCTAGCTCTTTAAGAAATGTTTAAATAAGGCTTTTCTTAATATCTAGCATCCTTGTGAGTCTGTTTATATTGCCTACTGTTTCTTTTTTTTTTTAATTTATTTGACAGAGAGAAATCACAAGTAGGCAGAGAGGCAGGCAGAGAGAGAGGAGGAAGCAGGCTCCCTGCCAAGCAGAGAGCCCGACACGGGACTCGATCCCAGGACCCTGAAATCACGACCCGGGCCGAAGGCAGAGGCTTTAACCCACTGAGCCACCCAGGCAACCCTGTCTACTGTTTCTGATGGTTCTTGCTCATCTTGCTCATCTTGACATCGTGTGTTGTCTCTCACTATGGATCTAGTTACCTTTAATTATGTGTTGGATATCATATTTGAAAATTATTTATAGAAATAATTTGAAGTCTGGAATGTTCTCTTTTCCTAGAAAAGATTTGTTTGCTCCTTTCCAGGTGCCTGGGGGTATTAAGAATATGGGATTACCTTAATCCGAGTTTAAACCTTGATGTTTTCTGAGCTGTTTAAATGACGAAGTTGAAATGCAGACTTAATAAAGACTGATTTAATTCTGGGTCATCCTTACTCCTGGAGTGTAATCCTTTAGTTTCTAAGCCCAAAGCAAGGAATTGTTTACCCAGGATTCCAACTCCTGTACGCCTAGCTCCATGATGCTACTGAAAGAGCAACTCAGCTTCTCAGATGTCTCTTCGGAGTAGGCAGACACCCTTAGGATAAAAGCATCCCTGTGTGCTTCACTAACGTGGGTTTCTGCCCTCTTTCAGATCTCATACCAGTTACCTGATGGCTCACCTGAAGGCATAAGCAGTCTGGAAGTGATGCTTGAGGATTTTTTGTGTCCCCATTTTCAGAGTGCAGTCCTCTAAGTTCTGTCTCCAGAACAGGGTCTGTGTTGCACTAGGAGTCCCCCTTTGGCTGGTACTTACCTCCAACTGACCTTCATCTCTTTGGTTCCCAATTTCCACTCATTAGTACTACTTGCCTGTTCACTGTTTCCTGTGTGTGTGTGTGTGTGTGTGTGTGTGTGTGTGTGTGTGTGTGTTTGAGAGAGAGAGAGGTTATCCAGGGTCTAGGGTCTATCTTTCTAGTAGCTTCAGGTCACTAACTCATTGTCTCATCTGCTACCCTCACTTAAGAAGCACCTCTAGATTGGCAAATTCCTGTGGATAGAAGAAGCCCCTGGCTAACTTCTTTGTGTTCTGCCCACACAGAGCCCTCACCACTACCACCGTAGTCCAAACTGCCATCATCGCTCTTCTGGATGTAACTGGTCTTCCTACTTCAACTTTTGTTCCCTGTTCTCCATGTGGAAATGAGTGATAATCTAAAAGAATAAATCAGGGGCGCCTGGGTGGCTCAGTGGGTTAAAGCCTCTGCCTTCGGCTCAGGTCATGATCCCAGGGTCCTGGGATCGAGCCCCACATCGGGCTCTCTGCTCCGCAGGGAGCCTGCTTCCTCCTCTCTCTCTGCCTGCGTCTCTGCCTAGTTGTGATTTCCCTCTGTCAAATAAATAAAATATTAAAATAAATAAATAAATAAAAGAATAAATCAGACAGGACACTACTTTCTTTAAAACCTCCCAGGGTGCCTGGGTGGCTCAGCTGGTTAAGTATCTGCCTTTGGCTTGGGTCATGATCTCAGGGTCCTGGGATTGAGTCCCCACATCAGACTCCATGCTCAGCAGGGAGTCTGCTTCTCCCTCTGCCTCTTCCTCTGCTGTTACCCCTGCTGTACTTTCTCTCTCTCTTTCTCTCTGTCAAATAAATAAATAAAATCTTAAAAAAAAAAAAAACCCTCCCAGTGGTAGGATGCCTGGGTGGCTCAGTCGGTTGAGGGTCTGACTCGATTTCAGCTCAGATCATGGTCTCAGGGTTGTGGAATCAAGCTCCACACTGGGCTCCCACTCCGCACTCAGCAGGGAGTCTGCTTCTTTCCCTCTGTCCTCTGTCCCTCCCCACCCCCCAACATGCACGCGCGCGCTCTCTCTCTCTCTATATATATATAAAATAAATATTTTAAAAAATAAAACCTCCCAGTGGCCTTTAAACCCACTCAGAATAAAATTCAAAGTCCTGGGGCGCCTGGGTGTCTCAGTGGGTTAAGCCGCTGCCTTCGGCTCAGGTCATGATCTCAGGGTCCTGGGATCGAGCCCCACATCGGGCTCTCTGCTCGGCGGGGAGCCTGCTTCCCTCTCTCTCTCTCTGCCTGCCTCTCTATTTACTTGTGATCTCTCTCTGTCAAATAAATAAATGAAATATTAAAAAAAAAATTCAAAGTTCTTCCCATGACCTGTAAGGACTTATATAACCTGGCCCCTAGTTACCACTCAGATCTTAACACCCGCGCTTCTGTCACACCAGCTAGCTTCCTTGCTGTTCCTCAAACCAATCATGCTTGAGCCGCAGGGCTTTGTACTTACTTCCTGTAATGCCCTGATATTCACATGGCTGGTTTGTTCACCTCCTTTAAGTTTCCCATCAAGTTTCACCTATCAGGAAGGCCTTCCCTGACCACTCTATATAAAATAGCACTCTTCTCCCTTTATTCTCTATCCTCTTATCCAGCTTTCTTTTCTTTTCTTCTTTTTAAGATATATTTATTTGAGAGAGAGAGAGAGCATGCACGTGGTGGGGAGGGAGAGAGGGAAAGAAAGAAAGAGAATCTCGGACAGACTCCCTACTGAGCCTGGAGCCCGATGGAGAATTCCATCTCACGACCCTGAGATCATGACCCGAGCCAAAATCAAGAGTTGGACACTTAACTGACTGGGCCACCCCAGCACCCCCAGATTTATTTTCTTTATGGCACTCATCACCAATTGTCATATCATATGCTTGTTTTTTTAAAATGCTGTTCTTTTTCTCCCACTAGCTTGTAAGCTCCACCGAAACAGGAACTTTATTTTTTATGTCCAACATCTTAAACAGTGCCTTGCAATTATAGGTGCCATGAAATACTATATTAATGAATTGTGTAAAACCTACATTAGAGAAACTAATTTTTTCCAGAGACATCAAGAGATTGAATTTTGTAAAGGTATTGATTACTCCTAAATTGATTTACAAATTTATAGCAATTCTGATTTTATTTCCTTTTTAAAAAAATTTATTTTTAAGTAATCTCTACACCCAATGTGGGGCTTGAACTTACAACCCCAAGATTAAGAGTTGCATGCTCTACCAACTGAGCCAGCCAGGTGCCCCTATAGCTACCCTGATTTTAAAATCGCATAGTGGGGCGCCTAGGTGGCTCAGTGGGTTAAAGCCTCTACCTTCAGCTCGGGGTCGTGATCCCTGGGTCCTGGGATCCAGCCCCACATCAGGCTCTCTGCTCGGCAGGGAGCCTGCTTCTCCTCCCCGCCCCCCCCCCCCCCCCGCCCCCGCCTGCCTCTCTGCTTACTTGTGATCTCTCTCTGTCAAATAAATAAATAATCTTAAAAAAAATAAAATCCCATGGTACTTTTGGGATAGTTGAAAAGATGATCTTAAAGATTCATCTAAGTAGAGGCTTCTGGGTGGCTCAGTCAGTTAAGCACCTGTCTTCGGCTCAGATCATGATCCCAGGGTCCTGGGATTGAGCCCCACATTGGGCTCCTTGCTCAGCAGGGAGCATGCTTCCCTCTCGCCCCTGCTCATGCTCTTACTATCTCTCTCTCTCAAATAAATAAAAAAAAGTCTTTGAGGGACGCCTGGGTGGCTCAATCAGTTAAGTGTCTGCTTTCAGCTCAAGTCATGATCCTGGGGTCATGGGATCGAGTCCTGCGTTGGACTTCCTGCTCAGTGCGGAGCCTACTTCTCCCTCTGCCTGCTGCTCCCGGTGCTTCTGCGTGCTCCACTCTGTTACAAATAAATTAATAAAACCTTTAAGTAGAACTTAGAAAAACAAATGAAATCTTTGAAAAAAAATTCATCTAAGTAAAAACATGCAAGAATATCTGGGAAAGTTATAAAAAATAAATTAGAGGGAAATCTAGCTCTACTAGATATTAAAACAATTTTTAAAGTATGGTATGATAATTAAAATAGTAAGCAGAGGTGCCTGGCTGGTGGTAGAACGTGCAACTTTTTATCTTCAAGCCCCAAGTTGAGTGTGGAGACTACTTAAAAAAAAGAAGCAGAGTAGAAGGTTTGGAAACAAACCAAGTGCATACAACAATTTAGATTTTGGTAAAGGTAGCATTTTGAAATCAGTAGAGAAAAGATAATATTGTAAAAGGTATCTGGAAAGCTAGTTAGCTAGTTGGAAAAATAAAGATCATGTACTACCTTATTCCTTATTCCAAAATACATTGAAATGTACCAAAGATATAATAGAACCATAAAAATAGCATAAGAAAAAAAATGGGTGAGGCTTTTGTAAGGGTGGCAGAAAACCAAGAAGCTCTAAGAGCAAAAAGACATAAATTCAGCTACATTAAAAAACTTTAAAACCTGCAAAGCATAAAACACCATAAATAAAGATTTTAAAAAAATATGGGCACCTGGGTGGTGCAGTCAGTAAAGTGTCTGACTCTTGGCTTTGGCTTAGGTCTTGATCTTAGGGTCATTGCATCAAGCCCTACATGGAGTCTTATGTCAGGTTCCACACTCAGCAGGGAGTCTCCTGGAGATTTTCTCTCTCTCCCTTTCTGCCCACGACCCTGCTTACTTGCTCTCTCTCTAA
The DNA here is from genome assembly GCF_922984935.1 of Meles meles. Classification (NCBI taxonomy): domain Eukaryota; kingdom Metazoa; phylum Chordata; class Mammalia; order Carnivora; family Mustelidae; genus Meles; species Meles meles. Next base: position 105,290,813 of record NC_060087.1, on the reverse strand, counting down.
AATAAATAAATAAATATGTCTTTAAAAAAAAAACAAATTGGGTCACCTGGGTGACACAGTTGGTTAAGCGACTGCCTTTGGTTCAGGTCATGATCCTGGGGATCCCAGGATGGAGCCCTGCATTAGGCTTCCTGGGGGAGTCTGCTTCTCCCTCTGACCCTCCCCCACCTCATGCTCTGTCTCACTCTCTCTCTCTCTTTCTCTCAAATAAATAAAGTCCTTAAAAAAAATAAAATCTTTAAGAAAAACAAACATATTGGGAAGATATAGTTGCAACACATATGACAGACAAGACTTCCCTTAATACAAAAAAGTATTCTTACAAATCAGTAAGACCAACAACACATTAGAAAAATGGACAAAGGATATGAGAATATACAAATGGTTGGTAAGTGTATAAAAGATACTCTGCCTCATTAGTAACCAAAGAAATACAAATCAAAATATTTCATCTGACCTATCAGATTCATAAAGATTAAAAATATTGACGATTTCCAGGGTTGACAAGTGTGCAGAGAAACAGCCATTCATCACTGTGGTGGGATTATATACTGGGTCAGTATTGTTGGAAAGCATTTTGTATATCTATAGACATTGTATATCTATAAATATTTTTTAAAAGTCCAGACTGTTTGACCTAGCCAGTACACTTTGGTGAATCTGTTGTATAGAAATACTTAAAGCTGGATATATAGTATTGATCACTGTGGAATCAGTTGTAAAGATGAAAAATTGATGAAAAACCCTTAAATATAGGAAGCTGGTTAAATAAATCATAGTAACCCATGTAGTAGAATTCTACATAACAATTAAAAGAATTAGGTGAGTTGCTATTGTCACTTTTTTTTAAAGATTTTTTTTTAATTTATTTATTTGAAAGGCAGAAACCACAAGTGGGCGGAGAGGCAGACAGAGAGAGAGAGGAGGAAGCAGGCTCCCTACTGAGCAGAGAGCCCGATGCGGGGCTCGATCCCAGGACCCCGGGATCATGACCTGAGCCGAAGGCAGAGGCTTTAACCCACTGAGCCACCCAGGTGCCCCCTATTGTCACATTTTAAACCTTTTTAAAATTAATAAACTTTATTTTTAGAGCAGTTTTAGGTTTACAGCAAAATTGAGCAGAAAATACAGAACATTCTCAAATACCCCCAGTCTCCACACATACACAACCCCCCCACCCCCACCGACATCCTATAACACAGTGATATTTTTGTTACAATTGATGAACCTATGTTGACATGTCATTATCACCCAAAGTTCATGGTTTACATTAGGATTCATTCTTGGCATGGGACAGTCTATGTTCTATGTATTGTATGGATTTTTAAATGCAAGGGTAGAAATAAATAACATGAGTTCGGTATTATAAACATTATATATAAACATATCTGTGTGTGTATAACTTGTGTGTATGTATGCACGTGCGCACGTGCACGCGCATGTAAAAGTCAAATGAGAATTGTCCTGTTTTGGAATTTAGCTAATGCTCAAAGCTGAGGTCCTCTTCCTTCTCCTCCTCCTCCTCCTCCTCCTTCTTCTGCAGGTTTCAGAGCAAGGTTTAATCTGTGTGCATTCAAACATGAAAGCTATTTTCAGAAACAGAGTCCTAAGTCATGCTGTCAGTCTCCTTGAGGTGCATCCTGAGGGCATGGGCTGTTCCAGGCACGGCAGGAGCTGGCATGGAAAGAGACAGCAACATCAGCAGACACCAGAGGGGTCTGAGGAGGGTCAGTTTAATCGTCTTTAAGCTTGCCCTTGGTATAGAGCACCCAGGCCAGAATCAGCCACCAGTCTGTGGCCCACACCAGCTTAAGGTCCACTTTCTAAAGAATGGACCAAGGACCTGCTGGCACCCCCTCCAGCATACACAGAAATACGGAATTGGTTCTTCAGCCATCATCCTTACCACCTCACTAAGTCCATGTGAAAAGAAGACCAGAAATCTGAGGTAAATTCGTTGACACACAAAGCAGACATCAGATTTAGGAGTTGACAGACTAAGGTGACAAATGCCGTGGTTTTCCTGTTCAAATGTGGGGGTCCAAGAGAACCCCTCAAAGCTAGGATGGCTCCTGAGCTGCAGAAATTTGGAGATTTAATTTGGGTCTCTGGGAATCAGATGCTAAGAGTGAATTAAGAGTGTCAGAACCTTATTGGGTAGGTAAACTCCTGGGAAACGTCAAGAGAGGGAAGGAGAATTGGACAGTGAAAATTTCAGATGATACACGTTTCACACCTGTGAAAAGAAATGGCTGAGGGTGTGTGCAGAATTGAGCAGGGAGAGGGTGCTGATGGTGATGTAGATACGACATCTGCGGAGGGGGCGGAAAGTAGGATTGGGCAGAAAGAACCTGCAACCACAATGCAGATCGGACTGAGTTTCAGCCCACTGAATGGTGAGCTTCGGAGCAAAGATTGCCTATTAGAGGAATCCCATATGGGGCAGAAAATGGACAGGTCCTAGGACCTCTGCCATGCTCAGTCATTGGCTGGAGGATGCCCAGAAAGAACATCTTGGTTAAAACACTCCAGTGGATCCTGAAGATGCTGCAGCTGGAGGCTGTCAACTGCCTTCACTCCTTGCAGCTATATGGCAAATTCTCTCTTGAAGGGAGAGCCTCGCAGTAATCCTTCGCGCTTGCCATAGAGGACTGCTCTGGGAGCGCCACTTGAGTGGAGGGTGGTGAAGGAATGCTGGAGAACTTGACACATGCCTCCTGGAATTTGGGGGCATCTGTGAACATAGAGAAGGATGCCCACTTCTCTCCCAGAGAATGCTGCAGGTGGAATAAAATAACCTATGGCAATAGGGTAAGGAGAGAAGGCAGAAGTGGGGGAGCTCGTTCTCCCATTGGTAGGCATGGTGAAGTTGCTTGAGTTTCCCAGGAAACAAGTAGGTGCTTCAGAATGAAGCTGGACTCCAGCTGTTGTGAAATTATCCTGCTTTCAGCAGGCAACCTGTTGAAATGAGGGAGTCCCCAGTGGTATGAGGCGATGAGGTATACTATCAGGGACAGGAACTGAAGGACGTTTGCAAGTAAATCAGCAAGAGAGCCCAGTATTCAAATTGGGGAACTGTGTAGTGTGGAGATTTTTGTGGCATCTCTGAAGAATCCATATATGTGTCTTCCTAACCTCTACCTCCCCAAAAGCAAACATTAGGAATATCTGCCACACCGAGGACATCAAGGCCAACCTACATTAGTCAGGAGGGAGCGAAAAAAGAAACACCAGAGAAGTAAAAATAAAAACAAAAATGAAACATCCAAAACAAAACACTTGGGGGTACCTGGGTGGCTCAGTCAGTTAAGCATCTACCTTTGGCTCAGATCATGATCCCAGGGTCCTGGGATCGAGTTCTGCTTCAAGCTCCCTGCTCAGTGGGGAGCCTGCTTCTCCCTCTGCCTGCTGCTCCCACTGCTTGTGTGCTTTCTCTCTCTCTCTCAAATAAATAAATAAATAAAATCTTTAAAAAAAAAAGGAAAACAAAACAAAACACTTAGTTCCTTTCTTCTAACTCCCCACAGCTCCTTACCCTCGGGAAGACAGAAGCAGCTGAGCAAGGAGAACGAGAATGAAAGACATCAGGCCTGACCTGGGATAGGAGAAGACACTGTTTGAGTGGAGTGGTTGGAGACAAAGCTTTTTTTTTTTTTTTAAAGATTTTATTTATTTATTTGACAGAGGGAGAGAGAACACAAGCAGGGGGACCGGCAGGCAGAGGGAGAGGGACAAGCAGACCCCCGCTGAGCAGGGAGCTCAAAGCAGGGCTCTGTCCCAGGACCCTGGGATCATGACCTGAGCTGGAGACAGATGCTTAACTGACTGGCCACCCAGGTGCCCTGAGACAAAGCTTTTTCATATTTACACTCCATCAAATTAAAAATGTTCAATAAATCAATTATATATCCATAGATCTAAATATGCATTGGAAAAAATTTGAGAAGATACATATCAAACTGTTGTTTATGGCAATTACTAGGGATTTAGGGGAAGTTAAGGGTGGGGCACAATTTTTGTTTTTACTTTATTTGCTTCTCTATGAGTTTTATTTCATCAAGCACCAATTAGTTTTAAAATTAAGAAAAGTAAGTTAAAACAAGTGGTTTGAAATGAACTAACTGAAAAGTATTTGATTTAGAATTAATTTATTGTACACATCCATGAAGGTTGATGCATCTCAAGTAGGATAAACATAAAGAGAGCCACAAATACACACATCATAATAAAATCAATTCATTCTGTGTATTTTTTGAGTTTTGGGGGGAGGTTGTTCAAAGGTTTATCCTTAAATTCTGGGAAGATGGCAGCTTGAACAAATGTCCATGGCACACTCTTTCTATTCAGTTCTGCTTAAGAATAACACAACAAGGGCGCCTGGGTGGCTCAGTCTTTAAGCATCTGCCTTCAGCTCAGGTCATGATTCCAGGGTCCTGAGATCCAGCCCTGCGTTGGGCTCCCTGCTCAGCAAGAAGCCTGCTTCTCCCTCTCCCACTCCCCTGCTTCTGTTCCCTTTCTTGCTGTGTCTCTCTCCGTCAAATAAATAAATAAAATCTTTAAAAAAAAAAAAAAGAATAACAGAATAGCCAGTGTAGGCAAGGTGATGGAGCCTGGAAGCTGCATCTAAGGCCATATTTCTTTTAGGATCTTGAGTGGGGGTGAAGAACAGATTCACGAAGAAGGTCATGCTCTTCTTGGGCAGCCTCCAGCTAATGACTAAGCATGGCAGGGGTGCTAGTGCCTGATCATTTTTGTCAAATGTGGGACACTTCAAATAGGAGATTTCTGTTCCGGACTTACTCCTTCAGTTGGCTGAGATTGTTCAATCACCTTAAAGCTGGGTGGGAGTCAAGGGGTAGTGGTAGAGGACAGGGCATATCTGTTGGAAACCTGGGATAATGACAGTGATTTTGTGGTTCTCTGAGGAAGTTCAGCCTGCCCTATGAAGCCTGGGCCTGCTTTCCTGAGGTCCTACAGGGGCCTGATTCAGCTGACCATGGTAGACCTCCGGGAAGACTATTTGTTGGTCTGAATTGCTACAGTTTTAAGAGACTTCCACTTGGGGGCGCCTGGGTAGCTCAGTGGTTTAAGCCGCTGCCTTCGGCTCAGGTCATGATCTCAGGGTCCTGGGATCGAGTCCCACATCGGGCTCTCTGCTCAGCAGGGAGCCTGCTTCCCTCTCACTCTCTCTGACTACCTCTCTGCCTACTTATGATCTCTCTCTGTCAAATAAATAAATAAAATCTTTAAAAAAAAAAGAGATTTCCACTTGTATTCAGGGAGACATGGGACAGAGAGGCTTTCTCCCTGTGCCTCACAAAGGCATAATGGCTCTTCATTTAGCTTATTTCTGACCCACAAAAACAAAAACTACTTAACCTTCTACCATTCACTGGTTTACCACTGCTCAAGAGACGCTAATTGCCTGACCTAATTGCTAAGGAGTCAAAATCACAAAAAGGCAAAGAGAAATAACCCATTTAAGGAAAAATGGTTAACTAGAGGGAGGAAGACTAACTTAGACAATTAGGTGGCTCCCATTAATGTAAAAAGGAAGAGTCAGAAGAGAATTATTAAATAACTAAACAAATTAATATTTGTAAAATGTTTAGAACAGTTCCTGTCATATACATGTTTGTTAAATAATAAACTATAACAAGAAGTAATGAGAACTCCCGAGGATCTGAAATTGGAGCACAAAAAGGACACTGTAGAACTAGAAAGTATGATTTTAGAATTTAAAAATTCAGAACAAAAATCTTGCAAGATTCCAAGCAGAAAGAACACATTCTGGCTTCCAGCTGATTTGGACAACAGGAGGCATTGATGGATGGTTGGAGGCAGGGAATACAGAGAGAGAGTGTTTCTTCACCTCCCTCTCTGCCTCAGATAGCATCTCTAGTAGTGATTACAGCTCCTCTGTAGCCCCAGCTCCTACCAGCAGGCTTCCATTGGGTAACCGTGGCCCCTGGGCTCCAGTAAAACCACTTCCTTCCTTTGACCACCCCCCCAGCCTAGGGGAGGTAGTTGCTCCCTGCCATTCTTAATCTCTAGGCTGTCCTTATTGTCCCCTGTTGGTTTATCAATTCTTCCATTATCTGTGCAATCCATTCCCTGTATTTTTTAAAAAGATTTTATTTATTTATTTGACAGAGAGAGATCATAAGTAGGCAGAGAGGCAGGCAGTGAGAGAGAGGAGGAAGCAGGCTCCCCGCTGAGCAGAGAGCCTGATGCGGGGCTCGATCCTAGGACCCTGAGATCATGACCTGAGCCAAAGGCAGAGGCTCAACCTACTGGCCACCCAGGTGCCCCATTCCCTGTGTTTTTATATTCCCTCTGTTTTATTTACTTATTCATTCATTCATTCATTCATTCATTCATTTAGTGATCTCCACACCCAACATGGGGCTCGAACTCATGATCCCAAGATCAAGAGTCATATGCCCTTCCAGCTGAGTCAGCCAGGTGCCCTGTATATTCCCTCTATTTTATTTTATTTTTTATTATTTTTTAAATTTTTATTTATTTGACAGACAGAGATCACAAGTAGGCAGAGAGGCAGGCAGAGAGAGGGGAGTGGGAGAGGCAGGCTCCCCGCTGAGCAGAGAGGGTCCCAGGACCCTGGGATCATGACCTGAGCCGAAGGCAGAGGTTTAACCCACTGAGCCACCCAGGCGCCCCTATTTTTTATTTTTTAAAGCTTTGTTTATTTGAGAGACACACAGAGAGAGTGCAAGCAGGTAGAGGCGCAAATAGAGAGGGAAAGAGAATCCTAAAGCAGACTCCCGCCTGGGCACAGAGCTTGACACGGCAGGCTTGATATCAGGACCCTGAGATTATGACCTGAGGCAAAATCAATAGTCAGATGCTTACCTGACTGAGCCACCCAGGCACTCCTCCCTCTATTTTGAATACTCAGAGCTGTTCCTATTTTCTGGTTGGATGCTGACTGACACTCTTACAAAGGAAAATAAACCAGGATCAGAGGTTTATTTTTTTTTATAAGGCTGTTTTAAAAAAGATTTTATTAATTTCTTTGAGAGAGTGGCTGTGAGAGCGTGAGTGAGGGAGAATGAGTTGGGGGTGGGGGGCAGAGTGAGGAGCAGACACCCCCTGAGCTGGGAGCCTGATGCAGGGGCTCGATCCCAGGACCCTGATATCATGACCTGAGCTGAAGGCAGATGCTTAACTGTCTGAACCACCCAGGCGCCCCAGGATTAGAGTTTTAATATATGACACAGAAAGCTGGAAAACACTGGAATACCATCTGTAGCATTTTGGGAGTAGAGAACTGCTGGCTGACAATCATATTACCAGGGTAGGACAGGATGCATCTAAAATGGCTCCCAATAATCCTCACCTCCTGATGTTCACTCCCTGTGTAATTCCCTCTTCTGTGTGTGTGTTGGTCCTGGTGATTTGCTTATTACAGACTAAGGCAAAAATGATGGGATGTCACTTTCATAATTAGGTTATGAAAAACTGTGGCTTCTGTTCTGCTTACATTCCCTCTCTGGCTGTTCTTGTACTCTGATGTAGAGAGCCATCTGGCAAAAAACTGAGGACCTCAGTCCAACAGCCAGCAAGGAACTGAATCCTGCCAAAAACCATGTGACTGAACTTGGACATGGATCCTGTCCCAGCTGAGCCTTGAGATAAGACTGCAGCCCCAGCTGACACTTTGATGGCAGCCTGTGAGAGACACTGAGTGTACACCTTGATGGAAATCCTATGAGAGATTGTGAAGTAGATGACTCAGTTGGGCCATGCTATTCCTGACCCGTAGAAATGGTGAGATCATAAATGTGTGTTGCTTAAGCTAAGTTTTATTTTTTTTAAAGCTGAAATTCAAGATTAAAAGCAATAAACAATACAAAAAGGGGCATAAATTGTTTGATCTTTTTTTTTTAAGATTATTTATTTATTTATTTATTTGACAGAGAGAGAGATCACAAGTAGGCAGAGAGACAGGCAGAGAGAGAGGAGGAAGCAGGCTCACCTGCGGAGCAGAGAGCCCGATGTGGGGCTCGATCCCAGGACCCCGAGATCATGACCTGAGCCGAAGGCAGCGGCTTAATCCACTGAGCCACCCAGGCGCCCCAAATTGTTTGATCTTTTATGAAGAGATGAACCATAAACCTTTATGTACTAAATTGTTATAGCAGGTTAAAATTTAAAGCAAAACTCTTAGGAACACAAGAAAATTTTTTTTTAAATTTTTTTTAAAATTTTTTATTTATTTGACAGAGAGAGATCACAAGTAGACAGAGAGGCAGGCAGAGAGAGAGGGAGGGAAGCAGGCTCACTGCCGTGCAGAGAGCCCGATGCGGGACTCGATCCCAGGACCCTGAGATCATGACCTGAGCCGAAGGCAGCGGCTTAACCCACTGAGCCACCCAGGTGCCCCAGGAACACAAGAAAATTTTGATAAAAACCACAACCATAATGGGAGATTATAATATGCCTCCTTCAAAACTTAACTGATCAAGTACACAAGAAATAAGCTAGAAAACAGATGATTTAGGAGCAACTGGATGGCTCAGTCTGTGGAGTGACCAACTCTTGGTTTTGGCTCAGGTCATGATCTCAGAGTCATGCGATTGAGCCCCGTTTGGGCTCCACATTCAGTGCGGAGTTGGTTTGGGATTCTCTCTCTCCCTCTCCTTCTGCTCCTCCTGGGCCCTGTTCATGCTTGCTAAATAAATTAAAAAAAATTTTTTTTATATCTTTTTTAAAGGCTTTATTTATTTGAGAGAGAGAGAGAACATGAATAGGGCAGAGGGAGAGGGGAAGCAGGCTCCCTGCTGAGCAGGGATCCTGATGCAGGGCTCAGTCCCAGGACCCTGAGATCATGATCTGAGCCCAAGGTAGATGCTTAACTGACTGAGCCACCCAGGTGCCCCAATAAATAAAATCTTAAAAAAATAGGTGATTTGATTAATATAACCAAAAAGTTTAATGTATGACTATATATATATATATATATATATATATATCCATACCCATCTAAAAATGCAAATTATTTTCTAATGTCCATTAACTGTGTGCTCCATCAGAGGAAAATCTTCATAAATTTAAGAAAAGAGAATTTATTTTTTAAATTTTTTTAAGGATTTTTATTTATATATTTGACAGAGAGAGAGAGAGAGAGCACACAAGCCAGGGGAACTGCAGGCAGAGGGAGAGGGAGAAGCAGGCTCCTTGCCGAGCAGAGAGCCCAATTCGGGGCTCCATCCCAGGCCCCTGGGATTATGACCTGAGCCGAAGGCAGACGCTTAACCAACTGAGCCACCCAGGTGCCCCAAAGAGAATTTCTTTTTTTAAATAAGCTCAACATGGGGCTTGACCTCACAACCCTAAGATCAAGAGTCACATGGTCTATCGACTGAGCCAGCCAGGCACTCCTGAGAGAGGAAATTTTAGAGGCTGCATTTTCTCAATATAAACCAGTGAAATTAGAAAGAAATAATAAAAGATGGTCACAATATCTTTACTAGTTAGAAATTGAAGAATATCAATTTAATCCTAGAATAAAGAGAAAATAAAAACAACTCATGAAAAGTTTAGGAAGTAACAAAATGTAGATATAGCAAATTCTTTGGGATCACCTAAAACTTTATTTAGATGAAAATTTACAGCTCTGGGGCACTTGGGTGACTTAGTCAGTTGAGCATCTGCCTTTGGCTCAGGTCATGATCTCAGGGTCCTGTGATAGAGCCCCTGCATTGGGCTCCCTCTGCTTCTCCCTCTGCTGCTCCCCCGACTTGTACTCTTTTACTCTTTCTCTCTTTCAAATAAATAAATTAATGGAATCTTAAAAAAAAAAAACTTTCTAAAAAAAAAAAAGAAAATTCACAGCTTTAAATCAGGAATCACGAAAGTCTGGGTAGGTGATGGAGATGTAGGAAGTGGCTAGATATAACAGTGGAGGTGGGGCCTATGGAGTCTTAGCAGGGACATGACAGCCCTGAAAGCCTTGAAGTCCACCAGTCTGTGATACCCCCTTTAAATGCTTTTAGTATTAACAAAGAAGAAAATGGAAAATATGGAAACGAATCTACTAAGAACATAGTGGCAAAGCTGCAAAATTATCTAAAAGGAAACATAGGTGGAATTAATAAAGATAAAGCACAAAAAATTAGTGAAACAGAAAATTGTCACAGGTTGGGTTCCCTGGGAAACAGAAACTGAGGAGGAAAGAATCCAAAAGGTTTACTGAGAAGTAATGTCTGTGAAGCAGAAGAGGCTGGGCATGTTGTTGGCAATGCAGACCTGACAAAGTCTCTGCCAGCTCACTGGGGAGCTGCATAGCAAAGATGACCCCATTCGGAGGATCTTGCACGGGGCAGAAAAGGCTACCCCCCGGTCCTACCACCTTTCCCAGTCATTAGCTGTGGGCATCCCAAGAGCACTGTGACCCTCAGTTCAAAATCTGAGGTAGACTCCGAAGGTCCTAACAGCTGCTGGCATTCTTTGCAGCTGGACGGTTAGTCCTTTCTGGAAGTGGGCCCTGCAGGTTGCCTCTCTGCCACAAAAATAATAAAAAGTGGTATAAAAAATTTAATAAAATCTCAATAAAATAAAAAGTTGGCTTTAAAAAAATTCAATTTATTAAAGATTTTACCTTTTGTGTGTGTGCACAATTTGGAAAAATTGCGCTGTAAGTAAAATTCATGTGCGCAAACCTGCAAAGAGTGGACATTTAGGATGTGTTGAATGGTTATCACGCAAAAACAAGTAGCCTTCAAAGACCTACCTTCCACAGTGGGGCCTTTAAGTCTCTCAACTTTTTAAACCAGACTTTCAATGCCAGCGTTCCTTCCACTGCTCTGTAAATACAGAACTGATTTTTAATGACCTAAAATTAAGAAAAGGCTATTCCTACTAGAAAACAAGAGAGGAACATTATATCGGTTTGAGGTTTCATTATCCCTTCAGATCAGGAAGGGCTGGGCTGGGACCTCAAAGAGTGTATGTGAATGTGCACTTGAACCCCTGAGGATTCAGAGATTTGGTGGACCCCGTTTCCCCAACTGCCCAACTCATTGAGATTTCCTGCCAGTTTCTGAACTGGCTTGATTGGCATAATTCAAACGGGAAAACCTCACAGTCATTCCAGTTTTCTGGAGCTCCATGATAACATTTGGTAACAGCTGATAGGATGTATTCCACACATTGTATTATGGAATTTCTTCAAGGAATTGCTAAAATATATGGAGCCAGTTATTTTGCAGTACTCCTACATATTTTATCTAGATTAGATTCTAGACTGCCAATAGATCCATTAAATGGCTCTGGAGATTTAGCATTGTAACTCTTCTGAACCTTTGATCTCAATGGCAGAAATGGACACACTGCATTGTCCAGTGTGTTGATTACTAGCCACATGTGGCTACTGAGCACCAAATGTTGGTAATCTGATTGTAAATGTGCTAGAAGTGTAAATACATGCAGGATGTCAAAGACTTGGTATGAAAAAGAAAAAGGAATGTGAAACGTCATAATTTTCATACTGATGAATTTTGATGTATTTTGGATCTATTAGAGCAAATATATTAAGATTTATTTGACCTGTTTCTTTTAACTTTTTAATGGAGCTACTAGTATTTAAAATCACACATGTAGAGGTGCCTGGCTGGCTCAGCCTGAAGCACACAGGACTCTTGGTCTCCTGGTCCCGAGTTCGAGCCCCACGTTGTGTGTAGAGATTGCTAAAGTAAATAAACTTTTTAAAAAATCACCCAGGGAGTGCCTGGGTGGCTCAGTGGGTTAAAGCCTCTGCCTTCCGCTCAGGTCATGATCCTGGCGGCGTCCTGGGATCCACCCCCCCCACCCCCCCGCATAGGGCTCTCTGCTCAGCGGGGATCCTGCTTCCTCCTCTCTCTCTGCCTGCTTCTCTGCCTACTTGTGATCTCTGTCTGTCAAATAAATAAATAAAATCTTTAAAAAAAACCGTAGCTCACATTTGTGACCTTCATCGTATTTCTATTGTACAGTGCTTGCTGCATGAGATATTTACTGTGAAGTTTCCTGAATCCCTGTTCTTTTTAAAAAAATATTTTATTTTTTAAATTCCGGTATAATTAACATACAGTTTGAATTCCTGTTCTTTTGACTCACTCGGAGTTTCAACCAGCACAACAATATTGATAAACCCATCCTTATGGCTGGCTATGGCTTTAACTGTGTAAAGGCTGATATGTGTCATTACTGTGTGCATTTTCAGTTCTCCGTAATCTTTTGATTAATGGGGAGGTAATGTGAAGATATCCAGTGTCTATCTATCCACACTGGAAAGTGCACATCGAGAGAGGGTAACACCATGGGAAGGTCACAAGCAGGGGCAGCAACAAAACAAAACCCACAGTAAGTTATCCTGCACCGCGTGTGATAATGGCATCAGCGAGTCCTTTTGTTGACCGACCTGTGAAGGTCAGACTTCTAGGTGTGCACCGAGCTGAGATCCTGCGGCTGAGCACCACTGTGTACCGCCCGGACACTCAGCTGGACATCTGGTGCCGTAGGAAGAACCGAGCGGCGGTGGCGGCGGTGCGGCTGGAGCCGCTCCAGGAGGGACCAGGCACCGCGAGCCCGGCGGGGGAGGCGGGGGAAGGCGGGGGGAGGCGGGTGGGGTGGTGGGCGGAGAAGGAGGTGGAGGAGGTGATAGCATCCGGGGCCGCGACGCCGGAAGATGAGGCCGGCGGCCACTTCCCTAAGCCCGGAAAACCCCGAAGTCACCGCTTCTGCGCGGCAGAGCCGATTCCCCAGAGCCGCCCCTGCCGCCCTCTTGCCTCCGCTCGGAGTGACCCGGTCCCCGGGGCTACGCGCCCGCGCGCCTCCCGCCTAAACCGGGGCTGGATTTCCTCATCAGCCCGCTCCCCAAAGGCGGGTTGTTTGGAAAGGCAGTAAAATAGATCAAACTCTTGGCTAGCCAGACTAAGGTAGGAAGGAAGAGAAGGAGGGAGGGGAGGTAAAATAGTAGTGATGATGTAGATAAAAACAGATCTATGTGAAAAGACTTTAAAGAGAATCTCGTGTGCAACAAATGTGAATATATAGAAGGAATGATGGATTTCCTGGCAAACTATAAACTACCAGAATTGACCCAAGCAGTAGAAAACCGAAGAGAGCAGTAACGAGAATGGAAAGTCAGACGGTCCAGTTGCTTTTATAGCGAAGTTCTAGATAACCTTTAAGAAACAAATAATTTTAATGTCATTTGGTCCCTTCTAGACCAGTGTTTTTCAAAACATCTGTGGTGAAGGACCCGTTTCTTAAAAAATTTACAATTATTGTGGCGATATGATTTTGTAAAATTTAATAAGAATATTAGAGAAATGCAATAAGCAAAATGCAAGCGCAATTTTTAAAGTTTAAGATTCATCGGAAATAAAATACATTTCATTAAATATAGTCAAAACCAATTTAACGTAGAGACAAAAAACTAATTACAAAAACGGCACGCATTGTTCATGGATGAGTCCAGCGATCACTGCTTGGATGTCATAGCGATGTTTAATCCTGCATTTCTGTACTTATCCCGGCATGCGTTGGTAACCATCAGTTCAGGGACTGGCACCAGTTCTCAGACCACAGAAACAGATGGAAAGATCCCAGATTAATTTTTTAAAATTAGTATAGCCTTACATATGGTTATATGATACTAAAATATTTGCACAAAATATACACATAGAAATTCCAAATAAAATCTTAATAAATGGAATCTGGCAGTGTAGCAAAGAAATAATATACCGTGACCAAGTACAGTTTATTTCAGAAATGCAAAAATGATTCAACATTAAGAAGTTTATCAACATAATTTACGAAATGAAACAATTAAAGGAGAAAACCCATAGTATTATGTTAATAGAAACCAAAGATGTATTTTAAAACTCAGCAGACATTTTTTTTTTAAATGTAGGCTCCAGATCCAGGATGGAGTCCAACACAGGACCTCAATTCACAACCTTGAGATTCAGAACTGAGCTGAGATCAAGAGTGAGATGCTCAACCATCTGAGTCACTCAGTGCCCCTTCAGGAGCCATTCTTAATAAATATTTCAAGTAAAATAGAAATTTATTTATTTTTAAAAATAGAGATTTAAAAGAAACTACTTAGATATGATAAAGAAACTACTTACTAAAACTCAATAGCAAACATACTAAATGGTAAAATAGTAAAGTCATTTTCATTAAAATCATGAATGAGAGAAGGATACTGTCACGACTATTCTTCAACATTTTGGATGCTCTAATTGAGAAGACAAGACAATGAAGTATTATGTGTAGCCTACTGTTAGTTGTCTTCAAAATTCTGTTCTCCCCTTCTTCCTTAGAAATACAGTTTCAGCTATGCACATGGCTGAGAGACAATAATTCCCAGTTTCTCCTGAAGCTAAGTGCAGCCATATGACTGTGTTTGCACCAGTGGAATATGCATGGATGTGATGAGGTCAGCCTATCCCTCAACTGCTTAAAAGGAAGTTGTTTATCCTAGACTTTTCTCCCACCCTGTTCCTCACCGTTTGGAACATAGATGTAACTGTAACTCCACTTCAACCATGCAGATGAGTAGAACACTCCAGTAGATGCCAGGGCAATAAGATGAAAGGAACATGGATTACTGAACAACCTGGAGGAGAAGGGTATTTGTTTCACCCGTCCGGACTAGTCAGCAGCTATGTAAGAAAGAAACTTCAATCTTATTTATACCATTATCTCTCTCTCTCTTTTTCTCCCTCTCTCTCAGGTGTGTTCAGTTTTTACCACAACTAAAATGGTAGTAATTCACATCAGAAAGAATATGCAAGACTTATCCTATTTATTTTTGATTTGTTATTATTTATATTTAATTTTTAAAAGATTTTATTTTTTTTAAGTAATCTCTGCACCCACCGTGGGGCTTGAACTTACAATCTCGAGATCAAGAGTCACATGCCCCACTGACTGAGCCAGTCAGATGCCGCCAAAATTATCTTATTTAAAAAATTATATCTGTAGAAACTTACCGGATTCTAGTTTCACAAAAACTACCAGAAGTAATACAAGTTTTTGGTGAGATGTTTAACTACATGAAAATAGGCAAAAACCAATAATATGAGATGTTTAACTACATGAAAATAGGCAAAAACCAATAATATTTCTTTATGTTATCAATAACCAGCTAGAAATAGTAATGGGAAAGTATCCCATTCACAACACTGATAAAAATTTAAAATACTTAGGAATGACGGGTGCGTGGCTGGCTCAGTAAGTAGAGCGTGCGACTCTTGATCTCGGGATTGTGAGTTCAAGTCCCATATTGAGGGTTGAGATTACTTAAATAAATAAAACTTAAAAAAATACTTAGGAATGAGTGGAAGAGGAAATACACAGAATTTATATGAAGAACAGCATAGCTTCTTAGTGAAGAAAATAAAATAAAATCCGAAGAGGGTGCCTGGCTGGCTCAGTCAGTGGAGCCTACAACTCTTAATCTCAGAATTGTGAGTTCGAGTCCCATGTTGGGTGGAGAGAGTACTTAAAAAAAAAAAAAAAGAACTGAAGAAATGGAAAGGACATAATATCATAAGAACAGTAATCTTCCCCAAATGACAAATATAATGTAATTCAAATAAGACTCTTATAAATGTCTCATATTATTTAATTAATCATAAAAATTAATATTTTATATATTCTTTTAAATGAGCGAAATATTTATATGGTTCAAGTTCAGAAGCTACCAAGAGGCATACAGCGCTCTACACCCCTCCCCGACCCTCCCCAAGCCACTCAGTTATCTTCTGCATAGACAATTTAGGTCACAAGTTTCTCCCATTTACTTTCAGAGATATTTGAATCATTTTTTTTTCCACAATATTCACACTGTTCTTTTATTTTGCTTTGTCTTAACAATAACTTTGAGATGTACCTAAAGAGCTTGCTTCTTGTTCCTTTGTGAATACAGAATTAGATTTTAGGGATATACCACTGTTTAACTAGTTCTCTGTTGATGGATTTTAATATTTATTTTATTTTATTCTTTTGATAGACTTTAATATTTAAAATAGCTTATCAATCTCCTTCTATTATAGTGTTTCAATGAATAGCAATGTATATATGATTTGTATATTCCTAACTATATATGTAAGATATATTTCTAGACGTAGAATTTCTGAGTCAAGCAGCATGTACATTTTAAATGTTTGTACATGGTGCCAAACTACTCTCCATATAAGTTGTATCAATTTACATTCCTACCAACAATGTATGAAAGTGGGTGTTTCCCTGCATTCTCACAAAAATAGCATTTTGTTAAACTTCTTGGTCTTTGCGTATCTGTGAAGTATGGTTTCATTTCACATTTTTCTAATTATGATGAAGTTTGAACATGTTTTCATAAATTGAAGAGCCATTTATATTTATGTTTTGTGAACTGTGTACTCATATTCTTTGCCCTTTATTCTACTGGGTTGTTGCTCATTTTCTTGTTGATTTTATTGTGACTTTTTATATGTTATGGAAATTTGTCCTTTGTGAGATTAGCTGCAAGTATATTTTACCAGATATTAAAGTTATATAGAGTCACCATAATCAAAATGTACTGATTCCTGTATGGTACCTATACAGGAATAAAAACCTGATCAGTGAAATATACTTGTCCAGAAACAAAATCCAAATATGCATTGTAAATTAATAGATAACAAAAGCAGCAGTTTAATTAAGTTGTTTGATAAACTGATGTTGGCACAATTGGGTATACACATGAAGGAAAACAGCCATGCCCCTATATCATACTATATCAGAAATATAACTTAGATGAATGAATAATTTTTAATAAAATTATTTTAGAGTCCAGAAATAAACCTATTCACATATAGTCAATTACTTTTTAATAAAATTATTTTGAAACAATTTTAGATTTACAGAAAAATAGCGTAGTATGGAGTTTCCATATACCTCACACCCAGTTTCTTTTATGAACATCTTACATTACTATAGGTGGTACATTTGTCATAATTTGTTCATAAAACAGCAATATGGTTTCATTTTTATCAAATGAAGTCCATACTTTATTTAGATTTTCTTAGTTCTACCCTAATGTCCTTTTTCTGTTCCAGGGTCCCATCCAGGTTACCACATAACATTTAGTAGTCATGTTTCTCGTCTCTTTTTTATTGTGATAGTTTCTTGGACATTGCTTGCTTTTCATTACCTTGACAGCTTTGAGGAATACTGGTCAGGTATTTTGTAGTGTGTTCCTCGGTTGAGGTTTGTCTTCTCAATATTAGACTAGTGTTACAGGTTTTGAAGAAGACCACCACAGAGGTGACATGCCATGTCATCACATATTAGCAAAGAAGACATATTATCAAAATAACGTAATTGTTCCTATTAACCTTGATCACCTGTTTGAGGTAGCGCTTGTCAGTCTTCTCCACTGGAAAATTGTACCGTCCCTCCCCCCCACCGCCTATACTCTACTCTTTGGAAGGATGCCACAATGCACAGTCCACATTTAAGTAGTGGGGAGTTATGATTCACCTCCTTGAGGACAGAGTGTATACATAAATTATTTGGAATTCTTCTGAGTGGGAGATTTGTCTCTTCTCCCCTATTTCTTTATATAATAATTTATTTATAACAGTATGAATCTATGGATATGTTTTGTATGCTTACAATCCAACACAACTTTTTCTTGTTACTTAAGTTGTTCCAGCTTTGGGGGCGCCTGGGTGGCTCAGTGGATTAAGCCGCTGCCTTCGGCTCGGGTCATGATCTCAGGGTCCTGGGATCGAGCCCCACATCGGGCTCTCTGCTCCGCAGGGAGCCTGCTTCCTCCTCTCTCTGCTGCCTCTCTGCCTACTTGTGATCTCTCTCTCTGTCAAATAAATAAAATAATAAAATCTTTAAAAAAAAAAAAAGTTGTTCCAGCTTTGGTTATCAGAAGCTCTTTCAGTTTGGCTCCTGTGTCCCTTTGACACACCTTCATCGTTGTGGATTTTTTTGAAGATTTTATTTATTTATTTAGAGAGAACAAGCAGGGGGAGGGGAATAGGGAAAGGGAGAGAATCTCAAGGAGACTCCCCACTGATCACGGAGTCCAATGTGGGGCTCAATGTCAGGACCCTGAGATCATGATCTGAGCTGAAACCAAGAGTTGGATGCTTAACTCCTGTACCACCCAAGTGCCCCTGAAGGTAGATTATTTGAAAGGATTTTTTAAAAGTTTATTCAATTCTATGGGCGCCTGGGTGGCTCAGTGGGTTAGAGCCTCTGCCTTTGGCTCGGGTCATGATCCGAGGGTCCTGGCATTGAGCCCCGCATCAGGCTCTCTGCTCAGCAGGGAGCCTGCTTCCTCCTCTCTCTCTGCCTGCTTCTCTGCCTACCTGTGATCTCTGTCTGTCAAATAAATAAATAAAATCTTTTTTAAAAAAGTTTATTCAATTGTATTTTATTTTTAGTAATCTGTACACCCAGCGTAGGGCTTGAACTCATGACCCCAAAATCAAGAGTTGCATGCTCTTCCAACTGAGCCAGCCAGGCACCCCTGAAAGTAGATTTTTGTCAGTGAAAATACACATACCTTTTGATTAGCAATCCTTAATTTCAAAGTCTATCTTATATAAAAAGAAGTACTGGTTCATTAGGCTATATGTCTAAGAATGCTTATGGCGGCATTGTTTATGGAAGCAAATCTGGAAACTACCTGAATGTTTAGCAGTAGGAGAGTGGATATGGATATCCATATTATGGAATTTGACACAGCTATTAAAATATGAATTATATATAATTTATTGGTCTGAAGAATTTCCATAAAGCCTCAGAAAACAAAAAAAGTTCATTGCAGGGGCGCCTGGGTGGCTCAGTGGATTAAGCCGCTGCCTTCGGCTCAGGTCATGATCTCAGGGTCCTGGGATCGGGTCCCGCATCGGGCTCTCTGCTCCGCAGGGAGCCTGCTTCCTCCTCTCTCTCTGCCTGCCTCTCTGCCTACTTGTGATCTCTCTCTCTGTCAAATAAATAAATAAAATCTTTAAAAAAAAAAGTTTATTGCAGAACAGTGTGTATGGCATGAGTTTTCTGGGGGGTAACAACCAACAACAATGGCAACAAAAACCCTCCATATGTGGATTTTTTCAGTATGAACAGAGGCCAGAGAAGAGATGGGTTAGGTTGGGTTTCCTCACTTTGAGACATTGAGGCAAGGCTTTGGATACAAATAGTCTATTTGGGGAGGTGATAAACATCAGTAGGGAAATAGAAAAGTGAGGCAGGGAAGGAAGGAAAGCAATGCAAGGTGCATTAGTGAGGAGGTCTGTTTTAGGCAATTGGGTCTCAGTCCTCCTGGGGATCTCTAGGTGGCTGTGGAACACACCTCAAGGTTGTCTTACCTGGGGAAGAGGTGAGGAAACTGGCACTATTTCCTGCTAGTCCTAGCAGGATATGGTATCACTTCTTATTTTGGATGGCTTAAGGGAGTTTCTGAGGCTTCCACTTAGCCATTTCTATCATAATGGCTTTTACTTGTTGGGTGAGGGATAATTTGAGGGTTCTTCTAACTACTGAATATGTCTCTTCCAATAATACACTCAGGGAATAGAGAAATGACCACAGAATGGGTATGGATCCATTGGCTTCACTGTAAGACTTGGGCCAAGCCTCCATTTCCTACCAAACCTCCACATATCCCACTCTAACAGAGGACCCTGAGATGGTGCTTTAGGTTCCCTGACATCAAATTCTTAAAATATTCCCTTCCCCCAACTTTACAGTCACACTGATGAATGGCCTAGGTCCTGTGGAAGCAGAGTCACTGGAATCATAACTGTATATATTTGCTGTTGCTTTGCAGGGTCCTTCCTCAACAGGACTTGACCTTTCTTCACTTGATCAGTTCTGGGTCTGAGAAACTGCTCAGGGATGGAAAACTCGAGAAAGGATCATGATTTTTCCACTGGGACAACTGACAGGCTACTGCTCAAGTTGTCTTAATTTGTTTATCTTTATTTTTTTAGTTTTATAAGAAATACTCTTGCTGGTTTCTGTTATGAGCTGAATTGTGTTCTCCCCAAATTCATATGTTGAAGTCCTACTGTGAGATATTTGGAGATAGGGCCTTTAAGGACATAATTAAGGTAGAATGAGGTAATTTGGGTAGGCCCAAATCCAATATGACTGGTTTCCTTATAAGAATAATAAATTAGGGTACCGACCACACACAGACTGAGGAGGCAACCATGTGAGAACACAGTGAGAAGGCAGCCATCTTCAAGCCAAGGAAAGAGGCCTCAGAAGAAACTGACCATACCAACAATTTGACCTTGGACTTCTAGCTTCTAGAACTGTGAGGAAGAAACTGACCCTGCCAACAATTTGATCTTGGACATCTAGCTTCCAGAACTGTGAGGAAATAAATTTCTGTTGTTTAAGCTGCTAAGTCTGGTATTTTGTTATGGCGCCTCAAGTGAACTGGTATAGCTTGCCATCTGTATCGTTCCCAGGAATGCCATAGTTTATTAGCCATCTCTACAGCTCCTCGCAGGTCAGAGCCCCATCTTTGCCATTTCAGACTTGGTGTCTATAACAGTTATTACACTTACCTAACGATTAACTGCTGCCACCTGGCCTCTGCTATTCTAGAATCCTATCATCCCCATTGACGCCAAGGAGCCTAAATTAGATACTAGTCGTCTTCCCTATCATGAATCCAGACCCATAGAAGACAACCACCATGGAGCGTTTCAACAATGCCAGTAACACATTCCTTATTGCCTTAATAAAAAAAAAAGTCCTCTGGGCCTTTCCAGGGGACACCATCAACTAGTGTGCCTTCTGGTCTTACATAAGGAAGCCATTCTAATTGCCCCACCCCTCTGAGCTTTTTAACCCTTCTCTCAGAACTCTGTCAAGGCAATTCCAACAACTCCACTTCATTTACTATACAGGATTTGCTGTTTCAAGGAGCCATTCCAGCAGCATACTAGGACTGACTCCAGGTATCCCTGCCAGGATGTGAAATCCTGAGTCATGGGAGACTGTTCCAATATCAAAAACTCTTCCATATCCAGTTTTATATTTTTCCCTGGCGCAGCACCCTCAAGATCCATTCCCAGGTTTATTTTCTCAACTCCAGCAAGTATATATTCACTAAGTTCTACAACTATTCAGTGACTAATCTCTTTTATCTCCTACCAGAAATGATATTTCTCTGCTTGGGCCATACTAAGGATTGTCCCTAGAAGAAATACGCTGAGGTGGGGGCAGATCATAAGGAAGACAAGCATCATCCTCTTCTGTCACTCTATCATCTCACAACCAAATCTGGAACTGATTTTTAGCCTAGCCTGCCCCCTTTCTGGAAGCGATGAAAAAAGATAAAAGTTCCCATGAAGGCCTTCTGCTTCCCTACTGTTCCTTGACCTAATATTTGGCTAACCATACATGTCATTTGCTTTCTTTAGGGTTTCTATGGTCATTGACAAGAACAAACCAACTCCCTGACTCTCAAAGTTTTCATCTTTCAAGTGCTAGAGCTATTGCAAGAACCAGCTCATTTCCTTGCATTTGTATATCTTATCCCAATCCAGTATTGGCGAGAGTCTCATCAGTTGTCATTCTACGGCATGCTAGAGATTGCCACCTCTCTACTTACCAGCAGTAATGAGGTCTTTGTATTCCTGTGTTGTATGAGTAATCCAATTCCAGAATCCCATGCTGAAGGTCTACTTCAAAAGACCACTTCTGGTACCAGCTGTCTTACTTTGGGTGAAACAGGCCCTCAGATAAGTATTTGAGAGCAAGTGGTTTATTTGGAAAGTAATCTTACGAAGCCAAGGAGCAAAATGGGGGAGTGAGACAGGGAAGACATGGAAAACAATACAAGGTCTGTTAATGAGCAGGTTAGTGTTGTGGGCCACTGGGACTGGAATCTATTGGGACCTCAGGAAGACAAAATAGAATAGGCCTCAGGTTTTCCATTCAGGAAACAAGGAGGCTGGGATATTTTTCTTATATTCATGTTCATCACTGAGAGGTTTGCTCTTATGGACCTTAACTCCCTGCCACTTCTGGCTAAGCACACCCCTGTGGCCAGCAAGTCCTTGGGCAGAGTCACAGGTGCCAGCAATAAGAAGTCATTGAAAGAGCAATGACGAATGCTTAGGGAAAATTGAGAGGGGCATCAACACAGGATATTAACCTTTTCTTTTTTTTTTTTTTTTTAAATTTATTTATTTTTTTAAAAGATTTTATTTATTTATTTGACAGAGAGAGATCACAAGTAGGCAGAGAGGCAGGCAGAGAGAGAGAGAGAGAGAGAGAGAGAGGAGGAAGCAGGCTCCCTGCCAAGCAGAGAGCCCGATGCGGGGCTCGATCCCAGGACCCTGGGATCATGACCTGAGCGAAAGGCAGAGGCTTTAACCTAACATTGAGCCACCCAGGCGCCCCTAAAATTTATTTTTTTAAAGATTTTATTTATTTATTTGACAGAGATCACAAGTAGGCAGAGAGGCAGGCAGAGAGAGAGGGGGGGAAGCAGGCTCCCCCTGAGCAGAGAGCCCGATGCGGGGCTCGATCCCAGGACCCTGAGATCATGACCCGAGCTGAAGGCAGAGGCTTTAACCCACTGAGACACCCAGGTGCCCCTAACCTTTTCTTTATGTACACTTGTGTCCTTTTTTTGTTGAGGTGAACGTGTGCCCTGTGCACTGGTTGCCAAGGGGCAGGAAGATGAAAGATTTCCTCCTTTAGACTTTGAAGTGGGTAGTGCAGTCCACCAAGGCTGTACACACTGGGAATTCCCCTCCGAATAGGAAGGGGAATTGGGTGTTGGACAAAAAAAAAATTCCACTATGCACACATTTCTTTTTTTAAAGATTTTATTTATTCATTTGAGAGAGAGAGAGGGAGAGAGAGAGAGCATGAGCAGGGGGAGGGGCAAAGGGAGAAACAGATTCCCATCTGAGCAGGGAGCCAGACATGGGGCTCAATCCCAGGACCCCAGGATCACAACCTGAGCCAAAGGCAGACGCTTAACCGACTGAGCCACCCAGGTGCCACCCACTATGCACACATTTCATACCGAGTTAGGTGTCTGTGATATGTGATGTTTCCTCATAGCCATTTATACTTACTTGTCATTCAGAGATGTTTTTGTCTGCATGTAACTGGATAACTACAAGAGCTGAAAAGTATGGATTTATGTTTTGTTTGTTTGTTTTTGGTTTTTTTTTTCCCCCTTACAGAACTAGAAGGCTGGAAGTCAGGGGTGGCTGGCATTTCTTCAGCAGCTCAACCATATCAGGACTGATGGCTGCGCAGTTCTCTTGGCCTTTCGCTTAGTGTCACTGGATGACTTCTACGGCTCCACATTCAAGAAAAGAATAAGGTAGAAGAGGGAGGGATGATACGTGTATCAGGAAAGCAACAGTTTTCCCAAGGAATCCATGCATGAGTTTCCTCTGCCTGCTATAACAAAGTTCTGTGAATGTAGTGGCTTAAAACAACACAAGCTAATTATCTTACAGTTCTTTTTTTTTTTTTTTACATCTTACAGTTCTTGATGTCAGAAGTCTGAAATTGGTTTTGCTAGGCTAAAATCACAGTGTCAGTAAGGTTGCCTTCCTTCTCTGGGCTCTATGGGAGTACCGGTTTCCTTGCCTTTTCTAGCTTCCAGAAGGTGCCTGCATTCCTTGACTGGTGGCCCCCTTCCATCTTCACGGGCAGCAATCACATCACTGTGACTTCTGCTTTTTGTCATCACATCTCTGACTTTGTGCCCCCCCCCCTGCACATTTAAGAATCTTTGTGATGATATTGGGCCCTTCTGGATAATCCAGGATATGCTCCCTCTTCTCCTTCTCTTTCTCCTCCTTCACCTTCTCCTTCTCCATCTCCTCCTTCTTTTTCTTCTTTTTGTTTCACAGTTTTATTTAAATTTTAGTTGGTTAACATATAGTGTAATATTGGCTTCAGGAGTGGGAATTAGTGATTTTCTTTTCCACCCAGGGCTTACGCTCCCTCTCCTAAGGTTAACTGATTAGTAAGCTTAATTCCATCTGCAACCTTAATTCTTTGCCATGTAACCCAACATATGCACAGTTTCTGGGGATTGGGATGTGATTCAGGGGACCATGATTTGCCTCCCACAATCCACTTTTGTCTCATTGGCCAAAACTCTAGTTGGAAGGAGGCTTGAGAGTGGGAGTTGGATTAGTTGAACAACTGTCTGCCATACCTTGCTCTCACTTCTTGAAGTTTGTAAGTACATATTTCTTGTGTGATTTTTCTCTCCAAGTAGATCTTTTATTCCATGAGAATAAATACCATGTCTGTTTTGCCTACCATTGTATTTTCAGCATATAACACGGTACTGAACATACAGTGGCAGCTCAATATATTTTTAGTGCATAAAGAAATGCATGAACAAGTACACAGACACAAACCACACACACATATGTAAAAGCATACTGTAGCATTTTCTGGGTCATAGCCAAGAAATGGAAGCAATCTAACTGTTCATCTACAGAAAACTGGTTATACAAATCATTGATTTTTAAAAAGTAAACGTGTGGTACATGTCTACAAAAGAATATTCAGCCTTCATAAACAATGAGACCAATCTTAAACGTAGGGACATGAAAGGATGTTCATTATTTATCACTAAGGGAAAATGCAAGTTGCAGAACAGCATGTATTATACGATTCTATTTGTGTGATAGAGAATAAACTGAAGCTTATTGCCCTTGGGAAGGAAGAACACAAGGAACCAGAAAGAACAGAGTCAAATTCTTGGCCTTGGATTTTTCTGGGAACCCACACCAAGCACATTCCTGTCTCATGGTCTTTGCACTGATTGTTCTTTCTACCTCTAATACTCCTCCCTCACATATTAACATATTGATATTAATTAACATCAATGTTAATTTATTAATAGCTTGCTCTCCACTTTCATTAAGTCTCTGTCCTGTGATATCTACTTAGAAAGGGCTTGACTTGACCACCCTGTCTTAAATAGCATGCCCTATCACTCTCCATTCCCGCGATCCATTTTATTTTATATGACATTATATATCTATTTAATTGTTTATTTTTTTAAGTTTATTTAAGTAATCCCCCCCGCATGGGGTTGGAACTCACAATCCCCAGATCAAGAGTCTTGCATCCTCTACTGACTGAGCCAGCCAGGCACCCCTTGTTTAATTGTTTATTCTATTGCTTCTTCACTCAAATGTAAGCACCAGGAGGCCGGGGATCTAGGTGATTCTGATGCAGGTTGCTGGAGTACCTCAGTTTAGGAATCACTTCTAACTCACAGAGCAGCAGTTTTCAAAGTGTGGTCTGCAGACCAGCAACAGCAACATCACCTGGGACTTGTTAGAAAGGCACATTCTGAAGCCTCACCTACTGAGTGAAACCCCTGCGAGTAGGGCCCAGCAGTCTGTTGTTAAGAAACCTTCCAGGTAGTTCTGATGCCCACTCAAGTCTGAGAACACTGACTTTTCTTTTTTAGTCACCACTCCCTGGATCTTTTCCCAGTGATCTTTTCCAGGTGGAAAGAGGTTAACTCTCTTCCTTATTCTTTTCTCTATGCTGCTCCTAAGAATGTTCTGAGTAAGATAGAAATGTTGAAATTCTGTGTTTAACTTACCTTAATTTAACTTAAATTTTTCTTGAACTTTACCCTCTAGAAAAGGAGCTGACAGCATTTTTGGCTTTGTGAACCACAGAGTCTGATGCAACTACAGAACTCTGCCTTTGGAGTGGGAAAGCAGCCAGAGACAATATGTAGATGAAGGAGCTTGGCTGTGTACCAATAAACTTCATATATGGACACTGAAATTTGAATTGTCAACAATTTGGTGGCATAATGTGTACATAATATGTTATTTTGCGTTTCTCTGATTACATTCATTGGGCCTCTTCCGAGAAATGCTTGCCCATTTCTTTTGCCCCCTTTCCTATCAGCTAAAGGGAACTATTCCAGTGGGCAGTACCCTTGGGCATTCCTTTTCTTTTCTTTTTTTTTAAGATCTTATTTATTTATTTGACAGACAGAGATTACAAGTAGGCAGAGAGGCAGGCAGAGAGAGAGGGAGAAGCAGATTCCCCGCTGAGCAGAGAGCCCGATGTGGGGCTCGATCCCAGGACCCTGAGATCATGACCTGAGCTGAAGGCAGAGGCTTTAACCCACTGAGCCACCAGGCACCCCAGGCATTCCTTTTCTATGGAGGGAGCTGAAGCCTGGTATGTGGACATACACAGTGAATCCTGAAAGTGGAAAGTATCTTGGCTCATTGGATGTGTAGAAGAACAATGCTGCCATACCAGTGGCAAGGATGTCTGGGAAAGAGATATGTAGATGGGCCCCTGGTATTTGTTCCCAATATGCGTATCTTTGTCTTACATTAATATTCACCAAAGAGCATCCACTGCAGAGTAGATTCAAAACCAGCCAGGTGGATAAGCCAAACTTTCTCCTTGGCCACCATAGTACTTATGCCATGGGACCCCGAAGAGATGGTTATGCAGGCAGGTAGGGAGGGAGGCAATGTGTAGGTCCAGCAGCATGGGCTTCATTTCTCCAAGGCTGGGTTAGCTACTGCCACCTGCTGAGTGCCCAAGAAGCCAAAAGCAGAGACCAAGGGTGAGTCATTTATACAGTGCCAATGGCCAAAGGAACACTAGCCAGGCATCTTATGGTCTTTAATTCCATTAGACCCCTTCCACCTTGGAAGGGAGAGTGAGTTGTCTTTGATGGAATCGACACATATTTTGGATTTGAGTTTGTTTTGCCTGCCTGTACTGCCTCTGCCCAGGCTACCGCCTCCTCATTTGCTTCACAGGTTTCACTCTCCAGTAAATGCTTTGCATCCTAACTCAATTTCAGCTTTGGCTTCCTAAAGAATGCAATCTGCGACAACCTCTTTTCTAGGGGGAAATGAGACACTTGTAATGCGTGGTATGCACTGAATGATGATTACTCAAATTATCAGTGATGGTGGCTTGAAATGGAATACAAGTGGAGGGCAAAGCTTTGGGAAATCAAGTGGCTAGAGCACTTAGTCCCTATGGTGACAGTGATGATTGCAAAGGATGTAGCTAGGGCTAACTGCTTCTGATGACCGTAGAGAGCTTATACAGAAAAAAGGACAAATGGAAAGCCTTGAATGTACAACACAGATCAGAGTGGAAAATCAAAGAGCCTCACTGTCACCATTCAAGTAGTCTTTATTCTCCTGGAACTGTAAGATGGATATACCTGATAATCATGCCCAGGAACTGCAATAAACATTGCAGAGGTACAGCACTGATTAAAGGTATGGTCTTGTTAGAGCTCTGAGGTTAACTGGTGGACTCTTCTGGGGAAAGAAAAGGACCCTAACACACTGGGTGGAAATATTTGGGCATAAACAGATGAAGTCGAGAAAAATTTAGCCTCCACGTTTCCCTGAAACTTCCTTGCCAGTAGAAGGATTCGTACGTCTTTTGTCTAATGGTACCAGCCTTCTTCTGCTTAAAATCCTTTTGGTGACTTCCATGGGGGGCATTTTTTTCTCACAATACTGATTCTCCTCAGGACCAACACCTCCAACAGTTCATTGTCTCCTCTCCCATAAGAATCATAGGGTTTCAGTATAGCTCTAATGTCCAAGGAGAAGAGAATGTTGAAGTGGATCTATGACATGCAATCTTCTCAGTGCCTACCAGTAACTCTACTCATATGAAGACTGTAGTAGGGTTTCTTGGGTTGTGGGATTTTCAGTTTTAAAACTGTGGCAGTCCCAGGAAAATCTGCACCAGCCGGTCACCCTATTGGGAGGACAGTCTGCACTAAAGCATTAAGAAATATATTGGGTGTTATATGCAACTAATGAATCATTGAACACAACATCAAAAACGAATGATGTACTATAAGCTGGCTAACTGAATTTAATTTTTTAAAAAAAGGAAATACATCAGTGAAGGGAGCCAGACGGTTGGAGCCAGATGGTTAGAAAACTCTACAGAATAACCTCCGTAGGCCAGAGATAATAGTGGGAGGGAGATGCTTCAGTGGAATCGGATGCCCTGATTTCAAAACGAATAATGCGGTCCTAAAGGGTAAAGTCCAGGTGATGGTGCTTAACTGTCGGAACTAATATGGATGCAACTGACATAAAGCACAAGGATAGAGTGTTTTGACCTCCATCTCTTGCAGCAGGTGATCTCCATCTCTTGCAGGGGGTGATTGTTTATGGAATTTCCTAGAAATGAAATAGATGTGATATAGAGAAACAGAAAAATTCTAGGTCTGGTGGGCAAAAATTTTGCAGACTCTTTTTTTTTTAATATTTTTTTTATTTGACAGAGAGAAATCACAACTAGGCAGAGAGGCAGGCAGAGAGAGAGGAGGAAGCAGGCTCCCCATGGAGCAGAGAGCCCGACGTGGGGCTCAATCCCAGGACCCCAGGATCATGACCTGAGCTGAAGGCAGAGGCTTTAACCCACTGAGCCACCCAGGTGCCCCAATTTTGCAGACTCTTGAACTCCTACTCTGTTCCCAGATCTACTAAGCCGGTTCACAGATCTGGAAGTCCTTTATTTTTTGTTATTGTTGTTGTTGAGCTCCTTGGTTAAGGGGGAGGCCAGATCTCTTTGAGAAAGGACCTTACTGCAATGCTATCACAGATATAAACTACAAATCTTCCTCCAAACATTCTGCAGTCTGAGACCTATGGTCATTTACTAGGAGGCCATGACCAGGACAAAGAAAATATCTGACACTTTCTGAAGGTTATAAGATTTCAGTTCTGAATTGATGCTAATTGTTGGACAGTGTGCCACTGTGGTTTATCTCCAGAATGGGGTCTTAGGGAGTCAGGTGATAAATTAGGTCTTGGTCTGAGTCCATTTCAGTGGGAAATTGGACCCATCTTGGCCGAATCGCCACATATTATTTTTCTGACTCATGTTCCATGGAGGTAAGTCTCTCATTGTAGGAAAGGTCAAGTAGTAACCCTTGGAACTGCATCCCTCGCCCCTTTCACTTTTACTGCCAAGAAAGTAAACCAAAGCAACACCAAATTCCTGGGGCAATTGAAGAGATAAGAGCCACCACCAAAGACTCGAAGGATGAAATCATGATGACTCCAACCACATGCTCCTATATAACTTGCCTGTTTAGCCTGTGGGTAAAGGCATACAAGTTTTGGAGAATGCTTTTGAATTATTGTTAATTTTTTTTATTAGATTTCTTTTTATTTAAAGATTTTATTTATTTATCTGACAGACAGAGATCACAAGTAGGCAGAGAGGCAGGCAGAGAGAGAGAGGAGGAAGCAGGCTCCCTGCTGAGCAAAGAGCCCGATGTGGGACTCGATCCCAGGACCCTGAGATCATGACCTGAGCCGAAGGCAGAGGCTTAACCCACTGAGCCACCGGTGCCCCTGAATTATTGTTAATTTAATCAGGTTGTGACACCAATCACAACTGTTTTTTTTTTTTTTCTCACAACTGTGTTTCTTAATGTGGTATCTTTATTGGAGTAAATCAACCCAGCCTCTGGCACCTATTGACCTAGAAACTATCATGAGCAGAGATAATCAGAAATGGTTTGTACTGGCTCTCTTACCTCAGGGCTATCTCAAACTGTGCTGTTTTCTGTCATAATCTCGTCTAGAAGGAACTTGTCTTTTTATTCCACAGACATAATGCTGGTCCGTGATATGGATGGTATTATGCTAATGACCCTGAGGGACAGGAAGAATCAAGTGTTCTAGATGCCTCATGACCAGAGGATGGGAGATAAGCCCTGTGAAAGTTCAGGAGCCTGCTGCATGGATGACATTTCTAGGGGTCCAGTGATCTGGGGAATGCCAGAATATCTCTTCTGAAGTAAGATAAGTTGTTTCCTTGCACTGCCCACCACAGAGAAAGAAACTGATACTTGGTGGACCTCTCTGGATTTAGGAGGCAACATATATTCTATTTGGGTATGCTTCTCTAACCCATTTACTGAGTAACCTGTAAGGATGCCAGTTTTGAGTGGGATCCGAAGCAAGAAAAACCTCAGCAACAAACTGAGTCTGTGGTAGGTGTTCTATGAAGCCTCAATAGGAGCATCACAGCACAGATTCTTAGGGTGTTGAAGTAAAGCCAGACTTTCCTTAATTGATGATTATTTTCCATTTGAAAGGCAATGCCTGTATTGCTACCAGGTTCTGACAGTGACTGAATTACTGACCATGAGACACCAGGAGACCATGTGACTTGATATGGCCATTAGGAAATGAGTATTATCTAATGCACCCAATCAACAAAGGGCCATGTGCAGCAGCATTCCATTGTTAAATGGAAACTGTGAATGAAATCAGATCTGAGAAAATTGGGAAAGTAAAAGTAAAGTGAATGAGGAACTAGCTCACACTCACATAGTACTTGCTCCTACTATATCTCTGGCTTTCCATCAGCCCCTACATATGGCATTAAGGAGAGTTCCCTATAATCATTAAACAGAGCAAGAAAATGTAGGCCTATGGCTTTATAGATGGGTCTGCCTGGTAGGCTGGCACCTGGCAGAAGTGGGTCACAGGTGGCTGACAGCTCTACTCAGGGGTGGCCCCTGAAGACAGAGGTAAAGGAAAAGCCTCTCAAGTAGTACATCTAGTTGTCTACTTCGGTGGAAGGAGAAATGGTCTAATACACTGATGTAGACTGATTCAGGGGCAGAAGCTAACATGTTGGCTAGATGGTGAAGAATGTGGAAAGAGAAAGAGAGGAATTTAGTGACAAGGAAGCCTAGGAAAAGGGTATATGCATAGGCCTCTTAGAATGGGTCAGAAGTGTGAAGATATCTGTATTCCATACAATTGCGTCTAGAGGATATCCACTGTGCAAGAGGCTCTCAGAATCAGGTGGATAAGATAACTTATTCTATTGATGTTAGCCTCTTTAGCTACCCTAGTGCTTGCTCAGTAGACCCATATACAAAATGGCTGTGGCAGCTGGGATGGGGTGTATATATGGGTCTTTTATCACTGAAACTGATTTGTCTATCACCACTTTGAATTGGTAATCTGCTTATAAGCAGAGACCAAACGCTGAGGCACCAATATGGCACCATTCCTTGGGGGGAACCAGGTAGTTATCTGGTGGCAGATTGGTTACACTGAACCCCCTTCCATCACGGAGGAGGCACCCACTGTCTTCACAGGAATAGATACATATTCTGAATATGGATTTGCATTTCATGCCTGCAAAGTTTCTGCCAGCACCACCATGTGCACTCACAGAATGCCTGATTCATCACCATGGTATCCCACCCAACATTGCTTCCAACAAAGAAATTCAGCTTAGCATGAAGGAAGTGTGGCCATGGGCTTGTCTCCATGGAATTCCTTGGTCTTATCATACGTCTCATCACCCAGAAAAAACTGACTTGATAGAATGCTGACATTTCCTGCCAAAGGCTCAGTTATGGCACCATAACCTGCAAGTTTGGGGTATTGTCCTACAGAACTTAGTAGATACTTTAAACCAGGGGCCAATATATCATATCATCTCTCTTGTAGCCAGAATGTATGGGTCCAGGATTCCAGAGGTGAGGTGGGATTGACCTCTCCCCCTAAAGAAATATTTGCTTCCCATCCCTATATCTTGGACTCAGTGGGTTAAGAGGTTCTAATGTCTGAGGGAGAAATGCTTCCACCAGGGAACATGTCAGGATTCTGATGTTTTGGAAACTAATATTGCCCTCTGGCCATTTTGTGTTCTTCATGCTGTTTAACTAACAGGAAGACAAGGGGTCACTGTACAGACCTGGGTGGTCTATCCTGATTACCAAAGGCAGATTAGGTTGCTCCTATGCAATGGAAGCAAGGAGAACTATCTCTAGAACTCAAGGGTTTCACTATGTTGCCTTTTATCACTCCCTTGTTCAATAGTACTGGTCAGTGAAAACTGGCAACATAGTCAAGGTAAGATTAGAAGGATTCAGATACCCTGTGGGGATGAAGGTTTAGATCACTCTACCAGGGAATGTATCCTATCCTAGGATGTATGCCTATCCTAGGCAAGGGAAGCATGAAGTGTGTGGCAGAAAAATTGAAGCTATGATTATCAACTTAGGGTCTACTTCAAGCTACAGAAGCAGAGACTATAGCAACTATGTTTCTTTTTTAAAAATTTTAAAAAGACATTTATTTATTTAAGAGAGAGTGAGAGAGAGAGAGCTATCGAGAGAGCACGTGCAAGTGCATGCAGGGGGAGGGGCAGAGGAAGAGGGAGAGAGAGAATCTCAAACAGGTTCCACTCCCAGCATGGGAGCCCAACACGGGGCTTGAGCCTACAATCCTGAGATCATGACCTGAGCTGAAATCAAGAGTCAGAGGCCTAACCGACTGAGCAACCCAGGTGCCCCTATGGCAACTATGTTTTATGTTTAGAGCACCCTTTCCTTTCTACTTTTTATGAAAAACACTGGTGGTGGTTAATATTTTAGATTTCATGTGGGAATATGAACGAATTGACACCCCCCTGCAATGATATAGTAGCTGATGGGAATTTGTACATTTTGTTTGAGATCATGAGGATTTCATCTGGATGAGGGGCAAGAGTGGTGTGGAGGTACAAAAGGAATGGTCAGTGCTGGGAATTCTCTGTTTTCCTTTTCAAGGTTCACTTTACATCCTTCTCCACTTACCTCTGTTCCCTGACCCACATTAACTGTATTTGGCCCCCCTGCATTATGGCTCTCAGTAGCTGTCAGCCAATAGAAGGTATTAGCAGCAGGAGATCAGATAGTGGAAAGAGGGAAAGGTCAGAAAATTTATTCCCCACATTCCCTCCCTGCAGGGATGTGAGTTGGCAGTGATTCCTCTACAGAAGGCCACAGTTCCTGTTGAATGTTCCTCCCTCATTATTTTATTTTATTTTTCTTTGTTGCCTTAGTTTTTGGTAACCATTCCCTCTCCTTGTCCCTTCAGGCTTACAGGTGTTAACATCTTCCAGTGTTGCTAGCCCTGAGGTTCTTCACCATCCATTGTTGATTTCCCTTAATCCAGCCCACCCACATCCTTGTATATGGTTCTTTCATATACAAACTAAACTGTCTTTAGGGGTGCCTGGCTGGCTCAGCCTGTAGAACATGTGCTTCTTGACCTCAGGGTTGTAAGTCTAAGTCCCATATTGGGTGTAGAGACTTCTTACAAATAAAATCTAAAAAAACCCCTGTCTTTAATTATCCACTTTGAGTATGTCATCTGTTTCCTGTCAAGAACCCAACTGATACAATTCTTAATATTTGTTTATATATACCTTCTCCCATTTTTGTAATCAGTCTTATTAGACTTTTCAACCAACCAGTTTTGGGTTTTATTGCTCTTTTGTATTGGACATTTTCTTTTTTTTAAAAATTTATTTATTTTTTTCAGCGTAACAGTATTCATTGTTTTTGCACAACACCCAGTGCTCCATGCAATACGTGTCCTCCCTATTACCCACCACCTGTTCCCCCAAACTCCCACCCCCGACCCTTGAACATTTTCTTTTTGTTTAGTATTTCTTATTTTGAAATATCCTTATTTCTGTTTTCTTTCATTTACTCTGTTACTGTTTTTGTAACTTCTTAAATTGGATGCTTAGCTTTTTAATTTCCAAACTTGCTTCTTTCTTTCTTTTTAAATTTTTATTAATTTTTATTTTTTAAAAAGATTTTGTTTATTTATTTGACAGAGAGAGACAGCAGAGCAGGAACACAAGCAGGGAGAGTAGAACAGGGAGAAGCAGGCTCCCTACTGAGCAGGGAGTGTCCAATGCCGGGCTTGATCCCAGGACTCTGGGATCATGACCTGAGCCAAAGGCAGATGCTTAACCGACAGAGCCACCCAAGTGTCCCAGCCTTACTTTTTTAATAATACAAAGTTTTAACGACATAAATTTCTTTCTAACTATGACTTGGGCTACAATCCGTAATTTTAAATTAGATTCCTTTTTCTTAATTAGGCTCTATGCCCAAGGTGGGGCTTGAGCTCACAACCCCAAGATCAAAAATCACTTCCTCAACTGACTGGTCCAGCCAAGTGCCCCTATTAATTTTGATATGTAATAGTTTCATTATTGATCTGTTCTAGGTATTTTCTAATTTTTAGTATGATTTTTTCTTTGATATGTGATTTCAAAGTATATTTTAAAATTTCCAAACATAGATGTTTTCTTTATCTTCTTGTTATTGATTTCCACTTTAACTGCGGTATGGTCAGAAAATGTGAACTGTTTGAGACCGAGTCTTTGAAATTCGTTGACATTTTTTTTAACCTAGCATATGATTAACTTTCATGAATGTTTCATGTGCTGGATCACTACTAAATGACATATTGTTTTTGTATGAATTAGGAAAATGTGCTCTTTCTTCCAGATAGATGTAACACCATACCTGAGCACATGGTTTAGCAAGTGGAGCTTAGGATGGATTTTGACCTCCACTTGTCCCCTTGGCTAGGTGCTTTTGATCAGTGAATAATCTGTACATGGTGACTTGTTCATGTGTTCTTGTAAAGAATGTTTATCTTCCAGTTGCTAGGTACAGTGTTCTTTGTATATCTACTAGAACAAGCTAGTTCATTTGATGTTCAAATTTTCTTAATCTTTACTGATTTTTTTGTCTGTGTCATCTATGAATTTATGAGAGAGATGAACTAAAAACTTAGTGTTGGTGGTTTGTCTACTTCTCCTTGTATTTCTGTTAAATTTTGTTTCACATAGTCAAAGCAGTTGAGTACATTCAAGGTTAGTATTATTACATTTTTCTGTTGAATTGAATTTTTTAAAGATTTTGTTTATTTGACAGAAAGAGAGAGAAAGCGGGAGAGGGAACATAAGTGGGGGAGTGGGAGAGGGAGAAACAGGCTTTCCCCTGAGCAGGGAACCTGATGGGGGGCTTGATCCCAGGACCCGGGGATCCTGACCTGAACCAAAGGCAGACGCTTAATGACTAAGCCACCCAGACACCCTGAATTGAAATTTTTATCAATATATTGTAACCTTCTTCTTCTTTTTTTTTTTTAAAGATTTTATTTATTTGACAGACAGAGATCACAAGTAGGCAGACAGGCAGGCAGAGAGAGAGGAGGAAGCAGGCTCCCTGCTGAGCAGAGAGCCTGATGCGGGGTTCAATCCCAGGACCCCAGGATCATGACCTGAGCCGAAGGCAGAGGCTTTAACCCACTGAGCCACCCAGGCGCCCCGTAACCTTCTTCTTTTTAAAAAGACTTTATTTACTTATCTGTCAGAGGGAGAGCACAAGCAGGCAGAGAGAGAAGCAAACTCCCTGCTGAGCAAGGAGCTGGACAGGGAACTCTATCCCAGGACCCCAAGACCACAACCTGAGGCAAAGGCAGCGGCCTAACTGACTGAGCCACCCAGACTCCCCTTAAAATTATTTTTAAAAGATTTTATTTTTAAGTAATCTTACATCCAGCATGGGTCTTGAACTTACAACCCCAAGATCAAGAGTTCCATGCTCTACCAACTGAGTCTTATAACTTTCTTTAAATCTAGTAATTATTTTTCCTTTGAAGTCTGTTTTGTGTGATCTTAATCTAGCTATAACAGCTTATTTTTTGTTGATCATACTATTTACCTGTGTATTTTTCCATCATTTTTACTTTCAAGCTTACTGTGTGTGTGTGTGTGTGTGTGTGTGTGTGTGTGTGTGTGTTGGGGGTATCTCTTAAAAATAGCTAGACTTTGTTGATAAAGATTTTATTTATTTATTTGACAGAGAGAGAGTGAAAGATCACAAGCAGACAGGCAGAGAGAGGGGGAAGCAGGCTCCCTGCGGAGCAGAGAGCCTGATGTTGGGCTTGATACCAGGACCCGGGGATCATGAGCTGAGCTGAAGGCAGAGGCTTAACCCTCTGAGCCACCCAGGTGCCCTATAGCTAGACTTCTTTAAATCCAGACTGATAATCTTTACTTTTAACTGGAGCATTTGGTTCATTTACATTTTATGCAATTATTCATATATTTAAGTTTAAATCTACCATCTTCCTCTATTCTCTTTGTCCTACTTTTCCAAAAAGTTTTTCCTCCTTTCTTGCCTTTTTTGGATTGGTTGATTTTTTTCTCTTTCTCTCTTTTAATTTCCCCCCTTTTGGTAGTTTGGAAGAGATGGAATATCCTTTTATGTTAGTGGTTATCCTAGAAAATTTAATATGTATATTTAACATAATTAAGTCTTTAGTTAATAGAAATCCATTGCCAATACTCAGCATTCTGGGGCACAATTCCACAAAGGGTGCAGTTTTTGCATTCATTCTTCGATTATTTTATTTACTGTTTCTTGTTTTTCTTGACTTTACAGTAACCTAAAATTAAACTATCACTCCATGCATCAGACTATCAACATTGAAACCACCCAGTCCCTAGCCTTCATCACAGACCTTAGTCCCTGCCTAGTCCACTGGTACCTGGGAGCCAGTGAGATCACCCAGGAGCAGTACTCTCAGCTGCTGGGATAATACTAGACTCTGATAGAAAAGAACAGTCAAGCCACCAGCAAAGATGCAGAAGATATGATAGCTTTGCAGTCTTATAGAGTGAAAAGCCAATTAGCTCCGAGGAATTCCTAAAGGAGTCATCATAACGTGTAAAAATAGTTCTGCAGGCTCTGGGAGAAGGGAAAATCAAAGCTTCAAAGGGCATCACTTCAGTCAAGTCATACCACATTTGTGGCATACTGAGTAGTATGCATACTGTGCACAGTTCAGTGTTTGGAAGGAAAAATCACTGTGATAAAGTGGCAAGGTAAACTACAATACAGCAGAATATTGTCAGTGGCTCTCAACAGGGGGGTTATTTTGCACTGCAGGAAACATTTTGCAATGTCTGGAGAGACTTTCAGTAACAACTTGTGTTTTGGGGGAGGGGGAGTTCTACAATACACAGGATCCTCCCTGTCCTCTGTAAAGAATTACCTGGACTCGGGCGCCTGGGTGGCTCAGTGGGTTAAAAAAAGAATTACCTGGACTCATATGTGGATAGTGCCCACTGCTATCCGTTGTACAATGAAGTATACAGAAGCAGCAGAATAGTGTTTGTTGTATCACAGAAACTATCCTGTAATAATGATTTCACATTTCTTCAAGTGAGGATGATGGTACAGCAAAGATTCACTATATCTTTTTGTTGACACTTGAAAAATCCGTAGTAATGAAAAATTAAAAGATCAGTGGGCACTTGTATCTCTGAACCTCTTTGAAATGGCAAAGGGCTTTTATGAGATGTCATTGGAACTAAGCAGTGTGTATTTTCTAATTAGTGGTTCTAGGATTTCAAAACCAGACAGGATGTTAGGAGACTAGATATAGCTGATGAAAAACAATCATGAACAATGTAGTATTTCTCCAGAACTTATTCTGAATACAGTCTTTCTCTCCAACAGCTTTTCAGTGCAAACGAACCTGGTGCTTTTGGTGAAAATTACCAAATTTAGAAGATACTAGTTCTTTTAAAAAAAAGATTTTATTTATTTATTTGACAGAGATAGACACAGCGAGAGAGGCAGCACAAACAGGGGGAGTGGGAGAGGGAGAATCAGGCATCCCGCTGAGTCAGGAGCCCGATGCGGGCTGGATTCCAGGACCCTGGGATCAGGATGTGAGCAGAAGGCAGATACTTAACAAATGAGCCACCCAGGACCCCAAGAAATACTAGATCTAAAGTTCATACCTAAATATATGTGTGGTAGGATTTCTTTCTTTGGTTTGCCTACATTTTCTAAAATTTCTGCCAAACACTTATTTTTAAAACTTTTTTGTTTTGTAAAGCTGCACAAATTAAGCAAAGAATCCTTGCATGTCCTTCACTTATACTCCTAAAATGTTAATATTTTGCATTTGCTTAATCATCCTATGGCTTTCTTCTGAGGTATTTTAGAGTAAGTTGTAACATAATGCCCCATTATCTCTAAATACTCCAGCGAGTATTTTCTTTTTTAAGATTTTATTTATTCATTTGAGAGAGATACAGAGAGAGGGAGAGAGAGAGAACACAAGCAGGGGGAGAGGCAGAGGGAGAGGGAGAAGCAGACTCCCCACCGAACTGGGAGCCTGACATGGGGCTGGATCCGGGGACCTGGACATCATGACCTCAGCGGAAGGTAGACGCTCAAAAATCTGAGCCACTCGGGCACCCCTCCAGCCAGTATTTTCTTAAACAAGGACTTTCACATTAACCATAGCACAAATATAAAAATCAAGAAATTTACATTGATACCGTATTATTAATCTATAGATACTCAAATTTTGTCAGCTGTCCCAGTAATACCCTTTTTAGCAAAAGAAAAATGTTCTTTTTCTGGCTGGGGATCAGTTGACATGTCTGTTTCTATTAATCCGGAGGAGTTCCTCAATATGTCTTTGTCTTTAGTGACTTTGATGATTTTGAAGAGCGAAAGCCAGTAATTTTGTAGACTGTCCCTCTATGGGTTTGTTTGATGTTCCCTCATGATTAAATCCAGGTTATGCGAATTTTGGTGTCATGAACGCTACAAAATTGGTTAGTGTTTTTCTTAGCACCTTATCAGTAGGCACATGATGTCCACTTCTGGGCGAGCTGATTTTCATCATAATAAGGACGGTGTCTGCCATGTTTTCCCACTGTAGTTTTTATTTCGCCTTTGAAATCTTAGTATCTTGTCGGGAGATGCTTTGAGACTCTGTAATGTAAACAAGTTGTTTCTTATGGTAATTGCGCCCCCTAGTTCTGTCTATGGTTACAGAGACAGAGGCCGATTACAGTAGGGTGTCAGCGCTGGTGGCTTCAAGTGTTTCCAAGGGTCAGTTTCTGCTTGTATCCCTTGTATTAGCATGTCTAGCACATAGTAAATAGCTGCTTCTTTCCTGATTAATTTCTTTTATCTCAGCAGTTAGTTGGGTGTATTGTAATTGATCTGCTCATGTTTTTCTTTCCCACAGACTGTGAGCTCGTTGAGGGTAGGCACAATGACTTACTGCTTCTCTGTTCCCACTGTCTAGCACATACTAGGGGCTTCAAAAGTATATGTTCGAATTATTGGCCTGGAGTAGATACTACGGATGAAGATAAGGGCTCTGAGTCGGCCAGGGATGGCATTTTTCCTGTTCTAAAGGGAAGCTAGGGCAAAGGTAGTAGAGGGCGCGGCCGGCGTAGTTACTCTGCAAAGGAACCCACGGGTCTCAGCCACCTGGTTGGAGGTAATGCCTCCGGTTTCCGCGGGTGGGGAGGAAAGTGGGGCGGGAAATCGAAAACCGAACTCGCAGCTCCCGGCATTCCCCGTGGGCGGTGCTCCCCTTTGACCCCTCGCTCGCGTGCTACACATCCGGGCCTCTGCTACTAGTGAGGGGAAGATGGCGGCCGCAACTGTGGTGGTTCCCGTAGAGTGGATAAAGAACTGGGAGAAATCAGGGAGAGGCGAATTGTGAGTGTCCGGGCTGGAGGCGCGCTCACGGCCGGGCCGGGCCCGGGCGTCAGCCGTGCTCTCCCAAGTGGGAAGAGGTTGTGGGGGGAAGATGTGCCCCCTCCCCCATCCGGGCGGCGGGTGTGGAGGGTTGGTTAGGAGTTTCGAACTCGGGGAGGAGAGGTGCTGGTAACCGTCGCCGACCTCCTTCCTTCTCTGGCCTCTTTGAAATCCCCGTTGCCCTCCGTAGGCTGTCTTCTTTTAGTCTCTTAACAGAACTCCCGTTTCGCCCCTGCGGGTCTCCGCGCTCCCGCTCCGTCTCTTTTTGTCCCCCTCTTCGCTTGAGCTCACTTGGCTCCTTTCTCTTTACGGGGCCGCGCCGGTGGTGGGGGGGAGGTGGTTCGGACTTTCCATCTCTCTGTCCCATTTCTTCACTTTGCGCTCGTTCGACTCTGCAGTTTGGAGCCCGTAGCCTCCTTTGCCCGAAGTCGGACGAGGGCGAATCGTCCCGACTCCCTCCTCTCTTCTCTGTCCGCGGCGGCGATGCCCTGGGCGTCGCGAAGAGCCCCTCTTGGCACCTCTCTTCCTCCCGGGGAGCGGTCTTTCGGATTGTCCCGGCCTCGCGCGGCGCCACTAGCCGTGGGAGAAGTGTAGCTGGATTGCCGCTTTTCCTGAAGACCTATCGGCATTTCTTTGCTCAGTCTTTTCACTTCAGAGCCATTTCGGGTTTGATTCAACTTTCGTCATTAAATGTTTCCTAAACCCCATTTTGTCCTGGGACTGCAACTAATTTTGGCAACTCTCCAAGGTTCTCGAGTACCTGGAATAACGCGTTTCCTTTAGTCATAAAACTTGTTTTTTTCCCCCGGTAATACAGAAAACAGTAATTTGCCATACCCGCGGTTTCCTCGCCCAAAATTTCAGTTCGCGCTCTCTCGGAAAGAAAGAAATCGTTTAAGCAGTAAACCCCTAGATTCAAAAAC
This sequence comes from Meles meles, assembly GCF_922984935.1. NCBI lineage: Eukaryota > Metazoa > Chordata > Mammalia > Carnivora > Mustelidae > Meles > Meles meles. The sequence continues at coordinate 105,250,436 of NC_060087.1, read as the reverse complement.
AAATAATTTATTTTTAATTTCTTTTTCTGAATCGCTTTATTAGCTAAAGTTCGGCAGTGTATGAGATTAACTCTCGTTAGCCATTTTTGCGGTCGTCACCCCCGCCCCCCCGTCAGTTTACGGTTGCTGGTGCGAAAGATAACGAATCTTTGGAACTTCGTTGCTTCGAACGAAACCCGGGGAATGCGTTGCCCGATCTTGCGCGTGTAATATTGCCAGCCTGTATGGCCTCCCCCCCCCCCCCCCCGGCCTCCCCCGCTCGGCGCGCACTCGCACTGCTTTACGAAGTCTTAACTGTGAGCTCTAGAATTGTATTTCCTGGGTAAGCGGCGGTCTTAGCCACTTAACTAGCTGAGTGACCTTGGGTAAGTTCCTTAACCACTTTGACCGTTTCCCCTTGAGTAAATTGGGATTAATAAGTACTCAAAGGATTGTTGTGAAGACTAAATAATGACTGTAATGCACTTGGCTTATAGTAAGTGCTTAAGTGATAGCTATTAAAAGTAATATTCCAATCTTTAGATATTTAAACTTCTCTGGACAGCTCTTGCTCTTAAAGTCCGTACCACTCAGGTTAGCAATTAATTGGCCTTTGACTCTTTCTCCTGCTTACTCTTGTACTCTTAACGAATTGAGAGACCCTTGAAGAGTGGGGACTGTGTTTCATATTTATTTTGGTTAAACCCTCCCGCCCCTGCCCCCCGCCCCCCCCCCCCCCCGCGCCCCGCCGTGCCCACGCCTCTCACCCCTTCTTCCTCTCCCCCTAGCTTTTCTAGCATATGCTTAGAGTGAGTGCTTATTTGTTTATTAAGTGAGAAGTCTGTTCGATAAACATTTTTAACTGTTAGGAACATTTTCCAGATCCTTGTACATGCTATTTACCAAGTAGCTATTAAGTTCCTTGTGTGCAGGGAAGGCAGGATGGGAGGTTACCTAACCAAACCATCATTTTCATCTATATTAGATTAGGATAACCTCCCCACACGGATAAATCAGTTCATTGTTTTTTTTACCTACTTAGTTGTTCAGGGCTTGTCATCTTTGTAGATTGCTCAGCTTCCTCCTTCCAGCTGTTTTTGACAGTTTTACTATTATTACTTTCACCTTAGAATGAGGGGTATTAAGGCTAGGAGGTGAAATTCTGCTTGACTTCTTACCAGCAGTGGTTGGAGAAAAACAGTGATGTAGGAGGTTGAAATACCTTGTCAAAATGAGATTTTTGGATTCACTTTATGTATATTTGTATGATCCATGCTACCCATATTATTCCTGAAGAGCTTTTTCAGTACTGTTGCTAGGGCTTATTTGTATGTAGTTACTCCATGGCTTGAGGAATGTAGTTTGAAATATAGATCCAAATCAGTGTAGTCATTTTTATAATCGTATTCTGTTATATGAAGAGAGCACAAGGTATTAGTTGTATGACATAATGAAATATTTTAAATAGGCAAACACATCACCATCCAGTACTTAGGTTTCATTTGCTTGACCTCTTTCTCCTCTTTCAAAACTTTGTTGCATATAGTCTAACTTCAGAGTTCTTGTGTCTGGGATTTTGATTTTATTAGAATGGATGGTGTTGTAAATATATTACCAAAAATCCTTTCCTTTGTTTGAGAACAGAGCCTCTTAAATATAAACCAGCAACTAGAAATGTTAAAAACAAAGCTAACATGCCAATAAATTATTAGTGAATCCATTTATAGATTTGGCTTTTAGAATATGACCAATATTTAAAATAATATCTTGGGTGGATTTTCAGTTTTTAATGAGATAAATTAGCAGATGAGATTTAACTTGACTGAAAATTACCTTTTTAAGAAAAATGCATGATGTATTTCATGAGGTTTTTAGTTCATTTCTTGTCTATCACTTCTTACCAGTGTATTTTGGGAGTTGTAGTCAACCTCAGCCATATAGTGTTAAAGCAACACATGAGATACACGGGGCATTTAGTAACTTACAGAGAGGGCAGTGTCTTAATTGTGCCTCATGAAAAGCAACTGTATTAAGATGGAAAGTCTTGGCTTTGAAGAATAAGCTTTGTTTGGTAATTATGGGGACAAGAAAAAACTGTATTTTGCTTGTCTAAATGGTCAGTCACATACCTAGCTAACGTATTTCCAGAGATACTGATTATGTCTTTAATAATAAATTATAGAACTTTTTTTAAAAAAATATTTTATTTATTTGACAGAGAGAAATTACAACTAGGCAGAGAGGCAGGCAGAGAGAGAGGAGGAAGTAGGCTCCCCGCGGAGCAGAGAGCCCGATGTGGGGCTCGATCCCAGGACCCTAGGATCATGACCTGAGCTGAAGGCAGAGGCTTTAACCCACTGAGCCACCCAGGCACCCCAAATTATAGAATTTTTAAAGTGATCCTTCCCCACAGATACCAAAAGGACAAAGGAGGAATACCAAAACGTAATTATTAAGCATCTTTCTTAGTAACATTTAGATTTGTTCTTACAAGTTTCATATTTAAATGCAAACTTAAGAATTCTGCCACATATGAAAGATAAGGATTTAATTACTTTAATTTTGGAATTGGAGTTTTAGTTTCTTGACAATTTCATATTAGCATAGGACTTGCCATGATTATGCTAATAAACTTGCATGTTACTGGTAGATCCAGTGTGAATTTTGTTTTTAGTAGAAAACATTAACACAGTGAACTCAGCATTTCTGTGTGTCACAAGCATCCTTAATGGAGGACTTATGTTCCAAGGTTTTAATCTGAAGATGTTAGCCTCATGTCCATACTTGGTCTAATTTTGAAATATTTATATTTGTTGAATATTATCTGTTTGTTCAAAGAACTTAATTTAAAAATTTACATATCAATTAGAAGTTTCTGTTAGATCTCACCTTATAAATTATTGGTAGTTATAATAAGCCTTTAAAATTTAATTGCCAGATGTTTTGATTGCCATTCTTTTTCTTCTGCTGTTACTAAATGATTTTAAATCTTCCAGAACTTATCTAAGTGCACTTGGACATTCATTAAATGCTGTCTGACCTGAATTTTTTAGAGGGAGGTAGGAGGAGGGAGTTTATGGCAAATAATCATTCAAAGAGAGTTGTCTTGGTAGTTGAGTCTTTTTTTCCTTCTTCTTCATAAGATGCTCTGAATTTAGCTGAAGTTTTATCTGAAGGCTTTTCTTCATATTTTAGTTTTCATTGGCATTTATTTTCTCATTTTGACCTGTATTCACAAATTAAGAATAAGTCTTAGTCCTTTTTCCTGGTAAGAGAAATGCATTTTTCAAAAAATTGTTGTAGCAATATCAGGAGATTTTCTAGGCTATTGCTTTCTTTGTTAGAAAAATTAAATTATTCTCCAGTGGTTAAATATTAAGGTAGAGAGAGCGCTATTAATGTACTCATGTGCAGGAACCTTTGTTCTTTTTTTTTTTTTTTTAACATTTCCTGTTCCCTTTCCTCCTCTTAAGTGAATATTTTCATTTTTATAAATACATGTTTCGAGATAAAACTGCATGCCCAATATTTCATTTTTGTGTTATATTTCTGTTCTGATAATGATAGTAGAGGTAGTACTTTGCTTCACCAAATTTAACCTTTTTTGTTGTGTTTTGCTTTTAAGAATTAATTGAAGCACAGGTTGACATCAGTGTTTCATATGTGAAGCCAACTTTGAGATGTTGCCCATAATCTAGTAGCTCAGGCTTGTGCTGTTTCCTTTTTTACTGGAAAATGGGTTCAAGTAAGGTGGAAACCTAAATACTCAAGAACTATTCACAAAATACTTGAGTCCTTGGAAGAATTTAAGACATTTCAGTTTAAGGTTCACAGATCTTTGACGGCATGTAGATTATGTCTTTGTTCTCAGGGACCTGAGACAGCATCTCCATAATAGCACCAAATTGTTTTAAAAGTGGAAAAACTGGCAAACTTAATTATTTGGAAGTTATGAGAGGAATAAAGTAATCATTTAGATTGAGGGAGAATATTTGATTATTTTTTTTTTTATTTTATTTATCTGACAGAGAGAAATCACAACTAGGCAGAGAAGCAGGCAGAGAGAGAGGAGGAAGCAAGCTCCCTGCGGAGCAGAGAGCCCGATGCGGGGCTCGACCCCAGGACCCTGGGATCATGACCTGAGCCGAAGGCAGAGGCTTTAACCCACTGAGCCACCCAGGCGCCCCTATTTGATTATTTTTTAAGCCATATTAAAATGGACAGCTGCTGGTGGTAGTTTTGTTTTTTTTCTTCCTTTGTAATTCAGGATAGAGTACTGAAACTGTTTAACGGGTGTGGTAAGACAAGCAGTGTTCAGAAACAGAATTTGTGTGTGTGTGTTTTTTTAAAGATTGTATTTACTTATTTGACAGCACAAGCAAGGGGGAAGCGGGAGCGGGAGCAGGAGAGGGAGAAGCAGGCTCCTTGCTGAGCAGAGGTGGAGTGGGGGTGGGAGGGGCCCCATTCGAGACTCAGTGCTTGTGGAGCTCAATCCCAGGACCCTGGGATCATGACCTGAGAGAGAGGCAGATGTTTAACCAACTGAGCCACCCAGAATTGTTTTATTTTATTTTTTTAATTTTTATATGAGAGAGAGAGAGAGCATGAGAAGAGGGAGGGTCAGAGAGATGGTCGAAGGGAGAAGCAGAGTCCCTGCCAAGCAGGGAGCCCGATGCGGGACTCCAGGACCATGACCTGAGCAGGCAGTCGTTTAAGCAGCTGAGCTACCCAGGTGTCCCAGAATTGTTTTTTTTTTAAGGATACTTTATGATTGATCTTCTGTTGGTGAATTACTTAGGGAGAAGAGCATGGACAAATCGACTGATTGGAGAAACAGTCTTAGCAATTGGTTTAGTTTCCTCCTACAACTAGGGAAGAACTGTTTTGTACTAGGGAAATAAAAGTATCTTATGCAGGTCAATTGCCTTATAGTGTTAAACCATCCATGATTCCTTACACAATTTGAGCAAATCTTTGAGATGCTAATGAATAGTTCATGATGACGTTATCACCTACATTCCAATGAGTATGTTTGTGGCCTTGTGACTGATAAAATGGAATTATGTTTCATTATTTCTTAAAATTATTTAACAATGGCTATACCATTAGATTAGGTGGGATGAGGTGGGAACACTGACATTCCCTCCTCTCCACTGGAAAAATTACTGTGAAAGACATGCTTTAAGCTTATTAAAACAAATTAAAAATGAAGCTGTTGAAAATGTGAATAAGCAAATATGTTCACCATAAGAAGGAATAATTGACTTTGCTTTTTAGTAGCCTGGATACAAAGGGAAAGATGAGTTACTTGATTGCATTCCATTCTTCTGTCAAAAACCATTGTTTCCTACTACTACTTTCTAAAGGGAATTGAACCTTTGGGGACAGTGAGAACCACAAGGAATTGTTTTAATACTTCATAACAGATATGGAAGTGATCTTGATATACCTTTTTTTTTTTAAAAGATTTTACTTATTTATGTGAGTGAGAGAGAGAATGAGAGAGCCCAAGCAGGGGAAGCTGCAAAGGGAGAGGGAGAAGCAGGATTCCTGAGCCCAACGTGAGGTTAGATCCCAGCACCTCGGGATCACGACCTCAGCCAAAGGCAAGCACCTAACTGATAGAGCCACCCTGGCATCCCAACTTTCTTTCTTTCTTTCTTTTTTTTTTTTAAAGAATTTTCTTTATTTATTTGACAGACAGAGATCACAAGCAGGCAGAGATGCGGGCGGGGAGGGGGGGTGGTGAAGCAGGCTTGATGCCAGGAGCTTGGGATCATGACCTGAGCCAAAGGCAGAGGCTTTAACCCACTGAGTCACCCAGGCGCCCCATCAGCTTTCTTAAATATTTACTCTTTAATAAAAAAGAGCTAGATGGTAGATATTTTTAGGTTACATTGTCTTTTTTTTTTTTTTAAGATTTTATTTATCAGATAGAGATCACAAGTAGGCAGAGAGGCAGGCGGGGGGCGGGAGGGGGGGAGCAGGCTCCCTGCTGAGCAGAGAGTCCGATGTGGGGCTCGATCCCAGGATCCTGGGATCAGGGCTTGATCCCAGGAAGCTGGGATCATGACCTTAGCTAAAGGCAGAGGCTTTAACCCACTGAGCCACCCAGGCACCCCTGGGTTACATTTTCTGATGCTAGTCTGAAGCAGGTATTTCTGTGTTGCTTGTTGGAAGGAAGATTGATTTTGTTTTATATTTCAGATAAGTTTGTGGTAGGTTTAACATTTTGAGAAATTAAAAAGCTTAACCACTGTTCTTAACATACGGGAAGGCTTGTCTAGTTCTTCAGGAAAGTGGTTGAAAGTACTTGGGGTCAAACTTAATCAGTTTATTTTACCGTTTATAATGTGTTCTCTGGAAATTCTTCTTTTTGTTTTTTTAATAGATGTTGGTTAAGAAACATAACTAAATGAGATTTTCAAACTATGCAGATTTAATTAGTCTCCATTGGCAAGGCCTTTTTATTCTTTGAAGATAATTTTGTGAGACCTACATGTAAATTGTTGACCAAGAAAAGTTTACTTTATTGACTTCAAACAGCCTTAACTCTGCTCATCATGATGATGGAGTATTGAAATAATCAAAAGACAGAGTGGCGAGCTGCAACAGCATAGATAATCTGCAAAGTAGATATTTTCTCTGTGGGTGATTGTAATGTGGCATATTTCACTTTAGGTGTGATATAGAGTAATATTCTAGAAGTCCTAAAAATTATTGTTTTACTGACTATAGAAAAAGGATTGCTAGACATAAAGTAAAAACCACGCATTCACTGGTTTTCTTTTTTGTTAAGAGCCTTGTGCAACTTGTAATCAGAATATTTCTTCTTGTAAATTGTGCCATTAAAACAACGTAGAAAATTGTATAAAACTTAAATGTAGAGCTTAAAGAATCACTGTAATATGCACACCCATGTTACTCATATCTAGGTCAAGATAGCTGCCCTTCCAGATTGCACACTTTTTGGTTTTCTCATCCTTGTTTTTATTTACAGTTTTACTACCCTATAAGCTTAAGTTTGTTCTTGATTTCCTATAAGTGGAATCATAGAGGGTGTATTCTCTTGTATCTGGCTGCTTTTTCTCAACATTATGTCTTTAGGATTCATTGATGTTTTTGCAAGTATTAGCCATTCTTTGATTTTCATAGTTACAAGATGCTCCGTTGCATAACTCTACCACAGGTTTTTTTTTTATTTCTTACGCTATTGATAAACAATTTTGCTGTTTTGAAATTTCAGCTATTGTCAACAGTGCCAGTAGAAACAAGTATCTTGGTGTATATAAGCATGTGCTTTTATGGGATATATACTGAAGTGTAGAAAATTGCTGGGCTCTGGATTGTGACTAACTTTAACCTTCCTATAAACTGTGAAACCGTTTCAAAGTAGACTTTCAACAGCAGGTGTATAAAAGTTCACCTTGTTTCACATCCTCGCTAATATTTAATATCGTCAGACTTCAAAGATTTTATTTATTTGTCAGAGAGCACAAGCATGTGGGGAGTGCAAGCAGAGGGAGAAGCAGGCTGCTGTGAGACTCTATCCCAGGACTCTGGGATCATGACCTTAGCCGAAGGCAGGCACTTAACTGACTGAGCCACCTAGATATCCCCATGGGCATTTTTTTAATGGTTACTGGCCATTTGGATTTTTGATTTCTTGTGAAAGGCTTTATATTTTTTCTCCCATTTTTCTGTTGGATTGTTTGCATTTCTTTCATTGATTTGTAGGAGTTCTTTATAGAGTCTGCATTTGTGTCCTTTCTGGGTCATACTGTTTATGTGGCAGATATCTTTTGTTACTCTTTGGCTTGCATTTCCACTCTTAAAATGGTGATTTTTGACGAACAGAAGTTATTTATTTTAATGTCAAATTTATTGATACTTTGCTTTATCATTAGTAGTTTTTTTGTGTTAAAGCAGTCTTTTCCCCATCCCAAGGCAAATGAACTTCTACTATGATCTGGAGGTGTATTATTTTGCTTTTCATTTCTTTTTTTTTTTTTTAAAGATTTTATTTATTTATTTGACAGAGATCACAAGTAGGCAGAGAGGCAGGCAGAGAGAGAGAGAGGAGGAAGCAGGCTCCCCGCGGAGCAGAGAGCCCGATGCGGGGCTCGATCCCAGGACCCTGAGATCATGACCCGAGCCGAAGGCAGCGGCTTAATCCACTGAGCCACCCAGGCGCCCCTTGCTTTTCATTTCTAAGCCTTACCTAAATGGAGTTGATTTTTATGTGTGCTATGAAGTAAGATTTGTAGTATATTGTTGTGGACGATGTATATGAAGAAAATCCAGCCTCACACAGATAAATAGTTGGCAAAAGGAGGAGAATTTTAATAGTCTTTTCAGATAATTGTAGTTATTCTTTTTTGGTATCATGTCAAAATTTGTTAAGTGGTAGTTTTTTTAAAAAAATATTTATTTGACAGAGATCACAAGTAGGCAGAGAGGCAGGCAGGGGGTGGGGTGGGGGGGAGAAGGCTTCCTGCCAAGCAGAGAGCCCCATGTGGGGCTTGATCCCAGGACCCTGAGATCATGACCTGAGCCAAAGGCAGAGGCTTATTAACCCACTGAGCCACCCAGGCACCCCAAGTGGTAGTTTCTTAATGGCTTATTGCAAGGCCAAATCCGAAACCACATCAGTGAACTTTTTGTACTTTGTTGAATTAAAATGCATTTGTCTTTTACTTGAAATCTTTTACCCATGCATTATTTTGCAACATCACGCATTGGTCATTTGGAAAATACTGGTTCACTGAATGATGCAGCTCTTCCAAATATTGACGACAGTACATTGTATTAAATTTAAAAAACCCCACATTCTTTATTATCATTGCTGAACTAATCAGGAAAGTTTTTTTTAAAGATTTTATTTGTTTATTTGACAGACAGAGATCACAAGTAGGCAGAGAGGCAGGCGAGTGGGGAAGGGGGAAGCAGGCTCCCTGCTGAGCAGAGAGCCGGATGTGGGGCTCTATCCCAGGGCCCTGGGATCATGACCTGATCCGAAGGCAGAGGCTTTAACCCACTGAGCCACCCAGGCGCCCTGTAATCAGGAAAGTTTTTATGAATTGGAAACTAGTCAAGTTCATGGTGGCAGCTGTAAGTTTTTCAGTATTTGGATTTTTGTCTGAAACCTCACATTTTATCATTGGCAACAAATACTCTCAGTTGTTTTCCTTGAAGTGACTGGCTCAGTTGGTTCATTTTTGAGAAAACGCCTGCCAAAGACTTAATCTGAATAACCATTGTTTGTCAGTTCTTTCAAGTAAAAATGGCGTTTTATGAAAAAGCAGCGAGTTCAGCTCACAATTTAAACAGTTGCTTAAGTGATTTTCCTGGAGACAACTATAATATTTTGGTGTGTGGCAGAAATGGCTTTATGTGTACCTTCCATTTTGTCACATGTACCATCCATTAATGTCGCATTAAAATACATGTTCTCAAAAAAAAAAAAAGACATATTCTCAGGGCTCAGGATTTAATTAAGTTAATATTTTTTTACTACTTCATCAGGCACATTTTTTATTGTAGATAAAAACATATAACAAGATCAGCCTTAACAAATTTTTTTTTAAAGATTTTTATTTATTTGACAGGCAGAGATCACAAGTAGGCAGAGAGACAGGCAGAGAGAGGAGGAAGCAGGCTCCCGCTGAGCAGAGAGCCTGATGTGGGGCTCGATCCCAGGACCCTGGGATCATGACCTGAACCGAAGGCAGAGGCTTTAACCCACTGAGCCATCCAGGCGCCCCTCCTTAACAAATTTTTAAGTGAACAGAACCCTCTTGTTAAAGATAAGCACAATCTTGTACAATACATCTCTGGATCTTTTCCGTCTTGTTTTATACCCATTGAATAGCAGCTTCCCATTTCTCTTTCCCTCTGGTCCCTGGCAACTATTGAAATTGTACTTTTTGCTTCTATGAATATGACTCCCTTAGATAAACTTCATACAAGCAGAACCGTGCAGTATTTATGCTTCTGTGACTGACTTATTTCACTTTGCATACTGTCCTCAAGCCTCATCTGTGTTGTGGTGTATGACAGGAATTCCTTCTTAGAGCTGAATAATATTCAGTGGTATGTATATGCCACATTTCCTTTATACATTCATCTGTTGATGTACGTTTAGATTGTTCCGACCTTTTTTTTTAAGGTTTTATTTATTTATTTGACAGAGAGATCACAAGTAGGCAGAGAGGCAGGCAGAGAGAGAGGAGGAAGCAGGCTCCCCGCTGAGCAGAGAGTCCGATGTGGGGCTCGATCCCAGGATCCTGGGATCATGACCTGAACTGAAGGCAGAGGATTTAACCCACTGAGCCATCCAGGCGCCCTGTTCCTACCTTTTGAAAGCTATTGTGAATAATGCTGCAGTGATCATGGGAGTGTAAATACCTCTTTGAAATCCTGATTTCCACTCTTGTGAATAAATACCCAGAAGTGGGATTGCTGAATTGTAGTTCTGTTTTTAATTTCTTGAAGAACTTCCATACGGTTTCCCATAGTTGCTGCACCATTTTACATTTCCACCAACAATTCACAAGTTTCTCCACTCTTCAGCACTTATTATTTTCTGTTTTTTTTTGGCTCAGTGGTTTAAGCCTCTGCCTTCGGCTCAGGTCATGATCTCAGGGTCCTGGGATCAAGTCCCGCATCGGGCTCTCTGCTCGGCAGGGAGCCTGCTTCCCTCTGACTCTCTCTGCCTGCCTCTCTGCCTACTTGTGATCTCTCTCTGTCAAATAAATAAATAAAAAATCTTAAAAAAAAGAATTAATTTTTTTTTACAGCAGTTTTAGGTTAACCAAAAAATAGAGAGGAATGTACAGAGATTTCCCATTTACCCCTTGCCCCCACGCATACATAGCTATCTCCTTTATTTTTAATGTTCCCCACCAGAGTGGTACCTTTGTTACAATTGATGAATCTGTGTTGACACATCATAATCACCCAAAGTTCATAGTTTACTTTTGGCTTCACTTATGATGTTGTGTATTCTTTGGGTTTGTATAAATGTGTACTGATATGTATCCTCTATTAGAGTATCAGAGTATTTCCCCGGCCCTCAGTATCCTCTTTGTTGTTTGCTCATCTCTCTGGCTACCCCCAACCCCTGGCAACCACTCATCTTTTTAGTCTCTCCGTAGTCCATACTCTCTCCATCTTTTTACTCTGCCCATAATTTTGCCTTTTCTAAAATGTCCGAAGTTGGAAATACATACTATATAGCCTTTTCACATTGGTTTCTTTCACTTAGTAATAATGTATTTAAGGTTCCCCCATGTCTTTTCATGGCTTGAGTGCTCATTTCTGTTCAGTATTGAATAATTGCATAGTGTAGATGTACCAGTTTATCCATTCACCTACTGAGGTACATTTTGGTTGTTTCCAGGTTTTGGCAATTATGAATAAAGCTGCTGTAAACATCTGTGCATAGGTTTTTGTGTGGACATAAGTTTTCACTTCTTTTGGGTGTATACCGAGGAGTGAGATTGCTGTATCATAAGGTTAGAGTATGTTTAGTTTTATAAGAAACCACCAAACTGCTCTAATATGGCTGTACCATTTTTCATTTCCACCTGTAATGTTGAAAGTTCTGTTGTGCCACATCCTTAATAGCATTCGGTGTTGGTGGTGTTCCAGATTTTGGCTGTTCTTGTAGGTATGTAGTGGTATCTTGTTTTAATTTGCATTTCTCTGATGACATACAATGTAAGGCATCTTTTCATGTGCTTATTTTGTCATCTATATATTTTTGGTGAGATGGCTGTTAAGGTCTTTTGCCCATTTTTAAATTGAGTTTTTTTTAATTGAATTTTAAGAGTACTTTGTATACTTTGGATAACTCCTTTATCAGGTATTGTTTCTGTTTTTTTTAAAGATTTTATTTATTTATTTGACAGACAGAGATCACAAGTAGGCAGAGAGGCAGGCAGAGAGAGAGAGGAGGAAGCAGGCTCCCTGCTGAACAGAGAGCCCGATGCGGGGCTCGATTCCAGGACCTTGGGATCATGACTCAAGCGGAAGGCAGAGGCTTTAAGCCACTGAGCCACCCAGGTGCCCTGTTTCTGTTTTTTTGATAATGGCCATCCTTTTAGAAGTGATATCTGTGGTTTTGATTTGCATTTCTCTGATAAGTGATGTTGCACATCTTTTCATATAACTGTTGGCCATTTGTATGTCTGCTTTGAAGAAATGTGTTCAAGCTCTTTGCCCTTTTTTTTTTTTTTTAAGATTTTATTTGTTAGAGAGAGAGAGCAAGTGCACAGGCAGGGAAAGCAGCAGGCAGAGGGAGGCTTGTTTTTTTGCTGTTGAATTATAGATGTTCCCCTTATCATTTATATGGTTTGCAAATATTTTCTTCAATTCCATAGGTTGCCTTTTCATCCTCATTGTTTCCTTTGGTGTGCATACGATTTTTAGCTTGATGTCCTACTTGGTTGGTTTTTTTTTTCTTTTTGTCATATCCAAGAAATCATTGCCATAGTGCGCCTGGGTGGCTCAGTTGGTTAAGTGACTGCCTTGGGCTCGGGTCATGATCCTGGAGTTCCCGGATCAAGTCCTGCATTGGGCTCCCTGCCCAGCGGGGAGTCTGCTTCTCCCTCTGTTTTCCCCCTGTGTTTTTCCCTAGGAATTGCATAGTTTTGGATCTTAAACTTAAGTACTTAATCCATTTGAGTTGGTTTTTTTTTTTTAGATTTTTATTTATTTATTTGACAGAGAGAGATCACAAGTAGATAGGCGGCAGAGAGAGAGAGAGGGAAGCAGGCTCCCTGCTGAGCAGAGAGCCCGATGCGGGACTCGATCCCAGGACCCCGAGATCATGACCTGAGCCGAAGGCAGCAGCTTAACCCACTGAGCCACCCAGGCGCCCCTGAGTTGGTTTTTATATGATGTAAGATAAGTGTCCAGTTTCATTCTTTTGCATGTGATTATCCATAAATGCTGTTGAACCTCTTTATTTTTCAGTTCAGTTATTACAGTCTTTTTTTTTTCTTTAAGTAGGCTCTGTGCCCAATATAGGGCTTGAACTCATGACTCTAAGATCAAGAGTTTCATGGTCTACTGACTGAACCAGCCAGGGGCCCCACTTATTACATTCTTTAGCTCCCAAAATTTGTTTTGTTCCTTTTAAATATTTTCTGTCCTTTCATTGAAAATCTCATTTTATTCATGCATCATTTTCCTGAGCTCATTGAGCATCTTTATGATGGTTATTTTAAATTCTTTGTCAGGTAACTCATGTATCTCTAATTCTTGAGGGTCAGTTTTTGGAGACTCATTTTGTTCCTTTTATTGGGCCATCTTCCCTGTTTCTTTACGTTCTTTTAAATTTTGTGTTTGTATGATTGTATTTGAAAAAACACTCCTCTATCCCAGTCTTTGTGAACTGCTGCTTAGTACAGGGAAAGGCCTTTACCAGTGAGCCTGGCTGTAGATTCTGGGGGCCTTCTCAAACCTTTTCTCTGGATGTGTCTTGGACTTAATGTATGAGATTCCACATTAAAGGAATTTTCCAGTTGTCTTTTTTAAAAAAAGATTTTATTTATTGTTTATTTGACAGACAGAGATCACAAGTAGGCAGAGGCAGGCAGAGAGAGTGAGAAGCAGGCTCCCCACGGAGCAGAGAGCCCGACGCGGGGCTCGATCCCAGGACCCTGGGATCATGACCCGAGCCAAAGGCAGAGGCCTTAACCCACTGAGCCACCCAGGTGCCCCTCCAGTTGTCTTTTTTCAGAAGCTTGTACTCTTTTTGTATCCTTTGGTGTTCATCTGTTGTACTCTGGGTCCTATGAAGTAGCAGCATACCACTCAGCTCATTTTTGTTCTTGGTGGTCCCTAGGCAGCTTGAGTAGGCTGGGGGCCGTCATTGCCCTAGGTCAAACTAAACAGAAACCAGTCCTTCAGGCAGTCCCCCCAAAAGCCAGAGTGTTGGATACTCTTTTCTCCCCCGAGGGAGAGGTTGCTGAGCTGCATTGGTTTTGTTTTTGTACTGTGGATTCTTTGAATCTGCAGCTTACCACCCAGCTTTTTTTTTGTTGTCAGCAGGCCTCAGGCACCTAAGGTATACAAGGTCCCATCTGTTCTCCAAGATGTTCAGGAAAGAAACTAGTTCCTCAGGCAGCCCCTACCCCAAGTCAGAATGTTGGTTGTGAAGTCCTGTCTTCTCTTTCTGTCCACAGGGGGAATTTGGGAACTGGGAATTTTTTTTTTTTTTTTTTCCCCAATCAGATGGTGCTGTGCCGGGAGTAGGGACTGTGCTGAAAGGGTGACATGAATTTTTCTGCTGGCTTTGATGCACTTGGTTTAGTGCTCACCTAGGGTGCAGGAGCCTCTTAACTGGTTTCTGAATTTCTCATGAAGGGAATTGGTATGTGTATTGTTGTTGAGTTGGTGTTTCTTTGGGAGGAAGGAAAACTTGGGGCTTCCTGTTCTGCCATCTTGCTGATGCCACTCCCATCAAGTTCAAGTACCTTTTTAAGTGAAACTGGCTTTTGTTTTGTGAATGGTCACGAAAAATAAAATAACTTGGTGACATCTTACATGGGACTGACTTTATTCTTTCCTTTGATTTCTTTTTTTTTAAAAAGATTGATTTAAGAGAGAGAGAGAGCATGCACATGTGGGTTGGGGGAGAGGCAGAGGGGGAGAATCCCAAGCAGACTCTCCATTGACCGGAGAGTCCAATGTGGGGCTCGATCTCAGGACCCATAAGATCATGACCTGAGCTGAAATCAAGAGTCTGATGCTCAACCAACTGAACCGCCCAGGTGTCCCTCTTTCTATTTCTTGATCACAAAGAATCAATGAAGCAGTTTGATGCAAGTGCCTTGATATGTTAAGGTGCCTGCAGACTTTCCTTCCTTTTCTATTGAACTGTTAGTACAGGGGCACCTGGGCGGCTCAGTTGGTTAAGCGTCGGACTCTTGATTTTGGCTCAGGTTGTGATCTCTCAGGGTTGTGAGATTGAGTCCTGTGTTGCACTTCGAGCTGGGTGTGGAGGCTACTGAGGATTCTCTCTCTTCCCTCTGCCCCTTCCCCCCTCTAAGAAAAAAAGAAATGAACTTCTGGTGTAAATGTTAATACTGCAAAAAAGGGAAATGAAGTGTTAGTATTATTATTAATATGGTTTTGACCTTGCAGAATTCTAGAAAGTGTCTTGGGCATCAGGGGTTTGTGAACCACACTATTAGAACTGCTACTTTAAGGGTGGCTCAGTTGGTTAAGTTACCTGCTTTCTGCTCAGGTCATGATCCTAGGGTCCTGGCATCAAGCCCTGTATTGGGCTCCCTGCTCAGTGGGGAGCCTGCTTCTCCTTCATCCTCTGGCGCTCCCCCTGGTGTGTTCCTTGACTTTCTTTGTCAAATAAATAAATAAAATCTTAAAAAGAACTGCTGCTTTACGAAATTATAATGGTTCCTTTCTATTCCTATTTTTAAGTCTTTCTAAAAAAATAGTGAATGGTTGTTGAATTTTGTCAAATGTCTTTTATGTATCTGTTGAACTTGTATGATTTTTATTTTTATTTACTTTTTCAGAATCACTTATTTGAACTCGTGTGATTTTTAAAAGCCAGTTTAATGTGAATTAACTTGAATGAACTTCTTGTGTTTGGGATAAACCCACATAAGTCTTGACGTATTTAAATAATATTTTTCCATTTATCTATATATTTAATACTGCACATGTTTAAATACAAGCCACTGTTATTAACAGTTAATACTCATTTAGAATCACCCATATACTTGCCATGTTTTCCTCATTTCTTGCTTTAACTCTAAAGTTCTCTCTGGAATAATTTTTATTCTGCCTAAAAAACATCCTTAAGTGTTTATTTTAGTGTGTGAATCAGTTACTTGTTTGAACTTTAGTACTTATTTTGTCTTTTTTTGGAACTTGGAACTTTGTTTTTTGCGTATAGATTTTTGATGGGCAGATACTTTGTTTTAGCGCTTCGGATGTATCTTTCATCTATATCTTGCATTCTGTGTTGTTGTTGAGAAGTCCTGAAGAACTGTCTTTTTTTTTCCTCAGGTGCTTTACTGATTTGTCTTGGGTTTCTCTAGCTTTATTATGATGTTCCAGTTGTGGACTTCACGAATTCTGGGGACGCCTGGGTGGCTCAGTTGGTTAAGCGGCTGCCTTCGGCTCAGGTCATGATCCCAGCGTCCTGGGATCGAGTCCCACATCGGGCTCCTTGCTCGGCAGGGAGCCTGCTTCTCCCTCTGCCTCTGCCTGCCACTCTTGTCTGCCTGTGCTTGCTCTCTCTCTCTCTCTCTCTGACAAATAAATAAATAAAATCTAAAAAAAAAAAAACTGAATTCTGGGCTATTATTTTTTTTTAAAGATTTTATTTATTTATTTGACAGAGAGAAATCACAAGAGAGGCAGGCAGAGAGAGAGGAAGGGAAGCAGGCTCTCCGCTGAGCAGAGAGCCCGATGCGGGACTCGATCCCAGGACCCTGAGATCATGACCTGAGCTGAAGGCAGCGGCTTAACCCACTGAGCCACCTAGGCGCCCTGGGCTATTATTTCTTCAAAAATTGTTTTTGTCCTGTTCTCTCTTTCTGGAATTCCAGTTATGCATACCTCTTTTCACTGTGTTGTGTGTATCTATCCTTCTTTACATTGTTTAAATTAATCTAATGAAAAGGTATTTGAAATACAAGGTTTTTTTTTCAATTTTCAGATTTTTTGTTTTTAAACTTTATTATTGGGAAAAGAAGTCTCATGAGAATATAGAATACTAATGAAATCATCAATCAGCTTGGTAGTTCTCAACTGCAGGCCAGTCTTGTTTCACCTATAACCTCACCCATTTTCCCATTCTCATTTTATCTGTGAATATTTTAGTACTATCTTTTAAAGATACATTTTTAAAAAGGTTTTGTTTATTTATTTCACAAACAGATCACAAGTAGGTAGAGAGGCAGGCAGAGAGAGAGGGGGAAGCACACTCCCTGCTGAGCAGAGAGCCCTATGCGGGACTCTATCTCAGAACCCTGAGATCATGACCTGAGCCGAAGGCAGAGGCTCAACCCACTGAGCCACCCAGGTGCCCCTAAAGATACATTTATATAAAATTTATAAAATCATTTTGTGTTGATTTATTTGAGAGAGAGCATGAGAGAGAGAGAGAGAGAGAGAGCACACAAGCGAGCTGGGCGGGGGAGGGGCAGAAGGAGAGAGAGAGAGAAACTCAAGCCCACTTGTTGATGAGCACAGAGCCCATGTGGGGCTTGATCTCATGGCCCAGAGATCAGACCTGAGCCAAAACCAAGAGTCAGATGCTTTAACTGAATGTGCCACCCAGGCACCCCCAAAGTTTATAAGATCTTTATAAAATATTCCAGTTGATTCAGAAATACTAAATTTTTAAAAAAAGATTTTATTTACTTGAGAGAGAGACTGAGCATGAGAGGGGAGAGGGTCAGAGGGAGAAGCAGACTCCCCGCTAAGCAGGGAGCCTGACGCAGGACTTGATCCCAGGACTCCAGGATCACGACCTGAGCGGAAGGCAGTCGCTTAACCAACTGAGCCATCCAGGCACCGCGATTCAGAAATACTAATTTAAAAAAATACTTGTTTAAAACAGGATCCAAACACTGTGATTGATGTATCTCTCAAGGCTTTTTTACCCAGAGGATTCCCCAGCATCTTTAATTTGTCCTTGCAGTGTATTTTTTTTAGATTTTATTTATTTGATATATATGGAGAGAGTACAGGCAGGGGGAGCAGCATGCAATGTGAGATGGAGAAGTAGACTCCCTGCCAAGCAGGGAGTCTGAATGGGGCTTGATCCCAGGATCCCAAGATCATGACCTGAGCCAAAGGAAGGCGTTTAACCAACCTAGCCACCCAGGCACCTCTTGCAGTGTTTTTGTTGAAGAGACTGGGTCATTGTACAGAGTTTCCCACAGTTCAAATTTAGGTTCATGGCTTTTTTTTTCCTTAAAGACAACTTCATAGGTGGGTGGTGTATTCTTTCCTCATCATTAGAACACACAAAATGTTTCAGTGTCTCTTATGATTTGAACAGCTATTGATAGGTGCTTAGATCCTTTATTAGGGATCTTTGAAAGATGATGTTCTTCTGTCATTCTTTCTTTATTATCTGAAATACTTTAGTACAGAGACATTTCTTATCAGTTATTGGTTCGTATGTGAAAGGCAGAATAAGTGCTTGATTTTTATTCATTTCCCATTTTCAAAAATAATGATTGATTTACTAGCATCTTCAAGTTCTGACCAATTAGGGTTTTTAGGTTTGTTTTATTCTCATTATAAACTAATAGATTTAAACACATCTGATAGGTTTCCAAATATTTTTAGTTGATATAATTTGCTCTCTAAGGGTCATCTATATTAGGATTGGAAAATGAATGCAGATTATTTCTCTTTTATTCTAGTTTGCATTTGTGCCGGATCCTCAGTGAAAATAAAAGCCATGATAGTTCAACTTACAGAGGTAAGACTTTTAAAAGTATCATAGCTATTATTTTTGGCTTGGTGAAAATTAATAGATGTTCTGTTTTCTGTTAAATTGTTATGAATGAAAAACAAAAGATATGAGATAGTTCACATTGTATAAAGCCTTTATGAGAGTATAATTAGGATTAAAACTGTAGTTATAGTAAGACTATATATTTCTGTATATAGATGTTTGATCTGCACAGTAGTTATGCAGTCAAATGCTCTACCACTGAGCTATACCCCCTGCATAATAGTTATGTATCGCTTGGCTCTTATCCTTGTGACATGGTATATTTGGCCAAATATCAGCAGTTGCTAGCTGTATTAAAAATTACACAGGCTAGCTATCAGTCATAAACAGAAGAGAAGAGCTAGCATGGGAAAACTATTCTGATCTTGTTTGCATTAGGAAATTTCCAGAAACTGAGGTGGTGTTTTTACTAAAGCTGGTTATGTTTAGGTAGTATCTGGGGATCTTATTAAAGGCAGTTGTCATGGAAAACATTAAAAGCAAAGGAGTTGTTTACTCCATATCACAAGTATGATTTATTAAATAAGATATAATTAAACAGGATGTAAATTTTAATTTTAAAGGCTTTTACTGTTTAGCATTTATAATTTAAAATTAGGCATTTGTATTTAGAAAAGGAGGGACAAAAACAATTATGTCTAGTAAGTTTAAAGCATTTTCATATGCAGCTTTCACTGAGGGTAGAACCAATAACGGTTTTTTTCAGTCTGGAAAAAATAATTTATAACCAGTAGTCTATTTTAAATAAAATTCATTATAGTTATTTGAATTATGCCTTTGTGACTAGAAGATTAAAAAGTTTTTTAAAAAAGATTTTATTTATTTGACAGACAGAGATCACAAGTAGGCAGAGAGGCAGGCAGTGGGGGGAAAGCAGGCTCCTTGCTGAGCAGAGTCTGATGTGGGGCTCCATCCTAGGACCCTGAGATCATGACCTGAGTCAAAGGCAGAGTCCCAACCCACTGAGCCACCCAGGTGCCCCTAAAAACGTTTTTCTATAGATAAATTTACTTTTGTTTTATCAAAAATTAAATATTATCTTAATATGAGAGTGTATACTTTAAAGAACATTTGAAGTTTTGAGTGGAAAGCACTTTTTAACAAATGAGTATTTTGTTTTTTTTTGTCATTTGGGTAAGACCTGTATTAACATTACTAGCTTGCACCCCCAATTATTTTCCAGTTTAGCCTGCTTCTAAAGTTGCATGATCTTTCATAAAGATTTCTGAGGTTGCTATAATGCCTTTTAAAAAAAAAGATTTTATTTATTTGTTTGACAGAGAGAGACATAGCAAGAGAGGGAACACAAGCAGGGGGAGTGGGAGAGGGAGAAGCAGGTTTCCCGCTGAGCAGGGAGCCTGATGTGGGGCTCCATCGCAGGACCCTGGGATCCTGACCTGAGCGGAAGGCAGACGCTTAAAGACTGAGCCACCCAGGTGCCCTGTAATGCCTTTTCTTTGAATAAGTCAGTGGACTGCCAGAATTGTAAGAAAGTAAAGAAAGACTCCTTCCTAAAAGCACTTGGATACCTAACTTTTTTTCTTCTCTATGTTTAAAACAAGTTTATAACTTCTCAGTTAATTTTGATCTTGTCTGTGATTGAAATCTTATCTGGGTAAAATAAGAGAAAGAATTTTCAAAAAACTGAAATAATGTAACACAGGATGATTACTCTTCAGTTTTAAAAGGGACTGTATGGATCTTTAATAACTACCAGATTATTGTTAATTTGCATGGTTGTTCTGATTCATGTGTGAAACCAAAAATAGTTATGAGTGTGACCTCATTGACTGAATTGCTGATGCTGTCTTTTACCTGCCCTTGCCTACTTCCACAATACATACATTCTTTGGCTGATAGCTGCCAACAGTCAAGCTTTGGTCTAAGGGCTTCATTTGGTAGTCCATGCAGAAAACTAAGAATGTCATTTCTTCAGAATTTTCCTTCGTTCTGTCTCAGGGGGATTGAGTTTGGGCAGTGTTCCCTGAGCCCTTTCCCTTTCTGCCCCTGTCTTCTCAGTATCCTTTGCTCACACTACTTCTTTTTTATAAATCCCTTCCCCCCAGTAAAATGATACTGTAATGATGACTGGTAAACATGAGTATTCCTGACATAACCAAGAACTAGTGTCTTCCATGTTGAAATCCCACAAAGAATCTCTAAGAATCTCTAGAAGTCCCTTTTACTTGTGGCTGTCCTTAAAACTACTTTTTCTGAGGGGTGGCTGGCTTAGTTGGAAGAGCATGCAACTCTTGATCTGTAGGTCGTGAGTTTGAGCCCTACTCTCGGTGTGGAGAATACTAAAAATAAAGGAAAAATCCTACTTTTTCTGAAATGTTAGCATTAAGATAAAATCTTTTATTTATTTCTGTCTATAATTATAAGGCTTGTTAAGTTTTCCTCCACGTTGTAAACATAATGTTTTTCAACTTTAGTATAGATTTTACAGGATTTTGGGGGGTTAGCCTTGGTAGTCTTAAAATACCACTTCTTGTTTCAGTGGCTAAAATATAATAGATGTTCTGAACCATGTAAATGGGCATTTAAAAACATATGAATTGGGGACTGCCTTTGCTGTTTTGTGGATGACATTAACGACTGTTTTCATGTCACTTAGTGTCAGCAAAATGACCTGGGCTATTTGTTCTCTATTTTAATCTCCTTCTCTGATTAAGATTAGAATTTCCTCAGCTCCTATGAGCCCATATTCTTCTGGGAATTTAGTTTATGCTGTTTAGCTGTTTTGTCCTTCTAAGAGCGATTGTTTTTTTTTTTTCTTAAACTTAGTTATCTGGATAACTTTAATTTTATTTATTTATTTTAGAGGTAGCACACACTCTGAGGGGGCTGTAGAGAGAGGGAAAGAAGCAGACTCCTCACTGAGTGTGGAGCCTGATGTGGGCCTCAATTCCATGAGCCTGAGATCATGACCTGAGCCGAAATTGAGTCAGACGCTTAATCCACTGAGCCACCCAGGCGCTCCTAGTTTTAAGTTTTTTTTTAAGATTTTATTTATTTATTTGTCAGAGACAGAGAGCACAAGCAGGGAGAGTGGCAGGCAGAGGCAGAGAGAAGCAGGCTCCCTGCTGGACAAGGAGCCCGATGCAGAACTTAATCCCAGGACACCCGGATCATGACCTGAGCCAAAGGCAGTGGCTTAACCGCCTGAGCCACCCAGGTGTCCCCTTGTTTTTAATTTTTGAAAAGATTTTACTTTTAAGTAATCTCTACACCTAATGTGGGCTCGGACCCACAACCCCGAGATCAAGAGTTGCATACTCCGCTGACTGAGCCAGCCAGGTGTCCCTGGATAACTTTAAAAACAAGTGCCTATTTGTTATAAAAGCATTTTAATAATGGAAATTGAAAGCATGAAATCAACTTCATATTTCTACCGTATTACCAGATAGAAAAGTTTTTCTTTGCATTTTAGCTTTTATATAGTTTATTATAAGTATAATGAAGGCATATTTATGAAAAAGGTATAGAATATGTTTAATAATGAATTCTTCATAAGAAATTGAAATACTCTGGCTATATTTCTTTTTTAAATATTTTTTATTTTAAATATTTTTATTTATTTGAGAGAGGGAGTGAGAGAGAGAGAGTGAGTGTGAATGAGCACACAGGTCAGGAGAGGGAGAGGCAGACTCCGCACTGAGCAGGGAGTCGGACATGGGGCTTGATCTGGGATCATGATCTAAGCTGAAGGCAGTTGCTTAACTGTTGAGCCACCCAGGCTCCCTCTGGCTGTATTTCTTTTCTTTCTTTCTTTTTTTAAAAAAATATTTTATTTATTTATTTGACAGAGAGATCACAAGTAGGCAGAGAGGCAGGTGGAGAAAGATCCCCGCTGGGCAGAGAGCCAGATGCAGATGTGGGATGCAGTTGTGGGGCTGGATCCCAGGACTCCTAGGGCAGAGGCTTAACCCATTGAGCCACCCAGGCGCCCTCTGGCTGTATTTCTTTAGCAGATAATTTAGTGGACAAATTTATTTCGTTGTAAAATAATTGTAAATTAATAACATTGTAAATGAGGTTGTTTAAAGGTGCTCCTGGGAGAAGATTTTTAAATATTTGATTTTTTAAAAAAGATTTTATTTATTTATTTGACAGACAGAGATCACAAATAGTCAGAGAGGCAGGCAGAGAGAGAGGGGGAAGCATGCTCCCCACTGAGCGGAGAGCCCAATGCGGGGCTTGATCCCAGGATCCTGAGATCATGACCTGAGCCAAAGGCAGAGTCTTAACCCACTGAGCTACCCAGATGCCCCAAATATTTGATGTTTTACTTGCTATTTTGCCCTGAAAGAGTATTGATTCCCTTTAGCAGGATAAATTGACTTTATTTTACAGCTGTTTTTAGAGCTACTTGTTTTTCTACCCTTTTTTTTTTAAATATAGGCGACACATAATAAATTAGTTTCAGGTGTACAACATAGTAATTCAACAACTCTATACCTATACATTATGCTATGCTCACCACAAGCATAGGTACCATCTGTCACCATACAATTGTTCTACTTTTAATGAGAGGAAGGAGGTAAAATTTTCAGTGTACAGAACTTAAGAAAAATATGGCCAGAAGGAGGCATTCACATGACCATTAGCCACCCCCCCATTCCTTCTCCAGGGAAGGAAGCTATGGTAATTGTGAATGTGACTATTTGTGGTTGACAGCTCTCACAGAACTGCCATTTTCTTTTGTATGTATGTATATAATTATTTTAGTTTGAATTCTTATGGAACTAGAGGAGAAAAGATCTAGATTTGGGGAGAAATTTCTCTGAGAGTAGGATATGGATAAAACTTGATTTTATGTTGACTGGTATTCTTTACCTGCTGTCAGTGTAGCACTGAGATTAAATTGACTATAATCTGAATATATTGAGAAAAATCTGTGAAATTTTCTGGTGAGAGAAATGGTTACACTAGTTTATATCCACCTGCTGGAATTCCATGCAGTCATTGAAAATAATTTTGGAGACTTTGGTAGCATGATAAAATACTTCAAAAAGTGTTTGTGGGGGAATCAGAGTACCAAGTGATGTGCACTGTGATTGCAAATATGTAAAATATGTAAATATATTGAAAAAGATTGGAAGGAAATGTTTAAGCAGTAGTTATAGTAGTAGAGTCAAGGTTAACTATTTTCTACTTTTAGTGTTGTGTTTTTGTGAAAGTAAAAGGGAAAAAAATCTGCTAGAGAAAAGCACTAAAAGTATATTTTTCTTATTATTTTTGATATAATTTCAAGAAGTAGGAAATATAGAGATCTTCCCTCAGAAGGACCCACCTTTTATGTTTGAGAGATTGTATTCTTATACTCTTTCTTTTATGTTCAACAGATTTCCAGCAGGCTCTTTATGAGTTATCTTACCATGTCATTAAAGGAAATCTAAAGCATGAACAGGCATCTAATGTTCTTAATGACATTAGCGTAAGTATATACACACACAAAGACACACACACGTTTTTAAAATTTAATAATTATTACATATTTCTTTTTGCCTTTGATACAAAGATCCCTAAAGTACATAATTTGCATTTCATTTTGTTCAAAATTATAGTAGTAAATGTTTTAAGGCAATATTGGTAAGCTGTTGTTGCTAGGATGAAATAAAGATATTCTAATCTTTTTGTCTGGTTGTGAGTAAAGCAGAAAATGTTAGGTAAGCTGAGGGCAAAAAAAAAAAACAAAAAACCCCACCCCTGCCTTGTAACAAAATCATTATATACTTAATTAAAAATGCTACTATAAAAATAATTTGACTAGAATATTTTTCTCCCAGTATAGCATATCGAAACATTTTTTGTTTGCAGTTATGTCTAGAAATGAAATAAATTTTAAAATTTGAGAATTAAATTATTTTAAATTGAGTTTGTGTAGTTCTAACTAATGCTCACTAGATGCCAATTTTCATGTGTTTCCTGTTAGAAAATATTAATAACTAGAGTTTTTCCTAACCTTTATGTGATTTTTCTGTCTCACTCTTTTATTTATTAGAGAATTTAAGTTAGATTCAGACCAGATAATTTTCATGGGTGTTTGGTATTTGAATTGTAAGATGAGCTCTTAAATTGTAAGGGTGTTGATTGTAAACCAGTAGTTGAGTTTCTTAACTTATTTAAGTGGTATATTATTCTGTTATTATTAGGCTGGATTTTAACCTTATATAAATTAAATTATCTACATAGTTGAGTGCAGCTTTCATGAGTATTATCGAGGTGTAGGACCTGGAGCTTGACACCAGTATGAATTTCCCTTGTGCTGCTTTAAGCTTCTCTAGCTTATTTTTGTTAGGATAGGTAATCTCCTTCATACGCTTTCTGTGCTTTTCTGAGGATAGTCACAAAGGACTTCTATGTTTAGCTGTTGTGATTTTTTTTCCCCCCCTACATACTGAAATGTAGTTGAGCAGTTGAGGTTCAGTATGAGTTTCTCTTCTATCCTTAAACTGTCTCTATCTGACCACAGCAGTATTAATTCATGTTGGAGTAGTCTGTTTTTTTCAACAACTAATATTCCATATTGAAAACTCTTGTCTTACTCTTTTCTTCAAGTAGCCCGAGTACTTGGATTCAAGTAGACATGGCAGAAATTCATAGCCCTTAAGAAACTTTTGAGACTAAAGTGGTGTGCAGTTAAGGTTCATTCATTCTGTAAATTGGCCGTTGGTATAGTCTGTTTAGGATTCAATTCTAATGTTTTTCCCATTTTTTGAAAATGAACAGTCCAAATGGACTTAATACGTATTTTGTTTTTACTTAGCTTCCCCGTCCTTTGAGTCTTTATATACACCTTTGCAGCTGGATTGTCTTTCTCATGGCTTTCTCATAGTCCCATAGTCCTCTGCCTTAGCCATGGAAGCATATCTTGCATGTCTCTTATAGCTGCCGGTTTTATTGTTAGGATTATATTTCTTTCCTTTACTTTCTGAAAATAGGCTAGTTTGAGGGTTGCTATAGTGCCAGCAAACTAATTGCAGTGATTGAACTTTGATCCTTACTAATGGAAAATGTTTCTAAAATTAGGCATGGGGGTAGGAAGTCAGGAGACTAATCTAGAATAAATGCTGAAGTTTTCATCCAGAAATGAGGGGAGAATTTTGGCTTAGTTTCTCCAAAGGCTGCAAACATCAGTGCATAAAGAAAATAAAGATGGATTTTTGGTAATTGTTTTCATCTTCAGAGTATCTTGAGTTATGGAATGACAGCTTGTAATTGTTTTTGTATTTTTTAGATTTCTGTTCTGATACCACTAGGACTTTTGCATAAATCAGTGTTGATTCAGGCATGAGCACATTTAAAGTTGTAGATAAAAAATGTACCATTTTAACAGTAGGTTTAAGGTACCCAAATTCCGGTGGTTTTTAACATGAAACTTCATTGGAAAAGTGTCATTCATTAATGCTCTTTAATATTTTCTCAGGTGCATGTTAGGTTTTTTTTTTTTTTTTTTTTAAACATTTTTCCCCAACTATTGTCTCTTTCTGTTTTCTCTGTATTATGAAACTTGAATTTTATTATTTAGGGGTGTTGGGGTTTTGTTAGGTTTTAAGTTTTACTGAAGAGTATTATTCTGGTAGACATTTAAACATTTTTTCCCCAACTATTGTCTCTTTCTGTTTTCTCTGTATTATGAAACTTGAATTTTATTATTTAGGGGTGTTGGGGTTTTGTTAGGTTTTAAGTTTTACTGAAGAGTATTATTCTGAAACCAAACTTGCTAGTATGCTATTCTTGTATTTACTATAAATAATTATATTTTTATAATTAGGAATTTCGTGAGGATATGCCCTCCATTCTTGCTGATGTATTCTGCATATTAGGTAGGTATCAAACCTTTATTTCACCTGTAAAAGTGCTGTTTGGTACTGTGTTTAGGTAAAATGTTTTCTTTCAAATTTGTAGAAACTAGATTATATTGTTTTTTTTAATTTATAGAGAATATAGTGTTATAAGTCAAATGTGAGTATGATCACTGTTTAGAAACTAGCTTTGGACATAATTTATAATTGAAATAGTTTGAGTTTTGCAGAATGTATGTTTATATAAAATTGAGCTAAATTAAGTCATTTCAAGTAAAAAGCTAAGTTTTTTGAAGTTCAGTTAGTCTGAATTATTCAGATTTTAGTAACCACATAATTAATCTCATTCAGTGGAGGTTATCAATGAATGTCAGAATCTCAAACTTAGGACACTCAAGAGGTATTTACTTTGCTATTATACTCTTTTGATTCTTCTTAATTTTAGAAAGAGCAAGAAGAGCCAAAATAATCAAAAGTACTTTTGTTTTGAGGATGAGAAACCAGCTTTGGAAATAGCAACTTCTCTATTTGTCCAGAATAAATAAGAATTTATGCAAGATAAAAAAGGATATTTCTTTGACTTAGAACAAAAGGTAGTGTCCCTCCATGGGAAGCATGGATTTAAAAAATAATGTATATTATAAACTTATTTCTCTTAATTTTAGATTTGAATTAAAATAACTTTGAGCACAGTTTTCCCCATCAGTGTTATGCTTTCTAAAACTTTGATCTAAGAGAAACCTTTACCAGACATTGTAATATTCACTTTAAAATTAAATAAGACATCCTCTGAGAGTTTGTCAAGCTGGAGTGAATTAATTTAGCTCATTAATCTTAATTCCTAGAATAGATAGGTTACTTAAATGTCTTACTGAGAATCTGGGAATTTGATCTCATCAATTCTGAATGCCTGATGCTTGATCCTTCAGGATGTTTAAGATTTCATAACAGCAGTAATGTCAGAACAGATCAAAATGTATATGGACTGTGAATGGTAAATGAAAAGAGCAGACCACTGATGGGGTGACCGTATGTCCCACTTTTGTTTTGTTTTCCCTGGCATAATTAATAGCATCTTACTTCAATTTTAAAACTGTCCTGGTTTGGATATAAAGTATAAGTTCATACTGTCTTTTGAATTGATTTATGCCAGCAACAACAACAAAACCTTATAAGTTTAATTTCATAAAGCAGGTGCTAAAGGTATTACATTATGTTATATATAAATATAACTTGAAACAAATTTTTAAACAAAACAAAAATTAACAAAATTGTTTTTACTATAAGTTTATAGGACTGAAAGAGTGATTTGTAGGTAACATTTTGTGGAAGCTTTTGTTCCTTGATAGTGTCAGGAGTATATTTTATGTCTTTGGATAATTATCAGCTATCAGTTTACTAGTAAGTTCGAGTAACTTCTTTTTTGATTTATTCTATTAGGATATATTTTCCCTTCATAGTTACTTAGTAATATGAATTATTGTTACAAGTCATTGCTTTTTATTATTAACATAAATTTATGAGGATGTTTGGTTGCTCTTGGGGAATTTCTTTTAGCTGGTCATTTTTTTTAAGATTTTTAAAAATGTATTTATTTGACAGAGGGAGAGAGAGAGATCACAAGTAGGTAAGAGGCAGGCAGAGAGAGAGGGGGGGAAGCAGCCTCCCCACTGAGCAGAGAGCCTGATGCGGGCCTCGATTCTAGGACCCTGGAATCATGACCTGACCCGAAGGCAGAGGCTTAACCCACTGAACCACCCAGGTGCCCTAGCCAGTCAGTTTTTGTAAGCGAGATTAGAATGGCAAACTTGGAAAGAGAAATTTCCCTCACCTGTCCCCTCACTCACCCACCTTCACCGTTAGCAGGAAAAAAAAAATGGTCGAAGGATGACTCCAGACCAGACTAGGGGAATAGGAGTAAGAATGGGAGCTACCTCTATTAATGATACTGGCGATAATAATGTAGATGCTATTTTGGGGGCACCTTCTATGTTCTAAGCATTGTGTTATGCATTTAATCTCATTTTAATCTTTACAGCAACTTATGTAAAGTAGGTGTACAGATCAGAAAGTTGAAGCTCAGAAAAGGGATTTTTCAAGGCCACATAGCCAGTAAAGCAGGGTTTGAACCTGGGTCTTTCTGGTTCCAGAGCCTGTAATTTTTTTTTTTTACTATATCATGTTGTCTTTCTGGTATTTTAAGAGTTATAAGAAAGATCATTGGTGTACTTTCCTGGTTAAGGTTACAGTTTTCTTTAAAAGACGATGTAAGGGGGCACTTGGGTGGCTCAGTGGGTTATAGCCTCTGCCTTCGGCTTGGGTCGTGGTCTCAGGGTCCTGGGATCGAGCCCCACATCGGGCTCTCTGCTAGGCGGGGAGCCTGTTTCCCCCCTCTCTCTCTGCCTGCCTCTCTGCCTACTTGTGATCTCTCTGTCAAGTAAATAATCAATCAATCAATCTTAAAAAAAAACAACAACAACTATGTAAGGATGAGGGGGCCTGAGAGCTATATTAACCTGGAGAAGGAAGTCTGATGTAATTTGATACACTGATGGGACCTCTGAGCTGGGTGGGTGGTTGGTGATACTAGTACTTAGGGTTGGAAATGGTTGAGGGCTTTTTAGTAAAATCATAGGGGAAATTAAAGAGAATTTACTAGGTACTGATTCAGGGTTGATAACTAAGGGATAATGAATGGATTTATTAGAATAACTTCATTAGGACAAAAAGAAGAAAGAAGCAGGGAAGACATAATTGTGATAATGGAATCCTGTATTGATTGTTGAGATAGCTCATCAAAGAAGTTTACTGAGGTCCTATTAATAAACCATTTCTTAATATGGTCAGAACCCAGAGAGTGTGGGCACCTGGGTGGCTCAGTGGGTTAAAGCCTCTGCCTTCGGCTCAGGTCATGATCCCAAGATCCTGGGATCGAGCCCCGCATCAGGCTGTCTGCTTGGCGGGGAGCCTGCTTCCCTTCCTCTCTCTTTGCCTGCCTCTCTGCCTACTTGTGATCTCAGTCTGTCAAATAATAAAAAATCTTAAAAAAAAAAAAAAGAACCCAGAGAGTGGTATCTTGATCAGGTCAGACGGCTAAGAGGAGAGCAGACTTGGCTTAAAGAGGATGAACCTGCTATCCAGGTGCTCTGATCACAGAGGGACTTTGGGGGTAGACATTAGGGACTTTTGGGCCTTGGTAGATAGATGTTTGTTAAAAGAATGGGCCCAGGTTAGTCCTGAGCCCTCAAGGTCAGTATCCTTCAAGTTCTAGCCTGAGGAGGAACCAGAAGACGGGCTAACAGGGAGACAACTAGGAGTCTCTGGAAGGGATTGATGAGATACACGTGGATTAAAAGTCTAATTGAGAGAATGAGATTGTATTGCAGGTTATATTTATAAATTATACCCTGAAATTCTCTTAGTATGCTTGAGCTGACCATGTGCTTAGCTGCAGTGGCCAGGATATTGGGAAATGGCACTGTCCAAGATGGGAAAGGGGAGAAGGGCCAGGAAAATGTGGATATGTTTGATGATAAATTCCTTTCTCTTTTGATTCTCAGTGATGGCAATAGAAAGTAAACTGAAGCAGATCAGTGGTAGGACGTCTGGGGAGAACTATAGAACCCTTAGAAGACAATTTTTATTATATCACTAAAATTGGTGTCTCTTGTAAATTAAAAGTTGACCTTAATATAGTAGTAATCATTAGTAATCATTAAAGCAGTAATCCTGAGATTAGTTTTGTAATCCTGTCAGTCCTGGTTGACTTTTTTGATACTTTTTTGATACTTGGCATTAAGAACTAATTGTTTCATTTCCTCAATACTTCATAAAAGTTTTTGACAAATTTTCTGAATAATCTACCAAAACTTGGAGATTTCAGCTTCTTAATAGTTCAGTAGGAAGAAAATAAAAACCATGAATAAATTTTTGTTCACTATTCAAATTGTAATTCAAAATAGGGTGTTAAAAATATTCTTTTAATACTGTCTTTTCATAGAGTTGATGGCCAGGTAGTTTGGTTAGAATGTGGTATCAAGGTGGCCAAGGTCAAAGGTTTAATCTTCACAAGTAATTGGATCTTTTAGTGTTAGAAGAGATCTTTGTTGTCACCTAGTTCAATTCTGCACCTAAAGAAGGAATCTCTTCTTTAGCATCTCTAACGTGTTGTCATTTAAACTTTGCTTGAATATTTCCATTTTTGAAAACATTATTTTTTTGAAGTTTTGTTGCTTCCAGTGCCATAGCCTATAACTCCTGTGTAATCAACTTACCATTTTATGGATATGCCATTGGTCACAGGGTCAGTCTGCCGTATCAGGAGAAATTAATTCTGAGCATTCATATACATATGAAGGACAGTTCCTGCTTACTATAGTTTCCAAATTTTTTTCCAATTTCAGAATGAGGCATTTTAAAATGAGCTAGTTTTAAAGAAAATAAGTATCTTATAGTGCTGCAGACAGTCTGGAAAAATCAACCAAACTTTCATCTTTTTTTCTTCCATCATTATAGATATTGAGACAAATTGTTTAGAAGAAAAAAGCAAGAGAGACTATTTTACACAATTGGTATTAGCATGTTTGGTAAGTTGTAAAAAATACTTTCCCTTTCTAGATTTTTTACATTGAACAGTTGTTATCACAGTTAATCATGTTAATGGAGGAAGATACTGACATTCAGTTGGCTAGTCATTATAAGGTGAGATTTGGATTTTGAAATGGAATGCTTTGTAAAATTAGACATGCTAATTATTTCTGTGAAATATGCATGCTTTATATCACTTAAACTCTCTGTATATATCAAACTTTTTATGATATTCCTGATCTAGTAAGTTCCTAAATAAGGAAAAGGTAAGCATCTATTGAGTGAGTAGAAATGATGTGGACAGCTTTTAAACTGAGCAGTTTTTCATAAACTCTTTATTAGGGAAGGAGATAAAGAATGGAGGTAGCTTAGAAATAATAAATTCTAGAACTTGTCATAATCATTGTCTAGTAAACCATTTTCTGTTCATAAATTTAGAACCAAGGAGAAGTGCTGTTACTCAGAACTGGAAGATGTCCTTGTCTTTGTTGTGCTAGAATTTGACTTAAACAGTAGAAACTAACAAAGGCTGAAGTGCTGTATTAATCTTAAAGAAAAATTCAGTTGACAGACATAGTTTTAATCAATTTCATCTGTAGTTCTTGTCATTTATAGGCTGTGTATAGCACGCATATAATTTTTTAGTGAGTTTTATTTGAAGAGCTATATGTCACATTTTTCAGTATTTGGAGAGTCATCATTTTTGTTAAATTGAAGTTCCAAGCTTTTTTTTTTTAAGTAAATCAAAAGTTGTTGATATATATTTAATGTGATTTTTAATATTCTTATTTGGGAAAAATTATTTTGAATGCATTTAAATTGTGGATGTATTACAATGCTAAGGAATAAATGGCCTTTAATATTTTTTAATACAGTATTTAGTTTCAGACACAGTTCTAAAGGAACGCCTGGATCCAGAAACATTGGAATCATTAGGGCTTATCAAACAATCACAGCAGTTCAATCAAAAGTCAGTTAAAATCAAGACAAAACTCTTGTAAGTACATGTATCTTTATGTTGCAGATCAAGTATCTGAGTATGTTTCCTTAGTTCTCATTTTGATGTTTCTAAGGGCAGTTTGAAAATTTTTTTTTGTTGTTGATGTTAGCATGTCTTGTGTTTTTTCCTTTTAAAAGAAACCTAGGATTATTGAGTCAGCAGTGAACTCCATCTGTGTGAAACCAGTGTTAACTTTTCTCTGTATTAGAAGTTAAAATAATATTCAGTGCTTTTATTATTACCAGTAAAATAATTTACAAGTATGGCTGTGCTCTAGGGATTTTCTTAGCAGTGGAAATAGTGTCATGTTATTGTTCCTTGAGATTAGCAATATTCTTTCTTTGTGTTACTAGTTTTCTCTGTGTAATTAACATTGGGGTGTCTCTTATGAATCACTGTTATTTTCTATTTTAAAAAATATACAAAGAAATAAAACCTTAACAACTGTTCTTATACTTGTTCTATATACGAGAGAGGAAAATTCAGTGAGAAGAATACATTACTTGTATGCAAGCTTGTTAATTGAATTAATTTTATCCCTCTTATGATGTTTAATTTCAGTTATAAGCAGCAAAAATTCAATTTGTTAAGAGAAGAGAATGAAGGTTATGCCAAGCTGATTGCTGAATTGGGGCAAGATTTATCTGGAAATATTACTAGTGATTTAATCTTAGAAAATATAAAATCTTTAATAGGTAAGACATATATCTAATAATAGTATGTGTTACTAAGTTTTTTTAAACTGTTGGAGAATATCTGTAAAGACAAAATGAATGCATTCCCCCTTACAGGTTTCTTTTTTTCAATTAAGAAATGAGAGAAGTGTCTAGCTTATACTTTGAAGATTTTATCAGTACTAATAAAATTTGGGATGATATTTATGAGAAATCTTTTTGTCAGTGCTACCTGTGTGTTTCATTTCCTTTTTGATTATTATTATTATTTTTTATTTTACTATTTGTTTCAGGAGTACAGTTCTGTGATTCATCAGTCTTAGGCAATACACAGTGCTCACCACAATGCATACCCTCCCTAACGCCCATCACCCAGCCACCTCATCCCTCCTAGCCACTGCACTCCAGCAACCCTTAGTTTGTTTCCAGAGATTAAGAATCTTATGGTTTGTCTGCCTCTCCGGTTTCATCTTATTTCATTTTTTCCTCTCTACCTCTATAATCCTCTGCCTTTTTGCTCAAATTCCACATACGAGTGAGATCATATGATAATTGTCTTTCTCTGATTGACTTATTTCGCTTAGTATAATAACATCCTTTAGTTTCATCCATGTTGCAAATGGCAAGATTTCATTTTTTGATGACTGGATAATATTCCTGTGTGTGTGTGTGTGTGTGTGTGCACACACACACACCACATCTTCTTTATCCATTCATCTGCGATGGATATCTGGGCTTTTTCCATAGTTAGGATATTGTGGACGTTGCTGCTACAAACATTGGGGAACAGGTACCCCTTCAGATTACTGCATTTGTATCTTTGGGGTAAATACCTAGTAGTGCAGTATGTCATAAATACCCAGTATGTTGTAGGGTAGCTCTATTTTCAACTTTTTGAAGAACCTCCATACTGTTTTCCAGAGTGGTTGCACCAGCTTGCATTCCCACCAACAGTGTAGGAGGGTTCCCTTTTCTCTGCATCCTCACCGACACCTGTCATTTCCTGACTTGTTAATTTTATCTGTTCTAACTGGTGTGAGGTGGTATCTCACTGAGGTTTTGATTTGTATTTCCCTGTTGCCAAGTGATACTGAAAACTTTTTCATGTGTCTGTTGGCCATTTGGATGTCTTTGCAGAAATGTATGCTCCCTTCTTCTGCCTATTTCTTGATTGGATTATTTGTTCCTTGGTTGTTGAGTTTGATAAGCTCTTTATACATTTTGGATCCTAGCCCTTTATCTGATATGTCCTTTGCAAATATCTTCTCCCATTCTGTTGGTTGTTTTTTTTTGGTTTTTTGACTATTTCTTTTAATGTGAAAAAGTTTTTGATCTTGATGAAGTCCCAATAGTTCATTTTTGCCCTTGCTTCTTTTACCTTTGGCAGTGTGTCTAGGAAGAAGTTGTTGGAGTTGAGGTTGAAGAGGTTGCTGCCTATGTTCTCCTCAATGATTTTGATGGATTCCTGTCTCACATTTAGGTCTTTAATCCATTTTGAGTTTATCTTTGTGTACAGTGTAAGGAAATAGTTTCATTCTTCTGCATGTGGCTGTCCAGTTTTCCCAGCACCGTTTGTTGAAGAGAATGTCTTTTTTCCATTGGATACTCTTCCCTGCTTTGTCGATTAGTTGACCATAGAGTTGAGGGTCCATTTCTGAGTTCTCTGTTCTGTTCCATCGATCTATGTGTCTGTTTTTGTGCCAGTACCATACTGTCTTGATGATGACAGCTTTGTTATAGAGCTTAAAGTCCAGAACTGTGATGCTACCAGCTTTGGTTTTCTTTTTCAACATTCCTCTGGCTATTCAGGGTCTTTACTGGTTCCATACAGATTTTAGGATTATTTGTTCCATTTCTGTGGAAAAAGATGATGGTAACTTGATATGGATTGCATTAAATGTGTATATTGCTCTACGTAGCATAGACATTTTCACAATATTTGTTCTTCAAATTCATGAGCATGGAATGTTTTTCCTTTTCTTTGTGTCTTCCTCAATTTCTTTTGTGAGTATTCTATAGTTTTCTGAGTACAGATCCTTTGCCTCTTTGGTTAGATTTATTCCTGGGTATCTTGTGGTTTTGGGTGTAATTGTAAATGGATTGACTCCTTAATTTCTTGTTCTTCTGTCTCATTGTTGGCATGTAGAAATGCACCCGATTTTGTACATTGATTTTATATCTTGCCACTTTACTGAATTCCTGTATGAGTTCTAGCAGTTTGGGGCAGAGTCATTTGGATTTTCCACATAAAGCGCCATATTCTCTGCAAAGAATGAGAGTTTGACTTCTTTGCCAATTTGGATGCCTTTTATTTCTTTTTGTTGTCTGACTGCTGAGGCTAGGACTTCTCTTACTATGCTGAACAGCAGTGGTGATAGTGGACATCCCTGCCGTGTTCCTGACCTTAGGGGAAAAGCTCTCAGTTTTGCCCCATAGGGAATGATATTCACTGGGGGTTTTTTGTAGATGACTTTTATGATACTGAGCTATGTACTCTTTATCCTTATACTGTGAAGAGTTTTAATCAAGAAAGGATGCTGTACTTTGTCAAATGCCTTTTCTGCATCTACTGAGAGTATCATGTCGTTCTTTATCCTTTCTTTTACTGATGTAGTGTGTCACATTGATTTGCAGATGTTGAACCAGCCTTGCAGTCCAGAAATAAATTCCACTTGGTTGTGGTGAATGATCTTTTTAATGTAATTTTGGATCCTATTGGCTAGTATTTTGGTGATAATTTTTGCATCCGTATTCATCAGAGATATTGACCTGTAGTTTTCCTTTTTGGTGGGGTCTTTGGTTTTGGGTCAGGGTAATGCTGGCCTCATAAAATGAGTTTGG
This sequence comes from Meles meles, assembly GCF_922984935.1. Lineage (NCBI taxonomy): Eukaryota > Metazoa > Chordata > Mammalia > Carnivora > Mustelidae > Meles > Meles meles. The sequence goes on along the minus strand of NC_060087.1, from coordinate 105,215,030 downwards.
AAGTTTTCCTTCCATTTCTATTTTTTGGAACAGTTTCGGAAAAATAGGTATTAATTCTTCTGTAAATGTTTGGTAGGATTCCCCTGGGAAGCCATCTAGCCCTGGGCTGTTGTTGGAAGATTCTTTATTATGGCTTTATTTCCTTGCCGGTTTTGGGTTTGTTCAGGTTTTCTATTTCTTTGTGGTTCAGTTTTGGTATTTTATACATTTCTAGGAATGTATCCATTTCTTCCATATTGTCTAATTTGTTGGCATATAGTTTGCTCATAATATGTTCTTATAATTATATTTCTTCAGTGTTAGTTGTGATTGCTCCACTTTCATTCGTGATTTTATTTATTTGGGTCCTTTCTCTTTCCTTTTTAATAAGTCTGGTCAGGGGTTTATCAGTCTTACTAATTCTTTCAGAGAACCAGCTCCTACTTTCATTAATCTTTTCTGCTGTTCTTTTGGTTTCTATTTCATCGATTTCTTCTCTGATCTTTATTATTTCTCTTCTCTTGCGTGGGTTTTTTAAAATTATTTCTTTCTTTAAAAGATTTTATTTATTTATTTGACAGACAGAGATCACATTAGGCAGAGAGGCAGGCAGAGAGAGAGAGGGAAGCAGGCTCCCCACTGAACAGAAAGCCCAATGCGGGGCTCGATCCCAGGACCCTGAGATCATGACCTGAGCCTAAGGCAGAGGCTTAACCCACTGAGCCATCCAGGCACCCTGTGCTGGGTCTTTTTATTCATTTCTGTTCTCTCTGGTATTTCTTTCAAAATAAGCAAATGTGAAACTTTAATAAAATCTTTATTCAGCTCTCGAAACATGGAGATGTTTAGTTTTTTTTAGCTTGATTTAAAAAATACCTTTACAAGGGACTTTGATGCATACCTTATTTTATCTTTACAACAACCTGTTAAAATAAGTGCAACAGATGTTGTAAAAAAGATAGGGAAGTGTTATTCACCCTACCTTTTAAGTAGAATTTCTTCAGCTTTATTCTTTTTATTTGTGTTGAGCATTTGAAGGAAATAGTTGGCTTCTGTAGAAAGGAGGAATGAATAGTAGAAAAGTAGTGAATCCTGATTTTTCAGAATGGAAAGAGTTTTTGCTATTATTTGTTAGGTGTTATGCTATCTTAGGGAAGATTTTACAACACATAGATGTCTTAGATTTTGAGACCTGTTGTAGAAGTCATGTTCCCTGCTTTACCGGTTATATTTTAGAGGATGCTTATGCTCCACTTCTCAGTTTTTTTCTCCACTTTTGGAAATTTATGTATGACTAAGAAAGAGAGAGGAAGTGTTCCAGTCCTCATTCTCTTGCTCCATTCCTGTGTATAGCAACCCGGATTAAACTAGATACAGTTACCTTTGTTTTTAGCTTAGGCTTTTGGTGATCAGCAGGTATAGCAGGTAAGGAGCTTTTGCTTTAAATTTATCCTTCTTAAAAGTTTCTATTTAAGGGGCGCCTGGGTGGCTCAGTGGGTTGAGCCTCTGCCTTCAGCTCGGGTCATGATCTCAGGGTCCTGGGATCGAGTCCCACATCCGGCTCTCTGCTCTGCAGGGAGCCTGCTTCCTCCTCTCTCTCTCTGCCTGCCTCTCTGCCTACTTGTGATCTCTGTCTGTCAAATAAATAAATAAAATCTTTAAAAAAAAAAAAGTTTCTATTTAAATTGCAGTTAACAGAGTGTAAGTGTAACATTAGTCAGGTATACGATACAGTGGTTCAACACTTTCATGCCACACCCAGTGCTCACAAGTGTACTCCTTTATCCCCATCACCTATTCCCCTCCTCCCCTCCCCTTTGAAGTGAGTCTAGTTCTGGCAGCTGATTTAGTCTCTTTGCTACTTCCTCCTATTGTCAGTTTACCACCAAGACTGGTAGCCCATGGGCTTCAGGGTTCTTTTTTTTTATTTAAAGATTTTATTTATTTGACAGAGATCACAAGTAGGCAGAGAGGCAGGCAGAGAGAGAGAGGAGAGAGAGGAAGGGAAGCAGGCTCCCCACTGAGCAGAGAGCCGGATGCGGGGCTCCATCCCAGGACCCTGAGATCATGACCTGAGCCGAAGGCAGAGGCTTTAACCCACTGAGCCACCCAGGCGCCCCTGGCTTCAGGGTTCTTGCTTAACTTTGTGGCAGTGACCTATTTTTAAAAAGCCTCCTGTAGGTTTCCTTTCTATTCTTTTCAGGGTGGGCTCTACATTTTTCCTACAGCATTTTGATCTAGCTTGAGATGCTTGCTTGGCAATAATGCTTTCCTATAGGTTTTTCTTTCCTTACATCCTGTCATGTACTCTTTTAAGCTATTTCTCACGTAAAAATTTTTATGCTGGGGTGCCTGGGTGGCTCAGTCAGTTGAGTGGTTGAGCGTCTGCCTTTGGCTCAGGTCATGATCTCCATTGGGCTTCCTGCTCATCAGAGAGTCTGCTTCTCTCTCTCTCCCTCTGTCTCTCCCTCTCCGCCCCCACCCCATGTCCCTCCCCACTGCTCCTTCTCTCGTCCTGAGATCGAGTCCCACGTCGGGCTCTTTGCTCAGCGGGAGCCTGCTTCCTTCTCTCTCTCTCTGCCTGCCTCTCTGTCTATTTGTGATCTCGCTCTGTCAAATAAATAAATAAAATCTTTAAAAAAAAAAATATAAAAAAAATTTATGCTATGTAAACTCTGCACTTGTTTTTGTTTCTATTTTATGTATTTGTTGACATTTCTTGTCTGTCCTTGTTTCTTCTAATTTTAGTCCTTGTGGGTTTATACCTTTTTAGTCCTTTGTTATGTTAGGAACATTTCAAAGAGATTTTCTTGAAGTTATGCTTTAATCTAACTGGGAAAGTACACACTACTTTCTTATCTTGAAGGTGGCTCTCCTACAGAACAGGTTATATTATTGTCTCTGAAGAACAATGTGGTAGTCAACAACTGCAAGCTCGTGATATACTTGGATATTCTTTGAATATAAAGAATTGGATTTCTTGGGCTAAACCCCTATTCTAGGCTATCAAATGAACTCCCAAGCACACTAGACCAGAAGCACTCATATGTAACCTCCTCATTATAGCCTTCCCTGGCCATCCCCCTCAGCACTCTCTTTCATTCACTGTGTTTTCTTCAGAGCACTTAACAACCGTAAACATGAAATGCAGTTTATTCTCTACCCCTCTTGGAATGTAAGCTTCACGAAAGTAGTGGATTTTGTTTTGTTTAGTACCTCTAACTTCAGTGCGTGGTATGTAGGTGCCAAATAAATACTTGTTGAAAAAAATGAATGAAAATTCTCTCTTTCTTACAGAATTTATAGTGATTCTTAGCCTCTTTCCCTTGACATGGAAGATTTTAGTAAGCTCATCTCCCTGACTCCGTGTTTGTTTCTCTCTGGCTTGCTTCTGTCCTCTCCCCCATTGTCTGAGAAAGGAATTTTTCACTGACATGAAAATTGAGATTAAGACTCCAATTCCAATGAGTACTCTCTCGTGCTCGCTTCGGCAGCACATATACCAATGAGTACTCTCTCGATGTTAAAATTTGTGGAATTTCCCCTCAATGCAGACTTCATGCATGCCTTGTCTCATCTGGCCAGAGCAGTTCACTGACACAGCATCTTATTTTCATGGCATCTTTGGACAAGTTTCCCCTTGTTTATTCCCATCGTTTTCTCTGTAGGAGCAGTCTGGACATAATACCTCATACAAAGCTATCTCAGGTCTGATGTCCTTTACTAGCCATTGGCAGAACTGATACCAGGTTTGGGAGGTATGCATTTAAATGCACTTACAGGGGCACGTGGGTGGTTCGATGGGTTGGGCCTCTGCCTTCGGCTCAGGTCATGATCTCGGGGTCCTGGGATTGAGTCCCACGTTGGGCTCTCTGCTTGTCAAGGAGCCTGCTTCCTCCACTCTCTCTCTCTGCCCGCCTCTCTGCCTGCTTGTGATCTTTCTCTGTCAAGTGATTGAGTGGAATCTTTGGAAAAAAAAATGAATAAATGCACTTACATTTCAGGGCACTTGGTCTGGTCAGGAGAAATCCTTATTTATCATCTTTAATTAAAAGCTAGTCATTTGTTCCCTAAAATATTCTGGTACATCAAAATGTTTATATCCTAAATATAATAAACAAGGTTTATATCCTGTCAGATAGGGACTGTTTTCTGCATTAGTCAGCAAAGAAGGAGAATCATTATGAGTCTGCATGGTGGTTGTGATTTCAAGTTTGACAGTAAATTTGAAAAACTTATTAATTGGGAATGGATAGTGATTAGTAGGCTCTTCAGCTACCAAATCATAAACCCCACTCAAAGATGAACCCTGCATCAAGATGGCAAAAGTCATCTTTTAGAAATTCAAGGAAAGATAACAGAGATGGACACCTTTGATTGTTGAGCTAAACTATAACTCTACTCTTCTGAATGCCCTTCAAAAAAAATAATAGGCATTCCTTTTCTTTCTTTTAAATTAGGAGTCAGCAAATTTTTTCTCTAAAGGGTGAGGTAGTAAATATTTGTCTGCTTTGTGGGCCATAAGGTTTCTGTTGCAACTACTCAACTCTGCTGATGTAGTTTGAAAGTAACCACGGACAGTATGTAAATAAGTGTGTTCTAGTATAACTTTATTTACGGAAACTGAATGGATTTCACCCGCAGGCCACACTATGCTGGTTTCTACTCTAAATCAAAAGAATTAGTCTCGGAGCTAGCTAACTTGAGTTGAGTTTTAGGGAGTGGAAATGGTTCTTCCTGGTTTTGGGTTTAGTGGTCCAAGATCTTTTTGGCCTAGGCTCTAACCCCGTCCTACTCACCGAGAACCAGAGGCCTGTTCTCCAAACCTCAGGATCTTGATTTGTTGCCTGGTATCCAAAGTTGTAGATTTGGCTAGGGGTGGGGAAAGTTATGGTGAGGACCTCTGTACCTTCAGTCTCAGAAGTCCTCTTGGTTGCTTGGCAAGTAACCTGAGAAACATTAAAAACAAAAGAAGACCCCAGACTGAATGATTCTTGGGCATATTATGGGACATTTAACCATTTTGACTAAGTTACCTTGAGTGTACTTAGTATTTTATTTTTGGACTAATCTGGATATAAGGGCCATCCAGCCTAGAAGCATCTTATCTTTGTGTCAGCTCTCTGCTCTCTCTTGAAAAGGGAAGCCCGTTGACTACCTCCTTTGCATTTTTGCTTTATTGAAGTTTCTTTACTGTATGCTAGTTATGAAGAAGTTTTTTTCTGCTATGAAAAAGAAGACAGCAATTGGTGTTCTTAAACATAAATTTTTTTCTTACAATTATACTTTTGTTAGGTGCATTTCTCTGCATCTTTGTTTTCTGGTTCTTTCCTTGAGATGCACAGTTCTTTGCAAATACTATTTATTAGATGTAATCTAACACAGGTTTTTATTAACCTGTTTTAGTCCATTTGGACTGCTATAATAAGTTAACACAGACTGGGTGGCTTATAAACGACAGAAATGTATCTCTCACAGTTCTGGAGGCTGGAAATCCCAAAATCTGAGTGCCAGCATGGTTGGGTTCTTGGTGAAGGCCTCCTCTAGGTTGCAGACTTCTGACTTCTTGCTGTATCCTCACATGGTGGAAGGGGCAAGGGAGCTCTCTCTCTCTTTTTTTTTTTTTTAAAGATTTTATTTATTTATTTGACAGAGAGAGACCACAAGTAGATAGAGAGGCAGGCAGAGAGAGAGAGAGAGAGGGAAGCAGGCTCGCCACTGAGCAGAAAGCCTGATGTGGGACTCGATCCCAGGATCCTGAGATCATGACCTGAGCCGAAGGCAGCAGCTTAACCCACTGAGCCACCCAGGTGCCCCCTGGGAGCTCTCTTTTTTAAGCGCATTACTCTCATTCATGGGGGCTCTGCTCTTGTGACCTAATCACCTTTCAAAGGCCCCACTTCTGAAATACCACAATGGGGATTAGAATTTCCATAGAAGAATTTTTGGTGGGAGGGGCAGAAGCATTCAGATTACAGCATAGCCTGTTTCTAAAGTAATTCTAGATGCCAGATTATATCCTTTTGTTTAAAACATGGTTTTTCCATGTCTCATAAGGTCCTTTCTGTCTGGAACGTGATGTTTGAAGCTATTCTGTTTCCTTGTCTGAAGTGTACAGGTTGAACATCTCTCCCAGGCATGTTTACAATATTATCTTGGGATTTTTTTTTTCTGTTAGGAATCTCCGTTTGGCACATCATATTCCTCAAACAGCCATTGTCAGTTTAATTAGTGTTTTTTTTTTTTTTTTGCCTCTAGTTGCAATCACTTGCTTTAATAATGACTAGTGTCATCTTGTCTATCTTTGGGAGAACTTTACTTTTTCAATGCATTTCTAAAAAGACGTGTCATCCAAAAGGTGTAAACTCTCTTTTAGGCATTTTATTAATCTTCATATCACAAGCATCTGGCACGTATCAGGTGGTTATTTAATGTTTATTTAAATGAAATTTCAATTATTTAAGTATATATAAATTATATTACTTAAATAGAATTTAAATTATTTAAAAGCATCTATGGCCATTACAGCTCTGCCACTTTTTTATTTTTCCACTTGTTTCCTTCAAGTATGGTTCCCTGTTTGTTCCTCAGCATTATATGTGTGTATATATCTCTAATGTAGCTGGTGATAGAGGTAGGGAACTTGGCTTATGATCTCTCTCAAGATCACATGACTATTGATGTTTGGGCTAGATGAAAGCCTTTCTAAGATGGTTGAGCACAAGAGTGCCTATGTTCTGCCATAGCTGCCATTAGAAAAAAAAATACTTTGGAAATTCCAAGCTTACTGGTTGTTTCTACAGTTTTATTCTGTATGAAATAGTTTAACTGTTACCTAGCAGATCTTTAAGGTTTTAAAAATCATTTTCTAAATCTATGGTTTGGTTACTTTTTCCATCTTATGGAGCAAGGTCATTTTAGTTGGTTGTGCTAAACTTGAGACACTCAGTAGAATATTCATAAGCCAGTTTTTCTGTTGTGAAAGATGCAAAGGTTGATATCTGTTATAAATAAAAGTACATATCTTCAGGATGCCTGGGTGGCTCAGTTGGTTAAGTGGCTCCCTTTGGCTCAGGTCATGATCCCAGTGTCCTGGGATCAAGTCCCACATCGGGCTCCTTGCTCCACGGGGAGCCTGCTTCTCCCTCTGCCTCTGTCTGCCACTCTGCCTGCCTGTGCTCTATCTCTCTGACAAATAAATAAATAAATAAAATCTTTAAAAAAAAAAGTACATATCTTCTCTTTTAGATTACTGCCTTAAATTGCACGTAGAAAGAAACTGGGAGTTAGTTAACAGTGCAGATCACTGATAGAATAGCCTTGATGCAGTAATACTGTTAAACATAATGAAGGTGGTTTGCACTGTAGCACATTGAAAATATACATTTTAGGGGCGCCTGGGTGGCTCAGTTGATTAAGCATCTGCCTTTGGCTCAGGTCATGATCCTGAAGTTCTGGCATCAAGTCCTGCATCAGGCTTCCCTACTCTACCCCTCACCCTGCTAGTGCTCTTTCTCTTTCGCACACATACTCTCTCTCATACACAATAAAATCTTGAAAAGAAAAGAAACTTTAAAACAATGTGAATGAAGCACAACATTCCCATGTAACATGTTCTAGTTGTAGCTTGATGGGTAATTACAAATCAGCAGTTTTTTCAAAATTATATTTAATGGGTCTTTTGTCATCTCTGATAGAGTATTTTTTTTTAAGATTTTATTTATTCATTTGACAGATCACGAGTAGGCAGAGAGGCAGGCAGAGAGAGAGGAGGAAGCAGGCTCCCTGCGGAGCAGAGAGCCCGATGCGGGGCTCTATCCCAGGACCCTGAGATCATGACCTGAGCCGAAGGCAGTGGCTTAATCCACTGAGCCACCCAGGCGCCCCTCTGATAGAGTATTTTTATTTGGTGATTGGATTTTTATATTTAGTAAATTAGGAGCAGTTACAAGGCTGGGGAATTTGGAGGTATTTTTTTCAGTTTTATTGAGGCATACTTGACATAAATAAACTGTATATTTTAAGTGTACAGTTTGAGTTATGTATGCATCTGTGAAAACATCACCACAATCTAGATAATGCACATTTACCATCGTCCCCTTGCCTTAAATTTCTTCTTGCCCCTTTGCGTTTCATCTTCCTTCACTCTGTTTCCCCCTCTCCAGGCAACTACTAGTCTGTTTTCTGTCACTTTAGATTAGTTTCCATTTTTTAGAATTCTTTTATAAATGGAATCATATAATGAGTATTCTTTTTTGGTCTGGCTTTTTTCATTCAGCATAATTATTTTGTGATTCATCCATGTTTTTGTTGTATTATTCTTATTATTTCTCAGTAATAGTCTACTGTATATACTACAGTTACAGTGTAATACAGTTTATCCATTTACATGCTAGTAGACATTTGAGTGTGCACTGTTATAAAGAAAGTTGTTTAATAAAGACAATTGTAGAAGTCTTTGTATGAACATAGACATTTATTTCTCTTGGTTAAATACTTAGGAATAAAAAAAAATACTTAGGAATGAAATGGCTGGGTCATATAAACATAGTTATAAGTTGAATTTTTTAGGAAATTGCCAGTTTTACAAAGTAGTGCCATTTGACATTTTATATTTCCACTAACAGCCTTTAAAAATTCCATTTGCAGGGGGTGCCTGGGTGGCTCACTTGGTTAAGCGACTGACTACCTTTGGCTAAGGTCATGATCCTGGAGTCCCGGGATTGGGCTCCCTGTTCAGTAGGGAGTTTGCTTCTCTCTCTGACCCTCCTCCATGCTTTCTCTCTCTCTCTCATAAATAAATCTTTAAAAAAATCCATTTGCTATTTTGGAGTCACTTCTACATTCATAGGCCATACTTTTTGGAGGTATAAAGAGAGATAAAAATATTTAGAAGTTTTCTTCTCAGAACTTTAGGTAAATATTTATTTGGAGAATATGTGAAAATTTGGAACTCTTTTCAGTAAGACATCATTACTGTGTTAGTCTTTTTTCCCTTTAGTATGAGAAATAGAAGAAAATGTATTCTTAACTTTGGATTTCATAAAAAGAGGCAAGAAATACTTCTTACGTTTGGAGAGTTTGGTTTTCCAAGTGATTGCTAAGATACTGTGAATCAGATATTAGTTTATAGCATTCAGTATAACTAAGTGTAGAGTTAATAGAAGTAACTCTGGAAGTCTCTTATAATAGGTTATATAAGAAATTTCTTTGAAAAATCTCTTTAGGTCATCTATAAAATACAGTGTTCAGAACTAACATTTTAAAGTTTAACACAGTTGTTTTTTCTTCCTCCAGCATTAGAAGAAATGAATATTTGTTTGCCCCAGTGAGGTGGTTAGCTTACATGGAGGCGCTATGTCTAATGAAAAATATGTAATTTAAAATAGAGTTCCCTTCAGGTTGATGTGCAAGGCATATGAGAATTGATAAAAATTGAGGGGACAGCGGCTTGATATTTCGTGCTCAGGGTTATAAGCATACCTTTTATTGAGAGGAATGGTGGGTGGAACTTCTGTATTGTTTAAATTTATTTCTTTCGCCTTTTTTTGTTGTGTGCAAATGGTTGCATTCTCATAAATTAAATGAACATATGATAGGACTGCACTATAATACAATTATGGTAACAGGTGAAGCTGGATGCAAATGGAATTAATAATGTATTAAGAATAGGGTGGCTGGGACACCTGAGGGGTTCAGTTGGTTAAGTGTCTGCCTTTGGCTTGGGTCATGATCCCAGGGTCCTGGGACCAAGTCCCACATCAGGCTCCTTGCTCAGTGGGGAGCCTGTTTCTCCCTCTGCCTGCTGCTCCCCATGCTTGTGTTCTCTCTCTAATAAATAAAACCTTAAAAAATTTAAAAAAAGAATAGGGTGGCTGATAGGAATGTCTATTAAATCTGTGTCCATTGGCCCTTTTGAGCTTACTCCCAAGAGATTAGCAAGGGTAAGTAGCCATCGGGACCTATTCAGTGCTGTTTTTGTTTTCTTTTCTGGCTCTGCCTGGATTGTTTTCCTCCTCTCTTTGCTTGTATTATCTATATTCTTTGGTTATGTCCCCAACTCCTTGGTGTTCTTTCATCTCTTCAGTATCAGTAGTATACTTGTTTTCTCTTTAGAATGCTGCCAAAAACCATAGATATAAATCAGTGGTGCAGTTATATTTTATAGTTTTGTTGTATATATAAGAAAAGCTAAGAAATGATTCTAAAAACGATGTTCTGCTTTTATGAACCTGAACTTTTAACTGTTTACCAACATTCCAAATGCTTCTTAAAACATTATAACCCTTTAGTTGCCTAACTTGTGAATGGATTATTTTTTGTAATATTTTCCTGAGAATTAAAAATGTGGATCTCTTTAATTAGCCTGAGTAATCAAGACCTGAGACAGTGTGACACAGAGGAAAGTTTACTTGACTATGTGTTGCAGGTTCTGGGCTCCAGCGCCAGTTCTGTTATTAACCCACTTTGTAATCCTGGGCAAGTCATATTTCTCATCTATAAAATGTGGGGAGTGGACTTGATCATCTTGAAAATTATAAAGGTTATCCTCTGATGCAGGGAAAGCAAACTTGTAAAAAGTTGTTTTTAAATATATTTCTATCTTGTTATATAAGTTGTCCCTGAAAATTAATGATTTAATTAAAAATGATTATAATCATTTTTGAATTTATGTATATCTCATCTGTTGCAGGATGCTTTAATCTGGATCCCAATAGAGTTTTGGATGTCATTTTAGAAGTGTTTGAATGCAGGCCAGAACATGATGACTTCTTTATATCTTTATTAGAATCTTACATGAGTATGTGTGAACCGCAAACACTGTGTCATATTCTTGGGTTCAAATTCAAGTTTTACCAGGTAAAAAAAATGTGTGTGTGTGTGTGTGTGTGTGTGTGTGTATGTGTGTATGTGTATACATATGTATGTATATATATACAGACATTGATAAATCACATGGTTTTATGTGTATAACTTAATTTGAATTTTATTTGTAAATGATTGGTTTCAGCTCATCCATTCTAGCAAAGCAGGTAGATAAATGGATAGCTAACAATGCTGTATGATAAGTACTGTATTAGTAGTATGAATGATATGATGTGAAAGCCTAGAGCAAGGCATAATAAATTTTTGCTTTGGGAGAGATGAAATCAGAGAAAACTTTACAGATATAACTCTTTTTTAACTCAGTCCTTGAAGGATGAGTAGGAGCTTGTTGAGAACTGTCTGTTTAGCAATAACAAATAGCATGAGTGAAGATATGGCAGTATGAACGGATTGAAGAAATGGTACATAGTCTGGTGTGGCTGGATTGTAAGATAGAGGGAAAAGAAAGAACAGGAAGTGAAATTGGAAAGGTGGGCACACTTCAGGTTGTCAAGGGCCTTAAGTACCGTGTTGAATTAGAATTTTATTATACAGGCAGTGACCATGGGAATTTTTTTAAGGACGTGGATAAACTCTTGAGATGTATTTTACATTATTTTTCACTTAAATCACTATAGTAGTTATCTAGCAAGTCTGTGTTTCTGATTATTTCTCTTTCAGTCTATCTTTCATATTATTACTTCTCTTATATTCTAAAAGAGATCGAATTGACACACTGCTCTAAAAACCTTTGCAGGATAAAATTCAAACTTCTAAATGTGGCAGAAAAGGCTCTTCACAGTCTGTCCCCATTCTTTCTTTCCAGCCTCACCTTTACTGGTTTTTTCCCCCTCAGATCTAATATTCTAGTCATATTAAATTACTAGCTATTTCCTAAAGTTAGGTATAGACACTGGTATATATAGACCTTTATATGCAGTTCCTTATAACTAGAAAACTCTTCTTATTCATCCCTCTCACCTGTCTTTTCTTCATCTCAAGGACTCCTATTTATTCTTTAAGATCAAGTTCTACTTGCTCTGTAAAGTCTTGCTGGCACTTCACCCATGTGGAATTAGTTATTTCTTAATCTCTGGTCTCAGAAAACTTGGCACAGACTTCTGGCACTTAATCTCTGTTCTTATAAAACTTGACACAGACTTCTAGCACTTACCAGGTTATAGTAGCATAAACTATATCTGTGTCCTTTGCCAGATTGTGAGCCAGTTAGGGCGGGATCTATATTTTACCAATTTCTCTGAATTAATTTAGCCTATAGTAAATGCTCACTAATTGTAACTGAGTGATCTGCGTTTTTAAGAAGATAACTTTCATGATAGCATGGAGGATTTTAATGTAATAAGGCCTTTATTGTCCCTTTGGTAGAGCATTCCTGATTTGTCTACCTGTCTGGGATACTTAGTCAAGAAATAATCGTTTATGGGGGCACCTGGGTGGCTCAGTCATTGGGCGTCTGCCTTCAGCTAGGGTTATGATCCCAGGGTTCTGGGATTGAGCCCCACATTGGGCTCCCTGCTCAGCGGGAGGCCTGCTTCTCCCTCTCCCACTCCCCCTGCTGTGTTCCCTCTCTCACTGTGTGTCTCTCTGTCAAATAAATAAAATCTTTAAAAAAAAGAAATACTCATTTATGGAATGTTTATGATATGCTGTTGCTTTGCTAGGCACTGAGTATACTCTGGTAAAGAAGGTCTTTTCCTGTTCTCGGCGCTCAAATTCAGGATATTAAGACAATTTCTTTTAGGATTCTCAAGTAACACCACCTGTTGCCTCTGCTTATCTTTTATTTTGCATTTTCTGGGACTTTCCAGAAGAGAAATCAGATCAGAACTTCATGTAGCATTTTGATACCAAACAAGACAACAAACAAACAAGGGTTTTCAGGCAAGAGTACTTAATCTTTGTTCAAACATTAGTCATGGCAGCTTTCCCTGTTCCTACCAACAGCCAGGGAGTCTACTCTTAGTACAAGGAAGGAGGAGTTGAAATATTTGTCATATCTTAGGAGGTACCATGATTGCTTTGGGTTTGAGAACATGAAGCCAACTGCTAAAGTGACAAGGTGGCTGAAATTTAACTTGGGCTTAATTAGAATATAGGATACGGCTTGGGAGACTGTAGGTTTCAGAGCATATTACAGTGAATAATGATGACCTACTGCATAACATCAAGCTTTATTAGTTGAAAGTTTCAGAATTTAAAAATTTTTATATAAAAATATTCCTCACAATGGTAACACTTTTGAGCTGAATTAAAATATCCCTGGGGGTTTGACAGTGTTGGAATAATCCTTTTTTTCAGTAGAGGATTGGCCCTTTTCTTATATAAGAAATACCCAGTCAAGAAACATTTGATTTAGAAATAACCTATTATCGGAAAGAGTAACCCTCATATCGCTCTATGTAACACCATTCCTTTGTTTCTGTTGCCTGAACTATCTTATACAAATCTGTAGTCTTAAGGACCACTGAGGGTAGACGAAGAAATGTCAGAGATTGGGGCGCCTGGGTGGCTCAGTGGTTTAGGCTGCTGCCTTCGGCTCAGGTCATGATCTCAGGGTCCTGGGATCGAGTCCCGCATCGGGCTCTCTGCTTGGCAGGGAGCCTGCTTCCTCCTCTCTCTCTCTCTCTGCCTGCCTCTCTCCCTACTTGTGATCTCTATCTGTCAAATAAATAAATAAAATCTTTAAAAAAAAAAAAAAAAGAAATGTCAGAGATTTTCAGTAATTTGTGGTCTGAGAGGTAAAGTGAGGACAACTATGAAAATGAAGAACTGCTTAGGGCACGTAAGCCTGGGAATTGGCTCCTAGGCATATGTTGTCACCCTTGTGTATTGGTCTCTTGCCTTACTCCACCCTCCCCTCTTCTCATCACTTTCTGAAAATGTTCATTCCACTTGCCCGCAACTCAGATTTTCACCAGTTGGGAATTATTTGGATAAACAGGCTTCTTTTTTTTTTTTTCCTTAATGCTAGGATTCCTAGGAAAAGCTGATTATTTATGCCATGAAGTCAGTGAGAGTGATTTTATCCTATTTTCAACCCAGGATCGGCTATACTGGATGTTTTGACTTGGAAGAGTGGCAGGGGATGTAAGCAGTTTGAAAGCAGACTTTGGAAAATTTGTCAGGCACATCTGCTTGAGTTCCCTAACAGGGATGGCTATAATAGAGGGCTTAGGGACAGCATGAGTATTAGCACAAAGACAGAAAGAAAGGAGTAATAGAATGTGTCAGGGTACCAAAAGGCTAGAGTTGTCTTGCCACAGGAAAGAGGAAGGAGATGACGACGCTTACCCACATATCATAGCCCCTTGATTTCTGGATTCAGAACACGGCTATAGTAGTAATAGTGGTATTGTGGCTAGGCATTATTATAACTTAAATTCACTCACTTAAGAGATATTAAGCAGGGGCACCTGGGTGGATCAGTCAGTTAAGCATCCAACTCTTGATCTCAGCTCAGATCTTGATCTCAGGGTCATGAGTACAAGCCCTGCACTGTGCGCCATGCTGGGCATGGAGCCTGCTTTTGGGGAAAAAAAATACTGATCAGTAGGGTACCTGGCTGGCTGGGTTGGTGGAGCATGAGGCTCTTGATCTCAGGTTGTGAGTTTGAGCCCTGCTTTGGGTCTAGAGATTACTTAAAAAAAAATCCGAAGAAAAAAAGTATTGATCAAGTACTTCTTATGTGCCAGGTAATGTTCTGGATGCTGGGGCTACATCTGTAAACAAATAGAAATTCTTGCCATTGTGATGCTTATATTTGAGGTAAATTATATAGTATATTAGAAGGTGATCAGTGAGATGGGGCAAAAAAAAAAAAATGTAGAGCAGGGTAAGGAAGAATGGGAGTGCTAGAGAAGTAGGTTGCAATTTTACCTGGAATAGTGAGTGTATACCTCATTGAAAAGATAAATTTAAGCAATGAAATGATGATGTGAGGTTTAAACTCTGCGGATATCTGGGGAAGAGGCCCGAGGCAAAGAGAACAGCCTACGCAAAGGCCTTAAGGTGTGAGCATGCCTGATGTGTTGGAAAACAACAAGGAGACCAATGTTTTTGGATCAGACTTAAGTAGCTGCCTGTAATGGTGACATGAGTAGTTTGTGTGTATGAGAGAAAAAGAGAAAAGAGAGACGGAAGGCATTGTGTGTGTGTGTATTTTGACTTAGGTTATCAAAGAATCAATATGGTTAATGTAGCAGTAGAAGTCGATGAGCTTCTGAATATATTTTGAAGGTGGAGCCAATCGTATTCATTGACTGATTAGATACAGAATGTGAGAGAGTAGAGTTGGGGCTATTTCTAACCCTTTTTTTGGTACTGAGCAGCAAAAAAGGATGGTGTTATTATCAAATGAGATGGAGTAAATTTCAAGTGGAATGCGTTTGGTGTACTGTGGGTAGCAGTCAGGAATTCCAGTTTTGCATATTTTAAGTTTGAGATGTCTTAGATATCCAAGTGAGATGTTGAGTAAATAACTGGATGTATAGATCTGGTATTCAGGAGAAAGGACTGGGTTAGAAATAGAAATGTAGATGTCAGAAGCATGTAGACGATATTTAAAGTTGTGATACTAAATGAAATCACCAAGAGTTGAGTCTAGAGAGACAAGAGAAAAGAACCAGGGGCTGAGCCTTGGCATTTCAATGTTAAAGGCCTGGAGAAGAGGAGGAATCAGCAAAGGAGATACAGAAGTAATGCATAAGGTAAGAGGACAATAAAGAAGATGTAGCATCTTGGAAGCTAAATGGAAGAAGGAATGATGAACTTTGTTAAATGCCTCTTATAGGTCATTTAAGATGAGGACTAATATTTGGTCATTGGATTTATCACCAGGGAGGGCAAAACTAGCCATTTTTGTAAAGTTGGGGTGGTTTTAAGAGAACGGGGAGAGTAAACTGGAGATAGAGTAGACAACTCTAAAGCAGTTGTTACAAAGAGACACAAAGGTAGCTGCCAGGGGACGTGAGCTCAAGAGAGATTATTTTTTGAAGATGGAAGAGAGAACACATTTATATGTTCATGGGAATGATTGAGTAGAAAGGCACAAAACTGGTGATGTATGGGAGAGAGGAGAGAGTTATTGGAGTAATGTTCTTGGATAGAGAGGATGGAGTTTATGGCTTAAGTGGATGGAATGACTTTAAATGGGATTATAGAGAGTTCATCTAGAATAATAATTGAAAAGGTAGCAGCAAATGTAGGTACGGCTGTTGGTAGATGGATGGATGTGAGAATGAGAGTTTGTAGAAATTTTGTTGATTGCTCCACTTTCCTTGCCGAAATAACAAATAAGGTCATCAGCTGAGAGAGGAGGTATTGGAGGTTAGGAGAGGTTAGGAAAGAAGGTAGGAAATAGTTATGTAGGAGAGTAGGAGAATGAATGAGAGAAAGAGTATGATTGTCCAGCAGGATTAAGGATCTCTGTGAGGGTAGATACATGAAATAAACATTTTGGAGGGGTTGTAGGTATTGGTAATATTAAAGTTTAGGAAATGGAGTGAATGGCTGAGATGGGGTAGAGGAGAAGATCTTTGGAAGAGATGAATTCCAGGAGCCAAGAGGCCAGCATGAAATATATGAAATATCTCCAAAAATTAAGAAAGGAATAGAGTTGGACAGAGTGACAGTGAATCAGAAGCTATAAGATCATTACTAAATGATGGGCAGTGACCCAGGAGTCCATAAATGGCAACAGTAGGACATGACTGAAAATGGCAGAGTAGGGAACTCCAGAGCACTGTCCCTCCATAAAAGCAACTAATGAACTGGCAAAAAACTGTCAGTCAACTTTTACAGAACTCTGGAATTTAGTAAAAAACTTAAAACAATCAAGGAAAGGCTGGGTGAAGAAAGAAGCTGCTGCTTTGGGGAAGAGAGCACTGTGATGTTATAAATTGCCTGCCTACTATCCCTTATGTCCAGATCGATGATGGCTATGAAGATAGAAACCTGCACTCCTAGTGTAGATTTGCTAATGCCAGAGGACATAAAGAATTGTGGGTTGCAGCCTCTCTGGCTGTTCCCTTAAGGACTTGTGCAAGGGCCTGTTTTTGTTTTGCCTTACTAGGAGCATCTCCAGAGCTGGGGTGGCTTTTGCCAAAAGGATTTAAAGGCACAACTACTGGCTTTAGCAGCCTAGAGCAAGAGATAATGGTTAGACGAACAATAGAAAGACTGAAAGCCTGGGAAGAAAGAAGATGGATAATGAGTTAATACAGGGGAATAACATGTACCAGGGAATTGGAACAAAAGGCCTGCTTATGCCCAGAACTGGATACTTAGGAAAGGACTGAGAAGATCTTAGGCTTTTTCCTCTGGCTGGCCTTCAGGCTCTGCACAAGCAGGAAGTGAAGACCAAGATGGAATTGTGAATGACCTGGCCAAGTGTTGAGGCATGCCTAGTATGCAAACACTGGGAGAGTGTTTTTTTTTTTCCTTTTTTCTTCTTTTTTTTTTTGGCTTCAGGCCTTCAAGAAAACTCAAAACATTAGCTAACCACTATGGTGACAGAACACAGATTTCAGTGGCCAACATGACAATAATATAGACTTTACAAAATGTCACTAAACAAGCAAACAATGATAACTCACAATAAGCATCAACAACCCCCCCAGATGGGGCCGAGTTTGATTTTCAGAGTGCCACATAATATTCAAAATACCCAGTTTTCACCAAGGGATAGTGAGGTATGTAATGAAACAAATTATGACTCATTCACAAGAAAAAAAATAGAAACTATCCCTGAGCAAGTCCAGGTGATGGACTTAGTATATAATTTAAATCACCAGTTCTAAATATGTTTATGATCTGTATAAGAAACCATGGGCAAAGAGCTAAAGGAGACCGGGCAGAATATCAAAAAAAGAATAGAAGTTATAAAAAAAAAAAAAGGAACCAAACATTCTGAAGTCAAAAAGTATGATAACTGAAATGAAAAATTCACTAGAGGGTTACACCAGTAGATTTGAGAAGGCTGAAGAAACGATCAGCCAATATGATGAGCCATTGAGGTTATCCAGTATGAGGAGCAGAAAGAGAAACAAATGAAGAAAAATGACAAAGTCTGAGAGACTATAGGACACTATCCAATACCAATATGTACATTGGACTCCTAGAAACAGAGGAGAGAGAAAGGAACAGAAGTATGTTAGAAAAAAAGGTTGAAAAAACCTTTTTCAAAAAAAAAAAAGGTTAGAAAAATTTGCAGATTTGACGAAAGATACGAATCTAAACAGCTCCATAAACAGTGGATAAGCTCAAAGAGAGTCACACCAAGAATATTATACTCAGATTGTTGAAAACAAAAGACAAGGAAAATTCTGAAAGCAGCAAAACAGATGTGACCCATTGCATATAAAAGATCCTCAATAAGATTAACAGGTGATTTCACTTCAGAAGGCAGTGGGATGGCATATATAAACTGCGGAAGGAATAAAACTGTCAGTAAAGAATCTGTATCCAGCAAAACTATCCTTCAAAAATGGGAATTCATGACGTTTCAAGATAAACCAAAGTTGGGGGAATTCATTGCTGGTAGACTTGCCTTACAAGAAATGCTAAAGAAAGTCTTTCAGGCTGAAATAAAAGGACACTAGATAATAACTTGAAGCCATATGAAGAAATAAAGAACACTGGTAAAGGTAACTGTATAGGTAAATATAAAAGCCAATAATACTGTATTTTGGGGGGTTTGTACCTCCTCCTTTTCTCTTACATGATTTAAAAGACTAATAAAACTAATTATAAATCTAATTGGTAAACAATGTAAATATAAAAGGTGGAGGGATTGAGGTGTATAGGTCAAGAGTTTTTGTATACTATTGAAGTTGAATTGGTGTTGGTTCAAACTAGATTATTATGTTTAAAATACCACTTGCGGGACACCTGGATGGCTCAGTTGGTTGAGCTGCTCCTTTGGCTTGGGTCATGGTCCCCGGGTCCTGGGATCGAGTCCCACATCGGGCTCCTTGCTCGGCGGGGAGCCTGCTTCTCTCTCCACCTCTGCCTGCCACTCTGCCTGCTTGTGTGCTCGCTCTCTCTGACAAAGAAAGAAGAAAGAAAGAAAATCTTAAAAAAAAAAAAAAAAAAAAAAAAGATCACTTGCAATACTCAGGGTAACCACTAGGAAAATAACTAAAAAACAGAAAAGGAAAGAAGGGAACCAAAAGGCTACACTACAGGGGGAAAAAAAAACCCACAAAAGAAGGCAGTAATGGAAGAAATGAGGAACAAAAAAATATATATAAGACCTATAGAAAACAAAAAGCGGCAGAAGCCCTTCCTTGTCAGGTATTACTTTAAATGGATTAAAATTTGTAATCAAAAGGTGGTCTGGCAGAATATATAAAACATGATTCAACTATATGTTACCTATAAGAAACTTACTTTTAGATCCAAATATAGAAATATGTTCAAAGTGGAAAATCCTAAGCAGATAGTATCCACAAGAGAGCTAGGGCGGCTCTTCTAAAATCAGACAAAATAGACTCTAAGACAAAAATTTTTCAAGAGACAGAAAAGGACATTATATATTGATAAAAGGGTCAACCCATGAAGACAAGACCATTATAAACACGTTTGCACCAAACAGAGCCTCAAACTATATGAAGCACACTAACAGGATTGCAAGGGGAAATAGTTCTGCAATAATTTTTGGACATTTCCATACCCGACTCTCATTAATGGTTAGAACAACTAGACAAAATGAAATAGATGCCTTGAAAAGCCTATAAACCAGTTAGACTTAACAGACATACATAGAACAGTATCTAGCTAGCAACAGATTACATATTCTTCTCAAGTGTGCAATGGGACATTCTCCAGGATAGACTCTTAGACCACAAAACGTCTCAAAAAATTTAAAACATTGAAATCCTACAAAATATCTTCTTTGACCACAATGGAGTGAAACTAGATCCTAGCAATAGTGAGGGATAGGGAGTGACTGGAAATTAAAAGCTGGGTGGGCATTAGGGGCGGGTGGTGGGACAATAATCTGAAAACAACTATAAAAAGCAAAGATGACTCGTACTCCACCCTCAGGCCTAGTAGTGTGAGGGGTGTGGGCAAAAGAGCCACCAGTTGACTGGGTTACAGTGAGAGTGGTGTTCCTAGGGAGTCCTCTGTTTGAGCAAGAAAATGAAGGGAACAGTTAGAGGAGAAGTTCAGGGTATATAAAGGGTTTTGCTGAGGATGGTTTATGAATTCCAGAGGATTCCATGGAATTTTTTCAAGAGTGCAGAAAGGTGTGTTAGGACAGAACGGGGATTTTGCAGAGCAGTATGAAGAGTATGGGAGTTGATGTTTGGCCTGGGAGTCAGGGGCTTCTTGTGGTAAACCCATTGAAATGGAGATAATGGGAATAATAAGAGTGTGCCTGGTGGATTCAAGTCAGATAGTAAGCTTTTGTGGGTTTGCTCTGAGACCCTGACCACCATTTATTTTTATGGGAAAATGTTTTGATACTGAATAGCTATTTAAACTATTGTGAAGTGGAAGACTTACTTATCTTAAAAAATACAGTGAACAATGCCTTCTTTATAGGATATCCATTAGTTTGGTTAGCTTCGTGTGTTACATCTATAACACCTATCACAATTGTGGGGAACCTTATAAAGATCTTTCCAGTGTTGAGTAGAAGCAGAACATAATGTATTGCCACTGTTTGCTTTTTATTTGCATTTGGCCATTTAGTAATTGCCAGTTGTCGTGACTTTAGTCTTCCATTCAGCTGACCCCAAGCAGTTTAAAAATTAGGGGAAGTCTTCTTGATAGCATTCAAAGATCCTTCTGTTTCTGTGAAGGGTCCACTGGAATTGGCCATTCTGTATTTTAAGATGTTGATTTATCCAGATGTAATATGTATAGACACCTGTTTTGAAGGGGGAAATCAGTTGATAAGCAGATATATTTAGTACAAAATCTAAGAAGTAAAAGAATAAGGAGAAAACTATAAAGTAGACACAGATAGTTCAGCACTTCCAAATTTGTCATTGTTGTTTGCATCTACACTGAGAACTACTTGAAAAAGCAAGTTAAGAAAATACACATACAAACAAAACCCAAAACTAAGTATTATGCAGTATAAAATCTCACTTATTCTATTTGATTTTCAGATTTTATTGAAATATTAGCATGTACTGTAATTTGTACTTTATTTGTGTTCATCAGAAAATGTTCCAGTGTCAAAAGGGATGTTGACTTAATTATCTTTGTCCTTAGTTCAGATGTCATGTATGATCATAAAGAGCAAAGAAGCTTATTGTTGATCTAGTTATTTGATGAAATTGTTCTTGATTGTTGGTAGGTAAAGTTTATGATTTTAGTTTTACTTTATGCACTAAATAGAAACTTTTTTTTTTGTTTTTCAAGGAACCGAATGGAGAGACTCCTTCTTCTTTATACAGAGTTGCTGCAGTACTTCTACAGTTTAATCTTATTGATTTAGATGATCTTTATGTACATGTAAGTCAAGTGGGCCGCTAAGAATATTTGGCTGTCCATCCCAGGGGTGGGAAGAGGAATAGGCAGCCAAATAGCACTTCAAGGTTGGTCAGTCTCTCAAGTTATGATTTTTGAAGCGCTAATGCATTATTGCTTTGTGTTTACATTATGAAGTGAGTGAATTTATTTCTTTGACAAACTATGGAAATGAAATACCCTCTGTCACTCTTACAGAGTTTGAGGTTGGATATGAAGTTAAAGTTCTTAATTGTCAGCAAGGTATATCTCATGGGGAGAGAGGCCAAGTTCTAACCAGTCTGATTTTGGACTTCTCTGTTACATGCAAATTATCAGAAATATGGGATTACCTAGATACTTTTTCCTTCTCCCCAAAATGTTAATTTTAGGCATTCAAGATGAATGAGAACTCTGTATATTTTTAATGGATTTTCTTATGTTTTTACTGGGTAGTAAATGACCAGTATTGTGCTTTTATTGCTGGATCCAGGATTTGGAAGAGTGTGTATGTGATTGTGATTGATGACTTCCAGTTTAGCTACAGTTTAGCCTGTCAGTTTGAAAAAACTAGGTTTGTAGTATAGAAATTCCCATTATATTTGGTTGCACATTAGGGTATCTATGAACTTAAACCTGTCCAAAGCCAACATCATCTTCACTGTATTTAAAAATCACTTTCTGACTTCTTGTCTCTCATGTACTATGGTTACAGAGTTGAATAAAACTTACTCTCTACCTTGGAAGCAGTCATAGTTCCAATGAAGAAAACATTTTTCATTATGTAGTAACTGCTATATTGGAGGTATTCACAAAGTGCAACGAGGGCTCAGAATAGAGAGTGACTATGTCTATCTGGGGGGCGGATTTTGGAAGGCTTTTTCAAACTAGTGATGTTGAACTGAGATGTTGGTAGATGAGATGGTAATGGCCTGGCTCTAAAGGTGGGAAGTTTTGTAGGTAGAATTAACTGAGTATAAAGGCAGGAAGGTTGAAGGGGCTTCATTACTACCTTAGGGGAAGGAAGCTCATAGTGGTTGGAGCTTAGGGTAGTGGCAATGAAAATGGAGAAGTAGATTGGGGCTAAACTTTGCAGGGCCTTAAGTGCCATAGTAAGGCGTTTCAATTTTTTCTTGTTTGGACTAGAGAGCCATTCAAAATTTAAAGTTGAAAAGTGATATTACAAACTGAGAACATGGAAACTTGGTCAGAAAAAGGGGAATTCAAAGGCAGGTATGAGTTTATAGGCAAGGATAGACTGGTAGGACAAGTGGAAAGATGATAGATGGTGATAGATTATTACTGAAATGTTTGAGTTTCAATAAATTCAAGTGGCCTAGGTGTTTCTGTTAAGTTGTCAAAGATTTTCAGATGGGATTAAAACCCAGTTTATTGCTTATTTTTCACACGAGACTTCTAAAACCTAAGGACAAAGGAAGGCTGAAAGTAAATGGTGGGAAAAATATGCCAGGGAAATTATTATTGTTAGACAAAATGGGCTTTTTGGGCAGAAAATGATAGTCACATCATAATAAATAAAGTTGTGTTCACTAGGAAGATAAAACATTTGTAACTTCATATGCATTTAATTACATATTCTCAAAATACACAAAACTATAATTGAGAGGAACTGTAAAAGAAACTTACAGGGGTGTCAGGCTGGCTCAGTTGGTGGAGTGTGTGCCTTTTGATCTCTGGGATGTCAGTTTGAGCCCCACGTTGGTTGAAGAGATTACTACTACTACTACTACTAATAAGAAACTTATTAGTCATCATAATGGGAGGTTTTTAGAGGCAGTTGCATTAATCTAGGTAAAAGATGTACCTTTGGCAGGTATATAAGTAAAGTAATAAAAATGGGTTTGATGGCTAGTGGACAGTAGAAAGAATGAGAAAAAGTCTTGCTTACCTCCTTGCCATCAGTCGATAGTGACTTTTCTCCTGCCTCCAATTTTGGACTAATGGGATGAAGTCTACAGTATATAGTTTAATATTTCACTGTTTCCTTTTATTGTTTAGTGATTATTTACTTTACATTGGACTTAGTTATTGAAGTAGATTATGTATTTCTGGGGGCATGAACACTTCTTTTATAGCCCACCATAGTGCCTAGCAGGAACTATAATGGTTTGTTGCTATATTTTTCTTTGTGTCTGTGTTTTTTATTTATGAAATATCTACATTAACCTTCTATTCATACAAGATGGCTGTACTGGGGATATTTACTCCTTTTTAATAATGGAGGGTTGACTCTACACATACGACTTTCTCTTTTATAATAAGCTAGAAACTAGTTTGTGACATAAGTCATCAGATAGGTATTAGATAGGTATTAGAAAATGAAAAGTGAGATGTCAAGTTGCTCATGATTTTTCTACTTGAGATTTTTAATCTAGAGGAATTAAATTTAACCCCTTCATGTAATTCAGTAGCTCATGTCTCCCAAATTGGATCCATATGCTGTACTTTATTTAATTTGCAGTTTGATTTTTAAAGGGGAAATCTGTGATACTTTTAATGAAAGTTATATATTTTGAGTAAACTAATAAATTCAATGGTAAGCACCACTGTTGTAGTATTGTATTAATGTAGGCCCTCTAGCAGAAAGATGTGGAACTTTGAACTGCTATCTGATTTTAAAAGGCGTACAAAATTCAGATACTTAACCCTGTTAGATTATAAGAAAATAATGGAGAGAAACTTATTTTGAAGGCCGATCATGGTCATTAGTAGGCTAGACCTTATTTAAAACTTCATCAATTCAGAATAGATAGTGTTTGCTTTTTATATGTACAACTAGTATTAGCTGTTTTATGAAACTTTAATGAACCATTTTTAGCTTCTTCCAGCTGATAATTGCATTATGGATGAACACAAACGAGAAATTGTAGAAGCTAAGCAAATTGTTAGAAAACTTACGATGGTTGTATTGTCTTCTGAAAAAATTGATGAGCGAGAGAAAGAAAAGGAAAAAGAAGAGGAGAAAGTAGAGAAGGTATATGGTTCCTTTTTGTAAAATTAACATTGTCTTCTGGATTTAGAATTATGAAATTTAACTTGTAATAGTTAATCAACTTATGGGAAAATAACATTAATTTTGATGGTGGTGAAATCTGGTTTTTGGAATACTGATTTGCTAAGGTGGTTTTGTTTTTAATCTGATTGGCACCTTCCCAAAAGAGGCTGCCATTTTTTTTCTTAAATAAATTTCAGAATGTATCCTAAGTAAAATATATTTGTGCTTTGTGTGTTAATGTCTCTCAAGTCCTAAGGGGATTCTCAAAGATGAATGAATTCTAGTTCCCTATGGCACAGTAAAACATTAAATAGAACTTAATTTAATTCCAAGTCTATGAACTGTCATGCTGTGTCTGCTAAATGAAAGAGCATATCCTATTGTTTTTTTCAGTAGCTAAAAAACTTGATTGTACTTTCAGGGAAATATGCATTTCCCATGAGTGGCAGCTGTTAACATATATTATTGTGGTTGTTGAGCTCAATTTTTTTAAAATGAAAAAATACTAAGATTTATTGGTGTCTATATTCTGAGTATCTTTGCTGTAATTGTTCATTTTTAGCCGCCTGACAACCAAAAACTTGGTTTGTTGGAAGCCTTGTTAAAGATTGGTGATTGGCAGCATGCACAGAACATTATGGATCAGATGCCTCCATACTATGCAGCTTCACATAAGCTAATAGCCCTTGCTATTTGCAAGCTCATTCACATAACTATTGAGCCTCTCTACCGAAGGTATGTTACAGTATGCTTTTCTAATCGTTGAGGTAGAAATAGCTTAGGACTACAAAAAAAAAAATCTACATATTTATCTTGTCTTCTTCAACCAAGCAAACATTTTAGTATGTTTTATTAGATGCTAAGAACTGTTCATAGAGTGTATCAGTATTACACATATGAATCAGTGACTTGTCTCCTAACGTGTAGACCAGGTGATGCAGAAGGTGTGCTGCAGTGTAGTCTAAAAACTATAGGTTAGACATCTAGGTTGGGTTTACTCCATTGAGAGTGAAAACTCCATTCTTCTGTTTTTGACTTTTCCTCCTCTCTTGGTGGGGGGGGGGGCAGAGAATTCCTCAGGTTTTTACTTAGTGTAAGTTTCCTCTGTCCCGGGTTGAGTGGCTCTAAGTGAGGACATTGCCTCTCTGCTTGCCTTATCTCTTCTGGCATATAGGCTGCTGTTCTGGAAATTGCTAGTGCAGCCTTTCTCATCATCCCTAGTTACTGTGTCGACCAGTCCTCTAGCCCTCAGCCTACTTGCAGGATACTTAGGAGCAATATTGGCAGCAGCTCTGGCTTCAGCCCCACAGATCAGAGCCTGCCTCAAAAGCCCCAGCCTTGTGACTCGTGCATAGCTGCTGGCTGCTGCCTTTAGTGCCACCTGGGCTATGGACCATGAAGGCTTCTTCTCAAAGAGTGACCCCTGTGACTCCACAGCGGGACACCTGCTCAGCAGGTGAGAACTCTGGGCATGCTGTCCTTTTTAGTGTGACACCCTCTTTCATTATGCTGCTCACCTTCCCTACCACCACCTACCTCATACTCAGTCTAGTTAGTGGAACCCAGATTGAGAAGTGTTTTATTGACTTGAATCACTGTTGTTATATCCATGTTTATCTGTTTCATCTTCCAGTGTCTCTGAGGTCCATCCCTTGTTCCCCATTCCCATATCCAAATTCCTGATACTGGCCAAGTTTAACTAAAACCAAATTCATATGATGTATGTTAAATGTTACTTGAAATTTGTGTTTCTCTGATTTCCTTATGCAGTTAATTTGAAACATTCTCTGAGCTCTGATTTCTTTTTCCAAATAAGTATTGTTTTTGTCTTTTTCAACCAGCTAAATTACCTGGTATTAATTAATAAAGTTAGGCACAAATGAAATATAGAAATCAGATTTGAACAAGAAAAGCTTTACTTACTGATTAATATGACTGTGTTAATTTAAAATGGGGTATTATATAGTATACATATAAATTTTGCTTCTTTTTATAGAGTTGGCGTTCCTAAAGGTGCTAAAGGTTCACCTGTTAATGCTTTACAAAATAAGAGGGCACCAAAACAAGCAGAGAGCTTTGAAGATTTGAGGAGAGATGTCTTTAATATGTTCTGTTACCTTGGTCCTCACCTTTCACATGATCCCATTTTATTTGCAAAAGTGGTGCGCATAGGCAAATCATTTATGAAAGAGGTTAGTAAGATTTTTTTTTTCCTTCTAAGCAGAAAACTAAATTTTAGAATGAAAATGTCCTGTGTATATTTGTCTTATGCGTATCTCTAGAAACGAAAAGTGAACTACAAAAAAAAAAAAAGAAATGAAAAGTGAACTTAAATTTAAGAAAAGGTTACATTGAATAAGATTTGGGAAAAGTCCACTGTGTCCTAACCACTTATATGCGTGTGCCACACACACACGCACACACACTCTCTCTCTATCTCTCAAATTTAGGTAGAATATTAGTCAAGTCCCCTGCAAAAGAAAATGTACTTTGGACAAGTGATTGCTTTTTGAATCCCTTTATAATTTCAGTGGTCAACTTAGCTTTCTTTCCCCCTTACTTCTACTCTGTTATTTTCTTGGCTATAATTTTGAATCATTGTGATTATTTGTATGAAGTCAGACTGTTGAGGATACATTCTTTTCTAGTAAAGTTTTTATTGAAATGAAATGTACAGACAGTAACACAAATCATAATTGTACACTTCAGTGACTTTTTCCAAACTAAACACCCATGTATCCCCCTCCCTGATAAAAAAAATTAGAACACTACTGCAGAGTTCCCCTTGTACTCCCTTCTAGTTAATACCTTAACGGTAGCCATTTAGGCTATTACGAAATTTTAAAATCGGCTTTGAGTTGCAGTTTAGATACAGTAAACTTCACCAATTTGAAGTGTACAATTTGATGAGTTTTGACAAAGTTGTGTGTCCACCACCACAACCATGATAGAGAATATTTTCATCACCCCAGAAAGTTCCCTCTTGCCCCTTTGCCTTTAATTCTGTCCCTTCGTTGCTGGTTCCTGGCAACTACTGATAGGCTTTTTGTCACTATAGTCTTGCTTTTTCTAGAACTTCATATAAATGGAATTTTATAGAATGTACTCTTTTTTTTTCTCTGGTTTCTTTCACGTAATGCTTTTGAGAATCATCCAAGTTGTTGGCACGTGTTAGTAGTTCCTTTATTGCTGAGCAATATTAGATAGACATACCAGAGTTTATGCTTTCTCCAGTTGATGGGCATTGGGGTTGTTTCTAGTTGGGGGCTATTATAAATAAAGCTGTGATGAATATTCCTGTACAAGTCTTTTTTTGGGGGGGGGGCATATGTTTTTGTTTCCCCAGGAATGGGATTGCTGGGCCATATGGGTAAGTGTATGTTTAACTTTTTGCCAAACTGTTCCAACATGTGTGTACCATTTTGCATCCCTGTATATGACTTCCAGTTGTTCCACATCCACATCAGCACTTGTTATTGTCACTCTTAAATTTTAATCATTCTAGTGGGTGTGTAGTGTTACCTATTGTGCTTTTAATTTATGTTTCCCTGATCAGTGATGTTTAGCGTCTTTCATGTTCTTATTTGCCATTTGTAATCATCATCTATCGAAATGTCTATTCAAATCTCTACCCATTTTAATTGGGTTGTCTTTTGTTATTATTTCTCTGATTTGCCTTTTTATTATGTTGTCTTTTAAAAAGCAAAATTTTAAATTTTGATTAATTCCAATTTAGCAGTACTTTTATGGTTTTCTCTTTGTGTTCTAAGAGATCTTTGCCTAACCCAAGGTCTTGAAACAGAGAAGAGTACATCATTGTCCATTATAAAACAAGGCTACCAAAAGAATCTGCAAATTGTTATAAGTACAAATACAGTTTTCTCCAGTGTTTGGCGATTGCATCTAATTTCAATTTTTGACAACAGTTAACTGTACAGAAAATTTATCAGCTGTTGTACATTAATCCCTTGACACCTGAAATACTTGATTTGATTTTTGATACTTACCTGTTTTTTTTTCAAATACTCACAAATTTACATTGTGTAAAGGTACTCTAAAGAAATCTGCTGGGTGCCTTGGTGGCTTAGTCAGTTAAGCATCTGCCTTTGGCCCAGATCATGATCCCAGAGTCCTGGGATTGAGTCCCACATCGGGCTCAGCAGGGAGTCTGCTTCTCCCTCAGCTTTTCCCCTCTGCCCGTGCTCTCTTTCTCACTCTCTCAAATAAAATCTTTTGAAAAAATCACTATAATTATCAAAATCAATAAATTGATACTATATTATTAAACAAATCTGAGTAGTTTATCACTATACAAATCATTTATTATATAATATATATAAAAAGGAAGTATAATGATGTTTCATTATTTTAATTCTGGGGATTAAAATAATCCCCAGGGATGAGTCATGTTACTAGTGCCTGTTCAAAGAACAAAAGGGTTGTCTTTTCCAGTGCCTCATATTGGGAAGCATATGAAGTCAATCTGTCCCATTACTGGTGATGTTAACATTGATCACTTGGTTAAGGTAATGCGCTACCAGGTTTCTCTAGGGTACAATTATTTTTTTTCCTTTGTTGCTAATATATACCTTGTGGGAAGATACTTTTTTGACAATGTATATAGCCTCTTTCTCATCTTACCTTCACCCACTAATGCTGTTCTTTTTAACTGAACATCTTAATGTTCATATCTTGTTCTGAAATTCTTTCTTTGGCTGCAGGTGTTATAAACCTGTAAGCAGGAGACCAAGCATCCAACTTGTGGAAGTCCTATACATAGACATATGCATGAACATATGCACAAACATAGTATTGTTACCAAGATGCGCAGGTGCTAAAGTGGTCACCCCTCCCCTCTGCCATCTCCATCGCAGCTTTCCTGTACCTCTGTTCTATCACAGTTGTGCCTGGTGCCTGCCCCTAACTCCAGTCTCTATTTTTACAGAGGTAGAAGGGCAGAAAGGAAGAGGAAAATGTTTATTTTGATCACAGTATGGGAAGAAATCTGTCTTCTCTCATTGCTAAGGTTGTGGTAGGAAAAGTGAATCTTTCCAACGATTGGAGTTAGAATTTTGGTTCATTTTTTACCCATGAAAATATTTCACTGTAACAGATCATTTGTCCTGTGTTTATAGGTTTACAAGGCTTTTGTTGCTTAGCAAGGAATTTAACTAGGTTATATAAGATTGTTTCTAACGGAGGAATTTGACCTTAGTTCCAAATAATATAATTAAATGACTTTAACAACTCATTTATAAGCTTGGGGTTGCTTGTATATATAATTTATGCATATTTTGAAAATATTGGTTATATAGTTATACCAGCTTCACTTAACAGAATACTCTTCTAGCCTACAGTTATTTGTAATCATTTATCTGTGTGTTTCTTAAATTTGAGGTACATAACATAGGACCATCTGGTACAGTGATCTTCAAACTTCAGCATACATTAGACTCACCTGGAGCTCGTCTTAAAACACATTGTTGGGTCCTGTCCTCAGAATTTCTGATTTCAGTAGGTCTGGTGTGGAACCCACTGAAGAGAGTTTGCAGAGAGTTTGCATTTCTAACAAGTTACCAAGTGATGCTGATGCTACTTATTCAAAGACCAAACTTTGAGAACTGTTGTTCTAGTATATTAACCAATTTTGGTCTTTATTTCAGCCTTAAAAGAGGGGGTAGCTCTAAAGAATATTTCTATATGAATGGACAGATTTTACTATCTTTAATTTTCTTGAATTATAGAGCATAGCTTTAACATGCTCATCTGACATACTTAAATGGTTTTGACAGCACCTACACACCTGAAGATGAATTCCTTGGTGCTTTTTTGCATCTGGCTGATGTTAATGGATTAAGTTTTTTGTGATAGTGACAGTTAATATTGAGCTCTTTACTCTGGGCCAGGTCCTATTCTGAGTACTTCATGTGAATCAGCTCATTGAATCTTTATCATATCCTTTATGCTTTAGGTTACGTAAATTGTCCCAGGTCACACTGTTAATACAGGGCAGGGCTGAGATGTCAATCCAGGCAACCTGGATTTAGAGGCCAAGCTCAAAATCATCATGCTTTCCCGCCTATACAAATGTAGTGTGTCTGAAGTGGAAGAAATGATAGGTTATCTAAATTTTGCAATTCTTCAAATTCCTTGCTATTTTAAATTAAATCTGTTAGTGGTATTTTGTTATTTTGTTTATCTCAACAATCTGTTTTCATCTCAGTCTGTGTATCTCATCAAGCTTTTCTTGTTTTATCAGGATCATCCTTAAGACTTTTTTCTATGACTATATGTAGATACTTGTGGAGAATCTGCCTCTGTCCTTGTGTTCTACTTTCATCCATACTGAGTTCATTTACCTTTTATATGTTTTTTGGCAGGGTTGAGGCATGCTATTTATGTTTCTATTGTAGCCACAGCATTTCTTTTCATCTTAATATGTAGCCCTGTTTACGACTTCTTTCTGATATAGTGAGAGTGAATCCTCTTACGTTTCCTACCTTATTTATGACCAGCCTTAAGCCCCCAAGCTACAGTC
The DNA here is from genome assembly GCF_922984935.1 of Meles meles. Lineage (NCBI taxonomy): Eukaryota > Metazoa > Chordata > Mammalia > Carnivora > Mustelidae > Meles > Meles meles. The sequence goes on along the minus strand of NC_060087.1, from coordinate 105,184,149 downwards.
TGAGTATTGAGTTCTTCTTTCAGTCTTCTCTGTAGTCTATCATGGGGAGTGAAAGAGCTCAGTGAGGCTGAGTATAGCCCTCATTTCGTGTATCTCTCTTTCTCTTCTGAGATACTGTTACCTGTCCTGTACTAGGCGTGCCCAGCCATGTGGGTATGCCAGCTCCCTTAGGCTTTGACTCCCTCAGCCATCTAAGCACAGTTCTTTTTTTTTTTTAAAGATTTTATTTATTTATTTGACAGACAGAGATCACAAGTAGGCAGAGAGACAGGCAGAGAGAGAGGGGAAGCAGGCTCCCTGCTGAGCAGAGAGCCTGACGCGGGACTGTATCCCAGGACCCTGGGATCATGACCTGAGCCGAAGGCAGAGGCTTTAACCCACTGCGCCACCTAGGCGCCCCAGCACAGTTCTTTTGAATGACAGCAGGCTTTAGCAGCTGGTTCTTCCTTTGCCAGAGTCCTGCTGGGCTCCTATTCACAAGAGTTTTTCCTCAGTCTACTCACTTACCTTGCAGGTCTTTCTTACTGCCTAAAGGATTTGTTGACTTACCTTCCTTGGTCTGTACTACTTCTGGGATTGGGTTAAGGGCAGGAGCCATACCACACTGTGTGTAGTACCAGAATCGTGTGTGTGTGTGTGTGTGTGTGTGTGTGTGTGTGTGTGTGTGTGTCTCCCATCCCCTTGAAGTTAATAGCATAGTTTCCTTTTTGCTTGGTTGGTGGTGAATTTGGAGCATTAAAACAACAAGGCATACCTTGTTCATTGCATTAGGGATAGGGGAAAGAAATTCTGTTTCACTCTATTATCTTAATTCATTTGTCTGGCCAGGCTGTTTATATGGCTCTTTTTTTATTGATCTTTGGTAAAAGCCAGAGTGCTTTAAATTGATTCATAGATGAAGCTTGAAAAACCTAGAGTCAGAGGGTCAGAATATTCCTTAGATTGGACATTGGATGATAATTGGAATAGCTAGCTGCTATAATGATATTGTGGTAATGTGGAAGAATGTCCTTTTTAGATGCATACTGAATTATTTTGAGGTAAAATGTCATGCCTGCTATTTTTTAGTCAGTCAACAGGGCAAAATGTTAATTGTTGAATCTGCAAAGTAGGTATAAGAGGTGTTTATTGATAGTGCAGTATCCACCCATTCAGCTTTTACATAAACTTGAAATTTTTCATAACAAAAATCAGGGTTGCTAGGGACAGAATCTGCCTTAGCCCACTGATTCCAAAGCTCTACTTTTTGAACCAGTTACTTTAGAATTTTGGCTTGATATTTACTGTTTTTCTTTTGTTTTTCTTTTCAAAATTGAAGATCTACTCTGGTTGTGTAGATTAGAGCTCAAAGTTAACATTCCTTCTGGACAAAGGGACAAGTACAGGGGAATTATACCATACTTGTGCTTAATTTGTGTGAATGTGGCCAGGCTTGTTCCATCCAAATACTCAAGTGTATATGCCTAGGAGTAAGGGCGAAATGGGAGGATTTTTTTTTTTCTCTCCATTTGATTCAGTTTCTCAGGTCTCTCACCATATTCCGTGTGAATCTAGTTTTTAAAGTAATGGGTGTTCATGTGACATGGCCCCTAAATGCAAGCCAGTTACTGCATTTCATGTTCACATGAATTCATTTTCCCATCTCATGTTCAAGTGATTAACAGTGATTTCTTCTAATAGTACAGGGGGAGAACAGTCTTTTAGTGGACTTAAATGAAAGATAATGTATCTGTGTACTTTATAGATACTTTAAGGGACTTTTAAGGGTAATTGTGAGTATATGTAATTTTCATTGTATGCACTGACTTTAGAACCTAGCTTGCCCACAAAGAGTCTTTATTTAAGGCTATCCCCAAACAAAGTAACTTAAGGCATTACATACTGATTGTTAGGTTGACTGGTTTCATCAGGATGAGCTGCTAGCTACATGTTAGTAATGTGACTTTTCTATGCCAGAGATGAGTGGTAATAATATTTGTCTTATGTAGTTCCTGGAGTTGCAGTGAGAATCAAATAAGATTTGTCTAAACATTAATTAGATACTAACATTAACTAGGCATTCAACTTCAGAGAGTTAAAGTTGTCATGAATTCTTCATAACATAGTAAGTTACCACTTTTGTTAGTTGTCACTGCACTGGCTTTGATGATTTGTTATAAAGTATTAATATACTTTAATCTATCTCTGTCTTTAAATAATAGATACTACTTTAAAGTAGCAGCTTCATTTACCCATCAGAGAAGATTTGATTTTTATATAGGAATGTCTTCGACTTCTTTACATTGTGGTGGTAATCAGATGTTCCCCCCTTTCATTGTGGAAATTTATGTTATAAATTAGTAACAACAAATTTTTTATCAAATTTTTATTGCTGGGGCTTTGTGAGTGGACTAGTGAGGGGTAGCTATAGACATGCCACCAGGTTCCAATTTTAAGTAGACAAAAATTTTGTAAGAATATTTTTAGGAGAATTAGAACCTTGCATTATAATTCTTACTGTTCAAGAGACAGATGCAGCTCTCATTGGCATCGTTTACTAAGCTCCTGTATGTACTTTTGCTATTTTAAGTCTTATACAAAGCAAATGAACTCCAAAGTTGGAGACCAGATTTAATCTATAACATTCTTGCTATTTAATGAGTCTGAGCAGGGAAGAACTGTTGGGATGTTTATATTTGTACTTGTATTGTCACCTGTATTTGAACTAAGGTCATCTTAGCTCAAGATGTCATATATGACAATTCTAATCAAGATGTAGAATCATGGTTAAGGTAATAAAATTAAAAATAGGTTCTTAATTTTTACCATTAACTACGCATTTTACTTAAGAGAAATATAAGAACATATAAGATAGGCAGATACTAAGTCTGTTAATAGGCAAATGTAGACTCTGTGTACAAACGGTATAATTTTAAGAAGTATATTTTGTGCAAGAAAAGTCAGATTTTTAGTGTGCACCAGATACACACTGTAAGCAGTTGATTTGATCCTTGTGCCTCCTCTCAAAGATGGTTTTCTGAAGTTGAACCTCAATGTTCAGTTTCAGTAAAAAAAAATTCAGGTTGTAAAAATGAAAAATATTTGTGAAAGATTCAACTCTTAGAGGTTTGGCCATTTGTCCATGCAGGGCATAGCAGATGCTATTAGATTCCATCTGTATTCTTTTGGCTCTACACTAGGTCTTTATCATTTTGGTGCGTGCCAGCCCAATTTTCAACTATTGGCACCTGCATCTCTCTTTGAGGGCTTTTTTGGCCCTGGAAGCCCACATAGGTAGTATAGGAATTGGTATCCTGGAATTGCTAGAGAACTAATTCACCTTGCCCCCCTCTCCCCAGCTCTCAACCAGTGAACTGATTGGTGTTAGTGTGTAACTACCATGCTTTGAGATGGGATAATCCTGAGTTGTATTTCTTCTGGGACCCTCAGAGTCCCCAGTGGGATTAAGCTCCAGTTAACTCGCAGGAATAATTCCTACTAGTGGTACCTAGGGTTGCTTCCCAAATTATGTCTGCACTTGAATAGGGTCTGCTTTTGGGGGAATGTAAAGTAAAACACAAGGCCATATCCCTTTAAATGAATTCCATATGAAAACTTTAATTTTCCCTAAAGATAGATTTACAGGGCAATTTTTTTGTTTTACAGCAGACTTCTGTTATGAACTCCATTTATGAAGAGAATTCATTTAAGTAAATCACATATTCACATTCATTAAGTGCACCCAAAATACCCATTTTTACACACTGCTTGTTAGAGCTATGCTTGTGTAAAACAGCACAGTTTCATATCATAATCAGTTTTTTAACCAAAGTAATTACTTTTGGGTGGTGAATTTTATGAAACCAAGTGTAGCTATTCAGTGTTTTGTTCTGTTTGCTATATTTTAATGTTTAAACTACTCCCACAAGTCCATTTACTGCAATTTGCATGATACTCATGTGGTAGGGAAGGGATACCATGTGCTTTATTGTCTAAACCAGGATACTCAAGATGGAAAGGTTGTGCTATTACATACACTGGGATAAAAAGCAAGAACCAGTACATATGGTCATCCTGTGTACTGGTGACCATATTATTAATTCTTTGCTACAGATTTGTACTGATTAAGAATGAAATGTGTTGGAAGATAGTACTTTTCCATTTAGTATCTCTGTTTTCAGAAATGATGTAGTATCAATATTACTGATTCTGTTTTATATAATTTTAAGAGTTCCTGATTAAAAGATAAAAACAAAGCTTTGAACCAAAACATTGAAAGGCAATTCATTTATCTCTTCTTCAGGCTCAGTAAACTCATGACCTTGTAACTTTTAACCTGTAGGTTATATTTTCCTATTTCTAAGTTATTTTGATGGGTCTTAGTTGGATCCTTTCTAGCAAAAAGATTTCCTTAAAGTTTTAAGACCTAAATGGGAAATTCTTAGTCTACTGTATGGCACATAGTGAGTACTCCATAAATGGCAGTTAACAAGAAGGAGAAAAATAAGGAAGGTGAAAATAGTGCCACAGTGTACTTAGATCTAGCTTCAGGTTCAAATCTAGTCACATATCTATTTTTCTTTTTTTTCTTTTCTGAAATAAAGTATAAAGTAGCATTTCAAATATTCATGATTGGAGATACTAAAAGTAGGACATCAGTGATAAAGTAATTTATCTAGTTAAATTATACAACTTTTTACCAAGCTTTATTTCTTGACTCTCCAGAAACCCCCCCTTGGTGGGCCTACATTCTTTTTCTGCCCAGTTCTTTTATGCAGCCTTGTCATCTCCTCCCTCACTATAGGGCAAGAATGGAACCTGCATGGGGCTATTTTCAGTTGATGGTCTGTCTAGGCATAATTATGCTTGATTTTATTCAGACATAAAAATTCAGTTCCTCATTGTACATTGGTACGTGTAAACTACGCTTCAAGAGATCCTCAAAGATGGGAACTGTCTTTGTCACTTCCTCAAAGATAGGAGCTCTGTTCTGTTCATCTTTGAATCCCGAGTGTCTGGCACATAGTAAATGAATGAATGAAATGGGTATATTTTGTTTCTCCCCCTCTTTTCTTCCTCCCTTTCTTCCTGGACTGGCCATTCAATAAAATTTTTGTGTTGTACTATGGGAATGGAGAGTTTTATATTTACTCTAAATTAAAAAGCAAATTAAACTAAAAGAAAAAGCATCAAGGGATTGGAATGTATCTAACTGACATATAGACATTACAAACGTAAATAAGTATTTAGTAAAGGAATTAAGACAGTTTAGTAGGTAAGAAAATGTTTTATTTCTATGTAGAAAACTATGGTTAGCTTCATTAGAATGATAATATACTAGAAAAGGAGTGGCTTAACTGTCCTTATCCCTGACAGAATATACTGTAAATCTAGTTCTTCCTAATATGCCACCAGAATTACCCCCCTGCCCCAAACCAAACCAAAGCAGCTATCTACTTTGTTTTCTGCCAGGCCATTCCTTCATAACCTGACCTTTACTTGCTGACCAGGATATATGTTGACTTAATAGCTGTTTCTGTGAAAGGGAACCATATCTTTTTAACTTGCTGATTAAAAAAAGTGGGGGGGGGGATTATGTGTTTTTCCCCCCATCAAGATGACATGGCAGTCCCAGAACTAGTCTTATGTGGAAATGTTGCACAGAAGTTAGATTTCTCTTTAGTAGTATCCATTAAATTACCAAGTATGAAAACATACGTGCACAAAATACCCATCTCTGCCAAGAAGGTAATAAGCTTGTTAGCTGCATGTTAGCATTTTTCCCCTTTGTCACTTGGTATTGAGTTAAATTCTTCCCAGAAATCTAGATTGTCCTTGGCTATCAGTGCTTCAATTGTCCTTTTGGCCTTTGCACGCTCCTCTAACTCTCCACTTGCCTGTGTGTACATACAAGTACTACTGTTTCATTTTGAATGAATGGACAGCATCAGCATCAAACATGGTACTTCAGCGGTCCATCTGCAAATCACTGATAGGAAATGACCCAAGTTTTTTCATTCAGGCCAACTTAGGCAGTGGTTTGGTCTTTGTCAGTAATGTTACTAATATTTTGGGCTTCTCATTGAGAGTTTAAGTAATGGTGAATTAAAACATAGTTTAATCTTTTGTGTTATTGCTTTAGTCTTAGATTTTACTAAATCCGTAGCAGAAAATCAGAACTTTTGGATGGAAAAATACAAATGCATCATAACTAAATTGTGCTGGATACAATCTTATAATAAATACTTAGGTCAATTTTTAAGATGCTTGGTTTGTGTTAATGAGGTTGAGAAAAGAATTGGCTTATAAAATTGACATTTAAAATTCATGAATATTGCAAATGATTTGGAAGTTAGAAATATAGGTGAAATTTAAAAATGTTAATTAGTAATACTGGTTATATTTAAAATCTACACTTATTTAGAAAGTAAGGAAAAAATTCACAACCATGTGCAAGTTAATTTTTTTCAAATTAGATGTTAAATTGTGACATCATAATCTTAACCTTTTTGCATTTTATTTATAGTTTTTTTTAATTTTAGTTTCAGTCTGATGGAAGCAAGCAAGAAGATAAAGAGAAAACGGTAAGAGACTAGAAAAATCCAATGTATTGTATCTGATTTGTCTTTGTACAGCATACTGTAAATTTTACTGTGAACAAGCTTTAATCACCGTGTGAATATTTTGTACTCCACATGCTTAGTATAGTTTTTGACATATCTTTTAAGATTGATAACTCCCATTTTTGAGGATTACCATGTTGAGAAAGGAAGAGGGATAATATGAGTCCCTTATTCTCTTGCTACCCCTTTCCTTACCTCACCTCATTGCTCCCTTAGATGGAGAAGCACAAATATCCATTGTGAAAAGGGCAGTGATAGTGTGGGAAATTAGATGAGGTGTGGTATGAGATCAGGGAATGGCAGTTTTTCCAAGGCTGACATAGACTTATTTTGGGGGGGGGGGGTTAATGTGGACCTTTTACTAAAATAATTTTTCCTCCCTTCTTCTTAGGAAGTTATCCTTAGCTGTTTACTTAGCATTACTGACCAGGTACTTCTTCCATCTCTTTCTTTGATGGACTGCAATGCTTGTATGTCTGAGGAACTGTGGGGAATGTTTAAAACATTTCCATATCAGCATAGGTAAATACATAATATTTTTGTATTTTTAACTACTATTGTTGTGCATTAACCTCTAAGTATTTAACTTTTCCTAATTCTTCATCTCATCATTTTTTAAGATATCGTCTGTATGGCCAATGGAAGAATGAAACTTATAACAGTCACCCACTATTAGTAAAAGTTAAAGCCCAAACAATAGACAGAGCCAAGTATATCATGAAGTAAGTTTTAATTTACTTTTCTTCATACTAACCTAAAGTATATCTGGATTAATTTCCTTTCTTCCAGCTAACTTATGTCTGAGCCTCAGTTCTGAGAAAGCCCAAGAGTATTTGCTTAATGGTATAGCCGATTATATACTGCAGATAGAATGACTATCAATTTTTGTGCCTTTTAGCTCATTTTGACTGCCAAGTTAGTTTTTGTAGTTGTCATGTTTGCATAGCTGTAAAATTTAATAATCTTTAATGCATCATATTATAGGGTGAGTCTGTTTTTAAAAGACAGCCTACTATGGCCTTTGTCCAATTTGCATAATACAATTAATGGCTTATAAAATGTGGTCAAAGTTCTGAAATTTCTTATGCCAAAAGTTATCATAATAAAGATTTTTCCTGGGGTGCCCTGGTGGCTCAGTCAGTTAAGCTTCTGACTCTTGGTTTTGGCTTAATTTGTGATCTCATGGGTTGTGGATCCTGCCCTGCATTGGGCTCTGTGCTCAGCACACACAGTCTGCTTGGGATTCTCTGCCTTTTCCTCTCCCTCTTCTCTTACCCCTGCTTGCACGTGTGCTTTATCTCTCTCTTTCTCAAATAAATAAGATCTTAAAAAATTTTTGTTTTTTTGGAAAATCTAATGGAATTATGCAGAACTACCTCCTTGAGTCAACTTCTGAAAAATTTCTGTTCTCTTCATTTGTGTGCTTTTACTTCTTGGCAAACTGAAATTCAATTATGAAAATCATAATTATATTTAGTTTATATGCTGCTAAATAACTGCTGTATTACAAGTGTTTTCATCAAGGCTGTTGATTGCCATATCTTTTATGTTTATGCAGTGGTATGGTTATTCTAATTAAAATAGTTTCTTCTCTAGTTTAACTAGATTTGACAGTATGCAGTGATACTGTCTGCCCAGTGATACTGTCCCTGGCCACAGTCTACTGGGGGAACAGGTGTGTGCACAATTGCAGTCTGGTTTAGTAGTTGCTTTATGCAGTATATATAATGTTATTTGGGAGGATAGAGAAGAGAGTGAGTTATTTCACCCTGTGGAAGTTGGGGAAGGCATAGAAGGAGATGATATTAGAATTGGTTCTTGCAAAAGAGTTCTGGTCTTAGGAATCTAAGCTTAACAACAACAGCTAATATTTATGGAGCCATTAATATTTATGTGTGCTAGGCCGTGAACTAAGTGCTTTAGGTGGATTATTTAATAATACAGTTGATCCTTGAACAAACATGGGTTTGAACTATGTAGATTCACTTATATGTGAATTTTTTTCAATAAATGTATTGGAAATTTTTTTGGAGATTTCAAACAAATTTGAAAAAACTTATAAATCACATAGCCTAGAAATATTGAAAATATCAAGAAAAAGTTAGGTATGTCATGAATGCATATATTATTTGCTACAGTAAAATATACATCAATCTATTCTACAGAGTTAAAATTTACCAGAACTTACTTACATGCACATTTACAGACTGTACAATGTGCCATTCATAGTCAAGAGATGTAAACATATGTGAAGATTTAGTATTAAGTCATAACTGCATAAAACTACCTGTAATACCATACTACTATAATAATTTTGTAACCACCCCCTGTTGCTATGCAGTGAGCTCAAGTGTTGTTATCTGCTTAAAATACTGTGTGATGCTCATCATCTCTGTGTGAGCGGTTCATCTCCCCAGCAAATTGTGTATTGCAGTAAAAAGTGATCTCTCACGGTTCTTACATATTTTTCGTGTTTATTGTGATACCTTACGCCTTGCATAACACCCTGGGACCCATACGAAGTGCTTCTAGTGCTGCTGGAAGTGCTCACAAGCAGAGAAAAGTCATGACATTACAAGAAAAAGGTGAATTGCTTAATAATGTACCATAGATTGAGGTCTGTAGCTGCTGCTATCTGCCGTTTCGAGAGAAATGAATCCAGTGTAAGGACTTTTTTTTTTTTTTAAGGAAATTCATGAGGTCATTGCTGCAGCTATACCAGCAGATGTGAAAACCTTGTACTTTTTGTGAAATACCTTTTTATCTTGTATTGAAAATGCAGCTGTTTTGTGGGTGCAGGATTGCTTTAAGGATGAAATATCTATTGATTTCTAATATAATTTGAGAAAATGCCAACTCATTATATGAAAACTTTAAAGCAAAAGGAAGGTGAAGGATCAGAAGCTGGAGAATTTAAGGCCAGCAAAGGATGGTTTGATAATTTTAGAGAGATTGGCTTAAAAAATGTCAAGATGACAGGAGAAGCCATTTCTGCTGACCAAGAGGCAGAAAGTAGATAAGTTCCCAGATGCCATTAAGAAAATCATTGATATCTGCCTGAACAGATTTTTAATGCAGACAAAAGTTGCCCTATTCTGGAAAATAAAGCCACAAAGAACATTTATTTGTGAGGAAGGAAGAGTAAGCACCAGGATTTAAGGTAGGAAGGGATAGGCTAACTCTATTGTTTTGTGCAAACACAGTCAGGTTTATGATCTGGAGTGCCCTTATCTATAAAGCTGCTAGCTCCTGAGCCTTGAAGGGAAAAGATAAATACCAGGTGCCAGGAAACAAATTGACACTGGACAATCTGGCAGAAGGTTCTTACATTCTAGACTGCTTTTTGACTTCTATTATGACATGGACCCTTCTGTGATATGAGCACTGAAACTAAAGCAAATGGTGAAAGAAGGCTAGGTACCATATAGAATCATTTTTAAAGAAGTAGAAAAGCAAAAAAGTCAGAAATTACCATTTACTTCCGTAAAGTTACACTGAGTGTGCCTGTCTCAACTGCCTTCCTTCCACCTCCTCTGCCTCTTCTACTCTGCCATCCCTGAGACAAGAAGACCAACCAACATGAGAGTGAAGACCTTTATGTTAATTCACTTCCACTTAATGAATAGTAAATAATCATCATGATATACAGTTAATAAATTTTACCTGTTGTGTTTGTGTGTCTTCATGTGAAATCTAACCTTTTGGCAAGAACTATAGGAGATATTTTTGTGTCCTCTTTATCATCGGCATGTAGGATATTGTGTGCAAGACTTGTATACAAGTGGGTAGCTTATCCTTACATAGGCATAGGTGAATGATATTTAACAAAATTAATAATGTGTTTGTTTTCTTACTGTTTTATAACTTTGCTTTCAAAGAATTGTATTATTGTGTAATATGCCTTTCTTGTAATTGGACAAACTGCATTATCAGCCTATCACAGATAAGTGGGTTTTTAAAAAAAGTAACAGTATTTCCAGTACTGTATTATGAATATGCTGTAATGCTATATGCTATAAAAATTTGATAACGATTCATTCATTAGCATATAGGCTAAGCTACCATGAGGCAATCATATCAATTATATTAGGCTGCCATAAAGCAATCATATTATTGCTGTTTTGTTATCAATGCATGAATCATTATACCTGTAAATAAATACGAATTTCTTTTCACATTATTTTCATTTTTGATGTCTAGTGTTAGTGATGCATATAACATCTACAGTGTTTTGTATCATATAAGATAATACTGGTGTAGGTACTGACAGACTGTTTATCTTGTAGATAGACAATGTAAGCTTAACAGTATTGACAGTAGTGTAAATGTATTTTCCTTAGGATTTTCTTAATAACATTTTCTTTAGCTTACTTGTAATATTCTTACTTAAAAAACTTTCTTACATTGTAAGAATATAGTATATGAGATACAGAATATGTGTTAATCTGCTATTTATGTTATTAGGCAGGCTTCTTTCTGGTCAGTAGTAGGCTAAAAACCTTAACTAAGGTTTTTGGGGGGTCAAATTATACACAGATTTTCGACTGTGTAGGGATTTGTTGCCCCTAATCTCCATGTTGTTCAGAGGTCAGTTGTATAGTAAATATTATCAGATCTCTTGAATCTGTGTCTTTACTGCCACTAACTTCTTTTATCTGGAGTATTATGGTACCTTTATTCTTTATTCTTTCTTCAGTATCCTTTGGTGACTAACTGTTGCCTGTAGGTTATATGTCAATCTTTATGACATGGTGATGTAAGACATCTTTCATACTCTGTTCCTCCCCATTTCCAACCTCTTTGCCAGCTAATTCTACCTCCAGCTGTGCTGAGCTTAGTCAGTTAAGTTTCCCAGAATGTACTATGGTCTCCTTTTTCTTTGCATATATTTTTCATTTCGTCTGTTTGAACAGGTTTTCCCTTACCTCTTTTTCCTCTCTCAATCTGGTGACCTCATCATCCTTGGAGGGTGGGCTTCAGTGTTAGCTCCTCACAAAGCCTTCTGTAGTACGTACTGCCAAGCACAGTTGACTGTTTATTGTTTGTGCCACTGCTGTCCCATATACATATGATGCTATCATACCGTTTAGATATTGCTGTGATTATTTTCTTTTATCTAATTATCTAATCTTTCAAATAGTTTATACATTCACATGGCTTACCTTTCAATAAATATAAAGAGATAGATAATAAAAAGTCTTCATTCCATCCTCCATTGACTCAGTCCTCCTAAAGGAAAAAAGTAGCCACTGTTTAGTTTCTTATTTATCCTCCCAGAGATTTTTGTGTATGTATAGGTGAATGTAAAAACATTATTCTCCCCCTTTGTACTATTGATAGCATATAATAAATACTGTTCTGTAACTTGCTGGATTTAAGAATGTAAAATTTAAAAAAATAGGTTAAGGTGTTCTCCCCAGCTAGACTAAGCTTGTAAGCAGGAGCTATTATTCATCCTTGTATTCCACGTGCTTAGCTCTTTGCCTTTTATAGAAGACATTAATATGAATGAATGAATTAATAAAAATATGTATTAGAGAAGAGTATGTATAGAATTTTTAATGTACTTGGATTTTTGTTGTTTGTAATTATTTCACCAGGCCTGAACAATATGATTTTGGTATTGATTAAACTTTGTATTTTGGGAACAGAATGTATTAATTTATTACTTACAGAATTTCACAAGTTTTGATTACTGTTTAAAAAATGCATCCGCTGTAAGGCATTCAGTAATTCATTCAACAGATGGTCATTGATTGTGTTCCATATGCCAGACACCATGGTAGCTTAAGGGTAAGACATCATCAAGAAAGTCTTCCTTTTATTTTATTTTTTTTTTTGTTTTTCCCTCCAGGGTGGAGGCAGAAGGGAATGGGATAAAAGGTATAGAGAGGATGGATCTGCTTTGGCAAGTAGGAGGACCACCTGAAGTAGTAGGGTCAGAAGTAGGGACAGGTGGCAGTAAGTTTGAAGGTGGAATAGAGTATAGCCAAAGTTTCAAACTTGATTGGTCTCTCTTTTCTGTGGGAAAAAAGGAAACTGGACAATGGAGAATGGGAAGGGGGAGCAATTGATGATGAAATAATTTTGATTGATGGGTCAATTTTGTCATAAACTTCTTAAGGGGGTGCCGGGGTGGCTCAGTGTGTTAAGCCTTTGCCTTTGGCTCAGGTCATGATCTCAGGGTCCTGGGATAAAGCCCCGCATGGGGCTCTCTGCTCAGCGGGGAGCCTGCTTCTCCCCCCCACCCCCCGCCTGCCTCTCTGCCTACTTGTGATCTCTGTCAAATAAACAAATAAAATCTTCAAAAAAAAAAGAAACTTCTTAAGATAATTATCAAGTTTGTTACTTCCAGAATAGTCCCATTCCTTGAACTATCAATTGAATTCATTATTTGCTTCGTTTTATTGTATTTTCGTTCTAGAAAGCTTTTAGTCATCAGCTTTTTTAAGTTTCTAGATTTACTATATAATATCAGAAGTTTAAGATGCTGTGTAATAATTTTGAGCTGTAAGCATTTCATAGATACAAGTTTTCCAGAATGTTAGTTAAAAGAATACTGAGCAGAGGAAGAACTAAAGAGGAAGGAAAGGAGTAGAACTGAGTTTTTAAAATAATTGTTTACTTTCAAAAATTGTTTACATGAAAACCAGAGAACTTCCTCTATCAAGGAATGCAGCATTGGTAGCTGTTACTCTGTTAGGGTAATTTAGACGGATGGTATGAGGTATTTGATTGCATTACACTGAATTTGATACCTAAACTGATAAATGAGCACTTCTTTTTTTTTTCCATTTTATTTATTTTTTCAGCGTAACAGTATTCATTCTTTTTGCACAACACCCAGTGCTCCATGCAAAACGTGCCCTCCCCATTACCCACCACCTGTTCCCCCAACCTCCCACCCCTGACCCTTCAAAACCATAAGAGACTATGGACTCTGAAAAACAACCTGAGGGTTTTGAAGGGTCAGGGGTGGGAGGTTGGGGCAACCTGAGGGTTTTAAATGAGCACTTCTAAATCTAAAATAATTATGATTTTTGGGATGCCTGGGTGGCTCAGTTGTTTAAGCATCTACCTTTGGCTCAGGTCATGATCCCAGGGTCCTGGGACTGAGTCCTGCATCAGACTACTTGCTCAGCAGGGAGCCTGCTTTCTGCCTCTGCTTGCTGCTCCCCCTGCTTGTGCACCTTCTCTCTCTGACAAATAAATAAATAGAAAAATCTTTAAAAAAATAATTATGATTTTCTTCAAGAGGAGTTTTATATACTTGCAGAGTACATTAAGAGTTTTTGCTTATTAGACTATTTCTGTAAAATGGAAATGTACGTATTATAAATGTTAAGCATTAATACCCTTTGGGAGAATGCCTAACCAAAATAACTTAAGGCCTACAGTAATGTATATGAAGAATGTGGTGGTTTTACATGGATCCATTTTGGATACTTGGGAAAGAATTGTTTTTTTGTTTGTTTTTTTATGATATAACAAAGCTATCAACATTATAAGGGAAAAGACTTAACATGATTTCTGCCACCTTTTTCCCCTTTGTAGGCGTCTAACCAAGGAAAATGTGAAGCCTTCCGGAAGACAAATTGGGAAGTTGAGCCACAGCAATCCAACCATTTTGTTTGATTATGTATGTTTTGAGGTTAATATTATTTTAAGGGATTTTCCTTTTTGTTGTCTTTAAATCAGCACAAGTGGAAATGGAATGATGAAGTTTTAGAAATGATAGTTTTAAGGGAAAAAATCTTTAGCAAATGAGACTGTATAGTTACTCTAAAAATAAAACAGCATACAGTATATTTAACACGTTGATCTGCTTTTTTGGTCATATGTAACTGCTGTTGTCAAACAGTCTAAAATTGTTTTATTTACCCCATGTTGATTTAGAAAAATATTAATAAAGAGATGCATTACTTATTGATTTTAGTTGTTAGAAACATTTGAATCGCATTTCATTGTGACTCCGACGTAATGCTTTCATATTTAGAAAGATTTCTGAAAGACATTTGGCATTTATCATTCCAGAAGTCAAGTTATATGTCCTGGAATTATTTCCTAATTAAAGAATATAGCCTAAGAAAATACTTCCTAAGAAATGATAGAATATAGTAGGTTTTATATAAATACAAAGTAGAAGGAAACTAATTTTAAGCATTGTTTCTTTTGAAAAGCAAAAAGTATAGCTATTATTTAGCACAAAAGTTCCCTTTTGATGAGTAAATGCTATCTGTCTTTTGTTGCTATCTTCTAGATCTTGTCACAAATACAGAAGTATGATAATTTAATAACACCTGTAGTAGATTCTTTGAAATACCTCACTTCATTGAATTATGATGTTTTGGCCTGTATCCTTTCAAGTGAAGTAATACATAAATTTCACATTTCATAGGTCTTAACTGGTGAACATTTGTTTTCATTCTTTTTATTTTTCTTTTTCACTCTGAATTCCATTAATAACCATATGAGGTTAATTCCATTGGCTGATCTAAAGGTTGGGCAGTCAGGAGTTGGTGTGTGTGTGTGTCTGTTGTGTATAGGGAGAGAACAAGTTAACTTTTTAACATGGTAATATGTCCTGAAAGATGTAAAAGTTGGTACTGCAGTAAGTGTAATTTTCAATAATCTGTAGTAACTTGAAGCTAACAATTTTATTTTTTCCCCAAGATGTGGCATTTTCTTATTATTTAAAGGGTCTTTGTTAGAGATGTAGTGACCTAAAATTTTTCCTTAATGTGCAAAAGATTGTATCATTGAAGCTTTAGCTAATCCAGAAAAGGAGAGAATGAAACATGATGACACAACCATCTCAAGTTGGCTTCAGAGTAAGTATTTTTATTTTTCTAAGGAAATTTCCATCTGTTGTAATTGCCATGTTAAGTATCCTATTGCTAATGCTAAGGGCCTGTTTGTAAAGAGGTTTTGAGAATACCTAGCTACTCAGCTTGCTCTCAGAGTGTCTCTAAGTCTTCGGCTGTGTAAGGAAGTTCATATAGTACTTACTAATTTTCCAACTGAAGAGTCCAGTATTGGCTCTCATAGAATTTGTGCAAGCATTACTGGGGAGATAAAAATTCCCTTCTATTATTTTAGAGGAATTAATCTTTTTTTTAGAGGAATTAATCTTAAGGGAACTCTTCTCCTTTCTCTCCTTTCCATTCTGAGGTTTCAGTCATCTTAAAAGAAGAAAAATGTGGTTGTTAATGGAAACCCTAGCCTTGTTTTATTTTAAATATCTTGTGCTTTTGATTTCTAGCTGTGAGTTCCCTTTTCTTTCAACCTGTTGTATCTGATAGCTGAATCTTGTGGTAGCTCCCCATTGCCCTTTAAAGTCTAAAATTTGCATTAAGTCATACAAGTGAGTTCTTGTGGGATCAGGTCCTTTTACTCAATGTATTAGGCTCATCTTTTGCCCCTCCTCCATTAATACTGAATACTTACACTTTCCGTGGCCTTTTTGTACATGTTATTGCCTCCACTTGGAATACCCTTCCATGTCTACTCATTTCCTCCACCATATCTATATATTCATTAGATTTCAGCTTAGAGGTCACTTTTCTTCAGAAAACTTTCCCTACTAATGCTCCTACCCAAAAGTCAGAATTAGGTGCTCTTCTCTGTACTCCCATGGAACCTTTTTTTTATCGGTTATTTCAGCTTACTTTTCTGTATCCCTCACTAGACTGTAAGCTCCTTGAGGGCAGAACCTGTGCTTTGTCCATTATGCTTTAAGGTGCTCAGCAAATAATTATTAAAAAGGTCACAGATCACTTGATTTTACTAGGACCTCTTGTCTTGACTGGGGCTTTCTCCCTACTCATAAAGTAAGGACTATTGGTTAAAATTGGCCTTTTGTTTGCTTCTTGGTCTGGCAGTGCTTTACCTGTTTCCTTGCCTCTCCACAACTAGCAGTATGTTTCTAGTTGGGAGATTTTTTTGTGTGCAGCTCCTTAGAGATTGACTCATTAGTGTGTTTTGTTGATCATTCAAATTTACTGAGTGATCTGCAAGATTTTGTTGTGGCCTGGTTAATTGTTGTGGCCCAGTTAATTGTTGTGGCCCAACTGGCTCTGGAGTCAGGCCGTATAGCTTTGAATCACTGCTTTACCTCATACCAACTACGTGACATGAACAAGTTGCATGATATATCTGTTCCAAATTTTCCTCATCAGTGAGTTTAAGCCAACCTGAGATGATTATTGCAAAAATTAAATGAGTTAATTAACGTAAAGTGCTTACTTAGTATAGTGCTTAGCATATGTATGCTCAATAAATACTAGCTATTATTAATTGTAAAACTCCATTCAGTGGCATCAGCAGTACAATTATTCCTACCTCATTTTGTTTTAGAAATTGAGTTAGTTGAGAAATGCCACTTAATACTGTGTTTTTTTTTTTTTTTTGGTTTTATGAACTGTTTTTTAAAAGCCCTATTTTTTTATTTCATATAGGTCTGGCTAGTTTCTGTGGTGCAGTTTTTCGTAAATATCCAATTGATCTTGCTGGTCTTCTTCAGTATGTGGCTAATCAGCTAAAGGCAGGCAAAAGGTATTCATAGCAAATCATATGTAAATGAAATTCAATAATTAGAGTACTTCTGGTGGTATTGGGATATTGAGATTGCTATTATTCTGAAAAACTGTTTTGTAGGCTTAAGTAGAATAGTTGCTCACTTATATGGAATTCTTTAATTAAAAGAAATTGTAATTTCATATATAAACACTTCTTTTGCAGAAAGAAATGTAATATTTGGCTATATATGTAACTCATTAAAAAAACAATTCATTTTGACTACCTGTTAGGCTCTTGAGTAAATGGTTTATATGGTATATTGTAAATCCTCTTACGACAAAATGTATTGCATTGTTGATTGTGCTGCTGGACAGTAATTGGCCTTTACGTTAATAAGCATATGGTAGGAACATATTTTGAGGGTGTATACGGTATTTTAAAAACATAGTTTCTTTTGATTTTGAACTTCAGAGATTCATACAGCTTACATACCTTTTGGACAATGTCTTCTTTATGAATACTGGGTTTTATTATTTTATTCTGGACCACTGTCAATGTTTAGAGTTTGAATTAGTAAACCTCATCAGCAGTAGACTGACGAGAATCAAAGAACTAGAAATTGTTTTCCAAAACTTTCTGGTAGAGAGCAAACAAAAATTTGTAAAGCTATCTGGTGTTCCACACAAGTATTACCTAAGTAATTTGTGACAGATTATTATTTTGAATTGGGGAAAAGTTAAAAAATTTAAATTTAGGATTTTATCAGTGTATCATTTACACTGTGTGCATCTCTCCACCATTCCTATACACTTTACTTTCCTGTGTCTATGGACCAGGAGAATATAATATTATTTTTAAATCTATAGCTCAATTTTCTGTACTATGAATATAGTATTTAATTAAAAGATAGTTTAAAGAAAAATTAAAACTTTTTTGGGTACTTGTTGCAAACTAATTTGCATGAAGGCTCATTTTCATAAACTATGTTTAGGGAAGGTAGACAAGGTGAGAGAGTAAGCACTTAAGAATCTTCAAAAACTGCCTTTTGTCTGTTATTAACTTGTGTCTTGGGTATGTCTGGCTTTACCTTTGGAAAAACATCTGTATTTGTTTTGTAGGAAAGAAGGTTTCTACTTTATCTTCATTACTTAACTAATTAAAGAAGATCTTGAAAGTCACAAGTTGTTATTTTCATTGACAGTTCTTAACTTTGAGAATTAAAATGCATAACTATTAGCACAATAACAAATGTTCTTAAGGCTGTCCTCTTAGGGTCATACACCACAACTTAGAATTTCCATTCCCTTCCTTTTCTTTCTCCACTCCCTCACTCCCTCCATCCCTTCCAAGTGTGTGTGATTATTTAGAGAGATGGCTTTATACCATCATATATATGTATTGGCTACCTTGTACTGGAGGATAAAAAAAACACTATGAAGAAGTGAAGGGGGATAAGAGTTCACTTAAACCATGATGAACACTGAATAATGCATGGAATTGTTGAATCACTATGTTGTACCTGACTAAAACTAATATAAACTATGTTTATTATACTTGAATTAAAAAAGTAAAAAACATTAAAAGAATTTTGTGAAGGACTCTTGGGCAAACTGATAAAAACGAAATATGAACAATAAAGTATTATATCAGTGTTAAGTTTACTAAAGTTGGTAACTATGCTGTGGTTAAGAGACGATATTCTTAGGAAATTCACTCTTAGGAAATACATCCTTTGGAATTTTAGGGGTAAAATGTGCCTTTAAAATGATGTTGCTTACTACATAAGTTACTCCCAATGGTTAAAAAAAAAAGTGTGTGTGTGTGTGTGTGTGTGTGTGTGTGTGTGTGTGTGTGTAGAAAGGGAGGGAGGGAGAGAAAACACAAATGATAAAGTGAACAGGAGTAAGAATGTTAGTAATAGGCGAAGTTGGGGTAAAGGGCATATGGGTGTGCTTTGTACTATTTTCTGTCTTTACATCTTACCTGTAAGTTTGAAATTATTCCTGAGGAAAAAGTTAAAATAAGCATAAACCCAATACATGCCCCAAATATTTTTTAGTATAGTTCTGGAAATGCAGTTTTTCCTTAACAACTACTCCAGCCCCTTCTCCTTATATTTATATACAAATATTTTGGGGATTCTCAACATATTAATTATAATATATATTGTCACTTTTATGTTTGAAGTTTCAACTACAGACTGTTTCTTATTTTTTCTGAATAGTTTTGACCTGCTTATATTGAAAGAAGTGGTACAAAAAATGGCAGGAATAGAAATTACAGAGGAAATGACGATGGAGCAACTAGAAGCCATGACTGGTGGAGAGCAATTAAAAGCTGAGGTGAGAGTTGCTAATTTTTTTAATTGACTTTTTAAGTTTCAGATATACGCATGCTCATACTAAAGACTCGAGACAACACACAAGTACATGAAACCAAATGGTCAAAGTCATATGTACCCTTCACTCATGACTGCCCTCACCTCCCTTTCAAAATTGAGATATACTAGTGACTTTAACCCTTTCAAAAAGCTGAAACAAAGTATAAAAGACTGTTACATCTGTAAGAGAAGTAAATATCAAGTCTTCTGTGGTCCTTGATATCCTAACTGGTGTAAAGCTGAATATAGTTACCAAATAAATAATAATCCTTTATGAGGGACTGCAAGGTGGAAAATGGAAAATATGCAGAAGTTGAAAG
The DNA here is from genome assembly GCF_922984935.1 of Meles meles. Lineage (NCBI taxonomy): Eukaryota > Metazoa > Chordata > Mammalia > Carnivora > Mustelidae > Meles > Meles meles. The sequence continues at coordinate 105,164,329 of NC_060087.1, read as the reverse complement.
ACATTTGACAGTTATCTTTAAGCTAGTGACTGTAATCAACAACGGTATCACTAAAATTTGTGAAGAAAGGGAAGGAATGTAAAATTTTTTATCTTCAGGATTGTAATGGAGCCTTTTCTGTGTCTTTTTCAAATCAGAAACCATATTTTAATGTAGTGTGCACTGGTAAATTTATGTCTTCTCTTGTGCAGGGTGGTTATTTTGGGCAGATAAGAAACACTAAAAAATCCTCCCAGAGATTAAAGGATGCACTATTGGACCATGATCTTGCTCTTCCTCTCTGTTTGCTTATGGCTCAGCAGAGGAATGGGGTAATTTTCCAAGAAGGTGGAGAGAAACATTTGAAACTTGTGGGAAAACTCTATGATCAGGCAAGTTAAAGTGACTTTTGTGTTTATGTGGATTTTTTTTATATCCTGATAATGGAGAAGATGGAATGTGATAAAATTTTTAAAATGTCATTTTGGACATCAGATGAGTGTGAAACAGCTCTAATGTAAACTAGACATTCTGGAAATAGGGGCTATTTCTGCGCATATTACGGTATTTAAGAGAAAACTCTAGGAGATGTAGTAGTATGTACTACTAGTTAACTACTAGTTAACTACAAGTTGTTAGTTTGCTCTTCACATCTTTTCTGGTCTCCGGAAATCTGGAATTTCAATCAGAACAAAGTAGTTGTGATCTTTATAAAATATATCCATAAATATTAAGCAGTAAAACCTGTGATTAGCTTACAAAATATGTTTATCACCAACTATATTACAAGGGAAAAAAGATCCCATATATTTTATAAAGTATTCCTCTTTTAAGGTCAAGGAAATTCTGTATACATAAAATTGTTGTATGTGATGTAGGGTAAATATATCCTGTTACTAAAAGTGATGAATGATAGCTTGGAACTTGAGAATTTGTTGACTATTAAAGCCTTAGATTCATCAACTTTTCAGGGCCTTCACATCTTATTTGGTAATGTGATTACATGATGATGTTTATTGATTGTCTCTAAAGTTCTTTTAAGTTGTAAAATTTGAATTCTTAAATGTTAATCAAAATACAGTTAAAATGACATTACAATCATTTTGGAAAATTTTTATATTGGTTTCATAAAATGGTAGCACATTTGTGTTTTTTGTCTTATTTTTTAAATTTAGTGTCATGATACCCTGGTACAGTTTGGTGGGTTTTTAGCATCTAATCTAAGCACAGAAGATTATATAAAGCGAGTGCCTTCAATTGATGTGCTCTGTAATGAATTTCATACACCCCATGATGCAGCATTTTTCCTGTCTAGGCCAATGTATGCACACCATATTTCGGTAAGTGTCTTTGCTGCCATTCAGGAATGATTCCGAATTATTTCTTAACTGTAAATGTATTTTAGTTTGACACAGATACAGATTATGTCTCTTAGAGAGTTATTCTTTTGTTAGTACTCATCTCTGAACAGTGTACAATGAAAATGCTCCCTTTAAAAGTAAGTCTTACCAGTACTATACCACCAGTTGTCCAGGTTGATATCTTAAGGGCCCTGTAGAACTGTAGCAGTCAAATCTTATTATAGATGAGAGTCACCAGTGAAGCATCTTTGAGACTCAATCCCCTCAATCCCCTGTCCCTAGATTCTAATGTAGTAACCTTCAGTAATACCTGGGAATTTCTGTTTTGTTTTTGTGTTTGCTTATTTTTTAACAAGCACTAATTGATTCTGAAGGAGGAAAATATGGTTGGTGACTCTGCAAAAAACTCCTGTTGAATACAGAGAATCCTCTTTCCTCAGGAATAATATCCTTGTCAGTTGACTTGCTATTCATACTACCTTGAGACAGACAGAAAGACCTAACCATCCCCAAACATTCTAAAAACTCTTGTAGGCTGTGTTGTGTAACTTCTAGGAGAGGTATTCTTAGTTCTTGTTTTATTTCTCTCCACCTAAATGAGACAACTAAAAAGAGAAAAGCACAGAAGCAAACCAGAGCCTTCCCAAGTAGGGCATCCCAGTTCTGACTGTAAGGATGGTTAGGACAAGAGGAGACTACCCTCCCTCTTCTTCTCTAACTGCCACCTGGATTCCTGCCTGCAAAGCAGTGACCTCTAATGGGAATTGACTCTTCCTTTTCTTTCAGACCACAGTCAGGCCTGTGTTCGGAAACTATAGTACTTCTCCATTCTGACTGGAGCCCCAGCATATTCTTCATCTTTGTGTAGGCTTGAATTCTGGCCCTTCTGTTTATTTGTTGATGGTTTTAAGTCTGTACTGCTCAAGGAAGGCTTTCACTACAGATTCTAGGGGGAAGATCTTGGTCCTTTCTCTTAAACTAGGATCCCTTCTTTGCTCTCAGTAGGAATATAGGGTTGTGTAGTAGAGGTGTGGAAAAAAGTGACTGAGAAATTTGGGGTCTAATTGATCATTTAATTGACCATCAGCTGTTAGTGTTTACATATCAGCTGCTACAGTGTCACACTTCCCTCTAACAAGTAACTGTTAATTGATTTAATTATCACTTGATTAGCCTTACATAGCAATACCATGCTATATTCTCTAGAAGGGAAAAGGGGACGGGGTGGGGTAGTATTAGGGCTCTTTTCCCACCTTTAGAATCTTTCAATCCAGAAAATTGTGTGCTCTCTTTGTGTAGTTATGTCTTGCATTGTCACCTGACCCTTCAATAGATAAGTCTCAGCTATACAGCGGGCAGGGGACCTGATTTCTTGAAGGACTGAGGTGGGAGAGTTGCTTCATTTCAGGAATTCTGACCTGCCCTGTGCGTTACTGAGAAGTGAATACACTAATCAGTGATATTGAAGCCTAGCAAACAGGAACACCTGGTTGCCTGAATTTTTCCAGGTCAGGAATGGAATAGGTCATTCATACCAATAACTACCTTTTCTGTAGCCTTTGTAAAATATTGTGTCTTTGTCATTTAAGAGATACAAAAATCTAAACAAAGAAATGTAATTTCCCACTCAGGGTTGCAGAGGAAAACAAAGAACTCTATAGAGGTGACTATATAGCCAAATCAGGGGTAAGTCTGTTACCAATAGGCCACATAACACCCTCTGGAAAAGGAGTTCTTTGGCACCCTTGATTGCACTGGATGGACACCCAGACTTCCCTGGGGATCCTTGCTTTTACTTCTTGGGTGAGAGCCTCTCTTGAAGAGCCTTTGATGAGAGGGTATGAGTATTGGAGGACTGTTAGGACCTTCCATAAATTGATAAATTGAGTAGGCTCTCATGGGAATAATTCAGCCAGCCACACACTGTTTAGGTTATTGGGCCAACAAGAGCTTTTTGAACAGGAATTAGAAATATAGCAATAACTGTGGATATCAGTTCTGTTTCATAGATGTAGTTCACTGGGTAACTTGAGATGTAGAGCTGTTATGACTCTCCATTTGACTAAAGGTATAAGCTTGAAGAGGGAGTTCAACTAACTTTAGATCAGGAACTATTCATCCTAGTTAAATGTGAAGTATAATTGTCTTTTCTGATCAAGCCTAATTTTTTTTTAACTAGATGGGGACTAGGTCAGTACCTAGCAATAAAAGTGACAAATTCAGAACCCAAGGACTGGGGAGGTGGGGGCTCTTATACCACATCATTACCCTCACATACCTATAAACCTAATTTTCAGTTCTATTGTTGAGACCCACCATGTAACACAGTTCTGAAAGAAAGGCTTTCCTCCAGTTTATGTTCTAGATCTTGCCCAAATTAGGTAGTTAAGCTGTCCTATACAGGTAGTTTCGGTTCTGCTTATCCTATGTTTTTTAGAATCTTAGCAGATGTTATTCTGCCTCACATAGATTGATACTGGTTACCATCGACAGGACCTTCCCTCAAAGTGCAAAAACACTTCCTTATTCTTGCTGCTAATCTCTCAGGGTCTGTGATGTAATTGGGACCTCTCTCTCATAAGTAATATTGTCTGTAGTTTCTCACCTGTGTGGTCTCCATAATTATCAGCATGCTCTCTAAAATGGGGGTAATAACAAGGTAAATCTTTCCACTTACAGAAAAATTGTGAGATTCTCAGATTGTAGTTATAATAATTGTAAGATGCTGCTTAAGATACCCTCTGAAACAAAGTACTTGGTATATCTTCAGTCCAGTTAGCCTGGGTTACAGAGGCACTTAGGAGGGAAGACAGGTGGAGTGTAAGGAGCCAAGAATGTTGCCTACCACAATGCAGAACTGGAAGTGGAACCTTTGACCTGTGACCTTCTAGTTCTGGGGTTCTATGCATTAATGTGTACATTAATTCATACACAAACTGTGATGATTTAATGCTTTTCTAACAAAAAGAAGTGAGTTTTAGATCTCCTCTTAGGTTCATCTTTTTTTGTTCATCAAACAAAATTTTCATCCTAAAGAGACTGAAGGACATGAGACAATAGCAACAACACTTGGTATTATTTTCTTTTTTACATTTGGTGTTATACTCTATGAACTAATAGGTAGCTCCCTCCCATTGTACTAACAGATTCTTTTCCTCATACTCTTAAGAGTATGGCCTTTCTCCTACTCTCTTCCAAATTAGGATAAACCAGTCCAGTCTAAAAAAGCTACAGTGTCAATTCCCACATGCTTTAAACTCTAACATACCATATCCATTCATAGAGAGGCTTCCTTAGGGATGCCTGGGTGGCTCAGCTGGTTAAGTATCAGCCTTCAGTTCAGGTTGTGATTCTAGGGTCCTGGAATTGAACCCTATGTTGGGCTCCTTGCTTGGTGGAGAGTCTGTTTTCCCCTTCCTCTCTTGCCCCTCCCACTGCCTTTGCTCTCTCTCTCGTGCAAGCTCACTCTCTCAAATAAACAAAATCTTAAAAACAAAAAGTCTTATTTAGCTTAGCATTAGGGTAACCATTTCGTCCTGGTTTGCTTGAGACTTTGCCAGTTTTGGCACTATACTCTTACATGCTGGGAATCCCCTCATTCACTGGCAAACCTGGATAGTCAGTCACCCTACTTAGCAGTCTTATAGTAACTTTCTCATAGCCTGGATAGTCAGTCACCCTACTTAGCAACTTTCTCATAGTAACTTTCTCATAGCCTTTCTTAATATTGATCCAATTTCTTTCTCACTCTTTTTTTTAAAGATTTTATTTTTTAAGTAATTTCTACACCCAGCGTGGGGTTTGAGCTCACAACCCTGAGATCAAGAATTGCACGTTCCACTGACTGAGCCAGCCAGGCACCCCTGATCCACTTTCTTTCTTTTTTTTTTTTTCCCTGATCCAATTTCTTAATCGACAAATTGTAATGGCCAATAGGGGCTGTGTGAAGTAATAAAGCATCCTGTGCTGATTGGCTGTTACTAGTTCCATTATGCCTCTTTACCAGTGTTAAGACCCTTTACTTGGTTTCCTTGAAGATTTTAAAAGCAGGAATGGAAACCCTGTATGTTCAATCCTTAACGTAGTAGTAAGAGAGAGTACGGTTGGGGATATGGATGGTGGAGGGGGTACACATACTCTATTTATTATGCAACAGGTCAGATTTAATAAGAATCTTCTTAAAAGCTCCTAGTGAGCACATAGGACTAAAGATGAGAACAGCTTCCAGGGATGATTTATCTTAAAATAAATGTCATTGGTAAGAACTTAGAATTCTTACAACAGTTTTGATTGGTTGTCTTCTGATTCTCGAAAAGGGAACATAGGCTTTTATACTATGAAGGTTAGTGCAATAAATTGTGTTGTGTTTGTTTTTACTTTTTATCTCCAGTCTAAATATGATGAACTTAAGAAATCAGAAAAGGGAAGTAAACAACAACATAAAGTTCATAAGTACATTACATCATGTGAAATGGTGATGGCTCCTGTCCATGAAGCAGTGGTCTCCTTACATGTTTCCAAAGTCTGGGATGATATCAGCCCTCAGTTCTATGCCACATTCTGGTCATTGACAATGTACGACCTTGCAGTTCCACACACCAGCTATGAACGGGAAGTCAATAAACTTAAAGTCCAGATGAAAGCAATTGATGACAATCAGGAAATGGTAGGTGGTTCTAGTAGCTCAAGTACAATAATTTCATGGTATTTGACATTACCCATGCTTTGTATTAGTTCAGGTTCCTTAAAGCTATGATCTTATTGCTACATAGTATTTTCCTAAGTGAGTTAATGGTGACCTCTGAGTGGGTGGGGGCAGGGGCTTGGTGAATATGTGGCAGTTATGATCACACAAAAAGTATTTGAGTTTGCCTTTTTTTTCTAACTGAAGATTGTGTTAGCAACTTAAAATGATCCATGGGACTCCAATTGCAAGAACAGTAGGAGTTCCCAAAAGGAGAACTCTTTAGGAGGAGGCTTTATTGAAGAGGTGAGTCTTGAGCTGGATAGGCTTTGAAGATAGATTAGGTTTGGAAATAAGGAGGCAGAGTGGCCACTCAAGAGCTCTAGCAAAGGTATGAAGTAATTTAAGGTTTTAAGAGACCCCTTTGACTGTAGTGAATGGGCTTAGTGATAAATTTGAATGGTTCGGATGGGACCAGATTATGTAGAGCAGTTAAAGTTAGAAAAGAAGACTTTAGTAAAAGGGGAAAGATTTATGCAATCTGAAGAGAAACCAGAGTATAGAAAAGAAGACTTGATAAAATTGGGAGCTGTATTAGATTCCTCAGCAGGGAAGTGATAATGGTAAAAAACGGTATTTTGGAAAGATTACCCTTGACAGTGGCTTGAAAGATGCATTTATTAGGGGAAGGGACTGGCATCAGGCTGGAGTCCAGCTAGGTGGCTCTTAGGGTAATTCACTGTGAAGTACTGAGAACATAGACTATTGGTGGGGGTAGTGGGAATGCATGAGACTTACAAGCAGTTGGGATGCTGAAATGAAGGAGAAGGAAGAGTCAAAGATGACTTGATGCTTGACACTAAAAGTATCAGTGCTAGGAAGGTAGCCTGTTTTGATGTGAAAACCAGATTTTGGATTTGTTGAATGGTGGTGAAAGCACATTCAGGTGGACTCCTCAATATCCCTGTGAAGTAGTTAATATAAAATACCAGCACTGATCTTTTTGAATTTTTTAATTAAAAGGAAGGGAGGTAATGTGCATGTAGTTAGAAAAGTATCTAACTTATACTTCGTAGCCTCCAAATAAAAAGAAAAAAGAGAAAGAGCGTTGTACTGCCCTTCAGGACAAGCTTCTTGAAGAAGAAAAGAAACAGATGGAACATGTACAGCGAGTTCTACAGAGACTGAAACTGGAAAAGGACAACTGGCTTTTAGCAAGTAAGTTGTTGGAACTGTTACATTCCTACTACTGCCAAATTACAAAAGCAAACCTCTGCAACTTCAGAGGTGTTGAAGTGTATTATGTTTGTATTTCAGCTCAGTGTTCACTGTCCCATTCTTTGGTTATTCATTAATGCAGAGTCAACCTCACATGTTCACTGAAGGAACTAATTTAGTTTGAGGGTGAAATTAACTTATAACTACAATATTAGCAATTTATCATCCAGCCTTTCGGTATGAAGTCATGTTTCTGGAGCAGTTATAGATAGAAAATTTATGTCCATAGAGTGAAAATGAAAGTTTTATTCAAAGCATGACCTTTTGGTTACAAACTATAAAGAGTTTGTGGGGTTTTTTTGATAGCATTCTCTACACTAAAACTAATATGTTGTCATGTTTAGAGGTCTTGAGGCACTTGAGGAAGAAGTTTACCACTTAATATATTCTTCCCTTATTTTTAGAATCTACCAAAAATGAGACCATCACAAAATTTCTACAGCTGTGTATATTCCCTCGATGTATTTTTTCAGCAATTGATGCTGTTTACTGTGCTCGTTTTGTTGAATTGGTACATCAACAGAAAACTCCAAATTTTTCCACACTTCTTTGCTATGATCGAGTAAGTTCTTTTTATTGCAACCTTAAAAAAAAAAAGTCTCACACAAAGATAGCTAAACATTATAATCTATAGAGATATTAATTGTGTGTGTGGTTAAAAGTATGAACTCTAGAGCCAAGTGCCTGAACTTGAATCCTAGCTCTGCTACTTTTTAGCTATATGATCTTTGGCAAGTTTTTTAACCTCTCTGTGCCTCAGTTTTCTTACCTATAAAATGGGATAATAGTACTTGCTTCGTAAGATTGTTGTGAGGATTAACGAGTCACTGTACACAAAAGTGCTTTGAATAGTGCCGGACATGTAGTAGGCACTCCTAGTTAATCTTTTAACTCATAATATGGGTTTATATGTTTGTCATAATAGAACTCTTTTCTTTTTTATTTTTTTTATTTTTATTTGTTTATTTACAGCATAACAGTGTTCATTGTTTTGGCATCACACCCAGTGCTCCATGCAGTACGTGCCCTCCCTATTACCCACCACCTGGTTCCTCAACCTCCCACCCCCCCCCACCCCCCTGCCGCCCCTTCATAACCCTCTGGTTGTTTTTCAGAGTCCATATAGAACTCTTTTCTTAACCTTCACTTTCTCCCCCTCAAAAAACAAAACAGCTTATACCTTCGCACATACATAAAAGCAGGGATGCTTTTCAGTATGATCACATTTATGTGTTTTCGCATCTGGCTTTTTTCTTAATAGTAAATGACTGCATTTGAGGTTTAAAAATGTAGTATATGTCATAGCATGTCAGCTGCCTATTTCTAGTTTCTGTCAGCCTCGTCTCTGCTTATTGTCCTCCTAACTCCGGTAATATCTGTGGCTAAGTCTTCATTGAAGAAGTTGTGTTGTAATAATAATGATAGTTTTTTCCACTGTCATTGTAAATCAGTTTTTTAAAAATAAAATTGTTGTTGTTGCTTTATGAATGTGCGATTTCCTCACAAAGGCCAAAATCTATAAAGGTTTCTGGAATTGTGACTATAGAAAGGGAAGATACATTTTGACTAAACTAACCTGTTTAATTTACTATGATTTGCTATAACAGCGTTTTACTATTTTGAACTAATTTTGACCTTGATTTGTTTTTATTTTTCAAACATTTTTCCTGTAGGTTTTCTCTGATATAATTTACACAGTTGCAAGCTGTACCGAAAATGAAGCTAGTCGATATGGGAGATTTCTTTGCTGCATGTTAGAGACTGTGACCAGGTGGCATAGTGACAGAGCCACGTATGAAAAGGTATGGTTAATAAACACCCTTACATTTTACCCATGTATCTAACAACAGCTTTCAGTAATCTTTAGGTTGTTCAGCTCTGAAAGGGAAGCCAAGTTTAAGAGTCAGTTGTAAAACAGTGTTTAAAATTTAAACATCATTCATTCATTATTAAAAGGTGATAGATATAAAAAATCTATCTCAAACTGACATTGCAAATTCATACCATTGAATAAACTGAACTTTTCTGTGAAAACTACCTGTCATTCAAATACACATCTTGTTTTTGTGTGGAATCATTAATTTAGTCCACTTAAGTTTTTAGCTCCTGCTATTTTAGGAGCAGAATTTTTCTTTAACAACCCCCTGTTATTTTCAAGGAATGTGGAAATTATCCAGGATTCCTAACTATATTGCGGGCCACTGGATTTGATGGTGGAAATAAAGCTGACCAGTTAGATTATGAAAATTTTCGACATGTTGTACATAAATGGCATTACAAACTAACCAAGGTAAAAAAAAATTATGTTTCTTAAAGGTGATTTTTCTCTTTATACTTGTACTTTTATAATAATAGATCTTAAAATGTTTGTTGTAGGCATCCGTACATTGCCTTGAAACAGGCGAATATACTCACATCAGGAATATTTTGATTGTGCTAACAAAAATACTTCCTTGGTACCCGAAAGTTTTGAATTTGGGTCAGGCTTTGGAAAGAAGAGTGCATAAAATCTGCCAAGAAGAAAAAGAGAAGAGGCCAGATCTATATGCACTGGCTATGGGGTAACACAATTATACTTTAATGTGATTTATGAGACTAGATGACAGAAGGATTCTGAAGACTTTAAAATGTTTTACAGTGTTGAAGTTTATCTTCTGCCTTACTTCAGGAGATTATGGGAGATTATGCGATCATGTTCCCACAGGCTGGTGAGAGTTGTCACTTCTGATTATCAGCTTCCGGTCTATACTGGATGATAGTTTCAAAAGTCATATACAATATGTCTTGGTTTGGAGGAAATGTAATTTTATCGTCAGTTGAGTTTTGGGTCTTCAGTAGTGGAAAAAAGGCATCTTAGTTTAAGAATTAGTTTACATTGAAACTTTTATTTTTTAAGAAAGCACCTGGGGCTCTCTATAAAGATCTTCAGAAACTTATTGAAAATTAGTATTTTTTATTCTCTGAAACGAAGTAGCAGAGTGAATAACTTGCTAGTTTTATTCTTTTAAACTCCAGTTTGTGCTTTTGATTTGTATTTGTATATTTAAACACTTTGTGCGACTTTCAGCTACTCTGGGCAGTTGAAAAGTAGAAAGTCATACATGATACCTGAAAATGAGTTTCATCACAAAGACCCCCCTCCGAGGAATGCAGTTGCCAGTGTACAAAATGGGCCTGGTGGTGGGCCTTCTTCATCGTCGATAGGAAGTGCATCTAAGTCAGATGAAAGCAGTACTGAGGAGACTGGTACGCTTATTTGTAGAAATTTATAAGTAATATGCTTTGTTTAAACAAACCTAAGATGTTTTATATCACATGACAAAAAAAAATGTTGGCTAGTATTATAGTTTATTCCTTAGGTAGGAGTATGTAACTGTCAAGAAGAAATTAGCCCTTTGTTTCTTTCTAATTAATCTCTAATTGTTTTGCTGTGAAATTGTAGTTTATTTACATTTAGGGGCTTGTCAAATAAAACTTTACTTTATTTCAGATAAATCAAGGGAGAGATCTCAGTGTGGTGTGAAAGCTGTTAATAAAGCTTCTAGTGCCACACCGAAAGGGAATTCAAGCAATGGAAACAGTAGCTCTAACAGGTAGGGACACTGACTGTATGTCAGAATTCTGAATTCATATATGATTAACCTCATTAGACATGAATGAAAGAGGCTGGTATTTGAATACTATGAAAGTCATTTATGCCGGACCTTGAAATTTTATATGTACCCATAATTTGATGATGCGCTTAACTGCCCTCCTTATGTTTTATATAATGCTGAGACTGACATTGTTTCCCCTGCTGAGTCACGCAGGTGAAGGTAAGTGGTGAAGTTAGAAAAACATTTTAGGATCGAGTGCATGCTGTGGGCATTCTGGGTAAGGATAGTGAACATAAGAGAAGCCTACACTGATTTCGACCCGTGATCCATCCAGCCAAGTAATCCTGCTTCTGATAGTAGCACCCTTGGTCGGCTTGTGGAATAATTTTTGGTTGTGACCCAGTAATCCTCAGAGGTTATGAACATACAGAAAATGGCCTGACATCATTTTAATCATTCTTTTTTAATCTGCTGTTCATGAACTTGGTCATTTATTATTTACTGAATAAAGAAGTACTTCCTAAAAATAAAAAAAAGAAGTAGTACTTTCTTTTCACTTGTCTTTAAAGTCCTTTAGTTTTCAAAGGGCTACTCTTCTAGTATTTTTGGAGTCGATAAGAAACTCTTTAAAATTTGTAACATGGACTATGTTTTATGACAGTTTGTCTTAAAATCTCATGTTTTTATTCTTAAGCAGCAAAGCTGTTAAAGAAAATGAAAAAGAAAAAGGGAAAGAGAAAGAAAAAGAGAAAAAAGAAAAGACTCCAGCTACTACTCCAGAGGCCAGGGTACTTGGTAAAGATGGTAAAGAAAAACCGAAGGAAGAGCGGCCAAACAAAGATGAAAAAGCAAGAGAGACGAAGGAAAGAACACCTAAGTCTGACAAAGAGAAAGAAAAATTCAAGAAGGAAGAAAAAGCTAAAGATGAGAAATTCAAAACCTCTGTCCCCAATGTAGAATCAAAATCGATTCAAGAAAAGGAAAGAGAGAAAGAGCCATCCAGAGAAAGAGATATAGCAAAGGAAATGAAATCAAAGGAAAATGTTAAAGGAGGAGAAAAAACACCAGTTTCTGGGTCCTTGAAGTCACCTGTTCCCCGATCAGATGTTGCAGAGCCTGAAAGGGGCAAGTTTGCCTTTATTTATATTTGCTTACTTTTGGTGCTTGTTAATGTATAGTTGGTTCTTGTCTCCTTGTTTTGGCAAGTTATCTAGGGACTTTACTTGTGGGAGGAGCGGATACTTGATGACCTTAATGGTGATTTTTAAAATGGTGATTTTTTTAAGTGTTTGGAAAAAGTAGAAAACTATCTTACTGTGACCATTTCTTTTTGTACCAACAGAACAAAAACGCCGCAAAATTGATACCCACCCTTCTCCATCACATTCCTCAACAGTAAAGGTTAGTATAGCCTGAGGAAGGCAGCGTCCATGTTAGGCTCACCTGGTTGGAATACGTGTCCTGACTTCCTTCAAGTCTTGTGCCAAGTATTCACTGGAGCCACTGGAGGTTTTATATTGCATTAGAAAATGAATTTTTTACATATTGGTGGACTGATATTTTTTCCTATTGAGTATTTTTATTATAAAAATATTAAAACTTCAAGGACCTAGCACTAATTTTGTAGTGTTTCAAAGTGCAAGAAAAATTTTACCCAGAAGTGCCTCACTGCTTTAAGCAGTCTTTTTTGGAGTGCAATGGTAGCTACAAGCAAATGAATCTTTTCAGCAGAATGAAGCCTATTTTTCAGCATAAATATTGAAGAATACATAGCACTGAAGACTTCCTGGATGATACAGGATAAACAAGATACCTCTGAATTCATCAAGCTTCTTGATGAGCATCATACCGATGTGTGCCTTCTAAGAAGGAATCTTGAAAGGAGTTCCATTTTAAAGTCTCCTTGGTGATCAGTTCTCCTGTAGTTGTGTATATTCAGTGAGCATGCAGCTTCTGTTGTATCTTCCCTTGGAGGTTTGTTTATACCCATTGGGTTCCCAACAAGTTGAACCTTGCGTTACGATAAAAGCAGATGTGGCATCCAATCCTACCACCCAGCAAAGAGAAACCCCAGGCATTCAACTGCAGCACAAAATCGTGGGTGTAGCCTTCTTGAAGACTCAGGGTAGCCATTCCTTGCTCCATATTTAATTTTAATTCTAAAGTCATCTAATTTCATGGAATCTTTGAATTTGCAGTACGTTGAACTTTTAAAACTGTAAGTTAACTAATTCTTCATCAAGAGCACTGTGGTGAAATACTGTAGTTGATTTCTTTTTCTTTCTTTCTTTTTTTAAAGTGCTTTTTTTTAATGGGAGGCATGAGATTCACCATCAGAGGCACTTTGCAAAAAAGTGACTACTCTTGTAGAGAATACATTTTGTTTTCTTGTTAATATAATGCCACTAAGTCTTTTGGCTAGGATTAAACATGTCTATATTTATGGTAGAGTCATAAGTATAATTTGAAACCTCCCAATTAACAACTATGAAAATGTAAGATAATGTTCTTCCACAGTGACCTCCACTGTTTTAAACTTTCTGTGGAGGCAGAAAAGTGTTTTGCTTTCTAAAGCCTCTTAACGTTACTTATAGCCTAAGTACTGTGTTATGAAAAATGTGGCATTGACATTTATCTTTAAATTATGAGCAGAGAGATTTTTATTTGTTATGTTGAGTACATATAATTTAGTTTTTTTAACATTACAGTTCCATTACATGGTTTTGCTTTTGTTTTCTATTGTTGATACTCATATAGTAATTGACACCACAAGATTTATCCTCACAAGAAGTAGCTGGTTTATTTCCAGGTTACAGCCATACTTCCCAAAGTTCCTCTGGGTTCTGAGAACTATGCCAGCTCACCTGTCATCTCCATTCATTTTCTACAGGACAGTCTCATCGAACTCAAGGAGTCTTCAGCAAAGGTTTGAGTCTTTTAAAATCATCATGCCTAAGTAAAACAAAAAAAGAATTCTTCATTTATTTAATAGATACCTTCACCCTAGTAAATTCAGTAAGCTAGTGAATAACCTTTAAAAATACCTATCACAAACTGAAACAATGGATGACAGCGGTCCCTTTTAAGGAGATTGTTACTAAATGCGTGTAATGTGGCAACATTTCTATAATCTCTTTGCTTGCTGTGTTATGCATTATCCTTTTATGCTTCAAAATCTGGAAATAAGTTTAAGGTTTGGGGAAGGGGTTGTTGGTTTGTTTTGGGGAGTAAGCTTACTTAATTTCTCAAAACAAATCTGTCAGGTTGTTTTCTGACTTTTTTAGACAACCCAAAAGACCAGAAAAGAAATTTGATGCATTCACATACTGTTCTAAAAACTGAGCCCATCTCAATCTATAAAACTCTTTCTCTTGCCTCTGCTGAGCTACCTTTTTGGTAGTTGTAGCAGAATATTAAGAAATCTGGCTAATGTCAACTAACCATTCTCTTGGTGGGGAATACTCAACTTGATGATCGTGTTTACATGCCAGTATTAATTCTTGCCTATTACTCTACTTTCTTGAGTATTCTTCTTCTAAAAATAATGTGCAGTTTGTGTATCTTATTACAGAGTTCACCTCATTATTGTAGTTGAATTGTCCATTGTTCATGTTATTTTGTCTACTTACTATAAAATTTGTACCTTATTTCACTTTGATTTTCTACTTTGCCTCCTCTTATATCTGATAAGTATTATCTCTTACTGGTGGACCAATACAAAATGAAATTTTGAAACAAAGGCAGTTGACATTACAAACTTCTTTTAGATCTCTAGTTTTATAATGAAATGTCTGTGGATATTGGGCAGTAAGCACTAATTTTTTAATAGTCTAGGTTAGCTAATGTGCCTTTGTCCTGAAATTGTAGCATTGTTTTTAGAATATACTGTATTAATCAAAAGAGTATTAGCTGTACTGTGTGAATGCTTTCTTTTAAAAAAGTAAAACTTTTTATTGGCTAAATTAAGTATGTATTGCAATACAGTTGGTTTTCATAACCAGTTTGGGATTGTGTATGTCAGTTTTAAACATCAGTGGCTTGTGCGGGCTATTTTAAATTCATGGGTTAACAATGTTACCTGGGGAGTATTTATTTCCTGAAACATACTTTGAAGCAGTTTGAAACCTGCTGTTACAGTTAACTGGAATTTCTCATAAGAGATGAAAATTATGGTTTCTTACATTTGTAAAAGCCTTTTGAAAATAAAACATGTGAGATAAACACGTTATTTCATTTCATGCTCATAACAGTGCTGTGAGGTAGATAGGGCAGGAGGGTAGTGTCTTTTGGACAAATAAGAAACTAGAAAAGTTCTTTATCTTTTCCCAGTGGCACCAAAACTTGGACTGAAATTAAGGTTCTTCAAATATTCTTACCTGAATGAAAAAATATTGCAAAAAAATGTATGGTTCCTTGATTCTTTTTTTTTTTTTTTTTAAGATTGATTTTATTTATTTGACAGAGATCACAAGTAGGCAGAGAGACAGTCAGAGAGAGGAGGAAGCAGACTCCCTGCTGAGCAGGGAGCCCGATGCAGGGCTCCACTTCAGGACCCTGGGATCATGACCTAAGCCGAAGGCAGAGGCTTTAACCCACTGAGCCACCCAGGAGCCGGGGTCCCTTGATTCTTAGCACCCATTTCAGCAGTGGTCAAAACGGGTTCCTAACTCCTTTAGTGTGTTTGCCTTGTTTTTAAAATTACAGTGCTTTAAGTCAGTCTCTTTATTCCCCCTCTGAAAAAAGATAGTGATTTTCTGGTATTTAAAATTCAATAGATTTATTCCACATTCAACCAGAAATTTTTGAAAATGGCACTGAATGCACTTGTAAAAATCACGTGATTCATACCACTTTTCAGATCCTTAGAGCTCTCAGTATAGTTAATTCGGTGATATGATTAGGTGTTATAATTATTTGAAATGAACTCTTACACCTTTGGAGTTTGGTAAAGTATCCACAGATTACTGGTCTGCATTTTTATATGTGTAGGGAAGGTTCAATAGCATATGAATGTCTCAGAAAAAAAAATTTACCAGACTTTGAGTGATCTTTAAAATTGACAATCTATATCCCTCACTGTTTCTGGGGTAGCTTTTACTTTTTAGAGGATTTGAATGATCTGTGTCTTTTTTCATGTTCTGTTGTCAGTTGTACATATAAAATTGTTTCTATGCTTTAATTATTTAGTTAATGCTTTTTCCCTGGGATGATCTTTTTTTTTATTACATTATTATTTTCACTTTCTAATCCATGGTAAAAGTAATACATAGATTTAGCTTTTCAAGTGGGATTTTTTAATGGGAGAAAAATCTAGCTTAATATCCAAATCTTTTCTGTCTGTTTGCCTTCCACCCCCAATTTCCAATTGGCGTATTTCATGTATTCAACTAGCAAACCTAGCAGCTACATTTGATGAAGGAAGTGTGAAAAGCATTTTCCTTTACCCATGCCTCTCTGTAATTGAGGAGAGCAACAGTGACCACTCGAAACAGAATTCAGGTTTTAATTCTGTTCATCATCTTAAAACAAGGATTTATAATCAAATGGAAACCTACAAGTGAGACCATCTTTATATACTGTAGTCTTAAAAAAGTCAGTATAGTATTGTTAACAGATTTTGAAAATCAGTCATGTCTTTGGACTTATTGATCCGAATGTTAAGAATAAAAGCAAATCAAAAGTAAAATCCGCCAACGTTATATGCCGATCAATTTAACAAGTCATTCATTTTGTTTGGCAAACACGTATTGAGTACTCGGTTGTGTATAAGGCACTAGGAAGTGTGTTAAAGTAGAAAAAACAAGCTTCCATGCCATACTGGAAACTGTTATGGACAAATATAAGTGACATGAAATTAATAGAAAATGCCTGTCACAAAAAAAGGTTAATATAAAATAATAAATATAGGAATGCAACAGAAAGTGAGTTGAAAGTGAGTTGCAGAGTTCAGAGACAATTGAAGTGCTGATGGCTTTTGAGTTCTTTGAAAGCTAGTAGAATTTTAAGAGATTAAGAGAAATGTGAGTGACCATTCTAGTGAAGAGAACTGCTGGAAAGGATAGAGTGTTAGGGAGCCAGTGGTAGCCACAGCATGGAGTGCATTGTGTTGCCCCATAGTAGGATATAATTGTACAAAGATTGTGAAGAGATTGGAAGTACCTAAGCTAAGGAGTATGCATTTTATTCTGTAGGCAGTTAGAGACTGCATGTTACTGTGGAAAAGAATCTTGTGATCAGAATTATTATCAGAATTATTCTTAGAAAGGTAGGAAGAATGAATAGAATTAGGTACATTTCTGAAGTAAGAATATATAAGTTTCTCAATTCCTTGCAATACAGAATTCAAGTTAGGCACAATTAAAAACTTCATTCTTGAGTAGTGTGTGTGTGCATGTGCACGTGTGTGCATGTGTATGCTTGTGTGTACTTATTTGTAATCACAACCCCCTTTTTTCTTTTATCAGGAGAATTAAGCAGTACTTCCCTTAGAGAAATCTTTGCGTATTATAGGAATATATTATTTCTTTTGTCTTACCAGTTTCATAAGTAATATTAAATATAAATAAACTTCACAATTAGAAAATCTTGAAGTGTTGTATAGGGCATTAACCCAGCAAAAGTACGATTTGGACAAGCACTTTCATGACTGTTTCTCATTCTTTTGCTCTTTGTTGTTAATAAACATTTTGTCTATTTCAGTTGATCATCAACTTTTAAACATTGACATTTTAAAGAATCTACTTCTGCATTGCTATGGCAGTATTTCTCAGCCAACTGAATTGAAAATATTTGATGGTGTTAAAAAATAAGTGTTTCTTTAATTTCCAAACTGATGGTCTTTTTTTTATGTATTCCTTTGAATACAAAGGATTTCCTCATGTAAAACTATTTGGCTTTTGACTCACTATTTGTTTTCATTCCTAAGGTATATCTAGGATTGTGTAGTTAATGTAATGAGTTGTATTTCATATTCTGCTACCTATTACTTGTAATGTCTAAAATTGAATATAAGCTTGTAGCACAGTTATAAATGCTGTAAGGATAGGTATCTGATTACTTTCTTAATGTTTTCTTTTATACTAGATTTCCATATTTACAACTTGCGTAAGTTATTAAGGTTGTCTCTTAATTATTTAGGTAGCACATCCTTTATCTTTGGCTGTTTATTGTTTGTGGGCCTCTTGAAACAATAGGCAGATATCAGTTCATCATTTTTCAGTCTCTGAGTTTTTTTTTAATCATCCTCAGGTGACCAAATGGTTTTCTGAGCTCCTTAGAACCAGTGAGACAAATTTTGCAGTCCATTGTGATTATTTGGTAGAAATCGGAGTGCTTTCAGAAGTAGAGAATATGCAGCCTTTATATTTACAAAAAAAATTTTAAGATAACGTATGCATGGTATATGCTGAGGCAAAGAAGACTTATTAGTAAAGTCATGGTGAGGTTTTATTTTATACTTTGGCTCACTGTCATCACTTGCCTTGTAAGTGGATGGTAAAACTGTTTAAAATTTTCCTGATTGTGTAGAGGTTTGTATCTTTTTTTTTTTTAACAGTAAGAGTTCAGTCATTATTTTTCACATATGGACTCCTGTAGTGGTGCTTATGGATCTTTACAATAGAGCTATAAAAGTCTCCATTAAGTCTCAGTCTCATTTAAGACTAGAATGAACTGGTTGAGTTTAAATGAAAATTTTTGTAAGGCCAAGAATTGAAGTCTTTGCATAATTTGTGCCATGCTTTTATTTCACCTCTTGTAATCCAGACAGCTGACCAGTTTTGACTTTGGGTCTAACTACCAATTGTCTTTTCATTAAATAAAGAATCAAGCAGATGATGCCGATACTGGAAAACTAATAATCTTTAGTAATATTGCCTTAATTTAACAGCTCTACATTAATCATACTCCTCCACCACTGTCCAAGAGTAAGGAGAGAGAAATGGACAAGAAAGACTTGGACAAGTCAAGGGAAAGATCCAGAGAAAGAGAGAAAAAAGATGAAAAGGACAGGAAAGAACGGAAAAGGGTTTGTAACTTCTTAAAAACTAGTTTGGAAAGTCATTATATCGTGTATGGTAGTGTGTTTTTGCCTCTTTTAAAGTACTAGTTTGTTGCATGGCAGGCTGTTATTTGGTGTTTTAAGTGGTATTTTCACCTAAAACATGTTTGAATTGAATCTTCTACAGTAGTAAGGATCTTCATTCAGCCTAACAATCTCTACCAGCTCTGCTTGTCTTTCATGTCATTTTGCAGTGTGAAAGGACTGACAATACTCTCCAATGCTAGTTAGCTGTGCCCTTGTATAAAAGTAATATTTTAAAACAAAAACATAAACTCTTGATCAATGTAGTTCACAATTCTTGGTTCTAGGATCATTCAAACAATGACCGGGAAGTGCCACCGGACTTAGCCAAGAGGCGAAAAGAGGAAAATGGAACAAGTAGGTAGATTTATTAATGCTTTCAAAGCTGTCGTCAAACTGAACTGGAAAAGGCTTTCATGATTTTCTTTTATACTTTTAGTGGGGGTTTCAAAACACAAAAGTGAAAGTCCGTGTGAGTCTCCTTACCCAAATGAGAAAGACAAGGAAAAAAATAAGTCAAAATCTTCAGGCAAAGAAAAAGGTGGCGATTCTTTTAAATCTGAAAAGATGGATAAAATCTCCTCCGGTGGCAAAAAGGTAAATTAGGGAAACAGTGGAACAAAAGGCTTTTTCTTAAAAAATTGAGTATTTAGCAAATACTGAGTTAATTTGATAATCAAAGTCTTTGTTTAATTATTTGAGGGTGGGAAGAGGAGTCAGTGGGGGAGGGTTATCTGGGGGGAATTCCAGCCAATTTGGGGAGTAGAATTAGTTTATCTCTGAAATTCCTTTTCTCTCCATTCCACCCCCACCTGCTTCTATTCATTGAGCTTTACCCTTTACCTTTTCTTTTTGTGTTTTCTTTTATTCCTCCTCGCCAGCAGTGTTTTGGTTTCTTTACATTCATGAGATTAAAATATGGTCATGTGTATTCTTTCTCCCTGATCATTACATTGTCATAAAGTCTTTATTATTTGTGATTTTAAAAACATTTTTATAACATTTTCTCCTAATAAACTTGTGTGTTTGTAACTTGTATTTGATTTTCAAACTAAGTATAATGTGCATTTTCTTAGATACTCATGGATGATATTCATAATACATTTCATGCATCTGCCATAAAGTAGGCAAGTCATTACTAAGGTATAAAGTGTTTCAAAAGCATTATTGTATACATAGTCATAGTTCTTAAAAGCAGTTTTGGAAAATTATAAGGTAATCATTTTAAAATTTCTCTGTGCTTTGGGGCGCCTGGGTGGCTCAGTCGGTTAAGCTTCCGACTCTTGATCTCGGCTCAGGTCTTGATCTCAGGGTTGTGAATTCAAGCCCTGCCTTGGGCCCTATCCTGGGCATGGAGCCTACTTAAAAAAAAAAATTTCTGTATGTTTTAAAAGTGATGCTGCTCCTTTTAAATAAGTGTTTTTTTTAATTGAGGTAAAATTAACATAACATAAAGATAGCCATTGTAAAATGTACAATTCCGTGGCATTTAGTATATTTACAGTGTTGTGCAATCATTATGTCTATCAAGTTCCAAAACATTGTCATCATCCCAGAGAGAAACCCCATACCCATTAAGCAGTCATTCCCCATTTCCCTCTCCTTTTAGCTCCTGTCAGTTACTAATTTGCTTTCTGTCTCTATGGGCTTGCCGGTTTTGGATATTTTATATAAATGGAATCGCATAATAATGTGGCCTTTTGTGTCTGACTTCTTTCACTTAGCATAATATTTTGAGATTCTTCCATGCTGTAGCATGTATCAGTACTTCCATTTCTTTTTATGGCTGAATAATATTCCATTATATGCATATACCACATTTGTTCATCCATTTTTCAGTTGATGGGACTTTTTTGTTGTTTCCCTTTGGCTGTAGTGAATAGTGCTGCTATGAATGTTCATGTGCTGCTCTGAAGTGTTTGAAGACCCGTTTTTAGTTCTCTTGTGCGTATACCCAGGAGTGGAATTTCTGGGTTATATAGTAATGCTATGTTTAACTTTTTGAGGAACCAACAAACTTTTCCACAGTGGCTGGACTGCTTCTATTTTACCAGCAATGTATGAGGGTGCCAGTTTCTCTAAATCATTGCCAACACTTGTTATTTTCTGTTTTTTTTTTTTTATTTTTATTAAAAAATTTTTTTTATTATAGCCATCCTAGTGGGTGTGAAGTGGTATCTCATTGTGGTTTTATTTTGCATTTCCTTAATGACTAATGATGTTGAGCATCTTTTCATGTGTTTGTTGGCCATTTGTATACCTTCTTGGGAGAAATCTGTTCAGATGCTGTGGCCATTTTTAAATTGGATTGTCTGTCTTTTTGTTGCTCTGTTGTAAGACTTCTTTATATAGTCTAGATACTAGACCCATATGAGATGTGTGATTTGCAAATATTTTCCCCCATTCTGTACATTGTATTTTCACTTTCTTGCTAGTGTTCTTTGATGCATGAAAGTTTTTGTTTTTGACAAAGTCCAATTTTTTTCTTTTGTTGCTTGTGCTTTTGGCATCATTAAATACGTTTTTGAAGAAAAATGTATGACTAGTGGGTGAAAAAAAGGGATTTGGAGCTGATTTTTATATTTGGTTTTCACTTCCCAAACTAATTCCACCATTCCTTATAGGAGTCCAGGCATGATAAAGAAAAGATAGAAAAGAAAGAGAAACGGGACAGTTCAGGAGGAAAGGAAGAGAAGAAACAATATCCTTTTCATCTTATTGGAGTTTTTAATCAGTGTAATGGAAAGCTTTGATACTGGTCATGTTTAGAATTGTACCCTTGTAGTATGTGGTCTGAATAAAGTTTAAGGGCTTATTAGCTTTTAAATAGTCTCTTCAGTTAACCCTCTCAAATGTACGAAATGCGGAAGTGGGAGACTTGATACATTTCTTTTTTAACTTCTGTGGTGACTGAGGTTGTTTTATGCTGTGAAGGGATTTCGATTCTCTCTGGTTGTATTACTACTGAGAGGAAGAAAGGGAACAGGGAGTCCCTTGGGCCGGGGGCATGGGAATTAGAAGGGCAAGATGATGCAGCAGATGAGCAGAGCTGGTGGAAGTTGAAGCTACCAGGCTGGTCAGAGCCAATTAGGCCTGCAAACTGAAGGACTGCACTAAAAATTGAGACACCATTCCTTTTTTTTTTTTTTCCCAAAGTTGTTTTCCCTTAATTTGTCATCTACTCATAAGTCCTCGGACAAGCACAGATAATGAAGACTTTCAATCAAGGTGAGTGTTTTCTCACCTCCTTTTATTTAAAGATAGAAATATGAAACGAGGTCTGATAATGTTGAAGAAACTAGATACATTTTGCAAGATGCAACTTGAATTTTGCACCTAACTCTTAATGACCAGGTCTTCAGGTACAGATGCAAAACAAGAATCACAGTTATTTTTAAGCTGCTTTCATCTTAAGCTCGCTGATTAGCCATGCAGGGGTTTTTTGTTTGTTTGTTTGTTTGTGTTTTTTTAGCACCAAGATGTATTTAAGAACATCTGGCTTTCTCTTCACCACTCATTCCCAACTTCTCTGGATAATTAATCACCTTTTTTTTAAAAAGTACCTATAGCCTTGTGGGTGGTGCTGATATCTGCACCTTACAGGTGAAGAACCTGAGACTCTGAGGGGTTAAGTTGAAGAGGCTAGCAGAGGTATTAGCTGACAGAGCCAGTATTCACACATAGGTTTTCTTGCCCTTTAGTGTTCTCTGTTCCTCTTTTTGCCTTTTCCTGCAGATGTGTTATCCAGAAATTTTTGTTCTAAGTTTTTATGCCTCTTTTGCTACCACAGGCCATGTTTTGCAAGGCCAGAAAATATGGTCTGTGCTTTTTGTTCTGGAATTTAAAATACGCAGTTTCGTTTTCAAGGTAATTCTGCCCTATATGAGATTTTAAAAGTGTTTAACCATTTTAAATAAATTGTATGTGTACAGTAGTTCACTTTTAGTGAAGAGAGTGTTCAGAACTTTAGTTTGTTTTTTTTTTTTTTTTGAGTACTCAGATCGTCATCTGAATAGCTCTTGTTTGGTGATGCTTTAGGATTCTTGAGGTTTATAAGATGCTTTACCCTCTACATTTAATTGAGATGGCTGTATTTGAAGTTGTCAACTCTTTTATAGCCCATTTTCTTGCTTCCTTATTAGCTATCATTTCTTAATGATATAAAGTATACTTTATATTCACCTCTATATACTATATAAAGTATACTTGCGTCTCCACCCTCCCCCTAATATTATTTGCTGCTGCTTTTATGAAACCAGAGATAACTAAGGCTATTTGCAGTTGTTTAAATTAAGAGCCAGAAATGCGTGAGAGCCCGTTCTGTGTAAGGGTATCAGTTTTAGGGTATGGATTTTGTCCCATTTATTTTGGCTGCAGAACAGGCCACCTGGGTAACGTTCTAACAAGTGGTGTGTGCCTTTTCAGTTTTGTTATTCTCTGCTTGTTATCTAAGTAGTAGAATAGGCTAAATGAGAATTATGAGAGAACACTTAGAATTTAGTAGGTTTTCTTGAAGACCTTTAGAAAGATGGCCCATTCCTCAGTTCTAGTCATCCCTCGCCCCAACAAACTAGCTGTCTTCCCCAGCGAACTATAAACTTCTTTTTTTTATTCTTCACTTTACTTTCTTTTATTTTGGCATCTTGCTTTTTACTTCTTGCTTTCACATGGTCTCCTTATTAAAGAAAGCAAAAAACCTACCACTTACATCTTCATTAGGAATGGGTCAACCATTGTGACTGACCACTTTCACTGTGATTTTATATATTGTCTCTTTACTTAGTACCTAAATATTATTCTTTGGTATGTGAAGGTTTTATGACAGATTTCTTTTGCGTTCTTATTAACATGGGCCATGGATTTGTATTTTACCTCTTTCGATAAGCTTTCAGGACCAAAGGCATGAAAAGACTGGTTTGGGTATTAAATGTTTGATTAGTGGTCTTGTAGCAAACCTTCTCAATTCAGATATCAGATATATTTGACTTGATGTTCATGCTGTTAAATTTTTTCCTGACAACCATGTCCTGTACTTTATCCTTGGGTAGACTCTTAATTTTTTTGAGGCTCTGGTTGATTTTTCCTTCTTCCAGCTGTTCTGGCTGCCTCCTTCTATTTGGGTACATTCTAGGATTGGTCAGGTCTTTCTCTTGTTCTTGATCCTTTAGAAATCTCATCATTTCTGATTGGCACCATTTACCTTTAGGCTACTTCAAATCTGCTGCTCCCTTTTTAAGTTATTTTACATTCTACATAAAAGAGAACTGCCGCATAATGTCACATTTCCATGATTCAGAGATGTTATTAATTCTAAGATCCACTGTTGGTTTCTAGAACTTTTTTTTTTGAGCAGAGTGGATAGGGAAATGACATTGATTTGTAAATATTGCCCTGATTTCCGGAAAATTAAAATGATCACATTAGAGATAAGAAAATATAATATATAAATGTGACCCAGATTAGATTGCTTCCAAAGTCTTCTGTTGTCTTTTCCTATCTCATGATTTTTAGTTGTAAAATCCTTTCTCCTTATTCTCTATATCTTCTGTTACTTGTTATTGCTAACGTTTTTGTCCAAATTCATCTTTCCTCTCCTTGAGTTAGTCTCTTGAACACTACTAGTTGCTTTACCTTTAACTTTTTCCTCTAGTTTAATCTCTAAAAACTTCTGCCAATTGAAATTTTTCTCTTCGATCCAGGTTCCTTTAGCATCTCAATTTTAATTTGATTTGTGTGATCCTCTGTTAAGTGTCAGGTTTTAGCTAACTTTTGAGAGTCCTTTTGTGAACCAGATGCTGTACTGAGACTTGGCTCCCAGATTGAGAAGCTCAGTCTTCTTGGACTTTGATTCTTGATTTCAAAGAACATTAGCAGTTAAGCTCTATCCTACCCATACGTATTTTTTGTATACTACATTCTTGTTCTAATCCTCCACTCCAATGCTCCAATGAGGCCTAATCTGTTTTGCAGGTCCTTCTCTTACCTCCGGGTATCATAGGTGTAACCTAACTCTTTTATCCTTTAAACCACATTCTGCCCAAGGGCAAACTCTCAGCCCCTGGGCAGAATGTGGCTTGTTAAATGTACTTTCTTGGCCTCATATAATATTTAACTTTGTTTTAATCAATATGAAAAAGTCCAAATTTCAGTTTCTCTTGAAGAATTGGAACATCTGACAGCACTGTGTCCAGTTTCTGCATGGTCACAATCAGCTGGGCATCCTAGGAGCTGCCCCCCTTAGGTAGAGAGTGGGTCTTTTTTTATTTAATAGTTACCTCAGTCAGTTCCCACCCAGCTTACTTCATTTGTTTACATTATATACTAGCCTCTGTAAACAATTGATTTTGCAGTTCCTGTTCTGAACCTTTTTTCTTCAGTCCATACTTGGAAACTGACCTCCTACGTGCTCAAAGATTGCTTATTTTAGGAATGTGTCATCATGGTGAAGCACAGTCCTAGGTCCTGGTAATACCCATTGAGGAGGGGGAGTGTTCAGTTAAGTTTCTTTCTTAGTTTCCCATTGCTTACATGTGGGCATGTCAGCTTGCCTACAGAGTCTCATTCACAGATTCCTGTGTAATATATGAGTATGTTACATATCCCTCTCCTTAGATTGTGATCTTGTTGAAGGCAGAAACTTCATCCTTTCCTTTTAATCAACCAACCAGGTATTTTTCTTTATTGCCTGCTATGTTTCAGATATTCAGTTAACTCTACAGGGAGAGCTATGTGCAGAAGTATTATGTATATCTCTTTGGGATTGATGAGAAAGAGCATTGGACTTTTTTTGCCCTCAAAGTTCACTGATGGCATTTGGTAGTACCCTGTTTAAGAAGAGGTTGCTTTGTGTGTTACAACATATTTTTGAGGGCTGGTTTTTTTGCTTTCATTTAGATCTATATGTAGTAATCATTAAATGCATTGGAAAGTTTTGTTAGGAGATTGAAATGATAGACACAAACTATTTTTCTCTTCATTTCCCTTATTTATACTATTCAGTGGGTGTGTGTTCTTTGCACTGATATTCATAGGATATCAAAAAGTTGGACAGAATAGGAGGAATTTTCTATTTTCTTTCTCTCACATAGGGTAGACCAAATATTCACTAGGTGCTGTGCTGTTTTTATTAGGATTTAGGCATGAGCACCTAGAAAAGGGCTCCCATGCCACATTTATCCCTGAGTATGACTATCCCTTATTCATGCATTTATCCTGAGAGGCACCCGTAGGTCTGCTAAGATAGAGTTCAACAGAATCCCAGTTTTAATTCTTTGTTACGTTTATCTACATGGACCATCTCAGGAAGTATGTTTACTATGATAAGAATTCCTAGGTAGCAGTAGTATAAGGAGAGTAAATGGTGGAGTAAAGTGGAATTAAGATGACTATCCCTGGGCACCTAGGTGGCTCAGTGGGTTAAAGCCTCTGCTTTTGGCTCAGGTCATGATCCCAGAGTCCTGGGATCGAGCCCCGCATCAGGCTCTCTGCTCCGCAGGGAGCCTGCTTCCTCCTCTCTCTGCCTGTCCCTCTGCCTACTTGTGATCTTTGTCTGTCAAATAAATAAAATCGTAAAAAAAAAAAGATGGCTATCCCTATGTCTTTCTCCTGTGTCTACTTTCTTCTTCATAAATGTTCATTTGACTTTTTAACTGTCAGCTTCATCCATATATGCCTTTCTACTCTGTGTGTGTGTGTGTGTGTGTGTGTGTGTGTGTGTGTGTGTGTGTGTGTGTAATAGGATTACAAAATCCTGATAACTTCAGAAACTGGTGGAAATGAAGGGAATCCGATTCTCAGATGCCTCCTTTGAGGTGAAGACACTTAACCCAAAGCAATCTTATTAATTCTGTGGACCTGTGTTTTCTAGTTTCTCTAAAAAAATTCTGTTGCCATCAAGAGGGCTCCTTTATGAGGAATCTATGCTATTAAAACATTTCTTAGGATCTTTTGGTGAATTTGATCATAAAATTAGAATATGTGTGTGTTTATAAGGGCATACCTTGGATAAGAAGACTGAATCTATATTTGCTTCTCTTCTCTATTTTGATCGCTGGTCTAGCTGTTCTTTTCTCCAGACCACTCTACTTTTCAGACTTGCTTCTTGCTGTCACAGCTCTGTATAAAGTAACATCATTTAAAACTAGCTGACTCAGCTCTGAGAGCATGCTCTTCAAGGGCATTTCATGCAGTTTTCTGATGCCCAGGAGGAGGGTGTGGTAGAACCTAGGGAAATTGCAAGCTTACTAATACAACAGGGCCAATTTCTAGGGGTGGGGGTTGGGGGAGGGAGGAAGAAAACCTCAGGATATCCTGCATAGCCAGATAATACCTAGTAAAAGGTGATGTTTTTAAAGGTAATCTTGTCTTTCTGCAAGCACAGTATTACCAGTGCAGTTGATAGCACTGATAGAGTAGAGATGTCTAAGGTGGAGGACAGCCAGCTCTGACCCAGCCTGAAGTAGAAGCCCTGTGAAACTCAGCAGTCCTAAGTATGAAAAAGATCTGTGTTATCTCTTGGATTTAGCACCTGTGC
This sequence comes from Meles meles, assembly GCF_922984935.1. NCBI lineage: Eukaryota > Metazoa > Chordata > Mammalia > Carnivora > Mustelidae > Meles > Meles meles. The sequence continues at coordinate 105,136,815 of NC_060087.1, read as the reverse complement.
TTTCTTATTTACAATCATTAGAGTGGCACATATTTAAAAAAATAAAACAATAACCTTAGGAGAATGTTCCAGGTAATGTGGTATAAACGCATTTTTAATGAGAAGAAAACATTACTCTGCTGGAAGATAGAGTCCTGAAGGCTGAGTTTGGCACTGTTTCATCACTATATGACTTTTCTTCTTGATGGCAGTTCTTTCTGAAGTTCACTGAAGTTGGGGCGGTTTTCAAGTTTGTAATCCCAACACTTCAACATTGTATTGGTAAATACGCTCTGGACACTGCTGAGAGACTGACATCCAGTATCTTCTTTCCACTTGCTCTTGTGCCTGCTGATTTGTCATTCCAGGGTATGGACAGACCCCTAAGCTGAAGGTCTCCCAGAGGAGGATGCCAAAGCTCCATGCGTCACTCTCAGAACGATATCTCCCATAATTAAGAGCTTCTGGTGCTGTCCATTTAATGGGAATCTGCTTTAAGTCAGAAGATGAATACACACCACCATCCTCTTGACGAGACATTCCAAAGTCACTGATTTTCAGAACATTATTTTCACCTCCAGGCAGTTTCTTGCAGCAAGGTCCCTGTGTATACAATTTTTACCCGAGATTCGCCATCCAGAAGCAGCATCTAATGAAAATTTCACTAACTGTTTTAGTTCATCCTTCTTTCTCAGAAAGGAGAGGAAATCGCCTGGAACCAGTTCCTTAATGATATAGATAGGCTGTATTTGTGTGCGAACTCCTATAAGTTTGACAATATCGGGATGGTTATATTGTTTGAGGATTTTGGCTTCTTGTAAAAATTTTAATTTCAGTTCCTGGGAAAGATCATCTTTACATGTTTTAATGGCAACAGGAGTTTTATCCCTTAATGTGCCCTTAAGTATGTCAGCAAAAGTTTCCTTGCCCGGTAATTCTACTGTGACATCATCATGATTGAGACCCCCATTTCTTATTCTAGTTATGGCCATACTGAAATCATGATACTCTTTATTGCAACACTTTCTTTTGTTTTTTTCTTTTGCAGTTTAAAAAATTGAGATAAAATTTACATAACAAAATTTGCAATTTTAAAGTGGTTTTTAGTATATTCACTATGTTAATAGCCATCACCACTAATTCCAGAACATTTCCATCACCTCCAAAAGAGACCCCATACATATTAGCAGTCACTCCCAGTTCTTTCCTTCCCCTCCCCTGGAAACAACTAATGTACTTTCTGTTTCAATGGATTTACCTGTTTTGGACATTTCATAAAAATGGAATCATGCAATATGTCGCCTTTTGTGTCTGGCTTCTTTCACTTAGCATCATGTTTTCAAGGTTCATCCATGTTATAGCATGTATCAGAACTTCATTTCTTTTTATAATTGAGTAATGCTCCATTGTATGAATGTGTACCACATTTTGTTTATCCATTCATCAGTGATGGACAGGAACAATGATTTTTAAGTATTAAAATTGTAAGTTCAACATTAGTGTATCCATAGTTATAATTGGTAATGTCAAGGTTATACATGGTGTGAACAGAATGCTGTATAGAAATGATGTGTAAATTATTTGCCAGGATTTCATGCAAGTGTGATTACTTCCCAAGGCCCTTCTAGCTCTGGTTTTATGAAATATGTGAATGTAGTATTTTCGTCAATAAAGTTTAATGCTTTAAGCATTAGTTTAAAATTTGAGAACAATGTTAGGCAGATATGAAGTTATTTGCCACATGTTGTAATGATCATGTTTTGAATTTATTTCAATATGCAGTATTTGAAAATGTCAGTACATAAAGGAAAGGAAATGAGTATAATTAAGTCAATATATTTTTAAAGCAATTTTTATAATTTAGCAGACATTGCATCTTAATATAAGTCACTATTAAAATCGTGTCCTTGTGAAAAATGTGATGTCATTTTTCTTTTTTTTGTTGATCATGTAAAATTGGTTCCTTTTCATTGCTCTGTTCTGTTTACGTTTGACAAGCTATTGCTTGCCCCTGTGGAATATTTTCTTGTTTCTCTTTCATTTTATCCTCCCTCCCCTCCCCAACTTCTCCCTCTCTCATAGACAAAATATTCAGTGTTTTTTTTTAACTCCTCATATTGTGCCTATCTTTAATGGTTTCTGAGAGGGGGAAGTGATGAGAAATACACAAATATTTCATTCTTATCTAGGGACTTAATTCAAGCCTTTGTTATTGATAGAACTCATTAATTTTTCTTTGTTTCTTAAATCTTCCTTCTTTCCTTCCTTCTTGTTTTCCTTCTTTCCTCCCTTCCATTCCTTCCCTCCCTGGTTTCTCCTTCCCTCTCTCTGTCCCTTTTTCCATCCCCCGCTTCCCTTTCTTTTCCCTGTGTCCTTCCTTCTCTTCTTCCTTTCTTATCTATCAATATAATCACTTTGTTTCTTTCAGGTGAGATTGGAATGAAATTGTTCAGCTGTGACCAGAAATTAATTTTCCTGAGTAGATTGCCGAGAATTATGAATCAAGAGGGCCCATTTGCATCTTCTTAAGTTATTCAGTTATCTGCTTTATTGCTCCATGCCGAAAACTTAAAATTGTTGAGTTGTGCATTACTGTATTTAACTTGTTGCTTAGTTTCTACATGTTTATTTTCAGTAAATGGCTGAAAGTGTTAACTGTTCCATATTTTTAGCACAATGTGCTGCATACGGTTCCCAACAAGCAAATAAGGTTACATATGTACAGAATTTCACTTTAGGTTAATAACTAAATATTGCCTGGGTTTAGTTTTGTTTTTTTGTTTTTTTTTTTTTTATCTGAATTGCTTCCTTTTTATTGTTTGAAACTGAAAATAAACAATTATTGAACCATTTTGAATTTACCTCATTTTAAAACTCAGTTTTAATTTATTATTTGGCCTGTTTTTAATATTAGTCACTAAAAACGAAGTGGGAGCAGTGTCTTATGCAATGCTTAGGAATCATTTTATATAGTACATGTACAACATTAAAATCTGTTTAAAAAAAGAAAAAGGTACCAGCACTCACTTGTCCCTTGCCATTTTTTTCTTGTAATTATGTTAGACAAATCTGGGGGTGGGGACAACCAAAAGTTAATTGTGTTTTAATTCTACAGCTACAGGAGCTTTGTATTGCTGAACTTTCGTCTGGAAAAGTTTCACAGTGACATTTTTAAAAGAAAATTTTTTTATCTACTGAATTCTACCAGTGTAACCTTTTTTCTAAATAAACAATAGTTTTCTCAAATGATTGTATATCATTGTGTATATTGTTGCTTATTCACAATAACTTAGTAAAGATAGTTCAGTAAGGCTCCTAGCCCTTTTCATTTCTTAGTCCATGATCTGCAGTGTTTTCAAATGACCTCTCATCCGATAATATGAAAAAATCTTATTTGTTAACCTCTGCACCTGGGGTAAATGGTGGGTTGTAATCGTGCCTAAAATTATCCATTTATTCTTCAATTCTTTGGAACTAATGATATCTATGCAAATTAAATTTTTTTTTTTTTAGAGAATGACAAGGCTATAATTTTTTAAAGGATTGAGAAATACTGAGCATATTTGAGAATTGGCATAGGGATATAAATCTTGATGCCCCTTTTCAGGTAATTGTAATTTGCAAAAATTGATGAACACAGTAATTATGGGAGAATGATCCATTCAGTGACTGTTGAGCACCCATAATGTGCCTGGCATAAAAAGAAATTATGCATTATTAAAATGATTTTGACATTGAGAAAATAGCTATGGTTCACCTTAGAATCATTTGTCTGAAACGTAGCAGGGAGGAGCTCTCCAGTTATGTTGCATTCACATTTAAAGAATACATGATTATGAGTTTGAACCAGAAGGATCACTACTTGCTTAGGATCAGGATCTTTTCTCCTTGTCCCTCAAATTAATTGAACACAGGTGATCCCTCAAATTAATTGAACACAGGTGAACTTTGGTTGTATCCTTGCTAGAAATGCATTGAGGATGGATAATACTAACTTTGGATTTAACTGTGCAAAAATAATTTATGTTGAAAGTAGGAAATCTATATTTGTGTAGTGATAGCTGTTTTTAAGCATCTACTCTGCTCTAGATACAATGGGGTATTAAGACCTAATTCCTGTACCTAGGGTGCTTCCAGTCTAGCTTGAGATAAGGGCCAAATGAGTGCTATTGGGGGTCAGCAAACTATTTCTGTAAAGGACTGGATAGTAAATATTTGAGACTTAATGGGCTGTTTATACCCTGTTGCAACTGGGCTCTGTCATTATAGCATGAAAGCAGCCATAGGTGATACGTAAATGAATAAGCATGACTGAGTTCTAGTAGAATTTCATTTACAAAAAACAGCTATAGAGCCTTCTAGAGAATATTTATTTAAAAATATTTGAAGAAAAATATTTGAGTGCCTCTTATGCACCAGAGGTACATCCTTGAGAAAACAAAGTCCCGGCTACCCTCATGTAACTTCCATTCTAGTCAGTGGAGGCAAACAAATAATGTTGAATGGAGGGAGGTCCTCCTAGGAAATCTAAATCTGGGTGGTACAGAGTTTATTGTTCTCTATATAGAGGGATCATGTAGAGTGAAGAGGTGCAAAGCAGAGCATTTTGAGGCAGTTATCACACTATGAATATTTTATTACTAAATAATATGAGCAGGTGCCATCCCTAATCACCGCGCCCGCCAAGCTTTGAGCCTCTTACATGAAAATCATGTAACAGGATTTCTCTCTCAGGAACTTGGATCTGAGCTGTAGTGACTGATGTCTTAAGCTTATCATCTTTTAGAAAGGAGTTCTTACCTTTAGGATCATAAATGGGGGATATCTATAGGACCACCCCCGCCCCCACCCCGCCGAAATTTTTGTAGTATGTGTGTTTTTCTAGCTTTCAGTTCTCAAAAAGATTTTAAGTTGGCAAGTTTTTTTTTCTGGGTCTTGATCCAAAGAACTGTATGTAAACACATATAAGTACCCCTGGATCTGTCTCTCTCGAGCTGGTGAGAAGTTGGAAGACAGTCGTCTGTCCATCTGTGTTGTCTTAAACAGTTGGGGCAAAAGTTAGAGTATCTTGCCTTGTCAGTATACAAGTGATTTGTAGTTTATTGTTGGAAAATCACTGGTCCATGCTACAGGGCTATTTTCTATTTCCTGGAAGCACCGTAGCCTGGAAGCAGATTAGACAGATGGAAATTTCTAGCAGCCTTTTTTTCCCCCAGCAATTGTGTAATTTTTTTTACTTCTACCCTGCCATGTTCCAAAAAGGATTTATGAAAAAAAACACACTGTACAGTATTTAAGAAGTAAATGAGAAAATTTGATTGGGTGAAATTAATACCTAAAATGAATTTAACACCCTAAAATGTCTTGTACACCTGGGCGATGAATCAGTTCTGAGAAACCTGATAGGCCACACAGAGAAGGTGTGATTTCTCAGTTACAGGAATTAGGTGTCCATTAAATAAAAAGCCAGTCATGGAGAAGAACATTTTCTGGTAATGTAGCCCAAAAGAAACTTTCCTTTGCATTCACGCAAGAAAAAAAACCTGTCTTTCCAGTAAACAAAGGGATGTATCTTGCATTCATGTAAGAAAAAAGCCCTGTCTTTCCAGTAAACAAAACAAAAAGGGATGTATCTTGTAGTGGCCCTAAATATTAGCTGATGGCCAACACCTCAGCTCGTCCTGGTGAGTATATTTCTACAAGGACACCAAAATATGTGGTCCAGGCACCCAGGTCTCTGATGATTTGGTTCGTCGAGAAAAACGTTTTTGATTATTCAGGACAGGTTTTCTGAACTAGGATTTATGATGGCCTTACTTTTCATAAGCATGTTTGTAAAGATCAGAAAATTCATATGACCGTAGTTTGGTTTCCATGATACAAGTAAGATAAACAAGATCTCATTAGTTTAAAAGCTGTGCCTGGCCTTTGGTATTTTGTTTTTATGGATACTGATCTCTAAGGTGCCTTTTAGGTAGAATGGAGCTTATAATATTAGAGCCACTTAATGTTCTATCTTACCACTTATCAGAAGCATGGTTTAAATGTTTTTTTTTTAATTGAAGTAACATTTCTAGAGACATTGTCAAGGCCAAAGATTTTACTGGGCCTAGAGTTGAGAATAAAAAGAGGAGCTACTTAAGAGATGCTAATTCATGCTAGTTGCATACAGATTGTTGTATTTATAAATGCAAATTGATATGATAACTGAGAACAATAGAAGGGATATTGGAAATGTGACTGAAGGAAGTGTGACAACCTTGAGAAGATCTGTATTAGTGTAAGAATAATTGCTTTTTATTTCTGATTCTTAGGTACTGTTTTAAGCTCTAATGATCAGTTCCACATCAGTCAGGCTAACAAAGCTTAATTCCTTTGATGTGTTGTTAAATGGGGGCGTTTAGTGGAAGAAAGGAAGATTTTGAACACAGGGCACATAAATGGCATCATTGCAAGTCAGATATGTAGCCTTTATTTAAGGGATAGGAGCTAGAAAATGACCTGGTACTTAATCTCTAGCTTAAAACCTCTGATTTTTTTTTTTTTAAAACCTCTGATTTTTGTCATATGACAGCTAGATGTCCTTGGATTTGAATATCAAACTGATAAAGATCTACTATCACCCATGTTCCCACATTTTAACTGGGATGATATTATTGTACTATATTCAAGTCCTTCATGATCCTAATTTCATGCAGTTTTTTAGGATACTTATCTCCTAGGGTTACACAGATCATCATTATCAAAGTACATTTATGAATTGTAATTAGATATGCCACTGCTAGTTATTATTACACAGAAACCTTTTGCACTTTCCAGGATAATTGATCCATCCAGGACACCAATAATAGAGAAAAGATCATGCTTACAAGATACAAGCAGGAAATGGAATGTAAAATGAGTAAGGTATTCATATCACATGCAACTGGGGTCCTGTTACATTTTAAGATGATGGTGAGTACTCAGGGTAAGAATGACCTCAGACTAGGTGTGATTTAGGAAGCCTTGCTCTCAATAGGTTGATTTGGGAAGACTTCAGGAAGGATTGGATGGTCAGGAAGCCATTCTCTCAGGTGAGAGAATGTTGAACTTGAAATTCAGACCCATTTTTGGTATAGTGCAGAATCCTTGTAGCCAACCTGTTCTGCTAGTGCGGGATTGGATCATACTTGAAAGGCAAATACTTCCTCTGTGGATACTGTTCCATGCTGCCTCAAGACTTTTGCCTTTTTTTGTCTTTTTTCATGACTGAGTCTGACATCACCAATCTTTTATTGCTTTAATCAATCAATGTTAATTACATTTTTCATATCTTTACAGGTAATTGAAAAGTTACTGCCTCTGTGTCAAGATGATTTCCCTTATCTGTTTCCTCTGAGTGGGGATGAGCTCCCCTTGAACTTCCTCACGTGGTCTTCACAGTGCCCTTTTGTTAATGAACTAAATCTAGCAATACATTAAGGCACATAAAGAAGACCTAGTAGTGACAGGTACTCAGTAACTGTTAGCAATTTTTATTGCTAATATTATTAGTGATATATAGTGATAATATTTATTGCCAATATTACTAGTGATAATAGTAATAATATTTATACATGTAGTTTACAACCTGGGAATCATCAGGATTAGAATTAATTGGGAAACTTTAGTTTCCACATTCCAAACATACTGAATTAGATTATTTTGGAGTGGGGGCCTGGAGTATTTTTTAACATAGTTCCTCAGGTGATTGTAATGTAGGGACAATATTTGGGAATTACAGAATTTTACCAGCCTGCAATCCTGACATCTCTGGTCTTACCTCTTTTTTTTTTTTTTTTAAGGTTTTATTTATTTATCTGACAGAGATCACAAGTAGGCAGAGAGAGAGGAAGGGAAGCAGGCTCCCGGCTGAGCAGAGAGCCCAGTGCTAACCCAGGAGAACCCAGGACCCTGGGATCATAACCTGAGCCTAAGGCATAGGCTTTAACCCACAGAGCCACTCAGGTGCCCCATCTCTGTTCTCACCTCAAGTAGAAATAGAACCCATTCAGAGGCTTCTTATTTCTGAGGGTAGGAAGTATTAGGCTCCAGGGAAAACTCATCTTTGGCAAGAAGTATTTTAAAGATAAGAGCAACAGCCTCTTTCCTGGGATCAGAGTTCATCAACTCTGCTAGCCCATGCTGCTCTTGTTCACCCTGATCCCCTGCCTTCTCCACCCTACCTTCACTGACCTTCCTGGATCTAACCTCTTGTTAACCTAGACATATGTTGTCAACAATCATCAACTACTAAGGTAAGATGTTTGGAGTTCAGAGCTGCTTTTGATACTAACTGTACTTTCAAGAACCTTTAACTTTCATCTGCAGTGATTGACTTTTCTATGGTTGTGTTCAGGGCTGGGTTTTATTCTCCATTCCTTACTTTTACTTGCATTATATCCTGATGTTTGTGGGAGGGGGTTGCATAAGCTTTTAATAATTCAATGCTATAGGGGCGCCTGGGTGGCTCAGTGGGTTAAGCCGCTGCCTTCGGCTCAGGTCATGATCTCGGGGTCCTGGGATCGAGTCCCGCATCGGGCTCTCTGCTCAGCAGCAAGCCTGCTTCCCTCTCTCTCTCTGCCTGCCTGTCTACTTGTGATCTCTCTCTGTCAAATAAATAAATAAAATCTTTAAAAAAATAATTCAATGCTATAAATTTCTCCCTAACCACTGCTCTGGCTGCATCCCACAATTTTAATATGTGGTATTTTCATTTTCATTCAGCTCAAAATGTTTTCCAACTTCCCTTAATGATTTATTCTTTGACCCAGGATTTAGAAGGGTTTTAATTTCCAAATATTTGCAAAATTTCCCAGATACCCTTCTGTTATTGATACCTAGTTTGGTTCTGTGGCTCAAAGAACATACTTTGAATTATTTAAATTCTCTTGCATTTACTGAGGCTTATTTTATGGCACAATAGCTGGTCTACCATGCTGAATATTCCATGTACACTTGAAAAGAATGTGTATTCCATTTTTGTTGGATGTAGTGTTCTATAAATGCCAGTTAGGTCAAGTTGGTTAGTGGTGTTCCAAATCTTCTGTGTCCTTGCTGATTTTTTGTCTGCTTGGTCTGCCAGTTACTGAGAGAGGTGTATTGTAATTTATAATTATAATTGTGGATTTATCTTATTTCATGTTTTGGTTTTGTCAGTTTTTGTTTCATGTATTTTGAAACCTTGTGATTAGGTGCATGCATATTTGGGATTATATACTCTTGGTGAATTGACCCCTTTATCAAAATGAAATATTCTTTATTTCTGATAATATTCCTTATTCTAAATTTCATGTCAAAATTAATGTTTATCTAGCTTTCTTCTTCTTTTTTAAAAGATTTTATTTATTTATTTATTTATTTATTTGAGAGAGAGAAAGAGCACAAGCAGGGGGAGCAGTAGAGAGAGAGGGAGAAGCAGGCTCCCCGCCGAGTCCCAGGACTCTAGGATCATTACCTGAGCCGAAGATAGACACTTAAACATCTGAGTCACCCATGCACCCTCTAGCTTTCTTCTGATTCCATTTGCAGGGTATATTTTTTCCATTCTTTTCTTTTTAAATATTGAAAGTGGATTTCTTTTTTTTTTTTTTTTTAAAGATTTTATTTACTTGACAGAAAGAGATCACAAGTAGGCAGAGAGGCAGGCAAGAGAGAGAGAGGGAAGCAGGCCCCCTATTGAGCAGAGAGCCGGATGCGGGACTCGATCCCAGGACCCTGAGATCATGACCTGAGCCAAAGGCAGCGGCTTAACCCACTGAGCCACCCAGGCGCCCCTGAAAGTGGATTTCTTGCTTATTAATCCAAGTTGACAGTCTCTGCCTTTTAAAAAAATAGTTAATGTTTATTTGAGAGAGAGAAAGCATGCATATGTGCAGGGTGGAGGGAAGGAGGGAGAGAGAGAATCTCAAGCAGACTCCCTGCCAAGCAGGGAGCCTGATGTGGGGCCCTATCCTATGACCCCAAGATTATGACCTGAGCAGAAATCAAGAGTCAGACACCCAACTGACTGTACCTCCCAGGCACATCTATCTGTCTGTGTCTTTCTGTCTGTCTGTCTGTCTGTCTATCTGTGATCTTCATGCCGGCATGGGGCTCAAACTCAAGACCCTAAGATCAAAAGTTGTATGCTCTACCAACTGAGTCAGCCAGGTGCCCCAACAATCTCTGCCTTTTAATTGGAGTGTATAGACAATGCATTTAATGTCATTATTGATATGATCAGATTTAAATCTTACATCTTGCTATTTGTTTTCTATTTGTCCCATCATATCTTCCTTTTTCTTCTGCCTTCTTTTAGGTGGATTGTCCTTCAGTTTCCTCATTGGTAAAATGAGGCTAATAATAACAGCCATTTCATAAGGTACTCCTAGGGATTAAATGAGATAATATTTTAAAAGATTTATTTGTTTGAGAGAGAGTGTGTGCACAAGCAGGGGGGAGGAGCAGAGGGAGAGGGACAAGCAGACTCTACGCTGGGTGCAGAGCCTGAAGGGAGGCTCGATCTCAGGATGCTGAGATTATTTTTTTTTTAAAGATTTTATTTATCTATTGACAGAGAAAGAAGGCATAAGCACGGGATGTGGCAGGCAAAGGGAGAATCAGGCTTCCTGCTGAGCAGGGAGCCTGATGTGGGACTTGATCCCAGGGCCCTGGGATCATGACCTGAGCCAAAGGCAGACACTTAACGACTGAGCCACCTAGGCGTCCCAGGACCCTGAGATCATGACCCGAGGCAACATCAGATGCTTGACCAAGTGAGCCACCCAGGCGCCCCAAATGAGACAGTTTCTTACATTGATGCTTGGCACATATTTATATAGAACTCAATAATCTTTTTAAAGGACAGAGAACTCCCTAGGATGTGAACTCTGCAAAGGTTTTCGGTTCTGGAGCTATTATGTGCATACACAGGTGAGTTAGGTAGTCGTCTACAGGAGTAGTTTGAGTGGGCACTGAAAGGCCCTGATACCAAAATATCTCTTCCCTACTGGCCAGCTGTGGTGTGTGAAATTTTCACAATTAAGGATTTTATAGGAACTTTTGGAGATGTGCATATCCGTTAAGAAAGGCATTATGGGAGGGGTCAATTTTCTCATGAGCACTGAAGCACAAATGATTTCTGATGACCCTATCATGCTCCCATATTCCTGAGGAAAACATTGAGAGTTTTTTTTAAGCTAAAAGTCAAGAGAAAGGGATGCAACCTGATGCTGGGAGTGGGGTGGGCAGCTCGGATGGCTACTTGAAGGTGAAAGGAGAGATGGGAATACTGCCCAAAGGGACCTGGCCCAGTTGGTGGTTTTATCTTGTACCAGTTTGTGAAGTTAAGCTTCTGGTTTTTGTATTTGCTGCTTTCCTCCAGTTTCATTGTAAGAGAAGTATGTCACAATTGATATTTAATTGTTTGACCTTTGCAGTGGTTGACTTGGTCATACTTTATATTTTATTCACTTCCAAAAGATGAGGTGGCTGGTTTGGAAGTCTATTTGTTTGGTTTCTGTGGATTCTTCATTACTCATCTAGACAATAAGCTTCAGAAATGCAGGACTTTTGTTTAATGCCAGCACCTACCACATGGCATAGGGTACTCAATAAATACTTGACCCAGGGGTGCCTGGCTGGCTCAGTCAGTAGATTGGTTCTGAGGTAGCTCCATGGTGGGGTAGATTTACAATCTGTAGGCTTTTGCAAGCTGGTCCAAGACCCTAACCACCCTTTGTTATAGGAAAATATGTTCTGATTTCCCAACAGTTGACATGCAAATAAATTTTGGGACACAACCCACTGAAAAATTAGAGATGATTGGTAGGCTAATTCATCCTTTTTTCACTAGGAACCCCAAGTAAAGAGATTTCCAGATTGTCTGTATATAACTATGAGTGCCACTGCTTTTCTTTGACTCTGGACAAATAGCAGAGTAGAGAAGGTTTTTCTTTTCAAGGTTAATATAATTATTACTAAATTTTTATTTATTTATTACTATTTTTTTTAGAGAGAGAGAGGAGCAGAGGGAAAGGGAGAGAGAATCTTAAGCAGGCTCCATGTCCAGCTCATGAACCCAACATGGGACTCAATCTCACAACCCTGAGATCATGACTTGAACTGAAATCAAGAGTCAGACACTTAACCAACTGAGACACCGAGACCCCCCAATGTTGATATAATTATTTTTGATGGAATATGAATTGGCTAAAGAAAATTTTTTCTGGGGGGGCCTGGGTGGCTCAGTCGGTTAAACATTTGCCTTTGGCTCGCCTCATGATCCTAGGTCTTGGAATCGAGCCCTGTATTGGGCTCCCTGCTCAGTGGGGAGCTTGCTTCTTCCTCTCTCTCTGCTCCTTCCCCTGCTTGTGTTCTCTCTCTCTCTCTTTGACAAATAAATAAAATCTTTTTTTTAAAAAAAAGAAAATTCTTGGGGCGCCTGGATGGCTCAGTGGGTTAAGCCTCTGCCTTCAGCTCAGGTCATGATCTCAGGATCCTGGGATTGAGCCCTGCATTAGGCTCTCTGCTCAGCGGGGAACCTGCTTCCCCCGCCCTCTACCTGCTTTTGATCTTTCTCTGTCAAATAAGTAAATAAAATCTTAAAAGAAATAAAAAAGAAAATTCTTTCTGGTTACTTTATTTTGGTGGTAGTGTCATTATTTTGGGAAAGATACTAGTTTAGAGCAATTTAAATATTGGAGTTCAAATTTTTTCAAATACATTTTTTTCTCTTTATAATCAAAATAACACTCATTGAGGCAATTTACGTGACAGATTTCCCAGGGTCTCTTTCATTGTTCAACTTTGTTGGCAGACATAAAATGTAGATGTCTAGTGTCTTAAGAACCAGAATAGGCTAACCTTTGAAGAAAGAACATTATGGGTAAAGATATCTGCCAGAGGGACCTTTCATCCTGTCAACTCCCAATTATTTTAGAGCTGGTATGTTGAAAGATGAAGTCATTAGGAATATTTTAAGAGCCACATCTCACTGTTCCCTGTGGGATATGTTCAGGAAAATTCTGACTGCCTACTGGCCCAAATAGAGTTTAAACTCTTTCTCAAAGTAAGAAATACTTTGCATTCTTTGTCTTGGTGAAACAGCTGCTGAGGTATGAAATAATTGATTTGCTTTATGGTTAGTAAGAAAGCTTCCTTAGGACATTTTTAAACCATAGGACGTTTTTAAACCATAATTCAGTTAACAAAATTTCAACTTACCTCCATCATTTGAATATATTCAGTGGCTTAACTGAGATACATGCTAAAATTAAAGTGGCAAATGAATTTCCATTAAAATTCTGATTCATGTAGCTTAGGTAGATATTAGCATTGTTAATAGTATTTTTTAAAAAAGATTCTATCGTGAGTGCTGTGAAGTGTGTAAACCTGGCGATTGACAGACCTGTACCCCTGGGGATAAAAATACATTATATGTTTATAAAAAAAAAATTGGAAGGGGAGGCGAACCATAAGAGACTATGGACTCTGAAAAACAACCTGAGGGTTTTGAAGGGTCAGGGGTGGGAGGTTGGGGGAACAGGTGGTGGGTAATAGGGAGGGCACGTTTTGCATGGAGCACTGGGTGTTGTGCAAAAACAATGAATACTGTTACGCTGAAAAAATAAATAAATTAAAAAAAATAAAAAATATAATAACAAAAAAGATTTTATTTATTTATTTGACAGACAGAGATCACTAGTAGGCAGAGAGGCAGGCAGAGAGAGAATGAGAGGGAAGTAGGCTCCCCGTGGAGCAGAGAGCCCGATGCAGGACTCGATCCCAGGACCCTGAGATCATGACCTGAGCTGAAGGCAGAGGCTTTAACCCACTGAGCCATCCAGGCACCCCAACAGTATTTTTTTTTTTTTGAGGAAGGATGGTAGGGCACTTTGTTTAAGCAGGGAGGGAGAGCGCCCTTGGTCAGGGAGGAAGTGAAGTAAGATGGCAAGCATTTTAAGTTTATTTATTTTTTAGTAATCTCTACACCCAAGGTGGGATTTGAACTCACGACCCCGAGATCAAGACTCACATGCTCTTCTGACTTGAGACAGCCAGGTGCCCCAAGACGGCAAACATTTTTATAGGTGCTAAAATGAAACATAGTAACATTCATTTTCTGCCCCCCACCCTTTTTAACCAAAGGCCTTAGGTCAGAGATCTAGTAGCCTGTAAGCTAAACTTCTTCACTACCCTAGGTATTCCTGGTTCACTTTACACAATAAATATGTTCCTGGAAAGAGCTTTAGAGTGTACACATATATAAATTGACAACATTTTCACTTCTGATCTTCATTTGTCAACACATAAAACCAACCCAGTCAGATAGTAAATAAGAGGTACTTAAACACAGAAGGAGATTCTATTGTTTTAGGGAACTCTGGTGAATTATTTCATAAAGCAAAGAAGCTTCAGGAAAGTATGCATTCTTGTATCCTAAATTTAAATGACATATATTGGCCTTCCTAAAAGTGAGGGCTGCTAGATTATCTCTAATTTTTTTCCATGGCTATTGTGATATTCCCCCTGAATTCTAGAAACCAAATTTTCTTGCTTCATTTTTTTTTTTCATTTTGGTTATTTGTTGTCACCATGTAACAATTACAGAGCAATCATTCACTCTACAAATGTTGATTGTTCATGTAGGATGTGGGGTGTGGGAACACAGGATGAGTGAGAGAGGCTGGAGGGAGAGGGGTTCAGGGAAAATTGCTTAGAGTTGGTGATGTCTATAAAAGCACAAAAGCCAAGACTCAGACAAAGTAATTCATTAGCACATGCCAAAGTTTTATCCAGCCAATTAATGAAATAATCAGCAGATACACAAGAATGCTTCTTCAAAGAGCATTTGAAAAACAGGGATTCATCTAATCAGTTCAGATAAGAATGCCGAAATAAGATGACTTAAGTCAGATTCAAAACTGACTAATGTTTTATAGTGCAATAAACTGAAACTCTTGGGGGTTATTTACTGAACGAAGAACTCTCCAAAAAGTAAATCATACCTTGGTAGTTTTTTGCATGTTAACCTCTAACTTTATAAGACTAAAATTCTTTGGACCCTAATTAGTTGTGGGTAGTTAGTCAAAGTTACACACCTAGAGTGAGATAACTGACAGGCTTATTAGAAAATGTGCTGCCATGGTATTTAATAAGTTTTGCAATCACCATTTTTCCTTATTTTCAAGTTTTAGATTAAGTTTTCTTATATAGTCTTATGTGACTTTGAACAATTTCTTAAGAGTCGTCTTTGGCACACACAACAAAACTGATCTTATTGTGGTTTTGTGTCAAGAAAATTAGTTGGGTTTATTGCTTAATTGTTTTCTCTAATTCTTAGAGGTGATGGAAATTAGATACAGCCTCGAAGGGTAGATGATGTTGTTCACAGTTATTTACTCCCCACCTTTCCTGTAAGAGGATTATGTATCCCTGCCTATTGCCAGGTGACTGCCATGCCTCTTGTGGGAGGAGTACAGATTTGAATTTGGGCACAGCTGATAATTTGGCAATAGAGTGTCCATGGATATGACATGCCACATCCAAGTAGAGGTTTAAAGTGATTATGTGGTTTGGCTTAACCTCTTGTTTAGGCCATTACAAAGACAATGGTATAGCCCAGGTAAGTCCTCAGGCTGGGTCCTAGAATGAGAAGACATTTATGTCTATGGAATAAGACTAAGAAGAACTGAGCACAGTGGAAATTGACCTGCCATAGGCCCCGGCTTACATGTAATATGAACAAAAAATTAAGGTTGTAAGCCAATATGATTTCCCCTTAAGGTAAGGAACAAGACAAGAATGTCCGCTCTCTCTGCTTCTATTCAACACTGTACTAGGGTTCTAGCCAGGGCAAGTAGACAAAACAGTGAAATTAAAGGTATCTGAATTGTGAAGGAAGTAGTAAAACTATCTCTATTTACAGGTGACAAGATTTGGCATATAGAAAATCCTAAGGAATCTACTAATAACTATTAGAACGAATAAAAGAGTTCCACAAAATTGGAGGGTACAGAATTAATTTACAAAAATCAATTATATTTTTATACAATGTCAATGAGCAACCTGAAATGAAATTAAGAAAACAATTCCATTTATAATAGCATCAAAAGATTAAAATATGTAGGAATAAATTTAACAGAAGTGTAAACCTTGTATTTTTAGGAGTATAAAACATTGAGGGGTGCCTGAGTGACTTAGTGGTTTAAGCCTTTGCCTTCAGCACAGGTCATGATCTCAGGGTTCTGAGATTGAGCCCCACATTGGCCTCTCTGCCTACTTGTGATCTCTGTCAAATAAATAAATAAAATCTTTAAAAAAATTACTGAAAGAAATGAAACATGAAGTAAATAAATACAAAGACATCCTATATTCATTAAGATGGCCTTCCCTAACTGGTCTATAGATTCAACCCAATTCTTAACAGAGTTCCAATTAAAAAGTGGGCAAATGATCTGAAATGATTTTTCCAAAGAAGATATAGAAATGGCCAATAAACCCACAAAAAAGCTCAGCATCATTAGCTATCAGACAAATGCAAATCAAAACCACAACGAGACACCACTTCACACCCAGTAGAATGGCTATAATAAAAAAGACAGATAAAAAATGTTGACCATGATGTTGAGAAATGAAAACTTTCATATCCTGTTGGTGGGAATGTAAAATGGTGCAGGCACTTTGGAAAAGAATGGCTGTTCCTCAAATGGTTAAACATAGAATTATAATTTGATCTATCAGTTCTACTCCTAGGTATATACCCAAGAGAATTGAAAATATTCTTCCACACAAAAATCTATACACAGGTGCTTATGGCAGCATTATTCATAAAAAATGAAGATCATTGTCAATTGATGGATGAATAAACAAAATAGGGTATATCCATGCTATGGGATATTACTTGGTCATAAAAATGAATGAAGTTATAACATGAATGAATCTTGAAAATGTTATGCTAAGCGACAGACTCTAGTCTCAAAAGACTACATATTATGTGATTTATGTGATATAAAATGTCCAAAATAAGCAGCTCTATAGATGTTGAAAGTGGTTGTCTAGTTCTGAGGGAATTAAGGGGAATGATGTAGCTAAAGGGTACTGGTTTTTTTCTTAGGGGTGATGAAGTGTTCTAAAATTGATTATGGTACTGATTGCAAAATTCTTTCTATACACTGAAAATGGCATTGAATTATACACTTTAAGTGTGAATTATGTGGTATGTGAATTGTATTCAATAAATTATCTTTCAATAAAATATTTCAGTTATATTTCAATAAATACCCCAAAAAGGTCAGTTTTTGGACAGTGCATATGAACTTGATTATGCTTCTATCCATCCTGAGGGATACAGTAGCTGGGATATACATATTAGGAACATTTGACCTATAAAAAATACTGGTGGAATTGGAGCTTCTCTTTATTTGGAAACTTTTGTAATATTGTGCGTTTGATGAAAGCTCTTAAATAATGATATAATTTTAAATTCTAAAACGGAGGCTTCAAGTAATTGTGAGGGAATGAAGTGGTCACATGTAACTTATTGCAGATAACAATTTTAAAAATTGATTTTAAAAACTTCTTTAAAAAAACACTGGGAAGTGCCCAAAATCAGAAGAAAAGAACACCACAACTGCAAGGAGTGAGTTGTGAATTTGTGGCTTTCTGGTCTGAAGACATTTCCTGATCCCCATGGCTATGGCTGGAAGAAATTGCAGAGGAAAAACACAGCCTTATTGGCTCAAGGTACCTTTTGGGGCTGGAAAATCAGCTGGAAATTTGAAGAGGGAAATTCTGGTAGCAAGAGAAGTATAGAAAGAATGAGACACAAATCTCAAATATAAATTCTGCCTAAATCTTGATAGCTAAACTATGCATGTATAAGAGAAGATTCAGGAGACCCAACATAAAATAGGTTAACATCAGAGAGAAATCTGCACTTGAAATATGGAGCTACACAGAGCAAGTTCTGTGTATTTGCTGACTTTTTTTGGATAGGTTTTTGGTTTAATTTTTAAAAAAAAAATTAAACTTAATTTTTAAAAAAAGATTTTATTTATTTGAGAGAGATAGCATGAGCCACGGGGGAGGAGCAGAGAGAGAGGCAGAGTCCCTGAGGAGTGGGGAGCCCAATGTGGGGCTTGATCCCAGGACCCTGAGGTCATGACCTGAGCTGAAGGCAGATGCTAACCAAATGAGCCACCCAGGCACCCCTAACTTTTTTTTAAAAAAAGATTTACTTATTTATTTGAGAGAAAGAGCACAAGCGGGAGGGACAGACAGAGGGGGAGAGAACCCCAAGCGGACTCTGCCCTGAACACAGAGCCTGATGTGGGGCTTGATTTCAGGACCCTGCGATCATGACCTGAGCTGAAATCGAGTCAGATACTTAGAAGCCCCTGTTTGGTTTAACTTTTAAAAGAATTTTATTTATATTTTTAAAAATCAACTTTATTGAAGTTTATTTTACTTTTTAAAAACTTTTTTATTTGGAAACAATTACAAATCCACAGGAAGTTTCAAAAAAATAGTACAGAGAGATCTGTGTACCCTTCTCCCAATTTCCCCCAATGGTTACATCTTACATAACTATGGTACAGTGTAACACCAGGAAATTAACATGGATAGAATGTATGTCTAGTTCTGTGCCACTTTGTCATGAATTTAGATTAGGGTAAATACCAGCACAATCAATATGCCGAACTATCCTGCATAGAGATCTCCCTTGTTCTACTCTTTAATTAGTGATATTCACCCCTCCCTTCCCCACCATCCCTAACCTCTGATAACCACTAATCTCTTTTCCATCACTGCAATTTTGTTACATGGAGAATGTTATGTAAATGGAATAATATATAGCATGTGGATTTTTTTGACTCTGTGAGATTGGCTTTCACTTAGCATAATTCCCTTGAGATTCACATGTTTTCAATATTTCATGCCTTTTTATTTATGATTAATATTTCATGGAACAGATATACCACAGTTTAACTATTCACTTATTGAGGGATATTTTGGTTTGCAGTTTTTGGCTATTACAAATAAAGCTGCTATGAAGGTTCATGTGCAGGTTTTTGTGTAGATGTAAATTTTCACTTTTCTGGGACAAATGCCCAGGAATATAATTGCTGGGTTGTATGGTAGTTGAATGTTTAGTTTGATAAGAAACTGCCAAACTATGATCATTGATTTCATAGTCTCACCAGTAATGTATGAGAGATCCCGTTGTTCCATATATTTGCCAGCATTTGGTATTGTCAGTTTTTAATTTTAGCTGTTCTAATAGGTATGTATTTATATCTCATTGTAGTCTTAATTTGCATTTCTTTAATGGCTAGTGGTGTGAAAAATAATTAAAAAAATAACTTATTGAAGTGAAATTCACACGTTATTTGGAAGTTGACAATTCAGAGGCATTTAATACATACATGTTGTGAAATCACCACCTCTATCTCATTCCAAAATATTTTCATCACTCCAAAGTAAAAGTTCTTATCCATTAAGTGGTTTCTCCTCTGTTGCCCGCCCCCCCCGCCCCCTTACAATCACCAATCTGCATTCTATCTCTATGGATTTATCTATTCCAGGTATTTCATATAAATGGATTCATATAATATGTGACTTTATTGTGGGGTTTCTTTCACTTAGCATAATGTTGCACTTACAATCATCCAAGTTGTGGCAGAGATCAGTACTTTATTCCTTTGTTGTGACCAAATAATAGCCCACAGTCTGAATATACCACAATTTATTTATCCATGCATCCATTGATGGACATTCGGCTGTTTCAACCTCTTCACTATTGTAAATAGTGCTGCTATGAACATGTAAGCACATGTAATTATTTGAGTACCTGTCTTCAGTTCTTTGGAATATATATATAGAAGTGCCCCCCCCCCCCCGCCTTTTTTAACTGAATGCATTCCCGTCTGTGCTTAGGTGGAGCAGAAGAAAACTGAAACCTGTGGACTTGCAGTGCTAATAGAGTATAAGGCTAGCAGGACAGCTGGTAATTAGGTGTAAAACCTTAGAGGCAAGGAAGCCACAAAAAGACTGAGCCTCATCTCTGTCCAAATTCTTGGCTACCTGTCAAATTAACACAGGCCTGGGGCGCCTGGATGGCTCAGTAGGTTAAAGCCTCTGCCTTCCGCTCAGGTCATAATCCCAGGGTCATGGGATCAAGCCCCACATGGGGCTCTCTGCCCAGCAGGGAGCCTGCTTCCATTCCTCTCTCTCTGCCTGCTTGTGGTCTCTGTCTGTCAAATAAATACATAAAAAAAAAATCTTTAAATTACACAGGCCCATGGGTGACTCCACAGGAAGTCAGGCTAAAAATCGAAGTGGATAGCTGTAAGAACAAAGCAAATATTTCATTTGATGCATACTACAAAGAACACAAGATTTGCAGCTTGAATTCACACACATTAACTGTCTACTAGAATAAAAATCCAGTAATTATAAGAATACATCAGAATCCAGAGTCACTGCAACATATTTTCTGTAATGTTTGATTTTCAACCAAAAATACCGGACATTGACAAACAGAAAAGTAAGACTCAGGCCTACGGGAAAAGGCAGTGCACTTAATTCTAAGTGGGTCCAGATATCAGACTTAGGCGACAAAGACTTATCTATTATGAATCTACTTGAACATTCAAGAATTAAAGGAAAATTTTCAAAGAATTAAAGGAAAATGTGTTATCAATGAATGAGATCATGACCATAGGGATTTTGAAGCTACCACAAAAAAAAAAAATAGATATTTTAGAGCTAAAAAATACAATAACAAATTTACTAGAGGGGCTCAACAACATATTGGAGATGGCAGAAGAATTAGTGGACTTGATTTCATATATATATTTCATACATATATAAATGTGAAGAACAGAGACAGAAGACTGAAGAAAAATGAGACAACAGTCCAATGTATGTGTAATTGATATCTCATAAAGGGATGAGGAAAAAGGGAAGAAAAATATTTGAAAAAATAGTGGCTGAGAAGTTTAAAGGATCTCAAACACACCGAATAATTTCTAGCATCTTCTTTGTTGTGTTTTGTAATAGGTTATAAAGTGGAGGAGCAGGCCTTTGGTGCTACCTAGTGGCCATTTGGAAGTGACAACAATAATTTAGGTATTAAAAAAAACCTTCATAATTTTAATTCCTTGGATCTCTGAATTTGTGGCTTGTCTCAGAGAAGAGCAACATCAACAAGAGTTTCCAGTTAATACAGATACCCCAAAAAGGAAATGGCCATATTCTTGTCTGTCTTACTAACCAGGAAAAAATACTTTGTAATAACCGAAAGAAAATATAGTAATTTCAGCTACTTTATAACTGGAAGCCCTTACTCTATTTATTTAATACAATCATTTATAGTTTTAAAGTATGCAAAATCAGCACAAAAACAAGAAAACTAACAAATTCTTTTGAGTGACTGTATTTGGGTGGGGTGAGAAAAACAAACTTTTGACATTTGGGTAGAACATGTGGAAAGTAAACATTTTATACCGTCATGGTTGAGAGCAAACCATATACTCAAAAACCACTTCTCTTTCTGAGTTACCAGTCCTCTACTATACATATCTTCTATTTTTAAACTTAGTCAAATCGTACATACTTCAATATGTACATACCCAAATGCATGCACTAAACAATGATATACAATCACAATAACCTTAGTTTAGAAGTTAATCTTACAAGCATATTGTAAGACTTTTAATTGCCTGTATTTTCCCTTGTAATCTAAATTTTATGGAGAACAAATACATTTATATATTAATGAGTCAATTAATGAACTTTTATGGTGAACCAAGTATTTTCACTTTTTCTGGCTCTCTTTATTTTAATTTCTTTAAAAATTGTTGCATTTTATAATGCTATATTACACTTGCATTATATTCTTCAATGTAATAAAATCAGGGAGAAGGCATTTAACTTTTTAAAAACTGAATTTATTAAATCACTGATTTGTGGGAGGATTCATTTTGAAAGAGAATATTAGATGAACTTGGAAATGTATGTTAATTTTTAATTAAATTTTAAAAATGCTTCACGGAAGTTTTCAGTAGTGCTTTTTTGTGATTACTAGTTGCTAGCTTGATATGTTTTTCTTCCTCTTTCTTTCTCGCTTCCTTTCTTCCTTTCCTTTTCTTTCCTTCCTTTCTTCCTTCCTTCCTTCTTCCTTCCCCCGCTCGCTTCCCTTCCCCTTCTTTTCTTTTCTTTTTTCTTTCTTTTCTTTTTTTTTCTTTTCATTTTCTCTTCTCTTCTCCCCCATCCCCTCCCCTTCCCTTCTTTCTTTCCTTTTTCCTTTCCTTTTCTTATCTTATCTTATCCAACCATTTGACTGTTTCAACTTGTCAGTTTCTGAATTGGCAGTTTTTGTGTGTGAAGAGGTTCCTCTCCCCTCCCCCACCCCTCCCTTTCCCTCTCCTTTCCCTCCCCTTTCCCTTCCTCTCCCTTCCCCTTCCCCTTTCCTTTCCCTCTCCTTCCCTACACCTTCCCCTTTTCCTCTCCTTCCCCTTCCCTTTCCTTCTTTTTTTGTTTCTTTTCTTTTTTTTCCAACCATTTCATTGTCTCAACTTGTCAGTTTCTGAATTGGCAGTTTCTCTGTGTGAAGAGGTTTTCTTAAAGGGTCACTACACTTAAAGCAACAGTCTAATTTCTTCCCTCTGTGAGAGTCCCCGAGTTCTTTTATTCTAGGTTTATATCAACACTTGTTAGTCTTAATAAGCTAAACAGAGCAGAATGTCTTTTAATTTTAAGACTTTATAATCATATTTATTACCTTTCTCTGGAGGTAGGAGGAAGTGTTTAAATTCATTTCTTTAGAAAATACTTCACATTCATCTAGTGGAAGAATCATATCACACTCTTAGACACGGTAGACTTTGCACATGTTGGAGTTTATGGTTGAAGTTTTTTTTCCCCCTCTATTTTGTTGTGTGCTGTTTTCTGTAGGACTTATCCAGTTAATATGTGAGTTGAGCTAGAGGTTCAGTGTCAGCACACATAACTTTTTAAAAATTACATTTTGACTTTGCTAATTTGTGTATGTCTATAGGATTTGCTCACTTCTTACAAGGGAGAGAAAAGGAAAATGAATGCACTCAAGAATTCTTCAGACTTCTGAGATAATTAAAGGTCATAAAGTGAAAAAGCTAAAAGCAGATAGACACATCCCATTTCTTGTTTTCTCATTCCATGTATAATTTATTATTTTAAATACTTATACAGACTCATTCATATTGTTATACAAGTCAGCTGAAAACTCAGCTCTCTAAGCTATGCAAAACCTGTTACAAGTCTATTTCTTTAACCTTGATGATAAGTCTTTTTGGTTTAGATATTTATTTTTAAAGATTTTATTTATTTATTTGACAGAGAGTGAGAGATCACACGTAGGCAGAGAGGCAGGCAGAGAGAGAGAGGTGGAAGTAGGCTCCCTGCTGAGCAAAGAGCCTGATGCAGTCTGATCCCAGGACCCTGAGGTCATGACCTGAGCTGAAGGCACAGGCTTAACCCACCAAGCCACCCAGGCGCCTGGTTTAGATATTTATATAGTGTGCACAAATGACAGATTTCTGTATCAGTTTCTGAGAATGCTCCTCTCAAAAGCCAGACACAGAGTGTTACAATTACAGATAGATTATTGTACATGGCTAATTTCTGTGAGGAGGGAGTGAAGATTTTTCTCTTAAACACACACAATTGTCTTTAGTCAGGGAACAAAAGGAAATACAGAGACAGATACATATGTGAAATTCACTGTAGGGAAAAGGAAATTAAAATGCCCATCCTTAAATAATTTTTTTATGGGATAGTCACCATTCTTCAGCCATATGACACACTGCTCTGGACCACTAGTTTCTCTGTATTTGATTTATCATCTCCAATCCATGGAATTATTTAAATAGAAGATACACCGACAAAATCCCTGTAAGGCCATGACTTCAACTTTTTGAAACTTTTACAGACTTTCAGATACAGTTTTACCACAGCCAGTATGATATATCCAGACTTTTAGTCTCAAACTGAAAGACAGGTATCCAATCATAACCGGCAGGTTTTCACCCTGGAAATGTGGTTGTCATCATGACTTCTGGTTGAAAAACCAGACAAGGTTTTTTAAACTCTTTAAAAAAAAAAGTAGGTCTCGTGAGCTTCTACACTTGATTTTAGCCAAAAGGCCGAGAAGCGATTCGTGAGCTTCTAAATGGCAGACAATTATGACTTGCAAATCCAAATTTTCTCTCCAGATGAGAGAGGGGATAATTGGAAGGTGCAAGACCCTGGAGGAGTTTATTTTCCTTTATTCTGACGTCAGTGGATCCTGGGTTGTCATCTTTTTCTGTCCTAGCATGTGGGGTTGGATCCTGATAGTGTACCTTAAGTGAGATGAGTGCACATAGTCTAGAAAGAAGGTGAGGCTCCCAGTTTCACAAAGCATTTCTTGGTAGGCATTTAATTGTTTATTCTTTTGTTGGTGTGTTTTTAAATTTTGATTTCTAGGCATTTATTCAGGAAGCTTCCACTCCACAGAGAATGAGGTTTGAAGAACTGCTGATTCCAAAGCCATGTTTTCTCACACTATTTCTCTTTTATATCTAAGAAGATCAAAGTTATTTAAACTATAATTACAATAATCCTAGGCCAACTGATAGACCCAGTGGAGGGTGTGGATGGAGGGATTCTTGGTACCCTTTATTCAGAACCATTTTTGAAAGCTATAGAGGGGTGTTGTGACTGTTTAGAATCATTATGGGTAAAGGGGAATTTTCTGTTTGATTTGACCTTTTTAAATACTGGCATTTATATGCCAAATACAGCTAGAGAAAATAGGTTGGGCTAAGTTACCTCAAATTTAAGAATAAAGTTCTGTTGTTCATTTTGCCTTGGCCTCTACCTGCTATAATATTAATAATGACAGGATTCTCTTATGGAATTCTAGGAAGCTGGTCAACAGCTGGCTCTGACCATCCATTTTGAATTGCTCTTGAGAAACAATCAAATGAAGGCCCCAGCCTAAAAGGCGAATAGACTGTATGCTAAAATGGCTGCTGTGAATCATGTTGATAAGTGTGCTGGTAGCTGGCCTGCTTCCTGGTAGCATCTGCATCGAGACTTTTGTTCTGTCTTGACATAATCAAGATGGAAAATGTTGTACTTGCCTAGAGCAAAAGAATATGCATTCTGCAATCATTACATATTACTTCAGGTCACTGCAGACTTTTCAATCTTGCGCAAACTGAGGAGGTAACTTACACTATACTTCCAGTTTCAACTTAGTGAAAACAAAGGCTGGCAGAGGAAGTATGTGCTGTTTAAAATACAAGAACTGTCGGGGCGCCTGGGTGGCTCGGTGGTTAAGCCGCTGCCTTCAGCTCAGGTCATGATCTCAGGGTCCTGGGATCCAGCCCTGCATCGGGCTCTCTCTCTGCTCAGCAGGGAGCCTGCTTCCTTCCCCTCTCTCTGCCTGCCTCTCTGCCTACTTGTGATCTCTCTCTGTCAAATAAATAAAAAATCTTAAAACAAACAAACAAAAAAAACAAAAAAAAACCAAAAAAAAAAAAAAAAACCAAGAACTGTCCCAGTAATACCTATCACTTACCACTGGATAATCTTCATTTTTGCACATAATATTGCAGACACAGAGAAAGTACCTGACAAGATGCTTTATAATATTGCTGTTGTCCTCATTTGCAGGCAGATGTACTGAAAGAATGAAGTCAGTTTTATTTGTTTTTTTAAAGATTTTATTTATTTGGGAAAGAGAGAACAGCACAAGCTGGGGGTTGGGTGGGGTGAGAGGCAGAGGGAGAAGCAGACTCACTGCAGATCAGGGAGCCCTGTGGCCATAGGGCTTGATCCCGGAACCCTGGGATCGTGACCTGAGCTGAAGGCAGCCTCTTACCTGACTGAGCCAACTAGTCACCCCAGGATGAAATCAATTTTAGATTGATACCTATTATATAATTTAAAAGCTCAAAACGTCCAAGAAATTAAGTGCATATTGGAGCAAGTTTACCGAGATGAGCATCTTTTCAAGATAGCAAAGACCACATAGGTGATATTGTTAGAAGATAGCTCACCTCTCCACAAACATTGAGTACTGAGTAGCAACTGCATTCCAGGCCAGTTTATACTTGTTATCACTCTCAAAAGCCTCTTGGGAGAGAATGGATTTCTGCCACTGGGAACTAGTGTCCTAGGAATCAAAGACAATACAGTAGGGCAACCACAGGAAGTTGTCAATGTGTATTTTTTTCCAGCAGATTTTCTTGGGGATACTGGGAACCTACTTTAAAGCATCAATGGTTATATATATTTAGCAACTGAATCCATTCTCTTGAATGAATGCAATGAGTGCACCTTTGCAGCATCTGGTATAAAAAGAGCACAGACTTTGGGAACAAACAGACGTGGGCTTTAAACATCTTTCTGTTACTTAACTTGCTGTGTTATTTTAGAAAAGTTATTTTACATTTCTGAGCTTCAGTTTTCTTATCTGTAAAATGAGAAGGGTAATACTACCTGTCTCATAGATAGGATGATTCTACATCCCAGTTTGCCTGGGATAGTCCTGATTTTGTCTTTTATTGAGGCATAATTATTAATAGTGCCCTCTTTCTCTTCAAAGTGTCCTGATTTGGGGTGCCTGGGTGGCTCAGTCAGTTAAGCAGCTGCCTTTGGCTTAGGTCATGATCTCAGGGTCCTGGGATTGAGCACTGCATTGGACCCCCTGATTAGCAGGTAGTCTGCTGTTCTCTCTCTCTCTGTCAAATAAATAAAATCTTAAAAAAAGAAGAACCAATGTGTCCTGAATTGGACAGCAAATTATATGACTACGATCATCAGATTCAGCAATCAAAATAAAGAGCCTAGCATAATGCCTGGACTATAATAAGCACTTAATGATGCTACTTTTTTATTATCTTGCTGTTAGGAAAAATAACAAAAATTCAGAAGGATAGTTTTTTTTTTTAAAGATTTTATTTATTTATTTGACAGACAAAGATCACAAGTAGGCAGAGAGGCAGGCAGAGAGAGAGGAGGAAGCAGGCTCCCTGCTGAGCAGAGAGCCCGATGCCAGGCTCGATCCCAGGACCCTGGGATCCTGGGATCCTGGGATCCTGGGATCCTGACCTGAGCCAAAGGCAGAGGCTTTAACCCACTGAGCCACCCAGGCGCCCCCAGAAGGATAGTTTTATAAGAAGTCTTTTTAAGTTTAGGAAAGATTAATAATGCTTGAGAAGCTAGCTTGAAGAGAGTTAGGAATTCTTGCCTTAGAAACAAAACATGAAACCCTTAGCAATTAAAATCCAGGTTATAAGTTTATATAAAAAGTAGCTTATTGGCAAAGTATAGGAAGAATTGTCAAGTTTCAATCAAAGAAGCTGAATATGAGATGTGGGCTTCTGCCTGAATTGCTTAAGACAGATGCTACAGGCAACCAGCAATGAAGGAAGAACCATACTTTGATTTTGGTTTTGGATGGCAGGACATCCCCAAAATTGCTTCATTGAAGGAAAGCCTAAGGATTCTTAAACTTGATGTTAAAAGTTATTTGACATTGTACCTCCTGAGAAGTCACCATAGTCATCAAATGAGAGAAAATAATCCACTCTTTAAGAGCCACCACAGGTTCTAAAAACATCTGGAAACCCTCCATGCCAAGCTTATCAAAATTCATGTTTGTTAAATGTTTTTTAAAATTCAAGTCCTGCCTCTCTTTTTATAAGCAAAAACATTTATTATCCTTTTAAAATCTAATTTTAATCTAAAATAAGTCCTTATGGTGGCTAAAAAAAAAAAAAAAAGAAAAACAAGCAAAAGGAAAAAGCATTTCCTGAATGGTGGATGAAGGCCTTCTGAAATTTGTACCATCATAAAAATAAGAGCACTAGCAAAAATTGTCAAAATCAACTTTTTTGGAACTCTGGAAATTAACCTTGCAGTGATCTGAGGACTATTTATTCAAGAAAAACATCTGACCCCTGTAAGAACAGTGAGCTTTGTGCCATTTTAACTTGCCCTAATGCCATTCTCTTCTGTCCATTTCCGTGATACTCATGAAAGGCAACAGTTATTGGAACTACGGTAACCATAAAAACCAACAAGTCCAGAAGCTGCTGGAGGGGTTAGGAGTTTCCTGCAAAGTTCTATCTCCAGAAACTTGTCACTATTTGCCCTGTCCGGAAGCTTTCTGAAGAGATCCTTTCCCAGGTGTTGAATTCATTTGACCTGACTCTGGTTGCGATGTATGAAGAGCTCTGTCCCCAGGTTTCTTCTTCTTCTTCTTCTTTTTTTTAAGATTTTTTTATTCATTTGTCAGAGAGAGAGAGAGAGAGAGAAAGTGCGAATGAGCACAAACAGGGAGAGCAGCAGGCAGAGGG
Source organism: Meles meles (assembly GCF_922984935.1). Taxonomy (NCBI): domain Eukaryota; kingdom Metazoa; phylum Chordata; class Mammalia; order Carnivora; family Mustelidae; genus Meles; species Meles meles. The sequence goes on along the minus strand of NC_060087.1, from coordinate 105,108,442 downwards.
AGAAGCAGGCTCCTTGCTGAGCCAGGAGCCCGATGTGGGACTCTATCCCAGGACCCCGGGAACATGACCTGAGCCGAAGGCAGCCGCTTAATGGACTGAGCCACCCAGGCGTCCCCCCAGGTTACTTCTTAAAAGCAATCAATGGCAATTGTGTAAAATCATAGTTGTCTAAGGTGGTGATACCTTTTAACAAGAGAGCTGTAAATAAGGAACTAATTGGAAGCTGTCCAAAAAACTTAAATAGAAAAACTGAGGAGTGAGATATCCATAGGGAATTTGAAAAGCTCTGACATATTCCTGAGAATCGCAGAGGTCACATGCATGTTTGGGGTTGTGTGCATGCAAGGCTAAGGCTGAGTTGTAAACTGCTTGACAGAAGGTTGAAGGCACTTCCCAAATACACACACACACACACACACACACACACAGCATCTTGGAAAAGGCTCAGAGGCTTATTGCTTCATGGCATTTGAGGAAATTTCTGTTCAATACTTAGCTGACCACTAATCTAACCAAGCAGGGGACCACATTTGCCAAGGAATACAAACTTTGAGGAATTATTTCAGTAAAGTCACCAAACAGCAGCAGCAAAAACAAAAACACAAAACCATGGGAAGAAGGAAAAAACTGATTTTCAAAGTCAGCACATTGTGTTATTTAACATGTCCAATTTTCATTAAAAAGTTATGAGACAAGCAAAGAAACAAATAAGTATGACTCATACTGAAGGGAAAAAAGGAATCAATACAAACTGCCCTCGAAGAAGCCCATATTTAAAAATATGTTTAAAGAAATAAAGGAAACCATGTCTAAAGAACTAAAGGAAAATGTGAAAACAAAATCCCACTAAATAGAGAATATCAGTAAAAAATTATAAAAAAGAACCAAGTAGAAATTCTTTAGTTGAAAAGTACAATAACCGAATGAAAAATTCCCAAATGGTGTACAACTGAAGATTTTAATTGGCAGAATAAAGAAGCAGCAAACTCAAAGGTAGGTCAACTGAGATTATTCAGTCTGGGGAGCAGGAAAAAAAAGGTGAAATTAAAAAAAGATAACCTCAGAGACCTGTGGGACCCCATCAAGCATACCAGCATATGCTTTATGTTGATGGGTATATAACCATATAAAATGTAATTTATGTGACTATATTAGCAAAAAGGATGGGGGTGGATAAGAAATTATATGAGTAAAGTTTTTGTGTACTACTGAAATTAAAAACTAGATTTTTATAAGTTAAAACTAGATTTTTAGGGGCGCCTGTGTGGCTCAGTGGGTTAAGCCGCTGCCTTCGGCTCGGGTCATGATCTCGGGATCCTGGGATCGAGTCCCGGGCTCTCGGCTCGGTGGAGAGCCTGCTTCCCTCTCTCTCTCTGCTTACTTGTGATCTCTTTTTGTCAAATAAATAAATAAAATCTTAAAAACAAACAAACAAAAAACCCCCCAAAACTAGATTTTTATGAATCTAAACTGATCTTTAAAAATTAAGTTAAGGGTGCCTGGTCAGTCGGTTAGGTGTCCAACTTTTGATTTCAGCTTGGGTCATGATCTCAGGGTTGTCAGACTGAGCTCTGTGTCAGGCTCCATGCTCAGCATAGAGTCTGCGTGTCCCTCTCCCTCCTCTCTTCCCCCGGCTGACTTGCGGGTACACGTTCTCTCTCTCAAATAAATAAATGAATAAATAAAATCTTAAAAATATTAAATTGTTAATAATAATCCACAGGACAACTAAGAAACTGACTAAAAATGTATAGTATAAGAAATAAGGGAATAAAATGATACACTAGAAAACATCTATTTAACACAAAAGAGGCAATAATGGAGGAATATAAAGAGGACATAAATCATATAGAAAACAAAATGAACATAATTGATACTTTATTAGAAATTACATTAAATATAAGTGGATTAAACACTCCAATTATAAGGCAGAAATTGGCAAAAATGACTAAAGAACACATCCAACTAGATGCTGTTTATAAGAAACATACTTTAGATTAAACAACACAAATAGGTTGAAAGTAAAAGGATGGGAAAAGACAGTGACCCAACATCAGGCCCTTCAGGATATTATTTTTTTGATCATTGAAATGAAATTTAATGAAAAAATCTCAAACAAAAATGTAGACAGAGTGATATAGTGAACCTCTATGTCTTTGATGACCTCCTTAATTTCTGGTATGACAGGAGTTCTTAGGCTTATTTTGTGTATTTTCTGCCCTATGTCTGTAATCAACTACTTCTCCAAGAAGCCCTGGTTCCTTTTATTTATTGGTTGGTAAATTTGCAAATTAGCACTCACTGTCTGTTGGCTTTCATTTATTATTTGGCAAAAGTATACTAGAAGGAACAAAGTTTACAAGTCAGGGTACTTTACTGTAGATTCTTAAAATTTCCTTGAGCCCTGCACAGGGAGTCCCTCTGTGATATTCAAGAGAGGGGAAATATTGAGGTCATAGGTAAACAAACACCCAAAGCCTGATTTATTCATCAAAATATATCCCTGCCCAGTTAGTGTTCTTTCTCTTGGTTAGGCAAAAAATCTGGGTGATTCTATGTGATTTGAGTGTTCTCTGGAATGTCTATAATGAATCAGTTCATATGCAAATTAGTTTTGATTTTCAAAACTTTCTATATTTCAAGAAGAACCACATTTGAGTGAGGAAAAAAACTGCCTTTCAGCTGGTTTTGATCCAGAGCCCAGGTTAAGAACTGTATGTGTCTCCTAGTCATATCCATAATTGTTATTCCAGGCACCGTCTTTATGCTGAAAACTTCCATTCTTCTGTCTTTCACACAGTCTTTTGCCTAACCTTGGAACCTACTAGATATCACCACTTGGGTGTCCTACAGGCATCTCAAGTGCAACATGTCCACAATTGAACTCATCAGTTTCCCTTACCATACTTGTTCTTTTTCTTCCTGTATTTCAGTGAATGAGACCTCACATATTCCAGGCACTGTTTTAAATCATGGTGATTCAGTAATTCGTAGGACAGACAAGGTGCCTGATCTTTCAGAATTTGGGGGAGACAGTTAATAAATAGAAACGTGTGTAAATAAGGAAACCATTAGAGATATGTGGAGGACTAAAGTAAGGTGGTGAAATACATGGTTACCAGATTGGAATAATCAGGCATTTCTAAGGAGGTAACATTTAAACAGATATCTGAGGGGTAGTAAGCAGCAAACAAAGCTCAATTATTGTGGAAGAGTCCTTCCAGATAAAAGAAATAGCAAGTGCAAAGCTTTTCTACCTTGATGTAGAAAAAAATTTGGTCTCTTACAGGCACAGGAATATGTCTTTGTGGGAAAAGTGTAGTGAGCAAGGGGAGGGAGTGGTCAATGGGTTGGAGAGACAGATAGGGACCAGATCATGTAGACTCTTGTAGACTCTGGTAAGGTTTTTGTATTTTATTCTAAATGCAGTGGTAAATCAACAGAGCATGTTAGGTAGGGGAGAGTGATACAACTGGTTTATCATTTAAAAAAATCACTCTGAAAAAAAAAATAAAATGGGAAAATAAATAAATAAATAAATAAATAAATAAATAAATAAATCCCTCTGGCTTCTGTGTGACCAGAGGTGAACAAATTTACCATGAAACTAATGGGTCCCTTCTAAGGGCCTAAGGGAAGCCCTAATAATGTGTGTCCATGGCCATATGTTTTTATAATATTTACAGAAGTAAGATATTTTAATAACAACTGGTTATAACTGCCATCTCTTTCCATTGAGCCTTCCCTTCCATCATATTTCCCCTGTTGTTGGTGGTTGGCCTGGGACTGGCTATGGGAATTTTTGGGATCTGGCTATTGGGCAGTTGATGGAAATGCACTGTGTATAGTTAGGTTATTGATAATGTAGGAATGTTTTCCAGAAACAGTCCTACTCCCCAGTCTGCCCAAAGTGTGAGACCATGGGTTGTGCTGCAGTAACAAATTTGCCTCTGGTACCTGGTACAGAGAGCTTGTGCTTAGTGGAGAAGAAACAAGATTTGAAATACGCAGGACCAGAAGCTAGTCTATAGAAGGTTCTTCCAATTACCAGACTTGTAGCATTTTATGTGGAGGGTTTGGTTCTTATCAATACCTAATCAAGATGTAAGTTCTAGCCTGATAGAAATAAAATCAGTAATGTAGCATAAATGATTATAAATATACCATAAACATTTTTCTTTCTTTTTGATGGAAGTCTAATTAAAAAGAATTTATCAGAATTTCTGTGTTTGTAAGCCCAAACCTATAGCAGTACTATAAGCAAAGAGTATGCGTATGAAGTCTTATGTTTTATACATCCCAACATACTGGACTATGTTCTTATATATGATCCATGCTTTCCAAACAAACTCTGGCAGATTTGTGTGGAATGGCATGTAAAATCACCACTAATAAACAAAATAGCTTGAAGAAACAAATGCTTCAGTGGCAACATGCCTACACATAGTGTCCAGTATGTCAGTGTATGGAGCCTAAGAGTAACATTATATATAATGGACAATATGTATCTGATACATACCCCGTTTTTATTCAGAAATGTTGACTGACCCAAATTTGAATATGACAGGAAGAAAAGTATTGTAGTGGAGGCCAAGAACAAAAACTGAAATAAGGAAGACTGGCAGAAGCTTCAACATGTTAAAAGCTCTTATATCACAATATAAACTAAACACTCTAGAAATAACAAAAATTGTAGATTTAAGAAAAAGAGCCACTATAGTCAAGAAAATATTGACAATGAAGATGATAACAGAAGTAAAGAAAGAAGATTGTAAGCATCAGACACACCTCAAGAGGAACTGAAAATGTGGAAGATGAAGGTAACAATAACGTAAAACAATTTGTAGGGTCAGCAGAGCATATATGTATGGTTAGGTTTCACCAACTTCAGTGAGAACTGTGAACTTTCCTTTTGCTCTTTATGATAAAGAATAATTCCCTTCAACAGTTTTTAATGAAAGATATATTTTCCCCAAGTTATTATCCCATAGTATTTATACAGAATCATGCATAATATAAAATGAATCTTATAAATGTTTAAATTAAGCTGTTATGAGATCCTCATTAGCCTATCCCAAAACTAAAGATTATTGTTTTGCTTATAAACTCTTTTCAGCAAAACAGACTGGATGGCTATATTAATTCAAGAAGACTCCACAGAGCACCAGCAGGCTACGGTTTACTTGGAATACCCAAAAGCCAAATGAAAATGCACTAAACCAAAGTCTTGAAAAACACATAAGTGAAGACATTCAGTGTAGTTGCAGCTATTTTTAAGTGAAAGAAGCGTTCTCTTCAGAGTTTACAAAGAAAAGTGGCATTCTTCAAAAATTATGTTTCAGGGGAATCTTTAAACAAATTGATAAATCGGATCAATTATTGCATAAGTACTTGGAAAAATATAAAAATTAAAATGTGACTGTGTTCCTGGGTGGCTCAGTTGGTTAAGTGTTCAACTCTTGGTTTCAGCTCAGGTCATGATCTCAGCGTCATGAAATCAAGCCTCACATCGGCTCTGCTTTCAGCCTAGGGTCTGTTTGGGATTCTCTCTCCCTCTCCCTCTGCCCCTCCACACCTCTCTCTATCTCTTGAAAGCAAATAAACCTTAAAAAAATTAAAATGTGACTTATTTATTCAAGATATTTTACAAGAGTTGGGACACCTGGGTGACTCAGTCAGTTAAGCACCTGCCTTCGGCTTAGGTCACCAGGGTCCTGGGTTCAAGTCCCACACTGGACTCCTTGCTCAGCGGGATCCTGCTTCTCCCTCTGCCTGCTGCTCTCCCTGCTTGTGCACCCTCTCTCTCTGACAAAATCTTTAAAAAACAAACAAACAAAAAAACTAGTTTACAAGACTTAGTGAAATCAGTGAGAAAATGAAGTGAGAAATTAAGTTAGTAAACCAGACGCCAAATGCTACCCCATTATTGTAGATTCTACACTGTATATGACAAACACCAATCATTTGGTCATTATTGGGCATGACTGTTGTGAATATTCCTTGACAATACCAAAATTTGACAAGTGGAAGTTCCTTAGAAGTTAGTTCCAATGTGGAATCTGAAACAATATCAGTGAACTCTTTGTGTTTTTGTACATGAAAAATCCATTACTGTATCCTCACTTTGAATGGATTTTGTAACATCATGCATTGATCATTTGAAAAATATTGCTTCACTGAGTTATGCAGATCTTCCAAATATTGACATATTTCATGATACAATATAAAAACATCACTTTTGTTACTATAGCCATTGATCTAATCAAGAAATTATTTATGTTTTGAAAAGCTGTCAAGCTCGTGGTGGCCGATGCAAGTTTTCTAAAACTCTAATTTTTATTTGAAAACTTGAATTTTATAATTGGCAAAAAATGCAGTCAGTTGTTTTTCTTGAAGTGACAGCCTCACTTCATTAATTTTAGAGAAAATGGCTGCCATGAACCCAAGTCTGAATAACCAAAGTTTCTCTGTCCGTAATTCTTCCAAGTAAAAATGGTGTTTTGTGAGAAAAAAAAGTTGCTTTAAAATCGCCCAAGTGTTTGTCCTTGAGGCAATTATTATACCTCAGGATGCAATAGAGTGCTTTATACATACTTCCCATTTTGTCATACAAAATATTAAGCTGTGTTCTGCTTCATCAGAGACATTCTTAAGTACAGCTGGCTTTTTCTTTTTTAATAAGGCTGCATATGGTGGTGATGAAGACAGCAACCACTAATACCATTCTGTGCTACTCCCCAGTTTCTTAGGGCTGCTTTAGCAAATTCCTATAGATTCGGCAATTTAAAACAACACACATTATTCTCCTGCAATTCCGGGGGTCAGAAGTCTGAACAATCAGTTTCACTGGGGCTGAAATGAAGATGTTGGTACGGTTGAACTTCCTCCAGTGGCTCTAGGGGAGAATTCTTTAGCTTGCTATTTGTTTTCAGCATCATGAAATGATTCCTTCATTCCTTAGATCATGGACCCTTCCTCCATTTTCTTTTTTTTTTTTCCTTCCTCCATTTTCAAAACCATCAGCATAGCATCTTTTTTTAGTCATTATGTTGCCTTCTGTTCAAATCTCCTTGTCTCTGTTGTGACTGTTGGAGGAGGTCATGGAGAAGACATGACCACTGGTTGACCTCACAGATGACCTGGGGCAATCCCCTGACTTGGAATATACACTCTGCCCACTCTTCCCACAGTGGGAGCTGTTTTCAAGGCCACAGTCTTGAGAGAACAACACATCTGGACTGAATAGGTGACAGAATCCTACTAAAGCCTCTAAACTTTTCAGATTCTGGTGGGCAAATCTACTCATCTTGTGGCCACCCAAGACAAATCTTTTACATAAGTTCCTTGCTTAGTAAACCTGCCACTTACCAATCTGGAGTGGCTGACCTCTTTCTTTGGTCTCTCCTTGCCCTCCTTATATGAAGGCCAGTTTGCAAACCAGTAGTAACCATCCTAAAGAAACACGGTTGTCTGGATGTTAAGACTGATGGTGCTACACATACACAAAGGTATGAAAAGTTTTATTATTTACATGATTGAGGGTTTTCTGGGGAGAGCAGGGCAAACCTCAAGCAGGTCTGAAAGTGAGAGAGCAAAGAAAGTGGATTAGCCCGAATTTTTAAAAAATGAATTTTTTATTGTGGTTAGGTGATGGGGGCGAGGGTGAGAGTTCCTGCATATAGGCAGGGCCTTATGTGGTTTGAATCTCTAAGCATTGGCAAAGGAAGGAGTGCCCAGCCTTTCTTATCAACTGGCTTAAATGTAGAGCAGAAGGGAGAAGAAAAGGAATCAAGTTTAAAAGATGTTAGCAGTTAAACATCAGAATGGAGTTAGACTCCTCATGAGATAGCTTCCTTCTTGTAAGGACACTTGTGATTACATTTAGGGCCCATGCAGATGATCCAGAGTAGTCTCTCCATCTCAAGATCTTTAACTTCATCAAGTCAGCAAAGTCCTTTAGGGCATATAACATTCACAGGTTCCAAGGGATTAGGACCTGGGTATCTTTGTACACCATTATTCAGCCTACCACAACCCACTACTGATTTTGCACTGTTAGTGCAAATAGCAACATAGTGCAAAAGGAAAATAACTTCCTGATGTTATGAGAACAGTTGGCATGGACCACTTAAAAGGGTCTCAGGGTCCCCCACAGTTCCATGGGTCACACTTTGAGAACTGTTGCTCTGGGGTATGCAGGTAGAAGTGGACTTACTGAGTTCATAGGCATGTACATCTTCAATTTTATTTGATATTGTCAAATTGTTCTCCTTAAAGGTTGTAGCGATTTATATTCCTACCACCAAGGTGGCAGGGTTCCTGTTTCCCCACATCTTCACCAAACCTGATATTATCAGATTTAAGTTTTTTTCCAACATGACAGATGTGACACAATCTTATTCTTTTTTTTTTTTTTTAAAAAGATTTATTTGTTTATTTGTGTGATCTCTGCACACAATGTGGGGCTTGAACTGATGACCCTGAGATCCAGAGTCAAATGCTTTTCCAACTAAGCCAGCCAGATACCCCAACACAAATCTTATTTTTTTAAAGAAGTTCTTTTTTTAAAAAAAGATTTTATTTATTTATTTGTTTGACAGAGAGAGATCACAAGTAGGCAGAGAGGCAGGCAGAGAGACAGAGAGAGAGAGAGAGAGAGAGAGAGAGAAGCAGGCTCCCTGCTGAGCAGAAAGCCTGATGTGGGGCTTGATCCCAGGACCCTGAGATCATGACCTGAGCCAAAGGCAGAGGCTTTAACCCACTGAGCCACCCAGGTGCCCCCACAAATCTTATTCTTGTTTTACTTTGTATTTCTCTGATTTTAAGTGAAGCTTTTTTTATATATCTTTTGGCGGGTTTGTTTTCCTTTTCTTCATCTATTTGTCTTTCTTTTTTTTTTCTTTTTAAAATCATTTATATTAACATATAATGTATTATTAGCCCCAGGGGTACAGGTCTGTGAATCCTCAGGCTTACACATTTCACAGCACTCACCATAGCACATACCCTCCCCAATATCCATAACCCAACCACCCTCTCCGTATTCCCCACCCCCCAGCAACCCTCAGTTTGCTTTGTGAGATTAAGAGTCTCTTATGGTTTGTCTCCCTCCTGATCCCATCTTGTTTCATTTTTTCCTTTCCTACCCCCAAACCCTCTGCACTGCCTCTCAAATTCCTCATATCCATGAGATCATATGATAATTGTCTTTCTCTGATTGACTTATTTCGCTCAGCATAATACCCTCTAGTTCCATTCACGTCGTTGCACATCACAAGATTTCATTTCTTTTGATGACTGCATAATATTCCATCGTATATATATACCACATCTTCTTTCTCCATTGATCTGTTGATGGACACTTAGGTTCTTTCCATAGGTTGGCTATTGTGGACATTACAGCTATAAACGTTCAGGTTCACATGTCCCTTCTGATGCTACATTTGTATCTTTAGGGTAAATACCCAGTAGTGTGATTGTTGGGTCATATCGTAGCTCTACTTTCAACTTTTTGAGGAACCGCCATGCTGTTTTCCAGAGTGGCTGCACCAGCTTGCATTCCCACCAACAGTGTTGCATCGTCACCAACATCTGTCATTTCCTGACTTGTTAATTTTAGCCATTCTGACTGGTGTGAGGTGGTATCTCATTGTGGTTTTGATTTCTATTTCCCTGATGCGAAGTGATGTGGAGCACTTTTTCATGTGTCTGTTGGCCATCTGGATGTCTTCTTTGCAGAAATGTCTGTTCGTGTCCTCTGCCCATTTCTTGATTGGATTATTTGTTCTTTGGGTGTTGAGTTTGATAAGTTCTTTATAGATTTTGGATACTAGCCTTTTATCTGATATGTCATTTATGAGTATCTTCTCTCATTCTGTCAGTTTTCTTTCAGTTTTGCTGATCATTTCCTTTTTTAAAAAAAGAGTATTGATAAAATAGTTAAAAATGTTAAAAGAGGAAAAGGGAAAGTTAAAAAAAAATTTAGTTAAAAAAAAAAAAGTTAAAAAAATTTAACTTTGCAAGACCAAAGGATCGTGGGAAAAAAGCCATGAATTTTATGTGTTGCTTTCCCCTAGCTCTAGAGTTCTGTAGTTCTCATTGATCAGTAAACTTGGTCTTGGCTGGACGTTCTTGCTGATCTTCTGGGGGAGGGGCCTGTTGCAGTGATTCTCAAATGTCTTTCACTGAGGTGGAATGGCACTGCCCTTGCCAGGGGCCAGCTAAGTAATCTGCTCGGGTTTGCTCTTGGGAGCTTTTGTTCCCTGAACACTTTCTGTGGAGTTCTGGAGCATGGCAATGAAAATGGTGGCCTCCCAATCTCCGGCCCCATAGGGGCTGAGAGCTCAGGGCCCCACTCCTCAGTGTACCCTCAGAGAAAAGCAGTCAATGGTCTGTCCCTACGAGGGACATTGTCCCTACGAGGACTCCACCTCCACTTAGCCTCTGGAGTGTTGTCCCTCAGTGGAGCAGACTTCTGAAAGTTCCATTTTTGAGCTCCACTGCTCCACCGCTTGCCCGGAGCTGGCCCCTCCGCCCACATCTATCTTCCTGTCGCTTCAGATTCACTTCTCCTCATGTCCTACCTTCCCCAAAGTGGTCAATTTTCTGTTCCTAGATTTGCTGCTCTTCTCTTCTGTCTTCTCTTTGCCCCAGTGTGGGCCCCAGTCATCTGTTGCAGCTATGGAAAACAGCTAGAACTCCAAGAAAAACTCATTTCTGGCAAGAGGGCCAGGAAGAGGGGTCCTCTGGACTATAACGTTCACACTCAATCCCGGCCCAATGTCCTCATTACCAAGCCCTGGTGCAGTGGTGCCTTGGAGTCAGGTGTCATGGGGACAGCCCCAGAGTGCTGAAAGTTCCTGGCCCGCTTCCTCCTGCAGAGACGTAGCTGCAAGTGGCTGTGATGGCAGCATCCAAGATGTCCACCAAGAATTTCTGACTCAGGGATGGTGACTGGATTCGCCCTGACAAAAAGCGAGTTCATGAAGGGTCACGAATTGGGGCAGGGTTTATCGGTGGAAATTTTTCCAGGTTCGCTCAGCATTTTCCGTTCTCACGGTCTGGTACTGCAAGCCGGGTTGAGTCATCGAACTGCCAGCTCGAGGCGGGAAGGAGTCTCCAGTCTCTTCTCTATGTGCTCTTTCAGGAGGCTTTGTGTTGAGTAGGTCTCCAGGTTTCCTCCACTTTGTCTTTCCAAGGCAGGCCCTCTTTTTTGAGAGTGAGATGGCATACCTTTTGCCTCCACACCCCACCCCTGCCTTGGCCAGGTTTCACCGATCCACCTATTTTTCTATTGTGTTGCTTTGTCTTAGTGTTTTAATGAACTCTTCATATATTCTAGATATTGATATATTAGCACAATAGGTACTATAATATAAATATATATTACAATACAAATATTTTTCCTAGTCTGTGGCTCATATTGTAACTTTTTTTATATTGTAGATTTTTAATGGTGACCTTTTTTATATGGAATTTTTATTTTTTTTATTTATTTTTTTATATGGAATTTTTATTTTTTAAAAAATTTTTTGAGTATAGTTGACACATAAAGTTACATTAGTTTCAAGTGTACAACAGAGTGATTCAACTTCTCTATAGGTTATGTTATGCTCACCACAAGTATAGTTCTCAATTGTCCCTATACAATGCTATTACAATATCATTGACTATATTCCCTGTGCTGTGCCTTTTATTCCCTTGATTTATTCATCCCATAACTGGAGGCCTGTATCTTCCACTCCCCTTCACCCATTTTGCCCATCCTCCCATCCCCTTCCTTCTGGCAATCATCAGTTTGTTTTCTGTATTACTAAGCCTGATTCTGCTTTTTATTTGTTTATTCATTTGTTTTTTAGATTACATATGAGTGAAAACATATGGTATTTGCCTTTCTCTGTCTGACTTATTTCACTTCGCATAATACCCTCTCTGTCCATTCATGTTGCCACAAGTGGCAAGATTGCATCCTTTTTTAAGGTTGCATAATATTCCATTATTCCTATGGAAATTTTATATTAAACTATCATCAAATATCAATGTTTCTCTCTAAGGTTTGTGCCTTTAGTGTTGAATTTAAGAAATCCCTTCCTGTGTCTCCTAGAGTCTGTTGTATTTGTTTTTAAAAAGTTTTTTTAACATCTCCCTTTACATTTTTAGACCACTGGAATTTGTTTTATGTGTGTGATGTGAGATGTAGTTTTTAAATTTTTAACCTGGAAAAACATTTATCCCAGCACAACTTTTTTTTTAAAGATTTTATTTATTTGACAGACAGAGATCACAAGTAGGCAGAGAGGCAGGCAGAGAGGAGAGGAGGAAGCAGGCTCCCCAATGAGCAGAGAGCCCGATGTGGGGCTGGATCCCAGGACCCTGGGATCATGACCTGAGCTGAAGGCAGAGGCTTTAACCCACTGAGCCACCCAGGTGCCCCCCAGCACAACTTTTTGAATAATCTGTTTTTTTCACCACTGAATTGCAATTCTATCTCTTTTATATGCCAAGTTTCTATATATATGTGAGACAGCTTCTTGACTTTCTAATCTGTTCTGCTTGTCTGTTTGTACATTGCTATACCAATACCCCATTTAAAATATATTATTCTTTTTAAGTCTTAAAATCTGATAGTGTAAGATTCCTTCTTCTTATACAAGATCATTTAGTCTATTCTTAACTCTTTGTTCTTAATTCCAATTGGAATTTTGATTGGAATTGCAATGAATTAGCAAGTCAATTTGAGGAGAACTGACATCTATATATAATTTCCATCCATGAATATGATGCATTCATTTATCCAAGTCTTCCCTTATTCCCTCAATAGAGTTTATTGTCTTCATAAAGATCTTTGACATAACTTTTATTATATTTATTCCCCAGATACCATAGAGTTTTGAAATTTATGGTGAATTTCTTCTAAAAAAATCTAAAAATTAATTTTGCATTTTTAAAATTGGTTGCTATTACTGAATAAGAATGTGTTACTGGGACACCTGGGTGGCTCAGTTGGTTAAGCAGCTGCCTTCGGCTCAGGTCATGATCCCAGAGTCCTGGGATTGAGTCCCACATCGGGCTCCTTGCTCGGCAGGGAGCCTGCTTCTCCCTCTGCCTCTGCCTACCACTCTGTCTGCCTGTGCTTGCTCTCTCTCTCTCTCTCTCTCTGACAAATAAGTAAATAAAATCTTTAAAAAAAAAAAAGAATGTGTTACTGAATCCGACAGTTTTGCTGAACTCTCTTGGTTTTAATAGTTTTTAGCTTTTTGTGGACTTTTAATGAGTTATTTTGTTTAAGAATAATTATTGTATTGCTTCTTCCTTTCCAATTCTAAAAGATATTAGTTATTTCCCTATCTTATTGCTTTGTCCATGACCTCTAATACAGTAATACATAACAGTGGTGATAGAATATCCTTGGTAAAATTATCTTTGTCTTCATCCTTTGATGAGAATGCTTTTAAAATTTCACAGTGATCTTTCATATAGGTGTTTGGGAGAGACCCATTTTTTGTGTGTTTAAATTCCCTTCTTTTCCTATTCCAAGCAGTACTTCATGGTCTAAGTCTCTTCAGTTCTAGTTGCTATCAAAACATATCCATCGTATATTGTATGCGTAGGGCCTTTGAAAGTCACTGGTTTGTACGAGACTTTAAAGTGTGAGTTAGTGTCAGTATAGCTAATGGTTGAGAGAGGTTTTTGACTTGCATCATCTGGATTTGAATCCAACTCTGTCATGTACTAGCTGGGCAAGTCAATTAACTAATTAACCTTATTAAGCCTCAGATTCCTCATGTGCATATAGGCCATAATAATAATATCCACTTTAGATTCATTCATTGAACAAATATTGATTGAGTCATTCATGTTTCAAGCATTGGGGACATACTAGTGAATAAAAAAGTAAAAATTCATGCTCTCACAGAATTTATAAAGTTGTAGTGATGATTTTTTTTAAAAGATTTTATTTATTTATTTGACAGACAGATCACAAGTAGGCAGAGAGGCAGGCAGAGAGAGAGAGGAGGAAGCAGGCTCCCTGTTGAGCAGAGAGCCCGATGTGTGGCTCGATCCCAGGACCCTGAGATCATGACCTGAGCCGAAGGCAGAGGCTTTAACCCACTGAGCCACCCAGGCGCCCCAAGTTGTAATGATGATTAAGGGAGATAATGGTCCCTGGTATTTGGCACGGTATCTAGCACATAATAAATTCTCAATAATTGTTACTATTTGCTGTTATCATGATTCTTTTTCTTTATTAAAATACTGAGTTTATTTTATATGTATATTTTTGTCTCCCCACCATTTCCATTTGTCTGACCACCACTACTACTATGTCCTATCATAACATTCCATACATACTTAAAACCAAGCAAAGGTGGAGTTCCATCTTTAAAAACTAAACAGGCAGTTTGGACAACACATTCTTTGCAATGGAACTTGCCTATTTATCAGACATGGTAGGGAAAGTTCTCACTCTGCATTATAAAAAGGACAGCTAGATATCAACTGTTACAGAAATGAAATACGATGGAAAATTTTAACAAACTGTTTAAACTGTTTTCCTAAAGAGACTCCCTCTACTGCCAGAGAAAAAAATATGGAACGCTTCACGAATTTCATGTTAAAAAATATGGAACGCTTCACGAATTTCATGTTAATCTTCTCTATATTGTTCTGATTTTAGTATATGTGCTGCTGAAGTGAGTACCGTTATCATGATTCTTATTATTCTCCTGAAGGATCTTGTAGCATAAAGCATCTAGGTTTGTTTATCCACTCAATAAATATTTATTTTGCCCCTATGACATGCTAGACACTTTGCTAAGAGCTAGGGGTAAAGAATTTTGGGGAACTGTCTTCTCTTGGCCCAAGTTCTAAGAAATCAAAATATTAAAGGACTGCTTCAGAAGAAAATTTAGGGCTTTTCCTATCTGCCTGGAAGAATTTGTGGCTTCATCTGACACTTGAGGAAGATTTTGTTTTTATGGTTTTTCTTAAACACCATGCTTTCTGCTGTTCAGGAGTTATTAAAAGTCATCAGCTCTGCATGGCATGCAATAGTCTTGTATTTTTGCAGTATACATTTGCCTGATTCAGGCTGATCACATAGTTTATAGTTTTATGAGAGGATTTAGATGTATCTATAAGATACAAAGCTTTAATTCAGGGAAATATTAGAAAGATCTTCCTCTTGTAATTTGTTACTATTTTCTTATATTTAGTCATTCAATAAATATATATAGAACACCTAAAAAATAAAAAATAAAAAACTGTTATTGAAATTCTCAAATACTTTCTATATTTCTATCTATATTTGAAGTCCTCAAATATAGAAAGAATAATGAGATGAGCAACCATGTGCTATTGTTTGTTTAGTTTCAACAATTATCAGTGCAGAGTCACTCTTGTTTCATATGTATCTCCATCCACCCTCCCCCATTATTTTGGGTTTGTTTTTTAAGATTATCTGTCTATCTGAGCGAAAGAAAGAGAGAGTGAGAGAGAGAGAGAGGGAGCGCGCGCAGTGGGAGAGGGAGAGTGAAAGGGAGTGAAAAGGAGAGAATCCCAAGCTGAGCTTGATGTGGGGCTTAATCCCAGGGCCCTGAGATCATGACCTGAGCTGAAACCAAGAATCAGATGCTTAACAAACTGAGCTACCCAGGCACCCCTGTTTTTTTTTCCTTTAAGATTTTATTTTTAAGAAATCTCCACACCCAACATGAGGCTCGAACTCACCATCCCAAGATCAAGAGTTGCAGGCTCCACCAACTGAGCCAGCCAGGCACCCCTCCCCGACTATTTCGATGTAACTGCCAGACCATTCACTTCATCTGTAACTAGTTCAGTGCATAGAAACAGTTGTCTTCATCACCTCTGCACTGCCTTACTATGACATTCATTATTTCCAGCCTATATTCCCATGTAGAAGGGATTGTCTCCAGATCAAGAAAATTGAGATAGGCCTAGGAAAATCAGCTACTTAGAACCTCTTTTTCCAGTTCTGTAGTAGCTAAGGTAGAGGAAGGAAAGTTCAGAGCTTTTGATAACCTCTTGGAAAACAGAATTCCAGCAAACATGGACAAATATGAAGCATTTTAATTACCAAGACAGGGGGTAAAAATGTCTTGCCAATGAAATGGGCATAGAATTTTTTTTCCAAAAGGAACTTTAATTTAAAGGAAGAAATTGTGTTTTGTGTTTCAGTGGATGGCAATGTTTTTAAGCTATCTCAACTTCATTTATGTGGTTTAGAGCAAGGAACACAAGTTCACTGTCTTACTTTTGCCTTTCATCCCTTCTTTCAGTCTCTCTCAGAACTAGAGTAAATGGCTAATTCAGTTAGGGCAGGGGTCCTCAAACTTCAGTAAAGGGCCAGATAGTAAATATTTTAGGCTTTGTGGGCTATAAGTGCTCTGTCGTAACTGCTCAACTTATCATGCAAAAGCAGCCACAGACTCTGAGTTACAATAAAATTCTATTAATAAATACTGAAATCTGAATTTCACATAATCTTCATGGGTCATGAATTAATCTTTTTTTGATTTCTTTTTAAAAAATGTACAAACCACTCAGCTCTCAGGTCATACAAAAACAGGAGATGAGCTAGATTTGTCCTGCAAGTGACAATTTGATGACCCTGGATTCAGGTTTCAGAAGAGATGGGAGAAATACCACATTTATTTAACAATTCACAAAACATTTTCACACGTATTATTTAATTTGATTTTTAGGACAACTTTATGAAGTAGATATTTTCATCTTCTCATTTTACAGATAAGAAAACTGAGGCTCAAAGATTAGCCTAAAGCTGTGGCTCTCAACCCTGGCTGGGGGGCTTTTAAAGAATATCGAGCTCCACCCCTAGACATTCTAATTTATCTGGTCCAGGACCATAGCTCTCAAGTGGGGCAATCTTGCTCCTCCTCTGCTAAAGGACATTTGCCAATGTCTAGAGATAATATTGGTTGTAATGACTGAGGGGGAGGTG
The DNA here is from genome assembly GCF_922984935.1 of Meles meles. NCBI lineage: Eukaryota > Metazoa > Chordata > Mammalia > Carnivora > Mustelidae > Meles > Meles meles. The sequence goes on along the minus strand of NC_060087.1, from coordinate 105,091,461 downwards.
AACTGACATGTAGTGGGTAGAGTCCAGTGATGCTTTGAAACATCCTACAATGCACAGAACAGCTCTTCACTGCAAAGAATTATCTGACCATAATGTCAAGAGTGCCAAAGTAGAGAACCCTGGTCTTGGGCAAGGCCCAGCCATTGATCTGTACGAAAAGATCACCAAGTGAGTTTCTGGGTGGTAGTTTGTTATCTATTCTCATCTGTGGGATGAAGGCTGTGTGAGAACTTGGATACAACAGACAATTCTGAATTTTCAAGAAAATACGATTCTAGCTCTTCACTGACAAGTTTTTTTCTTGAGCTGCTAATAAGATGCTAAATGTGTGGGTTTGAAGCCACCCCTCCTTTGTTTTATCTTGCCCACTCTATGGAGTAGTATTAAGGACAAGAAAGGCTTAGATAAGCCTTTCTTTGGTAACAGAAAGGTTTGCAAGAAACAGAACTTATGTATTTACTTGAAAAGATCCTGCTCTAAAACACGTGGGAATCTGATTGGCGTATGGAAGACCGCATGTCTTCCAGAAGGGTGACACTAATTGGAACTTTCAAAGGGACATTCACATGTGTGAAGGCCTGAGAGGTATGATTCTGGAGAAGGAAAATGTAGAAAATGTAACTTTTTCCAGTTCAGGCTAATGAGGTGACATGGAGCCCGGGAATGTTAGTGAAAGTTGATTAGGGCATACAGAAGTCTCTCAGGAGAGATACTAGAAAGATTTATAATGCAAGGATTCAAAACAGCTTAATGCAAAGGGAGAAAGAAAACATTGTGTGGGCCAGTGTTTCTCACAATGTCGTCCTTGAATCATTTACGAAACTACTGTCTGGGTTATTTGTTTAAAATACAGAGTTTTCAGGCCCCACCAAGATCTTTTGAATCAAGACCATTGTGGGGGCCCCAGAATCTGCATGTTTAGCAGGCTCTCTAAGTCGTTTTATTTTTTTCCTCTTCCGAGTGTTTCTTATGTATACTGAAGTTTAAGATGCTCTGGTATAAGCAGAACTTTGGTTTTAAACGGAGGATGGTTAAGATGACAGTGTAGTTTGAAACAGAGATTTCCCTTGCCTTAAGAAAGAATGTCTTCCCAAGAAGTTGTGTTAATGGAGGTTTTCTACATTTACATTCATTGTAATTGCACCAGTGAGACTCCTTATTACTCAAAGGAGGCCAATGGTTTAGACTTTCATAGTGAAAGTTCACATTCAACTGATATTTTAAAACATTTTGGGGTTCTTGAATCTCTGTATTGTATACCTGAAACTGATATAACACTATATGTTAACTAACTGGAATTAAAATAAAAACTTTAAAAAATGAGGGGATCTAATCTGTTATTATCGATATCAGTCAGCTATCTAAAACAAAATGCAGTCATCTAAAATATCCACTCTATACTTATTTCTGTGATCCTTTTTTAAAAAAAAGATTTTGGGGGCGCCTGGGTGGCTCAGCGGGTTAAAGCCTCTGCCTTCGGCTCAGGTCATGATCCCGGGGTGCTGGGATCGAGCCCCGCATCGGGCTCTTTGCTTAGCTGGGAGCCTGCTTCCTCCTCTCTCTCTGCCTGCCTCTCTGCCTACTTGTAATCTCTATCTGTCAAATGAATAAATCTTAAAAAAAAAAAAAGATTTTGTTTATTTATTTGAGAGCATGAGAGGGGGAAGTTTAGAGGGAGAAGCAGACTCCCCGCAGAGCTGGGAACCCGATGCGGGACTCGATGCTGGGACTCTGGGATCATGACCTGAGCCAAAGGCACTGGCTTAACCAACTGAGTCACTCAGGTGCCCCCTGTTTCTGTGATCCTTTAGCACTTTGCCTTTCACAAAAACATTTCGTTTCAATTTTAAGCTTAGAAAATAGAGCAAATTAGGTTTAATTAAATTTGACAACCATGATAACATGCTTGTTATGATTATATAAATGAGATTTTTGTGGCTTCCATATCTGTTGCATCTCATGTTCAAACAAAGATCTCACATTGGAGCAGAAATATGCTGATTAGATGAATGACATTAAGTACAAAATTGTATTGTGCTGGGTGCATTTGAATTTTACACAAAGAGCAGTCTCAGAGTCTGATTATCCAAGTCTCTGATTGCTTTGTCATTCACAGTTTTGATAAATGGTTTAATCATTTAATGAGTTGATAATTTGCTATTGAGTCAACAAAATATCAAGTTGCAAACCTTACTTATGAAAATCTGAAGTCTAGTTGGATGTTCATCCGTTGCATTATTTAATAGTGTATGTATAATTGTTCTAATTTTTTCTACTGTCCTTAATCACTTCCACTTGATTTGATAAGGCTCTCAGAGGCTTTCTGTAAGATTTTCATTTTGACAGGATGATGATAATACATGGCACATTGAGAATTATAGTAACTCGAATAGAGGAGAATAATGGCTTTATAGTGTGGAAATGTGGAGCCCCTATTTAGAAAATCAGATTGGTGGATAAATGAAATGCTTTCCCAGTTTATTTCCAAATTATCTGTTCAATGAGGCCCATGTCAATCCACAGTGTTTTCAGCGTAAAGGAGTCCAGAAGAGTATAGGATTTCAGAACTAAAGACTGTAGAGCTGGAAAGAACTTAGGATTTCTCAAGCTCAGATATCTAAAAGGGCCAGGCACTTAACACAAATGAGTGATGTGCAGCAAACTGCAATATAAATGGGGGCCCCCTCCCTTTGTTGATTGTGGAAATGTGGACTCAGTGAATATAAATATTCTGATTTTTCAAGAGGTGCCCAAATCTGGTTTTCCCTTTTCATCCTCCTGCTGTGTTGCTCCCAGGACCTGAGACCCCTCTTCTTAGTCACAGGTGGTTGGACCAGGGACAGATGCCTGTCTTTGAGGGATGCTGCTTACCCGTAGTCTGGCAGTCAACTCTTGTGGCCCAGGCTTAAGATGAACAGGGACAGATTATTACCTCAGGAAGTTTGATTCATGACACAAAGGAAATTTACCAGTTGGTAGCAGAACAGAAAGGAGTAGACAGAGAAACTAGAGCCAAGTCATATTAATTGCAGAGCTCTTTACACAAGGTCATGTACTTCCACAACTGAGGTCCTTAGAATCTAAACCCACCCACCATCTAGGTCCCCATGTTAGGTAGGGTGTTTTATTTTAACAGTGATCTAAGCCAAAGGGAAATGGACATACTGTATTTGGAAATGTGTATGTGCAACATCGGGTTAACTGGGGATAAGAACCATTCTATGAATTAAATGAGAACATGTGAGAGAGTCTGCGTTAGTACCCAACACATAGTAGGTATTTAGTCTACCTTCCTGGCTCCCTTCTTCTCTCCTCCCCTACTACCTATGTACTGATATGTTGCTGGCCTCAGTCAAGGGCACGATACCAGTATCTATGACTCAGACCAATGATGGATAGTGTTTTCCTATTTGTGTCTGTAACTCATATTTTTCCAGACTCAGGTCTTGGTGGGAATTGGTAAAATACCCTGGCTGCCTGTATCTGTCAGAAGATGCTCTAGAGATTTTCAGTAGGAATGGATTTAGGAAAATTAGATTAAAACTAAAAATCTTTGGAAGGATTGGAAGAGTGTGCTCTAGGTTAGGCCTGAAGGAATGGCTCCCAGAATCTTATAGAGCTGATCCACCAGTTGGCTATTACCTCTGATACCACCACTGGAAGGCTCGGTTCAAGCACCATGGATATGGCCTGGGGGACAGAAGCTGGAATTAGAAAATGCCTCTGTCACTGATGGGAACTGCCTCTTGACACCAAGAAGCTAGAGACTAGAGGCTGGTACACTGCTATAGACCATTCTCATGACTATCAGGGTAAAGGATCCCAAAAGGCAAGGAAGGTGGCCTTGGCTTCACTTCTACTTTCTAAATCTCACATAAAATGCACATAATTGGTAGAAACTATTTCACATCCAGAATTCTAGCTAGAAAAGTCGGTGAAATATTTAATGCAATCTCTATCAAAATACCAACAGCAATTTTTTCACAGAGCTAGAACAAACAATCCTAAAATTTGTATGGAACCACAGAAGACCCCAATTAGCCAAAGCACTCCTGAAAAATAAAAACAAAACTGGAGGCATCACAATTCTGGACTTCAAGTTGTATAACAAAACTGTAATAACCAAAAGAGTATGGTACTGGAACAAAAATAGACACAAGGATCTGTGGAACAGAATAGAAAATGCAGAAATAAACCCACAATTATATGGTTGATTAATCTTTGGCAATGGAGGCAAGAATATGCAATGGGAAAAAGTCTCTTCAACACATAGTGTTGGGAAAACCGGATAGCAACATGAAGAAGAATGAAACTGGACCACTTTCTTACACCATACACAAAAATAAACTCAAAATGAATTAAAGACATAAATGTGAGATCTGGAACCATAAAAATCCTAGAAGAGAGAACAGGCAGTAATTTCTCTGACATTAATCATAGCATCTTTCTAGATATGTCTCTTGAGGTAAAGGAAACAAAAGAAAAATAAACAATGGGGACTACAACAAAATAAAAAGCTTCTGCACAACAAAGGAAACAACCAACAAAACTAAAAGACAACCTATTGAACGGGAGAATATATTTGCAAATGACATATCCACTAAAGGGTTAGTATCCAAAATATATTATAGAACATATACAACTCTATACCAAAGAAAACCAAATAATCCAATTAAATGGGCAGAAGACATGAACAGACATTTCTCCAAAGAAGACATACAGGTGGCCTGCAGACATATGGAAAGATGCTCAAGATCATGCATCATCAGGAAAATACAAATCAAAACCATAATGAGATATCACCTCACATCTTTCAGAATGGCTAAAATAAAAAACTCAAGAAACAACAAATGTTGGTGAGGATGTGGAGAAAAAGGAACCCTTATGCACTATTGGTGGGAATTCAAACTGGTACAGCCACTGTGGAAGACAGTATGGAGGTTCCTCAAAAAATTTAAAATAGATCTACCCTATGATCCAATAATTGCATTACTGGGTATTTACCCAAAGAATATGAGAACACTAATTTGAAGTGTTAATGAAATGAATATGAAAAAACTAATTCTGTTTATTGAAGCATTATTTACAATGGCCTAACTATGGAAGCAGCCCAAGTGTCCATCAGTAGATGAATGGATAAAGAAGATGTGGTATATATATAATATATATTACAGGGGCACCTGGGTGGCTCAGTAGGTTAAGCCTCTGCCTTCGGCTCAGGTCATGATCTCAGGGTCCTGGGATCGAGCCCTGCATCAGAATCTCTGCTAAACAGGGAGCCTGCTTCCCTCTTCTCTCTGCCTGCCTCTCTGCCTACTTGTAATCTCTCTTTCTGTCAAATAAAGAAATAAAATCTTAAAATATATATATATATATTATATTATTCATCCACAAAAAAAAAGAATGAAACTGGGGCACCTGGGTGGCTCAGTTGGTTAAGCATCTGCCTTTGGCTTAGGTCATGATCCCAGGGTCCTGGGATGGGGCCCTGGTGTCAGACTCCCTGCTCAGTATGGAGTCTGTTTTCCCTCTTCCTTTGCCCCTCCCCCTCTTCGTCCTCTCTTGCTCTCTCTCAAATAAATAAATAAGCTTTTATTTATAATAATAAATATATTTTTATATATTTATTTATATTTATATATTATGTATTTATTTATAAATAAAAGCTTTTATTTATTTGAGAGAGAGCAAGAGAGATAGACAGCAAGAGAGGGAACACAAGCCAGGAGAGAGGGAGAAGCAGGCTTCCCACTGAGCAGGGAGCCACATGATCAGGGATCATGACCTGAGCTGAAGGCAGAACCTTAACGACTGAGCCACCCAGGTGCTCCATAAATAAATAGAATCTGTAAAAAGAGAATGAAATCTTGCCGTTTGCAACAACATGGATGGATCTGGAGAATATAATGCTAATCAAAATAAGCCAGTCAGAGAAAGACACATACCATATGATTCCACTTATATGTGGAATTTAAGAAATAAAACAGTAAAACCAAAGTGACAAACCAAAAAGCAGACTCTTAGCTATAGAGAACAAACCGATGGTTATCAGAAGGGAGGTGGGTGGGGGATGGGTGAACTAGGTGGAGATTAAGAGTACATGCATCTTTTTTTTTGCAGGGGGCTGGTGGTGGTGTAAGTGTAACTTTTTTTTTTGACAGGGTTTTATTAGTTTCAGGTGTGTAATATAGTGATTCAACAATTCCATGTATCAGCTGGTGAAGAGTATACTTACCTTGAGCATTGAGTAATATATGGAGCTGTTAATCACTATATTGTACACCTGAACTAATATAACACCGTATGTTAACTACATTGGAATTAAAATTTAAAAAAAGAAAAAAATAACTAGTAGGAAAATAAGAAACATTATAGTGAAAAAAAAGTCTATCAAATGTAGTTTCAGTTTTCCAGTCTTTGCACAGAAGGCACAGAAGGCAAACTAGAAGCCATTGGGAATAAAGGATGAATTAGGCAACTGGGGATTTTGGAGGGGAGGGAGGAGGGGGATAGTTGAGCCTGGTGGTGGGTATTAAGGAGGGCACATATTGCATGGAGCACTGGGTGTGGTGCATAAACAATGAATGCTGGAACACTGAAAAGAAATAAAACAAAATGGATATAAAAAGGATGAATGAGCCAATCCACAGTGTCTACAACACTGTCCTACCACATTAGCTAGTGAAGGCTGTCAGAATCCCCTTGTGTTGGGCCTGTCATCCTGTACCATCTAAATTCTAAGCTACTGTAAATCCCAGTCATGTTGATACTTTTGATAAAACACATTTGTCATTTTGTGCCTATCCTTTACCTATCCCCATCTCACTGAGGTTCTGTATTTTCTGCAGGGATGAGGGTTGGTGGGCTAGGGATGTACAAATGCCACTCTTGTGGTCACTGGGGACTTTCTCAGTTCAGTGTAAGGTCTCCTGGGTACAGTAAGTTTCACAGGTCTTTACTTTCGTGCTTCTTGAGACAGCGGAGACCAACTGAAAAATACATTTCTTTGTTAGTTTTGCAATGCCATGACCCTGCATTTTATGAGATTAAAGTTTTGGACGCCACTTACAGCTTTTTAAAAACTGTTCTATACTCGCTTCTTGGTTTTATATTCTTCGTGGAAGTCTTTAGTATGCTCTGGGGTTTGAGATAATGCTTTCAGTGCATTTAAACAGGAGAAGGGGCAGGAATTATTATATCTGTGTTTAAAGACATTATCTCTGGCAGGACTATAGTGTTAGCACGCGTCCTTTCGGATATAGTGCTCATCTATTGGGGTATGTATCAGTCAAGGTCCCAGCTAGGAATAGTTGGCACAATTTGAGTAATTTGACAAGAATTTAATTAAAGATACAGGAAGGTTTAGGGAATCAGTAAAAGAGAGTACAGGACTTCAGGGCTAGCGACAGTGGATGAATGATTACATCTGCTGCCTAAAAGGGTGAGTAGGGGAAGCTGTGAGTGGTCACTAGACTATGAGGAGGGTAGCTATGTGGAAAGATCCTCTTAATGGCAGCTTGTGGCCTTCCTTAGTTCCCACAAGGAGAGAGCTGGAGGAATAATACTCTTTCACCATCCTCCAAATTCCTACTGGTGCTCTCCATTGGCCAAACCCAAACAGAAGTCAGAAGGCAAAGAAGCCCATTGACTAGGTCCATACAGGTCAGTTTTCTGAGGCAAAGAGCATGGTAGAGAAGGTTAGAGATGGAGTTGATGGGCAAATGGGAGACATCCAGCACAGGTGGGATGGAAGCCATTGTCTGAGTGAACCTCATAGAAGTGACACAGCCCTGGAGGCCCACATTCTTTCTCTTGGCTCTAAATTTGTACCTCTGCATCTTTGAGAAGGCTCACTTTTCTTACTCCTATGTCTACTGATGTGAGTTTGTAAGCATGTGAGTGTATATATCAGTTGCACCAGATAACATGGGTGTCCTTTTTTGTGAAATGTCCAGCTGCTACAAGTAAGGGAAGAGGTGGATTGATGCAACAGAATAAGAAACCTAGAAACAGACACTATCATAAATCAGTGCTTAATGGCCACTTAAGAAGGTGGCAAAAAAGGGGAGAAATTGTCATTTCTTCTAGTTAATGATTGTACCACCATTATTCAATAAAGTTATAGTCTGACCTCACACTTCAAAATAAATTCCATATGGATTAAATAGTTAAAATATAAATAACAAAATCAGAGATCTAGAGGAAAAAATATAAATATAATTTAGGAGAAGGGAAGGCCTTTTAAAACGTGGCACCAAAGTCAGAAACCATAAAGGAAAGGATAGACTTGAATGTATAAAAATCAAACTTCTATATGCCAAAGAAATAGAAAGACAATAACATGCTGAGAAAACTTATGACATATGACAAAGGGTTAACCCATAAAGTGTTTATAAATCAATAAAGAAGATAAACATTCCAATAGGAAAAAAATAAAACCAGACAAAAGACATGGACAGGCAATTTACAAAGGAAGAAATACAACCAACCAATGAAAAAATGAAAACAATTCAAATTCACTGATACTAAAAAAATGAATATGAAACAAAAACACCACGCCATTTCACAGTTTTCCCCATTTTTTTTTTTTTGCCTGTCAATGGCAAAGAATAAAAGTAGCAATAATACCCAGTATTGACTGGGGCGTGAGGAAATAAACACTTCCAAATACAGCTGTTGGGAAAATAAATTGGTATAATCTTTCTGGAGGGTAATTTGGCATTATGTTTCACAAATATTACATGTGCATGCTCTTTAACTGAGTTGTCACAATCTTAGGAATTAGTCCTAAGGAAATAATCAGATATGCTATTTGGAAGGAAACTCCTACGACATAATTTTACAATGTTGAAAATTTAGAAGCTGTCTGAATGCTTTAACAATATGGAATTGGCAATTATGATACATCCATAAGTGAATCACAGTACATCCTTATGTTGGAATACTATTCGGCCATTAAAAATAATGTTTTACAGGGTCTTCTGAGTGGCTCAGTCATTGAGAATCTGCTTTCAGCTGGGGTCATGGTCCCAGGGTCCTGGGATCGAGCCCCACATCTGGCTCCCTGATCCGTGGGAAGCCAGCTTCTCTCTCTCCCACACCCCCTGCTTGTGTTCCCTCTCTTGCTGTCTCTCTCTCTCTGTCAAATTAAAAAAATAATAATGTTCTATAAGGATGACATGGAATATGCACATGATATGCCACTAAGTGGAAAAAGCAGGAATTGAATCTATGTGTATTGAGTGACAATATTTTATTATTCATAGAAAGACAGGAGGGAAATAAAATATTAATGAGGGTTGTTTCTGGGTGGTAAGGTTGTGGATGATTTTAATGTTTGTGCCTTTCAGATCTTTATTCCCCATTTTCTTTTGCATTAAGGAAGTATTCTCTAGGAAAAAATATTAGAAATCACAATTCCAGTGTAAACTCTTTTGGTTTGTTCTTTTGTCTATAAAGGCAACTGACTGAGGGTAAATAATTTGTGTTAGTAGTGGTCTTGGGCCAAGTCCAAATTCCGTTAGGCCTATGCTAAATTTCCACAAACAATAGCAAGGGTGGATGAGATTGTGGGGTAGTTTAAATAGGAAAGTTGCTGGGAAACTCACCTTACTCAATTCTGCAGCACAGACAAGTGCTTTTCCTGACACTTGCTTTTCAACCTTCAGTGGCCACTGAATGTCACTGTGGTTCCAAGGAAATGCAATGAAAATGAGACTTTTTGGTCCTGGTAATGACTATGGAGATTGGGGCAGGAAAAATAAATAGGCCAAGCAGCCCCAGAATTCTCTAGAGGCCTGCACAATGCCTGCAGCCTCCTATTTCTACTAACAGTACATTGGGGTTGATAAATGACAATGAGAACAAAGTGTTTGAGTCAACACTTCCAACCTCTTAGATTTTCTAAGTCCCATGTAATAAGAACAAAAGCCCCAGGTTGTGATCCTGGTTCTACCAAACCCTGCCCAGATTCCTTCAGTGGACAGATGGGGAAACTGAGTTTAGAGATGGAGAACATCCTCAGGAGGCTGAAATGGTTTCCCCAATAGTCACACTAAACATCTGCTTAGAGTACCAGTAAAGAGCAAATGGACCAACTAGTGATGACTTTCCTGGAGGCAGAGGCCATGTATCATTTCTCTCCATACACTGGTGTGCAGTACAGGGTCTGGCATATAGTAAATTCTCAGGAAAGCTGGACTGGCATCCCTGACTACTACTCCTTCAATCTGGATTAGGTACTCCTCCCTAGTGATGTTGTGGTACTTGTTCTTACTTCTATCATAACACTTATGGTACTGAGTTACAATGATCCATTTACATGTTGGTTGGTTGCTTGAGGCTAGGGACTGTTTATTTTGATACAATCCTCTGCACTTAGTGCAAAAGAAAAAAGAAGTTTTTTATAATCCTTCCCTGCCCTCCCCCATCCACCATCCACCCAAGGTGGTGGATCATGGTAACTAGAAAATCCTTCCCCCCTGCCCCTCAAATGGGCTCAGTTACAAATTTGGAGAAATGAGAGTTGGTTTAGGGGTAGGAATAAGAGGTTCAGGATTTGAAAAGGTTAGTGAAGCTAGGCAGCTCTAAGTGGATGATGAAAAAATTATCCCATTGGTGGGATGGTTGGAGAGAGGCTGAGACTGGGAGACAGGTCAAAAGGGGGCCAACAAAATGTATGATGTAAATGTTTCCTCTATGGCCCTAGGATATCTTCAGTGTAATCTTCAATGCTTTGTCAATAGTTTTTTGGGGTGTGTGTGTTTGTGAAGAAGTATCAATATTGGTGGGCAAAAACAGATGCTGTCCCCTGGGAACAGCTAATCTGTTCATTACAATAGACCAACACACATGCTTCTCACTTCTATGCCTTTCCAGGAGAGCTGATTTGTCTTATTCACATAGGTCTGCTATTATTGGCTGTCCTGATGTCCCAGAGCCTCAGAGAACCAATGTGACGCTGCATAAAATCAACTCCAAATGTACACAGAGTGGTTACCTCTGTGATACTGACACCTTACCCTCTTTTTTATTTTTGTTTTTTTACTGAGGTATAATTTGCATAACATTTTATTAGTTTCAGGTATACAATGTAATAATTTGGTATTTGTGTATAGTGCAAAATGAGGACCACTGTAAGTCCAGTTAATAATCATTACCATATCTCAATGTTGTTTTAATTTGAATCTCCCTGATGGCTAGTGATGATGAACATTTTTTCATGTGTCTGATAGCCATTTGTATGTCTTCGTTGGAGAAGTGTCTCTTCATATCTTCTGCCCATTTTTTGATATGATTATCTGTTTTGTGTGTGTTGAGTTTGAGAAGTTCTTTATAGATCCTGGATATCAACCTTTTGTCTGTACTGTCATTTGCAAATATCTTCTCCCATTCCGTGGGTTGCCTTTTTGTTTTGTTGACAGTTTCCTTTGCTGTGCAGAAGCTTTTGATCTTGATGAAGTCCCAAAAGTTCATTTTCGCTTTTGTTTCCTTTGCCTTTGGAGACATATCTTGAAAGAAGTTGCTGTGGCTGATATCGAAGAGGTTACTGCCTATGTTCTCCTCTAGAATTCTGATGGATTCCTGTCTCACGTTGAGGTCTTTTATCCATTTCGAGTTTATCTTTGTGTAGGGTGTAAGAGAATGGTCGAGTTTCATTCTTCTACATATAGCTGTCCAGTTTTCCCAGCACCATTTATTGAAGAGACTGTCTTTTTTCCATTGTATATTTTTTTCTGTTTTGTCAAAGATTATTTGACCATAGAGTTGAGGGTCCATATCTGGGCTCTCCACTCTGTTCCATTGATCAATGTGTCTGTTTTTATGCCAGTACCATGCTGTCTTGGTGATCACAGCTTTGTAGTAATGCTTGAAATTGGGTAACGTGATGCCACCAGTTTTGTTTTTATTTTTCAACATTTCCTTAGCAATTCGGGGTCTCTTCTGATTCCATACAAATTTTAGGATTATTTGCTCCAGCTCTTTGAAAAATACTGGTGGAATTTTGATCGGAATGGCATTAAAAGTATAGATTGCTCTAGGCAGTATAGACATTTTAACAATGTTTATTCTTCCAATCCAAGAGCATGGAACAGTCTTCCATCTTTTTGTATCTTCTTCAATTTCTTTCATGAGTGTTCTGTAGTTCCTCGAGTACAGGTCCTTTACCTCTTTGGTAAAAATGTTCATCATCACTAGCCGTCAGGGAGATTCAAATTAAAACCACGTTGAGATACCATCTGACACCAGTTATCATGGCCAAAATTAGCAAGACAGGAAACAACATGTGTTGGAGAGGATGTGGAAAAAGGGGAACCCTCTTACACTGTTGGTGGGAATGCAAGTTAGTGCAGCCACTTTGGAGAACAGTGTGAAGATTCCTCAAGAAATTAAGAATAGAGCTTCCCTATGACCCTGCAATTGCACTGCTGGGTATTTTCCCCAAAGATACAGATGTAGTGAAAAGAAGGGCCATCTGTGCCCCAATGTTTATTGCAGCAATGGCTACGGTCGCCAAACTGTGGAAAGAACCAAGATGCCCTTCAACGGATGAATGGATAAGGAAGATGTGGTACATATACACAATGGAGTATTATGCCTCCATCAGAAAGGATGAATACCCAACTTTTGTAGCAACATGGACGGGACTGGAAGAGATTATGTTGAGTGAAATAAGTCAAGCAGAGAGAGTCAAGTATCATATGGTCTCACTTATTTGTGGAGCATAACAAATAACATGGAGGACATGGGGAGATGGAGAGGAGAGGGAGTTGAGGGAAACTGGAAGGGGAGATGAACCATGAGAGACTATGGACTCTGAAAAACAACCAGAGGGTTTTGAAGGGGCAGGGGTGGGGGGTGGGAGGTTGAGGAACCAGGTGGTGGGTAATAGGGAGGGCACGTACTGCATGGAGCACTGGGTGTGATGCCAAAAACAATGAACACTGTTATGCTGTAAATAAACAAATAAAAAAAATTAAAAAAAATAATCATTTTTTTTAAATTTTTTTTTTATTTGTTTATTTACAGCATAACAGTGTTCATTGTTTTGGCATCACACCCAGTGCTCCATGCAGTACGTGGGGCGCCTGGGTGGCTCAGTGGATTAAGCTGCTGCCTTCGGCTAGGGTCATGATCTCAGGGTCCTGGGATCAAGCCCTGCATCGGGCTCTCTGCTCCGCAGGGAGCCTGCTTCCTCCTCTCTCTGCCTGCCTCTCTGCCTACTTGTGATCTCTCTCTCTACTTGTGATCTCTCTCTCTGTCAAATGAATAAATAAAATCTTTTAAAAAAATAATCATTACCATACATAGTCACAAAAATTTTTTTCTATTAACCTTGGTCACCAATCTGTACATTACATCCTTATGACTTATTCACTTTATTTTAAATTTGTTATTATAATTTTTAGAAGTTAAAGTACAGTTGGTTTATATTATATTAGTTTCAGGTGTATAACATAGTGATTCTACATTTATATGCATTATACAATGCTCACCATTAAGTCTAGTTACCATCTGTCACCATACAAAGTTATTACAATATTATTGACTATATTCCCTATGCTGTGCTTTCCATCCCCATAACATATTTATTTTGTAACTGGAAGCTTGTATCTCCTAATCCCCTTCACCCATTTCATCCTTCTTCCCTCTGGCAACCATTAGTTCTCTGTATTTTTGAGTCTGTTTCTATTTTGTTTTGTACCTTTGTTTCATTTTTAAAATTCCACATATAAGTAAGATCAGCCAATATTTATTTTTTTCTGTCTGATTTCTTTCACTGACCATAATACCCTCTAGGTCCATCCATCATCTTGTCACAAATGGCAAGATTTCATTCTTTTGGCTAATGGCTAATATTCCATTGTGTGTGTGTATATATATCCCACATCTTTTTTCTCCATTCATCTACTGATGGATACTTATCTTGGTTATTGTACATAATGATACAAAGCCAGACAAAGACACCACAAAAAATTATAGGCCTATATTCCTGTTGAACATAAATACAAAATCCCCCCTAAATATTAGCAAACCAAATGCAACTTATACATTACCAGAAATTTGTACTTTTTGATACCTTTACATACATTTCACCTACCCCTCCCATTCCCAACCTCAGGCAACCACCAATCTGTTCTCTATATTGATGACTTGGCTTTTTGTTTGTGTTGTTGTTGTTTTAGATTCCACATATGAGATCATACAGTATTTATTTTTTTCTGTGTGACTTAGCATAATGCCCTCCATCCATGTTGTCATAAATGGCAAGATGTCATTCTTTTTTATGGTTAAATAATATTCCAGTGCATATATATACACCATATTTTCATTATCCATTCATCCGTTGGTGGACACTTGGGCTGTTTACATGTTTTGGCTATTGTGAACAATGCTGGAATAAACATAGGGATTCATGTGTCTTCTTGAATTAGCATTTTTGTTTTCTTTGGATAAATACCCAGCAGTGAAATTGCTGTATTGTATGGTAGTTCTATTTTTAACCTTTTGAGGACCCTCCATACTGTTTTCCAGAGTGCCTGTACCAGTTTGCATTCTCATCAAGAGTGCATGAGGCTTCCCTTTTCTCTACACCCTCACCAACACTTGTTATTTCTTGTCTTTTTTTAAAAAGATTTTATTTATTTATTTGACAGACAGAGATCACAAGTAGGCAGAGAGGCAGGCAGAGAGAGAGGAGGAAGCAGGCTCCTTGCTGAGCAGAGAGCCTGATGCGGGGCTCAATCCCAGGACCCTGGGATCATGACCTGAGTGGAAAGCAGAGGCTTTAAACCACTGAGCCACCCAGGCGCCCCATTATTTCTTGTCTTTTAAAAAATATTTTATTTATTATTAGAGAGAGAGAGATCATGCATGAGCAGGGGAGGAACAGAGGGAGAAGCAGACTCCCTGCCCAGCAGGGAACCCAATGTGGGGCTCCATCCCAAGACCCTGGGATCACAACCTGAGCTGAAGGTAGATGCTTAATTGACTGAGCCAACCAGGCCAGGCGCTCCTCTTGTCTTTTTGATAATAACTATTCCAATAGGTGTGAGGCGATGTCTTTTTTTAAATATTTTATTTATTTATTTGACAGAGAGAGAGGTCACAAGTAGGCAGAGAGGTAGGCAGAGAGAGAGGGAGAAACAGGCTCCCCACTGAGCAGAGAGCCCGATGCGGGGCTCGATGTGGGGCTCGATTCGAGGACCCTGAGATCATGACCTGAGCCAAGGCAGAGGCTTAAACCACTGAGCCACCCAGGCGCCCTGTGAGGCGATGTCTTATTGTGGTTTTGAATTGCATTTCCTTGATAACTAGTGATGTTGAGCATTTTTTTTATGCACCTGTTGGCTATTTGTGTATTTCCTTTGGAACACTGTCTGTTCAGGTCCTTTGCCCATTTTTAAATTGGGTTATTTATTTTTTGCTATTGAGTGTATGAGTTTTTTGTATATTTTAAACATGAACACCTTATCAGATATGTAATTTGCATATAGCCAGTTACCTTACTCATTAGTCATTGCTTTATGGGCAAAGAAAAGGCGGGGAGAGATTTACCCTGAACTGTGGGTCCCATTATTCCCTTCCCTGGACACTCTCTTGTCTGTTCTCCAGATTATCCTGTTTCCTATCTGAACCACCTCTCTTGCATCCTCTCTCTCATTCTCTTACAGACCTATTCTCTGTTGTTTCCAGACCACATCTCTTTCTAAGGCTGAGGGTCCTGTAGACATCCTTGACTTCTCTCTTTCTTTTCGTCTTCATCCAATTCATCAGCAAATCCTTTGGTTCTACTTTGAAATACATCCAGGATCTGACCTCTTCTCACCCTCTCTATTGCTACCACCCTGGTCCAAGCAATCATCTTCTGTCTCCCTGGGAATCTTACAGTCATCTTGTAAATACTCTCCCTGCTCTTACCCTTGTCTTGTACAGTCTGTTTTTTCTTTCTTCTTTCTTTCTTTCTACAGTCTGTTCTTAACATAGCAGCTGGGAGATGCTTTCAAAACTGAAGTCAAATCATATAACTTCTGTGATTGCATGCCTCAACAGTTTCTTATTTCTCCCAGTAGAAACCAAAGTCCTTGAGGGGATCCATGACCTCACTGACTTCATCTCCTATTACTCTTGTCTATGACTGCTCACTGCACTCTAGCTACAGTGACTTCTTTGCTGCTTCTCAAACACACCAGGCATGCTCTCACTGTAGGGTCTTTGCTTACTATTATTCCCACTGCCTGCCATGATCTTTACCTAGCCTACAGATATCATTCATCATCTAAAGGTCTCTGCTTCAATGCTGATTACAATGGCTTTTGTGCAAGTTGTTTCCTTGGGAATGTGACCTAAGGAAGCAGGAGTGGGGCAAGGAAATCGAAACAGGGACAGAGGGAGGGCCAATATAAAGATCAGTTATGGAGTTGGCCACAGCTGAGTGTTTTCTTGGTTCTGCTAGATATCTGAGAGAATGTCTACTAAGTGTATCAGCACCATTTTCTGGGGGTTAAAAAGGGAAAAACATTTATCTACCAGCTCCCCATCTCCCATGTACGACCAACTACATAATTTGTAGGACCCAGTACAAAGCAAAAATGCAGGGCCCCTTGTTCTGGGAAGATCAGAGAAAGAACTCTTGACAACATTACTAATTCTCTCTTTTTGCCTCCATGGCTCCTCTTTGTCCCTATGCCAAAGGGGCTAGGGAATGGTTCAAGCACTCCTAAGCACGATCTGTACCTTCTCCTGGGGTCATGGCATTAATATTTTGGGGGGATGAACAATGGAGTTTCTCATTCTTATTCTTCTTCATATATGTGAATTTGCCCAGACTGCTACCTTCCTTTAGTGTGTAGCTGAGGTTGGGTGATGGGTGCTGACTTGAACAGTGACATGCTAGCATAGACCTTGTGCTGGCAACAGCTCTTCCTCCCAGTACTTGTTTTTTTTTTTTAAATATTTTTTATTTATTTGACAGAGAGAAATCACAAGCAGGCAGGGAGGCAGGCAGAGAGAGAGAGGAGGAAGCAGGCTCCCTGTGGAGGAGAGAGCCCGATGCAGGGCTCGATCCCAGGACCCTGAGATCATGACCTGAGCCGAAGGCAGAGGCTTTAACCCACTGAGCCACCCAGGCGCCCCCCAGTACTTGTTTTGAGTATGAAACAGCAAAATAGGCACAATCTTGACTTTCCATCTGTGGCAAAGACTGCCGGTTTATTATCAAAATATGTTCTTCCCTTCTTCCTAGAAACATGGTCCATGATTATACCTTCTCAGGGCCCTTGTGGAGTAGATTTAGCCATTTGACTAAGTTCTCCCCCTGCAAAATGTGAATGAAAGTGATAGGTTCCACCTCCAGACCTAAGAAAGCAAATATGCTTCCTCTGTACTTCAACCCACAGCAACCTAACTTGAATGAAACAGATGACATCCATGAATGAAGGGATGAAGGCTCAGCCCCACAAAGGAAACCAGAGCCTTAAATGATCACAGGTCAGATAGAGCTGCCTTGTTTACCATGACTTATGTACTTACATCACAAATAGTATGAGAGATATATATCAATTTCTTTTTAAAAAAAAATTCTTATATTGTTAGTACTGTTTGTTAAAGTAGCTCACCATTTTGCTTTAAAACACTGTAAATGGGCTCTATATGGACAGACACCCAAATTCAAGTTAGGAATTTTTTGCTGTAGCTAAATCTTGTGCAGGTGAAGGCAAGCCTTATTATACCTGTAAACAGAGACTGAGTTGTTCCCCTGGTGGGGATGTTTGCACAGGTATAGCCATAAAGTCACTTGTCCTCCCAGGGTTGAAGGTGATCTGGCTAAGATCAGAGGTCACACTGAAGTTGGAGGGAGGCGTCCAGTCTGGCTATGGAAAGCCCAACTGGTCCATGTAAGGACGGAATCCATTAAGACCTTAGCTTCATTGACAATAAGCATGACTCAATGGAGTTAATGATCCCAGGAGAAAAAAAAAAGCCTGAGTGTATGAGCCGTTTTCTTGAAAAATAATAGCAAAAGAAAACCTTTACAATTCTAATAAAGGATCCTAGACATGGAAGAAAAAAATCACATTTTTGTCATTCTAACTAGATTTTACGGTTACTAAAGATTGTATTCTGTGGGAAATTTTGCTTGAATGGTTTATTAGAGCTTCAGATTTTCTGGAGTGAAGAAAAGTAAGATTGTCAAAGAATTGACAAACCTCAAAGACTCTTGATACAAGGTATTCTGAATCTTTATGGTCTGGACAAGCTATCCTTTCTTTAGGTGACTAGAAATGGAATCTTTTGTCTTCCTATAAAGCCATGGAAGGCCTTTGTTGATTTCATGAAAGCAGAATTGTGGGTTTAAGAAACATTAGCTGTGTCACCTCCTCGAAGACACTGAGAAATGTGCACCCTTTAAACATGAAAGAAGGAGAGTGTGAATTATTTTAGCTGCAAGTTTAAAGGGTGATCTTAGAAACATAATTCTTTGGCAAGTAAGATTTACTCTTTATAATTGGGGGATAGGCGATGAATCTGCTCAAAGAATTAAGCCTACGCAAGAATTAAATATTTATTTGTCTTCTAAAAAAGATTGAAGCAATAAATCATAAACATTTCTTTGATAAAAGTATTTGAAAACAACTTTTCATCTCTTTTAGAGGACAAGAAAATCTATCACCTGGTTAGCACCAGGTGGTATTAGTAGTTGATTGATGTCTTTTAAATAGGGAGAATGTATTTTGAATGAGTTGCAGGATGTTTGTGATATTTTTCTTGAAAGTGAGTACTGGGGCGCCTGGGTGGCTCAGTCATTAAGCATCTGCCTTGAGCTTAGGTCATGATCCCGGGGTCCTGGGATTAAGCCCCACATCAGGCTCCCAGCTCAGTGGGAAGCCTGATTCTCCCTCTTGCACTCCCCCTGCTTGTGTTCCCTCTCTTGCTGTGTCTCTCTCTGTCAAATAAATAAATAAAACTTAAAAAAAGAGAGTTCTATTCTCTCAGGTATAGGTAATCAGCATTTACATGCCATGAACTTTTTATTTCATATCTTTAGAGCCTGTGGGAGCAGTGCTGTCCGTTCATAGCTAAGTGATGGCTCAGTTAGCTTGACTTCCCAACCAGTCATCCCCAAATTTAGTGGCTTCAGGTCATAATCAGTGTATTTGCTCACAGTTCTGTTGGTCAGTTATTTGGGTTGTGCAGTTATTGTGCTGATCCTACCTGGAGTTGTTAATGCACTAACCTGAGGTCACTTAATGCAGTGAAGCAGTAGTGAGGGTAGAGCCAAAAGCAGAATGACTTCACACTTCCCTCCTACTTATATCTTATACTTATCTCATGGAAGGGTCTTCTGCTGGCAAAAGCTCACCAGAGTCTTGGAAAGAGAGTCTTGGAAATGCAGGTTTTCTGGCTTTCAGCAGTGCAAGGAAGATTATAGGTCAGGTGTGGACCCTCAGTACCCACAGACAATATCTGATGTAACTAAAGGAAGGAAGGAAGGAAGGAAGTTGAAAGGATTAATGAGACAAAATATACAAATTGTATAATAATGGTGCCTTGGTACATAGCAAACACTCACAAAATGTATAATTGTGGGTACAAATACACATACAGAATAGTCATTGTACATATATCTACCTCGCTTCTGTTAAATAGTTCTTTACAAACTAAAATATTTTTCTCTTCTTTCCCCCTCCCTGTGTTCTCTTAGACTACTTTAAGAGCTCCATATAAAATATTAAGGAGGGCACGTATTGCACAGAGCACTGTGTATGGTGCATAAACAATGAATCTTGGAACACTGAAAAAATAAAATTTAAAATAAATAAATGAATAAATATATTTTATGATTTATTTCAAAATACTTCATTTTGCTTCAGTGGCTATGAAGTGTGGGTTACCACTTGTCTATAAATTAGTCATGGAACTTTACCAAATAGGAGTATCTTTGTGACTAATTTTCCTTTTATTTCTGTGAGTTCTTTGCATTTTGTTGCTCAAATTTCAGAGTTGTGATAAATTTTGCATTAACACAAATCTTGGAGATGACAGTAGAATTGACATTTCTTCATGAAAGCAACTGCAGAACTGGGCTTTTCATCCTGCCAATCTTGGCGATCTTAGACTTGCCAATCTTAGACTTCTTTGCAGCCACCAACAAATGGTCTCCCATTTCCTGGAACTTAGACAGTTTTTCTCCTAAGGCCGAATTTTGAGGTCCATCCACTAAGGCAGTTTCTGGCTAGTGGAAGCTTCTCTGAATTTGGTGTTCCTCTGAGCATGCTCAACAGTTGACTAGTTTCACCAAGTGATGGGAAATGAATAGGAAAAGCCGATGAAATGAAAAAATGCAGGAAAGTCCTATATGGGAAACCAGGAAACATTCCACCTCACCTTCATCTAGACCGTGGACAAGTAGATATGAGTTATGACAGTATGGTCTGTGTTAGACAACCCACTCCTCTGCTCTTGTGCTCTGTCAAATACATAAACCACATTGGTTGGTTAGCTCCCCTTGGCTTTACTCTACCACATGGTTGTCCCACTTATACCTGCCTGTATACATGATGTCTTTATACTTGCCTATGTATCAGGCAGATATCTTTAAAATAATTAAGTGATTCCTATCATCTTTATGATAAAATTCACACCTCTTGCCATGGCGGCCAAGGCCTTTCCTGTTTTGATGTTGGATACTTTCCCATCCTGCCTAAACTCCCACTATTCTCCACCTCATAGGTTATACACCATGCTGAATTTCATCACCCACATCCACCAGCCACCAGCCACGGCTCACCACCAATAATCAAAAACCACCAACCACTCACTATCCCTGTCCACACCCAGTAAGCCCTGCTTACTAGGTCTATCCATTTGGCCTCCCCATCTCCAGCCATACCCAACAGCCCTAGCTACCACTACCTTCTCTACCCCCCAGATATGTCTTCCAATAGTAGCCCACTTTACTCGCCCTCCTTCCCATCCCTTCGGCCTAGTCCTGTTGATTCTCCTTCATATCTCATTAAATGTCCCATGCATCAGTTCTCTTCTCCCTAATTCCTCCTTGTTCTAGATCAAACCACCACCATCTCTCTGCTGGAATACTGAATCAGCCTCCTGATTAGGCTCTCTACCTCCAGGTCAGCCTCTCTCTGATCCATCTAATGCATGCTGTGAGAGTCATCTATCATTCTGACATATAAATATGACTGTATCCTCCACATTATAAAAGACAGTGATGGTCATTACTGATGTCTACTAAATCTGGCTCACCACTCTTCTAGGTACATGGTAGGATCACACTTCTTTAGCCCCTTGAAGTTAGGTATGATCGTATGACCTGTTTTAGCAAATGAAATGTGAGCAGAAGCACTGAACGATGTCTTGGGGAAGAAACTTCAAGAGCCAGTGTATAATTTGCCCTATTCTCTGTCTCTTTGGCTCCCGGTGGTGGCTATTCTGTTAATCTGCATCCACGAGTGAGAGCTCCCCAGATTACTCACAATAGATATGTAGCATGGGTAAGAAACAAACCTTGTTATTTGAAATCAATGATTTTGGGGTTTTTACTGAGGCAATCTGGCATACTTTGAGTAATACAAACTCTTCAGCAAAATGTTGATGTCCTTTATAATCTGACCTTCACCTTCCAGGCTCATTTTATTCTATTTCACTCCTCACATCCTACACTCTAGACAAACTACTGTTCCTGATATGTACTCTTGTGCTTTCCTGATTTGGTTATTTGTTACTTCACCTGTGCTTCTAACTCAGCAGTCCAAAAACTATCTCTCCCTCTTTAAACTCTGATAGCATTTTATCTGGGTCATTTTTCTATTTGTATCAGAGTTTCTTAGGTATGTATTTTATCTACTCTGTTTGCTTGGAATTTCCTTCATGCCAGTGTTTAGGTCTATATCATCTTTATATTCATATACATATTTAGGTTAATGCCCTCGATCATGTTAGCACTTAAAGATTTGTCAAATGAGTGTCCTCTGTTCCTGAAATATGGTATAATTATAATAATCATCTTAATTTTTACAGTAGGGTATTTTAAATGTAAAAAATAGCTTTACTGGGGCGCCTGGGTGGCTCAGCGGGTTAAAGCCTCTGCCTTCAGCTCAGGTCATGATCCCGGGGTGCTGGGATCCAGCCCCGCATTGGGCTCTCTGCTTAGCTGGGAGCCTGCTTCCTCCTCTCTCTCTGCCTGCCTCTCTGCCTACTTGTAATCTCTATCTGTCAAATAAATAAATCTTTAAAAAAATAGCTTTACTGAGGTATAATTGATATATTAAAAAGCCTGCACATGTTTAATGTAGACAATTGATGGGTTTGGGCATATGCATACATCTGTGATACTACAACTACAATCAAGGTAATAAAACATATCCATCAACTCTAGAAGTTTCCTTGCATCCCTCCCCTTTTTTGTTGTGATAAGAACACTTAATATGAGATCTACCCTCTTCATACAATTTTAAGTGCACAATACCATATTGTTAACTATAGGAACTGTGTTGTACAGTAGATTCTAGAACTCTTTCACCTTGCATAATCAAGACTTGATACCCATTGAGCAATCATGCCCCATTTCCCTTTCCTTCCAGCTGTTGGTAACCACCATTCTGTTTTCTGCTTCTATGAGTTTGACTATTTTAGATTCATCATATAAATGGAGTCACACAGTACATGTCCTCCTGAGACTGGCTTATTTCACTTAGCAGTGTGTCCTTAAAATTCATCCACGTTGCCACAAATGATTGGATTTGTTTCTTTATAGGCTGAGTAATATTCCATGATATGTATATACCCCATTTTTTAATCCATTCCTCTGTTGACAGATATTTGGATTGATTCCATATCTCAGCTATTATGAGTAATGGGAGAGTTTGTTTTGTGTCACTGGGTGGGGTACGGGGTAGCTCTGAGGAAATGTAGGGAACTGACTAGGGGGATGGGATAGGAAAAGAAAAAAGGGGAGGGAACAGTGAAGTTCATGCATTGTTACCCGATGTCTGCCCAAACCCCAACATTGTGCTAGGCACTGTGAAGAATTTCCAGGAAGAGGACACTACTCTTGACCCCATGAACTTACTGTCTGCTGTGGTGATAGATCATTACATGCACGAAACCATATAAAACTGAAGGAGATTATAGTACAGACATGAATTACTGAAATCCTGTCCCGACATGAATTACTGAAATCCTGTCCCAGACAGTGAATTTTCAACTATTTCTGTGATATGCTATTGTATCTCTAAGGCTATTACAAAAATTTTCAAGCAGAGTTAGTGACAGTGTACCTCAATTAAAAAACCACCATGCAGGGGGAGTCAAGATGGCAGGGAAGTAGGAGGAGGCACCATTTCAACCTGTACCCTAAAGTGAGCTGATTACCTACCAAAGAACTCTGACCACCCATGAAATCAGCCTGAGATCAGAATTATACACGTCTGGATCTCTACAGGAGCAGAAGACGCCAGTGGCAGGTAAAGCCAACTGGGAGCATCGGACTGATATCGGAAGATAAACAAAAGGGGGAGGGAGCCACCAGAGGTGACCGATTGGAAAGTAATACCCCAATACAAGAGTGCCCTGCGTCTGGGGACCAGCATTAACTTGGAGTCTGGTTGAAAGCACTGAAAAAACAAAAAGAGCAAAGGATCGTGGGGGCAAATAGTGGGAATCGGGGCGGTTAGGGACAGGGACCTAAGTCCCCGGACCCAGGACAGCCTATCCTGGTGCTGAGCCAGAGAGAGTGCGGTGGAGAAATCAGGTCTCCGTCCCTGAGCCGCCAGTGCGCCTGAGCTGCCAGCGCACCCAAGAAGGAGTGGGGTCTGGCTCCCGTGAGGGGCTGGGAGCCCGGCCAGACGGCAATCCTGAAACGTGCGCGTCCCACATCCTCCCCTGGGAGAGGCGCGCACAGGTGCTAGCCTGGAGCTCTGGCATCCGGAAAAAACAGACATTCCCAGCCCGGGACAGCGGGAAAATCTCGGTGAGCGATCTCTGCTTGGAACCTCTCTGGTGGTCTGGAGCTGCCTAGACAGCCACCGTGGCCCTGGTATTGGGTACAACGAGGAGCTCCTGCATCCCCAGGGATGCAGCCCTGGACTCTGCCAGCAGCTCTGCAGAGCAGTCTGAGGCTTCTCTCTGAGAGGGAGGTTGGGGTGCTGTTTGCTCTCCTCTAAAACTCCAAAAACCATCAAAAGCTGTCAAGGCAAAAGAAAACAGATGAAAGAACATAAAAACCCCCAGAGAACAAAAGCCTGAAAAAAAAAAAAAAACCAGTTTCCTCAGAGCCCACCCCCTTGAGGGGAGCGGGAGGACCTAATTCAGGGAACATCATTGTCTGAAAACCCACGTGGCAGACCCCTCCCCCAGAAAACCAACCAGGAAGGAAGAAAAAAAAAAAAAAAGAAGACTACAAGAGAACAACCACCACTACTTCATAAATACAACTTTTATTTTTTAACTCTTTACCAATATTCTGGTTCTTTTTTTTTTAATACATACAGATAATTTTTTAACCTATTTACCATCACACTGAGATGTCCAGTACATCAAATTCCTTAATAACCTACTAACCTGAACTTTTTGATACATACACCCGTGTTTTTCTTTTGCTTTTCTATTTTTAAAAATTTTTTTATTTTAACTTATTTAGTCTAGTTTATTCTTTTTTTAATTTTTATTTTCTAATATACGTATAGAGTTAAATTTCAAGGTAATCCCCTTTCCCCAATCAATGCTACCCCTATAGGCAAACCAGTTTCTAATCCCCCTGTAACTTAGGAAAGTTGAGTCCCTTAACAAAAACAAGATACATCCAGGAAGAATCAAAATAACCATCCTCGCCCACACTGAGAATTTATAACCACTCTCCCAATTTTTCCTTCTGCCAGTGTTTCTGTGAATTTGTGTTTGTCCTGATAGAATATAAATCTTATACTTGGGGTTCTTTCTGATGAGGTTCTTCCCTTTTTTTGCTTATATATATTTTTTTTCTTTTGTCTTATACTTTTTTTATTTTATTATTATTTTTATTTGTTTATTTACAGCATAACAGTGTTCATTGTTTTGGCATCACACCCAGTGCTCCATGCAGTACGTGCCCTCCCTATTACCCACCACCTGGTTCCTCAACCTCCCACCCCCCGCCCCTTCAATACCCTCTGGTTGTTTTTCAGAGTCCATAGTCTCTCATGGTTCATCTCCCCTTCCAGTTTCCCTCAACTCCCTCTCCTTTCCATCTCCCCATGTCCTCCATGTTCTTTGTTATGCTCCACAAATAAGTGAAACCATATGATACTTGACTCTCTCTGCTTGACTTATTTCACTCAGCATAATCTCTTCCAGTGCCGTCCATGTTGCTACAAAAGTTGGGTATTCATCCTTTCTGATGGAGGCATAATACTCCATCGTGTATATGGACCACATCTTCCTTATCCATTCATCTGTTGAAGGGCATCTTGGTTCTTTCCACAGTTTGGCGACCGTAGCCATTAATGCAATAAACATTGTCTTATACTTTTATCAGTCTTTTTGTTTGTCTGTTTTTGTTTGTATACTTCATAAATCTTACCTTGGGGCCCATTTGGGCTTAGCCTTCTCTTTTATCTTCCCCTTTTTTTTTTTTGGTCTCTCTCTCTCTTTTTCTTTTCCTTTTTTTTTCTTTCTTCTTCTCTATTTCTTTTTCTTTTCTTTTTTCTCTCATTTGGGTAAGGAACCCTGATTGCACAGAAGTGTTCCAGGGTGCACCTTGACTGCACCACAATTGATAGATCCAGCTGCATCTGTTCAGTCATCTCTCACCAAAATGACTAGGAGGAGGAATACCCAACAGAAGAAAAATACAGAGGATGGACCTTCTGCAACAGAGCTAATGGCTACCGACATAGACAATATGTCGGAAAAGGAATTCAGACTAACAATTATCCAGGCAATAGCTAGGTTGGAGAAAGCCATGGATGACCAAACGGAATTGATTAGGGCAGAACTGAAAGCCACCAGGGATGATGGTCACAGTGTTAGGGCAGAACTCAAAGCCACCAGGGATGATGTTCAAAATGCTCTCAATGAGTTCCAATCTAATCTAAATGCTCTAAAAGCTAGGGTAACTGAGACAGAAGATAGACTTAGTGATCTGGAGGACAAACAGATAGAGAGAAACGATCAGGAGGAAGCCTGGAACAAACAGGTCAGAAGCCACGAAAACAGAATCAGGGAAATAAATGATGCCATGAAACGTTCCAACGTCAGAATTATTGGAATCCCTGAAGGGGAGGAAAAAGAAAGAAGTCTAGAAGATATAGTGGAAGAAGTTGCCTATGAAAATTTTCCCAGTCTCACGAATGGGAACAACGTTCATGTACTAGAGGCAGAGAGATTTCCCCCCAAGATTTTAGATTCTCGAAAGTCCTCACAACACCTTATAGTTAAAATGAGGAATTATGTTTCAAGACAGACCCTCTTAAAAGCAGCTAGGACAAAGAAACTCCTTACATACAGAGGAAAGCCCATTAGAATAACTTCAGACCTGTCCACAGAGACCTGGCAAGCCAAGAAGGACTGGCAAAATATACTCAGAGTACTAAATGAGAAGAACATGCAGCCAAGAATACTCTATCCAGCAAGACTGACATTCAAAATGGATGGAGAGATAAAGAGTTTCCAAGACCGGCAAGGCTTAAAAGACTATGCAACCACCAAGCCGACACTGCAGGAAATATTAAGGGGGGTCCTATAAAAGAGAAAAAATCCTAAGAATATCATTGAACAGAAATATAGAAACAATCTACAGACAGAAAGACTTCAAAGGCAACACGATGTCAATAAAAACCTATTTCTCAATAATCACTCTCAATGTGAATGGCCTAAATGTGCCCATAAAATGACACAGGGTTGCAGATTGGATAAAACGACAGGACCCATCCATATGTTGTCTACAAGAGACCCATTTTGAACCTAAGGATACACCCAGACTGAAAGTGAAGGGATGGAGAAGCATCTTTCATGCCAATGGGCCTCAAAAGAAGGCCGGGGTAGCGATTCTCATATCAGATAAACTAGATTTTAAACTAAAGACTGTAGTCAGAGATACAGAAGGACACTACATAATTCTTAAAGGGACTATCCACCAAGATGATCTAACAATTATAAATATCTATGCCCCCAATATAGGAGCACCCAATTACATAAGAAAACTATTAATCAAGATAAAGAGTCATATTGATATGAATACAATAATAGTAGGAAATCTTAATATGCCTCTCTCAGAAATACACAGATCATCGAAGCAGAAAATTAATAAAGAAATAAGAGCATTGAATGAAACATTGGACCAGATGGACCTCATAGACATATACAGAACATTCCACCCTAAAACAACAGAATACTCATTCTTCTCAAGTGCACATGGAACTTTCTCCAGAATAGACCACATTCTGGGTCACAAAGCAGGACTCAACCGATACCAAAAGACTGATATTAGGGGCGCCTGGGTGGCTCAGTGGGTTAAGCCGCTGCCTTCGGCTCAGGTCATGATCTCAGGGTCCTGGGATCGAGTCCCGCATCGGGCTCTCTGCTCAGCAGGGAGCCTGCTTCCCTCCCTCTCTCTCTCTCTCTCTCTCTCTGCCTGCCTCTCTATCTACTTGTGATCTCTGTCTGTCAAATAAATAAATAAAATCTTAAAAAAAAAAAAGACTGACATTATTCCCTGCATATTCTCAGATCACAATGCTTTGAAACTGGAACTCAATCACAAGGAAAAGTTCAGAAGGAACTCAAACACCTGGAAGCTAAAGACCACCTTGCTTAAGAATGCTTGGATCAACCAGGAGATCAAAGATGAACTTAATTCATGGAAACCAATGAGAATGAAGACACTTCGGTCCAAAACCTATGGGATACAGCAAAGGCGGTTCTAAGGGGGAAATACATAGCCATCCAAGCCTCCCTCAAAAACATTGAAAAATCCAGAATACACCAGCTGTCTCTACACCTTGAAGAACTGGAGAATCAACAGCAAATCAAACCAACTCCACATGCAAGAAGGGAAATAATCAAGATTAGAGCAGAGATCAATGAGGTAGAAACCAGAGATACAGTAGAACATATCAATGAAACTAGAAGCTGGTTTTTTGAAAGAATCAATAAGATTGATAAACCATTGGCCACACTAATCCAAAAGAAAAGAGAGAAAGCCCAAATTAATAAAATTATGAATGAAAAGGGAGAGATCACAACTAACACCAAGGAAATAGAAACAATCATCAGAAATTATTACCAACAGTTATATGCCAATAAGCCAAGCAACCTAGATGAAATGGATGCATTCCTGGAAAACTATAAACTCCCAAAATTAAACCAGGAAGAAATTGACAACCTGAATAGACTGATATCTAGTAATGAGATTGAAGCAGTGATCAAAAACCTCCTAAAAAACAAGAGCCCAGGACCTGACGGATTCCCTGGGGAATTCTACCAAACTTTCAAAGAAGAAATAACACCAATTCTCCTGAAGCTGTTCCAAAAAATTGAAGCAGAAGGAAAACTTCCAGACTCTTTTTATGAAGCCAGCATTACCCTGATCCCCAAACCAGGCAAAGACCCTACCAAAAAGGAGAATTTCAGACCAATATCACTGATGAATATGGATGCTAAGATTCTCAACAAGATCCTAGCAAACAGGATCCAGCAGCACATTAAAAAGATTATCCACCATGACCAGGTGGGATTCATCCCTGGGTTACAAGTTTGGTTCAACATTCGCAAATCAATCCATGTGATAGAACAAATCAAAAAGAGAAGAGAGAAGAACCACATGGTCCTCTCAATTGATGCAGAAAAAGCATTTGACAAAATCCAGCATCCATTCCTGATTAAAACGCTTCAAAGTATAGGGATAGAGGGAACATTCCTGAACTTCATAAAATCTATCTATGAAAGACCCACAGCAAATATCACCCTCAATGGGAAAAATCTTGCAACCTTCCTGTTGAGATCAGGAACACGACAAGGATGCCCACTCTTGTTCAACATAGTATTAGAAGTCCTAGCAACGGCAATCAGACAACAAAGAGAAATAAAAGGTATCCATATTGGCAACGAAGAGGTCAAACTCTCTCTCTTCGCAGATGACATGATTCTTTATATGGAAAACCCCAAAGACTCTACCCCCAAACTACTAGAACTCATACAGCAATTCAGTAACTTGGCAGGATACAAAGTCAATGTACAGAAATCAGTGGCTTTCTTATACACTAACAATGAAAATACAGAAAGGGAAATTAGAGAATCGATTCCATTTACTATAGCACCAAGGACCATAAGATACCTGGGAATAAACCTAACCAAAGAGGTAAAGGACCTGTACTCGAGGAACTACAGAACACTCATGAAAGAAATTGAAGAAGACACAAAAAGATGGAAGACTGTTCCATGCTCTTGGATTGGAAGAATAAACATTGTTAAAATGTCTATACTGCCTAGAGCAATCTATACTTTTAATGCCATTCCGATCAAAATTCCACCGGTATTTTTCAAAGAGCTGGAGCAAATAATCCTAAAATTTGTATGGAATCAGAAGAGACCCCGAATTGCTAAGGAAATGTTGAAAAACAAAAACAAAACTGGCGGCATCACGTTACCCGATTTCAAGCTTTACTACAAAGCTGTGATCACCAAGACAGCATGGTACTGGCATAAAAACAGACACATTGATCAGTGGAACATAGTGGAGAGCCCAGATATGGACCCTCAACTCTATGGTCAAATAATCTTTGACAAAACAGAAAAAAATATACAATGGAAAAAAGACAGTCTCTTCAATAAATGGTGCTGGGAAAACTGGACAGCTATATGTAGAAGAATGAAACTCGACCATTCTCTTACACTGTACACAAAGATAAACTCGAAATGGATAAAAGACCTCAACGTGAGACAGGAATCCATCAGAATTCTAGAGGAGGACATAGGAAGTAACCTCTTCGATATCAGCCACAGCAACTTCTTTCAAGATATGTCTCCAAAGGCAAAGGAAACAAAAGCGAAAATGAACTTTTGGGACTTCATCAAGATCAAAAGCTTCTGCACAGCAAAGGAAACAGTCAACAAAACAAAAAGGCAACCCACGGAATGGAAGAAGATATTTGCAAATGACAGTACAGACAAAAGGTTGATATCCAGGATCTATAAAGAACTTCTCAAACTCAACACACACAAAATGGATAATCATATCAAAAAATGGGCAGAAGATATGAACAGACACTTCTCCAATGAAGACATACAAATGTCTATCAGACACATGAAAAAATGCTCATCATCGCTAGCCCTCAGGGAGATTCAAATTAAAACCACGTTGAGATACCACCTTATACCAGTTATCATGGCCAAAATTAGCAAGACAGGAAACAATGTGTGTTGGAGGGGATGTGGAGAAAGGGGAACCCTCTTACACTGTTGGTGGGAATGCAAGTTGGTGCAGCCACTTTGGAGAACAGTGTGGAGACTCCTCAAGAAATTAAGAATAGAGCTTCCCTATGACCCTGCAATTGCACTGCTGGGTATTTACCCCAATGATACAGATGTAGTGAAAAGAAGAGCCATCTGTACCCCAATGTTTATTGCAGCAATGGCCACGGTCGCCAAACTGTGGAAAGAACCAAGATGCCCTTCAACGGATGAATGGATAAAGAAGATGTGGTCCATATACACGATGGAGTATTATGCCTCCATCAGAAAGGATGAATACCCAACTTTTGTAGCAACATGGACGGGACTGGAAGAGATTATGCTGAGCGAAATAAGTCAAGCAGAGAGAGTCAAGTATCATATGGTCTCACTGATTTGTGGAGCATAACAAAGAACACGGAGGACATGGGGATATGGAGACGAGAGGGAGTTGAGGGAAACTGGAAGGGGAGATGAACCATGAGAGACTATGGACTCTGGAAAACAACCAGAGGGTTTTGAAGGGGCAGGGGTGGGGGGTGGGAGGTTGAGGAACCAGGTGGTGGGTAATAGGGAGGGCACGTACTGCATGGAGCACTGGGTGTGGTGCAAAAACAATGAACACCGTTACGGTGAAAATAAACAAGTAAAAAATAAATAAAAAAAAATGGAAAAAAAACCACCATGCATTTAAATTAGGGGAAAGGGGTAATGAGCAAAATCGTGATTGTTGCAAATCCAGACCATGACCAACAGCAAGCTGTTGTGGATATGAAAAACTGGCTGAGTTGGAACTTGCACCCACTTGGATTTCTGTGGTTGATTCTATTCTGTGTGACTGGATAGCATTTTTAATCTCTGAAGCTCTTTGAAGCAATCTGACATGATAAATGTTGTGTGTGTGTGTGTGTGTGTGTGTGTGTGTGTGGTGCAGTGCTGATAAATGTTGCATGTTTATCCTGGGAGTGGGGGGTTGGAAGGCCCTGATTTGTCACATTTGCCTGTATCTCTGGTGTCAATACTCCCACCATGGCTGATTGTAAAATTGCCAAATGAACAATGACTATGGAGTTGGGAAGGAGGTTGTACAGTTAGCTCTCAAAAGCCCCTGCACACAGGCTCCAACCTACCACATAGTTAGGGAGTGGGTGGGAGGAGAGAGGCAGAATTAAGGTTGAGGATAGTCAGGGATATAAACAAGCAAAGGAACTACTTTAAAGACCTTAAAGTAAGAAGCAAGGCCAGAGGTTTGGATAATTTTGAACTACAGTAGACCCTGGAACAATATGGGTTTGAACTGTGCTGGTCCACTTCTGTGTGGATGTTTTCCACACAGAATAAGGCTGTAAATGTATTTCCTCTTCCTTATGATTTTCTTAAAGATACATATTTTTAATTTATTTGTCAGAATGAGAGAGAGAGAGAACTCATGTGGGGAGAGTGGCAGGCAGTGGAAGAAGCAGGCTCTCTGCTGAGCAAGGATCCTGATGCGTATGTGGGGCTCAATCTTAGGACCCTGTGATCATGACCTGACCTGAAGGCAGATGGTTAACAAAGTGAGCCACCCAGGCACTCCCCCCTTTTTTTAAAAAGACTGATTTTGCCTTTTTAAGAAGTTACACACTTTGAAATTCATCTATAGTGATACAAAAAGAATAGTGGTTGCCTTCTGGGTATGGATGGGGAGGAGGCACGGGGGAGCATTCCAGGGTGCTAAACTTTCCATATCTTGATTTGGGTAGGGATTATGCAAGTTCATTATATCTCAATAATAAATAAGTAATCATAAAAATTTTGTTCACTTTTGGGGTTGTGGGAGGACGGGAGGGAAAAATGAAACAAGATTGGACCAAGGAGGGAGACAAACCATAAGAGACTATTAATCTCAGGAAACAAACAGAGGGTTGCCAGAGGGGAGGGCTGGGGGGCAGGGGGGTAGGGAAGGGCGGGCTGGGGGATGGACTTTGGGAGGGTATGTGCTATGGTGAGTGCTGTGAATTGTGTAAGACTGATGATTCACAGACATGTACCCCTGAAACAATACATAATATGTTAATAAAAAAATTTGTTCACTTTGGACATCCTGTCCCCTCCCCGTCAAATGTTTCTTCTAGGTGTATGTTAGATAAAAAATAGTGGGAAGGGAGTGGGAGGCAGGGAAGAAATACAAATTATCTTATTAGGCAATGCACATTCCAATAACTACTATATACGATGTGTTTTGAACAGTGTACATTTCACACTGTGCATTATTCATTACACACACGGTGGTATTAGCTAGGAAATTGGGATCAGGTAAATAACACCAGGAAGTAATGACTGTTGACATTACATGTAGTAATCTGTTTTCCCAGAACAAACTGCAAATGTATTCTGTTTGGAATTAATACAGTATTTTAAATTTTATCCATAAAAATGACTTATGAGATTGAATCCATTAGTTTAATGGAATATCACAATCATTATTCCAAACTTATTTATATTGCAATCAGTAGAATGGGATGTCTCTTCTGAATAAGAAAATGAATGTGAATGCCAAAGATTTTCTCTTATTTAATTTTAATAATTGTAAATCATCATATGTGATATGTATTTTTCATATTTATGCCTGTAAGTAAATCCCACTAGAGAAAATAGAAGAGGGGAAAGCCATATTAAAACCTACAAACTGTTTCTTTCAGATGGTTTTAGGGCTTTCTGTTTCCACGATGAAATGATCAGCATTAACGCATAGTCCCTACTGAGGGTCAAGTATAGGCTAGGGGTAAAGGACAATGAAAAGCCCATGGCATAGCACTCATGATATGAAGCATTTCAGAGGAGCCTTGCATCTCACCAGGGTATTTGTCAAGGCTAGTGCTTTTAATCAAGATCTTGGAAAATCCTGGAATGACAATTCCTTTTGAAAGAATGTTAAAAAAATTTTTTGAGTAAGATATTGTTGGCTCCACTGCTTCTGAAAATTAGCCAATCAACAAGCTTGAAATTTTACTATTAGACACTATTTCCTTTGGTTTATAATATTTCTTCTGCAGGATGGCATGATTAAAATATCCTGCCACTTACGAGTTGGGGTTAACAAACTTCTTAACCTGTCTGTGCCTCAGTTTCCTCATTTATAAAATGGAGAAAATGAGAGTACCTGCATCACAGGCTTGTGATGATTAAATAGTAAATATGACTCTCACACCAAGTCATAGTTAATTTATCATGTTGTCAAGTCTCTTCTAAAGGTACAATTTCAGAAATGACACTCAGAAAGAATGAATTAAATTGGAGGCTTCTATATGGTGCTGTGTCCCTTATAGGAAAAATAGAGGGTTCAGGAACCAAGGAGTAGAAACAGGAATAGCCTTGCTAGCCATCACTCCTGGTGACCCGCTAGAGGATTTTGTGTCTCCTGTCTCCACAACTCTCTGCTTCACAGTGTAAAGGGGCTACACTCTCCCCAGGGGACACAACAAGGATCCCATTGACCTATAAACTACAATTGACACTTGGACCTTTTGTGTTCCTTGTGTCCAATGACCAGCAGCCAAGAATTGGACTCGCCAGCCCATCAGGTATAATTGACCCTCATCGGCTGGAGATAGAAATAATGTTCCACAATGAGAATAAAGAGGAATATGTGTGGCACTCTGTTGACCCACCTGGGTGCCCCCTGATAATCCCCTAGGCCACTGTAACTGAATGAGCAGCATGTGCAGCAACCCCACTCTAGAAGGATATGGTTTACTGGGAGCTCTGATCTTTCAGGAATGAGGTTTTGGCTCAGACTATCAGATGAACCACCATAACCTGCCAAGGTAATAGCTGAGGGAAATTTAGAATGGATAGTGAAAGAGAAAGGCAAGGAGTACAGTTGCAGCCCAAGTCCAAGTTGAAGTGCTGTTGGAAGGCTGCAATTTATCCCACCAGTGTCCTGTTCTAAGGGCCACAGGAGCCCTGGAGGAACTTCTCCCTGACCACATGTGGAGAAGCAGATCAGCACAATACAGGGACGGACTGCGGCAGACCCAGGAGGTGTGTCACTCAGATCCCTCTTCAAGAGAGTATTTACCGCCCAGATGCAAGGAGAGTAATTATTTGGCAGCCACCAGCTGTTAGCACCTTCAGGACTGGCCTCACCTTTTGAGCAGAGGTCATGCTCTGTTTAAACCAGCCTCTGGCCAGTGACTGAGTGAGGCAGTGGTGCCAGAACCCCGCCACTTCTGTCCAGCATGAAATGCCTCCAATGGGACTCTTTCCTCCAGAAATCCCTCATTGGGCTGCCAGAATCTTTTTCATGTCTGCACCACACCTGATAGCTCCTCCTACCCGAGACCCGCTTCCTTCCTTTTCCTTCATAGGTGTCACTCTTGAATAAATCCCAATGTCTTCTTCCTGGACAACCCTTCTTTCCTGCATTCTAGCATTGAGGCCAGCTGCTTCTGGATGTTGTGCTGTGTGACATGACCAATAGATCCTACGGTCATGGGTCCACTCCCATATCTCCTTTGTTGTAAAGGGGGTCTCACTTGTTGGATTCCACATTTGTGGATCATGTGTTCCATACATACCTGGATAATGGTTCTGGCTGAGGTTCTGCGGGTAGGAAAAACAAACACATACCCAAAAGAGATATCTATCCCCATGTGAATGAACTGCTGGCCTTCCAGGATAGATGCAGCTGACTGCAGCAAACTTACTACCAAGTGACTGATTGGTCTTCTTAGGGGATGCTACCATACCAGGGCTTCAGCTTTGGTTACTCTTACTGGCCATTTAAACATTTAGAAGCATAATAGCCAAATAAATCACCCTAAGTGAGTGACAGTACATTTGTACTTTTGGGCCCATGCATTGCCTTAATTCCTGCCACTGTGCTGTATCTTTTAGGAACACATTTTGTCAGTGTAAATGATGAAGAAGGGTGGTTAGCATCATTTCATTTACTAGATGTCCAGTAGCTCTTCCATGGTAGATCCCTTCGGATGGATGTTAACATTTCATATAAAAATCTTCACCATTCATGCCCATTCCCATATGCCAATCATGTACCTCTATTCCAGAATCTGTTTTTTTAATTTTTTTCTGATTTTCCAATCTTTCTGCTTCCAGGGCACTGACCCAGACATTCACAACTGCCTGTCAAGAGTCATTCTAATCCTGGGGCATGGCTTCTCCCACACAAAGTAGATGATCAGGTGCACATCTTGTAGTTCTGTCCATTGGGTACTTTTTCCCTCTGTACTATCTTTCAAGGTTACTCCTGAGTGAGGCTGTCATGTAGTCACTTTCTATTTTTGGCTTGCATTGTGTTTCAAAATAACCCATCTGTAAACCAAATTCAGGATTTTCCTTTTTCCTTCAGTTGGTTGTAGGTGAACCCTTCAGGGTGGTTATCAGTGTGAGACAAAGGAGAGGTGCTGCTGTAACTGTGGTGGGTGACATGAGTGTTGGGGCTGCCTTCTTATGCAGCTTGCCAGCGTCTATTGGTTCAGCTTGTGCCAGGTCCTGGATGTGCCATTCCCATATTACCACAGATTGCTGCTAGGCCTCCTTGATGTTAAGACTTGATGGGGGGGCGCCTGCGTGGCTCAGTGGGTTAAAGCCTCTGCCTCTGCCTTCAGCTCAGGTCATGATCCCAGGGTCCTGAGATCGAGCCCCGCATCGGGCTCTCTGCTCAGCAGGGGAGCCTGCTTCCTCCTCTCTGTCTCTCTCTGCCTGCCTCTGCCTACTTGTGATCTCTGTCTGTCAAATAAATAAATAAAATCTTAAAAAAAGAAAAAAGAAAAAAAAAAGACTTGATGGGGACCTAGCAGCTGATGAACATTTCTAGATGCATGGTCACTGTTCCAAGGTCAATCATTTTATTTTTCACATGGCCTGCAGCTTGCCAGGAGCTATTTTCCAAAAGGTGTGGCATTGCCTTGCCCTAGAACTCTAGAGGCCTGAATTGTGATTGTCTCACATCTCTTTCATAAATTCAATACTGCATTTTTTTCATCACCAAAACCTCCAACAACACAGGGTCTGCCAGATGGTATGGGCCAGGTATCCTGGTTGCTTGCTCCATGGCTTAAATCTACTGTGGGTTTTTTTTTTCTTCCTGTAGACTCTACTCAATGGGTAAGGCTTTTGTTTCACCCATTATATGGCCAGAGCAATATTCCTGTGTATGGAATGTATTGCCTTCAGAACCCAAACAGACCTATCAGGTTTTATGTTTACTTGTTTGGAGTAGAGGTTACAAGATCCAGCAATTTGTCTCTTGGGAGAGGATATTCCCACGTGTCCTGATATTAGACTTCCTAATCACTGTACTGAATTATTCGGTCCCTGAATTTTTAAAGCATTTTTTCCTCACCCTCTAGAGCATGTATCTTACCAAGGCCATCATTATTCTTGTCACCTCAGGTTTATTTTGGATCAAGGTGATGATATTGATAGATGTAAGAGGTCAATATGATCATGTCCTGAGGGATGTCCAAATGGCCCATATCACACTGGACTCCGTTATGACAGAGGGTATGAGGAGTAACATAGCACTGAGGCAAAATTGTACATGTATTTGCTGTCTTTTTCATATGAATGTTCCCTGTTTCCTGTCCTCTTTCCTGACAGATAGGAAAGAAGGCATGTACCAAATCAATAACTGCAGGTCACATACCTGAAGCCATGGGGCTACTTCTTGTTTGAGTTTGCGGTAGTCTACAGTCATTCTCTAGGATCCATCCAGTTAATTCAGGGACTCAATTTTTTAATTAAGCAGGATATTACAAGAACTGCTACCCTTGAAGTCTTTAAATCTTTACAAGTGACAGTGAATTCCACCATCCCCCTCAGATCTGATACTACTTTTTTTAAAAATTTAATTTCTTTTCAGTGTAACAGAATTCAATGTTTATGCACCACACCCAGTGCTCCATGCAATAGGTGCCTTCCATAATACCCACCACCTCACTCCCCCAACCTCCCACCCTTCGCCCCTTCAAAACCCTCAGATTGTTTTTCAGAGTCCATAGTCTCTCATGGTTCATCTCCCCCTCCAATGTGATATTACTTTTTTTTATTCGTTTATTTGTTTATTTACAGCATAACAGTGTTCATTGTTTTGGCATTACACCCAGTGCTCCATGCAGTACATGCCCTCCCTATTACCCACCACCTGGTTCCTCAACCTCCCACCCCCCACCCCGCCCCTTCAAAACCCTCTGGTTGTTTTTCAGAGTCCATAGTCTCTCATGGTTCATCTCCCCCTCCAATGTGATATTACTTTTGATGTACTATCTTATTTAGTCACTGGGGGGAAGGAGGCAGCCTTAGAAACTTCTATTTTGCTTTCTCCATTATAACCAAGGACTCAATGGAGGGATTTCTCTAACTGCCAAATACGTCAATCCCAACGACATACTCAGGTATCATGAAAATGACCATCAGGTGAGTCAGCAGACCAGTGGATCCACTGTAAGTGAGGCGTTGGCCAGAACTCCATTTATTACCTGATCCCCATGTGACCCCGCTCTAACAAGGGGACATGATGATGTTACATGTCTCCAAATGTCAGTGTCAACTCAGACCCTTGGTCTAATAGCCCTTGAAATGTCTGGATATTTCTCTTTCCACAGCATACAGTAAATGTACAGTATATACAGTAAATTCACCCAAGTAAATGACTGTGGGTTCCTTTGGTAAGGACTGGGGGAAGGAATGGTGTTGCAGGATTCAGCCCTGGGGGCCATCTCTTCTGTAAGTGGGTTCTGGAACTGAAAATTAGCTTAGATCAGGAAACTTGACTAGGAATCATGACTTTTTTTAAATTGGGAAGACTGACCTCAAATTTTGGATCATGTATTCTTACTCTTTTTATTTTAATCATATATGTTAATCAATACCCTGTTTGCCTACCTATTTGCATGTAGGGATGCTGTGTTTTATTAATCATCTCTTCAGCTGCCTAGAGATCAGGCCCACTTGGTTGCCACTCTAGTCTTGTCTGCTATTTCAATGATTACAAGCCCCTGGCTGTTGGTTGTGGTCCACTATCACCTGGCTCTATTGCTGATGGGTAGAGAGGATTGCTTATCAGTTCCATTTCTTTCAAA
This sequence comes from Meles meles, assembly GCF_922984935.1. Classification (NCBI taxonomy): domain Eukaryota; kingdom Metazoa; phylum Chordata; class Mammalia; order Carnivora; family Mustelidae; genus Meles; species Meles meles. Next base: position 105,052,927 of record NC_060087.1, on the reverse strand, counting down.
AAATTCAGGGACGACCTCCATTATCATCTGTCCCGGCCTTCAGAGAGAGCCACCACTGAACTTCTTAGGGATGCTGCTGCTCCACTCACCAGCATTCTTCATGGCCGTAGGGAATGCTGTGTTCCCTTAGCCTCCACATGGAACATAGTCCTCTAGTGGGTCCTCAGGCTTCATATGATACATCCACTCCAGTATATCCACTGCCCTCAGCCTTTTAATTCCTCCTTCTACCATCTGCCACAATATTTTAGGAGTTTCAATACTATTGATGTGGGTCATTACTTTTTTCTAGGTTTGTAGAGGAGCCACCTATAAACACTGAGTTTACACCAGCTCTGGGAGCCCTGCTAGGGTGTTCCTGTACCCCAAGAAAGTGTCTCCAAACCCACAAACTCTTTCTTATCCAGTCTTAACATAAAGGCCTTTTCAGTTAAACACCTGTAGAATCTAGTCCCTCCACTGTTCCCTTGACTTCTGTCAGCACATGCTGGCTAGATCTTCTAGTTCCTTTGGGGCATAGTCCCTTTCCTCCTCTGTCAAGTTGAGCATGTTTTGTTGTGCTGCTTATGGTCCCATGGTTTTATGGAGGAAAGACCTCTGTATTGCCTTCTCATACGGAGGAAGTACTAGCTCTTATTTGAGAGGAGTGGGCTCAAAAATTTCAGAGAAGACTGGGGAATCAAAATCTTCAGGAGCATCCACTTAGATATCTCCATCCTGTGTGTCAGGGTGCTGGGATTTCCCAACCAACGACCCTGACTTTGGCATAACCTACCTGCCTCATTCAACTATCCTTGAAATTCAGCTACTCTAATGATCAAATGCTGGGTTTGATCTTCAAATTTTTAATGCTCACCATTGCATGAAATGAGAGTATGTGCAAGGTAAAGAGACTGTTGGGTTCTCACATTTAGTTTTTTAAAAAGATTTGCTTATTTATTTATTAGAGAAAGATAGAGAGAGAAGAAGGGGAAGAGGGAGAAAATCCTCAAGCAGGTTCCTCACTTAGTGTGGAGCCCGATATGGGCTTGATTCCAGGACCCCAAGATCATGACCTGAGTCGAAATCAAGAGTTGGAAACTCATCTGACTGAGCCACACATGGGCCCCTCAGGTTTAGTTTTTGTTATTTGCACTCAACTTTTTCTTATTTGTTTTTAGGACATCAATGTAACTGAGTAACAAGCATCAGATTCCATTTTCTTTATATTTATAATTCTCCCATACATTCCAGATGCTTGAGTCATTCCACCAGCTAGTGCCTCTTTTTCACTGGCCCATTCTTCCAAAACAAAGGTAAAAGCTTTAACAACTGGACTGCTGCCTCATGCCATGGGCTGTCTGTGCATAACTTCCTACTGGGAATAGGGTCCTCATTACTGCCCTTGTTGTGAGGGATCCAGTCACCAAACCCCATCTATGGCCTGCTTTCTTGGGATGACTTCTGGTACCAAATGTCATGGGTCAGACTCTCAGAGAGGCAGGTGTTGATGGGTTAGGAATGCAAAAGGTTAATTAGGGAGTAACACCTGTGAAGGAATAAGGACAAAGTAAAAATTGAGCAGGGGGGCCATCAAACTGTGGTATGGACCTGGTAAAGTCTCTACCAGCCCAAAGGGGCTTTCTGGATCCAAGATTGCTCGTTATAGAAGTGCTGTGTTGCATAGACATGGCTAGGTTCCACAGCTTTGCTTAGTCATTATCTGGGGGCTATCCCAAGAGAGTGTAACTTTATCACCATCTTGCTCAGTCACTGGCTACAGGCTCCCCTAAGAGTGTGATCTCTGTGCAAAAACTGAGGTGGAATCTGAAGAGCTAACAGCTGGAGGTTGTCAGTTACCTACAATGCTTGCAGCTGGGCAGTAAGTCATTTCTTAAAGGGGAGTTTGAAGGATGCATAACTATGTCTCCCACATGGATTGAGATCCAAAAGATGAGAAGAATCATACACTTCCTTTTCACTGCATCTTATAGCTGCACAAGTTGAAGTTAAAATGACCCATTTGTGGGGCTCCTGGGTGGCTCAGTGGGTTAAGGCTCTGCCTTTGGCTCAGGACATGGTCTCAGGGTCCTGGGATCGAGCCCCGCATTGGGCTCTCTCTGCTCATCAGGGAGCCTTCTTCCCTGCCTCTCTGCCTACTTGTAATCTCTGTCAAATAAATAAATAAAATCTTAAAAAAATGACCCATTTGTTTTTTCATCATCATTGTACTGTGAATTATGTTTCTGAGTGAAAACCCATTTCTCTAAGATTGTCACATCTATTAGTTTTAAAGTGTATTAGATATATTCCTATATTTTACTTTACTCTTTATCAATGGGGTTTTATATTTATTTATTTGTTTATCAATGCGGTTTTAAATCAGGATGCAGACTTTTAGAGGGAACTCTGGTTTAGCTGTGGGGTGAGGGTAAGAGCAGAGATAATGGTTTCTGTGTTGGACATGATGAATTTGATGTGCTTATGGGATAGTGCAAGTGAGGAGGTACCATAGACATTGGGATATACTAGTTTGATGCTCAGGAGAAAGTTTTGAGATGGAAATGAGGACTTGAGAGACAGCATAATACAGGTGGAAATAGAAACTATGGGATAGTACCCAGAGGGAGTGTACAAAGTGAGAAGAGAGGAAGAAACATGGTGGGACTCAGGAGAACGTTGACATTAAGAGATATAAAAGGAGAGCAGGAAACAGGAGAGAAATTAGCAGCAAAAGGGTAGGAGGAAGATCAGGAGAGAGTGCTATTACAGAAGTCAAAGAAATAGAGATTTTCAGGGTGGGACAGGTTAATAGCATTAAATTCTTGAAAGAGGCCAAATAAGATAATGACTATCAAGTAGGGCAAAGTGGTGGTTAATAAGCTTTTTATGTAAAGAGCAAGTTAGTAAATATTGTAGACTTTGTGGGCAATACTGTTTCAAGAACTTAATTCTGGCCATTGTAGGGTGAAAGCAGCCACAGATGATATGTGAATGAATATGCATGCCTATGTTCCAGTAAAACTTTATTAACAAAAACAGGCAGTGGGCCATATTCAGCCTGTGGGCCAAAGTTTGCCATACCTTGCTGTAAAGTAGGATTGTAGTTTACTGATGACCTTGTCAAGAGCAGTTCTTCTGGAATGGTGGGGTAGAAGCCATAGTTATTGAGGAAGAAGAGATGGGGGAGTAACAATATTTTCCAAAGCTCTATTGTAAGTGGGGAAAATGTAGGCCTTAAAAGCCATTACCAGGTTAAGAGTGGGTTTCCAGTCTTTCAGGAAAATTAGCACTCTTATCAGGGAAGATGGCAATGTAGTTTGGAAATATTTGTAAAGTTGTTTCCCCCATCAGCCTACATTCAAGCTTCTTGTGAGCTGTTGCTAGAGCTTTGACTTGTGTGGGCTAAATGAATATTTATTAGGAAAAATTTAAATCAACCATTTTACTACAGGATTGAAACTCAGTGAAACCACTTAAAGGTCGATTTTGCCAAATCTGCTGACATGGGGAGAGGATTATTTCTTAGACTGATATTGCAAGTTCTTTTATATTTTTATTTGTTATTTATTTATTATTATTATTTTTTTTTAGTTTTTGAGAGTGAGCAAAAAAGAGAGAGAGAGAGTGTGAGTTGGGAGAGGGGCAGAGAGAGAGGGAGAGAATCTTAAGCAGACTCTGTGCTGAGTGCAGGGACCAACTTGGGGCTCTGTTTTACAACCCTGAGGTCATGACCTGAGCCAAAATCAAGATTCAGATGCTTAACCAAGAGCGATCTGGGCACCTTGGTTCTTTTATACTTTTATAGAGAGGGCATTGTGAGTCAATAAATAAGCAAATATCTCCTGCTCCGAGCGTGGCAGGAATGTGATCATTCTGAGGTTCTCAGCAGCTAGGGGCCTATAAGGGTTAAGTATGACCCTTCAGTTGAAGAGGCTCACAGGTTTGGAGGCACAGAAGTTCCACATGAATGTATTAGGAAGCACACATCCTAGTGAAGAGGCAGAAGGAAAGTCTTCATGTTGGGCTCCTTATAGTTTTTTCTCTGAGCAAAGTGCTGGGCATGAATGGATGTAGATTCATTGTCTGCCTTGCCACCACACCTGCAGGCCCCTGAAGGCAGTAGCCGACTTTGCTCCTGCATCATCTGTGATGTTACAAAGATAATGCCTGTTAAAGAGGTTGGGTATCTTGCTCATTCAAATGAGTTTGTGAACCTTCAGTTTTGAAGATGCTAAGGAACTGGCAGTAGGTTTGGGACAATGACATGCCCTCCATAATACCTCCCTTCTTCGTTTCCTGACAACAGTGACAAAAGGCCTCCCAGGAAGCCTTTTGAGAAAGCCCAAATGTGTGCCCCACGTCTTCACTTAATATTAATGTGTCATCTACGACTCCTAGTCTTAGATGTGCAGGATGTTTCCTAGCATCTCATTCTTTGGCTTTCAGTTCTAGAGGCAAGTTGCTTTAATTCACCACGACACTCTTCACTTTTCCAAGTCCAGAGTGATAGGGATGAAACTGTCAGTCTCTCTAGTGGCTCCAGATTCAAAAGAGACTTCCTGTTGGGATGACAATTTCTGTGTGTGTCTACAACTGAATGCAGATATATTGCTGCTGAGTGTCCTATCTGCCAAGTCATCTGGTAATAAAATGATTCCCCAAAACCCAGTCCAATGGGGTGAGGATAAGAATGGAGGGGTAGGGCCCAGAGTAGCTGAATAACTGGCTCTGGATCCAACTGATAGGAGGTTTTGGTGATATAATTGGCCCGTGGCCCTTCCGAGACAGCATGTTACTCTATCTTTTGCTTCACAGAGTCTATATTTTTAAAAAAAGGCTTTATTTACTTATTCTCATATCATCTGTGGCTGCTTTCATCCTATAATCGTAGAGAGAGTATGAGAGCATGAGTGGGGCGAGGGGCAGAGGAAGAAGCTCCCACTGAGCAGGGAGCCTGATGAGAGACTTGACCCCAGGATCCTGGGATTATGACCTGAGTCAAAGACAGATGCTTAACCAACAGAGCCACACAGGTGCCCCACAGGAGTCTGCATTCTGAGGAATAATGGTTCTGCTACTTGCTTCTCAATGTGTTCTCCTTCTCTAGGTTCATCTCCCCAAGTGACAGTCAACCCTCTCTCCCCACCCAATATCAGGCAGGTGATTTACAGTTCTTGCCTGAACCTACCAAGTTTTCCTTGAGTATGTTTGTCCTTCCCATTGGAAGATTTTACGGTGCAATCAGTTGTGAATCTTCATAGACAAGGAAACCAATACGGGGACCAGGGGGCATTTTCCTTTTGTGCTTGGGGGTTTTGAAGCTCAAGACCTTTCTGCAGACCTGGTTGGTAAGTCTGACCCCATGTGTAAGCAAGATATATAGCGACCTGCAGTCTGATTTGAGAAAGACAACTCGTATTCCTTTGACTTCTCCCTCCTACCAAGGAGGGGGGAAAAAAAAACCCAAACCCCCCCTGAACTCAAATTGTACCCTATCATCCTCTGCCATAGCATCTGAGAATGGCTTTTCCTTCAGGGTAAGCAAGTGGAAGTTCCCATTAGAATAGAAATCTATTATTTTGAAAGATCTGGGAACATCATTTGGTACTTGAACCGATTTAATCAGCCCCCTCTTAAGGAAACACCACTCCAATCTGGTCACTGAATGTGCCCCGTAGGGACTCAGTTCTCTGCCAGTGGGACTGCTGTGGGTGTCCTAACTGAAGATAGGAAGGCAGCCGAAGAGCCATAAAGCATGATGGTTGGCCAACCTGTCACCATTTCTGAGGACGGTAAAGATGGGAGTAATCTGCCAAGGCCTCCCAGCCAAATTAACCTCAGTGTGTTTACATCAGTATACCCTTGAGAAGTTTCTGAGAGCTTTCCTTTTCCACTCTGAGTTTTCTGTTTCCAAGGCCTCGGGCTCCCTGTTCCAAAGTCCACGACTCCTGATAGCTTCCTTCCTGTCTCTAGCATCTTAAATGCCTCTTTCTTCTTTCCTGGCTCAGCTGCAAATGATCCCTTCTATCATTATCCTCCGTTTTCTATGGGGATCGGAATATAAAGTTGGCCTATATGTAAACACTTGCTGTATGTATTGGATAAAACTGTATTCCGCGTTCGGAATCTACCAATCAGACTAGACCCGTGGCCTTTCAGTTCTCTCTCAGAACCATTGTAACATCAGTACATTCCTGAGTTCATTACTTCTCTCTGCACTCTAGATCAGTGACCCTGGGTGGAATGAAGGTTTTTTTTTTTTTTTTTCCAATGGAACTTGCAGTTACTCTCAGAAATTCAGACAGCAATACAAAACATAGCCAGTTACCTAAGAGCACCAGAACACATATTTTGTGATGATGCAGGCAAGGAATTGGAAGTGTTATTGAAGAACATCAATTCTTAGTTTGGGCACTTTGCTGGGAGGTCAGATCTGGAGAAGGGAGGTGGGAGACCAAGGTTAGGGTCAAGGCCTCTGAGGAGGGGGTCCCAAAGTGTGGAGGAGACAAAGAATGGGAACGGAAGGCCTTGAAGTCAAAATTTCCTATCAATGAAGTCCTGCTGCTTGCTGCTTGTAGACACCATCCTGACAAATCTAACCTAAAGTCTGGGTTGCACACTGCTGTTTAGGTCAAGGGCTCTGAGCCTGACTGTGTGTGGTTGCAGCTGAGTGTCAGGCAGGGGCGGTGTCATCCTTTATGAGAATCACCCGCAAGATGACTGTGACATCATTGGCAAAGGTTCTGGTGGGAAGTAAATTAATGAACAATAACATCTTGGTGCCTGCATCCGAGTAAATTTTTAAACAGTCAAAGCACAGACATGGAGTTCTTTCTTTACAATTTTATTTACAAAATGTATTAAAACTTTGTACAATACCTCATGGCAATGAGGGTCCGTAATTTATGCCCACACATGCAATTTACGCTTTTACGGCCATTAGTTTGCTTGGCAATTTTTCTGTTCACTGAAGTACAGCTTTAACAAGAAAAAGAAAAGAATTGGGAAAGAAAATCCTCAAGTGACTACTGCCAAACTCCCATAGCTTGAAGTTAGTAGCAGAAATTTGAAGCAATCAATTTTTTTAAACATGCAAGTTTTTAAAAAATAACAAACCAATTTACCCGCCTCTTCATTCCCAGTGAAGTTTCCTCTGAAAAACTGATTTGAGTCAATAAACATACATATCTCTGTATACAGTGCCTATGAAAACATTTGTGTGTAGGTCTGGTTGATTCGTTTTATACAACTTCACATTTGCACGGCGTCAGCTTCCTGCTCTGGACATCATAGCATTCAGAAGTTGAAAATCACAGGTTCATGAAAACAAAACAGAACAAAAACACAACAGCTTTCTTTTTGTTTGTTCAATACCATTTAAAATTTGACAGGTGAGTTATTCGCTGATGACACGATTTTTGGAATGAAAGTTTATATTACACTTTCCTGGAAACGTTTCATTGGAACGAGACTTCTTCCTTCCTTTTCTGAAGACAAGAGCAAATGGGCAGCGAGTTGGCTAAGCATCTAAAGGTCACACTTGGGAAATGAATTCGAGTTCCTAGTTTTTACAGTCTGGAAACTTCCCAATGCACATCACTGATGAGAGCAAACTACTGAACTACAGAAAGCATACGTCATTATATAGGAGGTAATTAGTGAGCGGAGACTATTTCCTCTGACTGTTCTGATAATGCCAACGGCAGGTACGCAATTAGTTACTTGATAGACCGTGGAGCAGTGGAGCGATCTTCTGAGAGAGCCAGTAGAGAGACTGCTCTGAGCAAGGACCTAGGAATGATGCTGAGGCCCTTGGTTTAGCAGTAGGTTTGGGAATGCATTTTAGTCTTTGCAAACTAGAAAAGGACACATGCAGTCTGACGAAGAGCCACGGGCAGTAACCGGCAACAGCTGGGAAGACAGACCTAGCAAGAGTAAAGTCGGACTGAGAACTGTGGTCTGAACCCACTGGCCCGCCTTGCGACGCGGTCCTGTCTCCAAGGTGTACACTTGAAAGGCATACTTAGCGGAGAAAGCAGAGCTAAACACAGTGTTGTTTCTGAGAAAGATACTCTAAACACATTTGGGAGTGTAGGCAGCATTTCCCTCACCTCAATGTTAAATACTCAGCTATATTGACTTAAAATGCACGCTGAAGCAAGAAAAACAGATCTGTGAGCTGCAATTCCAGGCTTCTTGGAGAGCCCCGGGATCCATTTTAGGAAAGCACCAAGAGGTTTGCCTGATAGTGCCCCGTCCCTTGCTACACACAAAAGTCAATTTCGAAAGCTCTGTTAATCCCTTCACCGAGTGGGAAGTTATCAAAGCATTTTCACAAAACCGTTTCAAGAACACAGAGAAGTCACGGTTTAGTCCCTTTTCCAAAGTGTTTGAATTTTCTTAAGTGTTGCATTTACATTGTAAAGATATACACATTTCAGCAATGTTGAAAGGAAAGAGGGTGCACAGAACATCACTACCAACAGGAACTACCAAAAACATCTGATCAGCAGATCCTAGAAGAAATGCCAGTCTGTCTTCCCAAACACAGGGAGTCAGAGAATTTTTTTTTTAATCAAGAGGAATAATTATTTTAACTGAGATGGGCCTATTTGCTGAACTGGAATTTAAAATTTGTGTGTGTGCATGTGCGTGTGTGTGTGTGTGTGTGTGTATTAAAGAACATGGTGTTTTTTTATTGAGCAGTGGTATCAAAGAATGGCTTTTGTTGAACTGACTTTTTTAATAAGATTTTTTTTCACATATTGGAATCTTGCATGTCCATTTTTTTGTTGGTTTTATTTTAATTTTTTTCAAGCAAAGCAAAAAGATTTCAATGATGGTTTGCATTGTCGCGAGTCTCAGAGTGTTCCATAAGGCACTGAAGGAAAAAAACATCAGTTTTTCCTATTGAAAGGTCATTGCACCATCAGCAATATTCGTGTCACACCCGACACCAAGGAGAGTGAAATCTGGCTCAGGATCCTTGAAGCAGCCACGTTTTCAGTGATTCCTCTCATCACATGCCGCCAGTGGGATAGGATCTGCAAAGGCAAGGGGGGGGGGAACTTCCATGTGAATGGGCTTTCTCTTAGGAATTTCCAAGTTTCTTATGCCTCAGTCTATCTTGGACGAGAACCGTGAGTATTTTCTCAAACTGGCATCTCTGGGGCTGCACCAGGTTTGACTGGCTTTAGGCAACAAGTCTGTTTAAATTCTCTCTCCTGAGGCAAATGCTTTGCAATAGGTTAAATTAGGTTCTTTCTCTACTGTGCCTTGTACTAAGGATTATATGGATGTTGCATAAAGTCTAACTTCAGGCGTTGATTACTTAGGATGCAGGTAGACTAGGAAGTCTTGGTAGAATACATATAGAAATATTCAGGACAGCTAACCTGAGGGTCGTATTCTGATTGCAGAACCTGTGACAGGGGACTGTTTACCTAAGACAGAGGATAAACAGTGTTCTGTGTGACTTGTTTGATTGAAATTCATTTGACTGCGAGAAGAAAATTTGCCATTCATTGCTGGAAAGTTGACAGCTTGTCCCTCTTAATACCTACAACTTTGGTACTCATGAAGGGGTTTGGCATCCATGAGGTCTTTGCCTGGCCATTACAGGCCTGATTGGGATTCTGATGCTGCCCACCTGTAGGAGATACTAACTTGTGTAAGGCATTCATTTGGCCCTGCCTCTGAAGCCTGCAGGGCACTTTCCTGCCTCCTCTTCAAGTTCATACCCATCTTACATCCTTTCCCTCTAAACCAAGCAAACCATTGCTTTTCTCCTGAGCCAGTGATTTCCCCAGCAATAATGTGTATGCATGGGCTGCAGAAGGAAAACTGATCATTTTGAAAATGGGCTGCACGAACAAAGTTATCAGTTTCTGGGAAGACGAAACAGAACTGTCTTAGAGGAAAAATGGAAATCTTTTCCCTTAACTTCAGGTATCTTGAGATCTTGAAAATGAGAAGCATTTCAAAAACATTGTTGAAGAAACCAAAGAAGCTAGAAGTAGTTCTTGATGGCAATGGGGAAATTTGGAAGAGTCTCTTAAGACAATTAGCAGAGCCAACCCTACGGTGCAGTGAATCTGGAACACTGAGCGGTCAGTCACCTGCCAAGGCGAGCTTGGGAACCACCCTTCTAGTAGTTGGTCAGTAGCCCAGAGAGTCAGCAGATAGTTGGGAGGCTGTCTGCTCCCTAGTGAGTGCGGGATCTGAGACTGATGCACGCGTTCCCACAAGTCTAATAGTCTTATCTCACCCACACAGTGGGAGAGATGACTCCCTCTTCTGTCAAGGATGCTCTTTGTTAACCAGGTTTCACCTGGATCATATTTTTGCAGGTGATATTCCCTGGGGTCAGTTTTCCTGAAGAATTACTGGTACCCCAAACTCCTCAGGCTGGCTCTGATAATTAGCAATAAAAGTAAAATCTTAGGGTGCCTCTTGATCTCTGTGTCCCCACATAGGCCATGACAGATCTAGGCTAATTCAGAGAACTGGAAGCCTAATAACTAGGTAACAAATGTGAAGTCATTAGGAGACTTTCCAGAACTTGTTGGGAATTAAAAGATGAACGGATAAGGGGCTCACCTTTCACTTAACCAATATTATGTGACCAAACTGGCTGAGAACAGCAGAGAGTTTTCTGTTTCCTGCTCAGCTTGTTTTGTGCCTCTTGGACTGATACATGGAAGGATTTTTCTGGCATCGTCTGAGGCTTTTCCTTCTTAGTCTGGAGACTTCACAAAGACTCAGAGGACAGATTTGTTCACTGAGGCTTTCCCCAGCTTTTCTTTTCATCCTAGGATAGTTGCCAAGGTGCTAGCTAACTGGGCCATATCCACATTGGCATTGATGTCTATTAAAATGTGATCTGTGCCTCATTTAGCCCGAATTTTACCTCACAAAATGGATCAACCAAGATGACTAAAGGAAAACCAGGGAGCCAGAAGCTGTGGCAATTTCATTTCTGGATCTCCACATGAGGACTGCAACATTCTGTCAAGAGGCATGTGGACCCCAACCTTTTCTTTCTTACCCCTCCTCTGTTTCTCTCTCTTCATCTTTCTGTCCTTCCCCCTCTGCCCTTCCCTCTGTCCCTCCCTTTCTCCATCCCTCCATCCCTCCATCTCTCCCTCCGTCCCCCCCTCCCTCCCTCCCTCTTTCTTTTCCTTCCCTGAGTTACATGCCCTGAGATCTTTTCCTCTAGGATCTTACTACACCCTGGACCACCAGCAGCAACATGGCCTGGGAGACTATGAGAGATGGAGACTCTCAGTTAGCATCCCAGACCTACTCAATCCGAATCGGCATTTTTATAAACTCCCCACATGATTCACAGCATACACTGATGTTTAAGAAGCACTGCTCTGGGGCTTTAACAAGACACTGAGGCTGTGCTAGTCGCGGAGTAGAGACCTAGACTCCTGGATAGAATGGTTGATACTAAAGAAGTGGATAATAAAGAGGTTGATAATAGAATGGAGGTTGTGTGACCCTGAGTCCTGATACCTGTCTCAGAAAGATTCTTTCTGGGGAAACCAGGAAATGATTGACTCTACAACCTCACGTGCAATGCTTAAGAAGTGAGGCATATGCCTTTTTTCATAAACAAGTGAGACATAGACTCAGGATCTGCTTTCCATTTGGAGTGATCCCGTTGGGATTTCAAAGTTCCTGGAGGCCACCAGGCCATGGATGGTTAGAGGCAGAATGGTGTAGCAAAGAGATTCCAGCTATGGGAGGAAGGAGGGCTGGGTTCTAGTCCCAGAATGGTCACTACCTAATTGTGTTGCCTTGAGCAAGTCACTCAGTGTGACTGGGTCTAAGTTACCTGAAAGGAAAAACACTTTGTGACCCATTGCCTCAAATGAGGCAGAAGATGTGAGAGCACTTGGAAAACTGTTATGCTGATTTCAGGTGTATTTTTTTTTTTTGGATGCCAGTATTTCAGAATTTGAGATAATTAAGGCAAGCTGAAATCACCCATGTTCTACTCTCTGAAAAAGCAAATCATGTGCCCTGAATTGTAATGGGTGTATATAACCTACTCAAGAGTAAAATACTGTAAGCACACAGGAACATGAAACACTTGCATGCAAACAATGCTAATTACAGATGGATCTATGTATTGTATATTCAGCAGTGCAGTAGGAACACTCAGTGGGTGGGTTAGTCCATGTTGTGGCGAAGGGTTGCAGTCTGCAGCAGGAGAGAACAACTAGCAACTTCACCAAACAAGATAATGCTTTCCATGGTGAAGACACATGATTTATGTACATGAAATATTATTTAAAAGGGGATTGAATTTAGTTTGACAATGTGAAGTACAAGGAGATCAAAATGCAAATACTGCATTTGTAGAAACTCAAGTGCATTCAAGGAATTTGTATTGACATTGACTCATGAGGTGAAACATCTCCCACCTAGAATGAGGGCTGTGGAGTTGCTAATTGTTCTGTTCCCCTTCAGATAGGTGTGTTAGCGATGACAGATGCACTTGGAGATAACAAGACTATATTCTTTTGAACACTCCCAGATCGGACAAATTAGCCCACTTCAAGCTTGCCTTTGAATACGCCTGAGCTATTGATCAGGGTAGGGGTGGGGGTTTGGCTGTAGCTGCTGGAGTCAAGGTGGCGTCAGTCAGGTTCATCTAAGTATGGATTTGGGGCAGCCAATAGCAGGGAGCCTAGACTGTTCTTTGGGAGACACTTACCTGAATATCAGTTCCAAGAAAGGGAGAACAGAGGAACTCAAAGATTAAAGAAATTGTCTCAGGCTTAGTCTTAAGAGAACCACCGTGTCCTTACAGAAGCATTGCATTTGTCAAGGTGGCAGTGCCCCGCTCCCATTCCTCACTCTACCAGCAGTTCCAGAGCTGCTGCTTTCTCTAGAATTGCACTGTCCAATATGGCAGCCACATGCAACCATTGAATAGTCGACAGGTGGCTAGTACGAGTTTAGATGTAGCAGAAGGGTAAAATACACCCCAGATTCCTAATATGTAGCATGAAGAAAATAATGTAAACTATCTCATTCACTTTTGATATTGAGAACATGTTGAAATGAGATCTTGCATATATTGAGTTAAAGAAAATGTAGCATTAAATTAATTTCACTTGTGTTACTTTTAAAAGTGTGGCAACTAGAGCACTTCAGATCACACATGGAGTTCACATATGCAGTTCACAAACATTCCCATTGAACAGCGCTGCTCTAGAGAATTTCTTTTCCTTTGGGTCACACACCACAGTACAATTATGATGGTGCTATTAGAAAAGCAGTGCTGCCCGACAAGAAAGCACAACCATTTTTCTCAAAGAATCAAATGGTTGCAAAGGATAGACAATACTTGAAACAAGAAATCCAAGTGAAAAAACACAGAGAGAGAGAGAGAGAAGAAAAGAGGGAGATTAACATATAGTAAGTAAGGCTGATTAGTTTACTAGACCTTGATCGTACCCCTAGATCTTAACACTCTCTGTTCCATACACGTTGTAGCCTTCTCTGTATGTAGCGTAATTTTGAGTGTTGGTGGCAGGAGCAGGCTTAAAGTTTTGGGTGTTCTTTGTGAGTTTCATGCGTTTGGACTCTGCCCGTGATTTGTAACAGAATTCTATCAAGGCCACCATCATGGCCAGCCCCAGACCTCCGACAAGTATATAGAAAACGCCTGCCACATTGCTCAGGCTCAGAGCGCTGGTCTTGTCCTAAGAGAAATGAACAACGCGATTAGTTCTTGAGGAAACACAAGCAATGGGACATCACAATACATGACAACAATATAGGATAGTTCTAAGTTGTAAAATAACTCAACATTGATGTAAGATAAGTGTTATGACTCAAGTCTGGCAACTGGCTGATGTCTTACAATGGCCTGCAAGATGGTAGATTGTGCCTCTGTTGACGGTTGGGGCCCTCACCTAGCTGTTCATTTACATTGACTCCTAATTCCTTTGGTACCTCAAAATGGTGTCAATGACTAAATAAAACAATCCTTGGCCATGGGAGCAAAAGTGTAAACACAAGCACAATTTATTCCTCTGCCAGCCTCAAAGCACCATTTGCCAGAGTCGAGCGTGACATAATCTCTAGAAATGGAATACTCTTTTCATTTGGGAACTTGAAGCACTCTTTCCCCTCTCTGGCCCGCAACACCCCTTTTTCCCTTGTTCTCCCTGTGACAAACTTGTCAACAACTTGTCTTTAAGATACTAGGTGATAATATTAGAGGTTCCTGATATTCTTATCTGGGGAGTTACTTAGCAAGGGTTTGTTTAAAAGGGCTTAACTCTCCCCTTTCCCCTGGTGGCAGAGAGATTGCTCCCTTTGGGGACTGGTTGCCGAGTTCGCATCCTCAGGGCAGCAAGTCTTTGCGCTGCTGGAACAAGGGCACAGCGCAAAGAATTGGCTCCCTTCCATCTTCCTGAGAGTTGAAGGAAAACTGTCAGGAGGACCCACAGAGTCCTGAATTGGCTCCATACAAATCAGAAAGATTTTCTAGCAGGCTGATTAAAAAAAAAATCCAGCTCATTTTTAGCTTTACTCCAGGGAATGTAGTGAATAATTAAAAAAAAACCAAACCAAACCAAACAAAACACTACGCTTCTCTGTTTTCTTTTTAAAATAGAGGGAAAAATTGAGGAAGCCGGTCAGTGACTTTCAGGTCGAACTGCAAATCTGACTATCTGCCTGTATGAAAAGCAAAAACTGAACTGCTGAAATACGGAAAAAAAAAGTTGGTGTCTTGAGCCCTACCTTGAGGTAGGACACACCAAGGGCCCGGAGCCTTTCTTTGACAAAAATAAAATAAAATAGCACTTTGTAGTCTTTTTAGAGGGAATGTAACCATTTTGCTGCTGAATGCCATTGAATGGAATACCCAAATTTTTACATCAGTGAATTGAATATTTTATTGACATGGTAACACAGATAATGTAGCAGATAATGGCCATAGCTGACACTCAACACTGGCTCAGCTAGTCCTGGTATCATTTAAAGGATTAAATGGAGAGATGATAGGACCACATCCTGATTCTATTGCTATAGGAGCCAGTGCTGTACTTGTTCACTTTAATAAGAAGGCCAATTGGAATTGAACTGCATGGTTGGGGAAAGGGGTATGTGTGAGCCTCATGCCTACAACAACATTGCAAATAGTCACTCTTCTAGGGCGAATGACAGGTAACTAGAGAAGTGGGAATTGCTGTCAGTTATGAAACAATGGATCATTTCCTCAAGGAGACTGGCCACACTCTCTGCAAGGATGCTCCACGGTCCACTAGGAAACGGACCTGGTCCGGCAATCCTCCCTCTGCCATGAAATTTGTTCTATGTATGCAGGAGTTGATGGGGGAAAGTGTCCTTGGACATAACCCGCTTTAGATTATAGCAACAAGAACAGTTTCCAGTTCCACATATGTAAGTTTCACAGAATTCTCTGTCCCAAAATGTGGAAAACCAGTAGCAAAATGGTTCACTGAACAGGAGAAATGAGTGGCATTTCATGAAATGAATTAACTGATACCACAATATTAGTTCAAAAAAAGGCAAGGCAAAAATTGAAACTAAAAAGAACTTTCTTAGGGGAGCAAAGGGGGGCAGGAAGGAGGCGGGGAAGAGTGTTTCATGCTTATCAATGTGATGTTATCCTGACAATGTATACCCTTAAGGAGCATGCGACTAAATTTAAAAAGTATTGCGTACAGAGATTCAAATGACAACTTTGGAAGAGAGAAGTGTGACAGACTTAATGATATTCGAAATCCAAATAGATGCTGACCTCAATACAACAGCAGCTGGGAGGAGGCTAATCATTCTGCTTACAGAGACCAGTCTTTGTTATTTATTTCTTTGACTGTTACCACATAGGATTGACATAATGTACGAATAACCAAAGGTATTTACAACTACAAAGTCTCTGACACTGTAAGAGGTTAAGAGAAAGTACTGTCACAACTGGATTTTTTTTTTTTTTTGGTTGTGGTTATTAGGTTGGTTTTCTCTTTGAACTTTCGAAATGTGAAATACAGTAAAACCCCCTTATAACACAGCTCAGTCTTTTCACAGCTTTGGAAGTGCGGTGGGCCAGATTGCGTTCCAATGTCAACGCTAGCTCCTCTGGTCTAGGTCAATGGTTGATGCCCTGTGGCAGGTCTCCGCTGGTAGAGGCCGCCTGCCTTGTGCCTTTAGCGCTGTTGTTATAAAGGGGTCCCACTGTGTAGGGGGGGGTGTGTGTTGGGAAGGAAAGCCGTTTTGGGGTAGAAAATAAACAGTGGTTCAAAATGTGATTGCTAATCAGTACAAAAAGACCTTCAGCGACTGACCTTACTCCCGGAGTCCTTGGCTCCACATTCCCCCTTATCGTACCACCATTTGTTTTTCAGCTTGTCTAAGATGCCTTGTTCACTGAGTTTCAATACTGCAAGGTTTACAGGCGTTCTTCACGTGGGAAATAACATAAATAACATTATATTATGTTATTTTATGTTATTCAAGCTTCAAACTACTTTAAAACTATAGAAAGCGATAAAGCAGGGGGCCCTGGCCACAGAGTAATTTTAGAACACTGCAGGCAACCTGAGCATTACCTTATAAAAAGTTAACACTACAGCAACGCTATATTTACCAGGGCCTGCCCATATCGCTTTGAGTAATCGGCACACACTGTTAAATAATGAGGATAGAAAAACAGGCACTCCTAGGATAGGCTGTGTGTGGTGGGGAGGGGGTCTCCCCTCAAGTGACAATCTTCCGGCGGCAGCTAGCGGTAGCTTTGTGGCGGACGTGTGTTAGGTTTGATCTAACCGGGTGTCTTGTTGTACTTCCAGACAGAGCGGGGGTGGGGTGGGGGTGGGGGAGCGGAAAGGGAAGTGGTTCCGTTCCTTCGTGGAACAAGACAAAAGGATGAATTGGAACCGAAGAGAAAGTAGATTCTATGTGCACCACGTGCCTTCTGATTAGTTGTCCTTTATTAAAAAAAATCTGTTGCCCAGATGAAACTGCTCTCAGAAAGAATTGTCCTACAGACATGTCTTCACTCCACCAACTGAATTCTTACGCACATTCTGGTCTTAGGATTGAGAGTGGAACGTGGACCTCTGAGTTGTGGCTGAGAGGGGTTTCAACAACAAGAGAACTGGCCTATGGCTTATTTCTGTTACTGACCAGCTGTCTTTCTAGTGTGGCTGCATGTGAGCATCAACTCAGACCAGAGGCTGAACCAGATTGTTTAAAGATGGGTTATTAATATGGCATGATCTAAGATGGAAAACTGGGATTCTGCCACTGTGGGTAGTTATGTAGAGGAGCAGTTTAGGTAAGCTGTTCTCCTAAGAGAAGACTTCCTCAAATGAGAGGCTCCCACAGCCCCAGGAGGCCAGGCCATCGCTCACTAGCCCTCTGCCTCTTAAATCATTGTGTCTGCAGTCTGAGCCACTGGGCAGGCACAGGAAACCCTATTGGTCCCTGGTTAAGATTTCCTCCCTTAGACATTTCTTCAGGCTGAAAATAGGAACAGTGACCTTTACCCTGTCATCTTTCTAGACATAATGGATTTTAAATAAAGTATCTCTTGTGACTTCAGATAAAAAATGCATTATATTTAGAGGGTGGCATAATTCTATTATGAGGCAATAAACTGTGGGTTCAGAGTCACATGAACAATATTGCAAATACTAGTGCATGTTATGCTGAATGCCACCAATTCACAAGGGGGAAAGCACACACATTTCTGTTACTATGAACATGCCATAGAACTTCTTAGCTTATCTGGGATAAGTTGGACCCACCAACATATCCGGTAATTGAGAAGACTTCCGGTAGTCCCAGAGATGTGGCCTCTAAAAGACCAAGTCCCCAGAGCCTTTCTCCCCACCTTTGCAGTTGAGAGCAGAGGGACCATCTCATCCTGAGATATTCCGAGAAATGAATCATCATTTAAAAATAATATGCAATTTCAGACTACTTGAGATTTGAAAAACTATAAACCTTGAGTGTCAGGGAGGCGACACTTTCTCGGTTGGTGCTGGGCTTGGCAACCAGAGTATCTACATTTTGTATCTCACCAGGAAGTTGAGGTCCTTTTATACTTTAAACAATTCCTTCAATCAATGCTCAGAAACTTAGCCTTCTCAAATGCCAATAGGATTGGCTTGGGATGCAAAGCAACAAAAGATACTCAAAACTTGGAGCCTCTTTAAGACATCATTGGCAGTGAGAGTTAAGTCTTAGACTTTGAATTTCACTTATTTATTTATGTTTCAAGATTTTCTTTGTAAGTAATCTCTACACCCGACGTGGAGCTTGAACTTACAACTCCGAGATGGACAGTTGCACGCCCCACTGACTGAGGCACTCAGGTGCCCCAAGTCTAAGACTTTTAAAAGACAGACAGGCCATCAATGGCTCTGAAATCAGTGTTGGAACTGCCTTCCCCCTTACTTTCCACTGTTTGGCCCCTCTCTGCCTCTCCTTTCCCCTTATTAGTTTTTGTTTTATCACCACCTCACCTCCAGTGCTATGCCTTAAACCAGACACTGGCACCCATGCTCTGATGGCTGGGTGCGGGGTCCTTCCCAATGGCACCTGGGTGCCCCATTCCATCGGGATCCCAGCAGAAAGCACAAAGCATTTTCTTTCTCCTCTCTGGGCTTCCTCCTTTCTTATTGCAAAGGGCGCAGTATCCTCCTGCTGTTCTCTGACGCTGCCCTTACTGGTCACTGTCTTACCTCAAGGTACTATGTTTTTCAGATGACTTCAATTTCCTAAGGACAGTGGCTCTTACTGGATCTCCAGGACAGAGCAGTCTGATTAACGGCACTCACACTGTGGTCCAAATAGAGATCTCTCCCTAGAGAGCCTGGGTTTTAAAGAAGGTTGTTAACCATTAAGTGAGCTAGATTGATAAAGAGTGTTACATGTTAGTTTAAAACAATGATTTTCGAAGTGTGGTCCAAGAACCCCAGAATCCCTGAAGCCTTTTCATCAGAGGGTCCCCATAATTAAAACTATTTTTCTAATACTAAGGCCTTCCTTGCCCTTCTCACTCTTATTGCCTCCTGCTGTACAGTAGAGTTTCCTAGAGGCTTCCCAACATCTGATCTTGCAACAGATTGAAGGAAAAAGCAGAAATGAGAATCCTATTCTCTTCTGTGAAGTCAAATATTAAAGAGATTTGCAAACTCATCGGACAATGCCACTCTTTATTAATTTTGTTTTGGAAAACCATAGTTAGTTTTCATAAAAAGTATGTTATTTATGTTAACATATATTGGGTTTATTATTTTTAAAACAAATTAATGAATCCATGCCTTTAAATGCCATTTTAATTTCTGGTATGGTAAGTATTACGAGGCATCACACACATAAACAAATCTTTTGGGGTCTATGATTTTTAAGGGGTCCTGGGATAAAGCAAAGTTTGCAAAGCACTGAGTGGTCTGGGAGGAGGGAAGGTCTTTCTTGTGCCAGGGCCTTTCCTGGGTTGTCACCACCCACTCTTGCCCAAACCCAGGCTCAGTATGTCAGCAGTTTAGAATCCCACTTCTGACAAATGGCTTGTCCCTGCCAGAGGCCATCCAGTGGCCTCCACAGAATGGCTGGTAACAGCTCTCTACGTCTGTGGCCTCTGTGGTTACTGTGGAGGTTACCGTAGTGCAATGGTTCTCAATCAGGGGTACTTTTGTCCTCCAGGGACTGTTTGGCACTGTCTAGAGTCACTTCTCATTGTCACAACTGAGTGGGGAGACACTACAGGCATCTAGTGGGTAGAGGCTTGAGATGCTGCTAGACACCCTACTGTGCACAGGACAGTCCCCCACCCCCCCACCCTGAAGTCCCCAGTGTCAACTGGGCTGAGGTTGAGAAAGTCTGCCTAAGAGCTTTAGAGAAACCTGACAAATGATAAACTTTTAGTTTAATCTTTGATTGGGAAAAAAAAATCACAGAGCCTATGAAACCTGGCAGGGAACCAAAGTGCGTTTGGAAATTTCTAAATAAAAATGAAGGAGAAAAGCAAACATTTCAAGCAATAGCACAGCCAAGGAACATAAAAGCTGTAATCAGAAATCACAGATAATGCCACTTAACAAGGTTAGGATAACTGCCAAGAAAAGAAAATACTTTAAAGGCCTCAATCTCCTAGAACTGTTTGTTGCTGTGGGGTGGAATATATTCCTAAGATGGCAGAGAACAACTGCCAGGACTTTCTTGCTTGCTGCACCTTACTGGATGTATTGTTCAGCTCAGTCCACATCAACTGCATGTACTGACACCGTCCCCCAACACACTCCCCACCCCCCTCTCACACACACACGCACGTGTGCACATGCACACACAATTTGAGATTTTAAAGGAAGAGGATTTAGGTGGGCATTTGGTCATTTTAAATATCACTTTCCCCAGAAAGCCATTTTTGCTCCCCACCTCAGTATTTTCTCCCCTCCTTAATTATTTGTATCCCTGTCTCATAACTACCCCTAAACTGTGTGCTTCTCAAGTGCAGGGACCGTGGCTTACATATTGGTATCCCCACTTAAAATCATTCTCTCAACAAATGCTTGTTGAATAGATAACTCTCTTTTAGCGTTTTGCTTTTCAACCTGGTATTTCACAAAATTATCATACTTCTTACTGTTTGAATTTAATGATCACACTAAGAAGGTAGATTTATGACCTCTACTTTGTAAGTAAAGAAACACAGGCACAGATAGGTTAAGCAACCTGCTCAAGCCTGCACAACAAAACGATGGGACAGGCCAGAGGGCAAAAGAATATCTGTTCCACTCTGTACTGCACATTCTCCAACAGAACACACAAAAGTGTGGCAGTCCTCCTTAATTTTGTTCTTCGTGCTTGGATGTTCATAATGAAGTTTGTCTTCAGGGACCACCATGCTCTAAATAACTAGCAACCTGGCAAGGGCATATCTGGCAGCTGGGGCCTTTCACTGTGCTGCAGCAGTATGTCTCCAGGGGAAGGCTTCAGAGCAATTACTGTAGGTCCTTAACTGGTACCTCAGAGAATTATAAGTCAGAAATATTTATTGTACTCACCTCAACAGAGAACAGAAAGAATTAAACAAACTAGGTCAGATCCCTATCATGGAAATTAGTCAGGCATTTTCCCCTCTGATAGGCTTGCTATGAACCTTTTGCCAAGTAAAGCCCTCCCAAGACAAAGGCAAGGGTCTGGAGGCTGAGGGAGAGAACAGGAGAGTTTTGTGATGTAAGTTCAGGGGGTCTGGGGAGTCTCCCCTGCTCCAAAAATATTTTCCACACAGGGACCTGAAATTCCATCCTGGGACTCGCACACCTTTAAGTCTGAGCAACATTCCTAGTTAAAATACAGAGCTTCTTTGGGAAATGGGAAATGGATCAGAGTAACTACTTACAAACTCCAACACTTTGCTCCACTTTGTTTAAAAACTGTTCAGGGAGGAAGAGTGTAAAACTCCCCCTAAGAAGAGAACTGTCCCTTGCATGTGAAGTCAGAGAAATGTGTAGGGACCAGTGAGCAGATGGAGAATGTAAGAGCACAGTTGAATTAGCATCATTTGAAAGCACACAAAGATTTCTTGAGTGTGGGGAACAGTCATGGAGTGGCATCTATTTTTTTTTTAAATAGAGGTAGTAATGTAAATTGTAATACTTTGAAAATGAGTTCCACTTTGGGGGGGGAACCCCATAACTGGATGATAAAGATTTTTGTTTATCTTTGCCATCCACACTCGGCAGGACCTCAGCTACAAAGGACAGTGCTCACGAATCCAAGGTATCCAGCCCTGGGTGGCGGGTGTCCAGGTTTCTAGCTCATTCCTGGCATGTGCCAGCCAGGTCAGTGTTATCTTAGTGATGGCCAGCATTATATACGGAGACAGTTTTAGGATAAGAAAACCATTTTCTTTACTGTGAAAATAGAAACTGTTTGCTTAAAAAAAAACACAAAGTAACTAAATTTTTTTGATATATTTCAAAAGAAGTGTCCCATTTATTTTTCAATTTTGAGTTCAGGAAATACCCTAAAATAGGTAGCTTGGAGCCATGAACAAAGAACAGAGGTGTGGGGAGAACGATGCGAGGGTGCTGAGTTTTCCCAGAGTGGGAAAGAAGAAAAACTGGCCTAGTGCATTAATGACCAAATCGATTCCTCCCAATGGTGATCCTGGAAGTGTTGATATAAAAATCTGTACTGTGGCTATGTGTCTGAGCCTGAAAAATACAGAATCCCAGGGGCAGTACGATTTATCTGCCCAAGAGACTTGGGATAGATTCTGCTCTGAATGGCTTCACTTCTCCTTTCTGAGCAGGGACACCTAAAGGGCAAATGCCTGTTTTAATTAATGATGCCAGAAGATCTTCAATGGTGCCCTTAGGAGGGGTAGATATATGTGTAAACACGTAGGTTACAGAGAAAGACAAGGATATCACGGAGAAGTAAAAGAAACATAAGAGTGAGGGTGATGTATTTGCATAGTAGTGAAGAACTTGTTCTAACAACACAATATCTGGAGGATGACAATGGTAGCTTATCACAACCTAAGCTGGAAGTCCTCCCCTTACCTCATGCCTCATCTAAACCTCACTCCAACTTACTGACACTTGCTTCTTGGTACCTAGTGATTTTGTTTCTTTTGAATGACTTTTTAGACTTTTAGACTTTTTAGACTTTAGACTTGAATGACTTTTGTCTTTAGCCCCGTGGACGGAGGATAGCCATCCTCTCTTTCACTGGCTTTTCTACTGAAGATATTTCAGATTTTCATGGGGGAAAAGTCACTTTTCCCAATTGTTCACTTGTTCCCTAGCCTTTTCTTAAAAACTCCTAGCATCACTCATGAAATCACAGGCATGTGCAGACAGGCAGCTAGAGACATCTCTGCCCAGGTAGGTCTTGATTTATTAAGTTGAAGTCAATTGATGACCAAGCAAGAGAAGACTCTTTGCTAGATAAAAGAATTTACTGTAAGGTCCTTTATATTCGTTTCTGTTGGTTACCTTGGGATAGGTGACCTCTCCATACACTGGGGAGGTCATGGCAGTTCTAATTATGCCTTAGGCTACACTGGAATTTGGAGCCTTTAAAAAAATCTCTATGCACTTCTTTTCACAGGGTTTTCTGGGTGCAGGAGTCTAGGAGAATGAGGGTTTAAGTCATTTCAATCCTTCTACCCTTGGACCAGCCTGAACTTTCTCCACAACCTGGCAGCATGTTCCATATGACTGCTGGCATTACTGGGCTCCAGCCACCCAGGCAACCCTCAGTCCCCTGGGGCAGCCATAATGATTTGCAGAGTTATGCAGATCTCAGCTGCTAGAAGCTCCCTCTGAGCGAGAATTTATATCTATGTAGTTCACAAATGTAGCTCAAACCTATTTAACTCCTTGATAATGAGACCATAATTTAATGCAAGTGCAAAGAGCAAATTCAATAATGCATGCATATAACATGAAGACTTGAAAGCTGTGAGTCATTTTACTAAGGGCCTAACAATGCTAGTGACTGAAACCTATTGATGAGCATTTATGCTAGAGAAGCAGCTCCAGAAATCACCTGTGGATATGTGAGTGAAGCCAGTGCATTTCTACATGATAGTCTCAAAATTCAAAGTGATAGACCCCTTGAGTCCATGAGTTATGATTTCGCTGAGAGACTTCTGCCAAACTGGGACTTTGTCCAACCTCACCCTTTAGAACAGGAACCCAAAACCATCATTGGTCATGGACTAGCTCACGCAACTCAGTTCGTCTGGGAGAACTTCTTACTCTGTCCCTGATAGACAGAAGGAGCTCAAGGAACATGCTAAACATCTGGAGAAGCCAGTTTGGATAACACGTGGCCACAGTCATAACTGATATGATGCACTTGAAAATTCTGTTTTAAGAGCCATTAAAAACTCAAACTATCAAATTTGGTTGGGCTTTATGACATATAAACCTGTTTCCTTTAGTTCATCCCAATGGCACCAAGAAAGAAAAGCCTAGCCAGATAAGATAGACAGAAACTGATCTCACATTAGATCAGAAGCTCACAAGATATGTGTTTCTGAAGACATCGAGTTCATGTCCCTGACTCTAGGCAAAATGTTCATTGAGAGTTTAATCTGTTGGGTGCCAACATCTTTCCCCAATATTCCCCTAATAGCCCTCTCTTGAGCATGACTCGTTGAAAAATAATCAGTCTTAGCTTACACTCCATAATATTGCAACAGATGGGGTTTCTCTATCAGATCCAAAAGCTGACTACTGGTTGTCAGGACATGTGCCCGCCTCTCCTAGCATGCATTCTAGCATACACTTATCTGCCCTTTCCAGCAGTGAGGCTATATAGGAGACACCAGCAGAGTCAGTCTCTCCCTCTCATTTTCTCTCTTTTAAATGTAAAGTATGCTATTGCCTTAGTTTTGTATTTTGAGAAATATTTGCTTCAAGGCCGATGAAATTAAGCTTTAATATGAATTTAGTGCTTGCAACACACTTTTGCCACCTGTGACCAATGCCGATTTGCCTCACGTGCCAAGGGCCAAATGCTGTACCGCTCTCTAGAAAGTCAAAAGAGAATGGATTTCAATTGTTCTCCATAAATTTGCCCCCGCCCTTCTCCACCAACTTCAACTCCCACCCTCATTGCATTTATTTTGATCATTTCAAATCTTTCATGTCTCTTTTCCATGGCTGTCTTGCCTTTTGGAGAGTGTAGTTCTAGAACCTTCTCTCCAAATGAAAGGAAACCAAATGATTTGGCCTTAGTGGGGCAGAAAGTGTATAGACACACACCATTTCACTCTGCCTCCATGGCCGTGTCTTTCCTCTCGGCAATTATGTAACAGCAATCTTACCTGCAGGCTTTTCATTCCCGCTGCTCTTTCTGTAGCTCAGGTGTTGAACATTTAGTCATTATTTGTCAATAAGAAACACATTCAAGTTATCAGGATAACACCAAAGGCAAATCATCGTGTCTTAATCATAGACATCATGTTAAGGCCACACAGTCAATTTCCCCTCCCCCCCAAATTACTATAATGGATTAATTAAAACAATTTTTTTTTCTAGATTACAATTTTTTTTCCGGTGGTAGAATTGATTCTTTAACACCATATGGCAAAATCAATGATTTTGGCAGTCACTGGACTGGTTCAGTTCTTAAGGCAAAAAAGGTCCCTTGCTTGAAGCAGCCACTTGAGAGAAAGTGAGGGTTTGCTCTTGGGAAGAAGACCTGAGTAAAGTTCAAGGAGCAAATTTAGTCACTCCCAGCAAAGAAAACTTTCAGGTTCTTCATACTTCCAGGAGGCAGCACCAGCACAGAGACATGCAAACCAACGAAGAGTATAATATACTCACCCTATTCCTTGATCCCAAACCAGTCTCGGTGATTCACAGGAACTTCTTCTAAGACCCAGGAAGTGCCATCGATCTGTAATGATTCTTGCCTACACACATAACAGTGTCAATAAAGAGTCATTGGGATCCATCTTAACCCTGGGCATCCAAAATGTCTACCTTTAGGGATGGCTTCTGCTAATAAAAGGTCCATCTTGTTGCAGGTAAAAGGCAGATGCAGATTCACATCCGTGACCCAAGGCCCAAGAATGTCAAAGAATTCTGGGTGTGGAAGAGAAGTGGTTAAGAGACGGTGGCATAGGAGAGGAGGATTGTAGACATACACGGAAGAAGAAATACACACAAAACTGAGGATCTCATTTATACATATGGGAAACATAGTATCACCTCATTCAGCTAAGGACCACCAAATAGGAAGCTGAGGGCATTTGGAAGTGGGCTGTTCTAAAGTACAACTTCTTACTGTCTTTGAATATGAGACTTGCTAAGCAAATGCAGGAGATCGAAAACATGATTGCTAGTGATAGAATGGAAGGATGTGTTTGAATTTCTTAAGAGAACAAACTCTTTTTAGCTCCTTTGAAAGCACCCACATGAAAAGAAACACGACTAATTTTAACTGCAAGCCACTTTTTGAATTTAGGAAAACAAGTTCCCTAAATGCTTCCCTAGCATCACAGTGGTTATTCTAGTCCCTATATAGTTTTGAAGATAACAAAGCTGCATTTCTCTATCGAGGTTCTTTAAGTCATAATGATCACTCAACCATTTCTTTACTTAATCCAAGTTTAACTGCATATGTCCCATCATCATCCCTTACTTCCCAATATGCCTTGCAAGTTAAGGCACCGGTCATGTAACTCTCCTTCCAGTCATGCGGTTCAGGGTGGTTCCATTGAAACATTCTGTTCCAGTGTTCCCCAAAGCACACAAAATGTGCTGATTTTCAGCTTGCACAATATGGACACTGGAAGTCTAAATCCCTGGATAGAACTAAAGCTGGGACAATTTTAGGGTGAGGTGGGGGAGGGTTTAAAAGCCTTGTCGTCCCAGGAACAGGTGGCTTGTTTCATAGAGCAGACCCCCTCTAGGAAGGTAGGGCTACACAGGAAAGCTAAGCTGGTGCCCTTTCCCCATGATTAAGGGAGTGAAGCAGGGTGAGCAGGGGCGGATCAGAAGAATATGAAAGTTTGAGGTGACAGGAAGCTGTGGAAGGAGGCTGATGTGCTTATGTGGTAATTCAGCAGCTAAATCCCCATTCTGCTGTGATTTACAGAGACAGACTTTCACTGGCTGTGTCACAAACCCCTGGTGATCGGAGTTTATTGCTGAAACAACCTACTGGCTCTTAATTACCACATTTATGCACACATTGTAATAATGCACTAACACCAAAGGGTGATTTGCAGGTTAAAAATTCCCAAACCACAGCTATAATTTTCATGATCCTTGCCTGTACATTTATAGTCCATTAAGGAAGGATCAGGTCTGATTTGTTTGGGTCCTATTAACCCAGGTTCAGGAAATGGCTAAAACCGAGCAGTATTTCGGTTCAGGGGCTACCTCGGAAGCTGACCTTGTCTAAATTCCTTGCAGCATTTGGAAAACAAGATAAAATCAGTGAAATGAAAGAAAAGAAATATCTGTTGCATTAGTTTAAGCATGTACACATTTAAAAGAGCCTGAAAAATTGCTCGTCCCTTCTGTAGAAGAGTAACTTTTTGAGACTAGACTGAAAATGCACGATGTCTCATGCCAGGGGGGAAAAGTCAACATTTTAACATAATTGCCCACTTATCATTATTTTAGGGTTGCGGGAGAGAAACAGATAAGTATTGTAGGTGTTTCTCCCTTTCCTGGTTTCGGAGATAATAGGTGTGGAAGTGTTTTTGAAAAAGTAAAAGCACTCATAAATGTCAGGCTTTATGATTATTGTTATTTTTAGTAATCAGCACTGAGGGCTGAAATGGCTTAAATATGCCATCTGCCTTGTAACCAAGGTAGTTGAGAATGAACCTGGTTTTTATGGAAATATCTCACATGCAATCAGATTCGCATTGCTCATTGGATGGGTCTATGTGATCAATTGCTTCCTGCAATATTATCACAAGAGGTGACCCTGAAAGGCAGAAGAGATTTGTGACAGCATTAGCTGTGTGACCTTCTCAAAGTCACCACCATCTCTGGGTCTCATTCTGTGTGAAATGATGGTGCATTCAACAGTCAACTGTCATTTTAACTTTGGGAGGAGGGCCGGATACAATGAGGAAGTGTAATTCTCAAGCCACTTTACCAATACAGTCAAACTTCACTGGTTTGGTCTAACATAGGGGAAGGTCTGTCTGAATGAGAAAGTCCTGAATTACAAAACAGGTTTGAGGAATGACAGTTTTATTACTTTAAGTCTGTTTTATAATTCAAACTCACTATAATACATCGCCAAAGTGGAGGTCCTTGTGAGAACTACTTTACCAGATAGATTTGTTATGAATATGATTATATTTAACGAATGCTTGCAACGTTTGAGAAGAAATTTGTTCTCTTAAGGAAAAAAATTCAACAGACAATCTAAACTCTTCATTTGCTTAACAAACCTCTCTCAGCCCCCTTTCCTGATGCTATACAGGTAGACTGTTGACTGGTCCCTGTCGGGTTTGTCATAAATTATAAATCGGAGGGCTCCAGATTAATGGGGCTTCACTGCCTTTTCTACCTTCTTCTCCACTGATTTGCTTTTGGCATCACCACCAGATAGTTGTAAAACAGATTCAAGTTCATCTCTTGCCCCTTCTCTTGCTCACTCTCAGAAAACAGCAGGTAGTAAGAAGGGAGAGGACAGAGGAAATTCCTTGGTAATCCGGAAATGGAATAAGCAATCGTTGGAGATGTGGTACTCATCATACTATTATCCATAGCTGAGAAAGGGGTTGACTTATTTCAAAAGGCTGGCTGGAGGAATGGCCAAAGCAAGTGATTTGAGAGGTGCCTGGCAGGTAGCACTAGTGTCAAAGAAGTTGAAAACATTTAGGTTCTACTGAACTGTTTTTCCTACTTGCATATCGATTATCAGATAATCTGGAAATCATGGGCTGGCAATAAGGTTACTTGATAACTTTGCAGCAGTATCAACTGAGGAGAAAGAGAAAAGCTTGATTGCTGGTTGTAATTAGCAAAGAGCTGGTCTAAAGTTTTAGGGGTCTTCAGGATACCAAAACATCTGGGTGAACAGTAAAAATTCAGCCAACTATGTGCAGATTTGTTTTTGGTTTATGTAACAGCAAACATCTGGTTATTTGAAAACTTCTGGGCACTTGGCATCATGTGGATGTTTTAGAGTCATCTTGACACAGTCCATGGCTCCTTTGTAACCATGCTGAGTGTGAATGATGAAGTCATGAGAGCAATGTATCCAATCCAGCTCAATTTTCATTCTGCAACTCACTTGAATGAGAAAATTAGGTCCTCTGGGCCTGCTAAGAACATGAGAAAAAGACCAGGAAGAAGGTGCTAAATGCTCTAGGCATCAGGTTAGCCACTGCAAACTCAACTGAGCCGAAAGCTTGGCTAAGCTGTCAACGTCATCAGTTCACACTGGTGGGAAAGGAAGTTATTGCTTTCTGACTCACAGTAAAACCTTGATTAATTGGAATCCATAAGGGATGAATGGAATTTTCAATAGGAGTACTCATTTTGTTTCATTCTTCGCTAACAACATGGTTTTATTTATGTATTTTTTTCTCAAAGTGCGTGTATCCACTTTCTCGCCTCCGGGAAGCAGCCTCTAATGTTTGAGGGTCAATCCAGATGGAGAGAAGATATGGGAGACAAAGCTGAATGTGACCTAATCACAGGTCATCTCTTGGCAAGTGATTTAAAAAAAATCAATTCCTTGCAGAATTCTTCTTTTTTTGGTACTATTGCTGCTTTCTCATCAATGTGGAGTAGTGAGGAGGGGCAATTCAGTTAGTTGGGATACTGGTTAGGTGAGTTCTGGTTAATCAAGGTTTTACAGTAAAAGACCTCGCCAATGCCTGGTAAGATTATGTGCTGGAGAAAGTTGTATTTGAATTTATCTCTTTGAAAGTGCTCTGTATCAGTGTTTCCAAACCCATATTATACTGCAGACTGGCCAACTAACTTTTCCATCAGGATCCTGAGGAATGGAGAGAGAGAGAGAAGAGCAGAGGTGTAACCATTGTCTCTGGAGGAGAAAAGTGTTGGCTTGCCTGTCTGTTGGCCTGTATATGGGAAACACTGTTCTTCACCTTAAGATGCCCATGGTATCTTGGTTGTACAAGAGTTGATCTTACATGCTTCAATATAATTCACATGCCCTTTGGGTCATGGAGGATTCTGTTTTCAGGTCCTCTCTTGTACTTACCCAACGTGTCCTTCCATTACTTGGTATCATGGCTTCTGAGCTTGCCCCTAGTTCTTGTTGCTTGAAGGAAGGCTATTTGTTTCATTCTTTTTAGCCCTGAAGAGTATTGTGGAGCCAAAGGAATGCCAAGTATGATGGATTTTCCCATGAAGGCAGCCTGGATAACAATTAGACCTACCTGAACCAAGAACATGGCTGACGAGAAGCCAAATCAGGGATTTATACACATAGAGTATCACAGTTAGGCGACGCACTTGTTTAAATATACAAAATGTCTCTGCCAAGTTTGTATATGGGGTGGCCTGTTGAAGAAAGACCCCATTTAACTTGAAACCGAGCTTGTCCTTTGGCTTTCAAGTTAAGCGGGGCCAGCTTAAGCGGGCCATCACATACCAAGAAAAACATCTCATCACTCATACACATAACTGAAGAAGTCAATTCTAATCAACCAACCAACAAACCAACCAACCAACCAACCTCTGTGAGCAACCATCATGCCTTAGGGGGGAAAAAAGCTGTATCCTGACTTCTTAGTAGATAGATTTGATTTCTCATACCTCTCATGTGAGGCAGGCGGGGATAGTCTTAAGGCAAGCCTGGGGCTCTTGAAAGCCTAGGCCGCTGAAACCTACACCATGGCCTTCATAAGGCAACCAGTCTGGCATATGAGGGGAAGGGAGGGGTGTGGAGGGGGAGCCTCTGTCTGGGAGTTTAAGAAGGGACCCAAGTTAGATCAAAAATGTGGGCAGTGCCCTCGAGTCTTTCTGGTTCCCAAAACTGCCAGGCAGGGGAATAACCTGGTCATTCCACCTTATGTGTGAGTCTTGTGCTCTCTCCTCAATAATAAGATAACAGTCTTGCCGATTACTCGTCACTAAGGGTACCCGGTTGTGGTGACATTGAGGCTGACCTTGGAGTCACCGCCCCCGCTGCCGCACTCTCCTTTGTCGTACCACCATTTGTTTTTCAATTTGTCCAAGAGGCCTTGCTCATTCAGTTTTAATACTGCCAGGTTAACAGCATTTCTTGAAACGATAAAACATAACTTGTAAGAAAATGCACAAATGCTTAGGAAATCGTTAACGTATAAAAAGGAGCACAAGAGGACAAATTGGCTAAATTTCACAGAACGTGGAGCTATAAAAATGTCTGTACAGCAAATACAGGGTTAAATATTGGAAGGTGGCATGGAGGATAACATTTGCTCAAAACTGAAGTGTGCGGGATGGGGAAATTGTCTTTGAGAAAAAAAGTAACAAGAACACCACATCCATGCAATTAACATTCGTCACATATGGCACCATAACTTGGCTTTTACCATTTAAATTGAAAAAGCCGTTGAACTGTAAAATTAAAACAGCAACAAACAGTCAGAGAGGACAACACAGAGAGAGAACATTAAAAAAAAATGGATGCATTAAATCGATGAAACCATAATTTACCGTCTTATTTAACTCCATGGAATAGTGTAGGTTTTAAACTTTTAAAAGTTACCTCAAAATCCACAAGAAAGAAAATGACAACAAAATGCATCAGGGTAGGTGGAATACTATAACAACACGGATATTGTTATATTATTCCACCCACCTTAATGCTGAGCCTTTAGGGGTTGCCACACCATAGCCTTTGGAATCCAGATTTCCACCAACTTTCATGGTATCACACGGTTTTCTCTGCTCAATGTACTCATTCATGGTTGACTCCAGCAGGAAGGCGAACTTTCCTTTGGACTTCCGCACTCGGGCCACTCCATCTGCTGTTGTTTTGGTAAACACAGATGGCTCTGCTGATTTCATGTAAGACCACATTTTTTCATAGACAGCAATTTTGGACCTCTGCAACAGAGAGAAGGGTTCTTAGAGTTGCCAGATACCAACATTGTTAAAAGGCATTGGCGCAGTAGTTTCTGAACGTGCTTGATTGCTGTCCCCGGGAAGAAAGGTCAGCCACATGTGACCCGGTAGGTACACGCATACGTCTGTAAGCATGGTTCCAAAATAGGTTTCTCAAAACCACACTCGTCTTTGCAAT
Organism: Meles meles; assembly: GCF_922984935.1. NCBI lineage: Eukaryota > Metazoa > Chordata > Mammalia > Carnivora > Mustelidae > Meles > Meles meles. The sequence goes on along the minus strand of NC_060087.1, from coordinate 105,021,184 downwards.
GTGTGATGCTCTCTGAGATATTCTATCTTATTCTAATTCACTGAAAAAAAACCCCAAAACTAAACCAAAAACAAACCACCAGTCAGGACCCACTAATTTGATTTCATGGCCCCACTAATGGGTTTGCAATGGGTTCAATCTTCCTCTCCATTCAGAAATATCCCCTACAATATTCTGTTCTGTGACTACCCTTCACCTGCCTGAAAAAAATGTCATTGGAGGGAAGTGTCCAACCATTTTAGTGAGCCCATTCCAGCACAGGGCATCAATTACTGTAAGAAAGAACTTTCTTATTCTGAGCTGAAATTTGTTTCTCAGTAACTCCCAATCTTTAGCACTATCTGCTAGAGCTATGCAAAGCAATCCTGTCCCTGCTTCTGCATGATAGCCCTCCAAATGCTGCAAGGCTGTTGTTATACTCTCTCTTCATCTTTTCATCTGGTCAAACTCCATTGAAGTCTAAAACTATTTCCAGAATGTTCACAATTTAGGTCTATCTCCCATAGGATTCTAGCTGGCAATTCCTCTCTTCATTTAAATTGCCTGGAGATAGGCATGGTACTTCAGATATCTGACAAGGACAGAATGGAAAGACACATACTTTGCTTCTTGTCATTGGAGCATTATTTCCTAGCACAACGCTGCCTGAGTTTTCATTAATGTATTTAGCCTTTCATCCATCCTTTTAACAAATATTTCTTGAGCACCTGCTATATCTAAAGCACTCTATTGCGGGTGTGAAGGTGGAGGCCAAACTCAAACTGTTAGTTCTTCCTGCCAAGCCAAGTTTCCCTCATCTTTACCATTTTGGATTTTGAATTTAATGCCATTAAATTTCATCTCAATTCAGGTGGTCCTTAGAACATGTACTAAATGCTTTTGGCTCTATGTTAGGCATTCTGGAGAATATAAAGGAAGTGTGATCTCAACAACCCCATGACTTCCAATTGATTTGGGAGCTGGAATGAAAACTCTACAGAAAAATTCTAAAGTACTATTTGACCAGAGGTGAGGTCATATGGTAGAAACTAGAAACTCATGCCATGACATCAAGTGTCCTTTTATGGGCTTTCCTGGCCCCAATCTCAGTTTTTTTTTAAATTGTTAGTTTAGTTGATCTCCTCTGGACTTTGGCCAGTTACATTCTTGAGGCCTGCTTAAATAATTCCAGAGGGCCAGAGCTCCCAGAGCTATCCCCATGGAAAGTGTTTATGGCAATCAAAACCCCCCACTGAGGCCCTCACCGGGCCACTGAAATTGTTCACTGAGATTGGAAATATGGTTTCCATATCTGGTTTGCAAAAAGAACAGGAAAAAAAGCCAAAATGCCTGAAGCCAAATGAGCAAAATGGAGAATGGTAGGAAATGAATTTGGAAGGATAATCAAAGGTCGGATCTTGTAGGTCATGGTAAAAGTTTGGATTTATTCTTATTGGAAACTATTGAAGAGTTTTGAGGAGAGCCGTGATAAGATCCAATTTAACTTTTTAAAGTGTTACTCTGGCTGCTGTATGGAAAACCCACTCTAAGGTGGGCCAGAGTGGAAGCAAGGGGGCTGGTTAGGGGGCTATTCTAGTAGTCCAGGGGACTTGACTAGGTTGGGAGAAATGGAGGTAGAAAGAAGAGATTGAATTCAAGATATGTTTTGGGGGAGATAGCACACAAACCTTGCCAATGGACATCTCCACCTTATGGTCCTATAGACACTTTGAGATTAAACATTTCCAAATCAAACTTACTATCTTTCTTTTAAAGCCTGGCTCTCCTAAATTCTATCAGTAAACCACCTAACATTCAGAAATAACATTTCATAGAAAGTTTGGTTTCGGCTCCTTCCTCAGCCTCTCCTTATGCCATGTTTATTCTGACATAGAAATGTAGGATCTGTCCTTTTGTCTTCTTTCCATCCTCATTACCATTGCCCTGGAGCAGGTTCCCATCATTTTTTTTTGGTCTGGACTACATTGCTTCCTAATTGCTCTCTCGGCTTCATCTCTCTCTTCAATTTATCCTTTAGTGATCCTTCCAAAATGTAAATCTGATCATTCTTTAAAATCTCCTGAGAGTTCCCTAAACCCTACAGGACAAACTTCAGACTCTTATATATGATATTCAAGAGGATTTATGATCTTGAACTACACTCTCCTATGAGCTAGTCCCTTTGGACTACTCACTATTCACCGAAATAGGCTGCACAAGTTCACGTCTTATGCCTTTGGTTATGCTTTTGTTTCTGTCTGAATTATCCCTTATCATCTTACAAGGTCTAAAGCAAATATCATGTCTTCTGTGAAATCTTTCTTGACTCTCTCCTGGCCCTAAAGAAGTGCTTTCTGGTGCCCTGAAAGCACTTTTGCTCATACCTTTGCTACAGAGCTTACTGGAATGCATTTTGGAGAGTTGGCTATGTGACTGTCTTACATTACTGGGTGATATTGAGGACAAAGTCCATGCCTGATTCAGCCTAGCCCTCTTGGCAGCCAGAACAATGCACATAGTAGACATTCAAGATATATTTGCTTAATAACTGAAGCTTAGTCTGATCAAGGTGATATCTAGATTGTTGGTCAAAGATATTGGAAGGTTGGTGAAAAATGGCTACCAGTTTTAGAGCACTGTAGAATTCTAGATCTGAAGTTACTCTCAAGATCATTGGGTCCAATTTCCAGCTGAACCAGTCAGGATATAAACTTTGTAATCTGTTTTGTTTTGTTTTGTTTTTGTTTTTGCCATGTGGTCTGCCTTTTTTGTCCACACCAGTAACTCTCCCCTAATAATCAGATTGAAATCTTACCCATCGATATTTATGCTCATTCCATATTCTCATCTAGCACATAAAACAGTTTCTAAACATCACAATGAATTGTATTCTCAATGATTGAATTTTATCTCAGTAGGAATTTCCTCATCAGTGGCTCAAAAAAATTTAAAAAATAGTAAATAATTCAGATTCACCAAAAGATTTAAAAAATACTGTAAGAACACCTTGTACCTGCCACAAAACTCAACAAAATATTATGAAGTCTGACTATATTCTCCTCCCCAACTACATACCTTTCTCCAGACCAAAAGTAACCATTACACTGAATTTGGTCTTTATCATTCCCTTGCATCTCTTTATATTTTTACGAGAATAAATACATCTCCTTTGTGATAGTTGCAGAGCATTTCAATCTATGGCTATACCATACTTTATCTACCCAATCTCCTATTGAAGGATTTTAGGTCATTTCCAATTTTTTTTTTGGTATTAGAGATAACACTGTCGTTGGTGTGTATTTCTGTGCAGTTGCAAATCAGTATTTTGTGTTCATCTCGCCCAGTCAAACCTGAATGAAAAGGGGAGGTGAGGTAGACCAATTTGTTTCTTATGCTATTTGTAAATAGCCTGTGGCTTCCAAAGATAAATTTATAAGGCAAGGGCAAAGGGGTTTGCGAATTCTGATCTGAATGCACTATAATTTGGATTCATTTACTTCATAATTTGCTTCAGCTCTTTGACTGCTGATACAGGTTAAAAGGTTTATTCCTTTAGGTAATGATGCATTTCTAAGAGAATAAATGGCAGTGCTTGAAATGGGCACTTTAAATGTGTGTGGTGTACATGCAGCAGATATTAATGAATGGAGTAAATGAAAAGTTAGTGGTAGAAATGATTGGGTCCTGGTTGGTGACTAAATTCTGAACTAGGTTAAGAAGGGGAAAAAGCAATAGCTCATAAGTGAGAAAAATTAAGCTGAAACATTTGTCTTCCTAACTAGTAGTTAAGAGACAGTCTAACATTAAGACCAAAAATAAGAAAAAAAATCACTAGCATTTTTTTTTTTTTTGGAGTCTGTCTTATTTTGGCTGAAATAAGAAGGCAATAAAAGGGATTGAATCTTAGCTCAATCATCTGGGAGAAATTAAAATATTATGGACAGGATGTGTAATAGCAAGTTCATTTTTCTCAAACCCACCACAATTCATTTATTTCATCCCACAGAGTACTATGTTGTACCAAAGAAGGAATGAACAAAGGATATGCAGAGAGGCCATGTGAAATTTTCTTAGCACTACTAGATAATTAGCATATGAGATCCAAAAGGAGAAATTCATGAATGGAGGAGGAATAGATTAAGCCAAAGCAACAGATAGAGCAGAGCCCTAGCATTCATGGATTCAACAGTCACTGTTCCAACTATTTGTAATAAATCATGAAGGTCAACCATATGGAGAACTTTGCCTTTTTCTTGAGTAGAAATTTGAATCTTGGGCCCAGTGAGGTTGATGTGTGGAAATAAGTGGTCAGTAACCACACTTAGCCTGCCACTAAGACTTAGTATGTCTTTGCAGTGGTGCTGGTTGCTCCTCATCATTGTGTATATTATTCCTCTGGAGACCCAGGTAATACAAGGTAACTGTATAGTGCAGTGGTTGACAGTGTGGAGTCACATGGCTTGGGTATGACTCCCACTTGCTGGGTGCATAAATTTGCTAAGCCTCTACGTCCCTCAATTTCCTCATCCATCAAATGGGTAATTTTTTAAAAAAGGTGCCTACTTCAAGGGATTCTTGGGAGAAATTGCACGAGTTAATAAATGCATCTCAGAACAGTGCCTGGCACACAGGCAATGCTGAGAACAGAGAGTTTAATTTGTTTTAGTGGTAGAATTTAATAGCTTTATCAATTACTTTAGTCTCATAGTCACAGAATCATTTCTTCATTTCATGGAGGGAATGATATGTTCACGTGTTACTCATGTATTTGGGTCTTCAGATATATTCCTGGTAAATACTCATAGTCTTCCATCAATAAAAGTTGTTACCATTGATTTGGATTTAAAAAATTTGTTGCGGGCGCCTGGGTGGTTCAGTGGGTTAAGCCTCTGCCTTCGGCTCAGGTCATGATCTCAGGGTCCTGGGATCGAGTCCCGCATCGGGCTCTCTGCTCCACGGGGAGCCTGCTTCCCTTCCTCTCTCTCTGCCTGCCTCTCTGCCTACTTGTGATCTCTCTCTCTGTCAAATAAATAAATAAAAAAATCTTAAAAAAAATAAAAAATTTGTTGGAAGAAAAATGAGTAGGATGGCAAATTTTCCTTTAGAATTTATGTTAGGTAGTTTAGTTGAGATTTATACATTAAAATCCTCATTAACCAGAACACTGCTACTGGGGAGACCTGGTGAATGAAGTTTTCTGCCTCCCTAAGAGTTAAATTGGAATGTCCACTTGGTCAACAGAACAGCCCATTGAAATCAGTAGAGTAACAGGCTTTAAGAAATAGAAGAGACCTTAAAAACCATCTGGTCCTGCCCCTCACCCAATGCAGCAATGGCTTCTCTGCTCAAATGTCTATGGAGGTAAAGCACTCCTGAGCCCAGAAGAGTAGTTTATACTCTTATAAACTTTATATATAATATATAAATTATATAGTTTATAACAGTTCACGTTGATGGAAAATTCTTTTTGCTGGGCTGTCATTCTTCATGAGAGTCTCTCTCCCCTCTAGTCCTAAGCCTTCTGCTTGACTTGGGTAGTCTTTCCTTTCTGCTTCTGTTTCTCCATTGTAGGTAGCATTGGTTATATTGCTTTATAATGGTCATCTCCAGCACAATCTGAGAACCTTGGGAGTAGGAATGATGTCTCTCTCTCTCTCTCTTTTTTTTGTCTCTGCATTCCCAGAGAAATGTCTCAGCATTTCTTAATGGTTGCTGGCTTTGTGATTGACACAATGCCTGGCATGTAGGAAGCTCTCACTATATATCCATGGAATGAATGACTATTACAGTTGCGGTTCTAACTACTGTCCTAATTCTGTACTCTGTGACAATACAGAATAAATATGCTCTTTTCCATATGGCGTACAGCCTGAAGATGACCACCACCATGTCACCTGTTAATTGTCTCTTTTGCAGGCTAAACATTGTAAGGCCTTCATTTATTAGCCTTATGACATGAATTCCTGTCATTCCCCTCCTGTATCTGGGATCCCTCATCTTCTAGATACTTCTTAATTTTTCAGAGTCTCTCCTAAAATGTGGCTCCCAGAATTGATGATAATATGCTTGATACAGGGCACTAACACAAATGACAATGATACAGTATCTTCTCACGATCTGGACATGAGCACAATTTTTCATTTTGACAGGATTCAACAGGAATTTTTTGATATGTTGATAGTTGAGAATTAGCTGCATTAACAAAACAGACTAATACATTGGAAACATGATTGTCAACAGAGGCATGCATAATCTGCTAATTCACAGAGAGGCTGAGTTCTCAGTCTCTACCTCTCTCCCTCAATTTCACTGTTTTCTTTACTCAGAGATCCATTCTGTCCCCCTTCTCTGGCATCAGTAGTCTTGATTCTCACGGAGATGTTTGGTGATCTTACAGGGGTTTCTATTACTGGGGTGCCTGGGTGGCTCGGTCGGTTAAGTGTCTGATTCTTGACTTTGGCTCAGGTTGTGATCTCAGGATTTTGGGATTGTGCTCTGCGTTGAGCTCCACATTCAACATGGAGTCTGTTTGGGATTCTCCCTCTCCCTCTGTCCCTCCCTCCATGTTCTCTTTCTCTCTCTCTCTCTCTCTCTCTTTCAAATGCTTTCTTAAATTATTTAAAATAAAATCATTAAACACACAAACAGTCCCAAGGGTTTCTGTTACCCTTAAACAAGGGATAATTTTTATTTGAATAGGAGATTTGTGTCCCAAAAAAGTGAGTGAGTTTCTTGGCATTGTAAAAGGTGATATTCAGGAGCTGGAAAAAGCCAGCCCTGCAAATAGGCCAATAACGAAGGGGGAAATGGCGTGTTCCAAACAAAAATGCCTTACCCTCACTCAATTTGGCTTCTCTACTTTTATTGTAGATTACTTATTGCTTAACAATTTGGTCAATTTCTTCTCTAGATTGTACCTTTATTTAAGAAAACATCGTTAAAAACTATAATCTGCAATTTCTTCCAAATTACTTAGCATATACTCTGAAATTTCTACTTTTTAAAAAGATTCATTTATGTATTTGAGAGAGAGAAAGCGAGAGTGAGGGGAGGGGCAGAGGGAGAGGGAGAGAGAGACTCACAAGCAGACTCCATGCTGAGTGTGGAGCCCAGTGTATGGCTCGGTCCCATAACCCTGAGACTGTCATGACCTGAGCCGCAACAAAGAGCTGGATGCTTAACCCAGGTGCCCAGAAATTTCGACTTGTAATAAATGTTTGGGGCAGGGCACTGCTAGCTGGTACAAATTCAAAAAGGTGACTTTGGTCAGTTGTCTACCTGGACTGAGCACTACAGGACTCCTGTGTACCTCCTGTGCCCTCCCTGTTGTGTCATTGTGTTTCTCAAATACTGGGATATGAACAGGTGATCCTTGTGAGGCAAGGCACTGGAAGAAAGGAAGCTGATGCCATGACTGCTCTGGGGAGCTCCTGACCTCCTCTTTCCTTCCTCTCTTCTCTGCCTTCCTTTTTTTTTTTTTTTTAAGATTTTATTTATTTATTTGACAGAGAGAGAGAGAGAGTACAAGTATGCAGGGCCACAGGCAGAGAAAGGGAGAGGGCGAAGCAGACTCCCCACTGAGCAGGGAGCCCAATGTGGGGCTCAATCCCAGGACTCTGGGATCATGACCTGAGCCAAAGGCAGATGCTTAACCGATTGAGCCACCCAGCTGCTGCTCAGCATTTCTTATTGGTTGCTGGCTTTGGAAGAAGACAGGTGCTTTTGTGTCCTAGTGGGAGGACTGGGGGGAGAGCAAAGTCTGGATGGTGGGGACGCATTCTCAATGCTTTAATATGGTTATAAATCTTAGGTCTACATAAGTTCTTTGCATGGTCACTCTGAAACTGGAAGTTTCAAGCACTTGGATTAGGCCTATGAAGGGGAGATTTCTGGGGCAAGAGTGTTGCTCATCACATAATCTTTCAAGTATTTCTCTTTCTTAATCAGAGATGCCTTAGATTCATCATAACCAGAAGCAGGAGACAGTTGAATTTCTTTAAACTTCCTATTCACGTAAGACCTTCAGGTTGCCAAAATGATTTTATACATGCCATGCTATGTAACTTCCAGGGCAACTTGATGCGGTAGAAGCAGCAGGATTTGCATATTCATTGCTTCATCTCTAGCACCTCGAACAGTGTCTGACATGCAGAGGTTCTCAATAAATATCTGTGGAATGGAAGGATGAATCCCTGTTTTATAGATGAGGGAATCAAGAGTGAGAGAGGGTAAGTGCAGGGCTGAGGCCAAGGCCAAGCGGTGTCACAATGGACATGTTCCATCAGTTCAGCACAGAGTCACCACAAACAAATCTGGGTAATGCAGCGCTTGCAATGAATAGCCTCCAGATGAATCCCAACCAGAATGCCACCCTGCCAGGCTTCTGATACAGAAATTCAGGAGTTGCTGCCTGTTCCATAACTTGCTGTAGGTGATGTAACTAATGAGGACCAAAGCAAGATGCCCTCCAAGCCTGTGATACCCTTCGAGTCCTTGGAACACATGGTTACAGATTGTTTTCCTATGATAAGCCCAGCCTTGTCGGCTCTGACACTGACAATACCTTTCTTGGTAAAGGAAAGCAACTCACCTTCAAAGGCATTTTTAATTTCTTGTTCAAGCCTTTTTTTTTTAAGTCAGGATAAACTGTCAATTAACCCCAATTATTTTCCATTAAGGTACTGGAATCAGTGAACGTTCCTGTCACTCACTGTAACCCTGCTACCAGCCCCTAGTGTTCATGCCTCACCATGTGACAGGATCAGAGCAATTTGGAGCAGAAAAAGAGTAGCACATCTGGCTTGCCAAATGCACCTGACACATGGTTTTCTTCCACATCTGCTTTGAAGAAGCCAGACGCTCCAATGAGGTGCATTTGGAAAAAAGAATCATTGAATTTTACACTTTCTTTCCCTAAAGCAAAGGCAATGGTTTCCATCTTGACTTGGAGCAAGGAACACAGGAAATTACTTCATTTCTAAAGCATGACCCAGACCTCAATTTCATTGTCTTTCTTTCCTCCATTTCAGGTTCACACATTTCTAAGCATTCAGATAAGTCCTGCTTGTCAGTTTCCTCTTGCTCAGTCAGCAACTGCTATGTGACGATGTATTACAGGTGCAAGCCAAGGGGGAAGAAGGGGAAAGAAATACTAGTTTCTATTTTTAGTTTTTCTATTGGTGCATTAGGATCCTGTCTGAATTATTTTGGGGGCTGGGCTTTTAGACAACTTCAGTGGAATTGGAGGTCACCTTTTGCCCAGACATTGAATTTTGCCCTCAGAGTGTCTGGGTACTCATTCCAAGTGCCTTTGCCTAACTAACATTTTCACACTGTGCTCTCAAATCCAGGGACAGGTTTCCTACCACCTCAAGGAGTTTCAGATGTCTCTTCTCCAAAGGTGCAGGTGACAATCCAGATCAGTTTCCAGTGACCTTTCTAGTGTCCTTTCCTAGCATGCAAATTCAGATCAATATTCTGATCCGTCTTCTGCTTCTCTTGCCAAGTTAGATTAAGAACATTCCAGTGGGTTGAAAGTAGCATTGGTTGCTGTATGACTTTGAAAGCTGGAGTCAACAAACATTTGGAGAAAATGGTTCTAAGATCTTACTATCCTATTCTGGGGGAATAGAGGAAGGGACCCTGTATCCTCCACCCTGTGACTCTCAAATCAACAATGATTTTGCCTCCCAAAAGACATGGCAATGTACGGAGATTTCTTTTTGTTATTACAACTTTGAGAGAGGAGTTCTACCTGGATAGAAGCCAGAGATGCTGCTAAATATCCTACAATGAACAAGACACCCCCACAACCAACGACCTGGCCTGAAATGTCCATAGTACCACAACTGAGAAACCCTGCTTTATAGGTTTTGATGGAGCTGTGATTAAATGGGCAAAACAACAATAATTAACATTTAATTGAGCCCATACTTCCAGACTCTGTTTTAGATGTTTTACTTGTGTTAGCTCATGTAATTCTCACAATAATTTTTTGAAACAGTTTATATTATTATACCATTTTAAAAGTGCACAGACAGAGGCACAGAGAAGTTAAGTAACATGCCTAAGGCTGTCCAGACAGCAAGTGATGGAGCTGAGAACTCACTCATGCAGCCTCCAGATTCCGTGCTCTCCAATGGTACACTGTCGAGGTAGGTTAAATGATGGTTGCAAATTATACTCCAGGGCTGGACCAAGTTCACATAAATTCTGCTCAGAATGGTGCCTATGCTTTAGCATGGCATCAAATGGCATGACATTTCTATTATTCCCTCTGTAAAATGTGAGATTGAAGACTAAGATGTCTTACTCTTTAACCACATGAAGTCCTCACTTTTTGAACCAGAAGTCAACAAATTATTTCCCCCCCTTTATTCTAAGAATGAAAACATACGTATGGACTACTAGGGCTGTGATCAAGAAAGACTGAATCAACTTTTATTGTTTCTGATACTCTAATGTTTTATTCTCCAACCTGGGCTGTACCAACTCTTCCCTATTTTCCTTGCCAGATAAAAGATGCCTTCCTCACTCCATCTTGCTCACAGAAAAGGATTGGAAACATTCCAAGTTGAGCAAAGAAATGATGGGGGAAAGCCTCAAGTGGGATCCCCTGGCAGGAAAACTTGCACTTCAGCAAAGATCAAAACACAGCTAGAGGAATGATAGCCCAATGGTGAACACATCAATTGGTTAAGGGAGAGGTGTGTGCAGGTATCAAAAGGTGACTTTTCTCACTATATACCCTCATGTTTAGATTGTAGGATCTATTTTCAGAACAGAGAATGGGCCACAGAGAAAGTGTGACTGCCACACCCTTTAACTACTAGCTAAACCAAAGTCTCCAATTCCCTGACTCCTAAGCAGTGGATTGCTTCTAGGCCTGCCGTCACTATTGAACCTTCTATGGTTACTTCTCCCAACCTGTTGGATTCTATTTTTCAATGAAATTTCATTTTCAGCAATCCAGAGGCTATAACCCTTGGCCAATTGGATTTCACTTTCAAGCTGTGTTTTTATGTATTTATTTTTTTACAACTAAGGCATTTAAAAGAGAAGTTCAATTTGCTTATTATTCTTGAATCAGTTATAATTGTAATGCAGAGGCCAAGCCTGACAATCCAGGGCCTAGGAAATGAGAGGAACAAATATTTTTCTATTAAAGGGAAAAAAAATCTATCCTGGAACTGCAATATTTTGAGTTTGCACAGTGGCTGTATCTTTGAGTCCTTAGAGCAAGAATTATTTTCATGCTAGGGAAGAATATAAAAAAAAGAAGTAATTTGTTCAGGAAGAGCCCAAATTTTTCATTTAGTTTTTTTGGGGGGGAGAGGTAGATTTCCAAAAGGTGAACTGGAACTAATCCGAAGAGATGTTCTCTTAAATCTAGCTCATCTGTTTTCTATCTGTAAATAATACATACCTGGGCAGCTACTGATCACTGTTCCTGTGACTCTGATGTAATTGGCCTGAAGTGGGGCTGACAAATTAAAAAAAAATCTTCCTAGGTGATTCTAATATTCAGTCTGGGTTTGGAACAATCAACAAAGATTCTGCAACAGCTAGCCACCAGTTGTTGCAGTGAATACTGACAATCAGAAGGCTGCCATTTATTAAGCACTTAGGGTCACCAAGAATGGTGCCTCATACTTTACACACATTATTGTGAGTCCTCGAAATGGCTTCGTGAAAAAACATCATTTCCATTTTATTGATGAGGCAATGGATGACTATTTACTGATTCATTTACTGGTTCGAGATGATAGAGCTAGTAAGATTTCTAGCCCTGACCTCTCTAAATCCTGGACTCATTCTCCCAACTCCCTATGTGGTATCTCCACTTGAATATCTCATAGACATCTCCAACTTTGTATGGCCAAACTGCACCTCTCGATTCTCTGCACCTTGACTTGCTACTCCTCCAGTGTTCTCCATTAGAGGAAATGGTGTCACCATTCAATTCATCCAGTTGTTCAGGCCAATCCCCCACAGTCATCCTTGACTTTTTTCTTAGCTCTTACATTCTGTTCCCTGTCAGCTCAATCTCCACTATATATATTCAAAATCCAACCACTTCTTACCATCTTCACCCCAGTCCAAGCCAGTCATTTTTCACCTGAAAGACCATCCTCACTTCTTAAGTGGTCTCCCTACTCCTCAACTTTTACCCTTGCCTAGAAGTCTGCATGGTCCTTTTGTGCATAAATTGGATTATGTCTTTTCTTTGCTCAAAGCCCTCAAAATGACTTCTTATCAAAAACAGAAAAAGATCCAAAGTCCTTACCAGGGTTTACGAAACTCATCATAACAGGCTCTGGTTTGTCTTGTTTCATCATTTACTGTTCCTTCCCTCTCTTACGTCTCTTCAGTCATGTGGGTTGTCATTCTCAAACCTACCAAGCATTTTCCGATGTCAGAGCCTTTGCTCATGCCGTTGCATCTAGAACAAATCTCCGCTCACCCTACTCCAACTCATGTTTGTATGGCTTCCCCCCTTGATTCCTTCAGTTTTCTGGGCAAATGTCACCTCAGTGGAGAGGCCTTTCCTCCATCAGCTGAGATGGAACAGGTTTCCCAACATATTTTTTCCTTACCTGCTTGTTTTCATTTCACTTAACACCAGCCAAAACATATATGTTATTTACATATTTGTTTATCTTTTTTTGTCTCATCCACTAAATTTCATTTGAGCATTTAGAACAAAGACTGTCTCATAGAAGGTCCTCAATAAATATTAACTGAATGAATAAATGAATGAAGTAGCTGAGATTTAAACCCAGATCATTTGACACGGAAGTCTATATCGTTAATTACATTGTCATCATTTGTCTCCCACACCATCTTTCAAAGCATAGAGAGGTAAGGTGATAATTGCATAGATGCCAAGTGGCAGAAGTAGTGCTCAAATCTAGGTGTTGGCTTCCAAAACCTGTTTTTTTTCCTACTAATAACACATTGCCTCCCAGTGCAGAAATTGCTAGTGACTACATTGACCAAAATGCCAGTGAATTCATTGAGGATTACTTCTTTGACCTGTCATTTCAACATGATTTTATATAGCTTTCATCTTCCTTGGTTCAGTTTTGAAGCCTGTGCAGTATGCTATGAGGTAAAGGCACCAATATAATACTGCACTAGCTTGTCACAAGGTCCTAAATCCTGCCTTTATAGATCATGCCTTCTGTTTGACTTAGACAAATTACTTAAATTCATCTAATGCTCTAATAATTGTCTCTGAAATGGAGATAGAATATGAAATAAGGTAATTTATATAAAGCACCCAGCACAGTGCCTGGAATGTGGTAAATCCTCAATAAATTATATTACGCTATCATAGCAAATGTGAGGGCAACAAAATTCATATGCACCACTTTTGTATGATTTGGTTTATTAGAGAATTTGTGCTGGAGGAATATGGAAGGGACGGAGAATCAAGCAAGGTCTTGGGGAGGGCAGGCAAGAGGGGTGATGTGGGATGATAGGTTCGGAACACACAGAGGGCATGTCCACATGTAGGTGGGAAGAAGGATGATGCCAGGTTATGTGCTGTCAATGCTGCTGAGAGAGACTAGGATCAATGCTGATTCATTAGATGCTTAGGAGAGAATATATTTAAGTCCAAATACGGCCACTAAAATGTTCAATTTCAATATATTCACATCTCACCTTCTCTGGTGGCTCTCAATTTTGAACAGTTGGGTTTTAGATTTAAGTCTTTTCCTTCTTGCTGTTAGGAGTGTTCCAGTAAGTATTATTTCTGAAGGCGCTATGCTGATTAAAAAAAGTGGCTGGCTGGGGTTTTGTCTGGCAAACACACTGACTGTGAAAGCTGCAGGAAAATTGATTTTCTGGCATTTGCTTGTCCTGGCACAAACTCTGCAGCATGGAAGCTCAAGTTACAGAACCTTCTGGTAAGTGTGGCATGTGGGGGGTGACTTCAAAAAATGATTAGGTTTCACTAATCTTCACCACTGGTGGCCAGAGGCAATGGCCTCTATATGCAAAAGGGCAGATAAGGCTACTATTTTGCTCTTATTTCCTTTAGAGAAGTAGTCAGCCACTTAGTTTGATACCTACTTAGAAACACAAATCAACATACTTCTTTATACCCTCATTCTACAAACTCAGGCCCTTGATCCCAGCCTGTTTTTATTCTGCCTTGGCCAGCATGCATGCTGTGAAGAAGCCATCCAGTCACCAATATTCTGCCAGGGGCTGGCCTGTCCATGGTGAAATGTGCAGTTATTATTATTATTATTATTATTATTATTATTATTATTATTATTTTGGTGCATAGAGCAGAAGTTAAGAACATAGGTCTTAAAGTTATAAAGAACTGGCTTTGATACTTATTAGCTGAGTGACTTTGGGCAAATCATTTAACCATACTGAATTTCAGTTTCCTCATCTGAAAAATGGTAATAAGTGATAGGTGACAGTGATAGGACGTACCTCACAGTGCTCTTGCAAGGATGAAATGAGAGATTGCTTTATAATGAATTTAGCACAGCTCTTGACAACATAGTAAGCACTCAGTTACTAAGTTAGGAAACTTAGTTAAGTGTCTCCTCCTTAAAGTAGTTGCATCAGGCAAAAATCACTTGGGCATACACAAGAACTGTTTCCTTTAAATTTATGCTATTGTATAAAATCGAAAAATAAATGAACTCCTGGGTCTAGGTATGCCATGAAAGAATATCCTTGTTACTGCTGTCTGAGAACTACACTCTCCTTCAAAAGAACAGAGCATTATACAAGGGAATATTTGTGGCAAAAAAAAAAAAAAGAGTATGTTCCCTAAGTTCCCATTTAGCCTGATTTTGTCTTTCTGGCTCTGTGAGTTGCTACATTAATTTGTTTGGATGCCCTCTCTTGGAGTCTCCTTTCTAAGAGAAGAATTCCAACAGAAGTAGGCAGGCAGGTGACACTATTCACAATTTCCCCCTGTTTTTAAAAAATAGTACTTCCCTGTATCAGCTATGACAGACTGGTTGAAGGATTGAGTGTAATCAAAATTAAAAGTGGTAGAATCTCCAGAGATGCTTTCCACTAAAAATTCCAAATAATTTTGCCAAATACTCATTTCAATGGCCTTTGCCTAACATTTTCAAACTGTGTTACAATTACATTAAGGTCACACCTGCAAATTTGCCTTTTCTGAGTCACCAAAGGGAGTATGGGACCAGCATTTCATATGGAAGTGAGACTGGGGGAATTAGGTTGAATATTAAGGCCATTGGGCTTGGTTACTGTCATACAGTGATCACGCTAAACAATCCTTAACAAAAGTCCCACACTGAGGAGTGTCTGGGTGGCTCAATCAGTTAAGCATCTGACTTCAGCTCAGGTCATGATCTCAGGGTCCTGGGATCAAGTCCTGCATCAAGCCCCACATCGGGCTCTGCACTCAGTGGGGAGTCTTTTTCTCCCTCTGCCCCTAACTCTGCTCATGTTCTCTCTCACTCTCAAATACATAAAATTAAAAAAAAAAAAGTCCTACACTGAAACGAATGCTGCCAAACAACAAGTTTGTAAATCAAACCCCATTAGAAATAGAGACATTGGGGAGGGGAGGCGAACCATAAGAGACTATGGACTCTGAAAAACAACCTGAGGGTTTTGAAGGGTCAGGGGTGGGAGGTTGGGGGAACAGGTGGTGGGTAATGGGGAGGGCACGTTTTGCATGGAGCACTGGGTGTTGTGCAAAAAGAATGAATACTGTTACGCTGAAAAAATAAATAAAATGGAAAAAAAAAAAGAAATAGAGACAGATTCATGAGCTGGCGGAAAATTGTTGTTGTTTTTAAATAATAATCTAGACAACTAGGTTGTTTCATATTCAGACCTGTGTATTTACTGCTACTTTTGAACAGAATCAAAACCAAAGTACGAAAGATTAAACCTAATCAAACCTAATCAAACCATTATTTCATTTAACTTGAGTTTCTGATAGATAAAAGTTATCACCTCTATTCAGTAAGGAGCAACAAACTGCAGAGGGAAGCCGTGTTGAATCTTAAAGGATTTAGAAGAGTAAAGGGAACCTGAAAGTCCAGGTTGCATTTCCAAATTTCATATATTTTCTAGTACCTGTGAAACTTGTGGCCTGTGGGATAATTTATTAGGAGTCATTGGTTTGAAATTCATTCTCCTTAAGTCCCCAGTTTGGTGCCAGTACCTTATTACCAAAGAAATACAGTAACTTGAAAAACACGCCCTCTATATCTCAAGCAAGATCATTATTATCTGGTGCTCTTCCAGACAGGTGGAGTAAGCCAATAATACTTAAAAAAAAAAAGTTATGGAGTTTTCCTCTAAGAATCTCCTGTTTGCCTTCTATTCCAACACTGATCAACCAATGGCAGACCTGTATCAGCCAAAATGCTTACTGCTCACTACCTCCCACCCTCCATCCCCACCAGTGTGCCACTAACAGTAGTAAACTCAACAAATTAAAGACTATTTGTGCAGACCCGTATGTTTTTCAGAGTCCATTAGGATAATCTGTCACTAAGAGTTATCTGGTTTTCTTTCTCAGAATTAGAGAGCTTTTTTCTCTTAACCCAAGACTTTTTGTCACTTGCAAATTTTAATTTTCATTAGGGTGGCTTTTTCCTTCACAGTCATGCATGTAAAGACAACAGAATATTTAATTAAGAACCCTCCTAGACAGTCATCTCTCTTTGAGGCTTGCTTTCAATACCTTCTGCCTTGGAGTTGTTTGTCAGTATGGTGGAAAAAAATGGACTCCCTCCCCCACTTCTACATCTAATGGCAATCTGCATTTCTACTGATTTCTATCCAGGTCATTCATTATCCACTCACTGAAAAGTATGTTATTAATGAGAAGCAGGTAGGAGTCATGCTGTCCTCCCCAGGTTTAAATGATTCTTTAAGATGGTATAATCAAACAGATATGCAAAATAGGCCATTAATGCAACATTAAGCTTACAAATTTAAATACAAAATCAGGGAATGCAGAACTTTTTAAGTTTCTCATCGTTTCAGTCTTGGCAACATGGGGCATGCTGAATATATAGTACAGTGTTGGGAAGACACAGATCCAAAGCATTGAAAAAATAACTGATGTTTGTAAGGAAGACTCCAAGATTAGCTACCAGACTTCTGGAATATTGTAACCGTATCTATGTAGATTGGCTCAACCTCAGGAAGTAAGGTTTTCAGCACCTTCAAACTTGCCTTTCCCTGGTTTGTGCTGCTATGCCTAGATAAGAGTATGCCTTCTATCATGTAACAGATGAATTCCTAGAAAAAGCTGTGCCATGAATTAGATTCATTTTTGAAAATCAAATTTTATTTCTCTTTCGATGCATGGGCTGTTTTATGTTTATTTCTGACAGCCCTCCTCTTAGGTTTTTCTGACAAGCAGTTAATGATCTGTAAACATTGAAATGCACTAGGGGATCTCCATTTTCCAGGGAAGAGTATATTTCTAATGTGAGTAATTACTATTTATTGTTTTTATCAGCTGTGAATTTTCTGATATAAGGATTACTTAAGGAAGGGTCCGGCTGTGTTGTGTAATCAAAGGTTTGGGAAGAAAAGGGAAGCTTTCAAGATAACAAAGGGCTTTAACTAGCCCCTGTTAATCTCTGGACTGGCAGGAGGGCAATCCCCATAATTTCCTGGGAAGATAAAAAAGCTGGCACAAAGCAATTGGAGGTGGGAGGTCCTGATACATTGGATATTGTGCTGTATCCCCGAAGTGCCACTGGCCACCAGAAGAGGTATTCGTGGTAACAGCATGGGTCCCAGTGGAACTGAAGGGAAAAAGATTGGACAGTAGCTGGACAAAAACTGATCTGGACTCCACAGAGGAGAGAAATTACTCTTCAGTGGGGTGGGGGTTGAGGTCTCATCTCTGTCATAATCAGCACACACACTTCTGTTTGGGAGATGGTGATGGTGGCACCCTATGGAAGGTAGAAGGAAGGTATGTTTCCTACTAAGTACTCATCAGCATTGGAGATAATTTGTGGTAAGAATACCCTACTACCTTGTTAACATCTCCCCATGCCAGCTTCACCCTGTACGATTGTGAGCAATGCCCACTGCATGCACTGACTGGAAACCTAACCAACAGTCTCTAACTGATTGTGTGGATGAAGGCTGGACCGTCTGGTCTCTGGTCTGGAAAGCATTTCTCTCCTGCTTGGGAACCAGAATGCTACTACTACTGCCCCAGTGCCTCACACTCCTATTTCCCTAATTCATATAGCATGCAGAAATGGCAGAGATGATGCAGAATTAGCAAAAGGGAGGGAGGAAGAAAAGAACACAGCAATTCCTCTTCTTTTTTGAAGGCCCAAAGAGGCAGCACTTCAGTGTGGTTACAAATGACCATCATACCATTCTTTCCTAAAAAGATGAGCCCTCATAAGCTCTTCTTATTAGAGATACCAGGAGGAGGGGTCCAGCTCAAGTTCTCCTCACCAGTCACTTGCACTTACTCCTAGGAGGCTTCACCCTGCCATGTGGGTACCTGGGGCTCTCCACTCCCCAAGTCTCCTATGTGGGGAAGGTTGAATCTCTAGTCTCTCTAATGGCTCTTTAAGAAACAAATGCAATTGTGTGTGTGGCCCAATGCCCAGACCCAGCAGGTAAAATGGGAAAAGGGAGTGGGGTAAAGAACAGGGAGTGGTGCATTAGAAAAGTGCTTCTGAGATAAATCAAAACCACAATAAGATACTACCTCACACCTGTCAGCATGGCTACAATGAACCACACAGGAAACAACAGGTATTGATGAGGTTGCAGAGAAAGGGGAACCTTCTTGCAGTGTTGGTGGGATTGGAAACTGGTGCAGTTACTCTGGAAGACAGTATGGAAGGTCCTCATAGAGCTAAAAATAGAATAAACTATGATCCAGCAATTGCACTGCTAGGCAGTTACCCAAAGGATACAAAAATACTGATTCAAAGTGGTACATGCACCCTGATAATGCTGTTTATAGCACCAATGTCCACAACAGCCAAATTATGGAGAGAGCTCAGATGCCTGTCGACTGATGACTGGATAAAGAAGGTGTGGTATAGGGGCACCTGGGTGGCTCAGTCGTTAAGTGTCTGCCTTTGGCTCAGGTTATGATCCCGGGGTTCTGGGATCAAGCCCCGCATCGGGCTCTCTGCACTTCTCCCTCTCCATCTGTCTGCTGCTCTGCCTACTTGTGCTCTCTATCTCTCTGTCAAATAAATACATAAATACATAAATAAATAAACAAACGAATAAATAAAATCTTAAAAAAAGGAAGATGTGGTATATATACACAGTGGAATATTACTCAACTATCAAAAGAATGAAATCTCACCATATGCAATGACGTGGATGAACCTAGAGGATATTATGCTAAGCAAAATAAGTCAGTCAGAGAAAGAAAAATACCACACGATTTCACTCAAATGTGGAATTTAAGAAACAAAGAATAAATGAAACAAGATGGGATTGGGAGGGAGACAAACCATAAATGACTCTTAATCTCACAAAACAAACTGGGGTTTGCTGGGGGGAGGTGGGGTTGGGAGAGGGGGAGGGGGTTATGGACATTGGGGAGGGTATGTGTTATCGTGAGTGCTGTGAAGTGTGTAAACCTGGCGATTCACAGACCTGTACCCCTGGGGATAAAAATACATTATATGTTTATAAAAAAAAAATTGGATGGAGAGGAGAAGGAAGTTGAGGGAAATTGGAAGGGGAGGCGAACCATAAGAGACTATGGACTCTGAAAAACAACCTGAGGGTTTTGAAGGGTCGGGGGTGGGAGGTTGGGGGAACAGGTGGTGGGTAATAGGGAGGGCACGTATTGCATGGAGCACTGGGTGTTGTGCAAAAACAATGAATACTGTTACGCTGCAAAAAATAAATAAATTTAAATACTAAAAAAAAAAAAAAAAGAAACGAAACAGATGAACATATGGGCAGGGAAAAAGAAAGAGTGCAGGAAACCAACCATAAGAGACTCTTCACGATAGAGAGCAAACTGAGGGTTGCTGGAAGGAGGTGGGTGGGGGCTAGATGGAGAATGGGGAGTAAGGTGGGCACTTGTGATGAAGTGCACTGGGTGTTGTATGTAAGTGATGAATCACTGAATTCTATTCCTGAAAGCAGTGTTGCGCTGTATGCTAACTAATAGAATGTAAGTAAACATTTGAAGAAAAAAAAATTGTGTCCAACTGAAAGGCAGGTCTTTTCCTTCTGGACCAGTTTTAAAATACACACTCCTCTTCCTGATAATATTTACTTCCTCCTAATTCTGAGCTCTTCCCAGTGACTGGGTTCATGTCTACCCACCGAAGTTCCTCTGGGCTGGAAACTTTGAGGCACGAGGCTCCCTGAAGGATCTGAGGAGCAGTAACACAGCACAGCTGCCTCATCATAAAACACATGCAAAAGGACCCAGAGGGAGGGAGGCCAGAGGTCATGTGATAGTGGAGAGAGCGTTGGTTAATAGCCAAGAGTTCAAAGCTCCTGTTGAAATTTCTCATTCTGCCCCTTTTCATTTTTTTTAAGGTCCTTTCTCATGCCTGTAGTTTCCAACAATATTTTAATGCTTGAACTTCCCCACGTGAAGGCCAGCTTTTCTGTTTGTCTATCTACTGTCCTATACCTGGCGATTTCAGACCTTGGCAGTGCCTGAATCGTCTGTAAAAACCCCCAACACAGTAGCTCTGACCCCTTGAGACCCCAGAGGTTACATGGCGTAAGAGAAGGAGGGAGGGCTGGTAGCTTCTGTCATGCTGGTGGGAGACTTCAAGCTCCTGAGCAATCTCTACAATCTGTTCCACTGTTTTCTTTTTTAAGATTTTATTTATTTATTTGACAGAAATCACAAGTAGGCGGAGAAGCAGGCAGCGAGAGAGGGAAAAGCAGGCTCCCCGCTGAGCAGAGAGCCCGATCATGACCTGAGCTGAAGGCAGAGGTTTAACCCACTGAGCCATCCAGGCGCCCCTATTCCATTGTTTTCTTTCTCTTTATGACATTTCTTGTGTCCCTGCTGCTTTCCGGTTTCTGTTGCTTTTGTTTTTCTGTGCTGACTAGCACCTACGGATGTTCACTGAAATTCTTCCAGGTAGGGCCATTGGAGGTAAGATTCTCTGAAGCCTCTATGAAATCATTAGTATGGCATCCTCAACCACGTGACACCCAGTAGGTTAGAGAAGGAAAGAGAGAGGGAGGTAAGGGGCAGTTAAAGGAAAGTAGGAAAGAGCTATCTTCTGCTTCTGTCCCATTTTTTTTCCTAAGAAATTCCTCTACTTACAGCCTTGACCTAGGTCATACTGATCGAAATCTCCACTGATAACCAAGGCCTGGACATGGCCACCTGCCATACTCTAGGATGGGAAGATGGAATCAGGGGCTTGTTGAAGGGTCCATAACGACACTAATACAATAGTCCTGGTCACTCAAGACTTGTTTAGCAATTGAGCAATGGAAAAGGAGGGGTGTCATAAGGATCATAGGAGATAAGAAACACTCCATGGCCTCTGGACATTATTCCGCTGTAGTGTCATTTCTTCCACCCTTTCAGGACTTTCATTGTCCATAGTTTCCAGTCAGATACCATTGCTTGAGCTTCCCTATGGATTTCTGTCTGCACTTGGGGCATCCTAAAGCCTCAGATTCGAGTCCCTGAAACAATCATCTTCCAATGGTCCCTGCTGATCAGGAGAAAGTTTGTCCTTTCTCTCTCTCCCTGACAGGAACACTGGGAGGAAGAGGCTAGTACTCAGCCAGTCAGCTGTGCTCCTTCTCAAGATACTTCTTCCTGCCAGACAGGCCCTAGCTATTTCTACTCAGGCTTCTCTCTGCTCTATAAGTCCAGCGTCCAGCCTTCTCCCATTATCCTTCATGTAGGATTAATAGAAAAAAGCAAATCCAAATCATCAAAGTAGAAATTCTCTTCTATGTTATATAGCCAAACATTCTTCAAAGAGTGGCTCTGGTCATCTGTGTTGGAATGACTTGGGGTGCTAGTTTAAAAATGAAGATCAATAGAAACTCTGAGATCCACATGGCAGGAGGAAACATGAGGCCTAATAATCTGTGTTTTAAAATAGCTCTCCAAATGATTTTATATGCAATGGTATTGGAAAACATTGCTCTAATGCAGCCACTCATTAGATTATTGAGTCTCCTATTCAACATCCCTGACAAGTGGCCATTAGCCTATTCTTGAATCCCTTCAAAGATGAACAGCTCACTATCTATGGAGGTAGCTCATTCTATTTTTGGATTGCACTATGAGAATGTTTTTTTTACAATGAGCCAGAAATCTCTATCCCTGTAATATCCACCCTCTGAGTTTTGTTCTGTCCCTTAGGGTCCCACAAAACAAGTACAATTCATCTTTGAAATGTCTACTCTTCAAATATTTTTTAAGACATTCTATCCTAATATATTCTACTGCTGCGTATTTTCTTCAGGCTAAATAGCCTCAATTCTTGTGATGTGAAAAACAATCTTGTAAAAAATTGTAGACTAGTCTCTGTAGGTCAGATCTTTGGGCAATTCCAGATAGGAGTGTTTTAAGACAAGATCAACGCAGAACTATGAGAAGCCATGGTTGTCCTCTTGATGTCAACCCTAAAAATATGAAGGTGTCCTCCAAGCACTTGTCTCTTACCTTTGACAACTTTCTATGGATCTGTATTGTATGAAGGTATCCAAGCCTCTTTGAATATATTTATATTTCTTGTCAATCACTGACCATGCTATCTTCAAAATTTTTGCTTATACAGTTGGCTGAAACCCCAGGCCGAGAAAATAAAGCAAAAAATAGGAGAAGAATAAATGAAACAAGATGGGATTGGGAGGGAGACAAACCATAAATGACTCTTAATCTCACAAAACAAACTGGGGGTTGCTGGGGGGAGGTGGGATTGGGAGAGGGGGAGCGGGCTATGGACATTGGGGAGGGGAGGCGAACCAAAAGAGACTATGGACTCTGAAAAACAACCTGAGGGTTTTGAAGGGTCAGGGGTGGGAGGTTGGGGCAACCTGAGGGTTTTGAAGGGTCAGGGGTGGGAGGTTGGGGTCACAGGTGGTGGGTAATGGGGAGGGCACGTTTTGCATGGAGCACTGGGTGTTGTGCAAAAAGAAAGAATACTGTTACGCTGAAAAAATAAATAAAATGGGAAAAAAAATTAAAAATAGAACCCCATAAAAAAAAATGTTCTTCAGGATTTGGCCAGTGGGGTAGTTTGTTCCCGATGCTTTCATATATAAAAAACTTCAGGTATTTGTTCATCACAATTACCCAAATGGTGGTGGTGGTGGTGGCGGTGGTGTGTGTGTGTGTGTGTATGAATGCACACACATGTGTATGTGTGTCTGTCTGGAAGAAAGGGGCAGGATACAAAATATTTGGAAATTGAACATCAAAACTCTGTGCAAAGGGGTTTTAATTTAATTCTCTTCATGATTACCCTATTAATACGACTACATTTAGGAAAAGGGCTCTTCATTTTGGCTGAAATAATGTCTATTATAGTGGGGTTATTTTTAAATATGAAGGGTTGGTTATGAAATCTTTCATTTGGTATTGTTTGCCAAAGCAGAGATGGAGTTTGCTTTTCAACACTGGTTCCTCAAACTCATTTAAAAGAAAGCAAAGTATTCTTTAGAGAATCCCTTTTTAATGAACCTCATCTTCACATGCCAAATGTGAATGATGAAATTAGAAATGAGACATCGCTCAGAGGACCCTGGTCTCAAGCAATGATTTCCAATTTACCCGTGGCAGTCTATAAATTGATTTCTACCATGATGCTATTGTTTCAAAGCGATACTTTTTTCTGGGAACTTTTTTTCTATCCTAAATTTTCTCCCCCAAACATATATAGATACACTGTCTTGTACAAACAAATCTTAGTGTGAACACTACAGAAAACTAGCAGTTCCTCAGTCAAGAGTAGCCATAGTCTAACATGATATAAAGTCATGGCCTTGTTGTTTATTTGTTGTTGTTGTTGTTGTTTTTTGTCACACATATATTCTCACATATCCCTTGAAATATTTTTAAATTCTCTTTTCTCTCCAAATATTTTGAAGATGTCCCTTTCTCCAGAAACCTTTTCTGATTAATTCACCTGAATTTCCTATTTTTTATACATTGGACTCAGGGATATAGATGGCATCTCCTATTCATTCCCAGAGTGTCTAGGACAGGGTTCTTTACCCAGTGGGTTTGAAAATCAGTGCTATTGAATTATGCTAGAAATAGTGTGTGGGTGCCTGAGTGGCCCAGTCAATTAAGTGTCTGCCTTCGGTTCAGGTCATGATCCTGGGATCCTGGGATGGAGCCAGGTGTTGGGCTGTCTGCTGAAAGGGGAGCCTGCTTCTCCTCCTCTCTCTACCCTTCCCTCTGCTCATGCGTACTCTCTCTCTCTCTCAAATAAATAAATAAATAAATAAAACCTTAATAAGAAGTAGTTTGTAACCCAGACCAGAGACTCAAAGAAGATAAAATTGAGAGTCAAATAAATCAGGCTGTGAACACATACAAATTTTTACAAAACTGGGAAGCAAGATTAAGTTCCAGAATTCAGGTTTCTTTCGGCATAGCAGCTAGCCTGTTCAGGAACCTCTTCATTAGGGCACTGGGGAGTGTGCAGATAGGAGGTCAGTTTTGGGAATAGTGTACAAAGAGATGTCCACAATCAGAACTAGAAAGAAATGCAATAGATCATCATTATCCAAGACCCTCTTTCAGTCAAGTAACACTCTCAACCATTTAGAATAGAAAGAAGATGAGTTTCATTCTATCATCCATCTCCTGCATTCTGGTGCAATCTTGCTGGGGCATCAGAATTGCAACCCAAACACAGAAAGAGAAAGCATGTTCCCTCAAAATTTTGTTACAAACTGGAATTGGTAGCTAAAATATCTGGGACCCTCCATACACATATGTGATATAGAGAGGACTTTTGTTTTTTTTTCCAACACTTACATACATACACATACCTCCCCCTCAGCTGCAGTCCTATATCAAGATGAAACTTTGTGATACTAGCTGAAGTTCTGGCCCAGCATCAGCTACCCAGCCACCCTCTTCCTATTGGGAGAGGGGCATCTATAGCCTAAAGAAGAGTAGGATTGTTTGAGCAGTAAAGAGAAGGAAGCAGAACAGAAAATGCCTTCATCTTTTGTATCAAAATAGACCTTAAAAGTTAACACAGAGAAACAAAGAATTGTATACAATCCAGCAATTCCACTCCTAGGTATATACCAAAAGCATTTTATTTTTTTTTTTAAAGATTTTTTATTTATTTATTTGACAGAGAGAGAGATCACAAGTAGGCAGAGAGGCAGGCAGAGAGAGAGGAGGAAGCAGGCTCCCTGCGGAGCAGAGAGCCCGATGCGGGGCTCGATGCGGGGCTCGATGCGGGGCTCGATGCGGGGCTCGATCCCAGCACCCTGAGATCATGACCTGAGCCGAAGGCAGCGGCTTAATCCACTGAGCCACCCAGGCGCCCCTACCAAAAGCATTTTAAAGCAGAGATTCGAAGAGCTGTTTGTACAGCAATGTTCACTGCAGCATGATTACTTGGATAGGGTTAATCCTCAAAAAATTTTAAAGTCCAGAAACCCCTATGTTTCATGCCCTTACTGTGTCTTATTGCTTTCTTCTTAGATGATGGATTTATGGTAGAAGTGTATTTTCACAGGTGACTAACTCCATTTTGCAAAAACATAACTACTCTACCCCTGGTGCCTAATTTGATATGGTAGACCCTCAATATTTATTTGCTCACTGATTAAAAATGTAGAAGATGTTGAAGACTAGAATGAATATGACCATAGGACATCACCTAGTAGATTTTTGAAAAAAAAAAATCAAGATTTTGTTTGTGTGAATTGCCTTTTCCTTTCAAAGCAGAGTGCAACCAACTCTTCTAGTTAACTGAGTGTTTTTGTTAGCTGGGTTTCAGGAAGTTGAACTTTTACTTGATCCTGATGGTCAAATTTTTAGACTTCTGCATGGTGATGAAAGAGAATTTAATAATTAACCTGTGCTGGCTTGCCAGGTGAACTCAAGGACTGTCTAACTGAACATATGGGCTGAATTCCTTTAACTAGAAGTGCTAAGGGGATTTGATTTTATCAGCTAAGGAAAGAAAGTGAGATCCTGAGGTGAATTACTTTAGAAAAGAGAGTTTCAGAGTTCTCCCCAAGATCTGGGGATCCTGTGTGGTGTTAATTACCCTCGCATTGTCTGAAAGAGTTGGCAGCCTCAAAGAAAAGGACGACTTAACTCCCTTGGGGTTTGTGGGATGTGAAATGCTCTCATAAGCAAGTAGGTTACCTGGGAGGATTAACAGAGAAAGGCTAATGAAGTCCATATGGTTGGTTACTTTGGGCAGATGGCCTGCATGGCCCCTTGAAAGCACCTGAAGGTTCTAAGTGGTCTTCAAGGGCAGATCTGAATCATGCATGGTGAAGTGGTTGAATCTGCAGGTCACAAAAGAATGGCTGAAGATGGACAAAGAAATGAGGTCAGGAGTAGTATTTTATAAAAGGGGTGGAGATGGGATCAGGAGGATGGGGCGGGGGAAGATGTGAGTGAGCTTTCTATCTCCTCCCAAAGTCTGGCAAAAACCCACCACTCTTCCACTGAACCAGCAGAGATTATTTTATTTTCTCTTATTTTCTTCTTGGGAAATAACCCTCCCTCACGTCTCCACAGAGTCTTGTCAGGAGTCTTTATGGTTTAATTGTTCTAGTTTTGGGTCCTTGCCCTAAAGTCTCCTGGGATTTGGGGCACCTGGGTAGTTCAGTCAGTGGAGCATCTGACTCTTGATTTCAGCTCAGGTCATGATCTCAGGTTTGTGAGATTGAACCCTGTGTCAGGTTCTGTGCTGTGTTTGGAGTCTGCTTATCCCTCTCCCTCTGCTCCTCCCCCTGATCTCTTTCTCTTGAATAAATAAAATCTTAAAAAAAATTTATAGAAACTTTCATATTTTTAGAGATCTTTCTGTGATATTATGCTCTTACTAACCCTATAAGGAAGGTCGAGCAGAGAACATTCTGCTTGATAGATGAGGAAACTGAGACCAAATGCCTCTTACCCAAAGAAAAACAAGAAATTCATCAGTAGATGTGGAAGTAGAAAAATTTTTTATCCTCTCTCTTTTTCTTTCCAATTCTATCCAGCCACAATATAACCCTTGGCATATCAGAAATTATACTCAGCTGTGAATAATGGAGATTTATGGCATTCATTCATTCATTTATGGATGTCTTCCTTTTCTTTGCTATCTTATCTTGGATTCTTTTGAGGTTATCAGAACATGGAAAAATATCATTTAAAAGTATGTATAGGTTTTCTTTTCTAACTGATCCATCAAGGAATATAAAGAAAAAGATCAAGCAGGAGATAATACAGATGCCTTAGCATGTGCTGCACCAGAGGCTTGATTCATGCATAACATCCCCTGTTTCTGTGAACACTCATGCCAGAAAGGCACTGAGAAGGGATGGACAGAGGACCCAATCTGGACTGAGTTCTAGCTCTCCCCCATGAAGCTGAGTGACATTTGGAAAGCCACAACGTTATTTTGCTCCATGTGTTTCCTCCCCGAAGTAGGGGCAATCATACCTGTTCTGGTTGCATTGCGGGGTTGTCGAGGGCATCGAATGTGGTAATGCATATGTATATGTGTTGGAAACTAGATTGTGAGCTCCCAGAGTGTAGAGGCCATTTCTGTTTTATTCATTACCTACCTGACCTTCATGTTGGGGTTGTGGAGAATTATTAACCCTACTGTTATTCACCATGGGGTGTACCCACAGATTGGCAGGTGCGGGGAAGGAGCCGCAAAAAATAAGCACTATCAGCTGCCCTGGAGGTGTGATCATCTAGTTTCCTGACATGCCAATATTTCAAGTCAACCTCTCCCCCAAAATAACCTCCAAATATGGTAGAAAACCCTGTTGAGGTGTTTTCATGTGATTTGGCAAAAGACAGGCAGAAATTTAATTTTGTGTACAGAGATGGGGCCTCAGTGCTTAGCCTGGAACTTGGCACATGGAATGTGCTCAAAAAAAGAGTTATTATTGGAAGAGTGAAGAATACGTAGTAGAATCTAGGACATTATTATTAGCCTGTCTTCATTGCTACACTGTCTCCTTTCTCTTGGAGACAGATATTAGATGTGTTGTCAGTTGTGGGCAGTTGTCAGGTCAACCAAACTCCACTCCCATGGAGAGTGTCCTCTTCACCCAGGCCAAGACTTGCATACAAGGAAGACCTATGGAACCACAGATCCCTGGCTGCAGAGAGCTGGGAAAAGCCAACAGCTGTCTGGGTGTACATTTCCCTCTTCCAGAGGCCTATGTGGGCAGGTCTCAGGATCCTCACCTTGTGCTTGGAGCTCTACCTCCAGTCTTGACCTCTGAGGTCTAGCAGTCTTGTTGTGTAATATATCATATGGCATTGGAAAATAAGATGGTTTTTGGATAAGGTGGCATCCAGTCATGTCAAAATTAAAGAACAAATTTTTCCTTTGAAAAACTGTCAGGTGATATGTACCACAGATGTCTCTGACCTGACATCCCTCAATGTCAATTCATCTCTAGTGGTTGTTATTACATGTTCCC
Organism: Meles meles; assembly: GCF_922984935.1. Lineage (NCBI taxonomy): Eukaryota > Metazoa > Chordata > Mammalia > Carnivora > Mustelidae > Meles > Meles meles. The sequence goes on along the minus strand of NC_060087.1, from coordinate 104,992,588 downwards.
TAGGGTGTGGTTTGTCTGTGTCCTCAAACATTTGGTCACATCATATGTGTCTTCAAAACCAATTAAATCTGGTTGCAGTTGTCCAAGTATATTTTCTTTCAAAATTGCAAATTCATCATAGTACTTGGTGAGAAAATATTTAACAGAAGAATTTTATATTTTGATTTGTTTCCTAAGGCTAGGAGATGGGTTATGGGGTCAGGGTGGTCTGTTGTGTACATAGTTCAGTTGTAGCAAAGCATAAAAATTCATGGTTAGTTTTCTTGATCATGTCAAAAGGTCGACATACTCAGCAGAATTGCATCTGTGAGGAGACTTTTCCCCTTTACGTGTATACCTCAAAAGCCCTATAATAATAAGTGAGAAATGTTGACATGTGGACTCCAACTGAAAATGCTTGTGTGTGAGAGAGAGAAAGATTCTGAATGTGTAAGCAGAATCTAAATACTGTTAGTAGAGACTGCTTTTCAAATCAGTTTGGAGGGCTCTTCATTTACAGCCTGAATTAAAAAAAATTTTAAATGACCAATGACAACAATTAGTCAAAGAGTCCTGTGTTCAAACAAAACAATTTCCATTAGTAACTCAGCTGTGCCACACATGGCGTACAATGTCTGCAAGTCAGAAGACAGAACAGTCCCCTTGGTGGTCTACAGATGAAGTACAATTCCTCTGTACTGCCCAGGGCCCTAGAGCAACTGACTTTCTCTCCACTCCTCTTCTTTTATGTTTAATTTCTTAAAAGGGTTTAAATTCATATTAAACATTTCATTTAAGAAAACAACCTCCTTTGATCCTCTGAACTGCCTTCAATGGAAATTTGGTGAAGTCTCTGGAAAAGAAATCAAGCATCATAGTCATCTTGGAATATTGCTAGGGGTCTGAAGGCAGAGAGGACTTTGGAATTGCTTTTTCTCCCAGTGCTACTTTTTAAACATGAATCTGTATCAGGTTAAATTTCCAAAACCTAGTGGTGAATGATCATTTTGGTGCAGCTTTTGAAATCATAGTGGCATTTCTCTGGGCAATGACAATAAAGCTGTCAGGACTGGTTTTTTAGCATGGGTACCTCCACTGTGGTTGGGACATTTAGTTTTGGAGCTGCTGTCTAAGGAAATCAGTTTGCAAGTCAAGAGAGCTGATGGTAATATTTCAGAAGTCTCTTCCAGCTGCATGCATTTTGCTCAGTGTCCCCCTTTCTTTCCTGATGGAACAGGTCCCTCTGTGCCTATGACTTTACGTGATTGTCAGATAAGAGCTAAGGATAGCTGGAAAATGAGAGAAACAAAGGAATCATTTTAAAATACCATCCTTTTAATGGCAGTCTTATCCAGGACTAGTTTAAATGTCTGCAGGGCAATTAGAAAGGAATTGTATTTTATTTATTTCTCTCTCTTAGTGAAAGAACTAGAGGGCTGGCCCCAGGCTGTTTTATGGTATTACTATTTGGTCCCTGTGGTTTTAGTATGCAGTGAGAATAGGAAGAAATGAGCTCTTGTTATGTTTGTAAATGTTGCATGTGATCTTGTTTTATTCTCTAAAGTTCAGAAGGTATGCCATCGGAGGTATGCCATCGGAGGTCCTCACTTTTTTCTGTGTATGGTGGAGTGACTATTCTTAAAACTGCCTTGACATCATTGCGGGGTGAGGAGAGTGCTGACATGTTAGTTCAGTGAAGTCCCTGAGTGAGAGCTGATGTGTTCTGGCTGGCTGTCTTTTCTGATTGATGTGGTTCAAGGAGAGTGGAGTGGAGAACATGGAGAGGACCGATGGCTTCAAGACCAATTGGTTGGCACCCCCCCACCCAATTATATGAATACCAACCTTACCCTTTGTTAGGTCTATGTGACATTTTCAGTACAAGCAGGCTGAAAAAGTTGATTTTCCTAGATTGCTCAGTTTCACTCTTAGATCATCAACCTTTGTGTACTGCCTGAAAGAACTTCCCCACAGAATTCTAACACTGTCACCAGCAACCACTTGGGGAAAAAGAAAAGTGGTGCATGGAGGAATTAGAAAATGATTTGCATTTTCTTATACCTAGAAATAGCCAGTTCCCTCTCTAATCAGATTTTCATAACAGCTTCATTTCCATACTCATTGGCTGTAAAGGTCACTAGGAATTGGTGAGCATTAGAAACCACAAACCAATTAGAATGTGGCAATAGCTTTGCTCAGAATTGAATGTTGATTCAAACTGGCTCTGGTAATATGATGTTTTTTAATGAAACCATCATTGAATGGATTAGCAGACACTTTCCTGGTTTTTGAGCAAGATGCAAAATGCATGGGGGTGGGGTCTTGGTGTGGGAACAATGAATATTTGGTCATGTTTTCCAGCCTTAGTGCTAATCAATCTTCCCAGAGAAGGTCCTTTGTTGGCAGTATGGATGAATGGCCTTTGAAAGCTTAATGGGAATTGATGCCATCTTTTGATTACTATTTAAAGAACACCTTCCTAATTTCTAGTCGTTTTTGAAGGCAAAATGCTTTCCAATGGAACACATATCTCTTATCAGAGTGTCCAAGTCTGGTGTCTTGAAAGCTTAAGACTTCATACAGCAGCTTGATGCCGACTGGCATGCTGTTGAATGTTGATACCAAACCAGCTTTCCATGGAGCTGATTATGTGCTGACTACCCAGCAGATGGAAATCCCTGGCTTGCTGCCATGTAACATGTGAATGGTTTTATGCAGGCAAGGGATTATTCTGAGACAAGTTACTGGGACTGCCATAGTGGTGAGGGTCAAGGCCAGCTTAGTTCCAGAAGGTCTTCACTGATGGCTCCAGTACTGGGCCCCTCCCTCTGGTTGGGAGTTTTGATCTGGTTGGTAAACAGTGGTAGAAGTGAGAATTGGATATCCAGAGCCAATGAGAATTCTTGAAAGGGTCCCAGAACTAATGCTTTCTTTTTTAGGGAATGAAAACAGTTCTTAGTTAATTGCTATAATTTTAAGAAACATACTCTTGGTTTCCCAGGAAACAATTGGACAAATCTCATGATAATACATGCAGAAATCTATTTTTTACTGATTTCTTAAAATAAGCTGGTTTTGAAACATTTACCCTGGACTTTGAGGAAAGGTCAGTAATTAGACCTGCCATCCAATAACTTGATTATTGGTTGGAGAGACTAAATGTTCCCCTTTTACCTACTACATAAGTGGCTTCTGGATCATTGGTACAAGCAGTTTTATTGGCAACAGTAGCAGGTAGAGGTGATGTATAGAATGGATCAGTTTTCTAATTACCATACTTTCCTGCTTGGGGCAACTGAAGCAACATTTGAGTTCTTAAACACTCTACTGGTGGCCTTTCTTATAGTTCAGTTGGTATAGAACAAAGATCTTGATAGTGTATGTAAAAGTGCCTTGTCTGGGGCGCCTGGGTGGCTCAGTGGGTTAAAGCCTCTGCCTTTGGCTCAGGTCACGGTCCCAGAGTCCTGGGATGGAGCGTCGGGCTCTCTGCTCAGCAGGGAGCCTGCTTCCCTTTCTCTCTCTCTCTGCCTGACTCTCTGCCTACTTGTGATCTCTGTCTGTCAGATAAATAAAATAAAATCTTTAAAAAAAAGTGCCTAGTCCACCTTATTTTCTTTCTATAATTTTCTGCTTTGATCTCCTATTATCTTTCCTCTTGGCAGTGTTTATGCAGCTTTACTAACTTTTGCTTATGAACATCTTGCTGTTTCCCCACAAAAATCCGGCTGATGATGGGGTGGTGGACATGGAATAAGTGTACTGAAGAAATTAAAGCAATTACCAGCTTCCCTGAAAATTGAATTATCAGGACGGATAGGAATCCTTGAAACAAGCATAGAGCATTTCAATAGGAAACCACTGTCTAAAATAAAATATGCAGTTTGATAGTCTGTCACTCCTCAGAGTCTCAGAGTCACATACCTACCTTCCATGAACAGTTGAGACATAAAATCACTGATTTTGTAAAAGCTAGAAAGGAGAACGCATATTATTTAGTTCAATATCCTCATTTCTCAAGTAAGAGGACGAAGGCTGACAGAAGCGAAATGACTTGCCCAAGAACAAACAATCCCTGTGTGGCTGGGGTGGAATTCAAACCTGGGAGTTTGAGCCTTGTGCTCTTGATACACCACTTGTTACGCTGCACACAAGTCTTGGTTTTCACGCACAATGAATTGGGTCACCAACCAAGCCGTGTTGTATTTAAGACACTCTGCTTTGATAACATCCCCACACTTTCCCCTCCCTCCCTTAAATGCCCCATGAATTTGCCTTTGTGGGAAGATGATAAAATAAAAAGCAGCAGGTCCAATTTACGCAAAGCACTTACTCGGAAAAATTCTTTAGTTGAACCGGAGTCCAGGGTCCCGTATGCAATTTCAGTCTGCTTAGCTAGGTCTTCAGCACTCTCTATAGGAGAAACCATCCTCTCCACAGTCAGAAAAGCAGCAAGATTGGCAGTATAGGAAGAAATTATGATCAGGGTGAAGAACCACCAAACCCCTCCGACAATGCGCCCGGACAGCGATCTACGAGACAAAACAAAGACCAATCCAGACCCAGAGGGGCCAGATTTCAGTTTAAAAAAATCCTTATCTTTATTTCTGGAAAGAGAAGTAGTTTCGGCATAATTGAAGTAGATGATGTCAGGGAATTAAAACACCAAATGAAAGTAACACGTTCACAACATCCGATGTCATGACGACAGATGATGATTGTACATGCATAATGCTCTCTGGGCCTATATGGCTTGCACAGCAGGATTTTTTTCTTAATCCTAAGGAAAACGTCTTCTTTTTACCAGCTCCTGCTTACACTTAAGAACTGTACTTATCAGATTCTCTTCCTGTGTGAACTCTGCTGGGCACAACTGTGGAAGCCTGCTCCCACCTCCTTTAAGGCCAGCGGTTCTCAGCCTCCATGGTAGGATCATCCAGGATCTTTGTTAAAAAAAAAGAAAAAAAAATCTCATGCTCAGGCCTACCCAACACCAGTTAAGTCAGAGCCTGGGAAGTGGGACCCTGACATACATTTTTTTAAAGCTTGCCAGGTGATTATAGGGTATAGCCGAGGCTGAGAACCACTGATGTAAGCTGATGTCATGGGAGAAACACAGAGTCAAAAAATCTCACATATTTGAAGAGAAATGGGTCGGTGGAGGGGTACTCTTTACCCTGTGTTTAATAAATTTAATAAAAATAAATTTAGTATATTTAATTAAATATTATAATATTTAATAAATAAAAATATTGCCATTTTGTGGAGTTGGTCACCCATGATGCAAGGAGCCATTAGATGATATTTATTAGGATTTTTAAGAAAGATTTTATTTATTTATCTGAGAGAGAGAGAGAGAGAGAGCCAGAGAGAGAGCACAACCAGGGGGAGTAGAGGGAGAGGAAGAAGGAGGCTCCCTACTGAGTAGGGAGCAAAACATAGGACTCGAACCTGGCACCCTGGGATTGTGACGAGCTGAAGACAGACATTTAAACTGAGCCATCCAGGTGTCTTATTTATTGGGATCTTAATAGAAATGGCTAATGGGTCTCAGGAGCTTAGCTCCAGAGATCAAAACTCTCCCCTTTCACAAACTAAGCCTTAGCACACAGTGAAGCACATAGGCCTCAAGTGAAGTAGGGAACTACCTGTATAATAGAATTTGCCAGGCACTAGAAGGTTTGTTTCCACCCCTGCCTACCCCCAACCCCCAAATAATCAAACAAAACCTCACCAGCCTGCCATAGAAATTCTTCGGATTGGAATCATCCTTTGTGTTTTCTTGAGGAGACTTGGTCAAAAGGTTAACCAGTAACTTCAATAGGACCTATTATCTCATGATCTTGGATGAGGGGATGCAGTTAGTAGAGAATGGGACAGAAGATGGGTAAGTAGTCATAAAGGAAAATTTTGTTCTTAAACGTAGCTATGCCTTTGACACTACATGGGGTGTTCAGATTCAGTGCTCAAGGACCTGAGCTTCGGACACATCACTGGTGATTGCAGCGATCTGCAAACCAAGCTGAGAAATCTTGTTCTTCTTCTACGTCAGTGATTCTCAACTCTGACTGCACATCAGTATCATCTAGGAAGCTGAGACAAAAGAAAACAAAACACAACAACACACAAAAAAGTGCCTCAGCTCCACCCCAGACCAATTAAGTCTGACTCTGGGGGCGGGGGAGTTAGGCTGAAGCAGCAGCATTTGTATAAAGCGCTAGTGCAGCCGAGATTGGGAGTGAGGGCCTTGCACCGGGAATGCTGCCCAGGGAGAGGGTCTGTGGAAAGTCAGGGAGCAGTGAAGGCCCCGGATGCTCAGGGATGGGCTGCAGCTCAGAAGGAGGCAGCTTCATTTCCTTTACTGTGTTGCTGAAGGCTGGCTCTGGCTGCAGAAATGAAAATCTGGTCCCTAGGTTTTATAAAATATCGCCACATTATCTCTAGGCTAGTTCTTTGTGTGGCAGACCTCCATCCTGATTAGGCTCTTCTCTCCCATGCCCAGAAAAGCTCACAGGAAAAGAACCCACTCTTGTCATAAAGGGAAAAATAGGCGTAGGAGCCTGGCACATTGCCAGGCTCTATGCGCCAGGCCCTGTGGGAAGAGGGCAGTTCTGGGCTGAAAGCCGGCAAATCAAGCTCTTCTCTGTTAGTACTTGCATTTGACCACTTTGAAGCAAATTTCAATTCCCGTGTCCCAAGATAAACTTGTACTAGCCTTTGGAAAAATCAGTTGTTTTTGACTTTACATTCTGGTCGAATGGGTTTGGCAGGTGTTTTGATAAATGGTGTTCATTGTTAGTGAACTAAAACAAAACTACGATATTTTTTAAAGTCTATCATACCTATTGGTTCCTGGATGCTTAAAACAACCCTTCCTTCTTTATTTTTGAACACACTTTTTTGCCTTTCAGATGTGAAAGTCTGCTTTGCAACGGATTCTTCTAAGAGTTATATTCTTTCAATATGTCCTCTTTTAAACATGTCCCTTTTAATCAGAAGCGATAAAAACATTGGGATGAGGCAGAAGGAATGTGTTACACTTCTAAACGCTACATGTTTACAGGATATTTCAGTTATGAATTTGGACATTTATAGTCTTTCTTCATTGTTGCCATATATATTTAAGTTATCCTCGACTGATTGACTCTGGAAATTATTTTACTCTGTAAAAGATTAATGTTTCAAAGTAGTAGCATCTGTAGTAATAGAGTAATAAAAATGATAACAATAATAGCTAACCCTTACTGAGCCTTACGAGATTGTTCTGATTGCTTTAGGTTGACATGGATCAACTCTTTCAATCCTTCCTCTCTATGGTTAGGTACCATTTTTACAGATTACAAAACAGAATCATTTTACAGATAAAGAAACTGAGGCACAGAGAGGAGAAATAGGAATAAATAACCTATACTTACACAAATGTAAAGAAATGCCATATTTTTGTGCTACAAAATAGTCATAGTTTGTCTAAGAAAATCCAGAATGGTGTATACATTATAGAAGGTGCAATTTTCTGACAATAACTGAGAATTGTAGGAAAATCAAACATATTTGGCTAATTATTATTTATTATCTGCTATTCATTTGGAATGGAACTGGAAATGCCATCTTTATTTGGAATGATGGGGTTTTCCTGAGACCAAGGGGAGAACTGATTTTGGTGTATTCCCAGAATCATGGTTTGGTATGGAAAGGGGTGTATTAAGCTGCTGTGAATACCAATCATAGTTTATGCATTGTCTACTTGAGACAGGGAGAAAAATACAGTAATTTATGGAAATTGCACTTGTGCCATTCTATCGAGGCTAATGGATTGTTTCTGTATGATCTAAAATCAAGCCCGCTAATCTGCTAATCTGGTTATTTTGGCCACCATAATAGGTGACCCAGATAATCATGTGGTTGCTCTGTAGGACTTAGCTGCGATTGGTTGTTGACATAACTGAAAATAAACCTAAATGCAAAGTGGTCATTTTTGTGGCCTCTTGTATACATGGCTATTGACTCAGGCAACTACATGCTTAATATGATGATATTCCTATGCGCTTGGAAAATTTTGGTGACTATTCACAGAGAAAGGGTATAATAGTATCCACAAGCCTCCTCAGAGATGGAAAAGGAGCTTCCTTGGAATCCGTGTAAAATGCACAAGCTTGCATTCAACATTCTCCCTTCAAGGCAGCAGTAGCTTTGACAAGCGTCTTGGAGGAATTTCTACCACTTTTTTTCCTTCATGACATGAATGCCTAAATCCTTTCACTGAGAAAAGGTACAGCAGAACTCACAGGGAAGAGTTCTGTAAGAATTTTTACATTTCCCTTTTCTCATTAATGAAACTATAGCCATTTAATAACCCACATTTCACACTGAGGCTATATAAGAAGTGACTGATGGGTCAGCCCCATGACATTTTTAAAAGGATCTATTAAAACAAGACAAGACTTTATAGTTGAGTTAAAAAGATCTGTCATTTCCCAGTTTCTTTCCCTCCATTAATGTGCTTCAAAATGTTTAACATTCATTTCAAATAGTTTTGTTGCACAAGACAGATTTTTGAGGTTGGCAGAATGAAATGGCTATAAAATGCTGCACATTTAGTATTTATAAAAATGCATTATAAGGAACATAGCATGCCTTTTGAAAAAATATAGGAGGAAGTGAATGAAAGTAGATTAGCAACAAGAGAAAAACAGACATAAAAACAACACAAAATAATATACAGTGTTCTCATTATCTGTAATCATACGGAAGTAGAGTTTCCGAGTTAATAATAAAATGTATTTTATGACCTCTGAAATGATAATAAAAGTGAGCTATGTGCTGTAACCTTCAGCTTGTAAGTAAATTTTGAAATTTGTACTTTACTAGCTTCGCAAGATCAAGAGCTGAAACTGTAACCACTTCTCCTGTGTACAAACTCTTCATCATGCTCTTTCTACCCCCTCCCTCGCCCCCGCCATTCTTTCTTCCAAAGTATGTATCTTTTCTACACTCTATTCAATGCCCATTCTATGACACATTTTAAAAAATGTGCAGAATCAATCTTTGGCTCATACAGTATTTTCTGATGGGGATAAAAAACCATCTCCCAAAGACCGAGAACTATGGCTTTCAGCCAGAAAAAGTCATAAAATTGTTGCAATAAAAATCCTGCTATTACACCACTAATTGATCCGCACATCACTACTACTTTGAAGAGAATTTGCAGTAGGATGAGACTTTGGTCAGACATCCGCAAAGGAAAAGCTTTTGCTTAAAATGGAGCCTCCAAATCCTGTTTCCTTTGGTCCCATTCATTTCATACCCTTTGTGTCTTCTATTATTTGGTGCGTATTCTCCATCTGACAAAAGGATCTGTGTGTCACCTAACCTGGACAGTATCTGATATTTGTGGAATTAGAGAAGAGTAATGCCTTTGGAATAATATGCACACAGTAATCAGTTTCAAGTTAGCTTGATCCCTCCAGTTTCTCTGCTAGAATTCCTCCAATCCTCCCATCTTCAACTTGGCCTAGCCCTTGGATGGCCCTGCAGCTTCAAAGAAAGTCAGCAGGGGGAGCATTTGTCTGGAAGGACTCAGACTTTGGATGGCTCCGCAAGGTTCTACCCAAGTTTTACAAAGGAAATAAATGACATATCTAAAAAAATTGTAACATTCTGTCAGTATCAGTAAATCATTATAGAACATACAATCAAAACATTTGCATGAGGTGTAATCCTTAAGGAGGGCACTATATGGATTCAAGAGGGCAAATTGTTGGTTATTTCTCATCAGAAATCAGCTATGTGGCACTGCCTATAATTTCAACTGAAATTCCTAAGGAGTTTATGGGACTAACATGCAAGTACAATATTAACTGTTAGTATTTGTGAAGTTTGGGTGGTGAAAAGCAGCTAGTTTAATAAGGAAGATAGCTACCCTTTACCGAGAACTTACTATATGCCCCGTACTGTGCTTTACATTTTATGGATGAGGAACTGAGGCTTAGCTAGATTTAGTAACGTGCCCTCCTAAGCAGTTACACAACTCCTAAGCAGATTGTGAATCCAGTGAGACTAACTCCAGCACCCGTGTACTTAACCCCTACGCACAACCTCCATCTGGCTACACCCACTGCCAATCTCACCATACCCCTCCTGGGGAAGAGGGTTGAGTGGCATCTTCTCATACCTTATTCTCCCAACTGCCCCAAACAAATCAGTTTGTATATGGGTATAACCTAAGCTGATCACATTGATTAGCCTCTGTAAAGGTGATTCAGCCTCTACCTGAATTGTTCACTCTGAACAATTGGAGTAGTTGAAAATATCAAACCTAATATTGACACAGGCTCTTTAAGCTTCCAAGACTCTGTCAATACCTTTATTTGATGGAAATACAATGATGTTCCGTGTTACTCATGCTGTCTCATTGCTGATTTCCCACTCTTTTACTCTGAGTGAACATATGCCCAGCAGCATTTTAAGCGCTCACTGCCCAAACCTTTAAGCGCTCACTGCCCAAACCTTCCTTTAACAACCCGGGCAGAGGCAGAGTTTCATTGGAGGTTGGAAGACTGGACACATGAGGAAAGAATGAAACAAGCAATGCACCTTCAGGTTGGTAGTGGAGGCAGTGTGTGGTACAGTGTGGAAGAGTTGTACTGCTGGTTTTTAAAATCCTTATGACCCTGACCTCTACCACAGTATCTCCCTGTGTACAGTTCTTTTGTCTATGTTGTGAAAAAAGCAGCATAAAATGGAACAGCATAGGGTGTGGAGTTGGAGTTAGGTTTGAAAACTGACTCTGCCATTAGCTGTGTGACAGGGCCAATTATTTACTCTGGGTGTCACCTTCTTCAGCTTAAAAAGAAGTACAAGGAAGCAGTGTTTTGAGGATTAAAATCCATAGGATAATGCAGGAAAAGTGCCCATACGTGGTGGGAGCTCAGTGAAGGCTGTTGTCACTCTGCCCTCAGGAAACAGAAGCAGTTGGGTTAATTTATCTGACATCTCCTCCTGCTGTGATAGTCGATAATTCTACTTTAAAATGTGGTCTCTTATAATTCCTTGGATTGCTTCAATTTTGGGAAAAGTCAGAGTGTACAATGCATGTTCACATTTGGGGCTTTCTGGAGAGTCTGCATTCTAAGTGTGGCCATTAAACAGAAATAAAGTATAACACTGGCATTTGCCATTAAGGCGACCATGAATCTTAGAGCACAACTATGTCATTATCAGGAATTTTGAGATCTATTCATCGAAAAGCACATTTCAGTGGAATTTTCTGTTATATAATTGAGCACAAATATATAACTAATATAGCTCTCAAGATGAGAAATAAGTAGGTTACAAGGTATAAAATTTTATCAAGAGACTTAAAGATATAATTTCCTTTGAAGGACACAAAAGACAATATTGAAAGAGGGATCACCCATTTGGTAGAAAATATACAGAGTAATAATTTATTACTCAAAAGCACAAAAAAGAGAATATTTGTTACTGTAGACCAGTGTTACTCCACAGCCTGTGTGTCCTACTGCTGGGTTGAGTTGCAAACAGCATTTAAAACAGCATGGCATGCTGTAAGGGTAATGTTTGGTGAAGCTTGTGTTATATACATGTATATATATATATGTATGTGTGTATACACACACACACACACACTAAGTCATGATGGAAAATGTATTTCATACTGAGGGACATGGTCAGAAAGTTTGAAAGCCATTGCTCCATATGACAGCATCTAGTGAAGCGTAATGAAATGTGCATCTTTGGGGAAAAAAGGATTTGATATATTTCAGTGCCACAGAAGAGCCACAGCTTAAATTCTGCTACCAGAAAGAATCTATCCAGCTTGTCATTTTCAGGTCATCATCTTTAAGTTAGTACTAAATGAAGCAATATGCACAAATACTTCTAAAAACAGATAGTTTTGAAGTTTGAGTACACAGAGTAGTACGCAGCAGTCTGGTGGGGATATCACAAATTCAGTTTTGAAAATTTACTTACAGAAACCAATAAAATCTCTAGCCTTAATGACTGTTTAGCATTGCCTCAACACAGATTACCAGCCATGTTAAAAATCACTCAATTAGGGATCGTTCAGAAACCCTAGTCTCCAAGTGAACATTTAAAAAAAAATTAGAAAAGAAACTAGCAAAATAAATGAACTCCCAGAGAGTATCACAAAATGACACACATTATAAGCACAAAAGGAACAGGGAGTGAAATCATTTGGAGTATCTGACCATGCAGATTGAGAGTGGCAAAAGGTATGACTTAGACAAAAGAGGCTTGTCCCAGACACATTACATTAGAAATTTGAAGATGGTTACCTGTGAGTTATGCTGCAAAACTTCATTTGAAATGTTTTGTGCACCAGGTGGATAATCTTAAAATGAAGTATGTTGTAAAACCATGGTAGGTAAACTTCTGAGTCCTTATAGTCTAAATGAAAATCCCCATATGTTTGTATAATAGACTCTAGTCAGTGTTTGGATTAATGATCAGTTTTACCCAAACTACAACTTTTTATTTTAGAAAAAAGCCCACTCCCCCCCCCCACTGCCGATTTTAAAGATACCACATTTGCTTACAATATTTTATGATTACAAATTCAACACTGTTTTGTTTAGGTGAATTACCACTTAAACTAAGTGGGTGAGATCTAGGACATTCACATTCAATATTTTCAATAGCTTCGCTGAGATAAAATTTGCATCTCATCAAAATCACCAGCCTAAGTGTACAACGAATAATTTTAGTCAACTTAAGAGTTGTGTGGCTATTGCCACAATCTAGTTTTGGAACACTTCCCTCACCCTGAAAAGTTCCTTCGTGCTCATTTGTGCTTAATTCTGACATGGGCAGGACAAGGGTGAGATCAATGAGGCATTTATGCCATGCACAAAATTTAGAGCGGTACCAAAATCTCATTAATCAAGGTAAATAACATTATAGTGCAATATTTTTTAAAAATCAAGATCAATTAAAAAAAATCCCATGATGAACAAATATCAAAATTTTAAATAAAGACTGAATTTGCCCCTTGTACTTGCTGTGTTCAGCCTTGCCTGCCTCAGCCTAATCCTCGTCCTTCTTAGCTTCGTTCTACTCCTTTTAAGTCCCTAGAGACTTTCTGTCTCTATGGATTTGCCTATCTTGGACAAATGGATTAATGCAATAAAGGACATTCAATAAATAGAATTCAATAAATAGAATCATATAATATGTGGCCTTTTGTGTCTGGCTTCCTTCATGCAGCATCATGTTCTCAAAGTTCATCCATATCATAGCATATCAGTACCTTGTTCTTTTTAATTGCCAAATAGTATTCCATTGGATGGATATGCCACATTGTGTTCATGCATTCACTTGTTATGGACATGTGGGTTGTTTCCACTTTTTGGTTTTTATAAAGTTCCTATGAAAATTTATAAGTCTTTGTGTGGATATAGGTTTTCTTTTCAGTAAATAATTAAGTGGAATTGACATGTCATCTTACAAGTTTTTGTCTATCTATAAAAGATTATGGAACTGTGTTCCTATTTCATGGTAGCATTTTGCATTCACACTACTAATGGATGAGAGCTATAGCCATTCTGCATCCTCACCACCACTTGGTACTGTCTTTTCTATTATAGCCATTCTAGAGGATATATAGAGGTATCTCACTGTGATTTTATATTTTAATTTTCATTTTTAAAGATTTTATTTATCTATTTGACAGAGAGAGACAGTGAGAGAGGGAATACAAGCAGGGGGAGTGGGAGAGAGAGAGATGCAGGCTTCCTGCTGAGCAGGGAGTCCGATGTGGTACTTGATCCTTAACTGACTGAGCCACCCAGGCACCCATGTCATTGTGATTTTAATTTGCTTTTCCCTAATGACTAATGATGTTGAACATCTTTACATGTGATTATTAGTCATTTGTGTATCTTCTTTGGGGAAAGGTCTATTCAAATATTTTGTCCATCTTAAAAATTGGGTTGTCTTCTTTATATTGAGTTGCAAGAAATCCTTATATATTCTGGATATAAGTCCTTTATCAGAGGTATGATTTGCTAATATTTTCTGTCGGTCTGTGATTTGTCCCTTCATTTTCTTAATGAGGTCTTTTGAAATGTGAAAGTTTTGAATTTTAATGAAGTCCAGTTTGTCAATGAAAAAAATGGATTGTTCTTTTTTATATTTTGAAAACTCTTTGTCCAATCCAAGCTCATAGAGACTTCCCCTTAAGTTCACCTTTTTTTGACTCTTACGTCTTCATTTTAGTACCTTTATAGCTTTAGTTATAAAACTTGGGTGAGGTGTTACAATGAATAGTTTTAGGCAGTCTAAGAGTGAAATGGAAAAGGTAGGACACTGAAAGGAAAAAGTGGGAGGGCTTTTAAGAAGAGTTCTATATTCTTTCAAATTTTTTCTGGATTCCATCTCAGACAAGTGAGAAAATGTTTTAGCTCACTTAAGGAGGAAACCATACTTGATTGATCTGATCAAGATTTAGTATTAGTCTTATCTGAATAATATTAATATTAGCTGATAGTGTTGCCTTTATCCAGAGTCTAAATATTTGCTGTAATATATATAAATATACAATACCATAGAAATGCATGAAGGACATTCAGAACACCACCAATAACACACTCACTTTATGGACGCAAACAAACAAAATGGCTTGATGATATATTTGTTGTTGGATGGAATGTTAAGTGAAAGAAATCTGGACTTGAGATGGTTGAATACCAGATGTACATGAATGGGTCATGGCCACAGAATGCAAGGAGGCATTGGGTATGACATGGAAACAAACCTTGGAGAAATATCACATCCTTGCTGCATAAAGGCACCCAAGGAAAACCAAAGACTGTTAAATATTCCAAATTCATTTGGAGGGTCAGGAGGGCTTTGCGGATCACGAGGTTCTTCATTGTTATCTTCCAAGTGCCATTCATAGGGGCTGAATCTGCTGACTAGGAAAAGAACTACGCTGACTCCAATGTACGCAAAGACGATGCACATCCAGATTTCATAAGCCAAGGGATCCAGAAATGAGAATACGCCTGGTTTTGACTTCTGAGGCTTCTTTATCATGATGGAGATGCCCAGGCTCATAAACGGCTTTGAGAAATCTATGACTTCTTCACGGACCAAGGTTATAGTGAGTGGAGCAACAGCTATATCAGCCCTCTGGAAAAAAAAATGGACTTTTAGAGACAGTATTTCCATTAGTTATTTGCCACTTACTATACCTCTTTGGTGGAAATATAAACTCTTAGATCACTACAACCAATTGATTTGTCAATGCTTTCGTCAGAAAAGTAGTAGCATTCAGTGGATTCTAAAAACACTCTAACTCGATGGTAAGTAAGAAAAGGACACCGCTAGTCTTTTGTCCTTTGTGACCTATTGCCTTAGAGCAACTAACTCAATTTTTTTCTTAGAAATTTTTTGGTATCTTGCAAATCAACTTGTATGACCTTGTGACAGATCACTGCTTCACTCTATTTTTTTAAAAGTAAGTTCTACACTTAACGTGGGACTTGAACTCATTATCCTGAGATCAAGGGTTGCATGCTCTACCGACAGAACCAGGCAGGTGCCCCAATTACTGCTTAATGTCTGTTTTTTTTTTTTAAAGAATTATTTACTTATTTGAGAAAGAGAGAGGGAGGGATGGGAAGGGGAAGAAGGAGAGGGGGAGGCAGAATCTCAAGAAGACTCTGTGCTGAGTGCAGAGCCTAACACAGGGCTTGATTCCATGACCCCAAGATCATGACTTGAGCTGAAGCTAAGACTCAGATGTTTAATCGACTAAGCCACTCAGGCACTCCAACTCTTGTTTTTGTTTTTTTTTTTAATTTTAATTTTCATCTCCTTATGTCTTAGCATACTCACATAACTGGGAGTTCTTGAGAGGCAAGCATATAGTATTAGACTCCTTATATGAGCGACCCTCCCCACCATGAGATGCAACATAGGACTATAGTCCTCAGTTTAATACTTGAGTGTTTGTTATTATTCTTGAATTATTTTTTTCAGAGAATGTATATTAAAACATTAAGTTCTTTAAAGGTAGGGACTCAATCTTCTGTTTTTATTTAATCCATCACTGCAGCACATCTTAAATAAAGAAACTATGGATGCCTAGAAAATAGGTTATTGACTATTGAATATAATCTATGCAAACATGAAAGAATTCTGCATGGGCAATAACAAGGATTAAACAGTTATTAGAATACATATGAATTTCTATAGGAATCCATTATGTCTAGTGATAAATATCAGTGTAGCACTCATGAATATTGGATCAATAAAATAAATGTGTCAGTGCTGCCCTGCATAATGGGCTCAGGCAAGGGTAGGCAAAGTTTTTATATTAATCCCATGAAAAAAGGCACGAGGAATTTCCTTTCTTTTCTTTCCAACACGAGGAATTTCTGCACTTATTTCTTTGGTTCCTCTACAACAGTAGTAGGTTTAGTAGGCTTTAGTGGGAGCCAGGCATTAAAATACACACCCAGAAAAGTGCTTCTAAGGAAAGCCTTTTGGATGGTATATCAGATATGAAGTAAAAACACCAATTTTGAGGTGCTTGGGTGGCTAAGTCGGTTAAGTGCCTGACTCTTGGTTTTGGCTCTGGTCATGATCTCAGGGACATGAGATTGAACCCTGTGTTAGACTTCATGCTGGGTGTGGAGCCTGCTTAAGATTCTCTTTCTGCCTCTCCCTCTACCCCACCCTCACCCTGCTTGCTTGCACATGTGCACGTTCGCTATCTCAAAACAAAAACAAAAATAAAAAAACCAATCTTGATAATTTTTTTTCTACATAAATAGAGTTATCCTCAATATCCTTACCAGTGAGGAGAGGTGGAGGAGTAATGAGTTCTGAGATAGAGGATGTTTTGAAAGAAATGTTTTACTACCCTGAGTCCCATGTGGTGACTCAAACTGATTAAAAACACATCTTAATTAATTTTAAGGGAAATGCAGATAATAAATAGCCAGCTAACATTTATTCAATGATTATTCTGTGTGTAAGCACCTCGTATATATTATCTTATTCAATTCTCTTAGCAAATTTAAGGTTGGCACATAATTATTTTAATGTTAAAGAAGGAGAAACTGAAGCCTGGGATTAGAACCATGGTCTTCACATTTCGGAACTCATGTGTTTTTTTTCTTTCAGGTTTTTATTTAAATTCTAATTAGTTAACATATAGTATAATATTTGTTTCAAGTGTAGAATTTAGTGATTCATCACTTCTATATAACACCCAGTGCTCGTTACAAGTGCCTTCCTTAATGCCCATCACCCATTTAGTCCATCCCCCACCCATCTCTCCTCCAGCAACCCTCAGTTTGTTCTTTAGAGTTAAAAGTCTCTTATGGATTGCCTCTCTGAATAATATTGTGTGTGTGTGTGTGCACACACACATACATACCACCTCTTCTTTTTTTAAAGATTTTATTTATTTATTTGAGAGAGATAGATCACAAGTAGGCAGAGGCAGGCAGAGAGAGACAGAGAGGAGGAAGCAGGCTCCCTGCTGAGCAGAGAGTCCGAGGCAGGGCTCCATCCCAGGACCCCGAGATCATGACCCGAGCTGAAGGCAGAGGCTCTACCCACTGAGCCACCCAGGCACTCCCACCTCTTCTTGATCCATTCATCGGTTGGCTATTTCCATAATTTGGCTATTGTGGACAATGCTGCTAGAACTCATGCTCTTAACCACCACAATGTCTTAACACCATAGATACGTGCAGGTTTCTACTATACACTATTTTTATGCACAATAATCAACCCCTCTCAGATTTACTCCAGTGCATATTTGAGTGCCTATTCTGTGCCAAACACTACTCTTGGTGCTGGAGATGAAGCAGTGAGCACGACAGACAAAGCAGACAAAACTCTTCAACCTCGTGGAGGATCTCCTATAGCTCACGGAAAGCAGGCATTTCTTAAAGCCAAAAGCTCACTGACCAAATCTACCTGAATGGCTTACTATCATCTCAAACTCCTCATTTCTGAAGTTAAATCCATCATTTATCCCAGGAAAGCTGATTTTCTTCTAAGTCTGTGAGTGATGCTTATTCCAAATTTTTGCAGTGCCTTATCTTTACCAGCTTCACCCTCCCCGCAGATGATCTTGCCTCTTTTTCTTCTTCTTCTTTTTTAAAGATTTCATTTATTTATTTGAGAGAGAGAGAGAGCGAGAGAGAGCGAGCGCATGCATGAGCAGGGGGGAGGGGCAGAAGAAGAGGGAGAAGAAGGGAACCAGAGCAGGGAGCCTGATGTGGCGCTTGATTCCAGGACCCCAATATCATGATTCAAGCTGAAGGCAGATGCTTAACTACCACCCAGGAGCCCCAGTCTTGCCTCTTTCTTTACTGAGATGGCAGCCAACTGATACAAGCTCTATTATCTTTGTGCCCTTTTCCTTCTCAACATATTGCTGTGTCTTCACCTATTCCTTTTTAAAAAAAAATTTAATTTTTTCTTAAGTAGTCTCCACACCCCATGTGGGGTTCCAAGTCATGACCCCAAGTTCAAGAGTTGCATGTTTTTACTGACTGAGCCAGCCAGGCACCCCAATTTACCGGTTCCTTTTGTCACTATCATCTCATAGCAAATGAACTTTTTAAGGCTCAATCCACTTATTCCCCACATCCCATATTCTTCCGTCTTAAAACTTAACTTAAAACTCAGCTCCATTTGTTTTCTTTTCCTAATTTTTCCTTCTCAGCCTATCTCAATGGCTCTAATGTGTGGTTTGCTGGGCCAGCAGCATCAGAGTCCCCTGGGAACTTGTGAGAAATGTTAATTCTCAGGCCCCATCCCCGATGTATGGAATGAGAAGCTCTGTGAGGGGATTCAGCTGGCCCCCCAGGTGATTCGAATGCTCACTGTCACTTGAGAACCATTAATTGATCTTACTCAAAATCATACTCAGGTAATTCTGTTTAGTGACAGCCTAAAATGAAACACAAAGCACTCCTCCCACCTTCTTTTGATTCTGCTACCCTCTTAACAATATGGCATCTTTCTCTCTCACCAGTAATCTCCTTGAAAAAAAATACACCTTTCCTATCTCTTGATTTTAACACCACTTTTTCTTTTTTTTTTCAAAAAAAGATTTTATTTATTTATTTGACAGAGAGACAGCATGAAAGTGAAGGTCAGAGGGAGAAGCAGACAGACTCCTTGCTGAACAGGGAGCCCAATGTGGAACTTGAGTCCAGGACTCCTGGATCATGACCTGAACCAAAGGCAGTCACTTAACCAACTGAGCCACCCAGGTGCTCACCACTTTGTCTTTATAAAACACCTGTGATCTACCTTCCATGCCCTCCAATTTACTCACATTGCTTCTTCAGTTATATACTTGGTTACCATATCGAGTTCAAAGTCCTTCCCTTGACCTCCCTGCTCATGTGACACCACTGGCCTTTTGCAGGAAGTACGCTCTTTTCTTGGCTCTCTGACACTGAAGACTACGGCTTCTCCTCATATCTCTCAAACGTTCCCTCTCTGGCTTTTCTTTCCAGTTCTGCTCTCTCAGCCAAGGTGTACTTCTGTAGTCTCAGAGTCTAGTCATGGGGCTTGGCTTACGAGATAGTCAGTGAAGGTTTGTGGAGTAAGCAAGACTCCTTTAAGGGCCTGTCCTTCACTTTCTCCCCTCAGTATTATTTTTGTCCCCTCAGTATTATTACCTATGGTTTCAACACTCCCCTCATTGCCACTAACTCCTGAATCACCAGTTCTGCATTTATAACTGGACAGAAGCCAAAGCCAAATTTTACCTATTTTACCCTTTTGCCTGGGGCCAGACCTGATCTTAGAAACAAAAGCTACTAAGGAGAATGGAATTGGCCAGAAAGCTAGTGGTTTGTTTTTTTTTTTGGCAGAAAAGGCCTGCATCAGCTAGAAAGAGGCTTGTCGTGTCAACAGAATTCACAGATGAAGCCACCTCCTCTCCTTGCCAATGTGTTTCTGCCTCCATGCAAATGCCCCACTCGTATCATTTCCCATTTGGTCTCATTTGAGTTTAATTACTTAATTTAACTAGTTTTTTGATCCCTTTAGATCTAAATAATTGATCGTTCTAAGAGAAATGGCCATTTCCTTGTTTTGGAAGGCATAAATAAGGGGCATTTGTCTGAGAAAATCACTTTGGACTGAATTTCGGGGAATTGGGCTCTTTTCAAGCAGGTAAAGAAAGGAATCTGAGAATCTTGACACCCTTTATGAGGAAAAAAACCCACCTCAGCAACAAACACCCACCAGATGATAAGCACAGCTAAACACTAAAGAGAGGTGGCTAGATAGAAAAGTGGAGCTTCTTGTCTGGTTCCCAGGAATATGCAGCAAAAGAACAGATTCCCAAAGGAAGCTATTCCTAGTATGAAGAACTTTTGAAGTCACATAAGACAACAGAAAGAATGTGCTCCCCTCAGGCACTTGCCTTTTTCCCTCAGTCTTTCTTTTTTTAAGGGTTTAATTATTTAATTAATTAATTTTGGAGAGTAAAAACACGCACATGTGAACAGGGGGAAAGCGAGAGGGAGAGAATCTCAAGTAGACTCCCTGCAGAGCCTGACCTCATGACCTTGAGGTCAAGACCAGAGCCCAAACCAAGAGTCGGACACTCAACTGACTGTGCCACTCAGGGACCCCAGAATTATTTCTTTCGAAGGAGCTTTTCCAAAGAAGGTGGAGTTCATCTGTTTTTTGGAGGGTGCTCCCTCAATGAAGAATAGCATTAAATCTGTGCTCAATTCAGCCTCATTGATGTGGACCTGGCTCCAAAATGAGATTTCCCATGCTAAACTTAAAAAAAAAAGACCTATTACAGCTGGAAAAAGACAAAGGACTAGCAAAAAGCAGGTGGAAGAAGGCTCACCCAATAGAAGGGAAGGAACTCCTGATCAATCCACAAGGACAGGCATCTGGGTAGGGAACTTAGCAACCCCTCCCATCTCTTATATAACTGCCTGGTGGGACCAGTACAGTAGGATTGTCCCATCAGTTCAGAGGCAGCAGGGGAGAAGAACTTACCCTCTGTCAGCACTATCCCTTCATCTATATGAAAAGGATGTTGTTTCAGAGGTCAGTTATTTCAGAGCCCAAGATCTACCTGGCATAATGTTTGTGGAGTAATGAACCTAAGTAGTAAGGGAAATGGAAGGAGTACATAACTCGTGTCAGAAAACACCCATTTAGCTCTCCTGGAACAGCTGCCGAATGCAGAGGAGGGGGAAGGTCATTTCCAAGGTACATTAAAGATTTAGGAGGCCAACACCGATGAAAAAGTGAGAAAAACAAATCCTCAGACAGCATTCCTTTCCTGGTCTCTGCTCCTTAGGAAGGCAGCTGTGCTGGGAGAGAGGGTTAAGAATGATCAGTGAAGCTAGAAAGCAGTAGGGAGGAGGTGAGGTGTTGATTCCCTAATGAAGTGCCTCTCACTTCTGGTGTCCTGAACCAGTCCCGGACTTTTGTTCTCAAGCTTCGGCCTCTGTTAGGAACAGCAGTAGGCAGGCCATTTTCACGAATCTAGGCTGGTAAGTTGAGTGGTATGGAGGTGCCTCAGGTAACAGATAAAAACCAGCAAATGGAAAAAGCTCAGGGTAAGAGTTTGCTAGTGCTTTTGCTTGCATCTTGACTACTTAAAGCATTTTAATCACGCAGCTTACGAGTGGCTGTGTGGGCTCAGTAAATATGCCAAATTAGGTTTGATTTTTCCACTCACCAGTGGAAAACCTGGAGGAACTGCATTACTAGAAGGGATTTAACTTGAAGGGATTTATAATCCTTTTCATAGGTGGGTTGGCAAAGTTGTAAATTTCACAAAACTTAAAAACCAACAAAGTCCTATGTGTAGGGATGATGCACTTATGAGTTGGATAGGTATAACACAGAAATGACACTTAATTTAAATGGCATTTAGGACTTTTTTTTCTGAGGGATGCCTGGATGTCTCAGGTGTTTAGGCATCCATCTTCAGCTCAGGTCATTATCCTGGGGTCCTGGAATCGAAGAGGTCCTGCTCAGCAGGGAACCTGCTTCTCCCTCTGCCTCTGCTGCTCCCCCTGCTTGTGTTCTCTCTCTGTGTCAAATAAGTAAATAAATAAAATCTTTTAAAAAAAGACTTTTTTTTCCAGCTGAAAGGCTTATGTTGTATCTTAAAATATTTTCACCTGATATAAAACTTATAACCGACCTAGAGATGACACATGAGCAGAAGCTTGTCAGCTGCCATTTTAAAGCACTTTTTGAAAGCAAGAGAGAGGATGGGAGAGGGGAGGCAATGTACTGGCGTGTAATGCATAAGATACATGTAGGGGCGCCTGCATGGTGCAGTCAGTTAAGTATCTGACTCTTGGTTTCAGCTCAGGTCATGATCTCAGGGTCCTGGGATCGAGCCCTACTTCGGGCTCCATGCTCAGCATGAAGTCTGCTTGAGATTCTCTCCCTCTCCTGCTCCTGCTTGTGCTCTTTCTCTCAAATAAATAAATAAATCTTACAGAAAGATACTATGCTAACCAAGAGAACAGGCAGACATGACTTGATCCCTTATCCCTGTATTAATCATAAGGTTCTAGTAGCCTTTGGCAGATACTTCCTTTGGAAAGTTTAAATGTGTTGGAGAAAGGAGTGTACATAATCAAGATAGACAATAGGTATATAATGAAGACAGGACTTAAACTGCTTTATTGGCTTTACTCTATGGGATATTTACTGTTTGCCATTGTTTAGTTCTGGAAAGGGATGAAGTCTATTTGAATCTGTTCAACAACAAGCAGTGTCACAATGGGATCCCCTTGTCTGCTTAGCCAGAGCACATGTCCCAGTCTAGATCTAGCGGTTAGGGCTCCTTGTCCTTGGGGAGCTGAGAGAGTTAAAGATAAAGTGAAGATAAGGGAGTATCCTGGGAGCTGCGAAAAGGCCTTGCGAGACTAAATTTGGTTGGTAATCTTTCCCCACCCTCTCTGCTCAGAATGGCAGATGTCCAAGCATCATTAATGCTCCTTCCTGGAGTTCATATACATCATTTGAAAGAGAGAGGCACTTTTATCAAACTATCAGCCCTTCTGCCAAAGCCTAGTGTAATCACCTGAAGAATAGAAGAGAATATTTGGTGTCTGTTACTGCACCCTTGCTTATCTGCCTTTTAGCGGGAAGGACAGATCGACTTTCTGTCTTTCTTAATGGAAAATGAATCTATCTTAGGATAGTGACAACTTAAGAGATAATTTCTTCTAGGTAGAGAAGTGTCAGTGGGAATAGCATCTATAAAATTGCCATTTGTCCTGGAAGTGTGAAGGAGTCTGAGGTTGCCCAGGGAATGTGACCTGGTATCAACAATCCCCCAGCCCCATCTCCATCCCCAAGCTCTTTGATCTCTTCTAAGGCAGAGGTACCAATCTGGGCAGTGGTTTGGACTTTCCCAAGGCAACTCTCTCCCTCGCATCTTTATCTTTAGTTCTAAGTGCTGGGAACATAAGGAACACAGCAGCTGCCTGCTGGCAGGTGACCCTTAGTCAATTAGCCCCTCAATTTCTTTCTAGCCCTTTTCTCGGCTCTCTTTTTCTGTTAGATCAGAAAAGGGCAGAAATCCCCAGCTGTTGATTTTGGGTTTTCAAATATTTCAAGTGATAACCAAGGATATACATTACATTATTCTAGATGCCACAGATAAGCACAATGTGTAAACTGGATGGAAAAACTCATAATCCAACTAGACTGTGAGCCCCCCGAAGGCAGGCAGGGATGTCATATCTGATACAACACCAATCTTCCTGCAATTTGACAAGCTTATTAAGCTGAGCCAGTGTGACCCGGTGGATAGAGCACTGGGCCAGGAGTCATGAAACCGGAGTTATAGTCTAAGCTCTGCCAAGCTGTGTGATTTTGTGACCTTGTCACAATCTCTGCCACCATTCTTGTCATCCCTGTCTTACATCAGGTCTTGCCTGGTTTACCCAAATGGCAGTCCTACTGGCCAATCCTGGCTGATCCCCACATTTATCTGCAAAATGGATGAAATGATAAGCTAAAAGATGTCTAAGAGCCCTGTTAGCAACAGAATGTTTTTAAATGTCCTCTTAAAACACATGCTATTTTGGAGCCATAAAAACTTGTGGTCTGTAAGCCATTTAAGCTGGGGACAATTACCATGTGGTGATGTTATAGACATCCAGCTCAAAATCAAAACCTCTAAAAGCAGGTAGACAGTTTCAAGTCCATAATGTTCTGAAGGGCACATTCATGAATGGGGCACATTGTGTCCTACTGATGTTTGTTTCAAAAATAGCCCTTTTAGCAATACAAGGTGCCCCAAACATCAACCTTGATTTGGTTTTCTTTAAAGGGAAAAGAAAACTTTTTAGGAATCATCTGAAAAGAGGCTGATTGGCTTCTTTCTTCCTGAAAAATTTAATTCATTTTGACTCTTTCTTGAGACTTTATGGTGGATACTGAAATCTTTGCAACGCTTTTCTCATCTCTGCCTTTCTTCATTTTTTCCCTTCTCTGATCTGTTTTACATGCTAAAGGCATAAGAGAAAATTCCTATCTGTGTAGCTTTCATGTTCATTGCAAGAGATAGTTCCCCCCAACACCCTGTTTGTTTAGGTAGGCTCCACACCCAACGCAGAGCCCAGTGTGGGGTTGAAGTCATGACCCTGAGCTCAAGACCTGAGCTGAGATCAAGAGTCAAAGGTCCAAACGACTGAGCCACCCAGGTGCCCCACTTGCCTACTTTTTTTTTCTTTTTTAAAGGTTTTTATTTATTTATTTGACAGAGATCACAGGTAGGCAGAGAGGCAGGCGGAGAGAGAGGAAGAGAAGCAGGCTCCCCGTTGAGCAGAGAGCCCGATTCGGGGCTCGATCCCAGGATCCTGGGATCATGACCTGAGTGGAAGGCAGAGGCTTTAACCCACTGAGCCCAGGCACCCGCCTTTTTTTTTCTTATGCACCTTGCAAACTATAAGAGGCCAGGCCTGCCAGAAATGAATGCCTGTGTTTTCACTTCTCTCCCTTTCTATCATTGAAAGAGAAGTGGAAAACTTGCCAATGCTGAAAGATTAAAACTTTCAAATGAAAATGAGGACACATTCAGCTTTTGAGATCATCTTCTCTAACAGAGAAGTCTTATCCAAGCATGACAAGAAGCTCCATTTTTCATAGCCACAAGTTTTATGGGAAAATGGAATTCAGCAGTTGGTTTGTTGTCAGTTCCCTGGAAGCACCTTGTGTTTTAATCCCAGAAAGCATCAGAAACTTGTTCCAGGTCAGAAGAGGCAGACGACATTTCTTTAAGAGACTTCCCTGGCTATTGCTTTTGTCTTTAGTAGAAAGAACTAGAGGGAAAACGTGGGAAGGCTCCTTCAGAATTTTTACCTATTTAGCAGTAAAGAGCAGGTTTCTAAATAACTAAACAAGTAAGGAACTCTAATTTCTCAAGCTTCCTCACTCACACATATTGGAAAGAGGGAGAGAATGTGGTGATTAGATGGGCACAGTACAGAGGACATGCCAGAAGAGAAACCAAAATCTGGTGAGAAAGCTAGGTCTTTGTCTGAGCGGTGTTAGGAAATCTGTCTTGCTCTATATCACTGGGTCTGGGGTCTTGCTCGATGCCAGGAGGGCACAGAGCTATTTACACAATGTGACAAGCTTTCTTCTGAGACACTGGAAAGCTCTGGCTACTGAGTTACAGTGGGCTGGTAGAGCTCATGTCAGTTACTCTAGCCCAGTAGAAATTGACACCTGAAGTCTTTGCTGTGCTTCTGTGGCCAATATTCTCTCCAGAAAAGCAGAAGCACCAAAAGCCTTTCAACAAGTTTCAGCTATCTTTTAGGTTGGGATGGGTCTGAAATAACATGTTAGCTGTCAGGCAGTCTAGGGCAGACTTCATAGTCAGAGATTGGGTTCAAATCACCATGTCACTACAAGCTGTTTGGTCTTGGACATAAAACCACCTCTCTAGGCTTCAGTGTTTTCATCTGTAGAATGATGTTAATGAGATGGCACCTCCCTTGGAGGTATGTTGTGAGGACTGAGTTGCATAATGTCAATAAAGTACTTAGCACAGTGTCTGGCAACCAGGAAATAAGCAACAAATGGTAGCTAATAATAAAAATAAATTAATAATGGCAATGATAATAATAAATAATGGTAATGATATAAGATTACCTCCTACCATGAGCTAAATTTAATGAACATTGGCTGAGCATTACTGCAAGCTAGGCATTCATTTGTTAGAGCAAAATTGAATATATACTATGGACCATGTAATGGGCCACATGCGGTGGAGAACTGTGAGCAAGACAGGACTTCTTAGAGCCTGAGTTTTGGGTAGATGAAGTAGAAAAGAAGAGAAGTCTTGATCACCAATTCAGAAAGAGGTTAGAGCTGTGTCAAGATGATTCGGAGCCTCTCAGTGTTCTTAGAAAGCATGACAGGTGCTCTGCCCCTCATTTAGTCCCCTGTCTCTGGTATTGGAATTTCTTCTCTTTCTCATAATGGAGTTCACTTGAATCTCATCTGAAACTCAGCCCTGCCCCAGGTCCCGGGGCCAAACTTGACTGATGATGGGAGATAATTGGCTCCAGCCCCACTGCTGGGGGCTAAGGTTCAAATTGCCTTGCTGCTTGTCTGACTGGAGGACAGTGCCCCAGTTTTGATACTTGAGGTCCAGTCTCATTTTAAGCCTTAATTCCTTTTCTGTGCCTTTATTTTTAGAAATAAGCTTCTGCCTTTGTGCTTGTTCCTGAGGACCTGTTCCAAAAACTTAGTGACCCAGTACTATCTTCGGAGGGGAGAGCTGTACCTTATTCTGGCTGCTTCCCATCTCAAGCGCCAGAGTTCTTATTGGACAGCACCTCTGTCCAATAGATAACTTGGATGTTTGCTTCTGGCCAACTTCCTCTCAGTATATGCATCCCCTATATTTCTCAGTCTTCCTCTAACCTCTTGTCTAGACTGGGGCCAGTCATTGCAAGTAATCCTTATCTGTCAGAAAGCAAACCTCTGCAGAGCAGACTTGTGATGAGCACCAGGTGACGTGTGGAATTGTTGAATCATTGTGTTGTGCACCTGAAACTAATATAATGCTGTATGTTAATGACACTGGGATGAAAATAAAAAGCAGAGGGAACTGACCCTCAGCTGCCACGACCTATACTTGTGTGAGTTTTCTAGTGACTGGTTCACCCAGTGGGCAGTTCTTATGCCCAGTTCTGCCTGTCTCTGTAGGCCTCACTGGGCAGCCCATGATCTGACATTCCCAATCAGGGGCCCAAACCTTTTCAAGTGCCACTGCAGAGCTCTGAGGATACTGCTGTACCCCTTTTGAAAGGCTTCATTATCAGTATAATTTTTCTGTGCTTGGCCCATGGGCAAGCCCTTGGCAGAGCAATTCTGTCATTTATTAATTCATTCAACAATTATTTGTTGAACCTCCATTTTGTGCTGTGCTCTGGGATATTGAAATAAATCAGATATGGCTTCTGTGCTCAAGGAATTTATAGTCCAGTTGGGGCAGCTGAACCCATGTATATGGGTTGTATATGGATCCCATGTGTATGGATCCAGTGTATATGGATCATTATAATACCGGTTCAAAAGTACCACAAGAAAAGCAAAAAGCAGGGAACCTAACCAGACTGCAGGTGGGTAAATGGGATTAGGGAAGGCTTCCTGAAAATGCTGTCACCTGTGCTCTGGAAGACTGTGAAGTGAGCTTAGCTGACGGACAGAGGCAAAATACTTCCAGGGATGCCCTAAGTGGCAGGTGGACACATTCAGGGAGCAGCTCATACTTCTTGGTAGCTGGAACACTAAGTATGAAGAAGGGAAAAACCCAAGACAAATCTAGAAAGGTAGGCAAGTGCCGGATTATGAAGCATGCTGTTTGTCATGCTCAGGGATTTGAATTTTATCCTGATTTTTCAAGTGGGAAATTATAATGATGTGGAGATCTGATTTGCCAGGGTAAACATGGAGGCAGGGAAATCAGTTAAATGACCAAAAGTGGTAAGAACCTTAACTGAAATGATGAGGGTGGGAATGAAGAATGTGTCTGGATTTGAGAAATATGAATGGATAGGAGATATGAATGGATAGAGAGAGTAGAATGGATAGGACATAGTCACTGCCTAGAGATGAGGGAGCAATGAGCAAAGATGACCAGGTCACTTAGGCAAACTTGTTGAGGCAATGAGGTGGGTGGTGACTTTGCTGCCTGACATAGGGAGTACAGAAGGAACAGATTTTCAGTAGAGGGCAGGCTGCATTTAATGTTGCCAAATAAATTTCCCCTATCTTACTTTACTTTTGGCAAAATAATCCTGTTGCCCAAAGGATGCTATTGACAGCCTACCTTTACAAAAGTCAATTGGAGAAGAAAAAAAATTTTTTTTTACAGATCACACAGAAACTATACAATTAGATAAGTACTGCACTTGAAACTAAAGTCTATCTTTGTTAAGTGGAAAGCACAGAAGTAAATGAGAATAGAGTTGAGGAAACTTACCCCATAGACAAGTTCCCCAACCATGCCATTCCATATTTTTGTCTCTGGATCTCTTGCGCCATATTTCCCATCACCGACAATGGACAATTTATATTTGATCCTTACATGTTTGGCTATTTCATAGGCTAAGTCAACACAATAGCCTTCATATCTTTCATTTCCTTCCAGTTGTTCATGGTTCTTCTTATACATGACATATGGTGATTCCTTTGGGACCAGAGGAAGATGGAATGATTACTCCCATACATTTTTCTAAGAGATGACACATGTCATAATCAAGTTTCCACCCCACCCCCAGAGCTGTTGAAGTTTGATGTGTGAAAAGAGCCTTTAAAAAATGTTTGCTTAAGAAGCAGAGAACCTCAATCAACTGACTATTCGCTGGGCTATGTATTTCTTGGAGTCCTTAATTGATAATTTAAAGATGGAGAGAAGGATTTAAATTCTTTTTGAGGGTTTGAAAGCAGGACCAGTTTCCACCCGTAAAGGTGTCTTAGTCAAACTGGGCAGAGGTATTTCCCTTATATGAAGGTGAACTGCCTTTGACTTCTTGGGATTTACCACAGCCAGCCTAGGCAAGACTTCAAAAAGCACTGTGATCTTTGTGAGGTCAGAGTCTGTGGCTTATTTGTTTTTATAACTTTATATTTTTACCTAGTACAGTACCCAGGACAAAGTGTGTATTTAACATGTCTGTTTAAATGAAAGGTAAACTTCAGTCCATCAACAGATGAATGGATAAAGAAGATGTGGTATATATACACAATGGAATACTATGCAGCCATCAAAAGAAATGAAATCATGCCATTTGCGACAACGTGGATGGAACTAGAGCGTATCATGCTTAGTGAAATAAGTCAATCGGAGAAAGACAACTATCATATGATCTCCCTGATATGAGGACATGGAGAAGCAACATGGGGGGTTAGGGGGATAGGAGAAGAATAAATGAAACAAGATGGGATTGGGAGGGAGACAAACCATAAATGACTCTTAATCTCACAAAACAAACTGGGGGTTGCTGGGGGGAGGTGGGATTGGGAGAGAGGGAGGGGGCTATGGACATTGGGGAGGGTAAGTGCTATCGTGAGTGCTGTGAAGTGTGTAAACCTGGCGATTCACAGACCTGTACCCCTGGGGATAAAAATACATTATATGTTTATTAAAAAAAAAAATTTGGAAGGGGAGGCGAACCATAAGAGACTATGGACTCTGAAAAACAACCTGAGGGTTTTGAAGGGTCAGGGGTGGGAGGTTGGGGGAACAGGTGGTGGGTATGGGGAGGGCACGTTTTGCATGGAGCACTGGGTGTTGTGCAAAAAGAATGAATACTGTTACGCTGAAAAAATAAATAAAATGGGAAAAAAATAATGACAAAAAAAATGAAAGGTAAACTTCAGTTGAATCTTTATGCAATTATTCACAACCTCAGACCTCGTGGTATACTCATTTTCCCCCCTGGTTTGTACTTTACCCAGTAAGAACATACCAGCTTTTAGAAAAACAAGCTGAGGATTTTAGAGGGGAGGGGAGCAGGGGATGCGTGAGCCTGGTTGTAGGTATTAAGGAGGGCATGTATTACAGGGAGCATTGGGTGTTATATGTAAACAATGAATCTTGGAACACTACATCAAAAACTAATGATGTATGGTGACTAACATAACACAATAAAATAAGGAAAAAAATTTTTAAAAAAGAAAATCATTTTAAATCTAAATGAGAATACTATCTCACATTTCAACTGTGCTTTGAATTTTGCTGAAAAGCTTTAGTGAATTTTGCCTTGATATGTCTTATGACCATATTACTATGACATACTAATTATGACATATTATTATGACATACTAATATGTCTTATGACCATATTACACCCATTTTGTAAACTAAAAGAAACATAGCATGAGGCTCAGAGAAGTTATGACTTGCACAGTTAAACATAGGTTAGTGGTAGACTTAATATTAGAACCCTGATCTATTCTTTCATTTAACGCTGTCTTGCCCACAATGAAACATCAGTCCTGCACTGTGTGTGTTGCGGGGGGGGGGGGGGCAAGGAGGAGAATGATATGTGGAACTGTCCCAAATTCCTATTCTTTTTCTTTTTTATTTCTTTTCTTTTTTTTAAAAAGATTTTATTTATTTATTTGTCAGAGAGAGAGAGCACAAACAGAGGGAACAACAGGCAGAGGGAGAGGCAGGCTCCCTGCTGAGCAAGTAGCCCGATGTGTTATTCGATCCCAGGACCCTGGAATCATGACCTGAGCCAAAGGCAGAGGCTTAACTGACAGAGCCACCCAGGCTTCCCTCTTTTTCTTTTTAAAAATGATATTCTGGGGTGCCTGGGTGGCTCAGTTGGTTAAGCATCTGACTCTTGGTTTTGGCTCAGGTCATGATCTCAAGGTCTTGGTATCTAGCTCCATGTCGGGCTCTGCACTCAGCATGGAGTCTGCCTGAGATCCTCTCCCTCTCCTTCCACCCTTCCCCTCACTCGTGCTCTCTCACATGCATGCTCTTCCTCTAAAATAAATAAATAAATACAATTGAAAAAAATGTTCTAAAAAAATAAAATAAATTTGTAAAAAAAAATGATGTTCTGTTCATGATGATGGCAAGATACTTCAGGAGGTTCCTAAGCTGACCTATTGGATGTTTTCATGACTCAAAATTGATGTCTTTTTAACTGGTTGAATAATGCTTTTGAGAAAGCAGAAATCTTGCTGTACAGAAAGCCCACCCTTCTTCTCTCCATACTTACCAGAATGGTAGTCACTACAATGGTCCGGTTCTCTGCGGATGCACTGTCATTGCTGATTTGCTGATCTGAGAAAGGCACAAATCTTTCATACTCATTCCAGTAGCCAGCCTGAAAAGAGCAGACATTTGACCTGGTTGCCTGTTTTTCACTCAAAAAGTACCGCATGAAATCCAAATGCTGTTGTGGAATAACACTTCCTTTTTAGTTGCTCGAGGTTTCCAAGGATTGATGTCCTGTCTCTCTCTGTCTTGCCACCCCCACCAGGACCCCAGTCCTGAAACTGAAAAATGGTTTCCATCCATACCTCACCTTTACTGGTATTTTGTAAAATAACTTAGCCCACTATAGGCTGGTCACCGCCCCCAGCCCAACTCATATAGCAGAAAAGTGCTTTGTTCTGAACTGTAGGAAGCCTGGAATGTGAGGGTGGG
This sequence comes from Meles meles, assembly GCF_922984935.1. NCBI lineage: Eukaryota > Metazoa > Chordata > Mammalia > Carnivora > Mustelidae > Meles > Meles meles. The sequence goes on along the minus strand of NC_060087.1, from coordinate 104,960,904 downwards.
AAAATAAGTAGTGTCCTTAGAAAGGACAGAGGCTATTTTATGTTCTGAGATTTTATCACATGACTATGAAATCCTCATTTCATGCCTAACTTAACTATTCGGATGACAGAAGCAAAGCGCTCATTATTCAATTCGGCTGTAAAGAAAGGTACTTGGTCTAGTTTTCCTTTGGAGGGTGAGGGGCAACATGGAGAGATACCTACTTTCTAATTTTTTTGCTGAAACTGTATATACTTTGGCAGCTTGTTTAAATAACAACATACTGTAAAATTTGTGATTCCTTCCCTCTATGGCTGGAAGCTGTTAATAACTCTTAAATCTATCACTTTTATGGGACCAGCCTCAGAGGGAAATGCTCCTTTCAAAATGTGTAGAGGCAACACTTTGATTGCAAAGCAACTCCACATCATGTATACACAGTTCACTAACAGAAAGGCAAAAATGAAGTGTGGGAATTTGCTTTGTGTGTCTTTCCTAACACCTGTTTTCTTGCATTGGAGTGCTGTCACCTTCTGAACGACTTTTTCTTTGGACATCTGTTTTGGTTACTTACTTTTCGAGAGCCAGAGACTTTCATCTCGTACACATCAATGGTGTAATTTGTCCTACGTCCGTAAGTGTCAAATTGGATGTTTCCAGTCATTCCTTGTACTTGCACCTAGTAGAAAGGGAAAATGTAAAAAATTTAAATAGCACCACATTATTGCCTTCTAGGTCTTTAAGATGATGTCCACTGACAGATCTTAGAACCATAGAGAACTTTTATCTTGAGTAGTTCAGCTAAATCCACCATATCAAGTCTGAACAGATCTTCATTTCCTCCCCAGTGTTTTCTAGGTGTGCCTTTTAATTGTGAAGCTTTGAGTGGGTGATAGGCAGTTACCTATATGATACAACGAAGGCCCTACCACCACTTTTTCAAGGACCTAAAGTTTCTATCATTAGTTTTTTCTTAAGGGGGTAGCCTGAAGTATATTCCTTTTCTTTTTTTTTTTTCCATTTTATTTATTTTTTCAGCGTAACAGTATTCATTCTTTTTGCACAACACCCAGTGCTCCATGCAAAACGTGCCCTCCCCATTACCCACCACCTGTTCCCCCAACCTCCCACCCCTGACCCTTCAAAACCCTCAGGTTGTTTTTCAGAGTCCATAGTCTCTTATGGTTAAAATTAACAAGTCAGGAAATGACAGATGCTGGAGAGGATGTGGAGAAAGGGGAACCCTCCTCCACTGTTGGTGGGAATGCAAGCTGGTGCAACCACTCTGGAAAACAGCATGGAGGTTCCTCAAAGTGTTGAAAATAGAACTACCCTATGACCCAGCAATTGCACTACTGGGTATTTACCCTAAAGATACAAACATAGTGATCCGAAGGGGCACGTGTACCCGAATGTTTATAGCAGCAATGTCTACAATAGCCAAACTATGGAAAGAACCTTTTCTTTTTTTAAGATTTTATTTATTTGAGAGAGAGCACAAGCAGGGGAAGGGGCAGAGGAAGAGGGAAAAGCAGACTTTCTGCTGAGCAGGGAGCCCTACACAGGGCTCAATCCCTGAATGACCTGAGTTGAAGGCAGATGCTTACCTGACTAAGCCTGGTGCCCCAGGGTATTCTTTTTTTCTTTTTTAAAGATTTTATTTATTTATTTGACAGAGAGAGAGATCACAAGTAGGCAGAGAGGCAGGCAGAGAGAGAGAGGAGGAAGCAGGCTCCCCGCGGAGCAGAGAGCCTGATGCCGGGCTCGATCCAAGAACCCTGAGATCATGACCTGAGCCGAAGGCAGCGGCTTAATCCACCGAGCCACCCAGGCGCCCCGCCCCGGGGTATTCTTAACTAGCATAATGCTTTCTTCTAAACTATGAGTTCCATGAGGGCTGTGGCTGTGTCTTATCTTAACACTTCCAAAATCACATAAACTGATTTCAATAATAAGGGCTCTGGAGCTTCTAGATTCACATTCTAGCTTTATCACTAACTCTATGACGTTCAATTCTTGTTGACTGTAACATCTATATTAATATCTATATCTATATCTAATTATAATTAATATCTAAAATAATTAATATCTAATAACTATAAACCCAATATCTATAATAATTTTTGTTGATTGCAATGAATTTAGTTCAGTTTCTTGAGAGTGTTCCCATTTAACAGCTATCACAGTTGCAGTCATGAAGTTTTCCTCTTATTTAACTTATATCTGGCTACAAACAGGTAGCAGTGAGCTAGGCCCTGGAGGAATAAACCACGCACAGATGAAATTTTCTAAGTCTAAGAAATCAGGGATATGTAGTACTAGATAAGAAAGAAGTACTAGAAGAGCCTGGACACTGATTTGGGATGCCAACTACAGATTCATGTAGACCACAATTTTTCTTTGTCCCAGTATATGAACTAGTAAAAGGCCATCTGCCAGGTGGAGAGATTTCCTTACCAATTATTGTACAGTTTGGTGGCACTGCATGAAAGACCCTCTGTAAATAAAAGTCACTGGAATTACTCATCTGGTGGTTAAGGGTCAACGAATTTGTTTCAGATAAAGAATATCTGTCTCATTTTCCTAGGATGAAAGGCTAAAATACTTACTACTTATAGAAAGTGACAAGCTACTAAACAAGTCAGAAGTGGTAATGGGCTTGCATTGCAGGAGGGGGAATTGATGTTAAATATTAGGGAGCATTTTGTGAAAGGGAAAGGGGCTTGTTCACCACCAATAGGAAAATGAAATTCCTGTTGAAAGAGAAAGACTCCAGTGTGACGTCCTGAGGACAAGATGACTGTCCTACTGACCCAACAAATCAAAGCACTATTGTCAGCTCAGGCTTCCAGAGAAGGTGATATCACACTTCTGGTCAAAGCAAAGGTCCTTTGTTGAGACAGAAATTACTTAGCCTTCCTGGTTCATACTGGGATGCATGAAAGATTCTTTACACTCTACTCTGAGAATTGAGTTCTGGGAGACGAGATGGTTAGGGCAGGGACACTGGCATAAGAACTTATTAAGGAAATCCTTCTTTACTGAAAGTAGCAAAGGCTTCAAGTCTCATTAAAAATGGCATATTTCCGGGGGTGCCTGGGTGGCTCAGTTGGTTAAGTGTCTGCCTTTGGCTCAGATCATGAACTTAGGGTCCTGAGATCGAGCCCCATGTCAGGGTCCCTGCTCAGAGGGGAGGCTGTTTGTCCCTCTGCCCCTGACCCTCCCTCTGGCTTGTGTTTTCTCTTGCTCTCTCTCTCTCTCTCTCGCTCTATTAAATAAATGAATAAAGTCTTTTTTTTTTTAAAGAGAATGGCATATTTCTAAAGAGCAAGCATTTTTGGACATGGTAGGCAAACTGGACAACAGTCTAGTCATGTCCAGGAGATACAAGACTCCAGGATTAAAACTTGTGGTGAGCAGAAATAGGAATGGACTAACGCTCAGAGGGAAGTCTATTTTCACTGACATAAATGTCAGTTACCATTTCCCATCATCCCATCTGAGATCCCATCTGAGATCCCTTCTTGAATCACCCCTCATCCCCCTCCCCTGCCCTCTACCCCAATCTGTATTAGATGCTTCTCCTCTGGTTCCCATAGCACGCTCTGGAGAGCCTAACCACCATACCATCTTAATCATCTTAATCATCTCTGTATTTCCATCTCCCTTACTAGATGGGGAGCATCTCGAGATGAGAGACATTCTTTTCCTGAGTTCTCAGCAACGACAATACAGGGACTGGAATAGAGTAGGTGCTTAATTATCATTTACTGAACAAAAGGACAAAGTTTTGATGACCTAGAATTGTGATATATTTCAGTTGCTCAGGCTGATATTTCTGCTATCCATAGACTGTGAGGAGGAGGATTACCCAATTTTCAAGTGGCTTTAAGGTCTATAAAAACACTTGTTTGCATATTAATAATGTAAGTGTGTGCACTTACATTATTTCCTCCTCTTATTTCACATTTGCATACTAACTTCAAGCTTGATAATAGTCATTGGTGCTCAATAAATATTTACTGAATGAATGGTGTGCTTATTTAGCATTAAAACAGGCGCAGTTGGTGCCTCTATCAGGCAATGATTTTGTTTGCCACAATCTTTGAAGGAAGAGAATGATTTATTGAGCAACAACTATGTGCTCACAGTGAGGGATACTTTTACACATGCATTCTCACCTTTAATGTACTCAAATAAAATGGGATTTCTTTTAATATAGTAAAACCTTTAGTACTCCAGAGCATCCTCCCTTGTAGTCCCTCTGAACAGTGTTTTGCTGAGCATTTATCACAAAGGAAGCATCTGCTTCTGGAAAAGATTGATACTTTCCAACCTCTCTGGAGCAATAGGAAGAGGCTGGCCTGTAGAAATGGGTAAAGCATCCTTTTGGCTGAGTGTTTGATCCTTAGGACCTGGGAAGAAGGTTAATTACCTGGCTTCTCACTCGAGCTTTATCAGTGACTTAGATATGTCAAAACTGTGCAATAGTATGATCAATATGCTTTTTCCTAGCCAAATGAATTTTTTATTCTCTACTCTGGTAGCCAGTTCTCCATTTGTGGAAGACGCCTGTTTGAGTCATGAACGGAGAGTCCATAGGAGATGCTGATACTCGCCCCCTGAGGTTTTGTTGATGAAAACTCCTTTTGATTTACTCTGAGGGAGTTTTGTATTTCACTCATCATTATGTTTCAACTGACAGTACAAATCTTGTAACTGCTATGAAGGTTGAATTTAATTAACTGCTCTTCAAAATTGTGCAGTGCTACATAAAACTACACTTAGGGCATTTGTTAGGGAACTGACATAATGACATAAAATTCTGCATGATGGGAGAGTGAGTTATATCTCTTTCTTGGAGAGAGACACAAGGACTACTAACCCCTTTTGATTGAATGCTTCCAACTTGGCAAATTTAAGACAGCAGTAGGAGAGCCAGCCACACAAAATGATGTACATTAGGAGGCCATTACAAATTCTTTGTTGCTGGGTTGTGCCCAGAATTATCTCATCATTGCCTATCTTTTTGTTTCTTTGGATGTCCCAAACATTGGGATAATTAAATAAGTAGAAATAAGAGAGGCTTGAACTCTCAAAGGCTCATTTTAATGCATGCAGATGCATGTAACATATAGCAAAACATTCAGGAAAGAGCTCTGCTTGGAAAGCTGCAGTGAAAGACCGATGCTGCTCCTGGTGTGAAGAATGAAATCTGCTCAAAGGATACCACCTGAAGCCTTAAATGATCCCCTACCACTAAATACTAAAAACAAGTGACCCATTTGACTTTCTATTTATTGATTCCATATACTTCTCTGTAAGCTTTTTCTTTGGGGCATTGGGGAAATCTTCCTAAGTAGGCCTAGAAATAGAGCATATTTCCACCTTTCCCCATGTGGATAGCATGTAGAAAGGTCCTCTTTGGCAACAGAACTAATACCACACTGGCTCCATTCCACAGTCCATCTAAGCTCATGAACTATCCGATGAGCCAGAGGATGTTGTTGTCCTTTGTAATGTCCACCTTCAAGTTAGGAGCTTCCTATAGAATATCCCAGTCCCCCTAAAGTACACCATATCTCTGGAAAGTTTAAAATTTTTGAAGCTGTTTACATGTTCAATCCATAATTCTTGAGGGTAGTGAGTTTGCTTTACCACCCATAGTGTAGCACATTTGACCTCAAAAGACCATTTCTCAAGCGTCAGGGAAGAAGGTTCTAGTTTGAGATTTCTAGATTTTTTTTAAAAGATTTAATTTATTTATTTGACAGAGAGAGATCACAAGTAGGCAGAGAGGCAGGCAGAGAGAGTGAAAGGGAAGCAGGCTCCCTGCCGAGCAGAGATCCCGATGCGGGACTTGATCCCAGGACCCTGAGATCATGACCTGAGCTGAAGGCAGCGGCTTAAACCACTGAGCCACCCAGGTGCCCCAAGATTTCTAGATTTTTATGAGTAAATATCCATGCTCATCTTTCTGCACATTCTGACATTCTTAGACTCCGATCCTATTCCTATTTCGGATGTCATTTCTCCATACCAAGGTCTCACTTTTTGCGTGTATTAATAAGGCCCCCACCCCAATAACCCATTGTGGTCTTTACCATTTTTAGAGCTCTCTCAATATCAATTCCTTGACTCCAGGGCACAGCGGGATTTGCTAAGCAGTCTCCAGCACTGCCTCTCCGGGACACATCCACTCGCTGTCTCCTCAGATAACGGAAAGCTTCTGCTATGACCAGTATTGCGTCATGGGTCAGTGCAGATGTATACTGAAATGGATGTATGGTAAACATGTTATCATGACAAACGACATCCTCAAAACTTGCCTTGTTCCTTATAATTCTCATTCATCTCCACCTCTTGTCTACGAAGTCACCCTCTTAATTATTTGAATCAAGAGATCTCTCTGGGCAAGCTTGACTTTGATTCATTCTAGAATGATCTTTCCTCGTGTGTGCATGTTAAGCTTATTAAGATCAAATGGCTCAAGGGAGTCTCTCTCTTGCTCTCGGTACTGTGTTTTGTCTTGAGCAAGTGACTACTAAAAGGCCAGATCCTTTATAGAGAAAGAAATACATGTGAGGCTAAAGGATGGCATATGTAGATTGGTTATTGCTGTTTTAATAGAAAATTCAGGTCTGGTGTTTACTTAGGGGAAAATGGAAATAGCTAAGTTAGACAGCTTGAAATTAATTTGGAGGGAAACATTAATCATTTCTGTCTGGACCATGTTTCTGGCAAACTAGGACCTCTGGCCAGCAATAAATCAGTTTTTGTTTCTTGGGGGGAGCAAAAAACCAAAGCTAGTTTTCGATTGTAGAAAATTACAATTGTTATTGAGTTTTATATCTGATAACAGTGACAATTCACAGGCAATACTTCATGATGCTGCCTCTTTCAGGCAAGAACACTTAGCTTCTATTCCTTGGATATACTGATATGCTCTACTAGGGATGAGGCCAGTCATTTGATTATCTGCGATTTGATGGGGTGGATGTCTTTTCATTGAATGAATCAACAAAGTGATTAAAATAAGCTGGCCCCTGTTTTCCAGGGGTGACAAATACTAGGAGGATATAGAATTCTATTGATTTTTTTTAATGAAGCAAAATGTCCTAGGGGGAGTTTTCTCTCTATAGTATGTCCAAATACAACTAAATATGACCAGGAGTGAATACATTATTATCTTCATGACCATCAATTTACTTTTCTGACTTTTCTCATGTTACATTTCTTTCAGGAGCAAATCTTCAAATGTGACTGTAACAGGGGGCATATGTTCTCTCGTGAAAAAAAAAAATCTTTGTCTGTCCATCCTAGCACTACATGAAGTCAACATGGTGATATTCTCTTTTCCAGCAGACTGCATGAATTGTTTGCAATTCCAAGCCATGCCAAAAGATCTATTTAATTTCTACTTTTTCAGCTCCTACTTACCAATGTGTGAGCATGTATAACAGGAAACATTTATAAAATATAGAATAAATTAAGCATCAGAGTTTCCATGACTAATACTAAGCAAAAGCAACCTTAAAGTTGTAACCATCTATTTAAAGATTCAATTTTCTTAAGCTATTTAAAGGTTTTACTTATAAACACTTCTCAGCAAGTTCTGAGAACTTTATTTTATATATATCATGAGTTATCAATGATTAATCCAGAGCTAAGATTGCTTTTACTCTTCCTTTTCCTCTCTACAACTTCTGAGCAAACATAAACTACTCTGTAGTACCCTTTTCATCATTTTACCCTTGTCCATTTTTTTGTGCCTAAGACACAGTGACTGATACTTGGTAGGTACCTCTTAAAATATTGCATAAATGAATTTTTCTTGACTATACCTATTACCTGCTAAATCTAAGAATGGCAAAGCAGTGGACAGGCAGTTTATGAAAATCTAAATCTGTATAAGCTTACTTAAATGTAGTGGGTGGATATAGTACATTAAAATTTTGGGGGTCATCAGGGAAATGCAAATCAAATCACATGAGCTATCACCTCACACCTGTTACAATGGCTAGAATCAAAAGGACAGGAAATAATGAGTGTGGACAAAAATGTGGAGTAAAGAGAACGCTCTTGCACTGCTTATGGAAATGTAAGCTGCTGCAGCTACTATGGAAAATAGTACGGAGGTGCCTCAAAAAATTAAAAATAGAAATACCATATGATCTGGCAATTCTACTTCTGGTTATTTATTCCAAAAGATACAAAATCACTATTAGAAAAAGATATCTGCAGTTCAGGGCAGCATTATTTACAATAGCCAAGACATGGTAACAATCTAAGTGTCCACCGACAAATAAGTGGATAAAGAAAATGTGGTATATACATACAGTGGAATATTATTCAGCCACAAAAGGAAGGAAATGCTATTTGTGACAGCATGGATGGCATTATGGTAAGTGAAGGGCATTATGGTAAGTGAAATTATGGGCATTATGGAGGGCATTATGGTAAGTGAAATTAAGTCAGACAGAGAAAGACAAATACTGTGTGATCTCACTTAAATGAGGAATCTAAACAACAAAAAAACCCAAACAAAACCCTGAACTCCTAGAAATAGAGAACAGGTTGGTGGTTGCCAAAGGTAGGGGGTGGGAGGTAGGGGAAGTGGGTGGAGGTGGCTGAAAGGTACAAACTTCCAGTTACAAGATAAATAAGTCCTGGGGTTGTAATGTATATCACAGTGACTATGGCTAAAAATCCTGTATTGTATTTTGAAAGTTTCTAAGAGTAGATTTTAAAAGTTCTCCTCACAAGAAAAAATTGTAACTATGGTGGTGATAGATGGTAAATAAAGTTATTGTGGTAATCATTTTGCAATATATGGCAACTATTAAGTCATTCTGCTATATACCTAAAACTAACTTAATGCTGTAAGTCAATTATATCTCAATAAAAATTAAAATAATTATCCTAAAAAATTGGACTGCAAATCCTAACCCTAATATCACAGGGGTTGTGACCATACTCGCTGAAATATATTAGGACACCTGATCTGACCATGGGACAGAATGTTTTAAAATGGGACTGCTCTAGAAAAGTCCAGCATGTATATATAATCATTACAAATACAGAATACCACTTAACTAGTGAAAAGGCTTAAATGGGTGAACAAATTATGTTTAACTCACAGTTTTTCTAGAACATACCAACTGTATAAAGTCAGGACCCACTTGTATTATGTTCTCATGTGACTCATTTAGGATGGGCCTGACTAGATGTTACAGAATGTGTCTCTTCTCCAGTCTATGTTCCCTTTGTTCTCCCTTATTCTATTCCTGCCAGGGAGGATGTGAAACCTTGAAACTTTCCCTTGAAACCATGGGAAAAGAAATATTCACCCCTTTTCTTTTTTAAGGGAAGGATCTTGACTCTACTTTGATTCCTTATTTTGATCATCGGGATCCCACATCCATGGTATGTACATATTTTCACTATAAAATGAAGGAAGAATTTAAAGTCTGTTTCATACTTGAATCAATGTACTGAGGGAATGGTTACTTAAAACATACACTTGAAGGATCCTTTGTGTTACATGAATAACTTTCCCATAATTTATCTGTTTTAATTCCTGATTTTTAAATAATAGGATTTCTAGCCATAGCGGAACACATGTGAAAAATGTGCACTCTAAGCATGACTTTCTACCTTTAATATTATTATCTTAGTTTCATGAAAATGAGCAATTTAGGTAATCTAATTATTTTTAAAGATACTTTTCCAGGCAAGAAAACATTTCTGTTCAATATATGTATAGGCAACACACACTCTGTATTACAGCCCAATTCACTTGGGTGTACTGAGATTCATGAAATTTATTAACACAAAGCAATCACATAAATAATGTAAGATCTAATTTTCTGTTTCAGACTATCAATCTTCCTTACCTGTTCCCACTGCCCCCACTCTTTGCCCAATTCAGGTTCTTGTAATATTGTAAATTGTTATGAGCATGTTATGAATGAAATTCATTAAAAAATTAGTTAACATTCCCAAATCCCGGTTTTAAAAGAGTTTTAAAAGACCTTCTCAATCGCTTCTTTATTTGCAAGTTTAGTTTTCAAATGCAGCAGTACCTGTGGTTTAGTTTTTAACATCCTTGAAACACTTCTGAGTAAAGACCACTTGATCACAGGATGGCCGTAAATATATAAAGGCCATACTGGGATGCTGTGAAAAGCTGGCCTAGGGTTTCTGCATGCCATGGAACATTACCTTTAGTGGTGCATTCTTGGCTTCAGGGAATTCCCTTTCATCTAGCCTCACCCAGCGCTGAATAAACTGTTGAACCATTGGGTTTTCGTTGTTGACAATCTGGAATCCGGTAATGTTGGCTCCCCCGTGCATGACTCTTTCTAGCAAGATATCGGTAAACCCCTAGAAAGAGAGTGAAAGAGAATCATTATTGTGGGACATGGTGGGTTCTTTCTTTTTTTTTTTTCTTGGGTCCATTTTCTTTTCTTTTTTTTTTTTTCCATTTTATTTATTTTTCAGCGTAACAGTATTCATTCTTTTTGCACAACACCCAGTGCTCCATGCAAAACGTGCCCTCCCCACTACCCACCACCTGTTCCCCCAACCTCCCAACCCTGACCCTTCAAAACCCTCAGGTTGCCCCAACCTCCCACCCCTGACCCTTCAAAACCCTCAGGTTGTTTTTCAGAGTCCATAGTCTCTTATGGTTCGCCGACATTGGGGAGGGGAGGCGAGACATGGTGGGTTCTTACCATATCTATTGTTTAGAACGCTAAGGAGGAAATGAAATGTCCTTCTCCAGGATCATTCTTTAACAATCAAGAAAACCCTGAACAGAGTATTATATGTCAGCTACATCTCAATTACAACAACAACGATGATGACAGATACAAAAAAAATGCTGGATATGGACTAATTCTTGGGGCACTATGTCTCTGAAACTATAGGCACGATGGAGAAAATATGCATCCTTCCATTTTAGTGCCTGTGTCTTTATTTAGTATAGCAGCTGCAAGGACAAACACAGGTGCCAGCTTCAAACAAATGTTCTGATTTGTTTCATCTACCTGTATTTTTAGTCTTTCTTCACTGAGTACAAATACAATGCTTCATGTAACTGGGAAAGTGTTGAAACATTTGACCCTAACTAGAGGTTTAAAAACTTTTCTTCAGCTTAACATGCCAAGCACAGCGATTGCTTCGGATTCTAATGATGAGTACTTTCAACATTTGTGACTTGTAGAAATGCCAGAGCAAAATTGACAGCTTGGTTGAATATGATGGTTCAAACCCCAAGGTATGTCTCACCTGTGTTTATAAACAGGTCTCAACATCTACTTCAGATCACCCACCATATTCTTCTCTTGCTCTGGTTACCATCTGGTGTCTCTGTCACCTAAGCCTCCTGAAGAAATCTCTTCAGGTTCACACCAAGCCATGTCCACTGGGCTACTGCCAGCTCCACTGGGCACTGCTCTCTTCTAGAACACTTCTCCCAGAAATTGCGCTATTTCTGCTGGATGCCTGGTTCTTGTTAGTTGCAGTGGATGCATTTAGGTCCTCAATGGGCAGAAGCCAACATTTATATTCATAAATGGGGAGAATTCTTCCTCCCTTCTTTAGACTCTTCTGCCTAATATTTTAATATAACATTTTCAAATATATAAAAAAGCTGAAAGAATTGTACAGTGAATACTCATATAATCTCAGCTCAGATTTCACAATTAGTATTCTTCATCCATCAATCCATTTCCTTCTTGGGGTGCATTTCAAAGTAAGTTTTAGATGTTGGTATATTTCACACCAAAAGACTTCAACAGGCAGGTCTTTAACTAGATTCAGTGTTTGCATATTTCTTTTCTTTCCTTTTTTCCTTCTTTCCTTCCTTCCTTCATTCCTTCTTTCCTTCCCTCCTTTCTTCCTTCTTTCCTTCTTTTCTTTCTTTGAGATAAAATTTACAACCAATGAAATAGACAAATCTTAAATGTAACACCTTATGAGTTCTGATAAATGCATGTACCTCTTAGTCCTCTAAAGTTTTCTTTCTTTTTTTTTTGCATTCCAAGTTTTTAAAAAAAAGATTTTACTGGGGCGCCTGGGTGGCTCAGTGGATTAAGCCGCTGCCTTCGGCTCAGGTCATGATCTCAGGGTCCTGGGATCGAGCCCCGCATTGGGCTCTCTGCTCTGCGGGGAGCCTGCTTCCTCCTCTCTCTCTGCCTGCCTCTCTGCCTACTTGTGATCTCTCTCTCTGTCAAATAAATAAATAAAATCTTAAAAAAAAAGATTTTACTTATTTATTTGTCAGAGAGAGAGCACAAGCAGAGGGAGCAGTGGGTAGAGGGAGAAGCAGGCTTCCCACTGGGCAAGGTGCCTGATGTGGGGCTCAATCTCAGGACTCTGGGATCATGACCTGAGCCAAAGGTAAACACTTCACCAACTGAGCCACCCAGGCATCCCAACAACTGAAGTATATCATAAGAAAAGTACACCTATCTTTAAGTATATAACCTGATGAATTCTCACAAACTGAACACATGAATGTAACCAATATCCAGAAGGACTCCCTCTGTGTGCCTCTCTAGTCTCCACTCCTCTCCCCACTTCTTTTAATTCACCTTTCTTTATATTTTAGTGAAGCAGCTTTCACAAGTGGGCCTTGAGTCCATGGGAACTGGACAAGGAGTATCATTTGCTTCAGTGAGCATCATTCTTGCTTTCCGATAATCAGAAAACTGTTTTTAAAATTAACATTAACTTGTTAGACTGAGTTTTGTCCCAAAGTCTTCCTTCATGAAGGAAACTAAGAGTGTTTTCTCCCATTTGCTGCCCCCCCCCCCCCGCACTACAATCAGCAAGGAGACTTACTTGGTATGAAGTCTAATAGAGGTTCCAACTGGGGCTTAAGCCCATTACTCAACTCCCTACTCCCAGCCCCTAACGTATATACAAATAAAGAGCCTAGGACAAAATTTTAACAAACCGCTTTAATTCACTCACCATGCCACATTGCATTTGTCAGTTAACAAGTATTACACAAGAACATTGATCAACTGTCCACCTGCCTGCTGGCAAGAATGAAGAGTGGGCCCTCTGATGCTGTCCTGGGTCTTAAGAGCCTGGGCCAGACAAGAGAAAGTCCTTTCCTCGAAAGAAATGTGTTGAGAATATTTCTGCCACCATCCCAGTTTTTAGGGACAATGGTCACAGCATGCACTAGGAAGCAGTATCTCTTGCACCCCTCACACTTTGATAAACATCATACTCCCGTTTTCCTAATATCCACAGCATGTTAAATGGAAACATAGCATTAACAAAAGGGAGGCAGAGGGAAAGGATCTTGTAACCCTCAAGTCTGTCTTAACTCATAAAAGCCAACACTTTCATCTGGTTTCTCACCACATTGCTCCTTTCCAGAAAGATGTTCCCTCACTTTTCTTGGCAGAGATACTAAAGGGAGGGGTCCAGCCCCACCCACTTACTTCCAGGAGGCTTCATTCTGTCATGTGGGCCCCACATATTCCTGCTTGGGTATCTTCCTCCCCAATAAACACATAGGATTTTGAAAACATCTTTAATCAGGAACGGCTGCTGGATTTTGTAAAATGCTTTTTCTGCATCAATTGAGAGGACCATGTGGTTCTTCTCTCTTCTCTTATTGATTTGTTCTATCACATTGATTGATTTGCGAATGTTGAACCAACCTTGTAACCCAGGGATGAATCCCAGCTGGTCATGGTGGATCATCTTTTTAATGTGCTGCTGGATCCTGTTTGCTAGGATCTTGTTGACAATAATAGCATCCATATTCATCAGGGATATTGGTCTGAAATTCTCCTTTTTGGTAGGCTCTTTGCCTGGTTTGGGGATCAGGGTAATGCTGGCTTCATAAAAAGAGTCTGGAAGTTTTCCTTCTGCTTCAATTTTTTGAAACAGTTTCAGGAGAATATGCATTATTTCTTCTGTGAAATTTGGTAGAATTCCCCAGGGAATCTGTCATGTCCTGGGTTCTTGTTTTTTTGAGAACTGAAGTCTCTGGCCTCCCCGAAGCCTTTGTAAAATTGCCCACACAGATTTCATCACCCCAAAGCCACTAGGTAAAAGTGGAAAAGGGAAAGGGCAGAGGTAAGATGTCGAGACAGATCTTTAGGAGAGAGATACTTTCCTCCTAGTCCCCCATGTCCTTCCTTCCCATGATCATCAACATTAGGGAATGGCTACCCAAAATCTGCTATGTGGGAAATTTAGAATCCTCATGTACTTAAAAGTTCTGGAAAAATGTGATGAGTCAAAATAGATGAAAAACTTAAATGTGAGAGAGGAATCCATCAAAATCCTAGAGGAGAACATAGGCAGCAACCTCTTTGACCACAGCTGCAGCAACTTCTTGCTAGACACATCTCCAGAGGCAAGGGAAACAAAAGCAAAAATGAACTATTGGGACTTCATCAGGATAAAAAAAAAAAAAAAAACTTCTTCCCAGCAAAGGAAACAATCAACAAAACTAAAAGACAACCTATGGAATGAGAGAAAATATTCACAAATGATATATGAGATAAAAGGGTGGTATTCAAAATCTATAAAGAATATAGCAGACTTGGGGCACATGTGTGGCTCAGTCGTTAAGCATCTGCCTTCTGCTCAGGATCCTGGGATCGACCCTCGCATCGGGCTCCCTGCTTGGCAGGAAGCCTGCTTCTCCTTCTCCCACTCCCCTTGCTTGTATTCTTGCTGTTGCTATGCTTCTCTGTCAAATAAATACATAAAATCTTAAAAAAAATAGCAGACTCTATATCCCCAACCCAAAAAATCCAGTCAAGAAATGGGCAGAAGACATGAATAGACATTTCTAACAGACACGTGAAAAATGTTCAATATCACTCGACATCAGGGAAATACAAATCAAAACCACAATGAGATACCACCTCACACTGGTTAGAATGGCTAAGATCAATATCTCAGGAAACAACAGGTGTTGGCGAGGATGCAGAGAAAGGGGAACCCTCTTTCACTGTTCGTGGGAATGCAAACTATTGCAGCCACTCTGGGAAACAGTGTGGATGTTCCTCAAAAAGTTAAAAATAGAACTACCCTATGACCCAGAAACTGCACTACAAGGATTTATCCAAGAGATACAAACATAGTGACTTGAAGGGCATATGCACCCCAATGTTTATAGCAGCCATGTCCACAATAACCAAATTCTGGAAAGATCCCAGATGTACATTGACAGATGAATAGATAAAGAAGATGTGGTGTTTATATACACAATAGAATATTACTCAGCCATCGAAAAGAATGAAATCTTGCCATTCACAATGACGTGAATAGAACTAGAGGGTATTATGCTAAACGAAATAAGTCAGTCAGAGAAAGACAAACACCACATGATTTCACTCATACGTGGAATTTTAAAAATTTGTTTATTTATTTAGTTTTGTTAAGAAACAAAACAGATAAACATAGGGGAATTGAAGGAAAAATAAAATAAAATAAAAACAGGGAGGCAAACCATGAGAGACCCTTAACTCTAGAAAACAAACAGAGGGTTGCTGGATGGGTGGTGGGTGGGGGATGGGGTAACTGGGTGATGGGCATTAAGGAGGGCACTTGATGTAATGAGTACTGGGTGTTATATGCAAATAATGAATCACTAAATACTACCCTTAAAACTAATAATACAGGGGCGCCTGGGTGGCTCAGAGGGTTAAAGCCTCTGCCTTCGGCTCAGGTCATGATCCCAGGGTCCTGGGATCGAGCCCCGCGTCGGGCTCTCTGCTTGGCTGGGAGCCTGCTTCCTCCTCTCTCTCTCGCTGCCTGCCTCTCTGCCTACTTGTAATCTCTATCTGTCAAATAAATAAATCTTTAAAAAAAAAAACTAATAATACACTATATGTTAACTAAACTGAATTTAAACAACAAATTAAAAAAGAAGAAAAACAGAAAAAATTTCTAAGGAAATAAGGCTCAAAAAAACCCCCCAAAAAACTAATGAAGCAGAGTTAGGCTTTCAACACCCAAACCCAAGAAGTAAAAGAAGAAAGAGATGAGGTTGCTAGGGGTGGGAAGTAGTGGAGGAAGGCATCCTACCTATCTGCCTGCCAGCTCTCAAATTATTTTCCATAGCCAGCTACCTCAGACTCCACCCCTGAAGTTGGTCAGTTTTTATCATGTGACCTTTCCCAGAAAGTTCCATTCTCCTCCTCCTTGACAGAAACACACATGGGGTGGGACACAGTTTTCTCAGCCAGTTGGCTCTGAACTCTCTCACGATCCCCTCCTTCTGTCACATATACTCTTAAGTATTCTCACTCAGGCTTCTCTCTAGCCCACAGGCCTAATCTCTCCTTATACTCCATTTCTAACTCAGTCCCCTGAAAATGTCTCTGAGTAGTAGCACAGTGACCAGACAACAATACATGTAAATAAATATGTATTTTTAAGAAACTCTTATTAGAGAATTCTTGTCTTTAGAAAAAGTGTAAGTTTTTTTTTTGATTTTACTTACATGTATAATGAACAAAGAAACCAACAAAGAAACAAAGGGAAAACAGACTCTTAATTACAAAGAACAAACTAATGCTTGCCAGAGGGGAGGGGAGGATGGGTGAAACAGATAAACATGATTAGGATGTACAAACTTCCAGTTATAAAATAAATAAGGAAAAAGCGTATATTTGATTACTAGTTTAAATATGTGATAAATTAATTCACAAGGTTCTGCATTTTAACTCGTGCTCTTGGCTCAAAACTAAATTGACATTTGGTTTAAAGTTCTTGAAGTCTTTTTAGTTTGTTTTGACTTTTGTTTCAGGTTTTAAGTATCTGACTTGCATACTCTTCTTAATAGCAACTCCTCAAAAAAGGACAGAAAACCCACAAACTTTTATTTAATACATGTATTTTAGCATATCTGACTCCAAAAGAAATTTCTGTGTCATGAATTGTGTGTTCTCACTGAGCTTCATCTGTTATTAAAATTATGCATTTTAAAGTAATATATTTTTATAAAAAATAAAACATGTTCCAGTGGATTTCTTTGATATTTTGTGTGGGACAAGATGGCTCCTTTTGCTTAAGCAGGATGCTGTTTTATAGCAACTGTTCTATCCCTTTGCTGAATCATAATAGTTCATTTTTTGCTTAAAAACTGGTTTCACCTTCTGGCATCGCCCATCCAAACAAAGATATTAGAATTTCTTCTTCATTTTCTCTTTACCTTTTTTACCATTTTTAATTTTGAGTGTGGAGATAGACAGTCATGATTTCTCATCTAGCTGGCCTCTGAGAACCTACTTTTTCAAGAGAATGATACTTATCACACACAGTACCTCAGTCAGTGAATTTGTTACATTTTGAGGTTTTAGAGTCTATAAAACAAATTAATTCTTGTTTTCTTTTGAAAAAATTTTTTTTTGCAATTTATGGGTACTTTTATTTTTTTCAGTGTTCCAAAATTCATTGTTTATGCACCAACACCCAGTGCTCCATGCAATATGGGTCCTCCATAATACCCACTACCAGGCTCACCCAACCCCCCATCACCTTCCCCTCCAAAACCCTCAGTTTGTTTCTTTTGGAATTTTTTTTTTAAGATTTTATTTATTTATTTATTTGACAGTGAGAGAGAGAGAGATCACAAGCAGCCAGAGAGGCAGGCAGAGAGAAAGAGAGAGGGAAGCAGGCTCCCTGCCGAGCAGAGAGCCCAATGTGGGACTCGATCCCAGGACCCTGAGATCATGACCTGAGCTGAAGGCAGCAGCTTAACCCACTGAGCCACCCAGGCGCCCCTCTTTTGGAATTTTTAATTTGAGTTCACTTTGAATAAGATATCAATGAGTCTCCAGTTAGATCCTGTCTCATACTCCAGCACCCCTTCCCTAACTGCCTACTGATTAAATTAACTTCCATATTCCATGAGCATCTCAAAAAGAATTGGCCCCAAAGGAAAGTTATTATATTCCCTCAAAATCTCTTCCTCTTCCTGTATCCATTCTTTTAATTAATGTACTTTGGGCCTACTGAGTCAGTGGGTGTGAGTCCCATGCACCTGTATTTTTATAATTTCATCAAGTGACTTTAAAGCCCAAGTGGGTTTGAGCACCACTAGCCTAGATTGTTGTCTTAGCTTTGTAGTTGGTGCTCTAAAATCTAGTTCTTTACCTCTCCAGCTCATTCTTCACATAATAAATTTACCTTCCTGGAGCACCTGGGTGGCTCAGTCAGTTGAGGACCTGAATCTTGATTTTGGCTCAGATCAGGATCTCAGGATCCTGGGATCATGCCCCAAGTCAGTCTCTGTGCTCAGTGGGGAGTCTGCTTGAGGTTCTTTCACTCTCCTTCATCCTCTGTCCCTCCCCCAACTCACATTTTCTTTTGCTCTCTCTCAAATAAAGAAATCTTTTAAATAAATAAATAATTTAATTAATTTAAATACTAAAATACCTAAATATACCTAAAATACCAGTTAGAGCATAATATTCCTTTCCTCAAATCATTGCAATGATTCCCTGCTTTGTACAGATGTATTAATACCCAAATATATTGACTTGGCCTTCAAGAATTTCTCTTATATGTTATTTTCTGTTCCCCTGTCCCACCTGTACCACTTCCTTAAACAGACCTCATCCTCTAGCCATATCACGCCATTTTGAACAGTGCTACCTTTGTCTGTTTTGTTTCCTTTGTCTAGAAAGGACCCCTGCTTCATCACTAACAGCTCTGGCTATCTCTACTGAAATTTCATTCTTCAAGAACAATTTCTATTGGTTAAATAATGACTAAGGAAGATCAATATCAAATTGGTCTCTACAACCTCTACCAGGTACTAAAAAGGCCCATTTGTACTATCTCTCTCTCTCTCTTTTTTTTTTTTTTTTTTTTTTTTTACCAATTATTATGTAGGCTCTTGCACATTGTTGACTGTTATGGGCTTTTGTCCTCCTTCACTACTACATGCCTTCCCATGCCTTCCCTGGAATAAATATATGCATATTGTCACAGCATCATTGCTAAGTCACTCCAAGTTTCCCAATTTGTGCTGTACTAGGTGGAATTTCTGTTGGGCCCATTTTACTATTTTGTAGGGATTTCATTAACTAGATGTGATGATGAGGTGCTCAATGACTTTTGCTTAGATTGGACTTAACAAGTTCTAGTGCTGCTTGCATCTCACCAGTTCTGTTTGGTTAAGATTGTTTGACTAATTGCCAGGATGGTATCTTTTCTTTTGGTTGAACCAAAACAGTGTGCAGAGGGAGAGATGAAAAGAGATGAGAGAAGGCAGAGGAAGACTGGAGGTGATTCTAATACTCATAGATAGGATGAGTTGAAACTCTACTTTCTTACTTTCAATGTTTTAGGTATCTGTACAGTTGACTATTTGCCTCTGTGTAACAATGGAAATATTTGTTGGAAATATGGATATACTCTCTAGGAGTTATTCCCTTGAGAGAGAACCCACTCATTTGGATTTGTAAGTTCTGCTATATTATATCACTTCTTGATTACAATACACGTGTTTGATCCAGTGCACTGTTGCCCACATCTGTATGCAATTTTATAAAACCAACCATGACATCTGTGCCTAAGCAGTTCACAAGGGATTTGCAAGTTACCCTTGAATGATTCTCCAGGGCCATCTTTTATACAGATACTAGTTGCACAACTGGCATCCAAACACAGATTGTCCCAATTTGAGAATAACCAGACAAGTCAGTCTGGCAAAGATTCAAATGACTTTAGTATTATCTTGTCTCCCTTGATTTATACATACTGTAATTCAATTTCCTTCTGGTAGTGTGGACAATGGAGAGTTGCAAATAAATATATTCAAAGCTTACTTTTAGAGCACTTATTTTCAAGATATTGTGTGGAGATTACCTTCATATAATACTATTTTTAGGGTACATTTTGTACTGAAAAGAAAACAGAGACAAGATAAGTTGGGTGACTTTCACTGAGTTGATGGCACATTATGGGTGAGAAATGGGAAAGGTGGCTTGCCTATAGTGAAGATAAAAGCAGTAGAAAGAGGGTTGGGAAGCTGCCAAGGGCAAGTATCTATCTCATAATTTGGATGGAGTCTGGTCTATCTTTAGTGTCATTTGAATTGTTCATGTGGGTGATGCTTCGATAGGGAAATACATAGTAATTGTGGTGACTCAAGTCATCAGGTTGCTAATGAGAGACACAAGTCTTTTTCTAGAAGCAGGTCCATCCTCCTGAGAGGGTGTAGTGTGTGGAGTTGAAGATTACACCATATAAATTAGCCCTTAATTATAGGTTGCTTGTATTGTTCACTCATTGTTCTATTCTCTGATCCAATCAACATACTTTGTAATCTTTTAAGGGTTATCCATTGGTAAGATGGTGAGTCATATCAAACTTGCCCTGACTTCATGGCACTTCAGTCCACTGGGAATTATTTGTATGAACATAAGTTGATATAAGCTCTATTAGCAAGAAAAATAACCACCAATCTCTTTTATTAATAGTTGTATGGAGGGATAATTTAAATATCATAAAATCCATCCATTTGACACTGATTTTTTAAAATTAAAAATCAGATCATGCACCCCTGGCCCATTTTGAAATTCTTCAGTGGCATTCTGTCTCTGTTGAAAACAGCTAAAACTTCCTTAACCAGTCTTACTAAAGCCTTACCTAATCTGGAACTCACTTTGCTCCAGCCAAAATTGCCTTCTAACAGTTCAGAGACTCTTTTCTGCCTCAGGACTTTGGCACATGCTGTTCCCTATGCATGACATGAACTTTCCCTGATTCTTTATATAATTGGATCCTTCTCATCATTTGGATCATTATTTCAAAGTCACCTTTTCTTAAAGATCTTGTCTGGGCATGCTATGCAGATTTTTGATTTTCCATACTCAGCCTTCTCTTCATTCTCTGTCCTAGATCTGTTCTGTCTCCATGCTAATTATTATAAGCTCTGCAAGTTTTAGCTGTCCATTATGACTATAAGGTTCTTAAGGACACCACCCTCTGTCTTCCTTGCAGGGAAGTGAACAAGGTATTGGGCAGACAAGTGATACAGAGGAAAAATAACTTACTATAAAGACCTTTAAAGAAGTATTGCCCAAAGTGTATGTGGACTGGTGCTGGTCTGCTATTTGTTAGTAGTCAGAGATGAAATTAGGAAAGAAATAGAAAGCAAGCCCTTATAAACCTTATAGCAATTTGACAAGGTAGTATTATGGCTGTTAAATGTAATACTAAAAATTTTGGCTTATATTTTTATATATCTTGTTTTGCTTGTTTCATGTATTTAGTAATTTACTTCTGTTGATCTGTGAAGATTTGGAGGAAAAAACTGGCCCTCCTTCACAGATAGTTTGAGAAGCACTGTTTTAGGACATGATCTGAGATCCTAGTGAAGAAAACAGAATTCTTTCAATTTATCTTGCCAGAACATTGGGTAGAAAGTGTTCTTTCCTTGTTGAGAGAGAGAAGAAGAAGAAGAAGGGCAAGAAGAAGAAGAAGAAGAAGAAGAAGAAGAAGAAGAAGAAGAAGAAGAAGGGGAAGAAGAAGAGGAAGAAGAAGAGGAAGAAGAAGAAGAAGAAGAAGAAGAAGGGGAAGAAGAAGAGGAAGAAGAAAAGAAGAAGAAGAAGAAGAAGAAGAAGAAGAAGAAGAAGAAGAAGAAGAAGAAGAAGAAGAAGAAGAAGAAGAAGAAGAAGAAGAAGTAGAAGAAGAAGAAGAAAGGCAAGAAGAAGGGGAAGAAGAAGAAGAGGAGGAGGAGGAGGAGGAGGAGCGAGGAGGAGGAGCAAGAAGGAGGAGGAGGAGAAGAAGAAGAAAGGGATGAAGGAATGGTTGACTACAATGGGGGCATTTTTGGACAGGGAGAATGGGACTCTTAAAGTTGGCAACTTTAAGTTGACAAGTGCCTGTGGATTTCTAAATGCCAAATGGGAAGTTGGACTTCAGCCCACTCCACAACTCCACATTCTCTTGGTGCTCTGCTGTAACCTATCTCCATTTGGAGAAGAAAGGGAATCCTTGACCACCAGAGAAGTTGTGTACCCAGGGGAGGGGACTGGGATCCTGGCATTTGGGAGCAGTAGGGATTTTCCCTTTCAGTTCTACCTCTTTTGCCTGTAAAACCACGCTCCAGCTCAGTGAGCTCTGTGTTTACATGACAGCTTCTGAGGTGACATTGTTTACAACACATGGTTTTTATATTTATAATTTCATTTTTTAAGTGTTTGAAGTTTATTTCGAGAAGGAGACAGTGGGAGAGAGGGAGAGAGAGAGAAAGAGAGAGAGAGAGAGAGGGAGAGAGCACAAGCAAGCAGAGGGAGAGAGAGAGTCTTAAGCAGGCTCCGCGTCCACCATGGAGCCTGATGCAGGGCTTGTTCTCACATCCCTGAGATCATGACCTGAGCTGAAATCAAGAGTTGGATGCTTAACTGACTGAGCCACCCAGGCCCCCTGAGCATTTGAATTTTATATTTAGAGCATAAAAATGGAAGAACAAAGGGAGAGAGTATTAAACAAAACAAGAGGACATGGAGGGGAAGAGAGTAGAAGGGAACAGTTGTTATTGGCAAGCAAAACACATGACCCAATCTAACTTGAAGTTGTTTTCTCTCTAAATAAAGTGGGCCCCTCTTTGTTTGAGGTATATTCCAAGATCTGGTAGGCTGCAGAGTTTACTTCTTCAAGCTTAGATTACTCCTGCCTCTTTTGGGTTCTGTGCTATGAATGGTGCTTTTGTTTTAGTAAAAATTTGAAAAAAATTAGATATAAGCTAGTGCCCCCCTCCTTTATTTCCTGGCATGCTAATACTATGAATGGGGCAGATATGGTGGGAAGAAAAAGGAAGCAAGAGCAAGAGAGGAAATGAGAGAGCAGGAGAGAGGTGTGAGAGAGAGAGAGAGAGAGAGAGAGAGAAGAGGGAATGTGGTAGAAAAGAAGAGAGTAATGGATAGATATAATTAGTGCTTGTTAAGATGCATTTCAGATTGGCTCTTGCATAGGTTTCAAACACAGATTTACAAGGCTCTTTTGTTTTTTAAGACTTTTTCTCTCTGGTCACTTTTACTCTCATAAATGTATAGTTTATATATAATGAAATATATATGTTTCATTCAATGCAGATGTTCTTATGTGACCTTTGTGGGGCTGGCCTTTTTTAAAAAGATTTTATTTATTTATTTGGCAGAGAGAAATCACAAGTAGGCAGAGTGGCCGGCAGAGAGAGAAGGGGAAGCAGGCTCCCTGCTGAGCAGAGAGCCGGATGTGAGGCTCCATCCCAGGACCCTGAGATCATGACCTGAGCTGAAGGCAGAGGCTTAACCCACTGTGGGGCTGGCCTTTTGTCTCACTGAGATGCTTGAGTGGGTCAAAGGGGAAGAGCAAGTTGCTGTCAAGAGTCTGTTCAACCTGCATTGGAGGCCTAGCTTGGCAGTGTATTAGCTCTGAGACTTTGGACAGTCATGTATTTTTTCTGAGCCCATTTTCCTGATCTCTAAAAAGCTTAGGAAGGTGACTAGGTAAGAAGGCTCTCTTCATGGGAGTTATGAATAATTTTAGTAAGAAATATAAAGAAAACAGCTGACAGCAGAGAAGAGTCTAAGAAATGTTAGCTCCCCTAACACAATGTCCTCCTTTACTGTCTGTTCATGTGGCCCTCTACCACTGGCAGCTGACATGACCTAACTTCCACTTGTAGGGTCAACAAAAATCACCCACTATGTGATTGGTCTTGACCTAGGCAGGGAAATTGTTGGTTCTTCTAAGATAGTGGTTAACTGGTATAGCACTGAATGAGTCCAGTATGGCTCATGTTCTCCCCTGGGCACCTCAAATGCTTGGGTTTTTTTTTTTTGGTTCTATTTTCAGGGCTGGGTGTTGAACATCTGTTGTTGGACCATCTTAACCCAGATCTAATTAATTTTGTGTTGACCCCAGGGTGGTTTTGATTGATCCTTCAG
Organism: Meles meles; assembly: GCF_922984935.1. NCBI lineage: Eukaryota > Metazoa > Chordata > Mammalia > Carnivora > Mustelidae > Meles > Meles meles. The sequence continues at coordinate 104,936,992 of NC_060087.1, read as the reverse complement.
ATCCTCAGCTATGTTTAGAACTTAGATAAGGGTACTCATACCCTTCTTGGCTTCTGCCCACCTGAAATGATTTTAAGCCTGCCTTATGACTTTATATCCCTAAGAGTAACAGTCTTCTGGTTTTGTTCCCCCATTTATATCCTCAGCTTCTGCCTAACTGCTATGCCTATATTCTCACTTCTGGCCTTCTCTGGTCTAAAATGACCCTCCATGAGGGAAGAAATGTAGAGTTGGAAGTGACCTTAGAGTGTTTCCCAAGTTTTAGTCATTAATATGCCACCTTTATAGTTTTCTGCCATATAGGTGGATCATCTGATCCATAATTTACCTAATGTTTTTCTTTACATGGTCTAAATTTTTTAACCTAAGTATCTATTTTACACTCATTCTAAAGAATGGTATCTGTAAAATCATCGAATTGAGAGGATAATTACCTCAGCAATACTCATTTAATATAAATTCCAAACTAATAAATTAAGAAATTTTGCTGTGTACTCCCTAAAATCATCTTGTGTACAAGTAGTACACGTGGGGAAACAATAATTTGGTGTAACTCTCCATTTTATGGATTAAGAAACCTGTTTCTTATCTCCAGGTCTAGTGCTTATTTTCATCATTCCTAGGGTTGTTAGTCTAGGGTTGTGTACACAATGACTGAGCTATCATTACTGACATATATAAAAAAATTAAATCACAATACATAACATGCCTGAGGATGCAATGTAAAGGATCCTGATCCAGGACCTTGCCTTGAAAGAGAGAGAGGTTGTCTGACTGACAGAGTTTATACATGCTGGTTACCTCTGGTACCAGAGTGGCACAACATTACCACCTTAGAGTCCTGGAAGAGAACACAATTATGGAACCACCCTGAAAAAAATGACACCACCAACTGATACAGAATTTGTTGAAGACTTGTTCGCTCTCTCATCATTGGTATGTTCACCTCTGGCCTGTGTCTTCCCCAGACCACATCTCTGGCCTGTACTTCTGATGGAATCTTTTGTTCCTTCCAGAGACTTCAGTAAGGTAGAACTTTCTGCAGCTTATTGTCCACTGTGAAATGTACAACCTGACCTGTGAGAGTCCTGTGTTGAAGCATCCAAGGGCTATCTGTGTCTTCTCACATTTGGATTGCTACTAGAGAATGTCCATGTTAAAGCACATAGAAGTCTTTGCCAGATAGATGGAGCTCCGTGGCAAGGGGTGCACATGGCACTCTGGTGCAGGTGATTCCAAAAAGCTTAGGGAAGTGCCATGACTGTCTTTGACTTTGCATTTATAGAAGAAGGTGGGGGTGGGGTTCTGTGCTATTGCTTATACCAAGACTCAGATTAGACTTTGTTCCTTTGTGTATCTGTCCTCAGCTGTCATCCAGCTGGCTCATTTTGAAAGGAAACATCTTAGCTCCACTTATCCTTTTTTGACCATCTAAGGAAATTCTAAATAGTTTTGGGGTGTGTGTGTGTGTGTGTATGTGTGTTTGGTAGAGGTGTTTGGGGTATTTTTATCTGCTATAAAAAACCTGGAAACCAGGCGCCTGGGTGGCTCAGTGGTTTAAGCCGCTGCCTTTGGCTCAGGTCATGATCTCAGGGTCCTGGGATAGAGTCCCGCATCGGGCTCTCTGCTCGGCAGGGAGCCTGCTTCCCTCTCACTCTCTCTGCCTGCCTCTCTGCCTACTTGTGATCTCTCTCTGTCAAATAAATAAATAAAATCTTTAAAAAAAAAACCAAAAAAAAAAAAACCACCTGGAAACCATGATGGGATAATCTGTTTTATTTTTATCAGAGATTAGCAACAGTTCCTATCTCTATTGCCTGCATTCAATTTGATATAGAGTACAGGGACTTATAGAAACATATGGCTGAGTTCAAAAGAAAAGAAAGTCACTATGGACTCTGAAAAACAACCTGAGGGTTTTGAAGGGTCAGGGGTGGGAGGTTGGGGCAACCTGAGGGTTTTGAAGGGTCAAGGGTGGGAGGTTGGGGGAACAGGTGGTGGGTAATGGGGAGGGCACGTTTTGCATGGAGCACTGGGTGTTGTGCAAAAAGAATGAATACTGTTATGCTGAAAAAATAAATAAAATGGAGAAGATACATCAGAGCAAAAAAAAAAAAAAAAGAAAGTCACTAGACGAAAAGGACTGGCAGCTCAAAGCATGGTGAATGATTTCACGTTTTCATTAGGCAGACTGACATTATGCCATGAATTACATTCTTTCTGAAGGACCAGACTCGACTTGTAGTAGGCTTCCCCCACTGTCTCATGATTCTGAGTCCTGGTTGGGCATTCAATTAACGATTCTTTTCTACAACCTTGTCCTAATGATTCTCTCTTGCAGTTCTATCACTCTACATGCTTTCATTTCTGCCAGGTCTGGGTCTCAAGTTGAAACCAAAGCTCATCTAAAGGATTATTGGTAGGAATAAGGAGGCCCAGTTAGAATTTTAGAATGGCAAAAGTCTCTATGTATCATCCAGTCATTAATGCACATGGCTCGGATCTCTTTTAAGAAGGAACCTGTCTCCAGGAGTTGAGTGAGGTGACAGCCTCCAGTTTCAGGATCTGCCTCAGCTTTCAGGTAGGAGGTATGTGTTTCCCGAGCAGCTGCCAGCCAATGGCTGAGCAAGGTGGTGGTGGAGTGGCTTGGGGTTTCAGGGTAGCATGGGGTCTTTGCACAGGAATTCTCGCTTGTTCTGGCCAAGTCTTTCTTAGAACTATCCCACCATCTGAAGTTCTCCTCAAACTTCCTTTCCCTCCCTTTGGCTGATATCAGATCTGAATTGTTGTCTTAAGCTCTCCCTTCCCACTTGTGACCCTTTCTCTTTTATTTTTTACGGATATCACTCCCAGGAAATGTCTTGGACTTCTAATTATATCTTAGCATCTGCTTCCAAAGGGCCCAACCATTACATCAGTGAACTCCTCCACTCCCATCTGAGGTTTATAGTAAGGAAACTGAAGTGACTTATGCAAGGTCCCATAGCTTGTTAGTAAGTAGCAAAGTCCGTATGACAACTCAAACTTCTGATCCTTCATTCAATGCTCTTTCCCAAACTTCAGTCATCCACATGCCATCATAACCACATATACAAAAACCAGACTTTGCCATATGTTTATCTCCCATGCTATTGCTTATGCAACACATTTGACACATTACAAAATGGATTAATTTGTTGTTAAATCTCTACGTTAGCCCTGAATGAACTAACAATATCCATGAAATTTGGATTTTGATGTGTTCATTTTATATATTTTTAACACACAATAAATGATACATAAGCATCATAATAAAAAAAGTTTATGTGTGCACTATGTAAAGTCATCTTATATACTGTCAGTGATGGGTGAACCCTGGGATGTATAAGGCAAAAGAGAAGGAGAAGGAAAAGGAAGGAAGGAAGGAAGGAAGGAAGGAAGGAAGGAAAACAAAATACTTATTGATCAGAAAAAAAATGGTAAAAACCCATCAGTAACTGCCCTCAGCTGCCTTGCTGTGACATCCATGTTTCCTGCCAAGCCCTGGTCTAACTTCCAATGAGTCAGCAAACATCCTTTACTTATTGGTTGCCTAAAAAAACCAAATTGAATGTATTTAGAAGTAAATGAAGAATCAAGATTTCTCCTCCTAAAAGAGTCAATACATTTATCCCCCAAATGGTCTGAAGTCCTCCAATTTGAGCAATTTATTGGAGAAGAGGCAGACTACATTTCAAAGCAGTACGTTTAATCATCATCTCATAAAGTGTTGGAAAACACACTTCCTAAAAGAGGTTTAAGTAACATTTCCTTTCTCATTAAAAGAAATTTAATCATTAAAACAAATAAGATTTTTTCTTTAAGAAATCTAAGAATATAATTATAATAATCTTTCACCTTTGTTGCTATTCTTTTGGTGTAAGAGCTCCATAATGATTATCATTCTGTTGTGCTAATGAAACAAGATCAGGGTTAGAACTCATGTTATGTAATAATGTAATAGATTCTTAGTATCACAGTGATAATTTAACATTCCTCTTTCATTTTGGGGAGATAGTATTATTCAAAACCTCTGCCAAACAGATATTCCTGATTTAGAAGCCATTTAGTTAATTCTTAAAACAATTGTCTTTTTGGAGAAAGAACTATAAACTAACCTAAATTTAATACTAGCTTCTAGAGGTCATGGGTTTTAAAGACATGGGAAATATGAAGGAAAAGATTGAAGTTGTGTTTTATTATATATTTATTTATTATATTATTAGTATAGAGGTGGCTGTCCACTTTGACAGGGTCCCTTGATGTTTTATGTTCCAAGCTCCTTCTGGCATCTGATTTGGAAAGATTTGGTAGTGGTCTACTTCTGGAAAGACAAACCCAGTACTGATGTGTACGTCTACTTGGGTAAATGGGGGAAAGAATCAGTTTCCTGTGTCCCCTGTCCCTTGTGTTATATTTCAAACCTGGATCAAATGGTTTACATTTCAAATTCAAATCATATCTAAGAAGAGTTGGTGAAAAATCATCTCAAATTACTATGTTTTAAATGAGAGAATAGAAGCTCACAGCTAAAACAGAGAGCATAATTGAAAACAAGGCTATTGCATTCAGGTTTTGGCATTTACTGACTCATTTTGCCAAGCATCTAAAGAACATGTTAGGTTCTTTGTGTATTTCTTTTTTGGATGATTACAGATGACACAAACTACATAGAATATATTGCCCTGGGAAACAAAAACTCTGCTTGTTCTTACCAGGTTAGCAAGCATGTAGTGATAACCTCTTGAATGTTTTCCCAGGATCACAACCTGCAAAAGAAGAAACAAGAAATATCTTATTTAAAAAGGGCATTTTTAACTGCCTCGTCAATGGGAAGTACAACAATCAATCAATGGTCTAGAGTGAATTACTTTTTAAAAAAATTTTTTAATTTTTTAAAGATTTTTATTTATTGATTTGACAGACAGAGATCACAAGTAGGCAGAGAAGCAGACAGAGAAAGAGGAGGAAGCAGGCTCCCTGCTGAGCAGAAAGCCCGATGTGGGGCTCCATCCCAGGACCCTGGGATCATGACCTGAGCCGAAGGCAGAGGCTTTAACCCACTGAGTCAATTAAGGCGCCCATTAATTGCTTTTAGATGATCAATAAATTGTTAGGTCTTTTGTATATAGTAAAATCACAGTTAACAGGACCAGAGTTTTTTTTTTTTTTTTGCACATTTCAATTTCAGGCAGAAAATACAAGAAGAATTGGTAACATCAAAGTTAAAAGTGTCAAAAACAAGGGAGGAAGAGCTCTCTAAACTTCCAGGTCAGTAGCATCATTGTCTCTTAAAACAGATGGCAGAAGCCATGAAGCTGATGATCCCCCCACCCATGAACTGGATTCTGTACTCAGCTGCTGAGATGGAAAATGGGCTGAATGTGGAATACAAATTAGAAAATAGAATGTGCAGTACATTTTTGTTGTTGTTATCTGGAATGATTAGGGAATAGAACACTCTGGGAATGGGGTTAATGGGATTTTCAGATTAATCGGGATTGCTTTTAAACTTTTCTAAAATGCTTACCTTCTTTTTCTTCCCTTAATAGGAAAGATTTGTGACCATCTGTACAGCTTTTGGTGCTGGATGAAAGGCCGCAGGGCAGGGGGGAGGGGGTTGTCCCCTAGGGGACATTTGGAACCGCCTGGAAGCATATTTGGTTGTCACATCTGGAAAGGTGACTAGTATCTAGTGAGTAGAGGCCAGGGATGCTGCTAAACATCCTACAGTGCAGGCCCCCACAACAGATAATTGTCTGGTAAAAAATGTCAGTAACACCTGAGGTGGAGAAACCCTGCCTTGGGGTCATCATTCTTATAAGTTTCATGAATAACACTGTATTAATTCTAAACCGTACAGTTCACAAAATGCATTTGTTTTTTCAAAATGTGTAAGTAAGGTGAAAGTTGTCAGTCGCAAGTTTTTGACTAAATACCTCACATAAGCTTTTTTTCAGATAGCTAAGTAGGGCAAATTCCGGTTAATTAAGGATTTTATAAAATGTCACTTTATTAAGTACTGATTATGGACAAAGTATAGTACTGAATGCAGGGAGTGGGAACCAGGAGGGGGATCGCATAGAGGGTAAAGATACAACTGGAAGTGGAACCCAGTTTTGTTCCAGGTCTGATGCTAATACCACCATGGACACAGCTATCAAAGAGTTTAAAAACAACTTGAGGGGGTGCCTGGGTTCAGTCAGTTGAGCATCTGACTCTTGATTTCGGCTCTTGTTGTGATCTCGGGGATGTGGGGATTAAGCCCTGTGTTGGGCTCCTTGCTCAGTGGGGAGTCTGCTTGAGATTCTCTCTCCTTCTGCCCCTTCCCCACTCTCTCTCTCTCTCTAAATAAATAAATAAAATATTTAAAAAAGATAAAATAAAAACAACTTGACAAGATAGCAAAATTGCTTATGTATCAAACCAGAACTGTATATAAATGGCTGTAATAGCAGTAAAAACAATTGCCCTTAATTGAGTGCCTAGTATATGTTAGACAGTGTGCTAGGTACTTTATATGTATTTAATCCCTAGAACAATTTAACAGATTAAGTATTATTAGTTTCATTTTCTAAAGAGGAATCTCAGCTAGAGAGAGGTTTTTTTTTTTTAAGATTTTATTTATTTATTTGACAGAGAAAGAGACAGCAAGAGCAGCAACACAAGCAGGGGGAGTGGGAGAGGGAAAGGGAGAAGCAGGCTTTCCGATGAGCCGAGAGCCTGATGTGGGACTCCATCCCAGGACCCTGGGATCATGACCCGAGCTGAAGGCAGATGTTTAATGACTGGGCCACCCAGGCGCCCCTAAAGAGAGTTTAAGTAATATGCCCAAGGCCACACAGCTCAGAAGTAGTAAAGCTGGAATTAGAACCTGAATCTGTCTGCCTCTAGAACCCATATTCTTGGCAGTACATTACATGGTTTGTTAATATGCACTAAATGTCAAACATCAAAAATTGTTCTAGGTTCTTGGAGAAGAAGAAAAAGAGGTATCTAAGGTCTGCTGGAATGGATAGAGGTTTCCTGGAGAAGATAAGGTTTAAACTGGCTCAGAAGAGTGGAACCACATATTTAAACATCCTTATCACGCTGGCATTAGAAGCTTTCCAGTCATTCATGGGCAGAGAGAGAGAGAGAGAGAGAGAGAGAACGAGAGAGAGAGAGAGAGAGAGAGAGCGCTGTTTTCGATTAATTTAAAATATGAGCCACATTTCTGACTGATTATTTATGGAGGAAATGAAAGGTTAATGAATGTCTTGAGCAAGTGATTTCTCACACTGCCACGACACAAAATGAGCTATTAGGTATCTGCTGGGATGTATTCTTCAGTGTTCGCTGCGAGAAACCTCCTTATTGGTGACATTTGTTAACTCTGGATGGCAAGTTGGGACCATACATTTGTTGCATTTTTAATTCACTGACAACCCTCAACATAATAAAAGCAGAGGGTTTTGAGTTCTGCCAGAAAAATGAGTGACATTCCTGAGGGCGGCTGGCAGAACTTAGAGAAATAAAGCAGCAAGCCCAAAAGAAATGGGATCTTTCTCACCAGAGGAAGGGCTTAGTGTCTTTTTGAGCAGAGGGGAGGTGCTCCCCTCTGTGTTTGGGGAAAAGAAACATCAGTGTTGGGAGAAAAGTCCTGAATGAGAGCCCAGGAGCCCAACCTTGTCATGTACTCACTGCTTGTTTATGGGCAAATCACTCAACGTACTCCTGCCTCCATTTCCTTATCTGTAATCTGGGATGATGAACCTGGTCCTTCCTGTCTCTTCAGTGTTGTCAAGATCAAAGTGAAAAACATCTACACTTGGGGTGGGACTTGCCTCATGTAATCACAAGAGGTTAAATAACCCTGGGCAGGGCGGGGAGGGGGTCATTCCCTAAGACATTGTGTTTTAGGTTCATAAACACTTGAAGCTATTGGAATATCTGCTTCCGTCCCTGCCCAGGTAGTTTGTTCAGAAGAAACTCATTTATCTGATGGTAGCTGTCTCATATTATCACCTCACAAAACTTAGCTTAAACTGGAAGGGATGGGAAAATTATCTAATGATAGGAATCTTTAGGTATCACCGAGCTGCTGCCTCCAAGGCCCTAATTATTTCCTCATCCTTACTTCTAGCGCCTTCTTAACTCTTAGTTAGCATAGAGTTCTTACCAATCTTGGTTTTGCACTTCACAGTCAAAGAAAAGCTGCAAATTAGGAAGGGTGTGTATAGAGGGAGGGTGTAATATTAGAAAGAGGCACGTTAACATCAAAGGAAGTGACAGGCTGACTTAAAGGAGATAGCAAACAACATCGTACTCCTGCACAGTATCATCATGTATGCTGTTGTCAATGCCTGAGTCATCAGGGTCTGGTTGGTTGTGTTGGTAATTTCTGCTGAAAAAAAAAACAAACAAAAAAACCCCCACATGATACCTTTGCAGTAGATTTCTAACAGAAATGTTCCCAGTCCTGATATTTAACAGAGTGCACTCTGATACTGTGATACCTTGAAATCTTACTTCCGTGAGGCAGCAGTCATCCTACCAATGTGAGCTAACTGAGGCCTCGCTGCAAAAAGTGTCCTGTTTTAAATGCTCTGGGTCTTTCCCTGTTTTGCATTTTTGGTGCAGGGCTTGTGGGAGGGAGGGTGGGATGGGAGGGCTGTGTGTGATACAATGCACAAAAGAACTAGTTAATGGGAGTGATTCTTGTGCAGTTAGTCCTCAATCTTGATTCTTGCCATCTGCTGTAGATGAACAAGGCATAAATTGTACCCTGAGCTATTTAATGACTCTGGTAACCAAGAGAATATTCAACTTTGCTTTTACAGTAATTATAATAGCTCTTTCTGAATTAGTTTCAGAACTTCAAGTAGAAAAGCTGTCTTAATGGTCTACTGTGAAATTTAAGGAGGAAATACCAAGTTTCAAAATCCTTATACCATATTCACTGTGCCTTTGTAAGATTTGTTGGAGATGATGGATGGAGAGGTATGATGGCGGATATGATAAATGTAAAAAGGAGAGATATGTCAAATGTAGATAAAATTCATTGTTTTAAGGAAATTTATTTTTAGCCTCAGAAATAGGATCTGAAAGAACAAAATGCCACGATCCCTATTCACTGAAACTTAAACAACAGTTTTGTTTGCAGACGAAAACAGCTCTTCCATACTAACTCACTGAGTTGAGCATATAGCCGAGCATTAAATTATTTGTTAAAACAACCGATGAATCATGGCTACCCATTTGGGGGAAATGTTCCCTTATTGACTCCCCCATCTGCTTATCTGTGACATTGGAGGCTGGGTTTCACTGAATAGATAAAAATAATCCAGAAAGTGCTCAGTTGGCTTTCTATGTAAGAGGCCATTTCTTTTTCAATCTAATGCTCAATCTAGACATTTTCATAATTTTAGAAATTTGAAATTAAATTGCTCCATAAGACTACTTGAGAGAGGCCCACAGACCCTTTGGGAGCAAAAGCATCTGTTTTTCTATGCTTGCATTAAAAAAAAAATGTGTATGTGGAAAAGTGTCTATGATTTTTTTCCCCTTAGATCCATCTGGTATGCAGATTAGGTTATTTGCAGACCTAAGTATCTCCATGTTTGGATTTTCTACATTGGTTCCAAAAAAGGATCTATGTATAAAGATTGATCTTGCTTTGAGTACAGAACATGCCTTGCCACTCACCTTAATCTGCTTCTCTTCAATTTAGGTACCCTGAGAAGTCTGGGGGGCTAGGGAGAGAAATGAGGGAGGTTCCCGGTTTGAATTTGCCCGGTTTACCTATTGGATAGGTATTTTCTCTTTAAGGAAAAACCCAAATTCCTTATGTTTAAAGGGAAAACATTTTTCAGTACCCCCTTCCATTTCTGCTTTCTTTTTTTTTATAGTTATAAAAAGATATGTTGTCCTATGGCAACCTATCTACTTTCAGCTGTGCTGGGAGTTAAATAGTGGTATGCTCCAAAAATCAGCCTCAGAATATGCCACACTTCCCAGAAGAAATCTTCCATCAGATATGATAAAAGGCATTCATTTTCTTGAATGAAAACCTCAAGATACTAAATTGCTTTAGTCTTAGTAAACATATATCAGAAGTCAATTCTGTTAGAATTATTTTGTAATAATCTCAATCTGCACACACATGCTCTCCTTTAACTGAAAGACAGTGAGTGCTTCATATTGCAGTCATTTGACTTGAATAAGTGTGCTGGATTAGTGAGGCAGAGGAGAGCCAATCACCCATCCCAAAGTCAGCCCAATGGCAGTGGAGGTCGGGGTGGTGCCAATGGAGAAAGATGGGTTGAAGCTTTCATAAAGAAGGAAAATTCGGAGTATAACCGAAAAATCTCATCAGCACTTATGCTGTCTAGAGGAGAAGCTTATGCAGAGAGAAGGCAATTGAATAAAGCATCAAATAAAATGCCAGGATGTGAGGATTAGAGGACAAGGATTTCACCAAAGAACACGTCTTTGGGAGGTTTCACTTCCCAGACTTTAATAGTGCATTCACTATGACTGAATAGAATATACAGAAGATTTAACGCTAAACAGCAGGAGAGGCAAAGAGAATGTACAAATGATAGGCAATACATGGCCACGAGTAAGTTAAAGGAGCAACAGATTATTCTCACTCCTGTGGATAAGGGACCATTTCAGTGCATGTTGACCTTGGGGGGGTATACCTCTTTGTATTAACCCAGAAACAGTATATCTCAAATTTCATTCCCTCAAAGACTTCTATTTGTGTCCTATCCACATACTGCAGTACTATTATTTACTTCATATTTATCTTTATATCTACTCCTTTTCTTAAATTTAGCCATGTCTAAAGCAATAATATCCATAAAACTACATACAAGAAAATAAATGCAACTGTATGGAAATAAAATATATTCATCCAGATGTCAATGAAAATCCTGTGGTATACTGCAAGGGATGGTGGGAAATAATGCCTTAATGCTGTCACATCTTTAGCAAAGAGAATGTAGATTGTGTCTCCCTGTCCTGATAAAATAAGGTTAATTTGCCTTGTGGTTCAAATCTTGAGTATCCCTACCTACTTTCAAAGGTTCATGAGTTTTGTAACGGAGCAAAATGATGGACAGTATTTTGGAGGTAACAAATAATGCCTGGAACTGGGTACAAATGACAAATCTGTAAACTCTGCAAAACATCTACTAAGGCGATTTACATGTACTGCCTTCCCCAGGAAGTCCAGCAGCTTTGAGCCAATAATGAATACTTAAAACACTGGGACATTCACCGGAACTTCCTGCAAAATGATGTGTTTCCAAACACTGTGCCTTTTCTTGGAGTACTTCATCTGGAAGATCTTTCACAGTACCCTATTTATATTTGGAAATATTCTAGATGTTTTTTCAGGTAGGTGAGGTAGGGTAATTTTAATTAGTATTCAGCCTAGAATAATACGTAAAAAGGACATTAGTTTCTCTTCAACATACTCATATGTATGACTTTTGTAGTCTCTCTGAACTTGTTTTCACTATCCTCCTAAATTAGTGATAATTTATTTTCCAGTATATTTTTACTTTTCATTTTTTAAGAACAGATTTATTTATTTATTTGAAGGTGTAGGGGCAGAGGCAGAGGGAGAGACAATCTCAAGCACACTCCATGCTAAAAGTGAACCCAACGTGGGGCTCTATCTCACGATCTTGAGATGGTGACCTGAGTTGAAACAAGGAGTCAGATGCTTAACAGGCTAAACCACCCAGGTGTCCCTAAACAATACTTATTAATACCGGCATTCTTCATGTATTCTTTTATAAAATTTACTGTCACTTATGTTCACACTTACAACTTTGGCTTTAATATTTATAACTTTATTCTAAATATCAAAAGGTACCCTTTTTCTTTGTAGATTTTCCTAAATCATTTGGGCCCAAAGCACTATAATCCTGGATTCCTAAGATGTACTTGGAGAACTATATAGGTGGTAATAGAAGGCTTGAGAGTGCCAGTGGACACATTCCTTGTAAATTTTTTTTTCATTATTTGGACTAAAAAAAAAGGAATGACAACATCTGGCATACAGCTGAATAGTCACTCAAATATGTGTTGTTTCCAACTGTAACCACTTGGGGATATGTGGAATAATGCAGGACTTCTTTCATTCCCCCACAAGTCACATTTTCCAATCTTTAGGTCTTTATCAGCATCAACAACGCTAGTAGTACACCTAAAATGACATCTTATAGTGTTTATGTTTTCTTTATAGATGTGATCTGAATCACCCTTAAAGCCTGGGAAAAAATGGTATTTATTAAAGGTGATGTACTAGAAAGAGCCAGATGGTTCTGGATTCAGATCCTGCCATTTACGCATTAGCTCCATACAGTGCGCAAAATTGAGCTATGGCTGGCTGGGTAGAGTATTAGAAACTCAGGTTCAGTCCAGAATGATGGAGCCTCCATGTTGGGAGGAGAGAGGAAGGAACATTTGGTTTGGGGACATGGAGAATGAGATGTTCTCCTTAGAATTCCCTAATTATGCTTCTGTGAATAAAGCTTCTGTTTGTTCAATGCTTCTAGCATTTGATACCCCAATCTGTGAGATTTTCTGATTGTTGAAGGAAGCAAGTGAACAAATTTATATTTTCCAATAAAAGGAAATAGATCTCAGAAACCCAGTATGTTTTGGGGGTCTTTGTTTTTTTAGGAGAGTGGCAGATTTCTCCCTCTTCTAAGATCCATGTCATTGAATTCTCTCTCTATTTGGCAATGGATGACAAATGATAGAGACTTCATTCATGGCAGGCCAAACATAGAATTCTCCTAATTCTCAAATGTTTGGTTTTCTTTGGTCTTTCACACTTGCTGTTTGAATTTGGCATTATCTTCCCCACTCTGAGAGCTTATCTACCTTTCTGATCCCACTGACTTGATAACAGTTCAAGCACTCCAGGCACAATTACAGAGGTTCAGCCCAAAACAGGGGGCTTCTGAAGGGAATTTTGTGAGCCAGTTATTAAGCCATTAGTAACTTGAAATCAGCCATGGTAGGAGTATTTACACTACAGACATCAGCCAACATGATAAATCAGGGCTTTTCCCCCTTGAGAGCCAGTTTACCTGCATAGCGCACCCACATACCACTGGACTTAAAAGGAATATGGATTGATGTCCCTAGTGGATGGAAGAGTTACCTCACTTAACCACATTTCATTCATCTCTTCTTCTAATGGACATTTTTTGAGTGCCTGCTCTGTGCCAATCCTGGGGCCAGATGCTGGGGAGACAGAGGTCACCAAAACCTGGTCCCAAGCCTGGAGGATCTCAACGCCAGAGGAAGAAAGACTGACAAATTAACAGACAATTACAACCCAGCGGGAGAAGTATGAGGACAGAAAAATGTACAAGGTACAACTGAGGAGAGCATGATTAACTCATAACCCACTTGAGATAGAAAGTGCTTTGTCTCCAAACTAAATACCTGAACAATTTTTTCCTGTGGTTTTTATAAGTGGAAATCTGACAAACAGGTAACTTAAAGAGGATGCTATTTTGAAAACAAAGAGTGATGTCTTTCAGACGCTATTTCTCTTGATTTCAGAAGAGCCTCACTGTTTTACAGTGCTTACACACTAGAAGAGAGATTTTTATTTAGGCCAATATAGGCATTTGTTGTGATGGCAGCCAGGGTTGGCTCCAGAAGAAATTGTGATTGAAATGATTGGTTGAAAAAGTTAAGTTAGAAGGGGTCTAAGTGGTTATGTGGTAAATACAATGGGATCTACTAAGGGCAATGTGTTCCGGCTTTGCCAGTTACAAGCTGTGTAACCATGGGTGAGTTACTTAACCTCTCAGATTCAGTTTTCCATCTGTAAAACAGAGAACATATTAGTTGATAGGAAGTTGAGTTGGGTGGTCAAGAGCGCAGGGTAGACTGCCTGGGTTAGACTCCCTACTTTGCCCTTTCATAGCTGTGTAGCTTTAAGCAATTAACTTAAACTGTGTTTCAGTATACTCATCTTAAATAGACTGTCATTAGTACCTACTTCATAGAGTTGCATCAAGGAATAAATGAAATAATGTACCTATGGTTCTTTTTTTTAATTATGTTCAGTTAGGCAATATATAGTACATCATTAGTTTTTGATGTAGTGTTCTCAATGATTCATTAGTTGCTTATAATACCCAGTGTTGATCACATCACGTGCCCTCCTTAATACCCATTATTCTTAACATAGTGCCTGATGCTTACCCCATATTTGTTGTGTTTTCCCTTCCTTATTCCTATGGTAATGCTCCCTCCCACCATCCTTTTCCACAGAAATCACATCTGTCCTTCAAGGCCTGCTCATATGCAGCCTCTTCCATGAAGGCTTCCCTGATTTCATGTCCCTTATTCTCAAAATGTATCAAAGTGGTTCCCTGCTGCTGTGGGGTAAGGGAGATGGAGAGGCATCAGAATTTGGTGCAGAGGGGTACTGGAGCCACTGGTCAGGACAGCACGGGGCTGGAGGTGCAAGGAAGGAGCTGAAGATTGCATGCAGGGTTCAGGCATTTGAATGGAGGGTGAATAAATGACAGTAATTGGGGAGGGGGTAAACCAACAACAAAGTAACCCACACTGTCTTCCGCCACCACCGTCTCCTCTCTTGCCCCCAATGTTGATTAGGACCAGAAATCCAAACTACACAGAAATAATGGTTGAGAAGATGTGTGGGGGGAGCTGGAGGTGGGGCAGTGTTCTGCCCAGAGACAAAGAAGCACACACAGGCCATTACTGAACTGAGCAGGTGTAGTCATCACAGTGTTGTAGTACAGGAGAAAGAATGGGGGTTGGCAGTAGACAGGGAGAAAGGTGAGAGCAGAAATTTGGTAGAGTCTGTAAGACAGATCTCTCCTCTGCATGGTGGACACTTGCCCGGGAGTCTCGGGCTGCCCCACACTGACAGAAACAACGGGTCCTTGGCTTTATCCACGCTGCATTTCAGGAGCAAGGAGGCAGAACAAATCTAGGCTTTCCCATTTGATTCCACAGAGGGCTTGGGGACAGAGAGAACACGAGGAACATCATTCACATTCTTTGGAGATCCAGGCTATAGGAAGGTCTTAAGACAGTATTTCTCAAAGTGTATGTCGTGGGGGATAACCCAGAGAATGTATGAAAATGCAGGCACCTGGGCACATCTCTGGAGAGTCTGATTCAGAAAGTCTGGGTCAGGGCCAGGTAGTCTGCTTTTGACACTCAGTTGATTCTGATGCACACTGAAGTCTAGAACTATCTTTCCATATGGTAGTAAATGCACTTTGAAAAGCTAACAAGATCTTCAATTATGGGATTCTCATGAAAGGGGATAAGAAGGGAGACAATGGGCTTATAGGGTGCTTTTTTCAGAAACTTCCATGGGAAGGGAGGAAGGGGTGGGCAGCATGAAGACACTTACTCAGACTCCTGGGACTGGAGCCAAAGGAGGAATCTCTGACAGATTCTTGTTTTAGACAGGACTGCACCAGAGGTGGACTCTTGAGACAAAGATTCGAGGGCCAGTAGTTGGGATTCCAGGAAGCTTTGGTAAGGAAGTGAGGAAATGAGACAGCAAAGGTAAAGAAGCAAGTCCAGGGGCATTCCTGAGCAGGTTAGCTCTGAGTACCTCTGAGAGTGGTATGTGAGGGCTGGGAAACTGGAGCCTTTGTCCTTCACTCCCCATTCACTGTTGGCTGATAACTTCCATCAGAAATATTAATTCCTTCCCAGGGCTGCTGCTGCTTCTTTTTTAAAAATTTTACTTACTTATTTCAGAGAGAGAGAGAGAGAGTGAGTGAATGAGCAAGCAGGAGCTGGGGGAGGAGCAGAGGGAGAGAGAGAGAGAAGCAGACTCTGTCCTGAACAGGGAGTCCAACATGGGGTTTAATCCCAGGACCCCAAGATCATGACCCAAGCCAAAGGCAGATGCTTAACTGACTGAGCCACCCAGGTGCCCCCTGCCCAAAACTTCTGACTTGTCTCACTCTTAGGCTGGGAGAAAGGCTTCCAGTGGAGAATAACACGTGCTTAGAATAGGAAGCTGCTGGAGTGGGTAACAAAGGCTAGTGCCAAGGGGCCATGGGTAGGACATCCCCAGCGCCTGTTACAACTGCCATGTTCCTTAAGTCACACATCCTAAAGTTTACATATTGCTTTGCCATGCATCATTGCAACGGATGGAAAAACAAAACAAAACAAAACAAAACATGAGGTAATCAGGAGAGCATCATGGTGGTGGGAGTGGACCCTGGAGTCAGACTGACCTAAGGCACCAGTTCTTCCTCTTCGTTAGCCAAGTGGCCTTGGGAAGTCATTTTACCTCTCTGAACCTCAGTTTCCACATCTAAAATAGGAATCATAATGGCACCTACCTCATAAGGTTATTGTGAGGCCTAACTGAAGAAATGCATTTGAAGTTTCTAGCAGAGCATGTGAGATTTAAAGGGATTCAACTAATATTGCTTTCCTCTCTCCCATCCCTATGTCTTTATCATCTCATGTACCCCACAGCACAGAGCCCCAGTGTTTGGCACCAAGGTGATGCTTAATAGATGTTTCAAACATGGAAGGCTTAAATACACCTTGGAGAAAAGTCCAGATTGCTTAGGAAGTGGTAGAAGAAGGTGCCATTTAAAGTAATATAAAATTGAGAAAAGTGTATTGAGGGGATGGGCATTGAACAAGTTCAGACACAGGGAAGGCTCTCTCTTGGAGAGGAAGATGCCTTGTAGACTGGATTTTGAATGATCGGGGGCAGGGGACTGTTGCTGGCAGAGAGAAGGAAGAGGAATATCCCTCGTGGGAAGATGCCTTGGACTAAGGCCTGGTGGTGGGACAGAACAGAAGACAAACATAAGCTCACATTTATTGAGCATTTACCATGTACATGGCATGGTGGAAACTGATTTTTCACATGCTTTACCTAATCGGATCCTCACCACAACTCTTGAAGGTAGCTACTAGTATTAATTTCATCTTCCATGTCAGGAAACCGAAGCCCAGAGAAGCTGGGTAATTTGCCCGAGGCCTCACAGGCAGAAAATGATGGAGCCTGATCTGTCTGAATCCAGAGCCCAGTCACTGGGTGACTGCAGCTCTACTAATGATTAGTGATCATAAGAACTATATTATGACTGTGGGATGATCAGCTCCCACTATGAGCTTAATACAACAAAGACTAAGGACATACTGTTATTATGTATTATTACCTAAGGAGGGAGCAATTATGGCATGAATCTTTGGAAATTCTCCTTTGTTGTGGGGCATCCTGGGAATTTCCCTTTAGTTTCCCCTAATTATTTCTCAAAGCTGTGGGCCTGGTTCATATGATCCCAACTCCAATTTTTGATTCCTTCTCAGCGTACAACATGGGTTGTCATTGTTTCATCGTGAGCTGCACTTGTGATGAATGCTGGATAATCAGAACAAAAGCACAGAAAAAATAATTAGGGGGAACCAAAGGGAAGAGGCTCATAGCCTTGAATAAGAGACTGTGCAAAAGGTTTCTAGGACTCAGTCCCTGAAGCTCTGATAATGTATTTTGATCCTTGTCTGCATGCAGATGAATGAGTCCATCAAATCAGAGGCAGTTTGTCACAGTCCAGGTTATTTAGCTAGTTAATTAAAAGTCTGAGTAAGCTGGTGTCTCTCTGCACTGGGCTCTGAAGATACCAAACCTATGTCCTGACCAGGCAAGTTAATTTAAAATAAGTGACCTCAATTGGGTAATGGTTGCAAGTTCAAATTCAAGAATTGCTATAATTAGTCCCAGATGGATCTTAATTGTTCTTTCAGGAAACAGAGTGGGGAAGGGGGAAAGAGAAATGCCCAAGCCCAAAGTAAAGGTCATTAGCCATACCTTTTGAAAGCAGGGGAGATGACGGGGGCAGGGCATATGTACTGTGGTGTAACAGTATATTGCTGCTTTTCCAAATGCATCCTTCCAGAACCAGTATGTAAAATGGGTCTAGCTCTTTTTCAAATAAGATCTAAAGAAACTGAGAAATCTGAATCATGTGGTCTCAGGCAAGTTATTTAACCTTCTTATGTCTGCTTCTCATCTATGTAATAGAGAAAATGTTATTCACCCTACCTACCTCTGAAGTTCAAAGGAGATACATTGCAAAAAAGCTTTGAAAAAATGTGGAAAGTTCTACGGGGCAGTGTATATTCTTGCTTTAAGCCAGGAGAGTTTCCCAATCAAAGATTTTTGATTTGAGAGTAGAAGGCCCTATATATGGGCCTCTTTTTTAAAAAAAAATTAATTAATTTATTTTTTTCAGCGTAACAGTATTCATTGTTTTTGCACAACACCCAGTGCTCCATGCAATACGTGCCCTCCCTATTACCCACCACCTGTTCCCCCAACCTCCCACCCCGACCCTTCAAAACCCTCAGGTTGTTTTTCAGAGTTCATAGTCTCTTATGGTTCATATGGGCCTCTTTTTATTTTTCCTTGAGACTCTGTCACAAACCAGGTACCTTCTAAATGACACCTCTTGAAAGGTGAATGGGTCACAATGAGTGGTATGTTCAGCCTCATATCTGTGTGGTGGTGTGTGATGTTCTTCTTTTTTTTTAAATATTTTATTTATTTATTTGACAGAGAGAGAGAGAGAGAGAGATCACAAGTAGAGCAGCAGGCAGAGAGAGAGGGGGAAGCAGGCTCCCTGCGGGGCAGAGAGCTCGATGTAGGGCTCCATCCCAGGACCCTGAGACCATGACCGGAGCCGAAGGCAGCGGCTTAACCCACTGAGCCACCCAGGCGCCCCGGTGTGTGATGTTCTAACTTCTTGGGAGTTGTACCCATGGAACTGAAATGATTTTGGCTTTGTGGGTTTTCAGAAGAAGTCAGATTATGAAATTGGATCCTTTCCATTCATGTTAAAATTTTAGACTTGAAATTACATGCTAGTAAATCCCTGTGGTACCATGAGGTCAGTTTCTGTCACGGTGAGAGCAGGATGGCATTATCCCCATTTGTTTTTTTATATGAATGCTTGGGTTTCCCTACAGTGTTTTGATGCATTCTAATTGCCCATATCTTCCCCAGCCCTGGAAGTCAAATTAATAAGAATTTGTATAGTGGTAAAAATAATATAAGCCAAAATTCTTAACCTAGTACCAAAACCTAGAATTTGACCACATTGGGTTGCGCTAACGACTGCCTTAGAAGCTGCTTTCCCCCCCTTGATTCCACTTTTTAAAGGGAATTTTATTGTGCTACCCATTTGAGTCCCCCTTAATGGAATATAAGCATCTAAGACAGATTTACAGCCTATGCCTACTGACAGTAATCACAACTGTTTATCCTTCAAGCCTAAACAAAACTCATTTAAGCGGCTTGCTTTTAAATCCGAGTCTGTGTTCTGCCTTGTTAGATGAACCAAGCAAGTAATGGAGTTGTGTCTCCCAGAATTGCATTGTTATTGAAGGGCCGTGCCTTTTGCTGAAAAGAGCTTGAGGTCATAATGAACAAATAAATGAACAAAAAACCCTGCCTCCACATTACCCTTCATCACTGGGAAACACTCATCCACGGCAGGGAGCAGAAGAGGACAAAGCTCTGCTAGGATTTTGCAAAGGTTTAAGTTATAGGCTGAAACCCCCTTTCTAGAAAGCTCCCTGGGGAGTTCCAGTAGCACATGCAGCATGAATAAAAGACATAATATGCAGTGTGTAGGACTGGTGATTATTCTCCAAGTGATAAATGTCAGAACTTTTTTTTTCTTTTTTACTAAAATGTCAAGAAGCTATTTGTTTAATGCAATAGATCTTTATTGAGCACTTACTAGGTTCCAAACTATTTTGGATGCTAGGACTACAGCAGTGAACGAAACACAAAAAACCCTGCCCTCACGAAGCCTAGACTCTAGTTGGGTTGGTCAGTAATTACTCCATCCTGTGAATTCCTAGGTGCTTTCTAGCTCATCTTTCTCAGGCTACTAATGATGTATTGATTTAGGCATGCGTTCTGCCATCCTGATTAGACTCTAGATCCTTGAGGGCAGGGCTTCAGTTTAAACTTTTTCATCATTCAGCACAGTGCTCTGTGGGCATGTATTCAATAAATGTTTGTGAATGATGGGAAAAAAGACAATCGGAAATACAAGGAGGAAGGGTGAGAAGTGACTTTAACTTCAAATGTTATCTTTCTCAGGTAGTATGTTTTCCTATGAACAGACTGTCTTAACTTATACACTAATTCCAGATAGTTGGGTGGAAGTGGGATGGGGTGAGGAAGCTGGTGGTCTATTCAGGGGAACCCATCTGTAGATTTCTATTTGGCCCATATTGGCATAATCTTGGGTGGTGTGCTGTAAGGAGTATGGGCTCTAAAATCAGATCTGGGTTTAAATCCTTGCTTTTTCACCTCAGTCAGTATCTTCACTGTAAAATGATAGTGTGGTTTAATCCCTAAGTAGAAGCCTCTCATTTTGGAGACCATGTTATTGCATTTCTTGGTGGAAAAATCCCATTTCTTGGGGATTGAAAGGTCATGATGAAAGGTAGAGTCATGTTTTGGCCAATAAAGCCCATATTCTTCTTGGTATCAAGTTTCTACCATTCTGTTTTATGACATCTGAGCTGGTCTTAATATACTAATTGGCACTGCTTATTAGCACTCACTCTGACAAGTAGTAAGTGGTGTTTATCATACCTATGCAAATAAAAACTTCCACTTCCTTCCACCAAACCAGATGAAGTATTGGGTCCTTGAAGACTCAGTTCAACAAATCATCAGGAGAAGGACTCCCTGATCTCCAAGTCAGGCTGAAGGAGACATGTTTCTTCTTCATTCCAGGAGGATCTGTGTGCCCTTTATCACACTAGACCACTATCATCTGTTTACTCAACTGCTTCCCTACTAAACCACGAGCTCCTTAATGGCTGGAACCTGTGTTTTACTTGCTTTTTATTTTTTTCTTTGAACTTCTCACTAGTTCTTATCCAGGACAACAGAAATAGGCAGCGTGAATAGGAATGTTGTCTTGCTTTCAAGGAGAGCTTGAAACCATCTCCTTACATTTCAGCAGATCTGCTGGAAGGGATTGTGCATAGAGCTTCCTGTTTCCTTTTTTCATGCAGTTAAGAAGATAAAGCCATTCACTTATTTTCCCCACTTCAAGTAGTATTCCTGTAAATTCTATGAAGAGGACACTTGAGTAATGGGTCCTTTTCAGTTTCCATAAAGAACCAAGTCTGAGCTAGTCTTATTTACACAAAAAGCCTTTGTTAGATATGTTGGGTTCTGTTGAAATGAGATTGCAAATGGAACCATCCCTGTCGTCCTCTGGATGACAGTAAGGGAAAATTCTTGGCCATCTGACAAGTTTTCAGCTAAACTCTGAGCAAACCAAATAATATAGAACTCATGAAATCAGTTTGTAAATTGAACAGTTTTCACTATGTTTGAAGAAACCATACATTTTTCTCTTGGTTCATAGATCCTCCAGTATCTGGATCATTATTAACATAGCCCTTTTTCTTTACAAATAGTTTGATGGCAAGATTGCCATGCATGCATTGACATGACTTAAGTTAAGAGAATGAGTTTCGGGTCACTGAGTGGTAAGGACCATGAAAGAAAAGTGGGTAGGATTTCATGTGTATTGTCTTTTGAGGGTTCGCCGTCACTGGCTATAGTTTAGCAAGCAGGGTATTGTGGGGGCTGCAGGGGACAGAGTCGCTGGTAAGGAGACCACTGGGAAGTTTTCTCAGGCAAAAACTGTCCTCCTACTTAGTTTCAGTATTCCACAATTAGTACTTTATCTTCAACAGGCTGGGTGTGAGAAGTGTTCTGGGGAGGAGATGAGAATGACATTCCCCCTCCCTTATGAATGCAAATGTTTGAGGATTCCGGGAGGGACCTGCTGCCACCTGCTATTGGTGTAACAAATGCAAAGGAACTAAAAGCTCTGTTGAAAGATGCACTTCCCTGTCACTCCTTACAACTCTCTCTGAATGGCTTGGTGGTTGTTGCCATGGACACCAAATAGCAAAAGGGTTTGGGTCAGAGTTTGAAGGATAGTGTGTTGAGTGGGTGAAACTGAAATTAAGTTAATGCATGTACAAAGAAGGTGTGTTTCTCTCCTTTGTGCCTTTGAGAAAACTGCAACAAAGCAGTCTGTCAAGCAACAATTGATTTTATATTGGCCAGGGAAGGGGGAGGAGGAGCAATTTATTGAGTAGGAGGTTCTCAAGTTAAGCACAGGCAGTAGTTTGAAATAGGTCAAGAGAAGTGAAAAGGACGCTCAGAGCTGTTGAGGACATAGCAGTGAAGGAACTTAAAACTCGTCATTAAGAAGCTTTTGATACTATCTTCTTTGACTGTCTAGTCCCCTGATTCAGTGTTCCTGGATCTTCATCTCTCAATCTAAGACACAGTGTTACTGAAGTCCCACTCTATTTTGGTTCGTCCCTCTTATTTACCTCTGCAAGTGTGTGTGTGTGTGTGTGTGTGTGTGTGTGTGTGTGTGTGTGTGTTTGGATAATATCATTTTAAGGTTCTAATTTGCACATTGGTTCACCTAGTTCTGTGTCCCCATTCTTAAGACTGGCAGGCACGTTTTCTGGCAACGTTGAACTTTGAAAGAAATGGCACCCTTCTTGCCCCGTCCTCAATAATTATCCACTTATACCTAGAGCTAGAATTTCCACTGTTGGGGCAATTAAAGGCATGAAAACATCTGAAGTTAAACCATGGAAGTTTTAATACAATACCCAAGTTTAGGAAAGAACTGTTTGCCCCACAATATCATAATCAAAGCACCTGCCACCCCCCTGGCAGGACTCACAGATCCAAACATTTAAGGTGACTCCACCACTTCAGTCTCCATCTCCTTAGATGCACCTCAGATTATAGAAGAAGCTTAAATGCTTTTTGAGTTCTCAGGCTCTGTGACCACATGTTCTTTTCCTTGTTCATTTTCTCCTCCTTAAGAGATGAGATGCAATGACTCTTATGCTTGATATGTGTAGACTTGCCCTCTCTGAGGATCTTAGAATACTTTAGAGGAATAGTTTGATTCATCTTGTCATCCTGTCAGGTAGGGAAGTCTTCTTACTTCTATGGCCGGAGTCACTAAGATGATGAAAGGTGAGGTGGCTGTACAAGGCCACATGGTTATCTTGAGATAGAACTCAGCCAACTTTTGGGTCTTTGGCCTAGCACTGGATTACTTCAGAAGATATTTGTCAACTGCTATTCTTTTCCCAAGTAAGGCATTGGGGGGGGGGGGCTCATGTGTATTTGGGAAGCTCTTTGGTAGCTATATATTATTTTTAAAGGTTGGAGAAAGACTAGTGGTACCTGGATACTTCTTTCTTCCTCTTACCTCTAGTGACATGACAGTAATTGTCACCTATCTCCCAAGTCCTGGTTCTGGCCTGTTGAATGGAACCCCTTACTTGGTACTTTGTTATAACCTCTGGGCAGAGATAGATCTGGACTGAGGGAAGGCTGCCCCAACAGATCTCAAATCTCAAACAGAGATTTGACTGGAAGGGCCAATAGGGTGGTTGGTAACAAACTGACTAAGGACTTTTTCCCACACTCCATCTTATCAAAGTCCAGACCTTGGCATGGATCAGTTAATTGTCATTGCCTTTCATTGTTAAGGCAGTAAAGAACTTGAGTTTGCACCTTTTATTTTATTTTTTTTTATCACTGAACTTATTTTGCTTGGTGTCTCTCTGTAGGAAATCCCAGAAATCTAAATTATTTTAAACATAAGGGTCCTGTACCCAAAAGACTCCACCCCCAAACTACTAGAACTCATACAGCAATTCAGTAATGTGGCAGAATACAAAGTACAGAAATCAGTGGCATTCTTATACACTAATAATGAAAATACAGAAAGGGAAATTAGAGAATCGATTCCATTTACTACAGCACCAAGAACCATAAGACACCTGGGAATAAACCTAACCAAAGAGGTAAAGGACCTGTACTCGAGGAACTACAGAACACTCATGAAAGAAATTGAAGAAGACACAAAAAGATGGAAGACTGTTCCATGCTCTTGGATTGGAAGAATAAACATTGTTAAAATGCCTATACTGCCTAGAGCAATCTATACTTTTAATGCCATTCCGATCAAAATTCCACCGGTATTTTTCAAAGAGCTGGAGCAAAGAATCCTAAAATTTGTATGGAATCAGAGGAGACCCTGAATTGCTAAGGAAATATTGAAAAAGAAAAACAAAACTGGCGGCATCACGTTACCAGATTTCAAGCTTTACTACAAAGCTGTGATCACCAAGACAGCATGGTACTGGCATAAAAACAGACACATAGACCAGAGGAACAGAGTAGAGCCCAGATATGGACCCTCAACTCTATGGTCAAATAATCTTCAACAAAGCAGGAAAAAATATACAGTGGAAAAAAGACAGTCTCTTCAATAAATGGTGCTGGGAAAATTGGACAGCTATATGTAGAAGAATGAAACTCGACCATTCTCTTACACCGTACACAAAGATAAACTCGAAATGGATGAAAGACCTCAATGTGAAACATGAATCCATCAGAATCCTAGAGGAGAACATAGGCAGTATCCTCTTTGATATCAGCCACAGCAACTTCTTTCAAGATATGTCTCCAAAGGCAAAGGAAACAAAAGCGAAAATGAACTTTTGGGACTTCATCAAGATCAAAAGCTTCTGCACAGCAAAGGAAACAGTCAACAAAACAAAAAGGCAACCCACGGAATGGGAGAAGATATTTGCAAATGACAGTACAGACAAAAGGTTGATATCCAGGATCTATAAAGAACTCCTCAAACGCAACACACACAAAATGGATAATCATATCAAAAAATGGGCAGAAGATATGAACAGACACTTCTCCAATGAAGACATACAAATGTCTATCAGACACATGAAAAAATGCTCATCATCACTAGCCATCAGGGAGATTCAAATTAAAACCATGTTGAGATACCACCTTACACCAGTTATAATGGCCAAAATTAGCAAGACAGGAAACAATGTGTGTTGGAGGGGATGTGGAGAAAGGGGAACCCTCTTACACTGTTGGTGGGAATGCAAGTTGGTGCAGCCACTTTGGAGAACAGTGTGGAGATTCCTTAAGAAATTAAAATTGGAACTTCCCTATGACCCTGCAATTGCACTACTGGGTATTTACCCCAAGGATACAGATGTAGTGAAAAGAAGGGCCATCTGTACCCCAATGTTCATAGCAGCAATGACCATGGTCGCCAAACTGTGGAGTAACCAAGATGCCCTTCAACGGATGAATGGATAAAGAAGATGTGGTCCATATACACGATGGAGTATTATGCTTCCATCAGAAAGGATGAATACCCAACTTTTGTATCAACATGGATGGGACTGGAGGAGATTATGCTGATTAAAATAAGTCAAGCAGAGAGAGTCAAGTATCATATAGTTTCACTTATTTTTGGAGCATAACAAATAACAGGGAGGATATAGGGAGATGGAGAGGAGAAGAGAGTTGTGGGAAATTGGAAGGGGAGGTGAACCATGAGAGACTATGGACTCTGAAAAACAACCTGAGGGTTTTGAAGGAGAGGGAGGTAGGAGGTTGCGGGAGCCAGGTGGTGGGTATTATGGAGGGCACGTATTGCATGGAGCACTGGGTGTGGTGCAAAAACAATGAATTCTGTTACGCTGATAAGAAAAAACAAAACAAAACAAAACATAAGGGTCCTGTGGCAAAGGAAGCAATAATTAGCTTTTGCATTGCTGTTGTAAACTGTGGTTCTTGCAGCCCTTATGAAACCATTTGTTATAGCATCTGTTAGAATCTAGGACAAGGCTCCTGTAATCATGCAGCTGTGTGATGAACCTTCTAATTGCTACATTTTTGTTGCTCTTAATCTGGGTAAATTTCCTAATAAAGCATGATGATTATTCTAAAAAATTCATTAATGTTTACAAGGCAGTTATTCTAATGCATAGCATTTAGTCGACCTCTCAGTGCCTGCAAAGGCTTATCCAGCACATTCACTGTGTAAGCCATACAAAGGAACAGGTATCAAGGTGTTTTCCTCCCATGCTAACTGAAAATGTACTCTTTGCCTGTGGAGGGATGAAAGAGCTATGTATGGTTAATGTGTCCTTTCTATTTTTTTTAAAAGACCTGCAGTCTCACTTGATTAAGTGATGGAATCAACTCAAAATAAAAGAAGATATTTGTATTAGTTTCATTTCTGCACTTGAATTTGTTCATATCTTTAGAAGTTTGGAATAAGGTACCAGGCTTAATCCTAAAATGTTGGTGTTAATAGATCAGGGAGAAGGCCTTTTGATTGAATAATTTTTTTATTGATTATTTTTATTAACATATAAAGTATTATTTGCCCTGGGGTTCAGGTCTGTGAATCGTCAAGCTTACACATTTCACAGAATGTACCCTCCCCAATGTCCATAACCCAAGCACCCTGTCCCTACCCCCTACCCCCCAGCAACCCTCAGTTTGTTTCCTGAGGTTAAGAGTCTCTTATGGTTTGTCTCCCTCCTGATCCCATCTTGTTTCATTTTTTCCTTCCTTACCTCCAAACCCTCCACTCTGCCACTCAAATTCCTTATATCAGGGAGATCATATGATAATTGTCTTTCTGTCACTGACTTATTTCGCTCAGCATAATACCCTCTAGTTTCATCCACATCGTTGTAAATGGCAAGATTTCGTTTCTTTTGATGGCTGCATAGTATTCCATTATATATATATATACATATATATATGTATACACACACACACACACACACACACACACACACACACCACATATTCTGTATTCATCTGTTCCTGGACATCTAAGTTCTTTCCATAGTTTGGCTATTGTGGACATTGCTGCTATAAATATTCGGGTGCTTGTGCTCCTTCGGATCACTACATTTGTATCTTTAGGGTAAATACCCAGTAGTTTGATTGCTGGGTAGTAGGGTAGCTCTATTTTCAATGATTGAATACATTTTTACTGTAATCTATTGTACATTGCTATGTGTGAAGGACACTTGAGTAGGAGTATGACAGCAGATAAGGATATAACAGGAAACTTATGATAGGTTTGTGATGAACAAACAAACTGCAGTTAATCAGAAGCCAACTACCAGAAATTCCTAGGAATTTTCCCCAGTCATTTTCCAGATATTATTTTATCATTTTTCAGATATAAGGGCTGATATGATATTTGTCTATACATAAGTGCATAACTTTCATTAACCAGAAAATCCTATTAACGGGGGCATTTGTTAATCTGTACTCTAAGAAGAGAGGTAAATGATAAACTTCCAGGCGTTTACTGGCCCTGGGGCATAGCATCTCAATTCCCCTCTCTATCTGTGTCTCCAAGGCTAAGCAAAGCTTACTGATACTGAGGTCTGCAAGATTCACAGTCAGCAAAGAAACATTCTGTGATGGACACAAGCCTGGCCATCCGAGAAAGCAGGAAGGTTGACTCACACAGTTTTAGATACTTAATCATACTCTGCCTTCCAGAATGATTGTATTGCCTTATCACCCCTGCTAGTATAGCAGGAAAGACATGTCTTCCCCCCTGCCCATATCTAGAACAATGTATGTTAACATGGGTTGGGATTCAATATTTCTCGAATTGCCTACCTTGTTTTTCACCGTTCTGGGAATCATAGACTGTTGGACCTGGAAGGGACCATCATATAGAACACAGTCATTTTA
Source organism: Meles meles (assembly GCF_922984935.1). Lineage (NCBI taxonomy): Eukaryota > Metazoa > Chordata > Mammalia > Carnivora > Mustelidae > Meles > Meles meles. The sequence continues at coordinate 104,909,292 of NC_060087.1, read as the reverse complement.
CAGTTTAGGAAATGGAGGTACAGAGGGATTAAATGACCCCTTGGAGTCCTACAGCTTGGGGCTAGAACCGAGGTCTGCCTCCAGGTCTCTGTACCTTGCTTTATAAAACTCCAAGATGTCTCCAGTCATCCCAAATACTCCATGAGGTTCCCTAATGAAAATTAATTTAAATTTGTGTTGATTTCTTAAAATAAAACCCTCAAACCTCATAGGAAATAATCAAGCAAATAATTAGATACAATTTTTTAAAATAAGGGGAGGGAACTGTTGGTTGAGCAAGAGCTGTTCCTTTTTGAGACCAAACCTTCTATCATCTGAAATAAACAAGTGTCTTGCTGTTTCAAAGTAATGATCTTGAATGAGTTTTTTCTCTTTATTTTCCCAGAGGGGATTTGTTTCTAAATAGTCACAAAGCAGTCTAGCCAGTCTAGTGTGAAGTATGACCAGAGAATCAGACCATCCTTTTTAATAAGCTGAAGATAAAAATCTCTAAATATAGAATGCTGGTGTCTGCTACTAATTCCTAGGATAAATATCTTTGCAGTTTAGGGAACAAGTTTGTTTAAGGCTGCCAGTGAAGCCCTAAACACCTGGAAGACTTTTATTGCAAGTGTAAGTGTGTGGCTCTGCCCATTCACGTATGGCCTGGAGGCCAGATGTTAAGCTGGATTTAAGAGAAACAATGTCAGCTGTCAGTATCTTTAAGAAATCCAACCACAAGTTCTGTTTTGGGGACACTGCTCTGCAATTTTGTGGTGTATTTTTGCTTCAGAATATTCATTAAGGTAGTCCAATATATGGTAAGTAATCGCTTTAAATCACCATGTCAATAGGGTAAGAAATAGAGACCACAGGACATCATAATTGGTGAAGTAATTGAGAAAGGTCCCTGAAAAGGATGTATGAGGCAGCCAATTTCATTTCAGGGAGAAAACGTGAATGGCTGGATGTGGGAAAAGAAAGGGAACATCTCGTAAAATACAGCAAGACATGAAGAAAGGCCAATGAGTTTGTTTGGTTATGTATGTCTGGAAGTATGACCACTAGGAGACTGGGAAGCAGGGAAAAACAGAGAAATGTGGTTTCTCTCTCTCTCTCTCTCTCTCTCTTTTTAATATTAGGGCCTTACCATGTTCCTGGGGGAAGAAGATGGAGAGACATAGGTCTTGGAAACACTTTGACTTTACATTCTCTGATGAATTAACTCATATACAAAAATCAGCTGTGGGTTTTTCTAATTCCTTTTATTCTACCAGCACATATGTACCTTGCTTGTCTTTATTATGTTATTTTACATTTGTTGAGATATGCTGTTCTCTCATTTGATTTACATTACCAGGGACTGTTACGGATCTTTTTTTTTTTAATATTTTTTATTTACTTGACAGAGAGAAATCACAACCAGGCAGAGAGGCAGGCAGAGAGAGAGGAGGAAGCAGGCTCCCCGCGGAGCAGAGAGCCCGATGCGGGGCTCGATCCCAGGACCCTGGGATCATGACCTGAGCCGAAGGCAGAGGCTTTAACCCACTGAGCCACCCAGGCGCCCGGGACTGTTACGGATCTTAAAAAGGAAAGAAAAAGAACTTTTGTTTCTTCTAATAGTGCCTAGTATAGTACTCTAATATAAGCCCTTGTGTGAGGTTAACCTCAGAACAGTTGATTGGCCCTTGTCTTGGAAGTGTTCCGTGTAAATTACAATGCCTGTTCCAGAGGTCTGATCCCTTTGCCTTCTTTCTTCTTCACGAGTTACCTCCTAATTGTGCAGTGATTTCTTAGATAGGTAAGCAATTACTTCTCCATTCTAAGAGATCCCATTCTGTGTGGCCCTTGTTTCTCTATTATGGGGATACAATCTCAGATACCCTGAGAAATCCAGGTAAATAACACCTGCCAAATCCCTTATGTGTCTTTTTGTTTCAAGATTCTGAAAGACTTCTCATTTAGTCCACCTGTAGTCACAGGCTGGTAAATAAACAACGCCTTGCTTTTGTTCAAGGGGTCTCCAGTGTTCCTGTACTATCTCCTATCCAGTACCAGCCCACCATATAATCCGAAAGTCATGGAAGACATAGACCTAAGTGTGAAGTATAGAACCACTACCATGTGATGGAAGAAAAATGTTTAGCTCTCAGCTTGTAACCATGCCTCTGAAAGGAGGTCTCTAGAAGAACTCTGGAATTCTAAGCATAGAGAATCTTTCTTAGACAAACTCTAGTGTTGAAAGGAATTGACCAGGGCCTCCTGGGTGGCTCAGTTGGTTAAGCATCCAATTCTTGATTTTGGCTCAGGTCATGATCTCCTGGTTGTGAGATGGAGCCCCACATCAGGCCCCGTGCTCAAAATGAAGTCTGTTTGAGATTCTTTCTCACCCTCTGCCTCTGTCCTACTCCCCACTCATGCTCGCCCCCAAAATAAATAAATAAAATCTTTAAAAAAATAAAGGAATTGACCAAACATAGTTCTTGAGGGTACGTTGTGGCAGTGGGCATGGAAAGGAGGAAAAAATTGAGTAATTTACTTCTCTTTCACTGCCCCTCCAGACCCATAATTTATCCTAACCGTGTCCTCTGACCATCTTCTCCTTTGGACTTTGGATAGGGTAAAAAGGAATATCTATGGAATAAAACAAAAGATATGAAAGTAGCAGGAGGATTCTCTGGAGTAGCCTGTACCCACCTCTGAGAGACAGAAGTAGGATAAAAATCTTCCAAGAGTGATGGGCATATCACTCTCTATCCCAGTTCTACCAGATACCTGATTAACTTTCCAAAGCATCTAAGCTAGTCAGGAAGAGATTCTTTTACTGTGAAAAAGCACCCTCCCTAACCTGCCTCACCAAACAAATATCATGATAGATGACTGGAAGAGCTACATTTACACTGAATGAGCCTAGAGTGTTCAGAAAAACCTACTCTTCTGGAATAAACTGGACATTTTGACAAAGCATTTATGTTTTTAGGTATGAGAGATATAGGTGAATAGGAGCAGGCTCACCCCTAAGGTTTTTGAACCCATGACAGGAATACAAATGGAGGACCACATACCCTATATTTAAATGTTAAAATGTCCAAAAACAAGGTATGCCTTGGCCTGCTTGAGTATCTGCCTATCACCCCAAATAAAGAAATAAACTGAGGCAAGCTCAAATGACCAGAAATTGAGTTTTTTCCAGGAATAGCAGAACTGCTATTCCAGGAAATGCAAACTGTAGCATGCTTCAGGTGAGTCTGTTTAGGGTATGGGGTGGGCGGTATTTATGGGCAAGGAGTGCAAAGAGTGGTCAGTGTCCCAGCAATAAGTTCATTGGCTTGAGGATGAAAAGAGATTCTTTTTTTTTAAGATTTTATTTATTTATTTGACAGAGAGAGAGATCATAAGTAGTCAGAGAGGCAGGCAGAGAGAGAGGAGGAAGCAGGCTCCCCGTCGAGGAGAGAGCCCAATGCGGGGCTTGATCCCAGGACCCTGAGATCATGACCTGAGCCGAAGTCAGCGGCTTAACCCACTGAGCCACCCAGGCGCCCGGGACTGTTACGGATCTTAAAAAGGAAAGAAAAAGAACTTTTGTTTCTTCTAATAGTGCCTAGTATAGTACTCTAATATAAGCCCTTGTGTGAGGTTAACCTCAGAACAGTTGATTGGCCCTTGTCTTGGAAGTGTTCCGTGTAAATTACAATGCCTGTTCCAGAGGTCTGATCCCTTTGCCTTCTTTCTTCTTCACGAGTTACCTCCTAATTGTGCAGTGATTTCTTAGATAGGTAAGCAATTACTTCTCCATTCTAAGAGATCCCATTCTGTGTGGCCCTTGTTTCTCTATTATGGGGATACAATCTCAGATACCCTGAGAAATCCAGGTAAATAACACCTGCCAAATCCCTTATGTGTCTTTTTGTTTCAAGATTCTGAAAGACTTCTCATTTAGTCCACCTGTAGTCACAGGCTGGTAAATAAACAACGCCTTGCTTTTGTTCAAGGGGTCTCCAGTGTTCCTGTACTATCTCCTATCCAGTACCAGCCCACCATATAATCCGAAAGTCATGGAAGACATAGACCTAAGTGTGAAGTATAGAACCACTACCATGTGATGGAAGAAAAATGTTTAGCTCTCAGCTTGTAACCATGCCTCTGAAAGGAGGTCTCTAGAAGAACTCTGGAATTCTAAGCATAGAGAATCTTTCTTAGACAAACTCTAGTGTTGAAAGGAATTGACCAGGGCCTCCTGGGTGGCTCAGTTGGTTAAGCATCCAATTCTTGATTTTGGCTCAGGTCATGATCTCCTGGTTGTGAGATGGAGCCCCACATCAGGCCCCGTGCTCAAAATGAAGTCTGTTTGAGATTCTTTCTCACCCTCTGCCTCTGTCCTACTCCCCACTCATGCTCGCCCCCAAAATAAATAAATAAAATCTTTAAAAAAATAAAGGAATTGACCAAACATAGTTCTTGAGGGTACATTGTGGCAGTGGGCATGGAAAGGAGGAAAAAATTGAGTAATTTACTTCTCTTTCACTGCCCCTCCAGACCCATAATTTATCCTAACTGTGTCCTCTGACCATCTTCTCCTTTGGACTTTGGATAGGGTAAAAAGGAATATCTATGGAATAAAACAAAAGATATGAAAGTAGCAGGAGGATTCTCTGGAGTAGCCTGTACCCACCTCTGAGAGACAGAAGTAGGATAAAAATCTTCCAAGACTGGGGCACCTGGGTGGCTCAGTGGGTTAAGCCACTGCCTTCGGCTCAGGTCATGATCTCAGGGTCCTGGGATCGAGTCCCGCATCAGGCTCTCCGCTCGGCCTGCTTCCCTCTCTCTCTCTCTGCCTGCCTCTCTGTCTACTTGTGATCTCTCTCTGTCAAATAAATAAATAAAATCTTAAAAAAAAAAAAAAATCTTCCAAGAGTGATGGGCATATCACTCTCTATCCCAGTTCTACCAGATACCTGATTAACTTTCCAAAGCATCTAAGCTAGTCAGGAAGAGATTCTTTTACTGTGAAAAAGCACCCTCCCTAACCTGCCTCACCAAACAAATATCATGATAGATGACTGGAAGAGCTACATTTACACTGAATGAGCCTAGAGTGTTCAGAAAAACCTACTCTTCTGGAATAAACTGGACATTTTGACAAAGCATTTATGTTTTTAGGTATGAGAGATATAGGTGAATAGGAGCAGGCTCACCCCTAAGGTTTTTGAACCCATGACAGGAATACAAATGGAGGACCACATACCCTATATTTAAATGTTAAAATGTCCAAAAACAAGGTATGCCTTGGCCTGCTTGAGTATCTGCCTATCACCCCAAATAAAGAAATAAACTGAGGCAAGCTCAAATGACCAGAAATTGAGTTTTTTCCAGGAATAGCAGAAGTGCTATTCCAGGAAATGCAAACTGTAGCATGCTTCAGGTGAGTCTGTTTAGGGTATGGGGTGGGCGGTATTTATGGGCAAGGAGTGCAAAGAGTGGTCAGTGTCCCAGCAATAAGTTCATTGGCTTGAGGATGAAAAGAGATTCTTTTTTTTTTTAAGATTTTATTTATTTATTTGACAGAGAGAGAGATCATAAGTAGTCAGAGAGGCAGGCAGAGAGAGAGGAGGAAGCAGGCTCCCCGTCGAGGAGAGAGCCCAATGCGGGGCTTGATCCCAGGACCCTGAGATCATGACCTGAGCCGAAGTCAGCGGCTTAACCCACTGAGCCACCCAGGCGCCCCCCTGAAAAGAGATTCTTGATGGATATTCATTGGTCAGGAGAGAGGTTCTGGTTTTCTCTGAAGTCAGGCATTTATGGGAAATTAGTCCTCTCAATTATTAAGTTTCATTTTCCTTTTTTTTAAATTTCTTTTTAGCATAAGTTTCATTTTCCTGAAGGCACATGCATGAGATTCTCCATTTCAGATCCTCTAGTTCCAGTTTAGATTGAAATCCTTCACACATCCAGAGCTCCGCAGGCCATGCCCTTGAAATAGATTAGAATGCTCAAGGACTCAGGCTCTCTCCCAGGCCAGAGCTACTACTCGTGAGATCCACACAGTCTGCTGGGGCAGAGCAGGATGGGATGGAATCTGAGCCCTGAGCTCAGAACTCCTGCCTTGTGGCTGGACCCACCTGAAGCTGGGATGGGGTAGACCTGTCAAAATCTCCAAGAAGCCAAAGACAGCAAGTTGCCAGCCCCAAGTCTCACTTTTCTGACTTGGAGTTGCCAAGAAATTCCACAAGTCTTCTGAAACTACATCATTCAAGTAGTGCAGAGGGAGGGAGCACAGTTATCTGGAGAAACGTATCTGCCAAGATTCTTTGCTTAGGGTGACTTGAGGAGGCCAACTGTAAACATGATTAGTCATTTTTCTCTTGTTTCCTATGACGTAAGTTGTCAATTTCTCCTTCATTGCCCCTGCCCTTGCCCTACTCCCCTTTAACCCCATAGGCCTTTGTGCTCTGATATGGGGAGTCCAGTTTGGCTTATGTGTACCTCTCCCCTTTTTTCCTGATGTCCCACCAGCTACTAACTGTTAAAAAACTCTCAAGACCCAAAAGGCAAAAAAATCCTGTCTCTGTGTTTTAGTGTTTGCAATATGAGGAGCCCTCTAAAGCACGGAGCTCAAGGTAGTGGCTCCTTTCACTTGGATTTAAGGGTGATATTGGGTGGGAATGAAGAACATTCTCAAATCTAGCAGCCGAGAAAAGCTCAGCACCCACCCCAAACACTTATCCTGTGGGCATTTATACTTTCCCAGAATGAGTCCTATTTTATGTTTGGTTTTCTGGAGGTTAATGAAGGGAAGAAGAGCTGACTCCCAGAATTTTCCAGTTACATTCAGCTTATTCCCTAGCAAGAGAAGTAGGAAATAGGCAACATCTAGGGCAATTGGGGTAATATAATGGAGATTGTGGTTTTTTACCTGAGAAGAATTGCACACAGATGGGAATGCTAGTTGCACTTATCTATCACTCTGATAAAGTACCTCTCACAATTTATTCCTACCTTTGTGGGGCCCATTGCATAGATTGCTTTGGTCCCATAAGTAAATGAACTTGTTTATTATAAATGAGCTTTTCACCAAAGGGTGAGTTTAAGGGGATTATTTTCAATTCCATGTGTTAATGGAATATGGATCCTCATCAAGTGGAGAAAATATCTGTGAAATGCTTGTTGTTTATCAACGGTTGTTGTAAACAAAGCTGTTCTAGGCCTCATCAAGATGCTTATCTCTTACAAACTCTGGTTGAATCTACTTGGCTTTAAAGCCTCAGTCAGACCCAAGGCTGATGAGTGCAGTGATTCATAGCCTTTGGAGTCAGACCCCCTGGGTTCAAATTATGGCTCCACCAGTTATTAGATGTATGACCTCTATGTCTCAGTTTCCACATCTGTAAAATGGAGATAATATTCTCATCTACCTTATAGGGCTAATATGAAGATTAACTCACATGAGATACATAAGCACACATACCCACACACATTGATTAAAGTGGTATCTGGAATTTGGTAACCACTTGATCCCTATTTGTAATTAAAAATGCCCAGTTGTCACAGGTGGTTTAAGGTTTTAATACCTGTAATTATTTTAAGTGATGTTGAAAAATCTAGTTAATTCTCAGGTAGTCCTTGAGTTTATCAATCACTGTGTGTTACCCAATGTTATACTGGTGAGAAAAATAGAGAGGTTGTCTAACGTGCTAAACTCATATTAGTGAGACCTAAGGCTAGGTCTTAAAACTCTGTTCTCATATTGAGACCTTAGATTGAACTGATATCTTGGAAAATCCACGAAGACACTGAGCAACAGTCCCTCAACAACTGATTTTTGCAAGCATGAAAACTTCCTTCTAGTGGAAAAACAACTATTATTGTTATTGAGTTACTGGTTATTGAGTGCCTACTGGGTGCAAGCGCTGTGCCAGGTGCTCTCCACAGATCTCATCTGATCCTCACAACACATGAGGATCACATGAAAGGAAGGGAGTGGAATGCTCTTTCAAGATAAGAAAGTTGAGCCTCAAAGAAATTAAGTCACTTTTTTCAAAGTCATGCAAAAGATAAATAATAGAGCTAGGATTTGAAGTCATGCCTATCTGATTAGCAGGCTGGTGTTTATTCAACTCCACCATAAACAAAATCTTCCAGAAAGAGGGAATGCTAACACAAACTGTCTCGTGGACTGGTATGTCAGCTAAATGTTCTATAAGGAATGTTGAGAGTTAGGGCTGTGGTAAAGGGGGAGAAAACAGAGGGCAGCAACTGGATGGTACCACTCTGTGCTGAGTGCAGAGTGAGGCCAGGAGTAGGCATATGGCTATATAACATTTTTAATTCACTTGACCTAGGTCTAGCCATGGGCAACAGTGCTCTAGTGACCCCAATTGCTACACACACTTTGGAGTGAGCACGGTCTATTTTGTGTGATAGCCTCATACTTTAGAAAGGCCCCTAATAATGTTCATCTTGCTTAAATTGTTACTTTTAGAGACCTGATTTCCTAACTTGGATGTTTCATTCTTAAAATTACTGTCTTTGAAGTGACAGAGTTCTCAAATGAAAGAAGCCTGAAGGATTGACCTGCTTCAGGATTCTGTCCTTAAGAAGTGTTCCTTTCACGTCATCAACAATGAGGTGATTTTTGCCTGAAATATTTCCAGGAGAAATCATATAATCTGTATTTTTCCTGAGAGTAGCAAATTGCCACATGTTGGTTTGGGCCCCACCAAGTTTACATATGCCATAATTCAAATAGGGGCTAGCCTGAGATTTCCCTTAGAATTATCTAAGAAAATAATTAAACACAATAAAGGCCTAAGGGGGATGTTTAAATGCCTTTAAAGAGACAACCTTTTAGATATCCAATGGAAAGGCAATTTGGGAAATACCCTTATCTGTTCATTAAAATAAATCTTCTAAAATGTTATTTACTTGTCAACAGACAGGATTAGCTCAGAATATGTCTGTTCTCGAAAACAATCTTAAAACTTTCTAGATTGGACTTTTTGCTACTCTGGAATAGCCCCACATCCTTATTGCCTCAACTGGTGAGCTTTTACTTTCTTCCAGTTTCCTCTCTCCTTGTAATGAGTCCTTTTGAATTTTGACTCTCTCTCTAGTCCTAGTTAAGCTCATTTTCTCTGGTCTTATCCTCAGGCAGGCAGAGTGGTTCAGCCAGTGTCCTCTTTATGATAACTCCTTGAGGATGGTGACAAAACTGCCTATTAGTTCTCTTTCACCAGCCTTAATAGCCCCAACACCATGTAGCCTTTCCTTGTAGGGCCCGTTTTCTAATGCTTTAATCATTTTTTGCTGCTCTACTCCGGATCTTCTCCCATTGCTTTGCAAGTGTTTTACAACATAATCTGATGAACAAGCCTAATCTAGGATTTTGTTTTGACTAAATATTTAATAAATGACTTAGAAATTAAGGAAGGTGGGTCAGTGTAGGGGCAAGAGCACTGGACTAGGAGTCAGAAGACCTGAGTTTTGTCCCTGCTTTGCCACTTACTAGGATTGAGCAGAGCACCACATTTGGACAAATCATCGGAGTGTCTCTAAGTGTCCATTTATCATCTGTTAATTTAGGATAAACACATCTGCCCTGCCTGCCTTCCATAGTGATGCTCAAATGAGATAATGTATGTGATAACACGTCATTTAGCACCAAAGCACTACCCAAACACTATGTGTCAGACATCTTCTAAAAGCTTTACCTATATGATTAAGTCATTAATGGGCAGTTACCATTCCCATTTTACAACCAGGAAATGGAGGCACAGAGAGTTGAGCAACTTGCCCCAGGTCAACCACCTAGTGACAGAATCCATGCCGACTGGCTCTAAAGTCCATGTTCTGAAACTCTCTGTTCTGCTGCCTCCCCAAATAAAGTTTAAATGTGGAACAGAGCCATATCATGTTATGGGGCCTGACTTCTAAAAGCAGTCCACATGTATATGCTACAGGGATGAAGGATCTACTCTGTCACAGGTAAGTAAGTCCATGAGAGGCAACCTTTTCAAAAGTGAATGTTTAGATTTGTCATTGCATGAAGGCAGCTGTCCACCAACAGGGAGGGCCTCATGAACACAGTACAGTAATAGGAATGCTGTATCAGGTCAGGTCAGTGGTTCATTCAGCCTAGTACACCTAAATCTTCCTATACAAAGTGCTCTTCATTTTTAGATTCAAAATCTACAGTTTCTAAATATTCTCTGTGAACCCTGACTATCTTTCATGGTTTCTTTCCTCTGTCTCTAGGTCTTTTTTCTATGTTAATTCTTAGAGGTGTTAAGTGTGGAATACTTTCCTTAGAGTTGAACTGTTAAATAGTGATATTAGTACCTCCTTTGAGTCTTTTTTTTTTTTTTTTTGCTGTAGTCTGAGAGTTGGAAAGAGTTAAAAAAAGAGCTTTGGAAAGAAATGTTAGAAGAATTCGTATTTACCCTCTAAGTGTTTGAATATTTATTTATTTGACAGAGAGATTACAAGTAGGCAGAGAGGCAGGCGGTGGGGCAGGGGGACAGAAACAGGCTTCCTGCTGAGCTGAGAGCCCAATGCGGGACTCGATCCCAGGACCCTGGGATCATGACTTGAGCCGAAGGCAGCAGCTTAACTGACTGAACCACCAAGATGCCTTAAGTGTTTGAACATTCACAGGGAAATTAGAACCTATATCATAAAATGGGGAGATTACGCTATATAACACTATATTGGAGACCTGTTTATATTTGAAAAATTGCACCATATTGATGTCTTTTCATTCACACCCATGGGATATAGAGTACAATACAAACTTTATGCCAAAATCAAATCTGCATGGAATAGCGTTATGTTGGTGTAACAGGCTCTTCTACCCCAGACAGTGGCATGAAGTATCATTTGTGGTTTCCTTTTATGAAAATCACCTCAGTCAAAGTTGAAAACACCTTTGGAGGATAAGGACATCTTTTATAAGAACATGGTAATGATTGAATTATAAATGTCATTACTCTAACCAGGATCTGTATTGTGAATTAGGATAAATTTGTCAAAAGAATGGTTAGGAACCAACAAGAAAAGTGACATCTTTGTATCTTAGCATTCAGTTAATTTTTTCAAATTTTCCCCTAAAGAAGCATCATGTTGAATTTGTTGCTTAATTTAAATAATTTGTTTAATGAGAAATCTATTTTTATATAAAAAATAAATTATGGGGAATTCATGATATCATCAGACTAGGTTTGAGCAGAGAACCCCCATCTTAAACCTTTAGGAAATGTGTGCTTTAGTAATCTTATGTGGCTGCAGGCACTTTTCTGCCTCTTGTTGGAAGCATTGCAAAATCATAGTGAAACTTACTAAGAATGTGCTGGTTCAATATTCATTCATTCATCCGTCCATTCATTCATCCACCCATCCATCAATCACTATGTGCCAGGTACTCTTATGGACACTGGAGATATAACTGTGAATAAGACAATTGTGGCGCCTACCTCATAGTAAGAGAAGTTCCTTAAATGGCAGAGAAAACATCGAGTTGGTAGTTCTATAACAATTCTTTGAAAGAGGGGAAAAGAATGAGTGAAATGAACTCTTTAGCTTTACCTGGATGTTGCTAAAACCTTTCTTTGAAACTTGTTCCCTGAAAAATTGTATAGAAGATATATTGAGGGATACTGTGAATGTACATATAGAAGAAAGGAAGATAGAAAGTGATACATGAAAAGAGAGAAAGGGGCTTTTGAATAATGTTAGCTTAGTTTTCCTGAAAGCTTGGTAATAATGACCTTTTTTTTTCAGACATAACAGTTTATGTCTCTTGGAGCAATTACACCAATCATGGGAGATAGAGCATGTTTTATTTTCCCTGTCATGTAGATAAGAAAACTGAGGCATAGATATTTTAATTGTTCAAGACCACATAGCTGCATAAAATTCAGAGCTCTACCCACTGCGTTTTGTATTACATCATGCTGAAAAATCCCAACCTCCAGTGTAAGACCCTATAAAACCTAGAAGACTTAACTGAATATGACATATTCAAGAAACCAAAGTTCCTGATACAAAAGAAGGAAAACAAAGTACAACAAGGAAGATGTTCCTGTGCTTTAGGCTATTAAGTAGGTCACCCACTAAAAGGCTATTTTGGTATAAAATTTTAGAGGGCATGTAGTACATACACCACCATCACTGACCTGATTCTTCACTTTCAAGATCTAAGAAAATCAAAGGCTCTTTTTTTTTTTTTGGAAGGGAGGGGTGGATCATTTGGGTAGCTCAAGAGAATGTTAGTTGGGAAATTTGATTTAGCCAGGCTATGCTCTAGATTTCCTGTGAGATGCGTTTCACTAGAGGTGATGCCGTTCTCAGGAAGGGGGCAGCTTCATATCTCCACGATGCAGGCTCAGCAATTTCACTCTTCCTTCCTTTCTTTCTCAATCTCTCTCCCTCCTTTTCTCTCTCCTCTTCCCTTCCCTATTTTTTTTTTTTTTTTGCATTATCTTCTTATGGGGAGATATCTGACAAATTGTTAATATTTAATTTGCTATAAAAACAGCTCTCCCAGTCAATGGCTGCTCACTATAATTTCAATCTCCAAAGCTGTTTTGGCCCCAGGTACACTGGGATCGAATTAAAATGGAAATGTTTCCTCTACAGTTTTGTTTATGGCAGCACAGACACTCTGTTATTAACTGGAAAATTGAGACTTTTAAGGAAAATAATAAACTTTCACCATATTTCAATTTGACTCTTTACTCGAAACAGAGTATTCATCTGGCTTAGTGTGAAACATTTTTTCTAATATTTTTTAGTCTTAAATTTAAATATCCAAGCTTGGTAATGAATACATTTGGGCCCATTGAATTGTATTCTTCCCCCAATCCAATCCAATTCTTTTTCAATTTGTTCACATTTTAAAAGCCATAAACACATTTTTCTCTTGTATGCCATTTTACAAAAGGGTCTAAATTACGTGTACACATTCTCTCTGTCTTTCTCTGGAACCGGAGGGCTATTCTACAAAAATATCCACAAATTCGAACCTAGGGAGGACTCCATTGACACTCTGCAACAACCCGCGCCCCTGGAAACAAAACCCTTCCTTTCTGTCCTGCCTAATTCCTTGTCTGGTCCGTGCTGGGAGGAAGGTATGGAAAAGGAAGGGGATTACTTTGAAGTGTCAGCGATCTACAAAAACGGAAGTGTGAAAGGGTGTGTTTATCTGGTAGGTAGCATTAAACTGCAGAGACTTCCAGATTAATCATGGTATGCAATTTTCAGCAGCTTAGATTTTTTTTTCCCTGCAGCCACCCGGGAAGAGAAAAGATTAGAGAGACTATCAAAAACTGTTGGCCTATCTAGTCTGTTGGCTATTTAATTTATTACCAGATATGGGAGCTGCCTAAGGTTTATGATTTAACGTGTTGGCTGGGGGTGGAATAAATCTCAATTGTACCTGTTCCAAAATTGTGTTAATCCTTTCGACTTCACAGTCAATCAGGTATCGTTTTTCCTGCCTCCTGTCCATTTCTTCAATGATGCGCCGGAATTCTTGGACATCTTTTATGTTTCCCACAGATCTGGCTGTCACTTGCCAGTTGTTTTGCACTGCTGCTTCCATAATCGCTTGGAGAATGGAAAATCCTGAAAGAAGGAAGAACAACGATGATGTTTTTCTTTTTAAACTCTTCCTGTATTAAAGGTTCTATGTGTATTTATTACAGTCCGTTGTGTCCCTTCATATCTTACACACTGTGGAAAGCAGGCTTACTCATGACTCCAGACTTAACCATCCAGACAGTCAGAATCTCTATCTTTATTTTAAAAAAAATTTTATTTATTTATTTATGAGATAGAATGAGCAGGGGGAGAGGGAGAAGCAGACTCCCCACTGAGCAGAGATCTCAATGCAGGGCTTGATCCCAGGACCCTGAGATCACGACCTGAGCCAAAGGCAGATGCTTACCTTAATGAGCCACCCGGGCATCCTCTATATTGATTTAAGGAAGATTCTACAACTCGTGGGCACCAAGCTGAGCCAGATTCAAGCAATCATAGCTGAATTATAGTACCTAGCTATTTTGATTGACATGCATTATCAAAACATCTATGGAATGAATGCTAAAGCTTTTTCCTTGTTTCTGGCCTCAATGTTTCCTGTTGCAGCTCATGTCTTTGATCTTCCACTAAACATTTTTTCGCAATGAGACATAGCGTATGTAGAGGTAGAATCTTATAACATGGCTGGTTCTTACATGATTATGACTATCCAACAAGAAAAATCATGCTTCCCAAGTAAAAGAACTAAGAAAACCTGACAAACAATTTCTAACAAAGGTATCATACTGGTCTTTTGATCCCAGAATTATGAAAAAGTTCAATCATGTTAAGTCTTCCTCAGTTCTTCCCCTTTTTAAATTAAATTTACTAGGGATTCTTGGTTCCTTTTTAGTTAATTTACATCTGACAACTATTAACTACTAATACCCTAGATCTATGCTGAATGGGAAAGATGGAAAAGATGTGATGTTTGAATTCTGGGTAACGCTTTTGGAGGTGGGGATTGAGAAGTTGGGAAGAGCAGTATATCTTAAAGTATGAGCCACAGAATAGCACAGGGTTTTCCATTACTTGTCTTTTCAAGTACTTATGTCTCTAATATTATATCAGGTCTATATTTTTGCTTCTGGTAGGAATTCATAATCTGAGTATAATTTCATCAACTATAGATATCATTTTTGGGGGGATCCAGTCAAAAGCAACTCCCCTCTTCCCATAAATTTAATTGTTTTCCATTTATATTTAGGCAATAACTAATGGAAATGGGTAATGGGAGTGATCTGCAAAGCCAGAATGATCTGTGGCATGACCCTTTGGCCAGTGGAGCAGTGGAGGACAGATGAAGATCACATGCCCTTTGAACATATTCCAGGACCCATCCTGTAGTGTAAGCAAGCTATGGTCTGGAATCTTCATCACAGCACCATAGAAAATGGTATTGACATTTGGAGAGCATGCTTCAGGGAGATGGCAGCAGTGACTCAGCCGGTCATTATGACTCCTTTGTGTGCTGGGTGTATGCAGGAAGAAGATCACAAATGAGACCCAAGCACTTGGTAATTTCCAAATGAGCAATTTCAGCATAGGAGCTCAAAATTACCGATCAGAGTAAATTACCATTGCTTTAAATGTTAATTCTTACTCTTTTTAAACCAACCACGCATATTTATTTCTCAGATTTACATTTTTGAGTGGGTTTTCTGTGTGCTCTCTGCTTCAGTGGGACTTGAGGGCACATGGTGGGCCAAAGCATGGGATTAAGAAATAAACATGAAGAAGGAGATTAAAGTATATGAAAATCTTTCTTAAGCAGTGTACAATAAAGTCTCATTATTTTGAATCCTACTAATTGAGAATTTATGAAATTCAGCAAGGACGAGGTTGAATTTTACTTCTGTACTATTACGAAGAAAGTATTGGCTGAATAATAATGGAAAGGAAATGACATCAGGGAGTCTCTGATATGTTCAAACTTTTTAAAAGATCCTTTAGCAAAAGACAAGGTTTTTTTAAATTTTTTTTTATTTTTTCAGCATAACAGTATTCATTGTTTTTGCACAACACCCAGTGCTCCATGCAAAACGTGCCCTCCCTATTACCCACCACCTGTTCCCCCAACCTCCCACCCCTGACCCTTCAAAACCCTCATGTTGTTTTTCAGAGTCCATAGTCTCTTATGGTTCACCTCCCCTTCCAATTTTTTTTTTATAAACATATAATGTATTTTTATCCCCAGGGGTACAGGTCTGTGAATCGCCAGGTTTACACACTTCACAGCACTCACGATAGCACATACCCTCCCCAATGTCCATAACCCCCTCCCCCTCTCCCCACCCCACCTCCCCCCCCGCAACCCCCAGCTTGTTTTGTGAGATTAAGAGTCATTTGTGGTTTGTCTCCCTCCCAATCCCATCTTGTTTCTGCCATTTGCGACAACGTGGATGGAACTAGAGGGTATCATGCTTAGTGAAATAAGTCAATCGGAGAAAGACAACTATCATATGATCTCCCTGATATGAGGACATGGAGCTGCAACTTGGGGGGTTAGGGGGATAGGAGAAGAATAAAAGACAAGGTTTTTTGAGTATTGAGTCAAAATCTACTTTTTTTTTTTTTTAAAGATTTTATCTATTTGAGAGAGACAGGGATAGCAAGTGAGCACATGAACGGGGAGGAGAGAGAGAATCAGTCTTCCTGTTCTGGGAACAAGAAGCCGGGAGCCCGACTTGGGACTTGATCCCAAGACCCCAGGATCATGACCTAAGCCAAAGGCAGATGCTTAACTGACTAAGCCACCCAGGTGCCCCATCAAAATCCATACTCCTATCATTTCTATTTTCTAGTCCTATTTCACTACTTAGAGTTACACAGAGAACTTTAATCCCTTTTCCATATGGCAGTCCACATTTTTTAATGACAGTTAACATATCTTTCCTTATTTTTCTTTTCTTCAGACAAGAGATGTCCCAATACTACAACAGTTATTTTTTACAACATGATGATAAGTTCCCTCACTGTTCTGTCTCTCTCTTATGGTTATTTGTCAATATTTTATTGATCTGGATAAGTCAGATATGAGCTGACCAGTGCAGATGACAATGGGATTATTGCCTGCTTTGATTTGGGCTGTTATTTTGGCAGCTTAGGATTGTTAATATTTTTATTTATTGATTTAAAAAATGTTTAAGGATTTTATTTATTTGAGAGAGAGAGTACCAATGAGAGAGCAAAGGCAGGGGGAGTGGTAGAGGGAGAAAAGGCAGAGGGAGAAAAGCAGACTGCCCGCTGAGCAGGGAGCCTAATACAAAGGCTTCATTCCAGAACCCTGGGATCATGACCTGAACTGAAGGCAGATGCTCAACAGACTGAGACAGCCAGGTGCCCCAGGATTGCTAATATATTTTTTAAATTTAATTTTATTTTTTCAGTGTTCCAAGATTCATTGTTTATGTACCACACCCAGTGTTCCATGCAATATGTGTCCTCCTTCATATCCACCACCAGGCCCTCCCAACCCCCCACACCCTTCCCCTCCAAAACCCTCAGTTTGTTTCTCAGAGTCCACAGACTCTCATGGTTCATCTCCCCCTCCGATTTCCCCCAATTCACTTCTCCTCTCTTTAATCCAATATCCTCTGTGTTATTCCTTATGCTCCACAAGTAAGTGAAACCATATGATAATTGACTCTCTGCCTGACTTATTTCACTTAGTATAATCTCTTCCAGTCCTATTCATGTTGATACAAAGTTGGATATTCATCCTTTCTGATGGAGGCATAATACTCCTTCGTATGTATAGACCATATCTTCTTTATCCATTTATCTGTTGAAGGGCATCTTGGCTCTTTCCACAGTTTGGCGACTGTGGCCATTGCTGCTATGAACATTGGGGTACAGATGGCCCTTCTTTTCACTACATCTGTATCTTTGGGGTAAATACCCAGCAGTGCAATTGCAGGGTCATAGGGTAGCTCTATTTTTAATTTCTTAAGGAACCTCCACACTGTTTTTCAAAGTGACTGCACCAACTTGCATTCCCACCAACAGTGTAAGAGGGTTCCCCTTTCTCCATATCCTCTCCAACACTTGTTGTTTACTGTCTTGTTAATTTTGGCCATTCTAACTGGTGTCAGGTGGTATCTCAATGTGGTTTTGATTTGAGTCTCCCTGAAGGGTGGTTCAATGTTTGTAAATCAATCAATGTGATAAAACAAATCAATAAGAGAAGAGAGAAGAACCACATGGGCCTCTCAATTGATGCAGAAAAAGCATTTGACAAGATGCAGCATCCGTTCCTGATTAAAACACTTCAAAGTATAGGAATGGAGGGAACAGTCCTCAACTTCATAAAATCTATCTATGAAAAACCCACAGCAAATATCATTTTCAATGGGGAAAAGCTGGCAGCCTTCCCTCTGAGATCAAGAACACGACAAGGATACCCACTCTGGAGACTGTTGTCCAACATAGTACTAGAAGTCTTAGCAACAACAATCAGACAACAAAAAGAAATAAAAGGTATTCAAATTGGCAAAGAAGAAATCAAATTCTCTCTCTTCACAGATGACATGATACTTTATGTGGAAAACCCAGAAGACTCCACCCCCAATCTACTAGAACTCATATAGCAATTGAGTAATGTGGCAGGATACAAAATCAATGCACAAAAATTAGTTGCTTTCTTATGCACTAACAATGAAAATATAGAAAGGGAAATTAGAGAATCGATTCCATTTATGATAGCACTGAGAACCATAAGATACCTGGGAATAAACCTAACCAAAGAGGTAAAAGATCTGTACTTGAGGAACTACAGAACACTCATGAAAGACATTGAAGAAGACACAAAAAGATGGAAAAGCATTCCATGCTCATGGATCGGAAGAATAAATATTGTTAAAATGTCTATACTGCCTAGAACAATCTATACTTTCAGTGCCATCCCGATCAAAATACCAGTGGCATTTTTCAAAGAGCTAGAAGAAAGAAATCTAAAATTTGAATGGAACCAGAAGAGACCCTGAATTGCTAAGGAAATGTTGAAAAGGAAAAACAGAACTGGGGCACCTGGGTGGCTCAGTGCGTTAAAGTCTCTGCCTTCGGCTCAGGTCATGGTCCCAGAGTCCAGGGATCAAGCCCCGCATCGGGCTCTCTGCTCTGCAGGGAGCCTGCTTCCTCCCCTTCTCTCTCTGCCTGCCTCTCTGCCTACTTGTGATCTCTGTCTGTCAAGTAAATAAATAAAATCTTTAAAAAAAAAGAAAAGAAAAACAGAACTGGGAGTATCATGTTGCCTGATTTTAAGCTTTACTACAAAGCTGTGATCACCAAGGCATCATGCTACTGGCACAAAACAGACACATAGACCAGTGGAACAAAGTAGACAGCCCAGATATGGACCTTCAACTTTATAGTCAAATAATCTTCAACAAAGCAGGAAAAAATATCCAGTGGAAAAAAGATAGTCTCTTCAATAAATGGTGCTGGGAAAACTGGACAGCTATGTGTAGAAAAATGAAACTTGACCATTGTCTTACACCATACACAAAGATAAACTTAAAATGGATAAAAGACCTCAACGTGAGGTAGGAATCCATCAGAATCCTAGAGGAGAACCTAGGCAGTAACCTCTTCGACATTAGCTACAGCAACTTCTTTCAAGATATGTCTCCAAAGGCAAAGGAAACAAAAGCGGAAATGAACTTTTGGGACTTTATCAAGATCAAAATCTTCTGCACGGCTAAAGGAACAGTCAGCAAAACAAAAATGCAACCCACGAAATGGGAGAAGAAACTCGCAAATGACAGTACAGACAAAGGGCTGATATCCAAGATCTATAAAGAACTCCTCAAACTCAACACACACAAAACAGATAATCACATCAAAGATGGGCAGAAGACACGAACAGACATTTCTTCAAAGAAGACATACAAATGGATTGCTAATATTTTTAAATTGCCACATTATACTATTAATTGACACCAAGCTCGGATTCAATTAAAACATGTCGGTTCTCTCCATAAAAGCTTTGCCATGTAACAGGTCATTATCCATGTATCAAGATTTGCTCCATTCCAACCCGCTTTTGTCTCCCTTTCTTTAATTCCTCACCTCATACCAGTTTGTATTTCTCTTCTGTTTTTACATTCACTCTAATCTGGAAGATGGTTTTGCACATGTATCCAGTACTTTCATTGTTACCTGCTCAAGGCAACTATATCTGTGTCTCTTTTTCTGCTATCTATAGACCTTTGTGGATGACTCTCCTCCCTCATGAAGCTTCCCTAACTGAACTCTCACTCATTTCTCCAGAGACAAGTAGGCTTAAATGTAAAGGAAATCCATTCTAAGCAATAAAGAAGTTGATTGGAAGGACTGTATGACAGGCATTTAAAAATTCCAAATAATACTGTATAAATAAATTCTAGTACAGATGCTTGGAATGCTATGCTGCTATTAAAAAGATGGCCTGGGGCGCCTGGGTGGCTCAGTGGGTTTAAGCCTCTGCCTTCGGCTCAGGTCATGATCCCAGGGTCCTGGGATTGAGCCCCGCATCAGGCTCTCTGCTCAGCAGGGAGCCTGCTTCCCTTCCCCTCTCTCTGCCTGCCTCTCTGTCTGCTTGTGATCTCTGTCTGTCAAATAAATAAATAAAATCTTTAAAAAAAAAGATGGCCTAATCTCTAGATAATAGACGAAAGGACTTCTCAGTATATTTTTATGGAGAAGAAAGCTGAGAATAGCACTTTACTATAATTCTATTTTTGTAAAGAAAAGCCCCATCTATTTGTATATGTATAGGAAGAATTCAAAGGAGTTGGTAGTAGTTATCTCTGAGGTTTAGGATTACCAAACTCTTATTTGCACCACTCCTTATTTATGGAATGTTTGACTATCTTAAAAGAAGGGTGATTATTTTCTGTAAGTACAAAAACAATAAAGATGAAAAAATATGACTCATGCTGTCTTCTCTGAAGGTAAGCTCCTGGAAGACACATGTCACAGATGAGCACAGCTCTATATGCTGCCTACTGCCACCAATAAGTGGCCTCTTAAGAAACACTGATTTCATAGATCTTTGTGTACTTTTGTTCTTTGAATCATGTGAGTGCCCTACCTATTCAAAACTTAAATTGAGAAAGCCCCTGATTTTTTATGAGCTGGCGTCTGGGCAATGAGCCTTGCTCATATTTTCTGAGCAAGTCAGCACTATGGCTTCATACTACAGTGTTTTTACCATACAGAGTTTCCCTGTGTCCACTGGGACACATGGCCACGTACTTGACAGCCCTGGGGGCAATGATTTAAAGATTTTTATTTATTTATTTGACAGACAGATCACAAGTAGGCAGAGAGGCAGGAAGAGAGAGGGGGGAGGCAGGCTCCCTGCTGAGCAGAGAGCCCAATGCTGGGCTTGATCCCAGGACTCTGGGATCATGACCTGAGCCGAAGGCAGAGGCTTTAACCCACTGAGCCACCCAGGCACCCCAACCTTAATTTAGTATATATCCGTGAGTAACCCCCCCAAAAGCTCTTATTTGTTTTTGTACCTAATTTATTATATGGTTTGACTGTTCCCTGTTGCAGCTGCCCAAAGAGAGTAAATATGAGTTTGAGGATGGAAAAAAAAAGAAAAGTTCATTGCTGGACACAGAGTCAAAGCAGGCATTGGTGCTTGTAGAGGTGAGGTGCTTAACAAAGCCCTGGCTTTTTAAAAATAAGCCTGCTGTTTTAGCAGCTTTAGAATTGTCCTCCACTCTGTGTGAGCTTTAGCATGCCCAACTGAAAGCTACTTTTGTTTGAGCAGCAAATTCTCTCATCTTGATTCCAGACCACTGTTGCTGTCCACCTTCTTTTTCTTTCTCATTTTATTTTTTTAAAAATATTTTATTTATTTATTTGAGACAGAGAGAGAACAAGAGATGGGGAGAAAGAGAGGACGAAGGGGAGGGGAAAAGAGAGAGAGAGAGAGAAAGAGAAAGAGAAAGAGAGAGAAGCAAATTCTCCACTGAGCAGAAAGTCTGACGTGGGGTTTGATCCCGGGACCCGGAGATCATGACCTGAGCCAAAGGCAGACGCTTAAATGACTGAGTCACCCAGGCACCCCTTCTTCCTTATTTTAAAGATTGGAAGTTACCACAGGTAACTGGGCGAATGTTGGATTGTCTTCTGTGTTCAACCAAGATAATGCAGGAAGCAGGACAGTAGAGGGGCGGCAAGGTGATTATGGATAAAGAACCGGCCCAAACTATGACCAGTTCAATCCTACTGGACTGGTCATTGGACCACCCTTGCTAAACAAGGAAGCCACTGTGGGAAAGGTGAGAGTTGGGATGCTGTGCTATACCACCAGATCCCCCTTCAGCACCAAAGGGCTTATTCCTTCAGCTTCTGGAAAGGTTTTTGGCTGAAGAAAGCTGCCTAGCTTCAAGTAATGCTCCCTCCCCAGAGCAGCCTGCATCCAGCGACTGCTTGTTACAGGGTATAAAGGCACAACCCCTTTAGCCAGATGCAAGAACTCTAAAGGGCCATCCCACCTTCAGAGCCCCCTGAAGGGTAGGCGGAGGCCTCGTTAGGACAGCACCACAGCCCAACTCCTCCTTCTGCTCAAACCCACTTCTTTTTTTTTCCTTCTCCCACAAGTGGTGGTAGTGAAGATACTCCCCGAGAAACTTTAGCATGCTGATCTCCATCTCAGAAGTTGCTCCCAGGGAATTCAATCTGTGACTACTGGGTTGACCTCATGGCAAGGATGGCAGCAGATACAAAAATATCTCAAATCTACAATTGTCAAAATCATTTTCACAGGGGGAAAGAAGGTCAGGATTTTGTTCACTATACAAACGAAATGAAAAACTGCTCCATGCTGAACAAATTTAGTATTTGATCTAAAAACAGAAGAATGATAAACTTGCCTGTCCTCTGTCCCTTTCTTTCAGCATTCTGTCCTTTTCCAGGTGTCAGTATAAGAATGGCTCACGGTTTAATGTGTTACCTCTCCAGTTAACACAGTTAGATTTTAGCAGTGGCTTTCATACAAGCCAGTTTGGAAGGAAAGGGAAAGGAATGTTGAGCATTGTTTTGAGGTCTGTCCATCTCATGGAGTCATGTGAGACGGCTCTGAAAGTTGGTGATGTGCTTTATGATCTTTAGGGTATAGCATTTAAAAAATGAACAGCTGGTAGCTGGTGGGTGTCTCAGAGGCCAGCGGAGTGTGGGGTCAGTGTCCATCTTGCCTGTTATTCAACTGAATTCAGCTGAAGGAAGCATTGCTCTATTTTTCTGCATTTTTACTTACCTCTGTGGCTCTCGACTCTGGCTGCACATTATAATCACCTTGGAAGCTTTAAAAAATGGATGTCCAAACCTCACCCTGGACCCAGCCTTTGCTTTATTTTATTTTAAATTCCCCCAGATGATTCGCATGTACAAGAAGGGTCGAAAACTATTGACCTCCTAATGACTACCCAATACAGTAGGGTATGTGGAAGCAGGTTTCTTTCCTTTTTTTTTTTTTAAAGATTTTATGTATGTATGTATGTTTGTTTGTATTAGAGAAAGAGAGAGAACGGGAGCAAGTGGGGGAGGCAGAGGGACAAGGAGACTCTACACTAGCGAGGATCCCAATGTAGGGCTTGATCTTAGGACCACGAGATCATGACTTGAGCTGAAATCAAGAGTTGGACACTTGACTGAGCCACCCAAGCACCCCAGAACCAGGTTTCTTTCTTCTGTATCCTTCATGACTGGTGGAAATGTTCTGGGTGAGAAAAACATGATCCAAGAAGGGATATATGTCCTCCAGAAATAAGCAAACAGAAGTATGAAGGCAAGGGGGGAAGGCCATAATGCCAGGGTTATGAATCGCTTCTTCCTGTGGTGGATGAGGAATCTGGGAACATTGAGTATGTGGTAAGCAGACCTTAATATGTTCAAAGCACTTTACAAATGTCTTTCTTCTTCTGAGGTAGCATCTGTGTTTTTCTTTCTACGTATAAAATTAATATGTGCTTATTTTGGACATTTGAAAAGACACAATGAGTAACAAATAAAATACAAGTATAGGTGAATGTTCCTCAAGGATAACCACTGTTAATATTTGATATATTCTTTCCATTTTACTTTATATAAATATACCACATACTCTTCTTTCAGTAAAATGGATTTTACTATTTGTGTCTTGTCTTTAAAAAGCTAATGTTGTATCTTGAACATCATTTTATGTTATTCAATATTTTCAGACATGATTTTAATGGCTGTATGATATTCCATTGCTTAGACATATTTAATTTATTTAACCTTCCCCAATATGAAAATTTCAATTGTTCCTAATCTCTCCTTATTACAAATAATGCTGTGATAACAACATTCATATAGCATCTCTAATTATTTCCACAGGATAAATGTCTAGAAGTAGTAATATCAGGTCAAACACTTATGGACATTTTTAAGGCTTTTCATACATATTGCCAAAATGCCCTCCAGAAAGTCTGAACCACTTTATGTTTCCATCACCAGAATACAAGAGTACTTGTCTCTCTGCCCTTTTGCTAGCATTGAATAAGACATGTGCCCATTTGATAAGGAGACATAACGGTATTTCCTTTCTTGTTAACATTTCTTTGATTGTTAGTAAAGTTAATGATTTAAAAAAATTTTTGTGTCCATGTTTATTATTTTGATAATTTCCTATTTATTTCCTTTGTTCAGATTTCTACTGTGATATTAATGGTGTTCTTTTTAAAGACAAACCATAAATGACTCTTAATCTCACAAAACAAACTGGGGGTTGCTGGGGGGAGGTGGGATTGGGAGAGGGGGAGCGGGCTATGGACATTGGGGAGGGGAGGCGAACCATAAGAGACTATGGACTCTGAAAAACAACCTGAGGGTTTTGAAGGGTCAGGGGTGGGAGGTTGGGGGAACAGGTGGTGGGTAATGGGGAGGGCACGTTTTGCATGGAGCACTGGGTGTTGTGCAAAAAGAATGAATACTGTTACGCTGAAAAAATAAATAAAATGGAAAAAAAAATTATTTTTCTTTTTACTATTTTTTTAAATAGGCTCTGTGTCCAATATGTGGCTTGAACTCATGACCCTGAGTTCAAGAGTTGCATGGTCTACTGACTGAGTCAGCCAGGCTTTTTTGTTGATTCATAAGGGTCCTAATATATTAACAATACTAAGTGTCTGTACTATATGTCACATATATTTTAATTCAGTTTATTTGACATTTAATGTTGTCTGTGACATTTTAATGAACAGAAGTGTAACATTTTATGAAATTAATATTCTTGTTCATCAAAAAATTATGTGAGATGGAAAGAGGCAAATGAAATTTCTCTTCTGCTCTTATTTTAGTATTCACCTGAGCTTTAAACCCAAAACTTATGTGAACCACTCTCTTCATTGCTCACTTCTTTGGTCTCCATGGAATTTCAGATAAATTTTTCTTGTGTATTGTGGCAAAGTAAGTGAATGGGGGAAAATACATGTGGAGTATGAGGATGGTTTCTGAGATACAAGTGCAGAACAGAAAAATAGAGACAGAGGAGAGAGAGAAGAGAAGCCCAATTCAGTTATTTTGGATTAAGTTTTGCCATATCTAAGAAACCTGATATTCAAAAATCTGAACTCAAACCCAATACTTTAGGGTATGTTTATTCATATAACAAATGTACTTTTTTAAAGATTTACTTATTTATTTGGAGAGAGAAGATGAGAGAGAATGAATGGGAGACGGAACAGAGGGAGACAGAGAATCCTCATGCAGGCTCCCACTGAGCACAGAGCACATGAGGCTCCATCTCACAACCCTAAGATCATGACCTGAGCCAAAATCAAGAGTCAGATGTTTAGCTGATTTTGCCACCCAGGCATCCCATAAATGTACTTTTCTTTAAAAAGAATTCATGGAAATATTCCAATAGAACACTTGAATCCATATTTTGTCATTTTGCTGTTTGTTTTTGTTTTAACTTGATTTAAACATGTTTGATTTCCACCAAAATTGATATAGCAATTGTCTGCAATGAGGTGCTAATGCAGAAACTCTTCTGTGTGTGAGGAGTTCAAGATGGAAAGATCAAGAACCTCTCTGTGCTTGCATATGGATGTCAGTCTGTGGATTTTATGGAACAGGATATAAACAAATATTCACCCACACCCGGCCCAATTTACCCTTGGCAAATTAAGATTTCCCTGAGGTCTTCATTCCTCATAATTGTGTTTGTTTAAGTTTCCTTTTAATTAAGAGCTGACCCTCTGCAAATCTTCTCTTCCCTGCAGCTACATTATTAGGATGGGACCTTAGCTAATTTGGGAGTCGGTGAACAGAAGATGCTCCCCACTCGGTGTCCCAGTTCTGTGTCCTTTTCCTAGTACAAATCCTCCGTCCACATCAACCCCTTTACTCATACTAGACTGCCTGTGACAGAGCAAAGCTTAATTGTAACACCTTCCATGAAGGATTTATGTTTTAAAGTAGGATCAAAGCCTGAAAGTAAAGGGGGCAAACTCTAACAGAGAAATTGTAGACAATAGTAAGCAGGAGGTATTGTTTGGCAGCCTGTGGTATTTCTGATACTCAAATATCCCACTCGAAGTGGCAACTACTGACTGACTACTTGTCAAGTTCAACGTGGGCTCTGAAACTGGTGGTGCATGTAATCCTACATTTCCATTTTCCTTTTTTGTCCTGTTCTTCATTAAGAACTTTCTCTCCCTGTTGGTGAATTACATTCTCCTTTATTCTCCTCATCATAAGCTGAGAAGGCATGCCCAAATAGATAAACCAGTGTTGTTGAGTGAAAGTAAACTTGGTTTGCATTGTCAGCTGAGAGGAAATTTAGAAGACCATCTGGAGTAGATTTGCTTAACGTCCAGAAAAAGCAAAACAGGCAAGCCTTCTGATCCTCAACCATACAAGGTCTGATAGAAAAAAATAATAATTATGAAACAAAAGAAAAAATTAAAAATGGGATTTTATCAAAGTAAAAACCTTTCGTACAGTGAGAGAAACCATCATCAAAATGAAAAGACAACCAACTTAATGGAAGAAGTTTGCAAATCACATATCCAACAAGGGATTAACATCTAAAATATATAAAGAACTCATAAAACTCACCACCAATGAAAATAAACAATCTGGTTAAAAAATGAGCAGAAAAGTGAAAAGAAGGGCCATCTGTACCCCAATGTTCATAGCAGCAATGGCCACAGTCACCAAACTGTGGAAAGAACTAAGATGCCCTTCAACAGACAAATGGTTAAAGAAGATATGGTTAAAGAAGACAATTGAGTATTATGCCTCCATCAGAAAGGATGAATACCCAACTTTTCTATCAACGTGGATGGGACTGGAGGAGATTATGCTGAGTGAAATAAGTCAAGCAGAGAGAGTCAATTATCATATGGTTTCACTTACTTGTAGAGCATAAGGAATAACATGGAAGACATTGGGAGATGGAGAGGAGAAGTGAGGGGGGGAAATTGTAGGGGGAGATGAACCATAAGAGACTGTGGACTCCGAGAAACAGACTGAGGTTTTTGAAGAGGAGGGGTGTGAGGGGTTGGGTGAGCCTGGTAGTGGGTATTATGAAGGGCACATATTGCATGGAGCATAAAGAGTGAATTTTGGAACACTGAAAAAAAATAAAATTTTAAAAAATGAGCAGAAAATCTGAATAGATATTTTTTTCAAAGATACGGATGGACAACAGGCACATGAAAAGATGTTCAGCATCAAATTGTTAGGAAAATGCACATTGAAACAACAATAAGATATCACCTCACACTGGTTAGGTTAGAATGGTTATTATCAAAACGACAAGTGGCACCTGGGTGGCTCAGTTGGTTAAGTGTGCAAGTCTTGACTTTGGCTCAGGTTGTAATCTCAGGGTTGTGAGACTGGGCCCTGAATCAGGCTCTGTCCTGGGTGTGGAGTCTGCTTGAGATTCTCTCCCTCTGTCCCTCCCTGTACTCCAGCTCTTGCTCTCTCTAAAATAAATAAATAAAATCTTAAAAAAAGACAAGAAGCAGAAAGTGTTGGAAAGGATGTGGAGGATAAAGAACACTTGTGCTCTGTTGGTGGGAATGTAAATTGGTGCAGCCACTGTGAAAAACAGAATGGAGATTCCTCAAAAAATTAAAGATAGATAAAATCGGGAAAAAAAATTAAAGATAGAAATTCCATGTGATCTGGTAATTCCACTTCTGGGTATTTATCTGAAAAATGAAAAAGTCTGGTTTAAAAAGATACATGCACCCTTACGTTCACCACAATATTATTAACAACAGCCAAGACACGGAAACAACCTAAATGTCCATCAATGGATGAATGGATTAAAAAAGTTATGGTACAAGGGTGCCTGAGTGGCTCAGTCTGTTAAGCATCTCTCTGCCTTTGGCTCAGATGATGAGCTCAGGGTCCTGAGATCGAGCACTGTCTCAGGCTCCCTGCTCAGCTGGGCATCTGGTTCTCCCTCTCCCTCTGCCCCTCCCCTCTGCTCATGCTCTCACTTTATCTCTCTCTCTCTCAGAAAAATAAATAAAATCTTTAAAGATATGGTATATATGTACATGTGTATGTGTGTGTATATATATATGCCCATATATAATATTCCATCATTATATATGGGCATATATATGATAGAATATTACTCAGCCATAAAAAAGAATTGAATTCTTATCACAGAAACAACATGGATGCACCTCAAAGGTATTATGCTAAGTGAAAGAGGTTAGACAGAGAAAGACACTCATATATCAAATTTTTAGAAAAAACAAAACAAATGAACAAACAAAACAAAAATAAACTCATAGACACAGAGAACAGATTGGTCATTACCAGAGGGGAAAGAGGGGTGGAGGGTGGGCAAAAAGAGCAAAAGGGGTCAACAGTATGGTGACAGATGGTAACTAGACTTTAGTTGTGTTCACTTATAGTGCACACAGACATTGACTTATAATGTTGTATACCTGAAACTTATATAATATTATATACAAATTTTACCCCAATTAAAAAAAAAAGATGTAAAAAAAATAGAAGCAACTGGAAGAAACTGTAATTTGGATGAAAGGGGATACTACAATGCTTGAGGACAATTCTTTCATGTTTCTATTTGGTATCTAGGTAATTGTCCTGGGATGGACTGCCTGCAATGCAAACTCATAAAGGGTCTAAGTCATCTCAAAGCTGCTCTGGGGACTACTGTGCACTTAAATGATGTCATGTGATGATTGATAATGCCCATTGATAGGGTTCTTATTTAACATTTCCTCACTTGGCTTTTAATCCCCTTGAAATCAGTAGTTTTCAGGACTCATGTGACTATTTCTCCTAGTAAAGCAAGTGGTGAGTGACCTGGGTGTTAGCAGGCACTTCATGGGCAGGTGGTGGAGAGTTGACCACAGATGTCAACCAAATAGTGCACTGCCCAGCTCTGGTTGTGTGGGGTGGTGGGAAATCTCTTCATGTGATTAAAAGGGGGGTGGGCTATTTATGGGTGGGGAAGAAGTGCTACCAATCAGCCACAGAACATCTTCTCCCCAAGCCCAAATAGTACCTAGTGGCCACAATGAAGATAACCCCTTACCCTGCCACCTCTCCTCCAGCAGGGGAAGAATTTTGAATGGGTTCCCAGAAGTGGGTATATTTTGCATTAAGCATCCACATCTTGGTCTTCCCTTTGAACACAGTAGTTTATGGTTTACATTGTGGCCTGTGCCTATGGAAAAGTAAGGTGAATTGATTGAGGTGGGACTTAAGCTCAGAAAATATGTGCTTGCATTCTATCAAAAAGATTTCTTACCAGGAGAGTGACTTCTCTGGAAACATTTTTTGACATTCTTAATTTTGAGAAAGCAAGGCTAAGCCAAACCTCTTAACATTCCTGAGTTTTGGGGGTGAGGCATGGATGCTCACTACCAGCAATGAAGAGAGGAGGTGGAAAGTGAAGGCAGATTCATGTCAAAGATGAAAGAGGTCTAGATGTGACTGGAAAGGACTGTGGCTTATTCTGCCTGGAAGCGCAAATATTTCTTGATCTTGATACTATTGGAAAGCTGTCAAAGGTAATATTAAGGGCAAAATTTGCCTAGAGGATACAGAGGGGCTAAAGATACAGTCCTAAAGACAGCAGAGAGCACACTTCTCCTTCAAGGAAAGAAAGTTCCCTTTGACTTAATTCTGTGGTCTATAATCTGCTTGGGAAACATCCAAAGTGGGATGTTTAGAACTTACAAGGTAAATAAGAATTTGCATGTGTCCTTTCAGACTAAAAAAAGAAACACACTCATAAAAACATCACCAAGATCAACTCATTTTGATTAGTTGTTTTCTTTCAATTGAATTTTTCCAATGAGGATATGACAGTGGATTTAAGAGTATGGGTAGTGTCGGAAGCTAATGTTTCATCTTGTGCGGGACTTAGGTCCCCAGAAGAGTGGCTGGATCTTGGCTGAACTTTAGAGAAGTTAGGTTGTCCGACATGGTCAGGGTTCTCCCAAGTCTCTTAGCATTCTCAGATATGAGATCCAGAATTTTGTGATGTTCTCAATCTCTTCATTGTATAAATGAGAAATGGGAATCCAGAGGAAGAAAATGATTTATCCAGTGGTGGATCCCAACTTGACCATGATCCTTTTCTTGTTTTAACTTTCAATAGTAATGTGAAATGATGTTTCTGTTGTATTTTCTGGATAAAGATTTATTTTGGTATTAGGTAAAAGTTAAAATCCAACAGGAAAATTATTGTGGGTATTCCCTATAACTTTGCCTACAAGCCTTCAGTGACTCCCTTAAGGGCTGTGTTCCTTTTTGCTTCAACATCTTTGCATGGAGGAGCCATGGATTCCACGGGTAAGTTTGCGTATTACAGCATCTCTTCCTCCTCAAATCTAACTGGGACTCTCCTTTGGTACTGGGGCCTATTCTAACCTACACAGGCTTTGAAACTTGTGGCTTGATTCATCCTGCCTAATCACACAGTCTTCATGCAGGACACAGCTTTCTCCAGCTTTAATTTCTAGTGACTTACTCTGGCTGCCCTCCACACCTAGAAAAGCTTCATTTCCATCCCATCAGCTATTCACTCATTAAAAACTCAACTCAACACATATTTTGTCAAACAGATCACCTGATTGAGATGCTGGGGAAATGAAGGTACCAAGCTCTCACAACCATCCTCTATTTGCTTGAGAATCTTAGAGCACAGATGGTGACCACTATCTCTCAGGGGTTATGGTTGAATGCCACCTTTAAGTCATTGCTGGAATAACAGATTTTTTTTTGAATTATCAGGTATTAACTTTTCACTCTCATTCCCCAGATTTTAAATACTTTGTTTATTTTACAGAGAGCAAGAGAGAGTGAGAGAGAGCAAATGGGGGGGAGAAGGGGGGAAGACAAGGGAGGGGGAAAAACTCTCAAGCTGACTCTGAGCTGAGCTCAGAGCCTGATGCAGGGCTCAATTCCACCGCACTGAGATCATGACCTGAAGCAAAACCAAGAGTCAGATGCTCAACTGACAGTGAGCCAGGTGCCCTGCCTTCTTTAGATTTTAAATTGAATTGCTTTTACTTTCCCTGCCAAGTTTGGCACAAGTGTATAAATCCACATTTGTTGAATGCCTACTTTGGGCTCAGCCCTATACTAAACCCCTGTACACATTATTACATTTAATCCTCCCAATAATCCTAGGCATAAGTAGTTATCCCCAATGAACAGATGAGGAGATTGAACCTCAGAAATGTATGTTTTTATAAATAAATGCACATAACTAGTAAATTTTGGAGCTGAGATCCACACCCAGGCCTGGCTTCCAAGCTCACGCTCTCCTTTCTCCTCATCAGTGACTGAAATTACGCCAACATGTGCAGTTGTTCATGGGATATGGAGTCATACATTTTTCTATGTATTTCTTCACAAGAGAGGGCTTTAGAACACATTGTTGTGTAACTACCTGACGATACCCCAGGATTTTTCAGGCCCACTATGATGCATGCTGAGCAATCAACTGTAAGTGAATGCTTAACAGGAACACAGTCAGGGTTCTCTGGATAATGGCATATTGCTCATCAGTTAATCACCACCTTTGGAGTTGAACTAGAGTTACTAGACTGGGTGGGTTTTATTATTGCTTATGCCCTTATTTATTTCTCACACTGTCTCAGATGCCCCCTGCCTCCAAAACAGCTGTTTTTTTCTGACTTCCCTATTTCTGTCAGATTTCCTAGTTATCAAATTTGAGCATTATCTTTGACTCTTCCATTGCCCTAAGAAAACATGAAGTGAAATTAATTTATCCTTTCTGTGTCTTCACCTTTCTTTATATTCACATGACTACTAGCTATTTTAAAGTTATTACTGGTATTTGGTTGGGCTGCTGCAAACAGTCCTTCCCTTTTTGTCCAACCTGCTCACTAAGACTGGCTTTCACCTTCTCATTCTTTTGATTACATAATAGCTGTGCTCATTTGCAAAAACCTTCAAAAGTTTGTCTTTACCTCTAGGATAAAGTTCATAGGAGGTATTATAAATGTTTCCACTTGCTTGCAGTCTAGGATTTACCTTTCAAGAAAGTCTTGAGAGGCTCATTAACTGGGTAAGTTTGTGGTTGTTCGTTTCCAATTGTGGGACTCAGTTTCTTCAATGTTCTATTTTGAGGGGTCCCTTAAGGACTGTATACATAGGTACTATCAGAGTTTGGAGAGGGTAGATCAAGAAGATTCTATTCTACTAAGAGACAAGCGGAGCCTAGGACTTAGAGGAAAGGAAAGATAATCTGAAAGAGGGACAGTGAGGAAAGATCTTTATAAAAAATTTTTGTTCTATTACCCTCTTTATAAAAATTTCTGTTCTCTTACCCTCATTGTTCCTAATTTGTGATTCACTTGGAAATGGCCACTTCTGCTCAAGGAGCTATGAGTGTGAGGTTAAGCAGTGCAAGCAGAGCCAGTTCCACCATTAGGTCTCGCCTGTTTTGCTACCCATGGTTCAGATTACTAAGGTTGGCTGGCTAATAAGGAGGGAAAAGTAGAGACCCATGGATGAGAAGGAGGCTAACTAGCTGGAGCAACCATCAAAGTCATGGCCTGGGCTTCATTTAGCCAGGGATCTACCTAACTGAGTTAATGAGTTGTAAATGACCCACAACTGTATGGCTATGACTGAATTTAGGAGTGTTTCAGCAAACTAGAATCTGGGAGGTTTACAGAGGGAGAACCCTGAATCACTTACAGTTAAGGCGCTGCCTGCTGGAAACTGGCACTGGTGAGGAATTTATTTGAATAAAATGAATCTAATTAGGAACCATGTAGCTAGTCATCATAATGATTGGGTTAGTGGAGGGACTAGTCAACCATGCCCAAAAAGCTTCTGTGCTCATTGAAGCAAAGTGCTTAGTGACAGAACTTAACAAAATGGCTAAGTGAGTTCCTTTTGGCTGGAAATTTGATCCCACTGGCCAGTATGCTAGGTCTATGTATCATTTTGAAGGAGAAGTGGAGTTGTAGGGTCCTATGCAGATGAACATGTTATTTAAGTCCTCCAGGAGAGTTAAGAAGCCAGCATAGGAGGGCAGGGACAATGGACATGAGGAAAACAGTTAATGATGAATATTTTGTCTTGGAGACCCTATCGGAACCATTATTGGGTTGGTCCAGTAAGACTTGTTCCCCTTTGGGGAGGGTTAGTATGGGACCATTCTGGATTCTCAAGTAGGCCTACTTTTAAAACCATCTTAAATTTGCCAGTGTGCTTTAACACATTGTTTGACAACCCCCTTAGGCCATAAAACATGTTTATATTTTGGCTAAAAACCACATAATCACAATGCTCTGGAATCTTCTTAGGGGAATCTTCCCATCTGCAGTCTTTAGCTCTGCAAATATCAATGTAATAGAGCATCCCCTAAACCAAATACAATGTTCTTTAAGATTTATTTTGAGTAAAGAACACAATCAGCTGCAAAGCTAAAGAGGAAAGGATTTAGGAATTAGTTTAGAAGAAAAACAAGGCAGTGCATTTCTCTAGCAAATTTATGTTTTAACAACCCCAGGAGTTATACATCTTGCATCTCAGAGGAGAAATGGGCTTGCTCTGTTCAGCCCAGTATTGATACACTAATGACATCTGGGGCCTCCTCAAGGGGTACATTGCTCTCCACTGAGGAGCTAAATAGTGTAAAAGGCATATTTCGTATAAACTCAAAGCTGTGGCAACTGCCCAACTTAGCTGGCCTCACTTGGATAGAAGATTGTTTTTTTCAGCATGAAATAAATGGATTGTGCCTTGGATGATGTAGCTGCTTCCGTTGTCTTAACCATTGATGCAGATCATAGCATGAGTGATGTGGCAGCAGCAGCCATCCAGAGCCACTGTGAAAGGAGATGCGATAAATGGCGTGGCTGGACCCAAAATGAGTTTGGCCTGCATGATTGGCTTCAGGAAGCAGGGCAGGTGCCCAGGAAGGCTTATTCAAGTAACCCAGGTCTAAAGATAGATAGTCTATGCCAACGTCCACATTTGCCACACCTTCTGCACAGCTCTGGTTACACTAAAGGATTATTTTAGCCTCAGTATAAAAGGCTGCTATTGTTAGCTCCCAAGAAGAGAGGTCACTATCTCTTACTCCAAGCAGTACAGTTGGGTTTAACTCATTCAGAAGATGGCACATGTTCTTGCTACTTAAAATATGACCCCCAGATCAGCATATTTGTCACTTAAAGTATGCTTCATGGACCAGCAACTGTGGCATCACCAAAGCTGCTTGTTAGAAATGCAGACTGTCAGGTCCCACCCCAGGCTTAAGAATCTGTCTTTTAACAAGTTCTGCAGGTGATCTGTAAGCATATCAGAATTTAAAAAGTACTGGTCTGGCCATTATTATGTATCTACTGAAAATCATACTTCACCTTGTTAACACAGATGGGTGTTCAGAAAGGGGGAAAGCCTAGGCTTTGTTAGAGGTTATGAATGGGAAGCGAATACTATATGGCTAGGAGGGGACAAGGACATGAATTGGCAAAGGTCAGAGAGTGACTTATGTACTCAAGTTAGGCCCAGGACAAGTCTCTTGACAACATGCTGAGAAA
Source organism: Meles meles (assembly GCF_922984935.1). NCBI lineage: Eukaryota > Metazoa > Chordata > Mammalia > Carnivora > Mustelidae > Meles > Meles meles. Next base: position 104,874,691 of record NC_060087.1, on the reverse strand, counting down.
TTTACGTTGATGGCTCTATGACATACTGAGGAGCAAGTCAGGGTCTTTATCGACTGGGAATATTTCAAGGCTCCAACCAAGAGAGTCCCAGGGAATATCTTAGATCCTAGCATTAACGGGTTGAGAAGAATTCTTCACTGCTCAGGCCAAATGGGCAGCCTAATCTCATCTATTACTCTGTTGTCTTGCCTTTCCCATTAGCCATGGAGGCTCACCAGGAGCCATAGCCAAAGAGTTCTTGACAGAAAAATTATAGGGCATGGTGGCTTCCCCTACACACATGAAAGGCTGCATGTAGGGAAGACCCTGAAATGAGTCCCGTAGTAAAGAGGAACAAAAGATCCAGAGGACTATACCTAGAGCTACTTGCTTAGGCAGTGTGGAAGCTGTAGATACTTCATGAGAAACTCTGGAACCTACTCAGAGGGGAGGTATGGGGAATTAAATGCAGTATTGTTGCCCTTCAGTTGTGTCTCTTTCCTCTGTGAGATACTGCTATTGGATTCCAGTTTTTGAAAGGCTCCTGAAGTTCTGCCTCCAGTGGTTGTTGCCAAAGAACACATTCCATAAATCCCACATCAAATCTTACCAACTTGAAGCCATCCAGTTTTTGCTTTCCTTGAACTAACCACAGCACTCACATGACAAGACAAAGAGAAATGCTACCTCCTGTGAGTATCCCTCCAATACCAACTCTGAAGCTGGTCAGCAAGTTGTATGAAGCTGAGCAAAATTTGCTAGCTGATGGGATATGGACATGGATGAAAATTCTGAAAGTGGCCCTGAAGGCATTCCAAGGTTGTTGCCAGGGTGAAGACACTGTGAGGACTTTGTCCTGACTTTGCCTTGATCGTGGCTGCATGGAGATGAAAGGTTTGTAAATGGTTTCCTGTCCCTAGAGCCGGACAGTCCCCTGTGCCATTTTAATTTAAGTTTTTTGGATCAGAATAGAATGAACGAGCAGGGGAGGTTAATTATCCTAATTAGAAAAGAAGTGAAGTTATGGCCCTTCTAGGTCAGGCACTTGGACAAACCTCCCTTGGCTCCAAGATTTGGGCATTAGTTCCTCACTTGAATGCCAAAGGATACACAAAGCATCCTCCCTAGTCTTCTGCCAAAGTCCCTGGAGCAAGACAGAGGAGAATTCTTTTCAGGAAATGGTGTGTGATCAGCTGTGTCCCAGGGCCAGAGAGAGGGTTATCTGGAGGTGGCAGATATGTGGGCACAGCTGGGTGGGTAAAAGTGTGTGGGTCCACCCCTAGGCCTCCCTCCTCTGTCCATAATGCCAAGCAAGCTCAACGTGGCTTGCTTGAAATGTGATAATTTCAAAAAGATGTGCATCTTTCCCTGGGCCTCCCTGAGCCTATCTTCAGCTGGCCAAGGATGTTGGTATTTCTTTGGAAAGTAAACTCCTCTGGGACTCTGCTGGTACTTCTTGAATCAATATTTTGTTGTTGGACTCATTGATTCTCAAATACAACATCTTCCCCTTCTTCCTCTCCCAAGCACTATCTATTCTTTGTCCAGATCAACCTTGCCTTCAATACAGAATATGCTTTAGATGATGTATGTGACATTTCTTAGCACAGTTTCTGACACATAGTAGGTGCTTATTAAATGTTAATTTATTCCCTTCCTTCCTACTAGAGAAGAGTGTGTCTGGTACACAGTCATAATCATCACTTTTTCTGCCCTCTGAGCCTTGTATTTGATGTGTAATGTGATAGCAATTTGTGATCCGGTAACATAAAGGGAAACGTAAAGCCTTAGATAAAGCTAGAGTAGTAACTGTATAATATTAAAGATCAAACTGGCCAATTATTCAGACAGACCCAAGAGATATGTCTAGTACTTGCCTTTGAATTATCCACATACCCAAGGGATGAATAAAAAAGATCTTAAGCATCATCTTTCAAAACAGGCCTCAGATTGTTGAATGATCAATTTGTGGGTCTATTACAATTTGCCTTATCCACACAGAATACTCCAAGAGCATTAACATCAATGACTCCTAACAGAATGATAAAGCAAGTGGAGGTCTCAAGAGACCATTTAATCTATCCAATCCTGGTTCCCCCGGCCTTCCATCTCCAGCCATTCTGTCTATCTGCTCTTTAAAATGTACTCTTCTGGATTATTTGCAATAGGGACAGGGAATCCAAGGTGTGAATGGCACCAAAGAGTGGATACACTTCAATTCACTTATAGTTAATTTTGGCATCTTTTTTATCCTTTGTAATTGAATATGTATCCACATGATATAGAAATGGATTTAAATACAAAGGCCTGATGCAAGAGGAAATGTGAAACCGTCCCAATTTCTTAAACTCATCTCTCATGCAGTTTGGACTTGTGACTCTCTCCATGCTCGCCTCTCAGACTTACAAAAAATATTCACCTCTGTAGAATTGCACTCCCCCAAATCTTCTCTAGTGCCTAGAGGCAGCATGGTGTTTGTCAGTTTTAAAAGATGAATGGAAAGGTAACAGAGGACTTTTGACAAATTGGGGGAAAAAGTAATTAGAAAATATGGATGTTAATGGTTCAACTCAAAAGTATTGGCATTGACGGTAAGTAACAGGAGATGTGTCTCCTGAAGTCTTGGGTTTTATTCTTGGTATAAAAACTTTTGGATATATGTAAAAAAAACTATATTTGTGATATATAACTGATACAGACAATAAAGTGATCATATAATCATTCTTTTGATTTCTTGGCCTTGCTTATGCTTTGCTTTGTTCTGTTAGCTCTCAAGTCTTGGTACCACACCCCTTAGGAAGTGGAACAAGTCACCCTCCCAGCAGTCAGAACTGGCAACAGAGTTTTACTTTGGTCTTAGGTGGGCATGGGTTCAAAATCAGATCAGCTGGTATACATTTGATTTGAATGTAGATTTTTCTTAGACTTCTAGAAGCCTAAGTCCCAAGTTTAATGATTGTGGCTCAGACAGGCTTATAGAGCAAATTCTTCTTATGGGAGGAAGGATCCAGGTGCTAGGTTTATTTGGCAGATAAGTGATGGCCTCAGAAATATTTATCATTATAGAAATTTCAAGGTATATTTTTCTGTCACTGAAGCTTTATACTATCACCATTTAGGGAAAGAAGGACCAGAAATGCATTTTGTACCTGCTGAGAGTTGGCAGAAAAAAATATTAAGAAGATAAGGTATTTTTGTTAAGACTGCCACCAATTTCCAAGACTGCCTGCGGCATTATTGACAGTAAGTAAAATCATCTTTTTATTTATTTTATCTGATTTATTCCAAGACTCTCTTGCCTTTCAATTAATAATGCAAACTTAATTTCAAACTAGCTCCAGGCCAGTATAACCCTCTTGGAAGCAGTTGCCAAACTTCCTTTTATTTAATTATTTATTTAATAATTCCATGCTTGTCAGATAGACTTTTGTTCTTACATGGGAGGTGGCCTCATCAGCTCTCTTGAGGATAGCCATCAAAAGGACTCTGATAGCCTTCCACAGATGGGCTCAGCAAAACCTCTGCCCTTAGTCAACTTGGGCTAATAGTCCTAAGATTGTCTCCCTGGGCTTTTGGTACTTTAAAGGCACTGAATGATAGAGGTAGGCACTGCTAGAATTATGCCTAATGCCAAAAATACAGAGGCCATGCAAGAGATTGCAGAGATGAAATAATCATAGAACACCAGAATGGAAAAGAACCTTAGATGTCATCTAATCTACTGTTTTTATTTTACAGATGCACATACTGAGGGCCAGAGGGGCATGTGGTATGCTCAGAGAATTAGAGATGGAGGAGGAAGGGGAACGTGCCTTCCAGTAATGTGTATGGAATTTTCTGGGTGCTTGAGTGTTTGACAGAAAGTCCTTGTGTTGTTATTGAGATGCTATAGAAAATATCTCTAACACATGTAAGTCCACATTTCTTCCTTAACAAATATAACCAAATGAATATTGTGGAATCTTTCTTAGTGATACGGGTTCTTGCAATATCTTGGGATTATCTGTCTGAACATAGGTATTCCTTGCCCAGGACTACAGAAGTCAGAAGTAAAAGCAGTTGGCCAAATGTGTACTGACCCTGGTGCAGCCCAAGGAAACTGTCACTTTTAAAAATCCCTGATATCACCTATTCTCTCTCTTTCTCTTTTTAAATCACTTGTTTCTTCCCTAAAAAATCTGTGCAGAAATTCTGAGTATTTGAAGATTCTGACCCATCAGACTCTGAATGATTGAGATTTTACTATAAAAAGATAGCTGAATGTTATTTTGGAACCTGAAATTAGGGCAGACATATCATATGCCTTCATTGGATTCTCCTTGTGCTTAGCACTAAAACTAGAGCCTTTGTGTTGTGGGAAATTCTCCCCATAGGGGATTGTCATAAGCAAGCTACGATGTTCCTGGGGCATGGAAGTCAGACATTGGGGTAAAGAAGGTGAGACTGTGGGATCAAACAGCATAGCATTATTGCAAAGCATTAGACCAGTACTGATGATGCCTGAAATCAGTAATGAGTCAAAGCATGGAACATAGAGAGACCTTCATGGAAAGGGAGGGACCTTTTAACCACAGTGCTTTCCCAGATACATGTTTCCTTAAAATGTTTAAATAGTGAGGCATGTGACTCTCAAAGTGGATGACAGACCGTTGCCTGCAGATATCCCACTGGGTGAATCATACATTTCATTCACTTTCACATTCTTTCCTGAACCCAGCCCATTGTCACCCAAACCAAGATAACAATTATTCCTTGTAAGTGTCCTTTCATTTCTCTGGCTAGGGAGAACTATCTCCCTCTGACTAGGGAGAACTAAGCCTTCCTACCTGTAAACAAATGAGTGATTTTATGCTTGTTTGGTTGATCAAACTAATATTCTGCCCACTATTGAGTAATTCTGCTTCCCAACGTGGTTGATCAGGAGCTTGGACACACCTTTGCTAGATCCTGCAGGCTACTTTTCTCTCCAAGTGCCACAGGGCATATCTGAGTAAAATCTAAATACACTAAAATTAATTTGACTTTAAAGAAGTCCTTGAAAATAATAAGAGACCCTTCAGGGGTGAGAAATGGTGAAGGACTTGGCAGTGGAAATTTTATTCTCCAAAACTCGGATTTGAAATACTCCCTGGGCACCATGGCCATAGGAAAGAAATCCTGTTGTAGGTGTGTAATGGTAGACACTTGTCCTTTCAGGCTCAGACAGAGGATAAAATCGCCAAGGGGAAATCCATGACCTTTGAAATAGTTGCTTCCCCAAACTTTCTCTGACCTTATCAAGAGATTAAGCCCCTCAATGGAAACTTCCGGCTTAGAGGGAAAGACTTCAGTATTAGGAGAACACATGGGTCCAGGTTACCCTTGTCTTCTCTTAGAACACAAAGGTGACTTAGTGTGGATAGAGTGATAGACCCATATAATGATCCACAGAATGTCAGGAAGAGACCTACAGCAGTAAACTGAGTGAGTGGCTTCTACTATAGAAAACAACCAGCAACCCAGGGGGGTGGGAATATTATTATCTCTAAGAGGAAATTAAAGTCCAGAGAGGGGCATGTTTTGGCCAAGATCACCCAGCTTTTGCTGGGAGCAAGGAAGCAATCTTAGGTTTGTTTGGTTCCAGAGCCTACCTCTTTCTACTCACTAGAGACCTGGGAGGAGAAAACTGGTATGAATGAAAGAGGCTTTCAAAACTATAGAGTATATTGGGGTTGCAAAGGACATTTAAAGACCATCCAATCAGTCTTACTTTATAGACATGGAAAACAAGGTCCAGAAAAGGATACTGATTGACTCAAGATGACATAGAAGAGAGCTTAGGCAAAAATTGAACACTGAATTCATCTTATCTGAAGGAGACCCTAAGTCTCAAAAGAATCAAAGTCTACTCTTTAATCCAGTGACATCTGACTCCATGACTAAAAATTTGATTCCAGAGTATCCTGAACATTTTCAGATCTGTCTCTTTAATGGTGTGGTTTGCCGAGAAGCTCCATTTATTCTATAATGGGCTCATCAGGAGCAGATACCTTATTCTAGGCCTTGGGAACAACTTGAACCTTACTCTTATAAATTATCTAGGATGTCTCTGTCACTGGCCATGAAGTTATCCAGGGAGAAGACTGGGAGTTACTGGATAAAGCGACATCCACTGATTAAAAAACAAAAGTTTTTATGAATTTTGTTTCAAACAGTGAAATCTACTTGAAATCTTTTTTGAGAACATTTACCACAAACATTTTCAGTTAACACTCTAGTTCTTTATTTTCTTTTAAAGATTAATTTATTTATTTGAGAGCAAGAGAGAGCATGAGCAGCAGGGAAAGGCAGAGGGAGAGGGAGAAGCAGCCTACCCCGTGAGCAGGGAGCCTGACACAGGGCTTAATCTCAAGATCCTGAAATCATCACCTAAGCTGAAGGTAGTTTTTTAACAGACTGAGTTACCCAGGCGCCCCTAACTGTCTAATTCTTGTGTAGGTCCAGCATCCACAGTAAGATCAGGCTTGCAGTAATTTGATAAATTTAGATTTAGAATTGTTTTCTCCTTCTCCCTCCTCAGGCACATTTTATGTTATGTAATGGATTTAAGAGTGTGGGCTCTAGGGGTGTCTGGGTGGCTCTATTGGTTGAGCGTCCAACTCTTGATTTTGGCTCAGGTCAGGATCTCACGATTGTGGGATTGAGCACCATTTCGGGATCTGCACTTAGCATGGAGTCTACTTGAGACTCTCTTTCTCCCTCTCCCTCTCCCTCTCAAATAAATAAAATCTTTTTTAAAAAAATATGGGCTCTGTAGTTACACAAAGCAGTGTTCAAGTTCTAACTCTACCACCTATAAGCTGTGTGACTCTGGAAAAGCTATTCACCCTCTCTGTGCATCAGTTTCTCCTTCAAAAAATGAAAATAGTAATATCTGATATTTATTAAATGGTCCCTATGTGCTAGACATTGTTCTCAGTGTTCATACATTTCAACTCCTTTAATTTGCGTGGGTAGCTATCCTCTGTAGTAGGTGCTACTATTTCCATTTTATAGAGGAGGAAACTAAGGCACAGAGAGTTTTGATATCTTGCCCATGATAACACAGCTAGTAAATAGTAAAGGTGGGATTAAACCCAGACTGTCTGATTTCAGAGCTGGCACACTTAGCTACTGCAGTATATCTAACTCACTGAGTTAATGCAAGGATTAAGTGACATAATATATTATAAAGTGAAACCTAGGGCCTTGACAAATAGAAGCACTTAATGAATATTAGCTGTTGTTACCAATTACTTCCCAAAATGTTGATTGGTAACCTGTGCATAACCCCCATTTCTAAAAAGCCTTCCTTGAGTAACTCAATTCACCTGATCCTACTTATGATTGCATTATTACAATATAAAGCACATAATTTAGGATTAAATTACATGTTGTCTTGGGTAAAAACAAAACAAAACATGTATTTTCTTTTTTTGTATTTTCCACAGTGCTTAATAGACCCATGGGGACTCAAAATGTGTTTGCAGACTGGAATCTACAGTGTGACTATTAGTGCCTGGTGACAGAAATGACAACTGTTCCCACAGCACAGTTCTTCTCAAGTTATTCATTATTTATTTATTTATCTGTTTGGTTTTTTGTTTATTGATTCTCAATCTTTTATGTTCACATGAATCACATGGAGATATTGGGAATGTGGATCCTGATTCCAGAGGTCTGCAGTGGGGCCTGAGGGTCTGCTTCCAGGTGATGCTGATGCTTCTGGTCTATGAACCACACTTTCTCATGGAATAAATGGTACTATGGAAGTTTGAGACTGATCATGATCAGCCATTCATTCAACAAGCCCTCATAAAAACCCTACTACATGCAGAGCTTTGTGCTAACAGTCACTGTGAGCAATGTGAAGAAGAATTTAAGGTAGAGTAGGCTATGTGGATTTTCAACTTCGGTAAAGGCTTCTGCTTTCTGCTTCAGTGAGCTAAGTGGATTTTGCATGTCCAAAATTGAAATCTGGAAGGAGAGGAGTGTAATTATTTATTTGTGTGCAAGAATTCGTAATGCCGATTAAGACCATTTAGATTTGCTGATTGTACTTAACACTGTATTTTCCACCATTTATCATTGGAGTAATTATTTGTGTCAAAATAATTTCTGAGGGAACATAATGTAATTTATCTCAAGCCGCAGTTAGATGATCTTGATATTTCAGCCTCTTGAATAGTAGCAGGAGATGTAGGTTTTAAATGGCGTGTGGAAGTAAGATGGGAGATGGGGAGGGTGCTGGTAACAGGAGTGGGGAGATGAACCAGTTTGATTCATGAGCATGGGGTAAGCAAATAACATCCTGGACATTTATTTACATACTCTTCTCAAAGTAAATGAACCAGGGGCGGCACAGGCTATGGGAAACACAGTTCAATAGTAAGAACGCTGGGCCAGAAGTCAGGAGACGTGCAATCTAGTCTGTCTCCTCTATTGATCTCAGTGTGGGACCTTGGATAAGTTGCCCCATCTCTCCAGCCTGCTGAAGTAGAGTCAAGCATGGCAGTCCTAGCAGCCAGATTGAAAGACATTATCTGAGAATGTTAGGTCAACAAGCAAAAGTAATATTAAAAAGTCAAGACAGGGGCGCCTGGGTGGCTCAGTGGGTTATGCCACTGCCTTCGGCTCAGGTCATGATCTCGGGGTCCTGGGATCGAGTCCCGCATCGGGCTCTCTGCTCAGCAGGGAGCCTGCTTCCCTCTCTCTCTCTCTGCCTGCCTCTCTATCTACTTGTGATCTCTCTCTGTCAAATAAATAAAATAAAATCTTTAAAAAAAAGGTCAAGACAGCACGAGCAACTATTTTGCACACATCAGATCAAAACTTGTTCTTCAAACTTCCCAGATATATAATGGAAAAACCAAAGATCATTCTCCCTTCATTCTAACTGGGAGTGGGAGAAACTCCATTCCATTTGTGGAATACCTTTTCCACCACAGAAAGAGTCTCTTCCTACATACCATTTAACTTAGTGACATATTACAACATTTTTAAGAATGGAGATAGAAAAGAGGGTTAGGAGGTTGGACCCCCTCCCACACTTCCACCAAATGTGTCCTTTATTGAAAAAAATTGTAACATGAGCCTTGCATGTGTCTGTGTGCCATTTGCCTCTTATATCTAAAACCCCAATCAGAATTATTAAATGTTTCTGATCATTCTGCTCCCAGTCGACTTGGGTTTTATTGCAACAATTATTCATTCCCTTTCTTATAGATCCTAATTCTAACTCAGTGAGTGTCTGGCTCCAGCTATGGGCCATGACACTTAAATCATAGTGTACTTTGGGTGGTGCCCCTCTTGCAGGGTGACCATAACTCAGAACACTTCCTGGGTATGCTATTTAAATATCCAACTCAGCATCCTGTGATATAAAGAACTCCTCCATGCCATTTGTTATGATAGGTGCTGTGAGGCACGACTCTGATTCCCGGGACTCAAATATACAATAAATCCAACTACACTCTGCTGGCAGTGCACATAATTATAAAATATGCAGAATGCTTGTTATTAACTAGTCTCATGGAGAAGATCTACTGTGCCATGCAGGATATATTTGGGAACAGAGCTACAAACAGTGATTGATTTTTTAAAATTCATGTCTCTCCTATCCTTTTAATCATTCAACCTCTAAGAACTAGCAAACATTTATAGACATTTAATGAATGGGAAGCAAGGCCCATTTGCAAAGGCTGATAAAAATTATTGTTTGCCTCTTAAGTGAGGATTAAGTTCCGGTTTTGTTTTTAATATGAAATTATTTAACATAGCATTTTTTATGGTGCCTATGCAGAAATAGAGACCAAGATATAAATCAGCGGGGAATTATCAAGGGAGTCACCTAATAGTTACAAAACAATGAAAACCATTCATAATATTTAACTGTTTGGATTCCAGTTGAATAGACAATCATTCTTTGGCCCATATTTATTCTCAGAAGACAGGCTTTCATGTACATTAAACATCAAACAACAAAAACACTAAAAACTTACACACAATTCCTTCCTCTGCAGTGAAGCCACAGCCGTTCCTTGTTTGGAGGGTCCTTGCAGAAGAAGGAATGTTCATAGGGACTGACTGAAACCCTAAGGATGGTGTCAGACCCCATTATAGGGAGAGGCTGCAGGCATGTAAGAACAGAAATTGGCTTCGCTTGGTTGATCCTGGCTTTCTTTTCAGTATGGTGCTTCCTAGAGTGTGATGCAACTGGGCTTCCATTCTAGGAAGTATTCCCAGCCATAGCCACACAGATAGATGTTTTCAACATGGCCTCTTCCTTTTCCTGTGTGGAAGGGAGTCTCTTGGGCACAACAGATCCTAGAACTCACTTCTGTTAGTGCCAAGTGACTCCTCACTGGAGAGTCAAGGCTACAAGGCCCCAGAGATAACAGTTTCCCAAGATTAAGGAGCCTCCAAATAGACGCTCACTGGTGTAGCAGCTGATTTCTTACAACTGTGGGAGGGTGGCTACATCTTTATCAGGCTACTCATTAAAGGGAACCCTTGGAATTCAGCTGCCTTCAGTTTCTGCTATTCCTTGCTGACTGGTGACATTGTCTTCTACGGGTCTCTTTGTCCACCACAGTTTATGAGCGCAGAGTCTGGAATCAGAATGTAGAACTTAATTTCTCAGCTTCCTATTAGCTGCGCAACTCTGGGTAAGTTATTTGCCAAGATTAAATAAAAATAATGTATATGAAGAACTTAACTCAGTGCCTTGTCCACAATAAGCAGTCAATAGATGTTGTTACTTCTTAAATTATTAGAAAGTGCTCTTTGGGTTACGAGGAGGCAGAAACCTGACTGAAACTGCCATTAAAGAAAGCATCATTGCCTTAAGTAATTGAAAAGTTTAGAGATCAGGTGATATCAGGACTCAGTTTCTTAATTGTTTGTTCCTGCTTTACAAATATCAAATTTTGACATAAACACTGTACCTCCGTTTCTTAGTCTGTAAAATGGGATAATAATAATAAATCTACTTCATAGGATCATTGTAAAAATTCAGTGAATTCATGCATATGCGGTGCCTCCCACAGGGCTTGGCACTAGTGTGTTAGCTATTATATTTTTGTTGCTGTTATTTGAATATGCAGCATCTTTTCTCCCTTTCTTTTCCCTCTATGTCTTGACATCCCATCTCCTTTCTGCTTCTGCCTTCAACTGCTTCTTTTATTCTCCTTCCTATGTCCCTTCCATACCTATTCTATTTACCCTGCTCCATGAGTTATTATCACCCTCCACCCACCCTGCCAGTTCCAATGCCTCTGATCTATGGAGATGTTATGGCAGGCAGGGTTTTCTGTCGGATATGGGCAAGCAAAATTACAGGGGATGCCCTAGATGGCACAGAGTAAATATGAACACTTCCATTTAATCCACTGATGTTCCGCCCTTCCATCAGCCATATCCTCTCCCTTAAATTGCTTCATGCAATCTTTGATGATGGAGATTTATCAGACACTGTCTCTAAGTATCTATAAGTCACTGCCACTCTCCCACTCCTCTCTCAGGAGCCCAGTGGCCCCTGCAATTCCTTGCCTACCCTGGATTTTCTCTGGGGATCCCTCACTTAGTTCTAGGCCCTAAACTACAAACCATCCCCTTCCTATCCCTTAGAAAAATGCCCGTTTTATGTACCGTACCTTTAGGGCCCTGACCTCATCCAGGACCCATTGGTTGACAATGGGTCAACCAAATAAAATAATACCATATAGCATGTCATCCTTCCCGGGAATGGAATGCACCTGTCACTAGAAGGCCTTTAAGAAACAACATTAATGGGACTTTCACTCTGACAGTCCAAGGGAAAACAATCTGTTTGTCAAATTCTCTGGGTGGTTTTGCCAGATTGCTGAAAGGTTAATTTTTAAGAGTCTATGCATTGTGTTCCTACTGGCCACTCCCAGACTTCCCCAAAGTCCTTTTCCATTCGTCCTCTCCTAAAAACAAAATGTTACTGAACTTGGATTTCAAACTCCAGGGAATATGTGGCCGGCCCCATCCACATCAAAGCAGCAAATATCCTTTCTTTCCTGGGAGCGATTCATTCATCTTTCCTTGGAGAGAGAGAATTCCCAGGAACAAACCCTCAATAGAAATCATCCTGGAGCTCTTAATCATTTTGCCTTTGCAATTTTGCAGGGCAGAGGTCTTCAAAGCTTCTTTTCGGGTTATAAGAAGTCCTTTGTGCTGACCGGTCAATGAGTAGGATGAAATTGGGGGATGTATGGGAATAAAGGTAGGGAGACCATTGTATTGCTGTCCATAGCTGGAACATATTCTGCAGCCTATCATCAAAAGCAATTTGCAGTACATTCAGGCACAAATCCAATTAAAAAGCAGAAAGGGATTTGCATGCATAAAATAACTCTGATGTACGGTTTTAAAAACGACCTGATAGCTAAAATTCAAATGCCTTTCTTTGTGAAGGTCCATATCTGGAGCAGGTTAGCTGATGGTTGAGTCTCTGCCCCAAAGTATCTGAAAGATTAGATGAAATTACATTCTCAAAGCTCAGGGCGGCTTGGTGGCAAGAAACAAAATAAAACCTGACACACACAGCTAGGCACTAGTTTCGGTAATTTACCCTAGTGAAGAAGCTCCATTCTTTGAATTCTGGATAGCCTGAGGCAAAAGCCAGATGTCAAAGCAAATGGCACAGTGTTTGGCACCTAGTAGGTGCCCAGTGAGTATTCGTTGAACTGAATGAGTGGCCAAAGTTCTCCTTTGGTCTTTGGCAGGCACTGTTTGTTGTCTCCCCAAGATCAATTTCCCTCTTCTTTGCTAACATAATCCTGGTTTTGTTTAAGGTGGCAATGTGCCCAGCTAAATACTTTCTTTCCCAGTCTCCCTTGCAACTGGTGTTGAGTGGGTAGGGCACGAATATAGTGCTAGCCAAGGGGATGTAAATGGAAGCCTATTGGGGAAACTGGCAAAGATTTTGTTTACCCGATAAAAGGTGATAGATGTGATTGGTACTGCCCTTTCTTCACCTTCCTGCCTCTTGGGAGCACTGATATCTCAGCCATCTTGTGACCATGAGGTAACAACCATGAAGGTGAAAGCCAGCATGCTAAGGATGGTGAAACAGAGAGGAAGAACTTAGTTCTTTGACGAAATTCTCGAACAGGGGAATCACTGCCTACAACTACCTACTAGGAGGCTTCGGGTACATATTTTGAAAAAGCCCTATTTGTTTAAACTGCTGCTAGTCAGGATTTTGATATTTGCAGCCTCACATGATCTTAATAGATACATATCTCCCTGCCACTAGGTTTCCAGGACCTTAAAGTTGGCTCCTGGGTATTCAGCAAGTCTCACTGACACTTCGCCCAAGTCAGCCTGCTGTGCCAGGGCAATGCTTAGACTCTTCAAAATTAACCTTTCTACAGGCTGGCAAAACTACCCACAGAATGCAATTTGAGAAAAGTTTCAGGTCTTTCCTGACCTCCATCCACTACCACCAATAAAACCAAAGCATAACTTGTGTCGTACTTCCTCAGGGCTTGGCGAAGTGATAGGGGCTAATTAAATAAATGCCTGCGTGTGAAAGTTTGAGTTCTCCAAACTGTTAGCTTCCAAGGGTGGCTCCTTCCATTCCAACAACTGGGTTTTGTTAGTTGTGGGAAGGACATCAAAGGACACATTTTTAGCCAAAGAAAGATTCTGGGTGTCCATCAACGCCATGTTGGAAGAAGTCACCTTCAAAAAGTCTGGTTCTATTTGGAAGTATTGTGGGGATGACTTTATTCCTTTCACAGATTTTATTTAGTTGTCAGTAACATTTGCAAAAAAAAAAAAAGAGCACTGGATATGATCCTCTGCAGAATTGTAAAAGTTACTGTGCTGTATAAATTGAGAACATGATTATGATGTCTAATGCAAACACATTTTTTTCAGATTCTCTCTCTCTCTCTCTCTCACACACACACAAACACACACCCTTAAAGAGAGGGAGCAAGAGAAACAGAATTTAGAAGCTCATTAAAGCTGAGCATTGATGAATTGCACGTGCTGGGTGCCCCTCCCATGCAGAAGACTCACTTGTTTGGTTCTCTGTCTCCGTGTTCTAACAGCCTATGCCCCTGTGGTGTTTTCCAATGTTCATTAGTTATTCCACTGTGTGTTGGCATTATATTGAGGAGCCCATAATGAAAGTAAAAGTTATACAGTGACTTGCCAGGAGATACAAAATATATACTTGCTCTAACTGGACAGTGAACCAAAAAGCAAAAACTCTGGCAGGCTTATAGTTGCCACAGGAAGGGAAAGGATTGCATTTCATTCTCAGACATCCAAGATCTTCCCCACTCTTGAAAGATAGGAAAAAGAGCATGCCAAGTAATGAACTGACAACATTTCAGTGCCATGGCAGGAGAGTTCCAACCCTTGTGACTGACTATCTAATCGACGCTGGTCTCAGGTACTTTACTCGCCACCTTTTCCCCCCTGCTCTCTCTCTTTTTCTCTTGTACCTTAGTGCATCATTTCAATATAAGCTATGGCATTTCTCAGAACATTAAAAAGACTAAAGTCAGTATGGAATATAAATAGCTTTGAAACGTCTCCAGAATGTGTCATAAAGAAGCAGGGAGATAAAAATTTAAAGAGAGAGAAGGTATAAACATAAAATAAAATAAAAGCATCTTAAAAAAACCAAATCTTTTCCTCACTGGGTGGAATTTGTCAGGGATTTAGGTGTGTGTGCTTTAAGCAACCTGAGAAATGTTTTAGGCAAATGGAATCATATTGTTTGTGGGAAGGTGGGGTAGGGAGGGAGGTAGCTGTGTCATGTGGAAGGGTGAAGGAGGAGGGAGGAGCCTGATATCTCTCCTAGTCTCCTGAGGTTTCTTGTGGGACATGTAGCTCCACAAAAGGGGGAATGGTGGTCCATTAAGAGAAAAGAGACTTCCTTAAGGTCCTTGACTAAACTTAACATTTGGTAAGTCCTTCCTCTAGGGTTTCTCCAATTTAGTGTGTACCAGAAACATCAATAACTTGAAGTGCTTAAGCACCTGAAGCACACACATTCCCATCTAACTTGTGGAAATTCTGATTCACTAGGTTTACAGTGCGCCCCTCATTTTCATTCTTAATAAAAACCCTGGGTGAGTCTGCCTCTGTTCATTTGGGAAATTAGACATGAGAAGCACTGCCTTCTGCAGTGAGGAGAGAGACCATTCCCTCTGCCACTTCCTTTTAGACTCCAAAGCAGGGGACTCTTCTATTTCTAGAGAAACCAGGGCATGAAAGAAGCAAATGTTTCTGTTAAAAATGGTGCTAGCCAGTGCATTTTTGGTAAGAAAGTGGCATTGTTTTTCACAGGTCAGAAAGATGTCTTTCTGTGACAGAGGTGCAAGGATGCATGACCCTATGTGGGCAGGTACAGGGAAAGAGGAGGACACTGAGAAGACAATAGAACATGACAACTAATTTTGTTTTCTTTCGTTTTAATTTTATTTCACACATGTATTCTGAAATATCTTTTTAAAAAAGATTTATTTATTTTAGAGAGAGAAAGAGAGAGTGCAGTGGAGAGGGGCAGAGGAAGAGAGAGAGACTTTCAAGCAGACTCTACACTAAGTGCAGAGCCCAATGCTGGGATTGATCATATGACCCTGAGATCACAGCCCTGATATCCTGACCTGAGCCAAAATAAAAAGTTGGTACTTACTGAATGAGCCACCCTGGTGTCCCACTAAGTATCATTTTAAATCTTATGGAAGTCTTAAGGTTTAAAAGAGATATTTCAGGGGCATCTGGATGGCTCAGTTGGTTAAGTGTCTGACTCGTCATTTTAGTTCAGGTTGTGATCTCAGGGTCGTGAGATCGAGCCCCACATTTGGCTCTGTAGTCAGGGGGAGTCTGCTTGAGATTCTTTCCCCCTTGCCATCTGCCTCTACCCCTACCCCCAGTTCCACACTTGCGTGTGCTCTCTCTCCCTAAAATAAATAAATCTTACATATATATATATATATATATATACACATATATATATGAGACTCAATGATGAGACTCAAATATATATACATATATACATATGTACAGACATATGTACATATGTACATATACAGATGTACATATACATATGTACAGACATATGTATATATGTATATATATTTGAGTCTCATCCCTGGAAATTCTGACTGAGTATGCCTGGGATGGAACTGGGGAAACTATATTTGTAACAAACTACTGCAGCATTTTGATGAAAAGTGAGCCTTGATAAGCAGGATAGGAGAAAAAATTTGTGTTACCAGGCAGGTTTAGGTTACCATAGCAACCAAACCGAACTTCAGGATCCACTTCTGCAAAATGGGACCGTGACACCTGCTCTCCCAACTTTGTAAGATTAAAGATCAATGGAGATGATTTATTTTTATTACCTAAAAAACATGCAAGAAATCTCAGATCACACATTTTCCCTTTGTTTCAAAAATTAACATTCTCTGGGAGCCTTTCCCCTATGGTGATGAACAAGACAAGAATGTCCACTCTCATCATTACTATTTAGTACTAGAAGACTTAGCTTCAGCAATCAGACAGCAAAAAGAAATAAAAGACATCCAAGTTGGCAAGGAAGAAGTTAAACTTTCACTATTTGCAAAGGACATGATACTCTATGTAGAAAACCTGAAAGTCTCCACCAAAAAATTACTATAACTATTACATGAATTCAGCAAAGTTGCAGGATATAAAATCAATCTGCAGAAATCTGTTGCATTTCTATATGCCAATAACGAAGCAGCAGAAAAATAAATCAAAGGATCAATCCTATTTGCAATTGCACCAAAAACTTTAAGATACTTAGGAACAAACCTAACTAAAGAGATAAAAGAACGATACTCTGAAAACGATATAACACTTATGAAAGGATTGAAGAGGACACAAAGAATGGAAAAGCATCCCTTGCTCATGGTTTGCAAGAACCAACATTGTTAAAATGTCTATACTACCCAAAGCATTCTACACATATAATGCACTCCCTATCAAAATACCACCAGCAACTTTCAAAGAGCTAGAACAAACAATCCTAAAATTTGTATGGAACCACCATAGACCCCAAATAGCCAAAACAATCCTGAAAAAGAAAAACAAAGCAGGAGGCATCATGATTTCAGACCTCAAGCTATATTACAAAGCTGTAGTCATCAAGATAGTACCCCTGGGGATAAAAATACATTATATGTTTATAAAAAAAATTGGAGGGGGAGGCGAACCATAAGAGACTATGGACTCTGAAAAACAACCTGAGGGTTTTGAAGGGTCAGGGGTGGGAGGTTGGGGGAACAGGTGGTGGGTAATAGGGAGGGCATGTTTTGCATGGAGCACTGGGTGTTGTGCAAAAACAATGAATACTGTTACGCTGAAAAAATAAATAAATTAAAAAAAATAGTATGGTACTGACACAAAACCAGACACATAGATCAATAGAGAATAGAGAACCCAGAAATGAACTCACAACTATATGGTCAACTAATCTTTGACCAAGCAGGAAAGAATATCCAATGGAAAAAACACAGTTTCTTCAACAAATGGTGTTGGGAAAACTGGACGGTGACATGCAGAAGAATGAAGCTGGACCACTTTCTTACACCATACACCAAAATAAATTCAAAATGGATGAAAGACCTAAACTATCAAAACCTTAGAGGAGAACACAGGCTGCAACTTCTTTGACCTGAGCCAGGTAACTTCTTACTAGACATGTCTCCAAAAGGAAGGGAAACAAAAGCAAAACTGAGCTATTAGGACTTCATTAAGATAAAAAGAATTTGCACAGCAAAAGAAACAATCAACAAAACTAAAAGCCTATGGAATGGGAGAAGATATTTGCAAATGACATATGTGATAAAGGGTTAGTATCCAAAGTCTATAAAGAACCTATTGAACTCAACACCCAAAGAATAAATGATGCAACCAAGAAATGGGCAGAATACATGAATAGACAATTTTCCAAAAAAGACACCCAGATGGTTAATAGACACATGAAAAAATGCTCAACATCACTCATCATCAGGGAAATACAAATCAAAACCATGATGAGATACAACCTGACACCTATCATAATGGCTAAAACGAAAACAAACAAACAAACAAAGAAACACTAGCATTTTCTGGCTACTCAGAAGTCCAGCAGTGCATCTTGAGAAATACCAAAACCTTTTCGAAAAAAATTCTTCCCACCAGACAGCGATGCCACAGACAAGTGTTCTGAACACAAGGATGCAAATGAGCATTTAGTACACCAAGATCATATTATGCAAAATAAATAGTTCTCAGCTGGGGTGCTTAAGGACACTATTATCATGGCAACTGCTATTATATTAGTCATGACTATCACCTAAGCTATTCTGAGTGCTATAAAAGTTGAGCACACACTCAGATATTTCTCTGACTGTGGTGGGATTAGCTGAACCCAGTGTGGCCCGGGCATGGCAGAGGTCAAATTAGAATCACCATGGGTATCACCTATTTCTGGTGAAAGGACATGAGACTGAGACTCCAGACAGCTGGTGAGGTCTCAGTCTTGGGCAAGCCCCATAGCATCTCCAGGTTTCAGTTTATAAAGTGAGGAATCTGCCCCCCAAGAGTGTAATAAAGATCAAATAAGATCTAGGCATGGCAATGTATGGACAAGTTGAAGGTATTGTCACATTAAATTTTAGCCAGAACCATCACTCAACAGCACTGTTCTCTCCCTATGCCTTTAAGAGAAAATAGACAATCAATCTCTGAAACTGGAGATGGCACCCAAGTTGTGTTTTGGGTTCAGTCTCTGTCAGTGCTGTATTTATCTATCTTCACTTCTCCCCCTGGACATTGAGAATGCATGACTGAGAACTCCAAAGCCCTGCCAGAGCCTCACATACTGAAGACTGAATGGTATTTTCAAGGCAGGGATGTGAAACCAGACATTTTAGAAGATTTGCCCAAAATAGACCAAACTAAATGGGTTGTTTCAATATTCTTCTAATTTTAGCTCAACAGTTTGTCAGAAGATTCTGCTAATTAGAACAGTCCATTCCCTGAGAATTTTGATTAACTAATCCTCAGCTTCCTTATTTGTAATAATAAAAAAAGTGAATTATTTAATTTGGCTTTCTGCCATAGAAGTGGTTCAGTAGTTCAACCCTGAAGCACCACAAACAAAGATAAAATGTTTTCTGTAGCAGTTTATGGGCAAGAGTTGAACAATAAATAAGGTGAGACTATAATGGAAAGAAGAAGCATCTGTATGACCTCTTTGGGGTTTGTGTCCAAAACCTTGGGATGTCTTTTCCAGATCGACTCAGGAATGTGGCAGTGATTGATAAATGACACAGTGATGTTTGGTTTGTCCTGGGAGCTCTTTTTGGAGCTATGACACTTGTTTGTTAAATGAGAGCTACTGATCTCCATTTGATTCTTTTTTCCTGGTTGGATAGAGTTACACACACCCACAATCCTGCAAATTTTGTCCTATGCAGTTGGGAACTTGATTCATCGAACGTTCTAGTTTAATAAAATACTTCCCTATTCACCCTTTAGGGATTTCTGATTTTCAAAGAGTGAATATGAAGCAAAATATCATTAATAATATCACTTCAGGTTGAACATAATTTCATCTTTTTTTGGTAATTTAAGGAGGTACTTCAAGGCCTTGAAGGGTTCCTGAGCTATGAGGTAGAACGTCAAGTTTCCTTGTGTTTTATTGATGTGCAGGAGGGCTAGCTAACAGAGAGGTCTTTGGAGTACTGAAGTGCTGGAAATGAGCCTTTGCTGTGTTATTCTGCTGGAGCACAACAGGATGCTCTCTGCATTAGTTAGAATATTCCCCTCCCATTTCCCTCTCCCTCTGCCAGCTCCTCTCAACCCTCTTCACCTTGCATTCCCCTGTACTTCCATCTGCCTGCTGTTTCTTTTTTAAATTTTAATTCCAGTATAGTTAACATACAGTGTTATATATTTTTTTCTGTTCTAAAATGTACCTTTTAAATGAAGTTTTTCTTTTAATTCCAGTAGCGTTAACAAACAGTGTTATATCAGTTTCAGGTGTACAATAGTGAGTCAACAATTCTGTGCATCACTTAGTGCTCATCATGATAAATGTACTCTTAATCCCCTTCACCTGTTTCACTCATCCCCCACCCACCTCCCCTGCCTGCTGTTTTGAAAGTTCTAGTCCCTCAAAATAAAGCAATTTTGTGTGATAGGAGAAATCTTTGAATGAACACCCAAACTCTAAATCCATTGCCATTCTATAATGACTCATTAGTGATTCCGTGATGACAATAAAGACACATGGTATTACAGTCCTGGGCTGGAGGTTCTGGGTGCATCTGTCACTTGGTGGGGAGTGAATCTGCCAAGAAGCCAACAGGGACCTCATCAAAGACGCTGTCCTAGAGCTGGAAATCTGGGCTGTCCATGATGGCTGCCACACTGATTGCTCGTGAAGCCTGCAGCCTGCCGTGAGGACCTGGGTAAGTGTTTTGTCCAAACTGATGTCTAATCTTTTTTACTGTGGGTCAGAGCTTGAAGTTCAAAGCTGGAAGGGATCTCAGTGGGCATGTAGTTCAATAATTTTCAACCCTAGTTACTCCCTAGAATCACACAGGGGTGTTTAAAGTCCTGGTCCTACTCCAGACTGTTAACTCACTGTCCTCATTATCCTACCTGATTGTCACACGTATCTGGAGAGTAGGTATTATTGGCTCTATTTACAGAGAGGCAAACAGATGCTCAATGATGTTAAGTGGCAGTGCCCAATATTACACAGCTAATTAAGTAGCAGAGCTCTGATTTGAGCACAGATCCTTGACTTCATTTTGAATGTAAGATCTTTCTTTTTTTGGTAAATATTGGAACACTTCTTGTCACTGAGGGACACCCTGTCCACAAGGTGGCAGAGATCTTCAGACCTCTCTGGTTATTTTCTCAGTCTTCCTCAAAGAGGTGAGTTTAAATCACGTCTCAAATTGCACTGGCCTTTTCTATTCTTCAGAGGAAGTCTATTGACTCTACAGGATGAGGTCTCATTTCCATGGGGTGGTACAGCTGACCTTTCATCCTTAGGCTCCTGCTCCTTTCTCTAGCTTCATCTTTTCCTTCCCCATTTTCTGCCTTTGTGCTAAAAGTATTGTAGGAACTGGACTGCAGAACACTTTAAACTCCAGGTGGAGGAGTTCAAAGTTTGGTCTCTAGAGAAGGGCTGTCCAGTAGAACTTTCCATTGTTAGGGAAATAGTCTCTATTTGTGCTGTGCAGTATGGAAGTCACTAACTACATGTGGCTTTTGAGCACTTGAAATGTGGCCGGTGGGATGGAGGAATGGCATTTTAAATTTTATTTAATTGTAATTCATGTAAGTTACATTTAAATAGCCATATTTGTCTAGTGGCGTCCATACTGGGTAGCACATATAGAGAGGCAGCAGGAAAGAACACCATAATGACAAGTTGAGGAAACATACTATGGCAGCAGTATGTCAGCTATTGTCAAGGGGATCACAAAGACTAGGAGCACAGACACTAAGAGTAGACTGCTTAGATTCAAATTCCATTTGTCACTTACTAGCTGTGTCACCCTAAGGATATCACTGAAGCTCTCTGGACCTAGGATCCTTGCTTGCAAAATGGGAACTATCATAGTGCCTACATGAGGGAGCACTACACTATGAAATGAGTTAAAATTCATGTACCATTTCAGCACAGTGCCTGGTCCACAGTAGGCACACCTCAGCAGAATTTTAGAATCTTCATCTGCTCATGGCTGAGTCAGGGAGAAAGAGGAAGGGGTTCCATGTTGCTCAGCTGTTTTACAGGACTCAGCGGAGTCTCTGTCAATTAAAGAATGCAATATATGAAAAATCATCACCTCACTATGGGAATTTATGGAGAGGATGGAAAAAGTGTTCCTAAGGCAGTGGAATAGGCAGTAGGAGAGGGAACTGAGTCACCATTTTCCAAGTGAACTTCAAAAGCAGGGAACCAGAAGGTTCTGGAAGTTAAAAAAAATGCACTAGAAGAACACGAATGTAGAGGAGAAATTATTGCATAGACCAATATTATAAAGTTTTTTCTCTATGTTTTCTTCTAGGAGTTTCACAGTTTGGGATGTTACATTTAAATCTTCAATCCATTTTGAGTTGATTTTTATGTATAGTGCAAAATAAGGGTCCCACTTCAGTCTTCTGCATGTGGATATCTAGTTTTTTCAACATCATTTGTTGAAGAAACTATCCTTTCCCCATTGTGTGTTCTTGACACCCTTGTCAAAGATCAGTTGACTATATTGATGGGTTTATTTCTGGGCTCTCTATTCTGTTGCACTGGTCTATATGTCTGTTTTTATGCCAGTACCATACTGGTTTTACTTACTATAGCTTTGTAATATATTTTGAAATCAGGAAGTGTAATGACTCCAGCTTTGTTCTTCTTTCTCAAGATTGTTTTCACTATTTCGAGTCTTTTGTTGTTCCATATGATTTTTAGGAGATTTTTCTATTTCTGAAAAAAAATATGGATTGATATGGATTGCACTGAGTCTGTAAATCTTAAGCAATGATTTCTTGGATATGACACCAAAAGCACTAAGTTGGTCTATATCAAACTAAAAAAACTTCTCACCAGCAAAGGAAACAATCAATAGAGTGAAAAGACAATCTGTAGGAGGAGAGAAAATATTTGTAAACCATATTATCTGATAAAAGGTTAATATCCAATATGTACAAGAAACTCCTTCAACTCAATAATAAAGCAACCAAATAACCTGATTTTTAAAATGGGGAATAATAAAACAACCAAATAACCTGATTTTAAAAATGTGCCCCTGGGTGGCTCAGTCGGATGAGCAAACAACTCTTAATTTCAGCTCAGGTCATGATCTCAGGGTCATGGGATTGAGTCCTCTGTCAGTCTCTGCACTCAGTGTGGAATCTGCTTGAAGATTCTCTCTTTCTCTCCCTCTGCCTCTGTACCTCCCCCCAGCCCCTACCCCGACTCAAGCTAAATAAATAAATAAATAAATAAAATCTTTTTAAAAAAATGGGCAGAGGACTTGAATAGATATTTCTCCAAAGAAGATATACAAATGCTCAACAAGCATATAAAAAGATCCTCAATATCGCTAATCCTCAGGAAAATGCAAATCCATACCACAGTGAGATATCAGCTCATAACTTTAGGATGGCTATTGTTAAAAAAACAAAACAATAACAAACTGTAAAGATAAATACTCATGAGGATGTGGAGCAATTAGCATCCTTGTACACTGTTGGTGGGAATTTAAAAATGGTGATGTTATGGAAAACAGTTTGGAGGTTCAAAAAAATTAAAAATAGAACTACCATATGATTTGGCAATCCCACTCATGGGTACATATCCAAACAAAGTGAATGCAGGATCTCAGAGATATCTGCATGCCTGTGTTCAGTATTATTCACAACAGCCAAGATATGGAAACAACCTAAATGTCCATTGACAGATGAATGGATAAACAAAATGTGTTATGTTCTTACAATGGAATATTATTCAGCCTTTAAGACAAGGAAATTCTTCCATATGTGACAACATGGATTAACTTGTAGGACATTACACTAAGTGAAATTAGCCAGTCTCAAAAGGATGAATACTGCATGATCCCACTTACTTAAAGAAGTGGAGTCAAACTCAGAAGCAGAGTAGAATGGTGGTTGCGAGGGGCTGGAGAGAAGGGGAAATGGGGAGTTGCTGTTTAAGGGTATGAAGTTATACAAGACAAGTAAGTTCTAGAGTTCTGCTGTCTAACACTGTGCCTGTAGTTAACAATACCACATTGTGCACTTCAATTTTTTTAAGAGGGTAGATCTCATATGAAGTGTTCTTGCCTCAATAAAAACAAGATTAAATGGATCAGGAAAAATAAAAAAAGAATGTGGAGGAAAAACTGAACCAATTTAGAATCTCTAGAAAAGCATCTTTCGATAGAGGCTGCAGCACTGGATTGGGAGTGAGGAGACTGCTGCTGACCTGCTCTGTGACCTTAAGTGAGTCACTTCCCCCTCTGGGCCTTTGTCTCTCATTTCTAAAATGAAGGTTTATACTAGCTTTCTTTGTTTCACACACTCAATGTGTGCGTTTGAGGGAAATGAATGCTTTAAGGCTTGCTGTCATGCTTGCTATCATTATTATCATCACTATTCTGTCATTATTATTATTACTCAGAAGCTTAATTTCCAGAGTGTGCCTTCTTTTGCCTCTAGTATTGTCTGGGAAATGAACCTCTCTACTGTTCGTGCCCTAATTTGGTCATTTCTTCAGTTTGAACTTCTTAGTAAGTGCCTTCGTCACTGAACTTGGCCAACTAGCAAGATCCCAGTGCTGCCCCTCCTTTGGGTCCAGTTCAACTTTCATAGTCAGTCCACAAAGCTGTCTGACACTAGCAGAATTTTTAACTCTGCAGTTGTGCAAATTGCTAATTAGGCTTGTAAACATTCTCCACTTCACTACCCTAATATTTTTTGGCCATGGAACTCTTCCCACTGTTACTCCTGAGGTCCGTGCCTGGTGTTTAATTACATTTGGGCAGCCCTGCGGGCTGTGCAGCAGCCTGGCCACGCCCCTCCCGCCTGCCTTGCTGTTTGCTTGCAATATGCCTTTTGAGCCCCAGATCACCCTCGGAAAACGCAAAGCTTGGCATTTGCCAAAACTTGTTCCTTTTTCAAAGAGCAGAATAACACAGCAGATGGCTGTGGCAGGGAGGAGTTGGGGATGAGAGGCAAATAGTACCGACTATACTTCCTAAGAAGGCCTAGTGACATTACTTTTATGTCATGTACAAGTGACTAAGACCAGTGTCATGGGGCTGGCTGGGACATGTTTCTTTGCCCATGGCTGCCTTTGCTCGTCCTCCCTCACCAGCTCTCAGCCCTCCAGCACAATGTCATGTGCTATAGGATCAATCACAATTAAGTGTCACAAGTCAGCAAATGCCCAGTTGGCACTGTTTTGATGATAATTCTCAGCAGGCCAGGTCTTATAGTTTAAGCTGGGGTTGACAGATTTAACAAACAAACAAAAAAACCCAGGAAGCCCAGGAGATTTGAATGTTGAGTAAACAATGAATAATTGTAAGTGTGAGTACATCCAATGCAATATTCGGGACATACTTATACTAAAAAAAAATTGTTATCTGAAAATCAAATTTAGCTGGACATCCTGTTTTTTATCTGGCAACTATAAATTAAGCAGAACACAGATGATCACTTCGGTAGTGTAAGTTAGAGAACTGTGCAGTTCATTTGCACAATGATACTGCCCTTGCTCTCTTGGCTCATTGCTTGAAGTCTTTGCCATACACAGTGTCCTTCACGTAAGGCATTAGAAGATTCTGGCGAAACGTGTGTATGACCCGGGAGGTATTATACATTGAGCCATTAAGTACAAGTACTTACTCCTTGCCCAGATTTGCTCTACAGGTGAATTCACAGATCAGCTCATGACATTTTGATAAAATGAGATACAAAACAGGCAAATCGAATTAGGGAGTGAGGAAGATGGGTGGGATAGGACTAGCTAGACCTAGAGCCAGGGTGGTGCCCAAGAACCCAGAATTAAGTTCACACGTAGAAAGTCACTAATATGGTAGGACTGAAGAGGTGTTGAGTATAGTCCCAGGCATCCCCAAATACTTCCCCTCCGACAGCCACAATGCCCAAGAGGTCACCATGAGTCCTCCCTTTGGGTTGTCATTACTTTCTCTCTGGGCATCCTTCCTAGATGAGAGGCAGCTCTATGTAATGAAAAGAGTCCAGAGCTAAGAGTCAGACCTGAGTTCAAGTCCTAATCTGCAACTCACTAGCCCTGTGACTTAAGTTGGGCAAGCAGGCTGTCCTTTTATTTCTTCATCTCTAAGACAGAGAAAAGCATTCTTGCCTTGGGTGTCTCATAGGATTGTTTGGAGGAGCAAAGAAAACACTGTATGTATACATGCATTGGAAATGAATGCTGACAAAATGCTTTAGTATTAAAATGTGTGTCCTCCTGGGAAAGGTAGCACAGTCCTCGTTAATTGGTACATCACAGAACTGTCATCCCTTAGCTGGAGGGGTGGACCCTAGGAAGGCTGGGGATATCAGTGGTGGTAGCTGCTGTGGGGCTAGAGTGGGGAGGAGGAAGTGCCTAGGCAAATAAAGTTGGGACTAACCTACCCCCCAACCCCCAAATAAAATGCCAGTTCTAGCATTTTGCCAAGAACTGATCCTATGGCAAGAGCTCAGAGGAAGAAGGCAGGCCTGGAGGGAGGAGATACAGAAGACTCCCTTGAAATAATGCGGGTAGCATTCACCAGTTCTCAAGGAAGAGCTCCAAGTTTAGGGGGGCAGGTGGCCAGCGGAGGTTTTGAATCTACCAGAGGAAATTATCCTCCCTCTGTGTGCCCAGGATAAAATCTCAGAGCCAGGGAATGTTTGTAAATGGACTCTCTCATTTAAATAAATCCCACTTAAATATTTATCAGATCATGAATATGCATGTTTCTCTCTCTCAGCGCTGGAAAGAGAACGGGCATGTAATTTTTAGATGGCACATAAATAATGTAAGGGGTGGAAAAAGAGATCTTTGTTCTGTGTTGACTGTGTATTTACAGCATCTCAAGAGGTCTTGAAATAATGAACTGATTTTTCCCTTTCCTGGTCTAAATGTGCACATGGAACTTCACCTTTCCTGTCTTTAGGGTGATTTGCACTCATTTGTATCCTCAGGGAAAAAATTTCTGGAAGCAAGAAAATGAGGATAGCAACCCATACTCAATCCCCCTCCTAATTGGCTATCCTCACGTCAGATTTGGTTGGGAGAGGGCCATAGACAGAGCTGGTTCTGCAGCCCCCAATTCAGACACCCAGAAGGTAAAGGCCTAGAAAGCACTTCTTAAAAAGCAAATGTCACTGAGGTGTTGCAACCATTATCCTCCCCAGCCACAAGAACTTGGGACTTGACTCCAGACATCTAGCAGAGTTCTAGGGAGAGGGGAGCAAGGATGATTGTGGTAAGGGGTATGGGATAGATTAGAACCAGAGCAGGGCCCTAAGCTCCCCACGGGAGGAAGGGAGCAAGAAACTGACTACTCCTACTTTACTCTTCTATTTGGTTGAGAATCATCTGTGACTGGAGCCCAGGGCTTGAGCAGGTGAGAGGCGATGTATACCTACCCTGAGTTCTCTCTGCTGAATTCTGTGTCCCTAGCTGTCCTTCCACAGCTGTGCAGTCAGGGCTTTGGGATTAGGTATGATTTGCCTGCTTTCTGTACTTCTCTATCAGTATGAGAAATTGAGAGAGTACGGGCTTATCTTTTTGCCCTAAAGCATCTTTAAAAATAACATCCATTCCTTGTTAATAAGAGAGCTGGAAGTTCCTGTCAATGTGGAGTAGTAGAAAGAACACTTGATTGGGAGTTAAGAAACAGGACATCTAGAACTAGCTTCAGCACTCATGAGGAGTATGACGTTAAGCAAATCACTTCACCTCTGCTGTGCCTCTACTTTCTTATCTGTAAAATGAGGATCATGAGTATCTCCCTGTAAAAGTGTAGTGAGATGAAAGGAGATGGTGCATTTAAAAGGCTTAGTGCAGAGCCTGACACTTAGCTAATGCTCAGTCAAAGGAGGATATTAATCCAAAGAACTAATTACTCATTAGCCCCAAACCTCCTCCCTAAAGCCTGAGTCTATTATTGTCAGTAAGGAAATAATCTTTTGAATTAAAATCATGCAGCAGGCAGGTGGAATGGAAAGGTCATGGGACTGGGTGTTAGGAAACTTGGACCTGGGTCCTGTTTTCATTACTTATTAGCTGTTTGACCTTTGACAAGTCACTTCCTTTTTTAGGGAATATGGATTTTTTGCTTCTGAAAACCAGCAATGATACACCCGCAGTGCCCTCCTCACAGGGTGTGAATGATGACAAAAGATGGGAAAAATGCTTGGAAGTGTAAAATAGCAGGTTTTCTTTTGAACAATGTTAATGAAAATAACTGCTTTTCCATTTTGGTGGGTTCCGGTTATGCAATAATTTCGATCTCTCAGTGACATATTAGGTGAGCTCATACAAGCAAATAGTTTATGGAGATATTTCTCTCATTTCCATTTGGAACATTCAAAGAGCACAAAAGATAGGGACCAGGAGAGAAATCAGATTCACAGAGCTCGAAATAGCTTATCGGTAGCTATGAGGAATTATGAGGTCAGTGAGAAGGTTGCCTTCTTTCTATGCCTTGTTAAACTGAAGGGGAAGCAGTACCTATAGATCGAATGATAAGACATCTAGAATTTTCTGGGGCAGGCCAAATTTCACATATCTCTTTTCCTTGAAGTTAGTAACTAAATGCGGTTTCATGTCGATGTATTTGCAAAATTTTGATTATTATCATAAGTAATAATAGCTACCATTTATTGGGTGCATTTCTGTTTATTGGACACTGCTAACCATTTCCACCTTATCTCATTTAGTTTTTGTTAACAGTCCAATTAGGCAGATTCTTTAATGATTGTCACTTTACAGATACTTAGGTTTTTGCCCAGGTTCATGCAGCCGATCAATGTCAGAACTGGGACTGAAATCCTCAGGTCTGCCTTGGAAAAGCCAGAAGGAAAAGAAACATATTGTCAGACCACGTGACCTGTTTCTGTGTTCAGAAGATATGGCTACTGTACCATAGACTCTTGAATGTCCGCTTGGTGGGGACAACCCCTAAAGATAAAATGATGAGGAAGCTGGGGTTTGGAGGATGCTGACTAGATTTGTTAGTGAGGGTAGTTGTTATCTTACCTGTTCATCTCTAAGGCCACAGAAAGAATCCTTTGCACAATCTCTCCCCCAATGACCAGAGATTCCCCCATGCTCTCTGTTGTTCTTCACTTTCTTTTCATGCCCCTCCTCATGGGTGATGCACAGAAATGACTGGGTCCATCCAGTCCCATGGCCATGGCTGCAGGGAATGCTCCTGCAGGTGCAGGGAGAGACTGGAAGGGAACCTGCAAAAAGAAACTGGCCATTGCTCCCTTTCCCAGCAGTGGCCGACTTTAAGCCAAACAAATGTAAGACCATAAACCAAACTTTGCTTCATGATTCTAGGATTCCATATGCATACTATGAATCCAAGAGAGCCTAACATGTGTAAGAAAAGACATATGCTCCACTTTGTCAGTTTATTAAAAAATGAAAATATGGATATATTTTTGGTGCAGCCACTGGCTTCAGGGTTTTCCAAAGAGGTTGTCTGTTCAGCTTAAGTTGCTTTAGGCATTTTGATTTGCTTATGAATGAAGAGAATGCCATCTTCTGTTTTGTTATTTTCCAGAACATGTGCCCAGTAAAACCACTAAAATGTGCTGGTCCAGCTCTTCTAATCCTTCCTTTCTCTTCAACAATGGGCCTAACCTCAGCAATATGTGGAAAAGATGGGGGCTGACTGTGAAGTTAGGACTGTAGGAAGACATTCTCCATCCCTGGTATTGGATGGAGGATCCCCCTCCTCCATCACCCGTATCATAATTCCCGAGGCAGAGCTTCCTTCCTGGGGCCTGAAGCTTTCTGCACTTGTCAAAAACACAAGATGTCTGTGTGAGGTTGTGCATTAGTCCTTTCTGCCCCTGTGTGAAGTAAATAAGCTTCCTCACTCCTTTCCTAGAGACAGGCTGTGATTCTGATGGAGGAGAACCAAAATTAGCCCTGTGGAGAGGTGAGCAGTGTTGCCGAAAGGTACAAAAGAGAACACATAGGGCAGCCTAGGATCTTCATTCTGTGTCTCAGTCCTCACCTCTTCCCTGTGACCCTACTAAGAGCCTAATAATGGTGGCTGACACTGACAGAATGCTAACTATGTGCCAGGAACTGGTCTAGGCGTCTTTCTTGGATGTGATCTGAGCAACAGTCTTGTGAATTAACTACAAGGATTCTATCAATCTAAGGGAAAGGAAGAGGGCCTACAACCCAGAGCCTAGAGCCTGTGGCCATTCCTGCTAGCCATGGTATGGCCCCGGAGAGTGTGTCATGGAACCACTGGTCTGATGAGCATTTGTGGACTATTCCCATTTAATGCAATGGCTTGTTGACCTGGTAATGGATGCAAATAAGGGATAGAACTGGCTGGATCCTCCAGGTAGGTGAGTACACCCAGAATGTGGAAAGGTGCATGCTCTTTCAGTTTTGTTGGATAAAGCCTTGCGGACAGCTCTGTAAGTCTGTGGGCACAGACAATGAGCCTATCTTGCATCTTAACCACTTATCTACAGAGTTTTTTGAGTTGTAGGCAGTTGCGCAGTCATGCTCAGCATTTGATTTTAGCTTACATCATTGTGCCATTCCTCTTTACTCATGTGAGATAGGGTGCAAAGTATATTACTGCCATTATTAGATAAAAGCATTGAGACAGAGTAGAAAAGGCTTAATATGATAAATCTGTGGCTAGTCTTTAGATTTTTGGAATCCCACATTTTAAGTAGAATTACAGATTAGGAGACTTACCAACTCAACAAAATATGGGGCCAATCCATTTTTCAGAACCTGAAACCTCAGACTTAGGAAATTTAAAGACCTTTCCAGCTTGACATCTAAATTTTTTTTTGTGTGCTATTATCCAGCACTGTGCTAGATAAAAATGGCAGGATAAAAAAAAATCACTTAGATAAGCCTTAGTGCTTACTCTTGAAAGTTACCATCTTATTGACAAGCCGTAATACACTTATGTTGTTGAAAAGAGAAAAAATGAAAGACAATGGTTAGTTTTGGCAAATAATATTGTACAGCTTCCTGCTATCCTGTGTCAAATGGAATCCAGTTATTTCCTCTTGAGGATTTTCAGGAGGAATACACCTCTACCAAGAGCTTCCCAAGAGAGGAAGAGACCTGACTATTCTTTAGAGGCTTTTTCTCAGCCTCTTAGAGGTTTACAATACTTCTTTGTAATAATTCTGTAGTTTGCTTGTTGAAACCTGGAAATTTTATAGCTGATGCAATTCTTTTCAATTTCTTAAGCAATATAAAATCCCACTTCAAATCTCTTTAGCAAAAATCACCAGGCGTACGATGTTTAGTGTCAATGGTCTTTGTTCCTGATTTATGTCTGCCAGTCATTATCGTTTCAGGAATAAGGCTGGTCATTTTAAGATCAGCAAAGTTTGTTTTGGGGGCCTTGACATCACCCCTTTTGCCTCAGATTCACGGCCCTCCCTCTCTTTTCTTCTGTGTCCCCCTTATCCACTTCTATTTCTCCACATAACTATTTTATATCCTATTCCCGCCACTTCCTCAAAAGTGTGCTTCCTGTCTTTGGGGGAATTTATAATTGAAAGAACATCTTTAAAGTTCCCTTCCCCTACTGTACCTCCCTTTATTCCCATGTTCAGCCAAGCCTAAGTAGTATGGAAACAAGAAGGAAAATCTGTTATAAAAAGGCACTATTCCGGGAGCCTGGGTGGCTCAGTGGGTTAAAGCCTCTGCCTTAAGCTCAGGTCATGATCCCAGGGTCCTGGGATCGAGCCCGGCATCGGGCTCTCTGCTCAGCAGGGAGCCTGCTACCCCCTCTCTCTCTCTGCCTGCCTCTCTGCCTACTTGTGATCTCCATCTGCCAAATAAATAAATAAATAAATAAATAAATAAATAAGGCACTATTCCATGCCCACAGAAATGCCTTTTGGCTTATCTGTGCCTGGCTCGCTCCATCTTGTATGGATAACTGAGAACTGACTGCATTGGCTCTCAGGTCACCTCTCATCATTGTCACATTGTCTACACAGACATTTTGAAATTATTTGCTTTACTTACTTTTTCATTGGGAGCTGTGGAAATTAATATCATGTTCCTCCTGTCTTTAGAGAATTCATGTGGAACTCTGAACAACATTGTTGGTATAAAATAGTACAGTATCTCTACCCTAGCTCTTGAGTTTCCTCAAATGTTAATGACTCTGTATTGGCTGAGACTCAGGGACCATCTACTGCCCTAGAGGGTTTTCCTTAAGCCAGAGACCTATAACTTAAGTTCCCAGCACTAGAATGTTCATTCTGCTTCCAAGTTGATTTGACCAGGTAGGTGATATCTTTTTTTTTTTAATTTGTTTTTAAAGGAAGATGATATCTTTGGTGAAGAGATTGGGTCACAGAAGGACTCAAAGTGAGTATGAGCCCAATGTATAAGAGGTAGGTGGGTGGGGCGCCTGGGTGGCTCAGCGAGTTAAAGCCTCTGCCTTCGGCTCAGGTCATGATCCCAGGGTCCTGGGATCGAGCCCCACATCCGGCTCTCTGCTCTGCAGGGAGCCTGCTTCCTCCTCTCTCTCTGCCTGCCTCTCTGCCTACTTGTGATTTCTCTCTGTCAAATAAATAAAATAAAAAAAAAAAGAGGTAGGTGGGTAACATCTAATGTATGATCTGAGAAGATACAATCCACCCAAATCTTTCTTCACCAGCTCCTCAAGGCCCTTAAAATCTCCCATTTTGTTTTTAGTGAAGGTTTTGTTATTCACTCATTCATTTGGTCAATTTACAAATAATAATAATCATCCAGGTACTATATTATACTCAGCACTTAACATAGTGCTGGCGGAGATGAGGAAGACAACAATCTTCAATAAGTTCACAGTCTTTTGAGGAGGATAAAGGCATAAACAGATAATAATACTATAGTATGATCAGATCTATACTAGAGGCATATACAAAATACTATGAGGACACAGGACAGGCAACCTGGGACACCTAGGCCTGGGGAAGTGAATATTTGAGCAGAGTTTTGAAGCACGTATCATTTAGCAGATAAAGTGTGTGTGTGTGTGTAAAGGTGGGGGAGTGGGGTGAAGGGGTTGAGTGCCAGAAAGTTGGAATAGTATTTTGAAATCATATGCAAGGCATGGAGGCTAAATATGAAAAGTATAGCACCTATGGCCTATTGAAAGTAGCATAGTTCCAGGTGGCTAGAGTGTAGAGTGGTAGTGGGTAAGTAATGGGAGGAGATGAGGCTAGGAAAACAGGTTGGAGTCAGACCATGCTGGGCCTTCTGAGCCCTGGTAAGAAGCTAGGATGCAATACTAGGAGTTACGGGACACCAATGAAAGCCTTTAGGCAGGTGAGTGACAGGAAGGGAAGACTGCAGCCTGGTGGCAGTGGAGGGGGTAAGATGAGGGAGATCCATTAGGAGGATGGTGCAGGAGGTGATGGCAGACTGCACTTAAGTCAGTGGTGGTGGGAATGCGGAAGAAGGTCTTGGCGATAAGTGTGAGGAACACCAAAGAGGGAAGATTCAAGGATGAAGTTTTTGCTTCAAGAAGCTGGGCAGTGCCATTTGTGGGACCTGGGAACACAGGTGGAGGAGAGAATTTTCTAGGAAGATGATAACTTCGGAGAATTCAGCAGGTTGAGTTTGAGGTTCCAGTGGGGCATCAATTAAAACTTTTAGGGGGAGATGAGACATGCAGATCTAGACCTGGGGAGATCCTCTGGAAAGTCCATGTGAAACTGTAACTGTCTCGCTGAGTGAAGCATTCTGAATCTTTACAGAATTTGGATATAAGCAAGAAACAAAGCTGCATTATTATCCTAAATCCATATCATTTTTGGCAGGAATGCATTCATTTCACAGAAGCCTTGAGGGCTGTGTGGAACTATGGTTTAAGAAACTGAAGGGTGGGGTGCCTGGGTGGCTCGGTGGGTTGAGGCCTCTGCCTTCAGCTCGGGTCATGATCCCGGGGTCCTGGGATCGGGCCCCACATCGGGCTCCATGCTTGGCGGGGAGCCTGCTTCCCCCTCTCTCTCTGCCTGCCTCTCCGCCTACTCGTCATCTCTGTCAAATAAATAAATTAAAAAAAAAAAAAAAAGAAACTGAAGGGTGCTGGCAGTAGAGGCCTTAAGTAAGGGGAGGAGGGACTGCTGAAAATTCCGACAAACCTTGTTAGAAGAAAATGTATGAGATCTATCATGAAGGGTTTTAAGAGCTACTGGACATCTTAATCCACCAACCTAGGCTTGTTTCCTTTTCTCTTCTACCCAGCAGAATCCGAGAAAGAGTAAGGGCTGGGCACTAAAGGGTGAGCAAGAAGGAAATGTGTGCATGCTGAAGGTGTCTGGCTAATTTCTAAAGCTGATGTGGGTGAATATTCAGGTCCCTAAAACCCTCCCTAAGAGTGGTCATTTGAAAAGGAGTTCTGGTTTCATTATGGAGAAAAGAAGAGGAAGAAATGGAAGTGCTATGATAGCCCACAGAATTTTATTTTATTTTATTTTTTTAAAGCAATTTTTAAAAAAGATTTTATTTATTTATTTGACAGAAAGAGAGATCACAAGTAGGCAGAGAGAGAGGAAGGAAAGCAGGCTCCCTGCTGAGCAGAGAGCCCGATGCGGGGCTCGATCCCAGGACCCTGGGATCATGATCTGAGCCGAAGGCAGAGGCTTTAACCCACTGAGCCACCCAGGCGCCCCCCAACAGAATTTTAGAACCTAAAAGAATTGCTGTAGATTCTACTTATTTACACGTCTTTGCTCCCCTTTGAGACTGTGAGCTGCTTAAGGCTAGGCACTCTATTCCATTCACTTCTATAACCCTAGTAATGTCCTTGACACACAACTGCTACACTCATCAATTTTTAGTTGAAGAATGATGGAATCCACACTCTCATTTTGCAAATGTGGGATCTGAGGACCAGAAAGGCTCTGTGACTTGCCCAGGATCACACTGCTACTTAGTGGCAGAGTTAGGCATGGGACTAATTCTTGTTTGATGGTGGTTTTCTTCAACATCTTTAGCTGGGCCAATCACCTTGCCCAACAGGATGTCATTCTTGCTGCGGTTGGAGGCTCTAATTTTATGAGAATAGATGGAATCATCCTGAAGAACATTTCCCTATTTCTCAGCATTCTTCTCCCCTTCCCAGATGCATAGTGGACTCTTGATAATCTTGAGATTTGCTCTAAAAACCCTCCCCCACACAGCACTCTGTGTGACTATTTGCTTATGAGAAGGCAAGTATGGCCCCTGAAGTCTGCTGTGCAGTTTGTGGTAACCTCAGTTTTGAGAAATCTCCAAACATCTCTTTCCTTTAATAACTATCGGTCTCTCATCCATGAATTCACCTAAGCTTTTATTGGGGGAAGGGAGAAGCTATTTTTATTTTCAGTCTAATCCACCACTTGGTGTAATGAGTTCCATATGTTTCCTCCATTTTCTACCTGCTGTGAGAAGTAGGGCTTCCTTTACTTGTCCTAAACTCACCTCTATGGGCTATATGCTGATAAGACACACACACACACACACACACACACACACACACACACACACACAGCCTCTCCCTCTCTCTCTGTCTCCGGCACACACTCTCACACACATGATTTAGGTGGGAAAATGAACCCACTATTAATTGTTATCTTTGTTTATAAGCATATTAAAATTCAAATGAAAGGGAGCTGAAATAATGTGATTGAGAGCAAACACAGTGGCAGCTCATTACCCCAAGGAGGAGGACGTAAATCCTTGACAAAATGGAGGCCCGTTGACACAGGAATTGGTGGAAATAAATTTGAAGGCTACTATAGAGTCAGTGTCTGGCCAAGCACTGCCAGCCTGCAGTGGAGTTGAAGCGCCCTCTAAAAGTTCCGTGTGGCCCAGGAACATAACCTGTCAGCCTCTTCGCCTGACATGATCTTAATTAGCCTCTTTTCTACTGCTGAGAAAGCCCGCTGAGGCAGTTAGCACCAGAGAATTAATCAGATCGTTTGTGGAGTCGACAAAGCAGGATAGCAGCCGACACTGGAAACTTATTGACAGGAAAGGATCCAGAAGATGGGGAGGAATGTAGTCTATGTTAGGGCCCCCACTTTCCTCCTGAATGAAGGTGCTCCATAGAGATTGGGAAGGGGGAAAGCTGGGTGGGGGGTGCTGTGGGGAGAGAGGAGGTCAGGGTGGAGCTTGCTCCAGCTTAACCTCCCACTCATATCCTGTCTTCCTTGCTTCCGTTCACTTTTCTGCTAAAGCATCTTGTGTAGAGGTGCTGATGCCAAACAGTGTGTTTGACTGCAAGAGAGAGGGAGAGAGCACTGTTGATTTTGTTGCAAATTGTACTTTTGCTACAGGATTAGTTGGGGGGGGGTGGAATTATGCCAGTATTTTCCCTCCCTCCTTTTGTTTACTGCCTATTTTCAAACAGCTCTGTAATTGCTTTCCATTTAGAAAAAGGACATTGTTTCTTTTTTTGGTTTTTCTTTTAATTGTGCTTCTTGCCCTGAGCTCTGACGTTTGGGAGCATTGATGGGAGTGCCATGTTGTTTTGGTTCTAGATACCAGGTTGGCCTTAGCAATCAAGGCAAGGTCATTGCTAGTTGGGTGGTGGACTTAGAAAAATGTCTAACTTCTTCTGTTGAGCCTTGCCTGATGTGTCCATCTAGCCTATTGTGAACTCTTTCTTATTTGGATTCCCATGGTACTTCAAATCTGTACTACACAATCTAGCTATGGCCTTATGCTGTTTTACCCTTATCTTTATTTCATGTGCATTAATCTTATCCTGTCTCGCTGACCATAATAGAAGCTCTTCAAAGCCAAAGGCTCTACCTCCTATTGAACCTGCTAGCTCTTAACACCAATCTAGGCACAGTAAGAGAGACTCAGTAAATGCTAGATTGGTTCACTGACAACCCCTTGAGGAGTTTCTGCAACCATCTGTCCTTTGACTCTGCTGCTACCATGACACTCGATATTTCGTTCCAGATAATTCTTTTGGGGGTGGGTACTGTCCTGTGTGCTGTAGGATGTTTAGCAGCATTCCTGGCCTCTCCCCACTATTGAAAATGTCTCTAGACAGGGCCAAATGTCCCTGCGGGAGGCCAAATCACCTTCTCTCCCCACTGAGGATCACTGTTCTATTATGATAATAAAATAAAAAGAGGTAAAATTTATTGAGCACATTACTATGTCCAGCTTGGTGCTAAAGACAGTACATACATTCTTTTGCTTAACCTCCACAGCACTCCTGCCCAGGTTTTGTTTTCTAAAGGGGCTCCAGGGGACGAATCTTAAAACCGCAGTTGTAGGTCTACACCACACAGTCTCTCTCTTCCCCAAAGGAACATTTAGAAGAGCCTTCTCAAGGACCTCTCAGGCTCCACTCTGAATTTACAGAATACATCAGCTAACCCTCAATAGTGTCAGGACCACCCACTCATCAAAAACTAGATATTCAGTTTAGTGAGGGTTAATTCCTCAAGGAGCTGGATGAAAAGCAATGGAAGGTCAGAGCAAAAGCAACCCTGCCAGCTGTCACCTCCTTTCTTCAGAGATGTGAATCCCATTCCAAACAGCTAATGCATGGTAGGGGGGCTGGAGATTTATTTCTTTTGTTCTTATGATGGCATTTAAGCTCAGGAAGCAGAATTTCGAGCTAGCCCACCGAAGTGTCATTCCTGCCCTAAATCCTGACTTGCTGCCTTGCAAACAATGCAATTAGTCACAAGAGGGACAGGGCAAAAGAAGGTAGATAAACTGGTACAAATTTGTCCTTCTGTGTCTGTGTGTTGTGGCGGCGGGGGGAGGGTGATGACTTGAAGCACATCTCCCAATGGTCACACCATCTCTGAATATGAAGGATAACCCAAAAGAAAAGATTTGACAGTTTAGCTTACTGTGTCTCTGGAGAGGAATGGATCTCTGGCTGTGAAGTCAATTCAACCTCAAATTCACTGCTACCAAGGAGTTAATGATACATTAAAATTAGTCATGTTGTCTGATGGAGAAATATTCTACTTATGGAAAATACCTTTATAGGAAAACTGCCTTTCTGAGGCTGAGCTGGAAATATTACAGTAAACAGGATCTAATCACAGCGAAGCCTTTTTTCAGCTTTGCGTGACAACTGTAAAATATGACAGTATTTATTAATAGTCGCTGCAGTCTAATCTGTAGCTCTCGAGAGCTACAGCAAAATATGTTAAGCCACTAAGAGAACAATTTCCACAGTAACTAATATTCAGCTTTTGAAAGGGTAGTTTAATGTCTTGTGATTTTTTTTTTCCCCTACTGATGGTTCAACCCTAGGAACAAGCTACTAAGCTAATAACCTTTGTGGAGAGGAAGTGTTTAAATGATAATTTATTTCAAGAGCTGACAACAAATTGCTCTGCACTTTCTCTTTTTATGCCCCAAAGCAGTCAAGGATGTGCAAATCGAAGCATTAAAAAATATGACAGCTTCGGTATTTTCATTTTCAATGAAATGCTCATTACAGACATATGTGTGGTCTTTTATTCACAGTCCAGTCCAAAGAGTCATTCACTGTTATTATTGCGCAGGCTCTCAAGATGCTCTCACAGTTGAGGACTCATCGCAATAGATTAGGCAGGCCGCAGAAGCTACCAAATGTCTCAAGTACTGTCAACCCCGATTATTGCCACTCAAACAGGGGAATTTAGTGTCTGTCTCTCACAGCATAACATACTCTCTGGGCCTTCCTAATTTATTCAGATGTAAAAAGTAGCTTGAATTTCAATAAAAACTCTCTTGGCTTTGCTTTTCCCAGAAGGCAAATGGACATGACTAGAATTGGAGCCATCTGTTACCTTCGCACATCTTTTACTCGGTTCTTAAAGTGGAGGAGAAAAAAAAAATCCACGATAGTCTGTTCTTTATCCTTTTTTCTTTTTCTTTTTCTTCCTTTTTCTCTTCTCTTCTCTTTTCTTTTCTTACATCAAGTTACCTGAAACCATTTTCTTCACGTTCCTGCCAAGTAACCATGGTAGAACCTGTCATCTGTCTCTCCTTGCTTTCTTCTTCTCCAGGCAAAAATGGCACCATAGTGATGAGGACCTGCAGGTTCAGATCTTTCTCTGCTCTGGGAACTGCTTCTGACCTAGAGAGGAATCTCTGAGTTCACTTTGCCTCAGAGCCATGTCCCACAGCACTCAAAGGGTTTGAGCCACAGACAGCCGGCTCACCCCCTTCCCACCTGGCTGCATTTGCTATTTTTACTACTCATTTGCCCCTTAACGTGGATTTTAAAAAACGATTTTATTTATTTATTTATTTATTTATTTATTTATTTGTCAGAGAGGTAGAGCAAGAGAAAGAGAGAGAGAGAGCACAAGCAGGAGGGAGCAGTAGAGGGAGAGGGAGAAGCAGTCTCTCCGCTGAACAGGGAGCCTGAGGTGGGGCTCAACCCCAGGACCCTGGGATCTTGACCTGAGCCAAAGGCAGACGCTTAACAATTGAGCCACCCAGGCACCACTTAACCTGGATTTTTGATCTGCTGTCTATCTGGAATCTTGGAACTCCGGGACCACGACTTCTGGTGTTCATTTGTGGACACCAGGCTTTATGAAGGAAATTGAACCCTGGACTATATCCATCGGAGGACACCTAGGATAAGGAGCGTTGAGGTAACAGGTATTTTTGAAGAATGGCTGAAAGAAGGACTAAGGGAAGAGGTAGTAGAAGTTTTCACATGTTAGAAGTGTGGGAGGCAGTGTTATTGCAGCAAACAGCATGCATAGACTGTGAATGTGGCAGACCTGGGTTGAAATTCTGGTTTTGTTGCTTTGGCACACTGAGCTGTGTGATCCTAGGAGTCATAATTCAGCATTTTGTGCCTTGGTTTCCTCAGTTGTAAAGATAAGGGTTGCCACGTGGATTCAGTATGGTAATCCAAAAACTCATGGCCTAGTGCATAGGAAGTGCTTGTAAAAAATGGCAGCTGCTCTTATCCAATAGCTTTATCTTATGATAAAATGAGGCCAATAATAGGGATTTATTGATTTGTGCCACTGATTGGTACTGGGATGTGTATGTGTGTGCCTGCATGCCTGTGTGTGTGTGTGTAAAAAGGGAAAGGAAAGCAGGAAGAAGGGAGGGAGGGAAAGCAAGAGAGAAACAGAGACAGAAACATAGAGGGGAGACAGATTCTGCACTTTATTTGGGAATGTAGAGCTGGATGGGAGGGATGAAGCCAGGTTGTGTAAGTAGGTGGTAAACAACAACATACAGGAAGGTGTGTGGCATTGAACCCAGTCAATCCGAAAACACTCCTGTGAGGAAGGGCCCCCTTCTCCTTCTCTGGGGGGAATCTCTTTACGTCTTAAGCCCTCATGCTCTTCAAGCATTTTCCCATCTTCCTTGCTATCTGGCGACATTTTTAATCTTTCACAAGATGTCTGCTCTAATGAATGCACATGTCATTATTGGATGAGGGAACAGTTGGGTTAAAAATTAATTTTTTCCAGGCCCCTGAGATAAATCACTGTTACAGCAACAGGATTGTGAACTCTTTAAGGCAGCAGCTAATTCTGTCTTTCTTAAATACTACCAGTGGCCCGGCACAAGCTAGTACTAGAAAAGGCCCAATAATTGCTTGGTGACCGATGGACTACCTGTTGCCACCACCCATGTTTCAGCCCCAACTTTCTAGAGCAAATAGAAAGGTCTTTTAGAAGACTGTTGACTTCCAGAGAGTGACTTGGGAACTGAGTAGGGAGTTTCAGATTGAGAATGGGAAACAGCAGGAGTTTATTGAACACTGGCAAGAAGGTAGGGACTAGTTGCCTCAAAGGGCACTTAGAACTATTATCTCATTATCTAAGCTGAGAGCTGCAGCCTGGGCCAGAACCTTTCATCTCTGTGGGCTGTGCCCATTGAAGGCAAGGAGAGTTGTCAGTGGCACGAGAGAGTCTGGCTGCAGTTCTCAAGTGTGTTGCTGTTCTGGGGGAAATGTTAGCACCACAGAGAACTAGGTCACTTATACCCAAAAAACAGGTCTAACAGAAAACTGGAAGAGGTGGCCACGTTTCAGACCAATAATACCTCCCTGGCATAGCTTTAGGACTTTCTGTGTGGGAAGGTGTGTGGGCAAGAGGCCTCCCCAACTGGACTTGTGGTGCCAGCAGCAGAAAGCCATGCTTTGGATTAAGGTTCAATGCCACAGAATGCCCTTACCTGACTAGAAATTTCTTCCCTGGATGCACTAACACATCACATCATTAACAGCCATAGAGAAATTAGCATG
The DNA here is from genome assembly GCF_922984935.1 of Meles meles. Taxonomy (NCBI): domain Eukaryota; kingdom Metazoa; phylum Chordata; class Mammalia; order Carnivora; family Mustelidae; genus Meles; species Meles meles. The sequence goes on along the minus strand of NC_060087.1, from coordinate 104,833,700 downwards.
AGTACATTGGTCAGCTGAAGTGTTGTCACTTGCTAGAGAAAGTCTAATGGTCAGCTGAAGTGTTATCACTTGCAGAGAGAGTCTATTAATCAGTGGAAACAAAATGTGGGACAGAAAAGTTTCTATGGAGGTGCAGAGGCAGTTTGGGACAGAGAGATCAAGGCTTTGTTCCTACCAGGGAGGGCAGGTGTAGACAAATGACAGAGTGGGGAACCCTAGGTAAATAAAAAAGGGATGTCGGTAAAGAGGAGAGGGTAGAGAGGGGCAGATATCTCACTTAGTCAACCTCATAGTTTTTCCAAGAAATGAATTTCTCTGTATACAGCACCAAGAGCAGAATTTTCAACTTTGTATTAATGAAGCTACATGGTATTTTGGTAACAAAGCAAAGTGAAGACTGCAAACAGAAAACCAGACCTTTCTGGGCAGACAGAAATCCATGTGTAGCCAAGAAAGCCTTGAAATCCATTTGCTGTTTATAACTTCAGAGGCAATGTTATCTTGATTGTGCCACAAAGCTTTTAAATGACTTCAACTGTACAACCCATTTCTCAGCTTCTCATTTACCCCTGCCCTCATACAGTAGAATCACATCATTTGTATATTTAGCTTACTTGAATGAAATATTCCCTTCTCTCTCTCTATTTTCCATTTCTCTTATGTAATTAAAATATTCTAAAATTTGATTTCATGGTTGTAATTTCTCCAAAATGTTTATTATGAAAGCAATAGATTATTGTAGAAAATGAGGAAATACACAATAGATGCTTTATTGAATATTTTAAAGAACTGTACCTCATGGTTTGATTTACAAACTGGATTCACTTTCTCCCCTCTTTCTTCCCTTCCCATCTTCTTTCTTCCTTCTCTTCCCTCCTTCCCGGTTCCTCCCTCCCTCCCTCCCCACCTCCATTTCCTTCCTTCCTTCCCTGCTTTGTGTGTTTCTCTCTCTCTTTCAGTCCAACAACAAAATTGGTCATGGGCTTACTCTTGAATAACCAGTAATGGCATTGGAAAAACACTAAATATGTCCCCAGGCCCATGCTATGTACCACTGCAGACACAAAGTATAAATCTAGGTGCTAACCAATTATTTGTTATCACACTGGAGAGAGGGGCTTGGGAAGGTATATAGCAGACCCAGTGAAATAACAATGGAGAACAATTATGTTAAGTGCCAAGTGAGTGACATGGACAAAAGGGTCCTGTGGGTGTTCAGAAGTAGGCAGGATATTTGCTCCTCAAAACTTTTCTCCTCCTGCTCAGTCACCTTAGTGAACAGAGTTATCATTTTGCCCAGTCCCTCAAGCCAAAAGTCTACCAGTCATCCATGAAGCCTTCTTCTCCCTCATATCCCACAGTCAACCTGTCCTGAGTTCTGTTGATTCTGTGTCCAAAATGTATTTCAATTCCATCCACTTTTTTCCATCTCCAGCCTAGTCTAAGCTCCCATAATTTCTCACCTAGATAACCATGGTGGCCTTTTCATTGGCTTTACTTCTTTTGTTCTTGCACCACATTCCATTCTCTACAGAAACTTAGATCATGTGATTCCCCTGTTCAGAATCCTCCAAAGACCTCCCACTGAAGTTAGAATAAAATTCATACTCCTTACCATGGTTCCTTTTTATTCTCTATGGCTATCCTCTGCCTCCTGTCTACCTCTACAGTCTCATCTCAGGCCACTCTCAACCTCCTCACTCCCCTTTACCCACACTTACCTTCTTTCATTTCCTCAAATATACCAAACTTCTCGGCTACAGGGCCTTTGCACTTGCTATTTCCATTCCTTGAATCTCTTTCCCTCTATTCTTCACATGGCTGTCCCTTCTAATCCATTATTTCTCAGCTTAAATGCCCCTTCTCAATGAGGCTATCACTGAGAATCTTTTTAAAATTAGGTCCTATCCATTAAGATAGGTGCAGAAATCATGTCTATGGTCTAACACTAACTGACTGACTAAATGAATGAATGAGTGACAATGAACTGGAGTGGCCAGAGATGGCTACATTGGAGAGGTAGAGTTTGAGGTATGTTTTGAAAAATGGAAGGACCGACAAGATTTTCTAATCAAGATGGAGAGAATTCTGGGTAGTAGTAGAAGTGAAGTTGCTGAGACCAAGGATAGTTCTGGCACATTTGGGCAACAGTGGAAAATGGGAGCTGCATGGGACACTTCGGTGACTCAGTCGGTTAAGCGTCTGCTCTGGTCATGATCCCAGGATCCTGGGATCAAGTCCTGAATTGGGCTCCTTGCTCTGTGAGGAGCCTGCTTCTCCTTCTTCCTGCTGCTCCCCCTGCTTGTGCTTGCTCATGTGCTCTCTCGCTAACAAATAAATAAATAAAATCTTAAAAAAAGAAAGGAAATGGGAGCTGGCTGCAGTGGAATGTTCTCATTAGGTAACATAAGGACAACAGGTTTGTTAGTTGGCTGAGGCATAATTATGTTGAGTCTTGAAGAATACACTACATTTTTTCCCCAAGTGTGGGCTATATAAGCCATTGGGAATACGAGAACAGGGTCCTGGTTCAGTGTTTTAAGGTTTTCAGAGGAGGAAGTTAGTGTAAACGTTTATAGAAAGTAGTTCTTAAGCAGACCAGATCAGTCCTACCAGCTAAATGACTGTAGAGAAAAAATTATAAATATGCATGAGTAAGAAAGGATTCTTTTGGCTCTTAGACCACAGAACTGTCCAAACTATTTAGTGAGATGATTTGAGAAAAGAGACAGGGATGAGAAACAGACCTAGATGGACTTTTGCTTCCTTTACTCCAATTGACAGCTAATGGGTGAAGAAAGGCCATGGGAGGTGAGGAGAAAACACATGAGATGTATCTTCTGCTTTTGAATAGATTAGAGGTTACAGTATTAACAAAACTGGTATTTAGTTTACAACAGTTTTCAGAGAAACTGCCTGCTTTACAAACTTCCATTCTGAAATTTAGATTATTACACACTGGAATATACAATATACAATACACAGAAATAGGCTAATTCATCCTCAGTGTTTGAAAGAAAATGAAATGCACTAGAATTTAGCAAACTGTGGATTAGAATGTTGAAACTATTTTTTTATCCTTGTCAGGCAAGGCTCTGTGTGAACACACAACACTCCTTCCATTCTGCCCTTGGTTCATCTCTTTTCCCCTTCTCCAAACCATACCTCCCTCTTCTCTTGCAATCTACAACTTCATCTAGCTTAGATCATCTAGCTTAGATCATTTATCCAAGCTTCTCAGAAAACTCTACTTTGCTGGGGTGCTACCTTTTCACAATTCTTAGAGCAATTAGAGTCTATAGTGTGGCATTCAACTTGATAGTGTTCCATGTTGTTCATGAATGGTTTCATCAATGTTCTTTTCTGTCCACCCCCATTAGAACTGTATTATATAAGCATCTGAAACACACCATTGGGGGTTGGTAACAACTTTTAAAATTGCTTGACTTATGAACTAATAATATATGAGTTAGGATTAGCAGCAAGATACAAAGTGTTCTGTGTCTGGTATAATATCTCAAAAAATCATAGAATGTTACATTAAGACGAGAAGCACCTTAGGAGAAGAGACAAGGCCAAGAGAGCTTCAGTGCATTAGTCAAGGTCTGAGAGCTCATTAAATGGCAGAGTTTGAACTAGAACTCAGGTCTCTTGCTTTGGGTTCATGATAGCTATAATATTTTAGAAGTAATTTGGGGAACCTGGGTGGCTCAGTGGATTAATCGGTGGCCTTCAGCTCACGTCATGATCCCAGGGTCCTGGGAATGAGCCCCGCATCAGGTTCCCTGCCCAATGGAGAACATGCTTCTCCCTCTCCCTCTCCCTCTGCCTGCTGCTCTACCTACTTGTGTTCTCTAACTCTCTGTCAAATAAATAAATAAAACTTAAAAAAAAAGAAGTAAGTACCATAGGCAAATACAGGGAGTTCTTTGGGTTTCCAAAAAAAAAAAAAACCAAAATGGTCTTTCAAGTTAAGTTACCTAGAAAAGACCTCTTCAGGTAACACTCAGGCAGACAGGCCTTCCATTTGTTCCCTCCTTCTCTGAGTCAGAAAGAATCATTCCCAGGCTACAGGCAGAGTTACAGGCAAACAAATGATAAAGTAACATTATTTTTTGGAATCTTATGGTGATAGGATCCTTTGATTTTACTGAGGAACCCCTCAAAGATAACTGGGCTTTCGAGGAGGCTATTTGGCTGAATTATAATGCATTATACAATTAACAAATACACGTAACTGTATGCTATTTAGAATCAGACCCTTAATATCTGAGATTGTTTCAATAGAATGTGTCTTCAATATATTATCTTACTATTAGAAAAAACATCCATTCCCAAAGCCCAGTTTAGTTACTCTCCGCTCATTATTTCCATCAGATAATTGTTGAGGCCCTGTAAGCTGAATACTTAATGTGATCTAGCAGAACAAGCCCTAGAAGCAGGAGATATTGACACTAGTCCCAGCTCTGTGGTTAAATGGCTGAGTGAAAAAGCACATTCTTCTTGGGCTTTAGTTTTTGCATCTTTGAAATGGGGACAATTACATTCAATGATAGGATTAATTTTCTGAAACTTTCCAGCTTAGGCCTCTCTCTATTTTGGATGAAGTTGCTTTTACTTTGTGCATTGTAGACCACTTAAATTATTTTGAGGAGAGAGGGTTCTTTTTCAACAACAGTGACTCAGCCAGGAGAGTCCCAACACTCTTTCCATGGCTGGGGGTGAGAGGACGTATTTAGTTTGAAAAATTAAATTCTAATATGACCATTGCATTGATGTTTTGGGGTCTTAATTTAAATTCACTTTGAATTTAAATACAGTTTAAAAGAGTATTAGATTGTATTTACTTAAAGAGAAGGGAACAAACATGAGTTGAGGAGGGTTGAACAGCACTGTTACATGAATATTAAAAGAGGAGAGCAGATGGGCACCTGGGTGACTCAGTGGGTTAAGCCTCTGCCTTCAGCTCAGGTCATGATCTCAGGGTCCTGGGATCGAGTCCCGCATCAGGCTCTCTGCTTGGCAGGGAGCCTGCTTCCTCCTCTCTCTCTCTCTCTGCTTGCCTCTCTGCCTACTTGTGATCTCTCTCTGTCAAATAAATAAATAAATAAAATCTTTAAAAAAAAGTTTTAATAAAAAAAAAACAAAAACAAAGAGGAGAGCAGACGCCTCTTCTTACCTCTTTCTGTGTCGTAGAGGTACACAAACTTCTCCCACTTGTAGTGACCCAGCAGACTCAGAATGGCGCCTTTCAAGGCTGGGCGCATCTGGATGACAAACTGCACATCTGCATCAGTGGGGAAGCTGGGCGTCACAAAGGATGTGTGCAGGGCCCCACAGAAGGAGGTCAGAGTGTTCATTGACATCTGGTCATAGAATCCAAAGATGGCATATACCCCTCTTGAGAACTGGGAGCAGACTGCAATGAGAAAGACAGCAAGACATTTCAATAGCCCCATGGTCCCTTGCTGCAGATTATAGGGTTGGAAAACAATGGATAGTTAGGCTTGGGCTCTAAAGGACATGCCTCAAAGGAAAATCAAGATCTCTGAAATCTCTAGAAGCCCTTGAAAGCCCAGTTACCCAGCAAGTAAAGCGGAAGGGAAGAATTTATTTGATAGAGTTGCATGTTTTCTATGTATAGCATGAGCAAGAAACTAGGAAAATTCAGGAAAAAAGAGGTGAAGTTTGCCTCACCCTTTTTCTGCAACCCTTTCAGCTCACCCACAAGGCACTTGGTGTTCTTGTACTTCTGCCATAGCTGCCCTGTGATCTTTTAGTGTACCCATGCCCCCATCAATGTACCATTATCTTGTGTCCCACCCCTTCAGTGCTTTTTCCACTAGATGACAATAAGGACTGATGACTTAGACAAATTGCTAATATGTCTGCTAGGAAATGTGTTACTCCTCTTAGGTTACATACTGCTTTAACCATAGCTATGTCATGATTAAGACCCTTAATGAAGGCTACTAATGGAGGTTTCAGATTCTGGGCAGGCCATTGGAAGGACTGGCCTTTCGGTGCCCAGGGAGTCACATGAGGTAGGTGTAATTGGCAAAGTTCTATTTTGTTCCTTTGGCGTTTCTCTTCCAGATCTATCAGCTCATACATAGAACTTTTATGTCCTTCATTTCAAAGTGGGCCACACTACCACATTTTCCCTCTTCTTGCCCAGATGAGCTTAAAAAATGTGAACCAATTTCAATATTAGCTTAAGTAGAACATAATTAGCAAAGCAAATCAGCTACAACAACACCGTGTGGTGCATTCCCAAACCAAGTGGAAATGATCTTTAGATTATCTGCTCTACTGCTCCCTTCCATTCATGCGAAGCAGACAGAACAGGCAGCTGATAATGTGGTGTGATTTAAGGAATCCTGCGTGGCCTCCCTTATCTGCTAGGAAGCAACTGTTAGGCTTACTTCTTTAGGTTTAGAGTGTTGAAAAAAACTCTATGGTTTGGGAGTCTGGGACACCTGGGTGGCTCAGTGGATTAAGCATCTGACTCTTGATTTGGTTCAGGTCATGATCTCAGGCTCGTGAGATCAAGTCCCATGGCAGGCTCTGCACTGGACTTGGAGCCTGCTTAAAATTCCCTCTCTCTCCCCTTCAGCCTCTCCTGCCCCTTTCTCTCTCTCTCTCTCTCTCTCTCTCAAAGTAAAGATGAATTAACATATCCTATGTCCAGTTAGACACCAGGGAGGGTGTATAAACAAACAGATAAGTTTGAGAAGGAAGGGTGAATCAGAGAAGAGGATGTAAAGTGTCTGGAGTCTTTCCTGAGATGAGGAAGAGTAAAGGCATTGGGCACTAAAAAGAAGGAAGGTGTTGAATATAGGAGGGAGACAAGTGGAAAACCCATTTAATTCATTCTTGATCTGATTGTGAGAAACAGAGAGTTCTCAATATCTATGGGATCTTGCTTTCCCTGCAAGTATGTATGTATGTATGTATGTATTTATAACAATAATTTATTATTATTTCTCATGTTTTTGTGAGTTGGTTAGGTTTATCTGGGGAGATTTTGCTTGAACTCTCCTCTGTAGTTGCAGTAGATGGTGTCTGGGACTGTCTGGGGCTTTAGGTATCTGGAGGCTTAACTGGGTCCCTGCATTCTATTTAAACCTGTTATTGATAAGGGCTGTCCCCCTTTGTTAGCCACACTCATTAGTCATTGGCTTATTAAAAGTGATTATTAAAAGTGATTACCTGTCATTAAGGCTCTCCATCAGGGAAGACCATAGCCTCCAACTTGAGGAACTCTAAGTGACCCCCCAAAGACAGGCATAAAATAGGTCTTTATATTAAAAGGAGAAAACCAATTAGAGAAACAAATCTGGGGCACTTCATGACAGGGGACCAAAAGAAGTGTTCAGAAACAAAAAACAAGAAGCAGGATGCCACTTTGCCTTGGTTATCACCAAGGAAGATGCTAAGGAAGGTCAGTTCCCAAATTAATCCTGTAAATAGAGAGTTTTGCAGTACCAGGTCAGATCTTAGCTGGTGCTCATAATGTTCTATATAAAACTGACAACAGGGGCAACTGGGTGGCTCAGTGGGTTAAAGCCTCTGCCTTCAGCTCAGGTCATGATCCCAGGCTCCTGGGATTGAGCCCCGCATTGGACTCTCTGCTCAGCAGGGAGCCTGCTTCCCCATCTCTCTCTGCCTGTCTCTCCACCTACTTGTGATCTCTGTCTGTCAAATAAATAAAATATTTTAAAAAAACCTGACAACAATAATGATAATAGCCATTGAGTGCTTAGTATGTACCAGGCATTATGCTAAGTACTATACAAATATCCAATATTCCCAACAACCTCATGGTGTATTGCTAATATTTCTATATAATGGGTGAGAATTCTGAGATAAAATGTCCTGTGTCTTGAGTGGAGGAGCCAGGATTTGAACTGGACTCTAAAACTCATACTCCCTGGGATGCAAATCCAATAATGACATTAAAGAGTAGTTATTGGCCCAAATGAGATGGGGAAAGATTTAGTAAGTAAAAAAGAGGACTCTGTAGGCCTCAAGTTCATACGTATACTAAATAATTATTTGTTTTTTAAAAGTATTTTATTTATTTGTCAGAGGGAGAGAGAGTGTCAAGCAGAAGGAATAGCCGGCTCCCTGCTGAGCAAGGAGGGGCAAAGGGAGAGGGAGAAGCAGGCTCCCCTGGACTCAATCCCAGGACTCTGGGATCAGGATCTGAGCCAAAGGCAGACACTTAACTGACTGAGGTATCCAGGTGTCCCCAAGAATTATTTCTTATTGACCTGAAATTCAAATTTAAGGATCATGTATTTTTTCTGGCAACAAGCAATCATGGCCCTTCAGTGAACATTATTCAGGAGTTAGTTGGTAATTCCTGGATCCATATCAACTAGCATGCAAGGCCCAAGATAAGGATCCATGAACCCCAGACAAAAATAATCTTGTGGGGAAATGCAATGTATTTCCAATGAGGAAAACTCCAATCTGACTAAATTATGGACAATAATTGAGGGTTGGGGTGAATTAACTTGAAGAGAGGCAAACTTACGGCTGTGATCCACTTAGAGTTTTAAAAAGCCCTTGACATTGGAAGGAAACAAAATAAAAGTATGTTATGGAAGTGAGATTCTGGCCAATAAAAAAATATTGCATTACTCTTATAATCATTGTTTTTGAACCTCAAGGGCACAGAATTAATCATTACTAGGTTAGATATGAACTTTTCATACTTATGACATTTATTTATTTATGAACACTGGTAGTGAACACCCATAAAACCATCACCCAACCCAAGAACTATAACATTACTGAGAATTTTATTTTTGCCTTCCTCTTCCCCTCTATTTTACCCCCCCCACCCCCATTTGGACATCCTCCTGGCTCTCCCTCATAACTATCCTGAATTTTGTGTTTATCATTACCTTGGTCTTTTAAGACATACACACACACACACACACACACACACACACCCCTAAGCAATATAATGTTATTTTTGCTTGTTTTAAAACTTTAAAAGGGAATCATACTGAATATGTGAAAACCAGACTCCAGGAAGGAATGCCCAGTTATAGGAGTTCAGCCTATGTATGATGATAAGCAGAATGAGAAAAAGGGGGACCTTATACAAATGTACTAGTAAGCAGGTGTGAGGGAACCAAGTTGTGGTCATCTAAAGGTATTTAGCAGTATTACAGATCAGCAGTAATCCTCAGGGAACACTAGGCTACTGTGGTCCAACAGGCAGACACGTGGTGGTGGGCATCAGCAAAAACAATGTTGAGAGAAAATCAGTAAATGTTCTATTCCCTTCTTATATAACAGAAGTGCAGCTGCCCTGCACATACAGTTGTGCATAGTTAACCTTGCTCTATCTCGACATATATAAGTAATGTAAGTAGAAAACCCAATGAGGGGAGAATTAAAGAGTACACGTAACTTGATGAGCACTGAGTAATGTACAGAATTATTAAATCACTGTATTGTAAACCTGAAACTAATGTAACACTGCATGTTAACCATACTGAAATTAAAATAAAAAACTTAATAACAAAGGAAAAAAGGTCAAGGCAACTGCCAAGTGAGGACAGGGTTAACCACCTCTGAGAGAAGCCGGGGCACAGGGGACCTGTGAATGGCCTCTCACAGCAGATCCCTGGGCCCATTCCTGGCTATAGAAAGTAAGGCTGAATGGAACGTTGTGCTGACTCAAAGGACAGTGTTCTTGTCTTCAGACTCTGAGAAAGTTTGAGCTAAAAGGAACTAAACACTATTTTATTCAGTGATTTTTTTTAAGCATAGCTTTTCATGTGGAGTCATTTCTCCAAATGAAATTTTATGTGGAAAAGTCCAACATATAAAAGGGATAAAGTAAAGCACTTCTGATTCAACAGAGTTCCACTGTTGCCTCCCTATCATAAAGAAACTGTGACACAAAGAGAGGAAGTGTCTTGCACAAGGTCACACAATGAATTATGAACTAGTTTCTCAGAAAAGCTGTATCAGCATCTCTACACCATCTCTACTCCGGAGCTATGTAGGGCAGCATGGGTCAGAATTTGCCCGGCATGAAAGTGACTTACCCTCAATGCCTAGCTCTCAGCATAGATGGTTCCACCAGGGGTTTCCCATGACTCAGCTGCTGGCAGCTTCCCTCACCTCCCTCTAGCCCCAAATACCAACAATGAGATCGGGTGGCAGATTGGTGATCTTTTGGGACTCATGATTGTCTTTGGTAGTGTCTGTTATCTTTATCTGAATCCTTAATGAACGACACCCACTAGTTTTTCTCAGAAGACGAGTCCTTGGTAAAATTATAATGGAAGAAATCACTATCTTGGCAATCTTTTGAAGCAGTGAAGTACAGAAGAAAGGGTAACAGTTTCCCCGACAGTCAGACCTTGGTTTCAATCACCGCCCTGCCAGTCTTAAACTGCATGGTTTCGTAGTTATTTAACCTCTCTGAGCCTCAGTATAGGACAGTGATTACATGGGCAGGTTCTGAAGTTAGGCTGTATAGTTTGAAATACTCAGGTGATCCCTTATTGGACAAGTTACTTAATATCTCTGGGCTTCCAACCCAGTTTCTTCATCTGTAAAACTGGGATAATAATAGTGCCTGTCTCAGCATTGGTTGTGAAAGCTAAAATGAGTTTAGTTACGGGAAGCCATCTGTAACAGTGCCTGGCACAAAACAGATAATTAATGCTAGCTATTTATTCATGCAACAAAATCTACTGAGCATCTATTATGTGCCAAGCATTGTTATAGGTATTGGAAGATACAGGAGAGAAAAAAAAAGATCTTGTCCTCTAGGAGCTTACATACTAGTGAGGGGAAAACACCATAATGAATGAGATGAATAAAATATGATGTCTCAATTGTAAGTGTTGGTTTGGGTTACTGTCATGAGGTAAAGAATGAATGAAATGGTACATGGAAAATATTTACAGTGCCTAACATATAACTTGGGGACCAAATAGTTCCTTCTCTGCTTCTTTCCTCTTTCTAGCTCTTTCTGGCATACTTTCCTCTGTTAACCCCATCAGGTTATCCTTCCCACAGAAACCACCGCTTGCAATGTCACACTGATTACCCAGGTAAGAATAGCTTTTTTTCTCTTTCCCTTCCTCTATACATTTTGTGAGCGCTCTTTCCTATTCTAATTCCTAGAGAGTAATGGTTTAATAAAGAAACCGTTCTAATTTGACTTGAGAATGCACTGTTGTCCTCTGACTCTTTCCTTCCCTACATAATGCCTTTGTGCTGCTAAAATGCTGTCTCTTCTTGGGACTTCTGTGTTTATCCAGTAGGAAATATCTTGGTTGTCTGTTTCCTAACGGTGCCCATCTCCATTTCTTCCTACTAGCAGAACATCAAATTCTTGTTGAAGATGCTGTTTCTGACTACATCCTGGATTCCTGGGGACTCTAGTATAGCTCCCGGCTGTGTTCCCTTCAATGGTGAGTGACAAGCAAGGCTGGAGTCAGCTGTCATGCTTTTATTTATAGTCCCCAAGTCTATAGGGTCTGGACAGGTATTGTTAATGTACAATGTAGCAGCTAATTATACCACCCATATTCCAAAAGGCATCATTACAAAAATGTCAAACAACTTGATTACCCCAAAGATCAGAATAGCAATATTGCATATCATTTACAGAACACTTTTCATAGCCTTATGAATCAGGGGGTAAAAAGCAAACTGAAGTCTCTTGCTGACTTAATGATCACATTTGAAGCAAGCAGGAAGAAGAAAAATACAGCTCTGAAGGAACCGATAGAGATATATCACAAGAAAGTTCTCCAGGTAATACCACAGTACTGTGAATTCCAGGGGAACAAAGAAACAGAGATGCAAGGGCCTTAAGAGATCATATAGTTGTGCTTTTTTTTTTTTTTTTAGGTTTTATGTATTTATTTGAGAGAGAGAGAGAGAGAACAATAACAAGCGGGAGGAGGGGCAGAGGAAGAGGGCGAAGCAGGGGCCCCGCTGAGCAGGATGTGGGGCTCTGTCCCAGGACCCTGGGATCATGACCTGAGCCCAAGGCAGATGCTTAGCTGACTGAGCCACCCAGGTACCCCTCGTTGTGCTTTCTAAAGCTGTAGTTTTGGTCCATAGTGAGTTTCCAGTCTGGTGAAATATTTTCACCAGTTTGTGTGTGTGTGGGGGGGGGTGTTGGAGTAAGGTTGACAACTGTCCTTTTTTAGGAAGCACAGTTCTTTTCTTTATATCCTTTCTGTTTTCCATTCTGTATGTAGTCCTTTCTCTTCTGAAATGATGATGATGATGTTAATGAGAAATGGTGTGTGTTTGTGCATGTGTGTGTGTGCATGCATACATACATACATACATACATACATATATATTCGGTCTGTGTGGTAGACTGAATAATGTCCTCCCAAAAGATGTCCATGTCTTAATCCTCCAAATCTGTGAATTAGGTTACATGGTGAAGTGGAGTTAAGGTTGCAGATTAAATTAAGTTTGCTAATCAGTTGACCTTAAAATAGTGAGATTATCCCAGATTACCTGATTGGCTCAAGATAATGACGAGGGTCCTTAGATGTAGAAGAATGGGGCAAAAAAGGCCACAGAAGAGTCAATATCAGAGTGATGTTATATGAGAAAGACTTGACCAGCCATTGCTAGCTTTGAAATTGGAGAGGACTATGAGCTAAGGAATGTGGGCAGAGTCTCAGAGTTGGGAAAGGCAAGAAAAGATTCTCCCTTCCAGCTGCCAGACAAGAATGCAGCCCTACTGAGTGCAGCTTGGTGAGATTCCTTATCAGCAGACCTACAGAACTGGAAGATAATAAACTTGTGCTATTTTAAGCCACAAAATTTGTGGTTATTTGTTACAGCAGTAAGTAGAAAACTAATATACTTAACAGAGCAAAATTGAAGTTGATAACTCTAGATCAACCTATACTCCACTCACCCTCCCCCCTTAAAATATTATTGATAAGAGAAGTCCAAGTTTGGAAACTAACGATCTTAGTCCAATTTCTGATTCAGGACAGGAACCAGCTGCCTTGAGGTCATGTTGTCACTCCCTAAATACCTCTGGTGACAAGGGAGCTCATTACTCATAAGTGGCCCTTTACTTGCTGGGTAGCTCTGATGACTGTAGAGCTCTTCTTTAAATTGAACCTAACTCTGCCTGTTGGGGCTCTTGAGCGCTACATGATACACTGAACTCCAATTCTGTATGACCTCAACTTTGTTTTATAGGAAGCTCAAAAGTACAACTGCTGTACTCAGGAGATCATAATGGCTATTAGCTATTCAAGCTTGTGCATTTAGTGTCTCTATGCTGCCCTCTTCATGTCAGGCTAAAAATTTGCTAAAAGATCCCACCTCCCCCTTGATCCCTGCCACCTCCATAAATGATCTTCCTAACTCCTTTTCTGTCGTCACTCATGATGAGATGATGAGGACCTTGCAGCCCTCTGCATATGCAGCCTAGTTTCTGCTCCCCTCATTCTACTGAACCTGTTCTCTCAAGTTTATAGTCAGGAAGGGTAGATATTTTGGGCTCTTCTAAGCTCACCATGCAAGCAGATACCTCCCTGGTCTTGCTCTTAAATTGGTTATTTGTGTTTAAGTTGAGGATGTAGGAGTGGGTGAACTAGAAAAGATGGAGATGGTGGGGTAGTTGTGGGATAGTAGCCAGCTCATACATTCCCTGGGTTCATATAGATCAGCCTTCTCCTCCCCACCAAACACCCTTTGGTCTTGGGTTCTAGTAACCACAGTGGGTGCTTATAGGGTACCAGAGGCAGAACAAGGTGTCAGCCCCATTCTCCAGCTGATGATTCCATGGTTTAATTACCATCTTTGGGTTAATTCCCTTGAACATTTTGTTCAGCTCTCAGGAGTACACTGCCTTCCGACAGTCTAACTAGTTATTTTTGCAATTACATGGCATGTATCTAAATGCTGGCAAAGAAAACATTCATTATCAACATTTGATCCTACTTGAATATAACGGCTTGCAAATGCAGGAATTAACATATGAACACATGTATTTTGGAAAATCCATTTTGCAACTGTAAGAGCAAACCACCCTTCCATAGCAGCATCAGAAATGGCAGGAGAGATGTTGAGTTGGGTTGCGATAAGGGGGTGATTTTAGGCCCTTCTATAGCAAGACAGTATGGTTAAGCATTGGAGCTGAGGAGTTTTAAATTCTTTTGCTTGTTCATTAATTAATTTACTCATTTGCCAAATAAAATTTTGAGTTCCTAGTGTGACAAACATGGTCTAGAGGCTGGGATACCATAGTGAGCAAAACAGACAGGTTCTTCGTCCTCACGGTACTTAAGGTTTAGTATTGGCAGCAAATATTAATAAAATAATTATACCAATCTGTGTTTATCATGGTCTTAGTACTAAGAAGGGAAGGTATTAGGGTGCTATGAGACTATGTGACAAGGTGACTTTAATTTAGGTCAGGGAAAATTTATCTGAGGACTTGACATTTGAGCTGACACTTCAGAGAGTAGAAGAGCATCTGGTGCCAAGAGAACAGCACTTGCTAAGGCTCTGAGGGAGGACAACATTGGATGCACTGAGGCACTGAAAGAAGATTAGCCTGGCTGGAGTATGGCCAGAAAAGAGGAGGATGCAAGATGAGTCTGGTAGGAGGTAGGGGCCCAATAGCAGAAGACCTTCAAGGATCCTGAGAAGGAATTTAGATTTCATTCTAAGGGCTATGAGAAGAAATCTTGGAAGGATCATGGGTATTCCATGAGCTGATTTATATTTCAGAAATTTTTATCTGGCTGCTATTTGACAGTGGATTTAAGTAAAGGGGCATCTGTGAAAGCAGGGAGAACATTTGGAATGTTATTTCTGTAGTCTCTGTGAGAGGGAACAATAGTTTGGATTTAAGTTGTGGCCATGGAGGTGGAGTGATCTGGCATTTTTTACTGAGTTCAAATTAATGGTTGAACAGCCTTGAGATAGTTACTTAAACTATCCAAACCTTATTTCTATACCTGTAACAACTGGGATAATCATTTCTGCCCCATAACATTGTTGTGCCTATTAAATGAATATGCTCCAAGTGCTTAGGACTCTCATATAAGACTGTGCTCAATTGATAAAATGGTATCTGCTATTAATATTATATTAAAGAATTATTTTTTAAAAGAATTTAAAGAATTATTTTTAAATTTTTTAAAGAATTTAAAAATTCTTTTAAAGAATTATTTATTTATTTTAGGGAGAGAGATAGCACATGGTGGGGGGGGGTAGAGGAAGAGGGAAAGAAAATGTCAAGCAGACTCCCGCTGAGTGCAGAGCCCAATGTGGGGTTCAATCTCATGACCCTGAGCCCAAACCAAGCGTTGGCAACTCAACCGACTGCACCATCCAGGTACCCCACTAATATTACTTTTAAAATTATTCCTTAGTGCTTCTGCACTGAGATGGGTTTTTATATGGTTCAGCCACTAACTTGCTGTGTGATCTTGGGTCAGTTACCTCACCAGGCTTTAGGCCTGTCATTTGTAAGCCAGCAGAACTAACACTTGCCCTACCCACATCAAAAGGATGTGCGGAAAATAAATGGAAATAATAGTTGAGACTCTCCTTTGAAAAATTATAAAAGCTGCTATCTGAGTGTCAGTGAGAAAGTATTTGGTTCTTGACTCTCAGTAATCAATCCCCACAACAAAGAACTCAACAGAATCATCATTCTTCCCAGCCTCAGTCTCTGGCATTCACCTGCATTATCTCTACCAGTCATCTAAAGTAGTCAGGGTTGTGTCTTGACTTGCAACTCATTTTACATGGGTTTTAGCACAATTCTTAATTGAAAAACTAACTGATCCAGTGATCCAGTCAGTCAATGAAACAATTTCTAAAGCTGGGCAGGAAACTGATGAACCTTTATGATGCCTTCAAATCAGCCTTAAGATCTGTTATGGACTGGTAAGAGCATCAAATTTGATATTGTAGCATATAGCATTTAAAAGCCATTTTCTTTAATTAAGCACCCCGTGCTGGGAAGAAAGATGAGCTGAGTCCCTAAACAAAAATTATTCTTAAAAGTTAATTAATGGTTGTCTTGTCTCCTGTATGCTTGAAAGGCTTCATAATTCAAAACAGAACAATATAAACATAATAAAATGTTTAGTCCCATTGTCAGTTGGGAAGGTATACTCTTACTTCCCACTGTGTTTGGATTCCTCAATATCACATTCTTTTTATTGAGTGTAATGGCCTAGGTCACCCCCTCCAGCTCCTTAACAGTGCCACAATCTCCTCTGTAATTTGACTTAGAGGTAGGCATTCAATCTCCTCTTGAACACTTCTGGATGACAGTGAGCTCACTGCTTCCCAAAGCAGCTCATTCTACTTTGGGGCAGCTCTAATGATTAGAAATGTCTTTATTACAGTGAGCGCAAATCTTGCCTCTGTAACTTTCACCACCTATGGTTGCCTCTTTTTTCCTGAAGCTCACAGAAAATGCCTATTCCCTGTTGTAATGGAAGGCCTTCAACCATCTGAAGATACACATCCTACTTGTGTACTTCTATGTGCCTTCTCTTCTTCAGGCTAATCACCCCCAGCATGTCAGATGTATGTCATAGATCCCAGGCTTTCAATTCTGCCCATCTTCCCCTTGATGTGTTTCAGTTTATTAAATGTCATTCTTAAAAATTTGGTGCCCAGGACTGAGCATTGTACTGGAAATGAGGTTGAACCCACCCAGAAGGCAGGAGACTCCTATTTTGAACTAGACATCTTATATATCTATCAGTGCTGCCTAGAATGACATTGATTTTTTTTTTTACCTTTCTACTATCAAATTGGGGTATACTCCTACTTTGTGGTCTTGAATTTATATCCCAGGTATCTCGTTAAAGACTTCTGCCAAGCCAGGCTTCTCCCAACGTTGCATATGTGCTGTTGATGTATCTATATCTGTATCTGTATCTGCATCTGCATATCTATATCTATATCTGTATCTATGTCAATATACCTAAGCTAAATGACTTTATTGGTAATTTTTAACCCTTTAAAATGTCCTCATGATTTTGACCCAGGCTTTTAACAAGTTTGGTTAATGAGTTTATTAGCTATTAGTCCCAGTTACTTGATGTCTACAAATTTGATCAGCCTGCTTTGGGTATCATTATCCAAGTTATTGACAAAGTGCTGAAGAGGACAGGGTCAAGGACAGAATTATTTGCAAGGCTACTTCATTTTTCACCCTGACACTTTCCAGGATGACAACAACTAGGTAATAAATACTCTGGCTAGAGTTCTTTGGTCTGCTCCAATGTGTCTTTAATATACCTGTGGTTTAGGTGATACAAATGATCTTTAATATTGACCATTGTTCTTCAGACATGTTCACAGGTCTACCTTTCAGAGAAAAAAAAAGTAACTGGAATGATTTTCTTCTTTCCTGGTATCATCACCCTTGATCCTGTATCTTTACCATTTTTCATTGAGTCTTAAATGGAGGAAGTGAAAAAAGAAGAGGATGCTGAGAGGAGACAGAAAAGTGCTTTCTGGTAAAGAATGAACTACCAGAAGAACTGGGAAGCTGTTCTTTCCACCCTCCAACTCAAGCAGTCTGTCGTTACCTAAGGTCAAAAACCTGATTCATTGCCTTTTGTGGTCAGGAAGCAAATGGCCTACCCATTTTACATTGTGGAATAATTGATATCTGATTAGCGCCTAGAGTCCATGGTCCTTAGCATCCCTGCCTGCTAGTAGACTTCAAAGAAACTATAAGCAGACTTACAAAATTGCCCAAATGCAATCCTGGTGAAAAGTAACTATTGAAAAGCCATATTTACAGTACCCAGGATTGGTGGTTATACAAAAATTTCAACCTATTGCTGTTTGAAAAGTCTGTATGACCTCAGTTCCCTCAAATATGTTCTACCAGCCTGGAGAACAAAGATCCTGTTTTGGCTTTAGGAAAAAAAGGTTTAAATTAAAGGCATTTTTTTCTAAGTCAAATTCAACTAGTTGGAGTTCTGAAAATAATTCCCCATTCTAGGTTTGGGAGACTCAGGGTCTGTGCAGAACTTTGTGCCAAAGATGTCCATTAAGAGGTGTTTGTCTTGTCAAACACAGAGCTTACATTCAGGCAAACATCAGTATCCCTTGCAGGACATTACAAGGTCTGGTTACCCTCTATTTTTCTTAAGATTTATTTATTTACTTGGTGGGGGAGGGGCAAAGGCAGAGGGAGAAAGAGAATCCTCAAGCAGATTCCCTGCTGAGTGTGGAGACTGACCCAGGGCCCTGAGATCATGACAGGAGCCAAAACCAAGAGTCGGACACTTAACTGACTGAGCCACTCAGGTGCCCCAGCTACCCTCTATTTTAAAAATTCTTTGATTAGGAACTGCAGCTACTCTAGTTCAAATTTGAGAACAAGAGCCTCAGAAACGAGCTTCCGTAAGTCCTCCCATACTGCTTTGCCTTAAAAAAAAAAGTGCATCTTTCTGTCTTTTTTTCCCAAGATTTTATTTATTTACTTGACAGAGAGATAGTGGAAGAGGGAACACGAGCAGGGGGAGTGGGAGAGGGAGAAACAGGCTTCCCGCTGAGCAGGGAGACCAATGCGGGGCTCCATCCCAGGACCCTGGGATCATGACCTAAACTGAAGGCAAACACTCAACGACTGAGCCACCCAGGTGCCCAAGGACATCTCTTGAAAGAGACGACAGATCTTGAGGCTTATATAGAAAGAGATCCAGCTTTTTAACAAGGGCGCCAACAAAATGTACTTACTCAAAATGTGTTTTCTATATCTAGTGATCATCTGGATCTGGGTCGTCTGATCTGGTAGCCACTGGCCACATGTGACTATTTGAATTAAAATTAGTTGATGTTAAATAAAATTAAAGATTCAATTTCTCAGTGACATTGTACACATTTTGAATGCCACATGCATCAGAAAGTGCAACATGGTACATTTCCATCCTCACAGAGAGTGCTGGTGTAAGTAGGTCCTATTCAAGTTACCTCCTGTGCCTACCCAACTAAATATGTTTCATTTTAAGTCAACCAGAACTTCGTCCTTACTCTCTTCTAGGCGCTGTACTAGCTACTTTCATACTTTTTTTTTTGATTGAGTATGGTGTTGTTTAATGTTTCATGGAAATAGCTAATGGGTAGGCAGAGTAAGTAGTTGCCTTGTAGTGTTTGAAAGTCCCAAGAAAGCCTTCTTGCTTTTGATTGTCTTCTCCACTGACTACTACAAAGTTTGAAATACCCACCTCTATTAGCCAGGATGGTGCTATTCCCTGTCAGGTGACAAATGCAGCCCGGAAGTGCAACATGTGGTTGGTGTCACTCATGAGCATGTCAGTATGGAGTGGTTTGCCAGGTGAATTCTGAGAACCAGGCACAGAGGGAATAGGACACCTATCAGATACATTTTGAGAGCCGGTGGTGGGAATTAGGAAAGATCTGAATTCATGATCTTCTACCACAGTGCCTCTCCATATGAGGGCACCACAGTCTAGCACCCTTCTGCCACCTGAAGGCAGTGTTGGATGTTATGACTGCAGAGATGATGGGGAGGGGTAAAGCTGGTGACAATATACCACATCAGCACTGCTATTTGCTAAAGGTAGATTCTGGTCTTCCTTGTGTTTCGATCAGACATGATCAAGGCTGTTCAAATAGCCTCTAACTTGTGTATGTCATTTCAGCAGGTATTTTCATTCAACATTTATCAGACAGTCCTAAGTACTATGTGGGATGGTGAGCATAGTACTCCACGCTCATAGTACTCCATGATCAACAGGGAATCTGCTTGAGGATTCTCTCTCTCCCTCTGCCTTTGTCCCTCCCCCCCTCAAGTACATAGAGACATAGAGTGCTACTTTCCTGTTCCCGTTCCTATCACCTCCTACTATTCAGAGCTAGCCCAGTGACAGCCACACCTCTCCTTTCCTAAGCCCCACTTTTCTCTGCTCTCTCTCCTTTACCTGGAACTCATCTTCCCCATTATTATACTATGCCCCAGTGTTTCACCCTCACTGCTGACTTGTTGCAGACCAGAGTATGAATGACAAGGAAAGGATAAAGGGAAATGAATCCTCCCTCCCTTTCCTTACAGTAAGTGTTCTGCAAATTGCAGGACACAGTCCACTAATGGGTTATAAAATCAATGTGAGTCATGACCTAGCCTTTAAAAAAGATGAAATACAATAGAAAAATGCCATGTGTATCCATGTAGTAAAAGTAAATATTGTTTCATGAGACTTTTGTTTTGATTATCAAATATATGCATGTGTATTGTGGATCATTAAATAAAATGGAATCTTTTTAACACCATATGCCAATGTAGCTCCATGGCCTGTCCCAGGCCTAGCACTGGTCTGGTCTATGTTTTTGTCTTCGCTGTTTATCACCTCCTGCAGAAACCCTGTCTTATTCCTTCTCCTGTTTTCCCAATCCATTCCTCCTCCCTAGATCCTCCTAGAGCTGATCTGGACTCCCCCTTTTCCCATCCAGCTGGAGTCGCAGTGAGCTGCCACCTGGAGATGGGAGCTGGAGGACTCTCTGTTCTGTCTAGCTCAGATGGGAGTGATTAGGGAACTTGCGTTATTCAGCTTTCATGTTGGGACTGTAAATGCATCTTCCCACAAAAACCTGAGCGCACCAGGGGGCTGGGTTCAGCACTGTACATACAGTCCTTCAGTTCCAGGCTATAGCCTATTCCCTACAGTGGACAGCTCTGGCATCCAGTCCATCTGTATCCAGCCAGATGACACAACTTCTTTCAGAATTCAATCAGTTTGGAAGCTGAGAGGAGAAACCACTGGTGCAGAGCATCATTCAAATGGATTGCTACTTTAACTTCTTGCAACACGGAACAGCTGAATCTTCTTCCACGGACCTGCAGATGCTCCTTCAGTGGTTTGAAAGTAAGACTGTGTCTCCCAAAGTGCCTAACTTGATCCACCGGGAAGAATCTGACTACAAATAGCTATAAATAGCTAGAATGAAGTACACACATGGAGTTTTAGCTGCAGATGGAGTAAGTAGCGCCCCCCACCCCTGCCGCTTGCGCTTTGCTGCTCAGTCCTGTATTCAACTTGTAACTATGTGTTACCAATGAATACATCTGCCCACGACAGAGTTGTCCATTTGCTCCAAGAGGAAGAGGAATTAGGCCTCTGTAATTCTCTTTGTGTGGTGCCATGAAAAATTAAAGACTTCATATTTTCAGATAACAATGGCACTGCCTGAGAGAAGCTGCATATTTAGTCATAGAAATATCCCAGTTCAGTCTTCAAAGGTTGACAAAGGACTGTTCAGTTCTCAGAGGTTGAAGTAATTGAACACACTGTCTTATTTTAGGTATTAGGACCCAATGACTGGACCCTCGGCTCCCTCTTAGTCTATATGGCTAAACCCTTCAGCCTGGAATTCACATTAGAAAAACATGATGCACAAAGCTGGACATGTCAAGTACTCAGTTAATAGTGCATCTTTGTTTTCTACCCCATGGGCCAACATCATTAGAGCTTATGATTGATCTAAAATTAAAATTGTCTCACGTAATTCTCCAGTAGCAACTTTCTGTTCCAACCTAGTTGGTCTTCCCGTGCTCAACACACTTCTTAATCATTCCTGCTGCTCAGAATTTTTCATGTTGTGTCTCCATCCTGGAATGCCATTTCCCAAATCTTGACCAGTATAATTCTTGCCCACCTTTCAAAACTGGGCTGAAGCTCCCTCCTCCATGGAGATTTCGATGCCCATTTCATCCCCCAAGAGACCTATCCTTTCTCTGAGTGTCTGCAGCACTTGGAATGAAGCCCACATTTGGGCACTTGACCATAGCATGCCTCAACCAAGCGGTGGCCTGCTTGTCTCATGTGTGGGAACTTCCAGACATGGCTGAGAAGCTTTTGGAGAGCCAGGAAATACAAAACACTTGTTCCCTTAGTTTTTTATCTGGTTCGGTGTAATCTGGTTCATACTGTAAGCATTTAATGAACCCGTGGCATAAACTGGTACTGAGAAGCAGAATTCTCCAGTTCTGTCTCTACGTCACTGCTGACTCAACCTGTGACCTTCACTTTACTTTCTTCTGAGCTCTCACTCCTCTCTAGCATACTGGCAAGGGCAGTATTTATATATCTTAAAGAGATGTTTTGTGGATTAGCCATAATAAGTATAAGACATGTAAAAATATAAAGATCTGTAGAAACCCTATTATTATAAGAATAATAATAATTACAGCTACACTTAGTTAAGTGCTCCAGAAATCATATAGAAGATGCCTTCTCTGGGGGGGGGGGGGAAGCAGCCAACTGTACCAGCAATTAGTCAATTATGAGTATTTAACTTTATTTCATTGCTTGTGATTTTTGTTTCTTTGCACATAGGAGCCTAGTTGCCTCTTATTTATTTTAAGATTTTATCTTTAAGTTATCTCTACACCCAATGTGGGCTTAAACTTACAAGCCCAACATTAAGAGTCACACACTCTACCAACTGAGCCAGCCAGGCGCCCCAGTGTCTTTTGCCTTTTAAAGGGAATCTCTGGTGAAGTTGGTTGGAGATCAATCTTTATGGGACCTAGGCTCCCCAGACCAATGTTATAGACACAGTGACTCTATGATTGTGTCTTACAACACTTTGCCTCGGAGGCTCCCACTTTGGCCAATGTTCCTTCCCATGGTTGGTTTTCATCTGGCCCTGAGAAAGAGTCTTAGCTCTGAGAATATTGAACATTAAGTGTTGGCCAGGCAGCAATGGCATCTGAAGGCACACTGAAGGCAGAGTCCTTTGACAGGTTCCTGGGGGAGACACAGAGGAAACAAAACATGCATTCCCTTAGCCATGAAAGGGTCTCTTAGTCTATAAGAGGCTTGAAAAAACTAAGAGGGGACCCTTAGAAAAATTGAAGAATCTTTTCCTCTGGAAAACAGATGCACTAAATTTATTCAAACAGGCTCCCATGTCCTCCTGGTTGGAGGCAGAGATATGACCTCTAGAGAGTTACACCTTCGCTAAGAACCTCCAACTGTAAAATATTTTAAAAGAAGTATTCTTTGGGACTCATTCTGCATCCCTGTCTTTATTTATCTGACCACCTGAATCATCCTACACAATGAATTTCTATAAAGTGTTCTATAAAGCGTTCTGAGATTTCTAAGTCAAAATTCTTTTGTGTATAATTAATAATTTCTCTGAGAAGAGCATGTGAATATATTTGATACAAAAAATAATTGAATGATAACAAAATTTCCCTTCTTTTTCATCTATTTAGCTAATACAGAAAAGTATTATCAATGTGTTGTCACTCACTAAACAAATATTTATATGACTGGTCATCAAAATTAGAAATCAGTTGGAGGATGAGGTTTGTTTTATTTACTATGCTTCATGTTCATCAGTTAACAAGCACCGACTGTCTTTTTTTCTGGAGGTTAGATTGCTGTATTCTTATGTATTAGAAAGTCTGTGTTGTGCTTTTTCTCTGCAGATCTCAGTGTGAGCAGCTTTGGAAGGATTATAGAGAACAAACTTTAAAAGACATTTCTGCCACAAAACATTCCTTTTCCTGAGTACTGTTTTTGCTTTCTAAGTTTTGTGAATTCCTCTTTGGTGAAGAGTTCCATACTTTCTGGCCCTGCCCTGCCCCATTCCTTCTTCCCTTCTTCTGGGGCTACCCCAGAGCCAAATAGCCCCTGCTTCTGAGAGCTGTGGAGCCAGTTGGTGACCCCTCAGCTTCCAGGAGCAGAAGTGATTGCTCTGGAATCTGTCACACAGTGAGGAGGTCTATCTGGAACTGTATTATTTTCCTATATTGTTTTTCTAGACCGTTCAGTTTTTTAGATTTTTCTACTTTTGCTTTCTCTCTCTTTTTTTGATTGCTTCAGATTTCTGATTATGTATTCAACACACACCACAGGATGCCAATTTAATTTTATTGGTCCATTTAAAGGGCAAATAAACCTTTGTTTTTATAAGTTGAAGATAAAGGACCAATTATCTTGGACCCCAATGCATATTTGCTATTTGAGCTTATAATCCAGTTATGTATCTCTGGAAGAGATTTTTGCCATTTGCACCTTCTTGCCTTATTTCCTGGTGTATTTTTGCTAAGACATTATATGTTTACCAATGAAGACATTACCCTTGAATGCAGAGTTATGATTTCTTTAGCTGCTATTGCTTTATTTCTGTTCTAAGCCCCCATTAAGAGTGGGCCAGGCACTGAGGATATTACACTCCCTTGAACTGAGTGGTCTCCTAAATCCCAGTATGTTGCCATGATGCATGAAAGGATTGAATACTTGTTGTAATTGGATTGTCACCCAATCAATTTCAGGGAGCCGGGCTGGCACTGCTTTCCTGCTTAGAATGCAATTTCCTTTAAGAAGCTCACCCTGAACTGGCCCATCCTGCAGATAATTATTGCCTCTACATATCACTTTGCCACTCTATTTATAATAATACTATCAGTAGTCCAGAGTCAGAAACATTTGTGAATTGGATTCCAAGAGAGAAAGTACAACTCCTTTGAGGATAGAAGCCTTGGGGAGTGGCATGAGGACCGGGGAGGTGTTTGTCATGGGGATGACTATTGCTTTTTGTGTAAGCGATAGACTCAAGACGTGATAAGCGAAGTGGCTGGAAATTCACAGCCCTGCTGAGGCCAAAGTCACAGGCCAGCTGGCAAGGGGACTAGTTGGACTTTCATCACTGGACAGACCCCTGGCATCCAGGTGGAAGGAAAGCCTGGGACAAAAGCATCATTTTCATCTACAAGGACAGAATTCTTTTTCTAGGGTCTCGTCATGTTACTCATGCAAATGGAAAGAAGCAGGAAGAAAATGAGTGGAATGGTTCTGGCTGTAAAACAGGGCTGTTATTTTCCTAATTTTAGTGTAGACTTTCCTTTCAGGAAAGGAAAACATGAAAAAAGGTAAGTATGTGGGAATTATTCATAGGGGTGCTTCTAGAGCCTATCAACTAGCTAACAGCTTTATATAGCTAGTACTGTTCTTCAAATACGTACTATTCATGGCTTCAACCCCTGATCATCAGATTCTCTGGCAGAAGACATCCTACTTGTTCTTTCATTTCTAGATCTTAAGCATAAAAGGACTTAGGTAGGGATAAAGGCAGAAATAGTAGGAATGGCTCTTCAGAACAGGTAAGAAATCACTGATTGAATTCTGCGTATTTGGTAAATGCAGGCACGTTCCTTAGTAAGTGAAGTTCTGGCAAATTCTCAAGGCACCAGACCTATTTCCAGGACTTCAGCAAGAGGAGGTAAACCATTAAGGGTGGGCTGCTGGAGATCTAGTGCCAGAGTATTAGTCAAGAAGGCTGGAGAGCTAGAAGGAACCTGGGAGATAAACAAGAAACTGGGGCTCTGAGAAAGCAAACGATTTTCCAAGGGTGTCTCCATTTCACAGATAAAGAAATTGAGGCCCAAACAAGTAACACCACACAGTAGCAAATATCAGAGCTAAAATGTGAGCCTGGAACTATCTGAAATACCCTCATGGTACCTAAGCTGGTGGGCCTGTGACATCTGGAAGGCTCTTCACTAAGGGGTGGGCTAAGCTTAGGTGTTATGTCAGAAAGAGTTTTAGAAAGAGTTTGTTGCCTAGGAATGGCAACAAAGATGAGCTTGAGAGCACAGCGTGATTTCCAGATAAGAGATTATAAGGTTTGAAATATATAAGGTGTAAAGAGATAGCGACCTTGGAGGCAGTGTGTTCAATGGGTGAGTACAATCTAGAAGATTCCAGTCCCACCAAATATTTACTGAACACTCATTTGGTGTCAATCACAGTTCTTGGTGTTGGGGATATGGCAGTGAGCAAAACAGACATAAATCCCTACCCTCATGCAGCTCATATTCTTGAGGGGGAGGAGACTGATTATCTGTGTGACCTTGGCCAAATTGTTCAGCTTCTTAGAAGCTCAGCTCTCAGCTGCAAAATGGTGAGAATGGAGGGCAGGTCAAAAGGCTGCAGGGAGGATCAAATGATTTAATGCGTCTACACCACGGAGTGCCCAAAATGGTAGTTATTATTATTATCATGCTGCATATGACTGATCACAGTTTAATATTAACAGTTAATTTTCTCCTGAGGTGCAATTGGGGGGGGGAGGGCAGAATTATAAGCCCATGCAAAGTGAATGGGTAGAAAGGGGGAACTCTGAGAGCGTCAGAATTGTCCTTCCACATCTGGGGTGCAGAACTCCAAACCCCTTGGGGGTTTAGCACCTGCTACATAGCTTTGTTGCTTGCCTTTGTGGACAAGGCACTTCTAGTGAGAGCTGGAAGGGGTTAAGGCCTGGTCTCTGCCTGCTGACATGTCACTATGCATATCCTTTTACACATACATATGTGAAAATGCCACCATTCCTTATTTCTACTTCAAGCTGTGGACTTGATTTCAGTGAGCGTCACTTAAAATCTACTCTTTGAATTAGGTTTATTTTATTTTCAGGTGCCTTGCCAAAGGATGAGGATGTGACCTTTTCAGAAGCTGGAAAAAGTGATTATCTGCCTAGGTGTATGGTGCTGGTAAGTAAAAATAACTGTTTAATCAGAGAAGTGATTTAATAATTATTTTAATAGGTCCAGATGGCTACAATGCATTTCTCTCCACTGCACCCATGCTTCTGAGGAAATAAAATACACTGGAGATCCTGCTGCTTTATAAAAAGTGCAGGATGTCTGGACTCTGAGAGAGGAGCTGGGATAGCTTTGAGCTGACCATGCTTACCCATATGCTATCTAGAATGTTCTCTCTCCTCGTATCTCTTCCCCCAGCCATGAGGACAATTTTACCCTGCTAGTGGACTCGCTCTCATCCTGTTTCTTAACCTAAACCATGACCTCCTCAGGAAGAGTTCTCTTACTTCCTCCATAAGGCTAGATCGCTCTCCTAGCATCCGGTACTTATTCCTCACAGCATGGATCATGTTTATAAACAATGAGTCACTTTTTCAATGTCTGTCTTCCTCAGCTTTATAAGGACAGAGATAGAGACTACTTGTATAGCCCACCCCAGCCTGAACTTAGCACAATGCCTGGCACATAGTAGGTGCTCAAAAAATTTAGTTGACTGACTAGATGAATGAATAAATAGCATTCAAAAGTTCTGAATTCTGGTTCCAGTCTTGTTATTTTCTGGATGTGTGGTCAAAAAGGTATTGACCTCTTTGGGCCTCAGTCTCCTTACCTAAAAAATGAAGATTCAATGATCTCTAAGGTTCTTTCTGGCTTGAATAGTTAACAATTCCACTAAAGTCAGGATTTGGATTCTTATCAGTGGGGGAAAATATTCTAGTTAAACTACCCAGGGTTTGCTGCCTCTTATTTCCAGGGATCTCCAGTATGCTAATGCTTTGAATTGTCATGGTAAAAACAGGTTTAATTAGTGGATTCTTCTTCAAAGGCCTTGTAGCAGGGAGAGTGTTGGTTTGTTTGGGAAAAGACTAGCAATTTGCCCACTGCAGACTTGACTTCTCTGATCACTTGCTCTTTGTTTAGCTTTTACCTCTAAGATTAGGTGCTTTCACAGGGAGATCTTCATCTTCTTTAAATACAAAGAAGTATTTAAAGTAGGGAGGGAACTCTCTGATGCTAAGTGGTTATAAGCAAACAGCTGCCAGGCTTTTTCTGCTGTTTTATTTCTTCTGTCAATCAAATGCACAGCTTGAAGTTACATTAGAGACCCCAGCTGGACCACAGAACTAAGAGCTCCAAGATGTGTCACAGCCGGCTTTGTATCCACAGCAGCTAGCACAGTGCCAGGTTCAGAGTAGGTGTTTGAAATGTCTACAGAATTAGATAAGGTGACAGCTGGGAGGCCCTACATATAGGTTGAGTAGGCAATTTTCCCATATTTTTGTTATTTTTATAATTTGTACCCGGTTGTATTTCCAGAATGATCTGAAGCACAGTTGTCTACATAGTGTGGTTTGAGGACTACCAAAATGCTCCTATATGTCTCTGAATTGCTCTCCTACCAGCCTACTTGATGCCAGAAATTTCTACCAAGTTGTTTTAGGTGGGCATGGTGGGTTCATGAAAATAAAAGTATTACATTTGGATCAGCGGGGATAAATGAGGTACTGGTGATCATTAACACCCCTGAACGAATTCATTTTTGTATTCGCTCATGCCAGTGTCCTGAGGGCAAGGCACTGGCCTCTCCCACTTGGGAGTGGCACCAAAAGTCCAGTGGGGCACTGAAAACCATCTGGGACTATTCCACAGTGTCAAGAGACCTTGCATCTGGTCTTGAGAAAGCTTGAGCCTGGGTCCTGGGTAGCTCAGTCAGTTAAGCATTGGACTCTTGATTTCAGCTCAGGTCATGGGATCGAGCCCCAAATAAGGGCTCAGAACTCAGTGGCGAGTCTGCTTGGGATTCTCTCTCTCTCCCCCCTGTCTGCTCCTCCTCCTACTTGCATGCTCTCTTTCTTTCTCTCTCTCTTTCTCAATAAATAAATAAATAAAATATTAAAAAATAAAGAGAGAGACACTCAACTGACTGAGCCACCCAGGTGCCCCAAAACTGGGATGTCTTTAGCTTTCCTCTTAACACTCCGTCCCTGCCCCCAATTTCATGCATTGACAAAGACTCCTTTATTTTAGCATCCCCACTTCCCTCTTAGCACCCAGTTAGTAATCCAGATCCCCCGGGCAGTTTGAATCCTTACAGCACACATTTTCTTCTTAAAATAATAGTGATAATGCGTACTATTTGACAAGTACTCACTTTTTGCCAGACATCGTGCTAGGCCCCTACATGTGTTGTCTCAACTATCAGGTCCATTTAAGTACAAAATGCATGATGTTTCTGTGACTCTTTAATGACTCATCTTACTAAACCCATGGTCCTCTTCCTCATCTTCAGTAGAGCATTAAGGGTTGGAGACCTCTGTGATCAACTAGTAAATACTTATGGACATTACTGTGTGCTCCATACCATGCCAAGTGTGTGGAGGACACAGAAAGAGAAAATATTGTGGCAGCCACACACCTTGCTCTGAAAGCTGGCCTCTGTCCTTCACTCTGGTTTCCTTTGCATGGGTCTCTTAAGTAAGCCAGGGGAGGGATGCAAGGGAATGAGCACATTCCATTTCCTAACACAATATGCTATCTGGCAGGCTTAGGGAATGGGCTATTCAGATTAATTCAAAGTTGTGTTTAGTGGTGAGTTTCTATAGATACTAAAGTGCAGAAAAGTAAATGCAGTACAATTCATAGCATGCTGGCAGTAGAAGAAACAGAGGATGATTTTTGCTAATAATTCAGAAGTTACCTTAAGATCTTTTGCAGTTTTTTTTAAAGATTTTATTTTATTTATTTGACAGAGAGAGAGATCACAAGTAAGCAGAGAGGCAGGCAGGGAGAGAGAGGAGGAAGCAGGCTCCCACGGAGCAGAGAGCCCGATGCGGGGCTCGATCCCAGGACCCTGAGATCATGACCTGAGCCGAAGGCAGCGGCTTAATCCACTGAGCCACCCAGGTGCCCCAAGATCTTTTGCAGTTTTATAATATATTATAAACAGTGACAGGTAGTTTGGTATAGTGGAAAGTACATCTATCTGGGGAGTCAGAGAACCTGAGCTGTAGTCCTAGCAATGCAACCTTGGGTATACCCCTTGGGCCTCAGTTTCTCCACCTGCAAAGAGGGGAGGTCAGTCTCTAATTTCTAAGGTGTCTTACAGCTCTCAGATTTTTCCACTGCTAATTTTCACTAGCATGGAGACGGGC
This sequence comes from Meles meles, assembly GCF_922984935.1. NCBI lineage: Eukaryota > Metazoa > Chordata > Mammalia > Carnivora > Mustelidae > Meles > Meles meles. Next base: position 104,803,955 of record NC_060087.1, on the reverse strand, counting down.
AAGATCCTGGTGAGCTGACTGCCTAAACTTAGAGTTTCCAGCATTTTACCCTCAGTGAGACACTCCTTCTTTTGAATTAAACAAGTATGTTGCCTGTGGTGATCAGACTTCAACGAACTGTGTGCCTCATTTCATAACAATATGTTATATAATCAAACCAACTACTTTGCTGACCTCTGTGTTGACCTGCCCTTCTCTGGCAACAGTAACTTCCCTCCATCAGGGACATCCCAATTTTCCCAGGTCTCTAGAAATCCAAAGGACCGGCCTAACTTCCCCAGCTCTGCTAGGGGAGTTGCCTGATTTGTGCCTTTGGACTGGATATATTTTACGTGTGCTTGCCTAAGTGCTGAGGGGAAGTGAAAGGGAATGATGTTGGACATGGTAAGGCATTGTCATAAAACCTCAAACTCAGACATGTGCTTTTGAATGTATCCTTAATACCAGAAGGCATCACAGAGCCCAGGCAGTGAACTCGTTGTTGTTAAATCTCTTCATAAAAAATCATTTTTGGCTCACCTGCCAAGTACCTCAACTCTAAAAAAATTGTCCGTGCTAGCCTCTAACCAATTCCCAACTAAAAGTCATGGTCTCATCATTGGACCCATTAGCCAGCCTTGAAGCACAGTGGTGTTTCAAGCCACTGGTGGGAAATGCTCCTGTGGCCCTTTGAGGCTTTCCCAGACACCCTGGAACTCTGTAAATGTACAATAACACAATTTACTATAATATCCTTTCCCTTTTCAAGCAACCTAGCTGTCCGTGATCTCCAAGTCCCAGCTCACTATATTTGATGGAGGGTATATTTAAAACAAACAGCTGAAATGGTCCCATAATGTCTCTTCCATATCCTTTTTATCCCCTCATTGACAAGTGTAGGGCAGCTCCATCAGGTTGATGCCGAAAAGCTGACAGTGTCGGGGCAACAAGCCCACGTTATTATCATCATTTCCATTCTTCCTTTTTGTGCTCTGTTATTGTTATTAAAGCATATTTTCCCTAAGAGGTGCCAGGGAGACAGCAGGAGAGGCTGAAAGGCTCCAGGCTCTAAAGTGGAAGCAAAGTACAAACACCTGGGAAGCCACTCCTTCCTCACCTCCTACAGCTTCAGCAACTTCCTGCAATAGAGAATGTCTCTCCAGCTTACATTCTCACTGGCTGAAAGTGATGATGATGGAACAAAGGAGGCATCATAATAGTGATTACACATCCTGATGCTTGAAACTTTCAGCTCAAACTAAGGGAACCATGAAAAAGACAGAAATATTCTGCCTCCTAAATTAGTTCATCCCATGTGGTGGAGGAAAAAACTGACTATGCTCTACATGGACAACAGTAACAAAAAGGCAGTTGGGCAACTGTGTTTCACTTCATGGCTTAGACACAGTGGACTTCCAATTCTAGGCCTCCCTTCTCTTTTCTTCCTGAATATCTCTGTATGACAGATAGAAAGTGCTCAATAATTGTAACTGTGAACTGACTTAAGACTTACAGGCCATCCTCCTTGCTGGCAGGTGCTGTGAAATCCATTAATCAGCGAGGTGACATTCTTGGGTGCTGTCTTTACATCTATGTATTCGTTAACCCATTTCTCTCTTTCTTCACTCAATATTTGTTCTATGGAGTATCTCCACTATCAGGCACTACAGTAAGGGCTGGTGAGGCAAAGGTGAACAATGCATACTCCCTGCCTCAAGTAGCTCATGGTCTATATGATAAAAACCATAGCAGATAGAAGTACCCAGTATGAACTATCACATAACTCATGATTTAGTTGAGGAGACAAGCCTTAACCATATTAAATGATTCAAGAACAACATAAGATATGATGAAATCCAGCATTAAAACATGCAGCCTAGATAATTAAGAAGGGGGAAGCTGTGTGGTTTTGGGGGGTTGTGGAAGACTTTCTAAAGGAAGGCCAGTTCGAGAAACAAAGGTAAAAGGTCCAAAATCCAATCTATCATTTATTCCAACATTAGGTTTTCATGAACATACAAAATGTAATTACAATTACTATCCTCAGAGTGTGTGTATATGCATACTGGGAAGAGGGACAGGAAGCTACAAGTCACAGATAAGTATGATTTAACATACCTCAAAACATCAGCTCTCTTCTGTTCTAATGGATAATCAAGGATTAGCTGCATATAAGAATGACTATTTGCATATTGTTCTTTTTGGATTGGAATGGAATTTTTCGACATTCTCTGGCTTTTAATTTTTATTTTTTTAATATTATTAAGATTGAAGTAATTGTCATTAGAGAATCCCCTTCTCTCCTCATGCTATTTCTCTTTCAGAGTCCGAATTGAAGTAAAAAGGGCTGGTCACTTTACTTATGTACTTATTTTTCTCTGAAAAACTGAAGCCATGGGAAAACCTTCCAGGCAGTCCTATAATTAAAATTAACATTTTTCTGAAGTTCTTAAAATCTTCATAGTATACCCGGAATACTAAGTGGCAAGCTTTGAAAAAAAATGCAGGCAAATGAAAACAAATGGAAAAATATACAAAAATAATTCTGGTTGTATGTGGATAATGAAGTTTTGGAAGAACCCTCCCTAACTCTCACTTTCCAAACTCCCTGTGTTTTTCTTATGTTGTTTTTGTAATAAGAACGATGCTTCTGGGGCGCCTGGGTGGCTTAGTGGGTTAAAGCCTCTGCCTTCGGCTCAGGTCATGGTCCCAGGGTCCTGGGATTGAGCCCCACATCAGGCTCTCTGCTCCGCGGGGAGCCTGCTTCCTCCTCTCTCTCTGCCTGCCTCTCTGCCTAGTTGTGATTTCTCTCTGTCAAATAAATAAAATATTAAAAAAAAAGAACGATGCTTCTAATATCTGGTTTCCACTCTCATTTACAATAGACTTGACTTAAGTGTTTTCCTCTGGGCCTTTTTTAGGACCAAGTAAAGGGAAAGACTACAGGGATTATCTTTTCCCAAAGAATAGGGCTTCTGTTGAAAGCAAGCCATTGGGCGACTAGGTGGCTCAGTTGGTTAAGCGTTCCAGTCCTGATTTCAGCTCGGATCATGATCCCAGGATCATGAGATCAAGATCAAGCCCTGAGTCAGGCTCTTCGCTGGGTGTGGAGCCTGCTTAACAGTCTCTCTCTTACTTCATAAAATCTATCTATGAAAGACCCACAGCAAATATCATCCTCAATGGGAAAAAGCTTGCAGCCTTCCCGTTGAGATCAGGAACACGACAAGGATGCCCACTCTCACCACTCTTGTTCAACACAGTATTAGAAGTCCTAGCAACAGCAATCAGACAACAAAGAGAAATAAAAGGTATCCAAATTGGCAGTGAAGAAGTCAAACTCTCTCTCTTCGCAGATGACATGATTCTTTATATGGAAAACCCCAAAGACTCCACCCCCAAACTACTAGAACTCATACAGCAATTCAGTAACGTGGCAGGATACAAAATCAATGCACAAAAATCAGTTGCTTTCTTATACACTAACAATGAAAATACAGAAAGGGAAATTAGAGAATCGATTCCATTTACTACAGCACCAAGAACCATAAGACACCTGGGAATAAACCTAACCAAAGAGGTAAAGGATCTGTACTCGAGGAACTACAGAACACTCATGAAAGAAATTGAAGAAGACACAAAAAAATGGAAGACAATTCCATGCTCTTGGATCCGAAGAATAAACATTGTTAAAATGTCTATACTGCCTAGAGCAATCTATACTTTTAATGCCATTCTGATAAAAATTCCACTGGTATTTTTCTTTTTTTTTTTTAAAGATTTATTTATTTGACAGATAGAGATCACAAGTAGGCAGAGAGGCAGGCAGAGAGAGAGAGAGAGAGGAGGAAGCAGGCTCCCGCTAAGCAGAGAGCCCAATGCGGGGCTCGATCCCAGGATCCTGGGATCATGACCTGAGCTGAAGGCAGAGGCTTTAACCCACTGAGCCACCCAGGTTCCCCTCCACTGGTATTTTTCAAAGAGCTGGAGCAAATAATCCTAAAACTTGTATGGAATCAGAAGAGACCCCAAATAGCTAAGGAAATGTTGAAAAAGAAAAACAAAACTGGCGGCATCACGTTACCAGATTTTGAGCTTTACTACAAAGCTGTGATCACCAAGACAGCATGGTACTGGCATAAAAACAGACACATAGACCAGTAGAACAGAGTAGAGAGCCCAGATATGGACCCTCAACTCTATGGTCAAATAGTCTTTGACAAAACAGGAAAAAATATACAGTGGAAAAAAGAGTCTCTTCAATAAATGGTGCTGGGAAAACTGGACAGCTATATGTAGAAGAATGAAACTCGACCATTCTCTTACACCGTACACAAAGATAAACTCAAAATGGATAAAAGACCTCAACGTGAGACAGGAACCCATCAGAATCCTAGAGGAGAACATAGGCAGTAACCTCTTCGATATCAGCCACAGCAACTTCTTTCAAGATATGTCTCCAAAGGCAAAGGAAACAAAAGCGAAAATGAACTTTTGGGACTTCATCAAGATCAAAAGCTTCTGCACTGCAAAGGAAACAGTCAACAAAACAAAAAGGCAACCCACGGAATGGGAGAAGATATTTGCAAATGACAGTACAGACAAAAGGTTGATATCCAGGATCTACAAAGAACTCCTCAAACTCAACACACACAAAACGGATAATCATATCAAAAAATGGGCAGAAGATATGAACAGACACTTCTCCAATGAAGACATACAAATGGCTATCAGACATAAAAAAATGTTCATCACCACTAGCCATCAGGGAGATTCAAATTAAAACCACATTGAGATATCACCTTACACCAGTTATAATGGCCAAAATTAGCAAGGCAGGAAACAATGTGTGTTGGAGAGGTTGTGGAGAAAGGGGAACCCTCTTACACTGTTGGTGGGAATGCAAGTTGGTGCAGCCACTTTGGAGAACAGTGTGGAGATTCCTCAAGAAATTAAAAATAGAGCTTCCCTATGACCCTGCAATTGCACTGCTGGGTATTTACCCCAAAGATACAGATGTAGTGAAAAGAAGAGCCATCTGTACCCCAATGTTTATAGCAGCAATGGCCACGGTCGCCAAACTGTGGAAAGAACCAAGATGCCCTTCAACGGATGAATGGATAAGGAAGATGTGGTACATATACACAATGGAGTATTATGCCTCCATCAGAAAGGGTGAATACCGAACTTTTGTAGCAACATGGACGGGACTGGAGGAGATTATGCTGAGTGAAATAAGTCAAGCAGAGAGAGTTAAGTATCATATGGTTTCACTTATTTGTGGAGCATAACAAAAAACATGGAGGACATGGGGAGATGGAGAGGATAAGGGAGTTGAGGGAAAGTGGAAGGGGAGATGAACCATGAAAGACTATGGACTCTGAAAAACAACCTGAGGGTTTTGAAGGTGCGGGGGGTGGGAGGTTGGGGAACCAGGTGGTGGGTAATAGGGAGGACACGTATTGCATGGAGCACTGGGTGTGGTGCAAAAACAATGATAACTGTTATGCTGAAAATAAATTAAAAAAAAAGAAAAAAAACAGTCTCTCTCTTTCTCTGCCCCTCCCCCATCCATGTATGTGCACACGCTCTAAAAAAAGAGATCATGCCAGAATTTGGACTTTTTAAAGGATAATCCTTATCAAGGACATTAAACAGATCATTCTGGGTTGAATTTGAAAGGTAATCTTTAGGTTTTTTTTTTACTAAAAGGGAGGTCAAGAGATTAAGATGGATTATAGGTAAGAGCAGGGAAGAATCAGAAATGCCATTAATTTAAATTTTTGGTGGTAGAGAAGTTTGGAATGAGTTAAACCTCTAAGGTCCCAACTTCAAGACATGTTGCTGAACCTGACTCAGAGAATGATATGTTCAAACATGCTGGGCTCAATTACCATTACATCTTAAAAGTTATTGCTTGCTGGGGCGCCTGGGTGGCTCAGTGGGTTAAAGCCTCTGCCTTCGGCTCAGGTCATGATCCCAAGGTCCTGGGATCGAGCCCCGCATCGGGCTCTCTGCTCCGCGGGGAGCCTGCTTCCTCCTCTCTCTCTGCCTGCCTCTCTGCCTAGTTGTGATTTCTCTCTGTCAAATAAATAAATTATTTAAAAAAAAAGTTATTGCTTGCTGTATTAAATAATTATCTCATTAATTGAATCATCCTATTTGTCAAATGTTGAAGTTGAAAAAAAGAAGAAGTTTGAAATGCACAGGTCAAAACTTGTATTTGCTCGGAATAAAGATGTGATAGGTTCAGACTCAAAAGATAAAATGCACATACAAAGCTTGTGGTTTCACCAACTGCTACTGTAATGATCTGATTCCAGAGAAGGCAATTCATTACATAACTCAATTTTTATGCCTCTGACAGGGATTCCCAACATCCAACAAAGGAAGAAACTCCATTTTGCAAGTGTTCTTCAGTCTTCCATGCTACAGGGAATTTATTCGGTAACCATTTATTGAGTACTTGTTCTCCACACCACCATATGCCAGTAGCACAGAAAAAAGTTATAGCTAACATTTATTGTGTTTATTATGTGTTAGGCACTGTAAACATTTTATATGCATTATCCCATTTATTCTTCCTGAAACACTGTTGTTTTGCAGATGAGAACACTGAAGCTCAGAGACATTAATGAACTTGTCCAAGATCACACAGCTAGTAAGCACTAGAACTGGTATTCAAATCCAGGTCTATCTGATTCCAGACTCTGAAATATTAAACATGAAGGTTGAGGCAGAATCCCAGCGATTAAAGAATTCTCACAATACCTCATTATAAAACAGTATGCATGAGTGCTAGCGTTATGGTCTGTAGAAAGCTTAGAGTTCAGAGAAGACTACAATTAATTCTTCCTGGAGATTTTACACAGGAGATGACACTATGGTTGAGCATGATGACATTTTAAGAATATGAATTGGAAATGGGAAGGAGAGAAGGTTCTTCTAACTAGAGGAAGTAGTATGAATGAGCTGGCATAGCATGCTTAAGGAGTGGTAGAGCATAGGACAGGTGGGATTGAGGTGCTGGGGAGTGGTCAGAATGTCAGAAGTAAAACCAGAAAGGTAAAGCAGGGCTAGCTCATTAGAAATTTGAATATTATCAGGCAAGTGTTAGATTTTTTTCTATAGGTAAAGGGGACCTCCCTAAATGTTTTTAAACAGAACGACAAAATCAGATATGTTTGTGTTTTCAAGAGGAAGTTCTGGAGATAATGAGGGAAATAAATTAGAAGTAAGAAAGAGATTGCAGATGAAGATAGCAATTAAAAAATTATTATGACAAATGGAACAATATAAGAGGAAGAGCAGATTGTGAATGAGGATGAGTGTCAGCTACATGGCTTGGTGAAGATGTCCAAAAGAGAGTTGACCATATGGGTTTAGAGTCTGGAAGAACGACTGGGACAAGAGATAAAGATTTGAGAGTCCTGTAAGTCATATCACAGAAACACTTATAAAGTATGAAAAGGGCCAAGAAAAATGTCCATTACTTAAGGGTCAGAAAGAAGAAATGTAGCCTAAGAAGACAACTGAAAATAAAAATCGAGAAATAGGAAAATTTGGAGAGAGATTGTGTCACAAAGGTCAAAGCAGGAAAGAATGGTCAACAGTATCAAATAATGTAAAGGTGGCAATCAGGATGAGGATTGAGAGTTGACCACAGGATTTGGCCACAGGAGATCACGGATATCTTAATGAGTGCAGTTACAGGAGAGTGGTGAATATTGGAGGTAAATTTGAAGGATGAATGGAAGATACAGATTAGAGGCAAGGTGAATAGATAACTACTCTTGCAAGACATTTGGCAATGAAGGGAAGAATGATCTCATGTACTTTTGCCAATTTGTCCAAGGGTCTACAACAAAGCACCTCTGTACTTTCCTATCCTTGAAGGGCGCCTAAGCTGTATATCACTAAAAGGTCATGCCAGATTCTCATTTTTCATATCTGTACTTTAAGATCTTATAGTTTGGGAATTTTTCATTAAGGTTCCTGCCTGAGTTTCCTTCCATCCTTATTCTCCCGTTCAGCTGTTTCTATCTACACATGGAGTAGGCAAATGTTTCCAATGGAGTGCCTCTAGAATAAAACTGTCTTATGACCTTGAGGGACCCTCTGTTCCCTGTATAGTGTTTTCACTGTTCATCTGAGAGCCAACCTTACTTTAGAAGCCCTATGTTCTGAAAAAAACATTGTTGATAGAATGCTAGTGGTTAAAAATTCTCATGTATTTTTGAAAATAGCCCAGAATATTTTAATTTGACATTTCTAAATCCTTGGCATGTCTGCTCTTCAGGGATGCTTTGACAGGTTATGAAAACGCTAAGATATCACTATATTGGTCTTCCTGGCCGATGAGGCATTGGTTCTTGCTGTAGCATTCAAGGGCCATTATGTGGTTTGTATGTTAAATCGATACCTTATAAAACTCCTGCATAACTGTTGGTTGGCTTATTATTTAAAGCAAAGGAAGAACAAATCAATTTCATAAGTGTCAAGGACATTTCTTGACAAAGGGCCGAATGGAATGGGCAGGCTCGGTGCCATGAAAAAGTCCAGTGAAATGGAAAGTTGTGTATTGTGTTTATGGATTCCTTCCAGATCAGCAGGAGGCCTCCAGGCTGCTCATATTTGTTTGTTGGGCTTTCCCAGCTTGGATGCAGGTCAAGGTGGTTAGTGCTTTAATGATACATCCTGGGATCAGAGGAGCTTCTTTGATGGCAAAATAACCCATATAACATTAAGAAGCATAATCTCAACAGCAGTGCTGAGGAGCCCCAAGACTATGCACAAAGTTTAAGCCAATAGATAAACGAGTTTAAGCCAATAGATAAACGAAGTGAAATGCTAAGTTGTTGAACAACTCCATTGATAGATCTTGTGGTGTATGGTATTATGAAAATAGAGAATAAGCAGGGCAGCCCTGATATCAAGAAAGACCCAGTTGTAGTCAGCATATTGATCTTCAGAGTAAGAAGGGGCCCTATGGGTCAACTAGGCTAGTGGTTCTCAACCCTGGCAGCATATTAGCTTCATCGGGGAGCTTTTAAAAAATACCAGTGCTCCGGCCTCACCCCACAGCAATTAAATCAGAAACTCTGGGGAGAGGATCCAGCACCAGTAGTTTTAAAACCTCCCTGATATGAGGATGTGGAGATGCAACATGGGGGGTTAGGGGGATAGGAGAAGAATAAATGAAACAAGATGGGATTGGGAGGGAGACAAACCATAAATGACTCTTAATCTCACAAAACAAACTGGGGGTTGCTGGGGGGAGGTGGGGTTGGGAGAGGGGGAGGGGGTTATGGACATTAGGGAGGGTATGTGCTATCGTGAGTGCTGTGAAGTGTGTAAACCTGGTGATTCACAGACCTGTACCCCTGGGGATAAAAATACATTATATGTTTATAAAAAAAAAAGAAAGAAAAGATGAATACCCAACTTTTGTAGCAACATGGATGGGACTGGAAGTGATTTTGCTGAGTGAAATAAGTCAAGCAGAGAGAGTCAAGTATCATATGGTTTCACTTATTTGTGGAGCAAAACAAATGACATGGAGGACATTGGGAGATGGAGAGGAGAAGGAAGTTGAGGGAAATTGGAAGGGGAGGCAAACCATAAGAGACTATGGACTCTGAAAAACAACCTAAGGGTTTTGAAGGGGCGGGGGTGGGAGGTTGGGGGAACCACGTGGTGGGTAATAGGGAGGGCACGTATTGCACGGAGCACTGGGTGTTGTGCAAAAACAATGAATACTGATACGCTGAAAAAAATAAATTAATTAATTAAATATTAAAAAAAAAGCTCCCCAGATGATTCTAGTGTAAAGTCAAAGATGAGAACCACTGATCTTGCTCAATATTGTTAGTTTAAAAATGGGGAAACTGAGGCTTAAAGAGAGAAGAGACATCCTTTGCTAGTTTCTCTGGTTAATGATGATGGATTTGAGACTAGAACAAGTGTTTTTAGGTTAGTGATTGAGGAAAAGGAGAGTTTCTTGATAGACGCTAATTATTAATTTCCTCTCAATTCTATGTCTTTTGTGTGTATATATGATCTCTGGTAAAATGTCCCAAAGACCCTAATAAAATCAAGCATCTAGGACACATTCTCATCATTGCACATGGTCTTTATTGATTTATCAAGTATTTGGAGTATCTACCATGGGTCAGATCCTGTGCTGGATGCTATGGGGACTATTTTGATAGAATGTTTCAGAGAGGGCTTTGGCCTTCAAGCTTCTTTGTGACTGGGAGGCTGAGCAAAGAAGGATATGGGCATGGATGACGCTGATCCCCCGTCTCCTGGGGGATCAGCGTCATCCATGAGGGTTAGTTAGCTTTCTTAATAGAGAACAGCTTTGTTTCTTGGTCATATATTCTACCCCCCTTGAACAAGGAAACAGTGATAGCACTTGTAGGCATGCTTGTGGAACTTAGTTGTGGATTACCAGTAGGGTGGTCATTGTAAGGGTGTGCTTAGGTCAGAAAGTGCCAGGAGCAGTGTCTCACTACTACCCAAGGGTTTGGCACCATTTCTGAGAGAGGAAATGTGGTCTGGGGAGTAGTGGCTTTTCTTGTAAACAACGTGGGTATGGGAAAGTCATATATACTTTGGCTTGAAACCCAACTTCCCCCATTATTAGCTACATCATTGGGAAAACAACTTTCTGAGTCTCATTTTCTTTGTCTAAGGTGAGAACAGAAATGTTGACAATTCTCATCTTTCTTCTCCCTACTCTTGGGGTTCTCATCCCTGCTTTGCTGATTATAAAGAACAAGGTTTGGCTACAGCAATAACCTGCCACTGGTTAGGAAAGAAACATAATAATAATAATTTTAAAAGATGAGGGACACCTGGGTGGTTTAGTCAGTTAAAGTTGCTGCCTTCAACTCAGGTCATGATCCCAAGGCCCTGGGATCAAGCCCTGTGTTGGGATCCCTGTTCAGTGGAAGAGCCTGTTTCTCCTTCTCCCTCTGCCTGCTGTTCTCCCTGCTTGTGCACTCTCTCTGTATGTCAAATAAATAAATAAAATCTTCTAAAAATTTTTTTAAAGATGAAAAAAAAAATAAGAAACTACAGGTCTGTAGTACCCTTGACAGTATCCATTACCATGGGTAGTTGTTTGGACCAACTGGCTACATTTTGAGGACACTTACCTTCCTTCCAATGTGATAATCCTTATCCTAAATGTGTTTCCCAGTTTCTGTGAACCATATTATACTCTTGTGACATAAATTATGGAAAATGTCACCTGTTTACTTTCAATTTTATCTGAGAGATGCATGTTGATGCCAAACTGACCTGTTGTGTCATTGTTATCTGTACCTCAGATTCTATTGTGTGTATGTGTGTAAGCCTGGTTTTCTTTAAGATCAAATCTACTTGATTCTAAAATAAAATTATAATTTGAACATACGGACATATGGTCATTTTTTTATCCCTCACTGTTTTACATGTAACAACTAACATCTACTTCATAGGATTGTTGTCAAGATAAATTAATGGATGTGAAAGGACTGGGTACATAGTAGCTGTTTGATAAATGCTCATTTCCATATACCCCTTGAGTATTTCTGAAAACAGTCATATTTCCTTATGTGTTTGGAGGGTATTGAAATGTTCAAATCATTTTCTTGTCTATAATCATATTTTCTTCCTAGGCTAAGCCATGAGGCAGTAGTAACGTTATCCTTGTTTGTAAATGAATAAAATGAAAATGAGGAATCTGCTTCCCTTAATGTTACCAAGGGAGTTAGCATTGAGATTAGAACTCAGACCTTCTCCCAAAACTTGGACATGGGGCTCTCTCTGCTTCCCTTTATCACAAGTCAGCTTTTTGCTGTTATAATAATAGACAGCATTAACTCATTAGTTAGGGCACAGGGAGTAGAATTAATTGGGAGCTGACCATTTACATTCGTGCAAGTTTAACAGTAGCCAACGTGCATTGAGAGAAAGAGGGAGCTTTTGTCAGAGGCAGAATGAATGAGACCCTTCTTGGGTTACGAATAAAGACAGCAAGCAGCAGCTTGGTGTACATTCACCTAGATCATGAGGCTACCTTAAGTCCAGGTCTCCAGGACAGGTGATTAAAGAGAGAACTACCACTGTCATCCTTCTTCCTTACCCATGCGCATTAACATCCTTCCAGGGCAATTCCTCAGGTTATCTATGAATAACGACTATGAAAGGTTTGGCCAGACCTTTCTCATAGGTGGAAGCAGCTCAAGTTAACCCTGTTGAGGTTTGTTTATTCCCCCTCTCTTTTTGTTTCTCACTCAGTAGCTGACTCATTATTTGACCTTGAACAGAGGATTTTGTTCTAAACTCAACACTTGAAGCATGAGGCTAAGAATACAGACCCGCTCCCAGGCTGCTCAGGTGGACTAGATAATTTCTGCTTTTCCAGTGTAAAGGATTTTCTAGTGAGTCCCGTGGGGCTGAGGATCCCCTGAGGTGATGTGACAGGGGGCAGGCCCATCATGCCCACAGTCTGTGTCTGCTGTCCCCATCTGAGTCTAGGCTGACTGCCAAGTGCTATTTTGGAAATGGCTCAAGTCGTCCGTCTTTTGAAGGTCGTGGACGTTCTGCTCCATGGGAATGCATGTGGCAGAGTAGACTGAGACAGACCTCAGTGTCACTACTAGAGCTTTAAGCAAAGTGACTACAGTGTACATTCAGGGTCAACCCTAGTACCTGATACACAGTGGCTCCAAGATTATGGATGATATTCCCAGGGCAAGGCACATGAAACAACAGATCAGAATAGGTTCCACCTATAGTCCTAGAGGCCCTTTGCCATGCCAGACATTACGTATTAGTTGTTATATCTTGTGGTGGTCTGGGAATCTCAGAGTAGGGTTTGAGGCAGTCAGGGCAAGGGATAGTGGCTATTTACCAGCTGATATGTGAGTATTTACCATTTTAACAACAAGTGTGTCCTTCTGGCCAAAGATTAGCCTTGCACTTTTTTACTGAATGAATGGATCAGATTATTTAGAATTCTTTCCATCATAGTTCAGTTCAGTGATGTGTGCTTGTGATATCCCTTCCTATATATACATCTTTTCAGTAGTGCAGTTGTTGGTTCAAGGGAAGTCTACTTCTAGAACCTTTAACAGAAGGAGAAGGATGGGGATTAGGAGTAGGCTCATTTCAGAATAGTAAAAGGAAGAAAAGTTTTTAGATGGCTCAGGAAAAAAATGAAATACCAATTTAGCAACCTTACTTTGCCTCAGGTGGATTCAGGTAAAAAAAAAAAGGCAGAAGTGCAAAAGACAATGCAAAATCATGGGCAAAGAATACCGTCTGTTAGGAATGGACACCTGCCTGTGCCTGGATTTTTGGCAACATTAATAGGTTATTTGTGAATTAAGCTGATTGCTTTCATCCCCTAAAGCAGCCAAGGCACTTCCTCTCTTTTATGTTAAGGGCAAAGAAGACAGTCATTTCTATTGTGTGATGTGAGGTGTGCCAAATGATGTCCTTGTCCCCAAGTACCATTCCCACTAGGCTGAAATGTTATCATTAGAAATTCATTCCTTTTTGGGGCACCTGGTAACTCAGTCATTTGGGTGGCTGACTTTGGCTTAGGCCATTATCCCAGGGTCCTGGAATTGAGTCCCCCATTGTGCTCCTCTCTCAGTGAGGAACCTGCTTTTCCCCTGCCTGCTGCTCTCCCTGCTTGTGCTTGCTCTCTCCCCCACTCTCTCTCTCTGTATCAAATAAATAAAATCTTTAAAAAAGAAAAAAAAAGAAATTCATTCCTTGCCAACCTGTCTCCTGTAATTAGAAGGGGCAAGAATTTAACTCGTTATCAGCCATGACTGCTTTAGCACATAACAACTCATTAGGCCCCAAGTGTCTCTTTGGAAGGTAGGTGACAGAGGTCTCAGAGGAAGGACTCAGGATAGAACTTTGGGATGGGAGGGAGGAGGGACAGAAAGTACTTGAGACTATGGAAGCACGGTGAACAACCTGGACTGAGTAGGCCATGTGGAGCCCTAAGCTGCCAGGAATAGGGGAGACTGAGGTATGGAAGAGGAAGGAGAAGGAAATCAGACAACTTTGCTCCATTTGCTCAGACCGCTCAGGTAAGTTCACCTGCAACAAGTGATGTGATATCACAGCATTCTTTGCCCAGAAAAGTCTCATTATTAGGCAGAAATGTTCATTTGGAATCAGCATCAGTAGATGCTTTCTTAGATACTCTGGAACTCAGAATTCTGTACTATATGCTTTTATTATGAAAAATCAGCTGTAACTCAGGACTCAGACTACTGAGTCCTCAACAGTACACAGCCTTTAATAAAATGGGTAACCTAAATGCCAGGTGTTTATTTTCCTTCCAGCAAAGCCTACCCCTCCCCCATCCTCAATCCCAGTTGTCAGGCACACAAGTTGATGCCATGGGCAGGCCTTCCAGGTTCTACATTGTCTTATTTAGAGGCTTGGATTTCAAAACTTCTAAGAAGATAATTTTTGTTACACTGTGGGTTGCTTTAAAAATTTCCTTATGGGGGTGCCTGGGTGGCTCAGTTGCTTAAACACCTGACTCCTGATTTTGGTTCAGGTCACGATCTCAGGGTCATGAGATCGAGGACTGCATTGGGCTCCACGCTTAGCAAGGAGTCTGCTTGAGATTCTCTCTCTACCTCTCCCTATGCTGCCTTTTGTGTGTGTGCACTCTCTCTCTCTCAAATAAATAAATCTTTTTTTTTTTATTTTTTAAGACTTTTTATTTATTTATTTGACAGAAAGAGAGAGAGATCACAAGTAGGCAGACAGAGAGGGGGAAGCAGGCTCCCCTCAAATAAATAAATCTTTAAAAAAAATTTTCTTCCTCACAATTTGATAATAGAACAAATTCTAACTTCTGTGTTTGCTTTCCCCCCCTAAGCAATGATATCACAAATTAGCAGTTTGCAATCTGTTGGAAATAGCTCAGATGAAGTTCTTGTATTTTGCGGCCCATATAAGGAGGTATCTTGATATTGGGCTCTTATTCGGTTTAGGCTTTTGACCAGGTGGATATCTGTTGGGCTGGCTTATGCTTAAAAAAGGAGGTAGGTGGGTATTCTTTCATGTGGAATTGAAGGTGGGGATCTCTCTGCTTGAGGCCCCCACTTCACTGGAAATCCTTTCCTACATATACACTTTGGAGTGAAGGTATTCTGTTGCCAAGAGATAGCTGTTTTGTTACCAATACATGACCCTGTTGGGGACCACACTAACCCATGAATAGTCATTGGTGCATTGGCCTAAATAAGTTATCATGAAGTGATTGGTCAGAGCAGTGCTGAGGGAACAAGACACTGCTTTGAGAGACAATGGGATCCTGGGGAATGTCCAAGGAATGTGGGTCTTCTGGGGCATGGAGAGACCCGAGGGTGGTAGGAAATGCCTGGTCAGCTGGCATTGGCATGGAGGGCTTAGATGCTTTAAAAAGGGAGAAGATGTGTAAAGTGTGGTAGGAACATACCAAAGATAAATCTGACCTGCTCTCTTCTTTTGTTGATGCTAAAGACAGGTAGTTTTACCTTTATGTTACTTCTTTCTTTCAACCTCTCCTCCATTATCAGGGTGTTCCAGGTTCTTACAGAGCCTTTTCCTTGGCTGCCTGATGACAGGCTTGGCTCTGGGGACTGGCTGGGCTTCCTCAATTCTCCTGACTCATCCTGCAGACTCATTGTCCTCTCTAGCGACCTTCTGTGGGCCCTGAGCTCATGGCCTTGACTTTGCTGGCTCAGGGAGGTCTCTGATGAGGGGGAGTTTGCAGCTGACCTATGCTGTGGTTTTGTTGGCTTTGCAAGATCTGAACGCTGTTTGTTCTGCTGGGGGGGAAAAAAGGCTCTGCGGAAATGTTCATGGTTCCTGTCAGCACCTTTTGCCCTTTAGCAGTATCAGGTAGTACTGAAAACTATTTGAGGAGTTGGATGTTAGGAATGAGGCACAACTGTTCAGTGGATTCTAGGCGAATAGCTGAGACTAGACCACAGGTTTAAACCTCACTTAGACTTAACTATGTAAGCCATCTCAAAGGAAATCCCAAGTATTCAGATAGGGCTCTTCAGGTACAGCTTCTCAAGGTAGTCTCTTCCTACAGATCTTTCTGGAAGAAAATCAAGGGCAAAAAGATGTTCGCTTAATTTAATCCCTTCCCCCATCACTCATTTTCCTATTTAGGAACGACACCTGCGGTATTCTTAGGGGCTTCTTTAATCAGGGTATGTTTTCCCGTTAGCGGTGGGGGAAGGGCTCGGCATTGGGTTAAGTGGAAGGTGTAAGAGATTGCTGGCCCAGTGCCCACCTCATCCTTTAGTCTTGCCTCTCAACCACTGCTGCCCCTCCCCTCCATCTCTGAGAGGTGCCAACCTTGTCACTCCTGAAAGCCCCGCTAGGTATGGGAGAGGTGCAAGTGAAGAGGGACGTGGCAGGGGCTGCCTGCCCTTTGTTCCACTGACCAAAGAAGCTTAAGGCCCAGATGGGAGCATTAGTAGGAAATACTCTATGGAAGCATCACTGGAACCTCACCTCTCTCTTACAAAGTCTGAAGAATTGCTAAAGGGAGGAAGAACTGTTAAGAAAGCCGAATTCCAATTAGTTTGACCACTGATTGACATGCAACTCCGGTGAAATCAATGTTTAAAAAAAAAAAAAAAACTAGTGGCAAGAATCTCCAATTCTCTTGACAGATTGCAGAGGATCTAAGCTTTTCAATCTTTGAGAAAAATGAACAGGAATCTGAGAAGAGAATGATGTGAGTGAATGTAGTATTTATCTGTTTGCTTGGTGCTATCTCTGACTACATTCAGGTACTGTAGAGTTTGACCTTCATCAGTATTTTTCCTCCTAAAGGGCAGGGGTCACCTCTGCTTTATTGGCTTCATCCTGTATGTAGTATGACACTAGACTCAAAGCGCACTGCAGCCTGTGACTGGGCTTGTGCTGGCTGTTGGAATGGAGCCCTGGAACTGCAGCCCTGGGTTAGGTCAGTACTTGGCTCTTCTGCGTAGATCACAATGACATAGGGTGTCCTTGGACTCTCTGATTTAATTTGGCCATAATGCGCTTTGCATTAGTTTGGTTTGCCTCTGTGACCAGCTGCACTCCTTGCTCTGGCTCCCACTTAAAGAGTTCCCGTTTTATGCCACAATAGGCACACAGGGTATTTTCACTACTGTGCCATGAGCAACTTGAGTGCAGGACTTGTCTGTTTATTTCTGTGTACGCCAGAGCAAGTTGACTCCTAGTTAACTGGACGGAATTGAATGATTCCATCAGTACCTTGCATTTGACATTGTACCACTGACATAGGGGTTCACTAAAGAAAATTACCTTTGGAAAAGCATAGCTCCTCCAAACCAACAGCAAAATTTCCTGTCCCTTCCTACAAACTCCTCCTTCTTGCAATTAAGCTGACCTCATGGTCCTATACCAGAGGAGGAGGGGAACAAGGAAAGAGGAGAAAAGAACTAACATTTTTAAGCTTCCTGTTTATAACAGAAAATTTCTATGTACATACCTCCTGTTTAGTTCTCACAGAGGTGCTCTGAGGTAGAGATAACTATTCTCATTTTATAGATGAGGAAACAGAGAGGTGAAGCAACTGTCCTAAAACTCTACAGTTTAGCAAGTGGTAGAACAGATCTGCCCACCTATGTTCTCCCATTGTACCCTGAAGTGGCCGTAGAGCTTTGGGGAATATTTAGTTGGGCTTGCTGTGCACCATTTCTGGATCCCAGTTACTTAAGGACAAGGCATTTCCCCTGTGAACAGGCCTGTTTTCTTTCAACTGGTCAGGTGGTGAAATTTCAAGCATCAAAATATACTCATGTCATATTTTCCATCTTTGGAATTTTTAATTTTCAGTCAACCTTGCCAATATAGCTAGAAAGATTTCCCTCACCTTTGGAGCAGCTATGGATTCTTCTGGTATGGGCTAAAAGCATTGTATCTAAGAGTTACCTAAGAAAGCAAATTCCTTCCTAGCCAACCCCTGCCCCACAGAGATGGATTCCATAGGTCTGAGGTGACGACAGTTTGATGCCACTAACAACATTTTGAAAAACACTGGTGCAGAGCAGCATGTTCTCAAAGTATACATTTGGAGATTTTCCTCATAAAAGGGGGCATATGATCAAGTAGGTTTTGGTAACTCTGAGTTAAGAAAAAGAAATTGATTTCATTCCTGCAAGGCCTTCTTGGGGCTCTTAATAGGTTCATTGCCTTGTGAATGTTCCAGAGGAGATTACAGACAGTAGGCAAAATTATCTCATGATGGAACCTTTTAATCCAGTATTTTAGGTCTTGAAATAGTGCCTGGTACACAGTAAGCACCCAATTAGTTGCTATTCATTACTGAGACTTCTATTCTTGCTTTAGACTTAACCCAGAACAGAAATATAGTTCAACTTCATTATTTAGGGCTGAACTGACATTAAGATCAGTCTTAATTAGGGTAAAGTCTAAGTTACAGAATGTTCTTAGGTGAACATTGAACTTTATATAGGGACTTTCAAAAGGCTAAAGGAAAGCTACTAAGGTATTTTGCATAGACATGTTCCAGCCCCTGTGTCCTGCTTAAGGACTAGGTGGACAGATGTCAACTAACTTTAATCTTCTTTCTGCCAACAATTGTTCCTAAAATACCTTTAAAGCTTACATGAAATGGTTGGTTAATATTAATTAATTCAAGGGAGCCCTTCCCTCTTTGTATGGGGTAAAAAGAAATTCACTCATCTGTGTCTGAGCATCCCAAATCCCAAATTCAGAAATAGTAAGGCCTGAGAGAGGAGCATTTTATTGCTTTTTACAGTAATTCACAAATTTTACTGTATTTCCTAAGTAATATGAGGCATTTGTTAAAATGCACATTCATAGGTCCAGCTCTCAAGAGTTGGACTTTGGTATCTGGATTTTTAATAAGCACTGCAAAGGGGTTCCTCTGAGAAATACTGATGGAGTGTTTCTGTTTGGAGAGACTGTTAAAGCTGTCAGGCCACTAAGAGTAGAGGGCCTGGCTTCTTGTACTAAAGTGTACACTAATGGCAAGAAGGAGTTAACTCATCATCTCAGAGAAAGCAGTCTTGCCACAAATGGAGAAGTTTAGATGATTTGGACTTTCAGTGTTATTTTCTCTCAATTTGTCCTGAGATAATTCTGGAGAGTGGCTTCAACCAGTTCTCATTCATTGCTCTGAAAGCTAAAAGTGAGCAGAATGCTGTAACCCTGTATTCCATAGGATAAAAAGCTCTGTGTACAGGAGAAATGGAGAATTTACTGTTGTCATTGGCTTTAGGATTGGCTTTCGTGACTAAGGTTTTAGATCCGAGGAAACAGAATATGGGATTCATTATTAAACTGTGGTTTGTCTCCTTTGCGGGTTTGATTTTTTACTTTATAGTAGAAAGAGCATAACCTTTAGGGTCAAACCTATCTAAATTAACATCCCAGTTTTGCTGTCTTCTGTGGTGTGCCCTTGGGGGAAATTCCTTAACTTCTTTGATCTTCTCTTCCCTTTATCTGTGAAGTGTATTTAAAAATAACAATCTCATAAGGTTGATGGGAGTATTAAATGAGGGAACTTATGTAAAGCACTTGGCCCAGTTCCTGGCACATGGTAGATGCTCACTAAATATTAATGCTCCTTCACAGGAGAAAACTAATACAATTCTGAACATGTCTGAGTAAATGGCCCTTTGTCTGGAGACACCTCCATTTCTCTAGGCTTCAGTTTCCTTATTGGTAAAACAAGGCTAGCAAAGATACCTATGGCATAGGTCCATTATATGGATTTAAATGACATAATACACATGAAAGCATTTAGCAAACGTCTGGCACAGCATGAAAGGTTAATGTTTATAGGTAGTATTACTGTTTTATTATTATTCCTCATTCTCTCTTTGGCACTGCAAAAACTCCGCATACTAATAGAACAAATGGTGTGTTGTTGCTTTGGATGGAAGATTGTCAGGATGATTTCTTATTTTTATAAAATGTTATAAGTAATTATTAATTTTTGCTAGAAACCTAAATATAACTTTTGGCACATAACAGCAAACTCTTTGTCACTGGCACCATACCACCTGGAGCTCTTGACAAATTAATTGTCATTTTGTCGAATGTCTTTAAGCCTGAAGTTATGACAATGCAACATAGTGAAAATGACCTCTCAGGGTAATAACTTAAAGGCCCAAAAGATAACGATGTTTCTAGAGAAGTAAATATCCTGTGTTTCAAAATGAGATATCACATTATTCCCTGTAAGAGCAGAGTATTGGGATTTCTCATTTGAAAATAAATGGAAGACAAGCTAGTTTGCAATCTCAAGGTAGACTTTTTTTTCTTTTTATATAACAATTCTGGCAATGTTTACTCACTTTAAAAATAATCTACATTGTTTCTTTTTCCCAGAGACCCTAGGATCAGTTGTTTTACCTAGAACAGACTTCTGCGGTGCCGTCATTCCTAAGATGGTACCTTTCACTACATGAAGTCCTCCCCGGCAGCACTGAATCATCAACAGGAGATAACTTTATGTACAGTGTATTGTTATTCATGGGTAAATTTTATTTTCTTCTAATTCTTAAAAGTTGGTAAACCTTACATGGAGGGTTTAGTGGTTCTCTAGTAACTTGGATACTCAAGCCTATTAATTTGAGTGTAAATTTTATTTTCTTCTAATTCTTAAATGTTGGTAAACCTTACATGGAGGGTTTAGTGGTTCTCTAGTAACTTGGATACTCAAGCCTATTAATTTGAGTGTTCCAGTCCCTGACAACACTGGATAACAAAACTATATGATATAATAAAAATCAGCCCACCAAGCAGATTTCTGAACACTAAAGTGGTATGTGATGTTTGTGGGAGAGAGAGACAAGAGGAGGGAGGGGGAGAAGAAGAAGGAAGAGCTGGAGAAGTAAGAGTGGCAGCCAGCTGTTGTCCTGTTGTATGTAAATGAAGAGTTTTTGGATTTTTGACAGAGATTTGGGAGCCTGTTGACTCAGCCATTAACTCTTAGAGCTTTGGGCAAGTCACTAAATTTCTCCTGTGAGAGAAGGGATGATAGTATATCATACCTTGATGAGACACTGACATGTTTATGTTCCATGGATCAAGAGAACTCCTTTGTGTGCAAGGTCTTTCAGATTCAGATATTTTTTGGTGGTAAGCAAAAATACAAAACCTCAGCTGCTTTTTTTGTGGCTTGCTTTGGGAACAGCTTGAGGATCCTTATCCTCACTCTTGACTGGCTTCCTTCACAGGGACAGGTGTTTTCTACCTTGTACACTCAGTTTCCTTCTTTTCACCTTCTTACTACAAACTTATATTTATTGTGTGCCCCTTGGATGCAGGCATTGCATCACTTCTTTTTCACTGTGGAAAGGGAAATTCATTCATTCATTCATTCATTCATTGGGACAGAGGGAGAGCACACACACATGGGCAAGTGAGTTTGGGTCTGGGATGGATAGAGGGACAGGAAGAGATATAATCTCAAGTAGACTCCACACCCAATGTAGAGGGCAGTATGGGGCTCAGTCTCAAGACAACTGAGATCATGACCTGGCAGAAATCAAGAGCTGGACACAACTGACTGAGCCACTCTGGTGCCCCCGGAAAGGGAAAGTTCTTAGTCAAAGGATTCGAGGAGATGGCTTTTAAGGTATAGATTGTCAGTCTTTTGCCCTGGGGTCTCAGGCAACTGTCTTGAAGGTGTCCTGTATAGTACCTGAGATGTGTGTGAAGGAAAAAATATCAGTAGAAATTGTATTGTACTATTAGGCCCTCTTGAATGTCTTCCAGTGATGTTACATGGAGACTCACAGGGTGTAATACACCCCACAGTCTACTTCTGTATAAAGCATGAATTCAGTATTGAACTGTTATGTATAATTTATAGCTCTTTGTTGTTGACTTTGGGGAATTCTTTTTTTAAAAATTTTATTTATTTATTTGACAAAGAGAGAGATCACAAGGAGACAGAGAAGCAGGCAGAAAAAGAGGGGGAAACAGGCTCCCCACTGAGCAGAGAGCCCGATGCAGGGCTCAATCCCAGGACCGAGATCATGACTGGAGCCGAAGGCAGAGGCTCACATTGGGGAATTCTTATGGTTGATCATAATGCCTTCCCTTGGCTGAAAAATTATTTAATTTTCTAGATATCCAAATTAAATGGAATAAGGTGAATGATTTCTGGCCTGTATACATTTCTGAAAGACTAATATTAAGCATAAGCAACAGGATATTGTCTAGAATGTACCCTGTATCTATTTTCAAGAAAGGCACAGTGTAGTATTCAAGCATGTCAAACATATGTATTCTCAGATAAAGCAGCAAGCAAACACAGATTAAATATGTATAAATCAGCAAAGGCCCAGCTTTATGAAGTTTGTACATGCATATCAATTATTGGAACACTAAAATAGACAGAAGTAGCTACAAAACCTTCAGTATTAAAAACATCATAACATGTTGAAGTCAAATAAAGGATCTTGGTTATATATCCTTGACTCTGAGAGCCACAGAATGTTAAATTTGAAAGAAACCTCAAATATCATCCTGTTTAGGCCCCTCATTTTACTGATGAAGAAACTCAAGCCCAAAAGGGAGAGGTGAGTCTCCTGATGCCACAGGGGGAATAGGTAAAAATCAGAGAAAAATCCAGAACGTACAGTGTCATAGAAGCTAAGGAGAGAACTTTAAGAGTGGATAAAACCAGTGTGTCATCACAAAGAGGTTGAGGATGCACAACTGGAAAACTGCCCTTGGATTTGGCAAGAAGGAGATCATTGGTGAACTCAAAAGAGAAATATTGGTAGATCGGTGAGAATAGAAGCAGATTGTGGCGTAGAAGATGGAGGCAATTCAGATAAGAATAATAGAGAAATCAAAAGGAGGAAGATGGCCAAAAACATGACAGGGTGAAAGAATGATGTTATTTTTATATAGAGCATTGAGCATGTTTTGAAAAAGGTAGAAAATGAGCCCTAAGCCCCAAATTTACTATGTTTCTTTGATAAAAAATAATAAATTGTACAGTTGATTAGCACCTCCAAACCAGCACTGCCTCCCAAAGCAAAGAATACAGTAAGATGCAAACCTCAACCCAACTACATTCAGGCAGAAGGAGGGGCACAGGCCAGAATTTAATTGGTGGAGACCTGCCAGCCCCAAACTTCCTCTAATTATCTTTGACAAGAATATGGACTCAGTACCTTTCCCTAAACCTAAAACTTGTACTGAAACCATAACACTTCATTTGTTATTAACTCTCTTCTCTCATAGTAAGATTGAAATATATGTTGGGGAGATTTTTTTCAAGAAAGCCACCTATTACGTCTACTCGTAGTTGGAGCTAATTAATTAGGAAAACCACTCAGAATTCCTGTGAACTGGGCTAAGTTGGATGGGCTTGAAAACATGGTCCCTCTCAAATTATGAACATAGAACTGATCTCTTTGTGGCTGTAAATCTTGATCAAGGTCTGGGTTGGTATTTCAGTTGCTTATTAGTTGATATTCTGGCTGCTACTTGAGTCAGATATTCAGCTAGCTTCATGGATGGTTAAGGCAATTTGAAAGTATTACTGGTAGCTGCAGACATGTGCATCAACACCGTTCATATATGTGGGTACAGCAGAGGTGTAACCAAGCACAGACACATCAAAGGCCATTGATCTAGGGCAGCCCTGTGGATAAGGGGCTGAAAGCATATTGAAAACAACTATGCAGCCATTATGATTTTGCATGACAGTTGCATTTAATTCTCAACAAGATCCCTGTGTAATAGATGTTGTTATGCCCATATTACAGTTTGGAAAACTGAAGCTCAGGTTAAGAGACTTCAACATGGTAATAAAGAGCAGTTAGGTGGCAGAAGTGAGAGAGCAACCCAAGTCTCACTCCAAGTTGCCACACATCCTATTAGGCTCCCATTATAGGTGCTTTACCCTCCACTCCATTCCCATTCTATATAATACTTCCCTGTCATTGAAGTCTGTTTCACTCTTTTCAGGAATTCTGTATCTCTGAGCTCTCTTTCCTATTAAAATGCACTTTCATGATAGGATCTGCTGTGTGAGTCACGTGCATCATGATATGAATTTAGACAGTGCCACCTCTTCCAAACGGATTTGTACCTTATATGTTTTCAATGTAGAATGAAAATCTAGGACTTCTGTCAAAGGGGCTTCTGGCATTAATGAACAGGCGGAAAGAGCTATTTGGGGGCGAGGGTCAGAGGACCCATCCTAGCAGCTGTGACTTCTAGCCAAGTAAGCAGGACCTCTTCAGCTTATATACGAAGCTGGCACTAATCCCATGTTTAGACTCGCTATGTTTGGACAAAGGGAAGCCTGGCCCTGGAGGGAGATGGGAAAAGATGACCTTTAAGGTCCTTTCCATCCCAGAGATTCAATAAGCCTATGATTCGATGACTCAGAAGGGTGAGCAATTATCTAGCGATATCAACTGGGAGAGACTAGACAAAAAGACATCTACTTTCTGACTCCAGTGGTCTGAGTTGGTGGCTCAGAAACACCCCAAAATAGCTTAAATCTCTGCTTCATTTGGTCAAATCATCCTCTGAGTATCCTTGTTCCTCTTAGGGAGAAATAACTTTCATTAAAAGTGGGGGGAGGGTAGCTAAAATCAGGTAAGATTTAATGTTGGAAAAACTCTCAGAGCCTATTCACTTCAACCCTTTAGAAAGGGTCTAACTGAGACCTAGAGAGATCACGGTCTGTTAGAGACAAAGCTGGAGCCTGAACCCAGGTTTCCTGGTTCCCAGCCCAGAGTTGTGTTTAACATACCCCACTGTCTGGTAATATCCTTTTCCAAACTCGTATTTTCATTCAGCCACTGGTAAGGCCAGAAAGATGTAACCACCAGAGTAAGGTTTAGCAAGGGAAACAACTCCTTCTCCACTGAATCCCTTCCCACTAGGGGTCTTTTCTTTTGAACAACTTGATACCCCAGTATAGCCCTAGGCTTGATATACATATATCTAATTATAGAGAACCAGTTTTTACTGTTTGCTTTTCCAGTTGGACTGGCTCTGAGCAGCAGGAGAGAGGCTGGACTTCGATGGTGTTTAATTTGTGTGGCGGCTCTGCCTGTATGTCGAGAGGAGCGCTGAGCCCCAAACAGCATGACCCAGAGGGTGTGACCCAGCAGAGTCCCTGTCTGGAGTGGGTGGGGCCTCTGAGGCTCTTACCTCCTTTCTGGCCTTCTCTTGTCAGCGCTGTTGGGTGGACTGTTGGACACCACTGAGGTGACTGAGCTAATGACTAGCACCCTACCTCCCACTTGAAAATGCAGGCTTTTCTCCTGCCTGCCTGCTGTCTTGGCTTGATTTGTCTGCTTCAGCTTAGTCTTAATGGCAGTGACATGTTCAGACAGAACATGCACTTAGCAAGGAGCAAGCCCTGCTGAAGATGAAGCCCACAGTTCTAACCTGCACAGAAGTTTCAGCAAAGAAAACCTCCTACAGATCTGCAAGGAAACAATAGCTCACTTCCAAGGAGCTTGGGATGTGTGGCTCTTCCATCACAGTCTAGCACGGGCTTGGGGTTCAAAGCCTTGGGCAAGTTACTTAACCTCTCCGTGCCTCAGCTTCCTCATCTGCCAAACAGACCTAAGTCAGAGGGCTGTTCTGATGACTGAAAGAGTAAATATATGTAAATCACTTAGGAGGGTGCCTGGAACCATTGGAAGGCCCATCTTAGCTCTTCTCATTCCCAACACTGTCCCGAGCAGTATCCACCAAAGGAGTCTTAGGGAGAACAGACAAAGGTGTGCTCCTCCACAGTTGTTTGAAACTGCCATTCTTCTGGCTATGAGGTAATTTCCCCTCAACCAGGTATGTTAACATCATAGCGATCCCTTCTTCTCTAAGCTCAAGCTGAAAATTTGTCTTGTGTTGATAATCTTGCAGACACATGCGTTTTCTCCAGAGAGGGGAGTGGTCCTGTTGCTGCAGCAGAAATGAATACTTCACTGAGTGCAGAGGAAGTGAAGGGCCCTTGTAACTAAAGTAGCAAATTAGTGATGATCTTGCCAGTAGTTTTAAAACAAATGGATTGAAAGAGATTTCAATAACTACATGCCTAACTTGGAGCTGCACTCGAAGCATTTAGTAAACATGTCATTCCAGTATTGAAAACAGCATCTAATCAAAGCATGCTTATAATTAGACATCACATATAATATCTCTCAAAATTAGGTTCCGCCAGGTAAGATGCCATTCCCTGGAACACTGAAATCTGCTGTTTGTTCGGCCTTTGTTATTATTAAAAAGAACAGGTTGGGGGTACCAAGAGACACTCAGATCAATGAAAGTGCTTAATTTTAATTAGAAAGAGAGAGAAAATACACTATGTATGGGTAGCCTGTACAGAGAACTTTGTGCCAGTAAAACCTGCCTCAAAAGGTATGACTCTATATTAATTTAAATCAGACAGACATTGGCACTGTGTTCTTTTATTTTTCATTAACATTTTGATTTAGAACAACAGATTGCTGCAGTGAGGGGACAAGAACGGCAGCCAGTGAGCCATCTGCCGAACATCTCACTGACGACTCCACTAGCAAAAGAAGCCAGTGACTCTGGAATATATGCAAGAGGGACACACACCATTAGCTAAGTGACAGGATGAAAGATGGGAAACTTTGCCGGGTCAGAGGAGACAAAGATGGAGAAGGCAGAGCAGAGCTCATTCGGATTGGAACTTGAAAAGATCCGAGTAATGGCAGTAAGCCAATAGGGTGGCACTCCATGGTGGGTTTGCTTGAAGGGATTTTTTTTTTTAATCACATGGGATACATTTTCCAGATCAGTGAAGATTTGCCCCTTTCAACACACGTACTCTTGAGCCACTTGAGATGGAAATCTTTCTAAAATGAACCTCCCATTCCCTGCCTTTTTAAACACAGTAGAGCACTAGCACGCCAAGGCAGGGCTGGGGGCCGTCTGCCTGGGGTGCCAACAAGAAGAGGGTGCATTGTACATATAGGATTTGAAGACAGTAATAAACTATCTAAAAGTCTGCCTCCTACACCCACAGTGGACAAGCAATTCTAAATAATATCAGTGAAAAAAATACTTCCAGCTGGGAAGGACTTCTCCCCATCACTCCTTCCCCATGGTAGAGCAATGCAATTAAATCAACACAATTCCATTTTCTTTTGGAGGATTCTGGGTCTTTCTCGGGATCTCCAGTCTGGAGATCAGCAACTCCAACTGGTTTTGTTGTCTGTGAGGCTATTTGGCCTCTCGGGCCTCTTTGTCCCTGCACTAAATAGCCCTGGACTGCTGTAACTTTATAGCTGCCGATTCTGCAGTCTGTCGCCTCACTGTCAACTGTCACATTTCAGTATGCCTGTTTCTAGGAGCACCCCATTTCTAATATGCTATCTTCAGTAACTTAGGAAGAATTGAACATTGCCAGCTTCACAGTGAGAGAAGAGATAGAAGGCTATGAAAATAGAAGATTAAAAGCACAGTAATCTGTATCTTCTGCATAATAGGGCATGGAGGTGTGGGATGCATTGTAGAAAGTTTTTCTTCAAAAATGGCTAAAATAAAAATAGCACTCTCCCACTGCTGAGAGATGTGTGCTTCAGTTATCTGGAAAATTAGCTTACGTGAAACCACTCATTCCTTTCCAGTGCTAGTTACATGGAGACGGCCTGGTGAATGGAAAGAGCTCAGGATTAGGAGGCAAATTTGGGTCCTACCCTTGACACTTACTGGGAATGACACATTAAGTTCTCTGAGCCTCAGTTTCTTTAGCATGAAATGGGTATTGCCTTGCCTCCCTTACTGTGAAGTGGATATTACACCAAACTTCATCCATGCATACTCCTGGTAAAAGTGGCCCCAGTTAGCACAGGTCACTGTCTCTCTTACCCTCCTTCACACTGGACCTGGCACATACCTTCAGGAATGATCTCCCCTTACATCCTTACTTGACCCATTAAACTCTGAAGGCACATTAATGTTCGTGTATGTATGCCAATTAATTACTGGGGTCTTGCCTCCAAAGATGGAGGGTCTCTCACTCAGAAAAGGCTAAGAAGAGGGCGCCTGGGTGGCTCAGTGGTTTAAGCTGCTGCCTTCGGCTCAGGTCATGATCTCAGGGTCCTGGGATCGAGTCCCGCATAGGGCTCTCTGCTCTGCAGGGAGCCTGCTTCCCTCTCACTCTATCTGCCCGCCTCTCTGCCTACTTGTGATCTCGCTCTGTCAAATAAATAAATAAAATCTTAAAAAAAAAAGAAAAGGCTAAGAAGAGAAACTGTCTATAGGTAACCTGTGCAAGATGAGCTGTGGGGACCCCAAGTCAAAGCAGACACTCTGGTCAACTGGATTTGCCAAGAGAAGCTGAGTCTCCATGCTAGCTCCTCTCATTCCCCCCACAACCCCAAACACACACCCGTGCAGCAGAACACAGGGCTTGTGGAGTAAAGTAATGATCCTTTACTAACCTTTCTTGCAATTTCATCAACTTTGATGCCATTCCAGCTCAGCTTCGTCTTGTTATTTTTGTCTCCAAAAGGCACTTTCTCCTGTCTCAGGAGTGAGTTTGGGCTCAACCTGCCAACTTCCAGCTGAGCACACTGAAGCTGAGCCTCTTTCTTTGCCCCTCATGTCTCCACTGCTCACTCAGTGAGAACTCAACAAGGGAGCAGCTAGGGACCACACTGTACGGGCTCTGTTCTCACCACACAGTTTAACTTCACACACTCAACAGGTAGGGGACATATTGGTCAGAACTATGACTGGATGAGCCATGTCAAGGCGTTATCTTTTGGATCCTGCCTCTCTGTCAGCCTCCCAATAGGATCCCCACAGGCTGGGCTGGCTCCATGGGGGAGTGAAAGTAGCATCCAACCAAGCAGTGTGATTTAGAGAGTAACCCAAGTGCCACCAGAAATAACTCTCTTCTTGGCTTCTGTAGTTTCCAGAATACCCCTACTGAATTGTGAATATGCTCTTATTGGGACCAAAACAGCGTTGAATGACTCACCACTCTTAAAAATGACTGTCTTGATCATTAGCTCAATATTGATTGATTTAGCTGTTCTGATTTTTAGCTCAATTCTGTTTAGTGAAGAGTAGAGAAGTATGCCCACTGGTGGCAGCATTTACTGCCAGGCATTATATTGAGCGTTTGATGTGAATTCTCCCAATCAGTCCTCATTGTCACTCTAGAAGGGAGGCTGGTTTGTGACTGTCCTTCCACAGAAGCAAATGGTGATATGGAGTGTTTAGGTAACTTACTGAAGGTCACACAGCTGGAAGTGGCAGGCTCTGTGTTCTAACCCAGGTCAGCTCAACCTTTAGAGTCCACACAATGCTGCCTCTAATATTTGGAGTCCAAACTTGCCTACTGCACTAAACAAAGCCAACCTCCCATAGAGAACAAGTTCTATCTCCATATAAGACAGCAAGGGATTTGGGGGAGTAGAGGAACGGGCCATGAAATATAAATTCTGCTGTGGAAGCGGATCTTGAGTGGGACGTCTTGGTGGAGTCTGGGACATCCTCTGAGCATAATGAAGGGCCTGAACTCCTGAGCAAGGGAAGGCAAAGAAAGGTACAAAGAATCCCCAAACTCTCCAAGGGAACTTTCTGATATTATTCGAACAGATTTGAAGCTAGTAAGGACCTTTGGGGTCACTTGGTCTATTTTACAAATGGGAAGAGGGGAGGCCTGGAGAGGGACAGTCATATGACTAGTTTACAGTGGCAGGGCAAGGGCAAGGTTGTATCTTCCATAACGTATCACCTCCCTTATAAATGTGTAAGAACAGAACTCCGAACAAACCAGAGACTTCAGCAACTCAGTTTGAGCCAACCACCTCTAAATAGACCCTCTTTTTTTTTTTTTTTGGCTAGCTAAAGTGGAACACATGATCACAGTCCTAAGACCATGTCTTCAGGACTTATTCAGTGAGGCTGTCAGAGGACCCAGTTGTCCTCACCAATTCTGAGCTCAGAGAGTAAAGATGTCCCCAGCATGAATGGATTGAAACTTCTCTGACTGCATCAGAGGCTTCTTAGCCAGCATCAGCTCTAGGCAAAGGGTTCAGTATGTTTACTTCCCACTTGGAAAAGGAGGCTAGCCTTTGACTTGCCCAAAATTGGCTCCTTTCCAGCTTCCAGGGGGAGACCCTCTTTCGTTCTATAGGGCAGGGCTTGGTGAACAAGGTCCTTTAACCTTTCTATCCATCTTGTTGATTTCAGATGATGGCCACTTACTGCAGATGCAAGAGGGTTGATTTTGGCTTGCCCTCACTGCCTCATTTGAGGCACAGCAACCAGTGATCTCTGTAGCATGATAGAGAGCATTCTAACGGGTTTTTCCTCTCCTCCCGCTAAGGCAGGGAGTCCCTCTCTGCAGGGGCTGTGCAGAGGACAAGGTGACAGCAAGTCGCCTCTAGTAGCAGTGTCTCTTTCAGCTGAAGGAGGAAGGGGGGGCACTTCAGAATTAGGGGCAGAGGGTGAACCTTGAGGGACTCTGTCCAGGCCACAGGGACAGCTGGGTAAGGCAGCCACAAGTCTGGAGCTAAGAATAGTGAGACCTCTTTCAGGTTCATCATATTGACACATTTCACACAACATTTCTTAACGGGCTGCCTTGTTGGATAGCGTTTTTAGTCACCTTTGGAGTTTTCTATTGAAAAACCCCTTTCTTGTTTCTTTTTAAAATAGCCTTCTGTTGGTGTTGAACTTGAAAAGGTTGTCAGATGGAAGAGTTTATGTGCTCTCATCTCAGCTAAAATAGTGTAAAGATGAAAGTATCCAACACATATATTTACTGAGTACCTGGAGGGATATAATTCAGGGGCTGCAGTGATATCTGAGCTGCCATCAGTGATGCAGCTCTTGCTTGACATCGGCCATATGCATGCCAAGGCAAAATGAATGGACCTCTGGCCATAATCAATTTACTTCATTCTGACAATTGGCAATTGTATTTTCAAGCAACTGGCAATTTCATCTGCTTTACCAAGTTCTCCAAAAACACACAACTGACTGCAAAGATAAATATTAACAATCAAAGAAAGGCCATCTGCTGCAGCGGTCATTTCTGGGAACAACGGAAGTCCCCTGGGAATCTGGCCAAGTCTGAGGGCACACTCACCCCACCTGACTGAGACCCCCCCCCATCATCTTCCTGCCCCTTTACTCTCCCTTCCCTGGAATGAGGTTGGCATTTTAAAAATATAGCAGAGCTCTGCTAGGTATGGCTTGCCCTTGCAACAGAACTCCAATTAATCAGCTCCTACCTACATGGATTCCACAAATAACTACATCTTTTCCTCATCCCCTTTGAGAGAAAGGCCAATAAATAAAGAGCTGCAGTGATCTCTTTAGGACTCTGCTTAGGAAATCTGGAGACCTGAGTTCTAGTGTCAGTTCTGTGACTGGCTCTGTGATCTCAAGCTCTCTCTTCTCTGCAACATTTCTCTTCTGCATAACATTCAAATGTCAGGCTAGGTGATCTATAAAGTCCTATCTGTCTGTAATAGTCTATATTTCCAATTGTGGGGGTTTAGTTGTGGAAACCTCTCTCTAGGCTCAATATATTCCTCCTAGTCTACTGCACCTTCTGCATCTCTAGGCCTGACAACAATCCAATGTGATGTCTGACTTACATACTTTGCAATCATACTTTACTTCATGGTTTTCAAAACACTTTCACATTCATTCTATCATTTGATCTTCATAAGCTCCCTGTAAGGTACCCAGCTCAGTAATTAATATTCCCATTTTGTAGATGAAGAAACTATGACCTAGATAAGTAAATTGACTTTCTCAAGGCCACTGGGCTACATAAGAGCAGAGATGGAACAAAGAACCAGGGCATTCTGACTCTGAGTCTGGTGCTTTATTCCTTTGACAGATATAATATTCATAATTGTGACTAACATTTTTTGATTGCTTACTATATACCAGGTACTTTCTTCATATTTTCTTGTTTAAATTTTACCTCCACCTTAGAAGGTGGCTACTATTTTCCCCATTTGTCAGACAGAAAAACTGAGGCTTGGAGGGATTAAGTGCCTCATCTGTGGCTGTACTACCAGAAAGTGATGGGTCCATGATTTGAGCCCAGACAGTCTGACTTCAGATCATAGTTACCATTGCTATGTAGTCTGTCTTGAGCTATTTAACATGTACCTTAAGATAGGATGGAAGGTCAAGCTCTGGCTTTGGCTGCCCTTTCTGGGGGAGGAATAATGATCACCCCAGAAAGGCCAAGGCAACTCATCAGTCAGCAAGTATTTATTAAGTATTTGCTGTGCATTCATACCTGTGCTAGGATGGAGATATTACAGGAGGCAAAGGCATAATTATAAACCTCAGTGAACTGAGAATCTGGCTAAATGCATAAAATTGGGTAATGGTTATATAAAATCATGGCATATATATGCCATAAAGTGACACTATAGGACAGAGTAATTTATAGATATTAAAAAACCAAAATTTTTAGACAACATTTAAGGACTCTGGAAAAATGTTCCCTATATAATGTAAAGTAAAAAGGCAGGATGCACATCTTTGCATATGATAAAACCCCAAAATTTGGGGTGATTTTTAACTTTACGTGGATGGTTTTTCTTAGCTATATTTTTGAAGTGTGTGTGTATTTTTTTACAATGAGCATGCATTAATTTACCATTATGACTTCTATAATCATAACAAAATAACCTATGTTTTAAAAATCTAGTTGGGGTATTATGACATATACGCAAAACAATTAAGAGAAAAAAAGAAAGATACCAGCAAATGGGAACATAATAAAACTTGTGGTGTTGCTTTAGTACATCATTCTGCAGGTAAGATTGCACACCATGATAAGAAAGACCCCACTCTGGGAATCCGGCCGTCTAGACCCTCAGCTTGCTTCTGCCGCTAGGGAGCTGTCATGTATCAACTCTGGCAAACCTCTGCCCCTTCCCTGGCCTCACTATTGTTATCAACAAAAGAGGTAGCTAGAGTAGACCTACTTGCTCTATCTCTAACTGGCCTTCAAAACTTTGTTTGTCTCATTCATGACTATAAATCAGAGGATGGTAAGATGACAGGTTAACATCGGAGGCACTACATAGAAGACACCATTACGTGTGGCCCACAAAACTCATGCTTTCCTTCATTTCTAATTCACTAGCTGTGGATTTATTCTTCCTCTCTGTCACTTATAAAAGACAAGGCTGTCATTATTTTCATACATGACATCATGATGTCACAGTGAAAGTTGAAATAAAAGAGATTATGTTGGGAAGACAACATAGAGAAGTGCCAAGAAGAAGACCCGCACTATAATCTTGATTTAGCCATCCACTGGCTGTGTGACTCTGAGAAAATGACTTAGCCTCTCTGTTCCTCAGTTTCCTCATCTGAGAGGGAAAATAGATCAGTGATCCCTTGAGGCCACATAGCAGTTGGGTTGGATAGGAAATGAGAAGAAGAGGGATATAGGCAGAGCAAGGGCACCCTGGGGTAGGAAGGAAAAAAACCTGCTTTTAGTCATCACCCAGGTTTGGGCCTGCTGAAGACACCATGATGGCAGATCAGCTCCAGAATACAAAGGAAGAGAAGGTAGGAAAACGATTGCATGGCCCTGTGGTCCTCAGCAGGATCCTTCCTAGTGAGTCTGTGCTTGTGGAATTAGCTAGTTAACCTTTGCTCTGGGGAAAGAAGGAGGCTGAAATGCTGGAAAATCACATTAGCAAAATTTCTCTTTTAACCTTTTCCATATCTCCTTCTTTTGCTATTTTTGGTCTGACTTAGGCAAGCAACATCAAAAGAAGAAAATCCATCTACTCAAACTGATATACTCTCAACTTCCATCCACATATCACCCTTAATTAAAAGAACTCAGAAAAATCATAGCTAGGAGAGCTCAACTGGCACCACCTTTTTCCTTGGCTAAGTGGAAATTCCAGAATCTACTTTTCCACTCTCCTGCTCTCCACACATCAAAATAGACTTTACATTTGACGGAAAGTTGTTCTTTCCTTCAAGTGAGCAAGTACCAAGGTTATCATATTACTATCCACGCTACCTTTCCCCAAGCGTATCTAGTTCAGATTAAAAAAAATCAGAAGGGAGCATGTCCTTTTAGACAATTCCACGGAACGGTGGCATGATTGAATCTAGTGGTGTGTATGTGTTGGCTTTTGGGGTCATCAAGTCAATTCTTTCTCCTTTGCTATGCCCTAAAGCAAATCCCGTATGCTTGAGGCAGCATTGTGAGTACTCAAGTGACCCCATCTGACTTGGTTTCAGCTACAGACTCACAGAGGGTACACACTGGTTTGGAGGGCTTGAGGGATGGCCAGAGATGGAAAGAATCTCTTCCAGTTTGGTTTTGACTAATTCTATTCCTCTCCTCCACTTACCAACTGCCCCAGCACTCCATGTTAATGACAGTTACCATTTAGTGAACACTTGCTATATGCCAGGAGTGACGTCACATATTTCAAATGAATGATCTGAGTCAATCTTCACAGCCACTTTACAAGTCAGTTACTATTATATTCATCCTCATTCTTCAGATGAGAAATCCGGGCTCAGAGAGGCTAGATCATTTGCCCCAGGTCACATGACTAGTGAAAGAGCCAAGATTCAAATGCAGGCAGTCTAATTTGGAGTCATCCTTTGTCCTCCAGCTGCTCCCAAACTAAGTAGGAGAAACAGCAGCTCGTGTCTCCAGAGAGTTAGGTGTGGGACCCAAGAACCAGCTGTGAGTGTGCACAGAGCTTGGCAGCTCTGGGTCTCTGCCCAAGGACAAGCTCAACTTTCCTCATTGTCTTTCAATCCTAACAGTCTCCAGATCTACAGGCAGCAGAGGGAAAAATGGGTGACAGGAAGAGCTGGGACTGACAGAAACCAGGAGGTCAAAGGACACTGTTAGGAACCCTTGCACAAAGAAGACTGAGCTCTTGGAAGAGACTGTGATATTTACTCAATGGGTTGACTGGATTCAGAAATGTGCCAGAAGTGGGTCTCTATTGAGCCCTCATCATCTGGATGGCAAGAGCCTAAAAGGATTAGACTAAAAGGATTAGCAAATGCTCAGTGTCACCAGGCAGTGGGAAGGACTAGGGAAATGAATGCAATGTGTGTGTGCCAGGGTACTGCCTGCTTTAGAAAAGAAAGGGCTGCATGGAGTGCCTGTCTTCTCAGTTCCCTGGGCTCTTGTCTCTGGGACCTATGGAGAAATCTCCCTCCTGGAGGGAGATTAATGGGCCAACGGTGTCCAAGGAAATGAAGGGGCTTCCTCCTGGAAGCTCCGGAGCATTTCCTTGTTGCTTTTCCTTGCGTCCCTCAGCAAGCAGTCCCATATCTAAGAGAAGCTCCAGGGCCTGGCTGAAGAGCCAATCTCCTGGGAGCTTGGTCCAACTGTTTTCTTCTGAATCAACGGTTAGAGAGACACGGGGATGCCTCCTGGGCCTTTGGGAAGTCAGGGGGACTGCTTGTGTACTGTTTGCATAATGGCTTGTCACAAAAGAACAGAAAGGATGATTCATCTTTGTGATTGGAAGTAGTTGGACTTAGGGATTAAGAAGACCATTTATTTGGGAGAGAAGACTGGAGGTCTTCCCTTGAACCCATAGTCCTTAGATGATACAGAAAATTGCATCTCTGAGTTCTTTGACAACATAGTGTATCTGAGTAGTTGACGTTCCCAAGAGACAAACTGGATGGGTGAATTTGGATGCATGGCTGAGGGATATAGAAGGTCATGGTGATGCGCTAGTGATCTGAAAGGGTGCTGTGATGGTTTTCTTGGCAGGAAAAAATAATCTCGGGTTCAGGGAAGAGATGAGAACTACAGAAAGTCTCAGAGGGCAGCTGTTCAGGAAGGAAATCTGGTCCCTAAAGTGACAAGAGATTTTACTTTTCAAATGAAATGAGGTTTCTGTTTTTAGGACAAAAAGCTCAGAGGATTTTAAACTAATGATTATGTTGATAATAATAATATCCAATATGTGCCAGGCACTATTCTCAGTGCTTTGTGTGGATCTGCAAATTGTCTCATTTTGAAATTCTCCACAACTCTATGAGGTGAAGACTATTATTATCCCCACTTTATAATTGGGAAATCTGAGGCACAATGAAGTTAAGTAAACTTGTCTCAAGCTCTCACAGCTCATAAGTAGAAGAGGTGAGATGCAAGCCAGGATAAACCACAACTGGCTAGAAGCCCTGTCCATTGGTTTCAAGGATTTAATTGCTCATGGTCTTGTAGAGCCAATGAATACATCGATATAAAGAGAAATTTCTTGATGTAGACAAAGAATTTGAGGGGCTTCATTTTGGATGATCTTTCTTCAGTAAGAAATGATGTGAGACTGTTACTAGAAGAGGAGGTGGTAGGGCTTAGACAAGAGGGAATTGTAGATGTCAAAAATGAAAGCCTCCTTAGAGATCATCCAGAAGAACTTTCCCATTTTAACAAAGATAAAAACTTCAACCCGGAGAACAGAATGACTTGCCGAGGTCATTCAGGTAGAGCTCCTCATCAGGCTCCATGTTCACTTCACCACAACCCTAGTCCCCCTACAGTTTATATTGCTTTCCAAGGCCATAAGAAACATGGTATTTCAAATGTTATATTTTCTGTAATTTACTTTATAGATCTTCAACATAAATTGTGTGGTATAGATGTGGGTTATTTAGTTTGTATCTACACCCTGGTGGGGGGTGGGGGCGGGTCCAGCTTCCTTACTGGGAAATATACAGAGCAAGAGTGATTAGCATTTAAAAATTTTGACCAAGAAGTTGTTCTACAAGCATTTCAGGTATCTTTATCTCTAATGAACACAAGAGGCTTTTAAAATGAACATTAAATGTCTCACTGGTGACCTCAGTAGTGTTCAATATATGTTGATTGGTTAGAAATATGGTAGAGGAGTTCCCAAGCTAACAGAAAGAAGATATAAGGATCTAATAAGCTCTATAGTGTTATCCCTTAGAACCGGTACCCTAGGCTTAATTTGTAAATAGTCCTGTGGGCAGACACTAATGAGGATTCTTGGTTACCTGCCACTAGAATATTGTCTGCCCCAAGTGAACCTTCATGCAAGCTGCTGTTGGAGCACCTAAAAGGAAAGGCTGCTGGACTTGACTGAGCCTACAGAACAGGTTGTCCAATTATTTTTATGCTTGCTTGCTATTATTTTAATGAGAAACAGTATTTTGTCTGAGGCTTACTTTTCAATCTGATGGTGAGGTTATGGGGAGCTATAGTCCTCACTTTAACAGTGGCAAGCTACTAATATCCAACAAAACATACCCAATCATTTGAATGATCAAATTGGCTTAGGTTAGTTTACACAGCTCCACAAAACTAACTATACGTCTCTATTTTGGGCCCAGGTCTAAAGTTAGTAAGCCTCTATCTTGGGGTGTACGGGAAGCTCCCACCCTGGGCGAATATTGGCAGAGCCGTACTTGACCCAGTGGCCTCCCATTTGTGGACCTGAGATTTGCTTTTACCAGAATCTAAGCAGTTTCCCCTACAGCAATCCCTGGTAGTACCTCTTCTGACCTGCTGAGCACTTGTTAATGACCCTGTGCCAGTGTTCTGCTCTTGCAGCATGCCTCATGCCTCGGCATCGCCGGGAGGAAGGTTAGTCATGGTTAGTCAACCATGAAAGTCCAGTGGCTATACAGTGTATGCACACAGGACCGTAAGTGTGTGCACCACGGGGAGAAAGTTCTGGCATACTGAGGACCCTTGATGGCACGCGAAGAGGAAGGTCAAATAGTTCTTTGGTGCAGAAGAAATTTTCTAATCTCAGTACTTTTAACACGAGTTAATAGAACTTCCCTCAACTAGTAACTTAGCTGCTAGAGGAAGAGGGATAGTGCACTGCAGAGGGCAGAGACCACACCTTCCTCAAGGCCTGTTGCAGATGTTTTGATCATCCCACAGTGGTTTTTTAAATAATGGATTTGAGGTGTCTTCAGGTGAGGGCTTGGATTCTCCAGATGACCTCAGGCCCCACCACTCCACACCTGGCCCAACTGACATATTGGAGATTTCAACCCCACTTGAAATTGAGTCCAGGCTCTAGAGGCAGGAATATCTCAGCTAGAATCCTGGCCTTGCTAATTAGCCAGCTGCGTGACTTGGAGGTAGTTGCTTATGTATGTTTTGAGCCACCTCTGATCCCTCCTTTAGAAAATGAAGATGAGAGTATCTCCTTTCTAGCAATGTTGGGCTGATTCCATGAGATAAGGCATTTAGAATGCTTAGAGTCATGTCTTCCTCACAGTATGGGTTCAATGAATGATGGTCAATATTATTTCAGCCTTTGTTGATAGCAAGGATGGCACCATATAAAGTAACGGCAGTGCATCTGTTTTTTAACAAATGGGTTGGCATTTGCCATATCATCTAGTTTAGAGCATGGCTAAGGACCTATCATTATCTAATAAGCAAAGAAGAGAATTCAAAAGTAAAATCATTGCCTTGTCTCTATTTACCATTGCAAAGAGGAGTTTTGCATTGTTTACCTCAGAGACTGTGACTTGAGGCTAGTCTTTGTTCTCTCAAGCCTTGGATTTCCAACCTGAGAGCCATTCACTAATGCTGGCATGGGCCCAAACACCTCACTTGCTTACAGAAATCACATATGTGAAAGTGCCTCATACACTGCCTGGAGCTTAGTGGGTGCTCAACAAATGTTCAAGCTGAATGCATAGATCTCTGTTTGCAGTACGAGGGCTAATTAAACTAGTGATTCCCAAAGTGAGTGTGCATTAGAATCTCCCATAGAGCTTGTTTAAAAAAAAAGACATACCCTTATATTTTCTGACTTAAGACATCTGGAGTGTGACCTAGGAATCATATGTTTAACAAACATCTCTAGTGATTTTGATTGAAGTGGTCCAATTCAAGAAATACGTTTTAAACTAACCAATAAATAGCTTTGGAGATAACAATGTAATATAAGAATATTTGTGACCCTGTAACAGTCTGGCTGACTGTAGATGTTGGCAGCCTTTCTACTTTAAATGTGTAAAGGTGTTCACCCACACAGAGACCCACAACCACATCCGTACAATTACTCCTGTGCATGCTGGGTCCTGTCCCTTCCTGTCTCAATCGTTGCTGGCAGCCTGATCCCTTTCTAGGCAGCTGCAAGAATGAGGCCCCTGCTGCAATAAGTAATTGGCAAGGTACATGAGCCAATCATGGATAATTGAAAGGGAACTGGTTTTGATTGCAATATTTTTAAAAAGTTTTAAAAAATCCTCACCATCCCTCATCACAAACTGGTTTTACTTCTGAAAATATCCCACAGGAATTGTGGGGAATCTAGAGGCTGAGATCATCTGTTGCAGCAAACAACCATGCATGGCAGAGAGGATACACTCACGACTTACTACCAATATGGTGTGACTTGAAGGGTTAAAGGCAACTAAAATCTTAGTGAAGAAACTCCCAGAATTTATCCACGGAGAAAGTCAAATTTTGCCAAATAGCTGAAGTGTATTTGAGGGACTCTTCCTCATCCTCAAGAGTCACCCAGTCCCCACTGACTGCCCACCATCCATTCAGTGTCCCTACTTTCTTAGGAAGGTGCCTTATTTGGGGGCACTTACCTGTCTTGGAAAACTCTTCTAAGGATTCTGCAAGGTAATAGGGGGTAACCTGGTCAAAGAATTCTGGTTGAAATCTTTAAAATTTTTCTTTAGATTTTTATTTATTTATTTGACAGACAGAGATCACAAGTAGGCAGAGAGGCAGGCAGAGAGAGAGGAGGAAGCAGGCTCCCTGCTGAGCAGAGAGCCCAATGCAGGACTCGATCCCAGGACCCTGAGATCATGACCCGAGTCGAAGGCAGAGGCTTAACCCACTGAGCCACCCAGGTGCCCCTGAAATCTTAATGGCTGATAGGAATATAACTCAATCACTTTCAGATGGTATCCTTGCTTTTCAGCACAGGCCTTGAAGTACCATAACACAAATAAATACATTTGCGGAATTTCAGACTAATGGCAGACCACTGTAAGGGGGCAATATTTAGGGCAGTAGGGTGCCATTGGCAGTCCTCAAATGACACTGGGTAAACTTCTAATGACTTCTCTGGAGCAGACCTCAGCTCAGATATGTTCGAGAGTGACATTACTTCTCTTTTCTCACCTCTACCACCTCACAACGTGTTCTTGGCACCAGCCTTGAAAATGGAGTGGATTTTTCAGGTTGTTAGGGAAACAGACAGAGTTTGAGTCGTGCTGTACTTCTTGATTCTCACCCTGCTTAAGGGAGGTCAGAAATCTGAGGAGCAGATGCTACATGCCTCCTTCTGGCATGCATTGACCCAGAGAAGCAAAGTGGAAAGGCAGTTGCTACTGCATGCCAACCTTAACTCTCTCAGGCAGGTTGTTTCTAAAAGGGACACTTCGGGATATGGCAAGAAGCCAAGACTCTGTCATTTGGGCTTATGAGCTACCTCCTCTCTCAGCCTGCCTTCCAGTCTCTTCCAAATCCCTACAGAAAGCAAATAGAAGCTCTCATCAGACATCTAATCATGCCACCTACAGACATGGCTGAACCGGCACAGGGTTGCGGGGAATGTGATAGGGACACCCTTGAATGAGAATGAGCCAAATGTGTCTCTTACAGAACCTTCTTTGGAAGGCAAAGAGGTACAGATGGGCTATGAACTTGTTTGGGAGATTCTTTTTCTTCGGTAATCATGGTCTCTCTGCTCTGGACTCATTTCACTCAAAGTGGTTTGAGTACCAGCAGCATCGGCATCACCTTGGAGTTTGCTAGAGATGCAAATTCTTGGACACTACTGCAGGCCTACTGAATCGGGAACTTCATTTTCACAAGATTCCTGGGTGATTGGTGTACCCATAAAATGTTGAAATGTGCTGTTCTAGACTCGACTGTGTGCCATAGGGTGAAGGGGTCCTTGCCAGCTCTGTTTCCTCTCCGTAGCCCTCCAGAGCTACCATTTAG
Source organism: Meles meles (assembly GCF_922984935.1). Classification (NCBI taxonomy): domain Eukaryota; kingdom Metazoa; phylum Chordata; class Mammalia; order Carnivora; family Mustelidae; genus Meles; species Meles meles. The sequence goes on along the minus strand of NC_060087.1, from coordinate 104,762,971 downwards.
TGTCTGTGAAGGGGGAATGCTGCCTTGCAATCCTTGCATTCTACATGCCAGCCCAGGGAAAGGACACTTTTGTACGAGACTTTTCAGCTTCCTCACCACCTTACTCCCCTCCTATGACCTCTGTCCCCTGCTGGTGTATCTCCAGCCGATGCCCATGGAGGCACCTTCCAATTCTACAACAGCCTCTGTTTTTTCCTTTTGGTAGTACATATGAAACGTTTATACTTGTTTAGACCATTTAATTGAAGTATGGTTGACATATTAAAAAAAGTCACGAATATTTGCCTCCTGAATAAAATGAATCCCTAGGAACTGTGGCTACTCCCCAAATTACCACAAACTTTGAGTTGCACTTGCCCTGTGCCTTTGATGTACTTACACTGAACCTCCCATGCACAGGTAACTTTTTACTTTGGCCTGCTGATCTTTGCTGACCAGGCCAGCTGGTCTTTGCTTTGGGTAGAGTGAACAGCCACTCTGTGCATCACGTCCAGAAACACACCCGCTTATGTATCTTTCCTTCCTTGAAACTGAGGCATTATGATTCCCACAGTCTCGGGGTTGGTATACCTAATGGGTATACCAACCCCTTAACAGCCACTTTTGGCTAGATTCCTGTATTAGATAAAATGCTGTCACCCCTAAAGTAGAGTGCAGGCCCTCAAGAGGATAGATCAAGAACAGGGATATTCTGACAGAGAAGAAGCAGAAAAGTCCAGAGCAGAGAACAGTACCTAGGTAAGTTTATTGTGGATAGAATACCGGAGAAGGGGCCACTCAGAGACAAGGAGAAGGCCGTGGGCTGGTCAGGCAGAGCCAGAGGAGGAAATTATGGCAAGAGAAGAAGTAGAAGTGTGAAAGAGGACACATTCCGCTTGTGTTCACCTTTGGCCAAGTACTGACCCTTTTTGGGGGGCTGCTGCCCTAGCTCAAGGCTCATCCCACACACAGGCTGAGGCTATTTGTAGCTCTACGTCTGGAGCCCAGACATTTCCCAAGCAGGGAGGGAGTTCCTTTTGCGTCTGCACAACTCCCACACTCCTGCTGAAGAACACCCATCGCCCCCACCTAGGGTTTTAATTGCACCCTCCTGTGGACATTTTATCTACTTAGACCCAAAGTATCAAAGCCAAAGGAACAAAGCCAAAATGTGATTTCTTTTAACAGACCAGGTAACATATGCAGATAATATTCCTGACCTGCCGAGAAGGTAGAACGCAGAAAATATTCCTGACCTGCCCAGAAGGTAGAACGTTTTGTGAAAGGTCCTTCAAATCTGCCGTCTCAATCTGAGGAGTTCAAAGCAAATCATCCTAATAAGCATGTTTACTCCCCCCAAGTTACGAATTCTCTCTTCTCAAATTCTGGCCCTCTCTGAAAATCCATGTTATTAATCCTTTAACCCACTGTATAAAAATGACAAATCTCTTATTTACAAAGGAAGACTAACAACAAAGTCTCCGGAGCCTTATTTATTTTCCAGTCTCTTCAAATCAAATCAGCCAATCATCTCTGACTAGCCCTCATAATGACATTTCCAAATAAATCCACCAGAAGCCCAAACAAGAGCACAAAAATCGCAACCAGTCCCCACTATTCTCATTCCATCTTAGGGAGTAGGGAGGAAAAGGCAGAATTACAGAAACCTCGGATAGAGGTCGAAGTGGGGGGATGTGGAAAACTAGTCTCATTTTAGGGGGAAAAAGTTAAAATTGCCAAGAGGAAGAAAAACTGTGGCTAATTTGGCTCTAAGCTTAGAGAGAGAACAATAGTTTTCTTTGTTCCTTCCCCTCAAACCCTTCCCTCCCTGTCCCTACTTAGTAGATCAACAGGAAGCAGCCTTCTAGGGGAGGCAGTACACTTTGCTGGAAGCTCACCTTTCCAGCCTGCTGATTGCCATCTATTTTTATGGCCCAAATGAACAGCATCACCTTCCTCCCTCCTCTCCACATAAAAAATAGATTAAAAAAAAAAACCCATAATAAACCTTGTGAGAAGGTGACTTAAGTCTTTGACTGACACCACGGAGGCGACCTCTGCGTACTTCAGTGGGCTAAGCCAGCTGGCCAGAGGGTCCAAGAAGTGAGCTAAGCCAGGGAGCTTATTGAAGACTGGCCAGCAGACAGAGGAGAGGGCCAGCAACAGAGGCACAAATATGGGGAGCTGGGGGTGGGAGGTGGAGCTGGAGCAGTGGAGATTGGTTAGCAAGACGCAGACCCGAAGATCCGTTTGAGGGCAGGAGCAGTGACACTGCAGGTCCTCATCCTGGTCCAAAGACTACGTGAAAAAGACCAACACGAAAACCAAACCAAACCCACCAAAGAACAGAGAAGCCGAGCAGGGGAGATGGTTCCTTCTCAAATGGACCTCAACTGGTAAATGGATCCTGGCAATTAGAATAATTAGATAATTAGATTGTGACTCTGTGGGCAAAGAGACGGAAACCTGTCTCAGCTCAGTACACTTGGTAGTGAAATGCGCTCAGTTATAAAAGGAGCGTGCTCTCGGCAGGTATACTTCACGGGGCTCGAAAAAAAAATTAATGGAATAAAAATGTGCAGCTGATGAGTTAGATTTAGGCAGCCAAAGGGATTTTGCCGGGGGCTACATTAGAGACCGTGCTCCTAAGTCCCACCATCACTACTGCGCCTCCATCAACAGATTTTTATTTAAGCCAACGCGTTTAGAGCACAATTCCATGGTGAATAACCTTTAAGGTTACATTTGCCTTTTCCTTGCTTCTTGCAAACAGTGCGTAATCCACGAGCACATTTGTTGGCTGTAAAGGTGTACAACAGCAATTTTTGCAATGACAGTGCGGAGAGGGAATATGAGATCTGTGTGCTAATGAGCTGACACTGCAGAGGCTGGGGCGATGTAGTGTGGAGTGCACTACAAGTGCACAGCAGCAAGACACGGGAGGGGACTTCAAGGGAATCCGAGGCGGCTCCGGAGGAACCAGAGCAGCAAAGCCACGTAAATGAGACCCAGCCCTCCCTCTTGTTTCCACAACCCCCAAAGCCCAAGGATGATCAGATGGGTTTTTTTCAAGAACAGACATGGAACTTAAAAACCTGTGTGTACATCTCTTCTTATACACACTAGTTGTGTGTGTGTGAACGCATGCATCCTGAAACTATAACATTCATATCATCCTCCTTTCTGGGGTCGTCTAGCTAAACTGAAGTCAGACAGCAAGCTCAATTAATTCCTATGAAATGGGAACCTGTGCTCCAAATCTGTTGAGTATCTTCGATACACTTCAATTCACCTCTGATCTGAGATCCTAAATGATCCACGTTTCAAAGCCAAAGAGACTTTTTATTGGCCTCTTAAGACACAGAACGAAGTTGGAGTCTGTCTTAAGTAAACCTCTTGGGGGTTGTGCAGAAAAAAAAATGGTTGCTGGTGAAGAAAAGTCTTTAAATAACCTTCTGAATACACTGGGGGAGGGGGTGTGGAGCAAGGACACACACAGAAAGCATTACCCTTGTTTATTCTTTAGGAGTTTATTTACCTGCATACCTAAGCCCTGGAAAGTGTGAGCCGGCCCAAGGAATGGGGATGCAGGGAATATCACCGGAAGAAATCAATTCTAGGGCTAGGATAGGCTGAAACTAGGAATTCTGAATGGAAACAGGGAAAAGTTTTTTTAATTTTTGCCTTTCTATTCCATACTGAACCAGAGAGGAGAGGTGGGTGACCAGATTTGTACTCATAAGGGGTTTTCTCTGGTTCTCCCCAGGTCTCCAGGAAGGGGCAGGAGAGAGGATCCAGGGGTTTCTTCTGTGCACAATAGTGCAATCACTTGGAAGAATAGAACCTGGGATCACCCGCCAGGCTTCAGTTCTGAACTAGTATTGCTATGCCAGCATCTGAGATATATGACCTCTATTTCTCTGGGAAAAAGAACAAGGCGGGGGATGGGGGAGTGCGGGTAGGATAAGCTACACCTCCAGGGCTCCCATGGACCCTAGAAATGCTTGTTTTCTGCATTCAGAGACTATCAGACTGTGGTTGGACTAGTCATCTTTCTCATGCTAAGCTTCTAAGCAGCAGCTGCCCGGAGACAGCTTTGGTATCTGGCCCCCATTCAATGATTGTGACATTCAGAGAGGAACTGTTTCAGGGACCAGAGAAGATGGTAGCTTTCTTCCTCTGTCTCCTGAGCTGTTCAGTCTGAGAGTGCAACAGGCAGCTGGGTACACATCACTGGTTTCTGGATATTTCTCCTGTGTGTGTCTTTGTGTGCATACATGTGTATTTGGTATAATTAAAAGCAAGGTCATTTTTTTGTTTTGTCTTTCTTGTTGCCCAGTGAGCCACACCCATTATCCTACATTTTCAAGCCCTCAGCCATAACCTAGCCTTGTAAGTTTTTAAACACAAGTGCTGTGGATTGAGGGGATAGGAACTGATCAATTTCTTTTCCTTTCCCATGCTTGTTCCTTTATTGCCCTGCGAGGTTAAGACATTAAGGCAACGCAACACCAATATGAATGACTTATTGCCTCAATTGTTCTCAAGGCTGAGCTTTTCACAAGGCAAGGACCATTTACTTCTTACTACTTGGTAGGGTTCCGATGGCCCTCAGCAGGTGGGCGTCAATCCAATTTGACCACAGAAAAACAGGACCAAAGACCTTGGAAATCAGTCATTCCTAAGAAGTTCATTGGCATTCTTATCCCAGTTCTCATCAGTGGAAAGATACTAAAGTGAGTTGAAATAAATATTATTCATTATTATTAATAAATCCTGCTAGTTTTATGTATTTGGTTTTAAATCTGTTCTAATTGATACTTAGGAAGCTGCATTTGAGATTCAGCTTCTTGACAAGATCACAGTGCTGCAGGATTAAGAGTCAGATGTGTGTTGTAAGTGCTGTAGCGACAGGCTGGGATTACTGAAATAAGATGCAAAGTATAGACAGACATTTTGTAACTTTCACACTTAGCTGGAATTAATAAGTTCCTATTTTTGTCAATGTCGGAAAGCCAATGAATGTCAAATACAGAGTATCTCAGAACATGTTCATATAAGGATCTGTACCTTCAGCTAAAATTTTCTTAAACCTGCTAAAGTGTCACATTTCTTGCAAAGTACTTCACCCCCATCCCCTTGACCTAAGCCTTCAAATCCAAGGAAACTGTGACCTTGGTGACCCTTTCAAGAATTTTTGGAAGTCACATATCCTTTGAAGCAGAAGCATTGAAGAAAGTTATATACAAAGTTTACCCCAAAGAAACGTAAATATCATTTCTCCCTTGAAATAAAATTTAAAAACCCAAATGCCAAACTACACCAGCCGTAAAATCAAAACATATTTATGCCATCATCAGCCTCACTGTTGTGAGAACTTTTAGTAAAATCAGCTTAGATGAAGAATTACCAGTCTTTCTCATAAAACATTCCATTCAAGAAAAACCTGTGTCCAACAGACTATTGGTCATTTGGGTTCCCATGGTTTTGCTTCTCAAAACGTCCCCTTTCCGGAGGAACAATCACAGAACACAAATAGGTATTTCAGAAATGGCTTTGGGGATGATGAAATTCATCCTTTTTGATATTTAGGTTTTCTGCTGCAAGTCTCCTCATCCCCCTCCACCTTTTGCTCTAAGAACTGTGTGGTCCTTAAGAAGGGGGGTGAGGAACAATACTAGGGATAGCAGAAATAGCTCCCCTAATAGTACCTCAAGCACCGTCTTCTCCCTTCTCTTCGTTTGCCAGGCATTCATCACTTGTAATGAGTTTGTAGTCTTATCAGTTCCCATCAGAGTTCTCTCAGTAAGAAAGGTGATATTATAGGACAGAAAGAGGCCAAGAAACCCAGCCTGATCTGTGCCTCAAGGTCACTTGTTTGCAGAATTTCTCATATTTGGCTCCTAAATATTTGGTGATTGTCAAATTCAGCTCATTCCTACAGCCAGGCATGAGCTTTAACAGTCAAGTAATGTACATCCTGAATTGACTCAATCAAGAGGTTTTTTTTTTTTTATCCCATCTGAAAAAATTTTCCTGAACAACCGTGCTGTTTTTTCTTTCTTTTTTTTCCCCAGCCCAAAGAGGGGGTGTGGGGGAGGGAACGCCAGTTTAGCAAGGAAGGAAATAAAACTTTTGCATCTAACATTATTCACAATAGAGTTTTGTGCACTGCCTTAAGTCCCTCAGCGGAACCTACAGAGTTGATTAATGTCGCATGAAACCGGGATTGATGAGAGCCCCTGAAATGTCTACTGAGGCAATCACATCCCCTCTCCAGCACACACGCAGACCCCAAGTCCCACAAGCAAAATTCAGGTGAGGTCCCGAAAGTCCCGAAGGGAGGAAAAGCGGATCTACTTACAAGCATTAGTCACAGAAAAACTATTGGAAGAATCCAAGTGATCTACGTGGTAATTCAAATGGAAGGGCTTCTCTGTGGTGTTCTGGTTGGTGTTGTATAACTGCACGGCAAAGCGGAAAGCGCTGTGCTCCTGCACCGTGTTTCTCATGAAAAGTCCACCTATAAGCAAAAGGAACCGACATTTGGTTCGTGTTCTCCCCCAAGACCGGCTAGTAATTGGGGAGCATTACAGATAGGGGACATATTTCAATGGCACCGCGGTGTGCGGTGATTATTGATTTTCAACCTGTGTGTCTTTCTAGACTCTTGCGAACTCAAATTTTGGCCAAGAGAAACCTGGTTTTCCTCTTCACTGAAGAGGAAGAGAAGAGGCCAGAGACAAGGGGGAAAGGCGAGAGGGGGAAGAGGCGGTTGCTTTGGGGTAGGACGATGGAACCAAGCGCGGGACTTGGTTCTTTCTCAGGCAGTAGCTTCCTCTTCACTTCTCTCCCCGCTACTCCTCCTCCCATTCCCGTCTCCCCGACGCCCATCTCTACAAGCTGGTTCATCTTTTCTTGGTGCAAAGGGAAGGGTTGGGAAGAAAAACAATTCCATTCCCCCTGCTGCCCCATCTTATTCCGGGTAGCCATCCACCCCCCAACCCGGATACTACTGGGGTTTGGTTCGGTAACGGCAACGATTCTAACTTCTCGACTTGTAAATACAAGACAGAAGCTGAGAGAACTCTCTCCCAGCGCCCGGGAGCCGGGCTCCAGACAGACACAGCGGCAATTCATGAATTCATGGTCTGCGTGACTTCGTCGCCCGCCCGCCGGCTTGCTCGCATGGCTCCCTGCCTCACCCCCCGCCTCCTACCCCATCCGCCACCAGCCCCGGCTGCCGCCCGGGTCTGGGGGATCCGGGGTGGGCTTCCAGCTCCCCCAGCTCTAGCCGGTCTCCGGCAGAGGGACGCGCGAGACGGGGCGCCCTGGCGCGGCCAGACAGGCGGCATCACCCTGGGACAACTTCCAGCCGCCGCACGCACGCCATGGCAAAGTCCAGAGCAGCGAGCCGAAAACCCGCGACTCTTCGCCCCTTTGCAGCCTCCCGGCCTCCCGCATGCCTCCCCTGCTCCGCTCTAATCGGAAACCCCGGCAGCCCACCGCTCCCACCCCCAGCCTCAGGAGACCCCTCTACTGTCTCCGCCACTCCACAGACCAGCCGGCCCGCTGGGGCTCAGGTCCCCGCGGCGCCTGCCCGGTCCCCATCCCCGGTCCCCATCCCCGGTCCCCTCCCGAGGCCATGCAGGATGGGGACCCGCGGCCGCACTAGCCCCGCCGGGGCAGTGGTCTCGGGCTCAGGGGAGCCTGGCCCGACTGGCTGCTTGCTCACGCTTACCTATGCTGATGGTGTTGGGGAATCCTCCGTGAGAATGACCCAAAAGCCCCAGGACTAATAAGAAGACTGCCCGGAGCACGTTTTGCCCCATTTTCTTCTGCCTGGCCATGCTACGCCTAAAACGAAGCTGACAAGAGCATGGACGCAACTCAGGAGTCGTCAAAATAATAATAGAAAAAGAAAAAGAATTCGCCGGCTCTTACACCCCCTCCCCTCAACTTGCTCTCGCTCACTCTTCCTTTCCACCCCACACTAGTCCTCCTCCTCCACCGCCTCCTCTCTCTCTCTCTCTCGATCTCTCTCTCCCTTCCTTGCTCCCTCTCCCGGCTCTCTCACACCCCCTCCCCGCCCCCCACCTCACTTCTGTCTTCACACCAATCTGGAAGGCGGGTTCATTGGCTGCAAGCTCCGTTCGCCAAAGCGATCTCTCTCCCTATCACTACGTGAGAGAGAATGAGAGAGAGAGAGAATAAAAACCTGAAACACCGAACAAAACAAAAAAGATGAAACACTGAGAAACAAAACAAACAAAACCCCCAAAGAAACAAAAGAGAGAGACAGAAAGAAATTATAAAGAAAATCCTAGACTTTTCTTCCCCCAGAAGATGGTGGGTCTAAAGAGGGGAAAAAAGAAGGAAAGAGCGAAAAGGCTCAGCGCCGGTGAATTGGGCTCTTCCAATTGGGCCGGTAGGGGGATATTGATCAAAGTTGATCTGACGTGGAATTAAAGCCGCACACCGCTTAGCTCCACTGCAAACTGCAGCCCCGGACTGCAAAGCTTCGGTGCTGGCGTTTGTCAACACGGGAGATGGGATCGATAGAAATACACTAGCCTTCGCTTGGCTAGCCTTTCAAGGGACATCTGGCCCTTTAAAAAAGAAAGAAAGAAAGAAAGAAAGAAAAGCTGCATTGCCTCTGCATTTGTGTGTCTATCTTAAAGAAGGGGGGTCTTGGGGGGGGTTAGCAGTTACTCCGGAGTCTTTGTAGAGACTCGAAGCAGTTCCCATCACAATGCGCCCGAAGATGCTGCGCATGCCTGATCCCTGCCGCTCAGTTTTTACAGCAGAGATCGGAGGGCGAGTGAACGACCGGCCCCCCTACTCCCCCAAGGCTCTGGGAGGCCAGTACCTCCCCTTACCCAAGTGCAGAGCCGGGCTTGCGGCAGCGGCGGGGACAGGGCAGTGATGCGCAGTCTGGGGTTGACTGTTTTGGAGGGCGTAGAAAAGTATGTGCGTGGAAGTGGTAACCAAAAGGTTAATGGAAGGGACGCTCAGTCCCACCGACGAAGGAGAGAGGTATGGGAATGTGCTGGGATAGGGGCCAGGATTGAAAGTTAAGATTGGAGGAAACTGTCCCTAGATACTTTGCTCCATTGCTATAGCCTCTGGACAAAGCAGCCTGGTTCCCTGACTGATGACCCCAGAGGCTCTCAGTTATCCCCCAGTTCTCTTTTATTTCCTGTTTTAAGGAGAGGAATGAACCTTCTGAGTCAGGCAGTGCAGCCTCGATCTCCGTTGGGGTATGATCCCTCCACAAGATCTTATGTTGGGCCATAGACTCTTGTCCCTAGCCCCTTTCTCCAGTGGTGGGAGGAAAGAAGCTTCCTTATCTCCCAAGTCTATCACTCCTACTCCAGCTACTCTGGGAGAGACAAGTTTTATTCCTCTCTGTGCCAGCTACTCTCTTCATATCCTCTCATCCTGGTCTATTGGAAAAATGAATGTTGCTGCCAATGCACAGGAAACTTCTGCGGGTGGAGCAGGGGATACTGGGCAGGGCCCCAACTGGTCCACCAGTTACTCCAGAACTTTGGATTTGGCGTGACATAGATTGGAGGCTGGAATAGAAAGTATCCAAGCCCTTGGACAACCGAAAAAAAAAATGGTTCCAGGCTCTCCCCAACTTTATAACCATTCTGATAATGCAAAATCTCTTTCTATTCATTCCACCACTCATGGAAATCTTTTATCTCCATTTGGATAGTCCATGGCTAGGAATGAGGGAGAAACCTGACTGTCACAGGAGACTGAATTTGCAAGTGGTTGGAGCTTTAGGGCAAAGGATGTAACAGAGACCAGATTGTCCGCCCCTTGACAAGTGTGGAGAGTGACATGGCATGGTTAAGGAATATAGGCTTAGATGACAAGTTGAGGTTCAAGTCTATATTCTATTACATATAGGCAGTGTGTGACCTTGAACAACTTTCTTAGTCTCAACTCCAATTTTCCCATCTGTAAAATGGGAATATTACTATTTCTTTCCCTATAAAGTGGTTGCAGATTAAATAAGGATTAAAATAGTGGGTGCAAAAGCATCTAGTTGAGTGCCTGGCTCATAGAAGAATCTGTTAATTTCCAAACTCCCTTCCCTCTTTCTCACCTTTAAAAAGTGCCCTTTCTCCCCCAAAGTGCCTCATGCTCTCAGCCTCCCCTTTCCACACCATCCCCAGACCTCAGACTCTGCTATCAAGTCCTTGCCAGTACTCCATCAAAATCATCCCATCAGGGTTCCTCAACAGCCCTTGGAGACAGGAGAGAATCTTGTAGATGAATCTTTACTAAGGTTCTAATGGCAGGCAGTGACAATTTGATATGAAAAATGACATTTAGAGAACCTCTACTCTGTGTCAGGCACTATATGGTCCTCTTTGAGATAATATAGTTGCATTGTAATAGGAGCCTTCAGTGCCTTGACCCAAAGGACTGACTTGAATGAGGAGTTTCAGTTTTGATTACAGGTGCAGAGACAATGCATTTTGGTTGGAGGGGGATGGCTTTCAGCACACCTCACTTCACTGCTGAAAGCATCTGGGTCCCCATCCGTGTATGGCTAGCCATCAGAAGAGGTGGGTGAAGAAGTTCATGGCCATCTTCACCGTCATTTGAAGAGTTACGGAGTGGATCAGTAACAAAAGGTGAGTGGAAGAAAAGCGTGTCAGTGCCTCCGGACTTGAAAATCCTCCATTGGATTCATCACTGTAAATGGCACCTATCCTTCCCATTGTCAGTCTCTCCTGCCCACTATCTGCTTTTCTCTTTCATCGGCTGCCACTTTTTAAACTTTTAGCTGTCAGTGTCAGCTGTTGGCAGAATTGGATCAGTCCCATCTGAACCAGTAGGGACACGGTGGTGAACTAGGCATATAGCTGTTGGTTGAAAAGTCTATATAATACATGCAAATTCTTTTGCATTCAATCCCTCACGCAAGAAAACAGTGAGATGTTTTTTGAACTTCAGCTTTGTTTTTCCAGTGAGGAGCCAGAGATCGTACTAGCAGCATCATAGTCACCAGAAGTTACAGACAAAGCCCCACATCCAGCTCTCTCTCTGTGGTTAGGAGGGATCTCTGCTGGGTTTAGAATCACCTGGGAGTCTTAGGACCCATTGTCTGCACTTCTGAAGGAGCTCTATGAGACAGTTTAAGTGGCAAGTAAAGAATTCATTGCAGTTCTTATGGAGAAGTTGTTTGTATTCTCTCTTGAAATGGTTAGTCAGGTGTAGCCACAAGAGGGGACACAAGAGAGGCACCAGGAAATAAAGTTTATTATACTCACAAGTTTTAGAGAAACAGTCACCGTATACATTGAAGGAAGGCCACACAGGGCAGGGGAGCCCCAAAGGATGGACTCAACCAAGCAGATGGGGAGAGAAGGAGAGGTTGACCAATAGGCAAGTGTTTTATCAGAATGGAGCACACAAGCAAAAAGCATGAGATGATTTCATTGGTGCATTTGAATGATAGTAGGTCAGAGTCAGGGGAGGGCAAGAAGGGGAACTTGTGGCAGGGGCCAGCCTTATCACAGTGGGGCACCCAGTCACCTGGGTGGGGTGCTCACAGCCTGTTTGGTTTGTGGGGATGTTGAGCCAGAAGGAAAATACAAAGTTTTAACATTTACAATACAAAAAGGAAAATAGCGCTTCTCTACATAAGGTTTCCGTTCCTTCCATGCTTGGGATTGAGGCACTTGGGTAAGCAGAAAGAAATGTTGGCCAGTGAATTTGGGGGAGAAGATCTAACCAGACATTGATCCTCATACTTATTCACTTGATACCTTGAAAATAAGGAAAATAATGACAAAAATCATCCTGATTCATTGGAAGGAAACTGCTATACTTTTTAAGAGTAAGGAAACCAATATTCTATATCCTTCGCCTAATAGAAAGATAACTCCCTCACTGTTGGACTTGAAACTTTGATATCTTCAACAAACATTTGACCACCTGCTATGTGACAGATTCTGGTAGTTACCAGGGATATAAGGGAGCAGACAATTTCTGCTTTCAGTGAATTTCAAGTTCAGAGAAGGAGCAGATGTATTCAGTGGCAATGACAATGTAACATGGTAAATGCTGTGAAAACAGTACGCACCAGGTACCATGGGTGGACAGAGGAAGGTGTTCAAAGATCTGAAACAAGGTACTTTCCTTATCCAAGACTTAGTCCCATGCCATCAAAAAAAGAAGATAGGACAAGGTGATTTTTTTTAAGATTATTTATTTATTTGACAGACAGAGATTACAAGTAGGCGGAGAGGCAGGCAGAGAGAGAGGAGGAAGCAGGCTCCCCGTGGAGCAGAGAGCCGGATGTGGGGCTTGATCCCAGGACCCTAGGATCATGACCTGAGCCGAAGGCAGAAGCTTTAAACCACTGAGCCACCCAAGCGCCCAAACAAGGCGATTTCTAAAGACCCTTACTGTTCTGTTCTGTGGTTCTATGGTTCCATGAGGCAGGATTATATTAGGGTCAGAGAAACTGTTCAAACTTTAGTCTACAATTCTAATCAAGGAACTACTTTAGGACTCCTGATTCTTTATGGCTCTCTCTTGCACTTTCATTCCTGGATTCTTTGGGAAGAATAGAGTCCAGTCCTATTTGGAGACCTAGGTTGGGTGTGACAAATAAGAAAGCCTGGGTCTTCCATCTAACTTCTCTGTCATTCCATCATCTCCTTACTCCCCCTCCAGGAACCTCTGTAGAAGTCCTTTATGTAGATGTCATCCTTGGTGTTGCTGAATAAATCCACAGCCCTGCAGAGCTGAAATTCTAGGCATGGTCCTAGTTGGCCCTGCTTCTGGTGGGAGTTTATGTGAGGCTCAGAGTTTATGTGTAGCCTTATGAACTTGGGTTTGATATGCCCAGAAATGAATCCATAGCAATTTCTAGGAGGAGACAGTCCCACCAAGTGAGTGTGGCCATGGAAGCACTTATTTATCTTGAATTATTTTCAGATTGGCTTGTTTTTTATAGATGGGAAGGGTATTTACAACTCATTTGTTTTGTCCTGAGGGTATCTCCAAGAGCTATGGCCGGGGGGGGGGGTAATAATTACTTGGAGATGATCTTTCCCCTTTAGTACCCCTGTTCCAACCATTTCTCTCTGGACTAAGCACTTTCACATTTCCTCCTTTAGGTAATCTCAGGGCTAGTGACCATGCTCTTGGCTCTTTCAGTTCCTGTATCAGTTAGGATGCTTCGAGATTCAGATAAGACAAAACCTACCAAAAGTGGTCTAAATAATAAGGGAGATGCATTGAATCACATCTCTGGAAGAGACAGAGGTGAGACTACTTGAGAACTGATTAGACTCAGTAGTTCAAAAATTTAATCAAAAACCTAACTTCTTTTCTTTTATCCCCCGCCCCACCAAATGAAGGCAAAATGTCTATAGCATGTCTTGTCTTCACATCTGCATCACTGGTTCAAAATGAATCACATGAGCATTCATGATCAAATCCTGTGATCAAGTAATGTCAGGCTTAGACCTGAGCTACTTGGACCAATCACCTTGGCATGGGGAGCAGGATTATACCTTATCTGTAGCATCAGTTCTTCCCCTTCCCTCTCCAAAGGACATGATTAACACACAAAGAGATATGGGAGGGAGATACGGAGGTTGGGTGGAAACAGCCACATTAACCACTAAAATCCCTATCTTGCCAAAATCTTCTCCTCGTGAATTGTGGTTGTTAATCATTTTACTCTTGAAATCTCCACAGGCCCATGGTAACTAGCTGAATGGTCTTGTCTTTGGCCCATTAAAGGTAGGCTGCTCAATGATGAGATCCTTCTGTGACTTTAGTAACTCATCCCCCTAAATTCAGTTTGTGATGCATCTGCCTGATATTTGATTCTGCTCCTAAAAAAGTAATTTTATATTGAGTGTCCAGGGTGAGAAATTAATGTAGAAGTAATTCCTTTTCCTCCACGTACAGGAAAACAGGGTTTCAGGCCTTTTCAGATAAGGATCTAGTGACTCTTCTTCATGTCATTCTCAGGGTTAGCATAGGTCTGAGGTTTTACTCCATAGACTGTGAAACCAAGGAATCAGAGAGGTTTAGTGAACATCTCAAGGTCACACAGCCAAGTGGTGGGGAATGGAGTTTCTTATTCCTTCAGGGCTTTATCCACCAGACCAGAGTCTCCTTCATGCTGTGAGAGAACTGAATCATAACAAATATATTCTGCTGGGATGGGTACATTTTAGCAAGTAATTATCCCCTGGTGGGCCCTGAATGGGCTTGCAAGCTGCAGATGGAAGTCACATGGCTTTGGGACTCCCACTTCTCACAAAATGACATTCTTATAAGCTGCAATGTCTCCTTGATGGGAAGTGTTAATTTATTGTGAATTATTCCAGGTTACCTCCCAAAGATGTTATTGTTGACATTTTTATTAATGTATGCTTTTTAAAAAACTCCTCTGGGAAGGTTAGGAACTGTCACTGTCAAATAGCACAGGCAAGTCTGGGGGAAATTAACCCCCAACCTAAAACTGGCCCTGCCTCTTAGCTTAAGTTGGAAACAGGTTGCATGTTTGAGCAGATTTGAGAATTTTATTGAGAATTCTGGATGCTGATTGGCTGAAGAGTTATGCTTTTATACTCTCCTGGAAAAAAATTTCCATTTTTCAGAGTTCTTATGAAAACTAGAAACTGACTCTGGATTCTGAAGCTTACAAGACTGTATGTCAGGAACTGAGTCAGCATCATGTCACATTGTATGAAGGCAAACAGACTCCCCCTACCCTTCCCGAGTTATGTGTATGTGTGGGGGTGGTGGTGATGAGGTTGGGATGGGTGAAGCCTCTGTGTTAGATTGAATGAGTGCTCTAATTATTCACTTCTTCCTGCTTTCATACCTTTATCATGGCCTCATTGTGAGCAGTTTATTTCTTTGCCCCTTAATTTTGGGCCAGGCAAAGTGACTTGCTTTGGTCAGTGGCACGTGGGTAGAAGTGGCAATGTGCCAGTTCTGGCCTATGTCTTAAGGAAATTCATGGTAGTTCTGCTTGCCATCTTCACCTCTGTGGGTGTCATGAGAAGAACACGTACCAGATAGCTTTCTAGTCCAAGAAGGATGAATGACACGTGGAGCAGAACTGGCCTGGTTGACCCACAGGCCTGGAGTGAGAAACAGAGCCATTTCTGTTGTTACTATGCTCTGTAGCAGAGTTGACCGGTTGAGATCAGTCTAGATCAGCTGAACCACAGCCAACATACAGATGGGTGAGAATTGATAAATGGTTTTGTTCTAAGCTACTAATATTTGGGGCTCTCTAATATGACAAGAGTCTGGCAGTGGTGTGTTTCTGTGAGCAGGCTAGGGTGAGCACGTATCCTGGTTTGCCCAGGACAATTCAGTTTATGCCCCTCATCCCAGCACAGTTATTACTGGTACCCCCTCTGGCTCCCACAAGTATCCTAGTTTGGATGCTAAACGGTCTGGTCCATCTAGCTGAGGCCATGAGTGGCTTATGGGTTGCCTCAAGGGTCAGATGGATGATTTGCTATCTGTTTGTTAGCCATTCCTGCCACTTAACTTCTCTTTCCTGATCTGTTTGATTAGGAAGTTTGAGCCTAGCTATCTTTAGGAATAAGGTATTTTTCACAGTCTCTTAGATGGAGGAAGGTCTGTATTTCCTGCTTTAAAAGTGAATTCTGCATATGGGGGAATGAAAAAATAACTGCAAAAAGTTGAATTTTCAGATATTTGACTGTAGCTAATTCTTAAAGAGAAATTGCTCGATTTGCTTAAGTTAAACCTTTTGTAATCTTTATGCTGTGAGCATATTCTGTTGAATCTTTGTGACATCACTTTTATGAACATAATAATATTTTGAGGGAAAAGAAAGGCAACACATCTTTCTTGGTGATTACCCCCACACAGCCCAAATCTGTGGTTTTCTCCTTTGAAAAAAAGGTATTTTCTAATTTAAGACAACCTAGTATGCGGAAATACAAATTTGAAGAGAGCACAGAGTAGTTTACTAAAGGATTCACCACATGTTCCCTTTAAATAGTGAAGTGCTCCCCTGAAGTCATTATCAGTTGGATGTGGTTTGCTCCCCAGGGGACAAGTGGTAATATCTGGAGAACTTTTTGATCATCACACCTGGCAGGGGGGGTTTGGGGGTGGATGTCTACTTACACTCAGCAGGTAGAGACCAGGGATGTTGCTAAACTTCCTATAATGCACAGGACAACCCCCAACAACAAAGCATTATACAGTCCCAGAGGCTGATAGTGCCACTGTTAAGAAACCCTATTTCTATGTACTCAGAAAAGGAGTTAAAAAAAAAAACAAACAGATGGTTTCCACACACCTTTTCAGATATATGAATATTGTACCAGTCATCTGAAAACCTGGATTCTAATTGCGGTTAGGCCCAAATTATTCTTTTGGAGCCTCGGTGTTTTGAGCTGTGAATTGGGGATATATCTTATCTGCCTCTTTCTATAAGGCACTGAAGACAGAATGAGAGACTGAGAGAGCGAAATCATTTAGATCCCACTCAATATTGTGACACTCAGATTGGTAAAGTTGATGAGTTCAAGTTAAATAAGGAAATGTGAACTTTCTCAGAGAATTTCTACCACTTTTACTTTTCTAGACATTCTATAGCAATAGCTCTTTTGTGAAGAAACAGAGACAGGTCAGAATGCCCATCTCTTCTCCAAACCTGACACTACGGCTTTCTGACTTCCTAGGCTGCTTTTGCTTTTATTCACTGCAAGCTATTCACAGTTCCTGTTAGTAGACATCAGTGCTTCAGGGTACGAGAATATCTCTAGAGTGATCCTCAGAGTGCAGGGTTTGTCAGAAAGCTAGGTTCCACTGAGCCACCACACTTAGTGGGACCTCATGGCTGGGGAATGGTTTGGAGTTGGATAAGTAGCAGCAGAGAGAGACAAACAAGTTCCACCCCGTATTTAGAAACTCTTCAGGGCCCCAGAAGTTAGGCTGTATAACTTGCGGCGTCCAATGCAAAATGAAAATGCGGGGCCCCTTGCTCAATCCTTAAGACTTTCAAGACAGAGATGGCAGAGTATGGTAGTAAGCATGGGGCCCTTATAGCATGGGGCCCCGTGAGACCGCATAGGTCACACTGACGAAGCTGGCCCTGAGGCAGTCTGCTCTAGAGGAGGAGCACCTCCCTCCTCAGTTCCCTGGGCTCTTGACTCCCAAGAGTCCAAGTGACTCATTCACTAAGGGTCCTACAGGGTCTAAAGGAAATGAAAGGGCTTCCTCGAGGGAGGCTGAAACAGTTCCTCACAGCTTCTTCTGGCCTCCCTCAGTGGGCAGCATCGGTCCCGAGAGAAGTTCTGTGCTACAAAGGAAGAGAAAAAAAATCACTTAAAATGACTATCTTGGCAGGAGACCAGTCCAAGAGTGGTCCTACAATCTCACCTACCCTGCTATCCATACTCACATTGAGTTCCCCAAGGGGAAGATGGTTTTATATCCAGAGACATCACACTAAGGAAGTCCCCGTGAGGTAATGCCTCGAAATTCAAAACAACACAAGACCAAACAAAAACAAACACCCTGTCCCTCTTAAAGTTTCAGCTAAAAGTTTAGAACATTGTTATGTTTTGCTAATAAAGAAGAAACAGTGCCTCCTCCCAAGTTCTGACTTCCCTTCACTCGAATATCAGGTATATACAGATGAACTTGGTTTTCCCCCTGTTGGCGTTGATGATGACAAAAATGTCAATGATCATGGTGACGATGACAATGATGATGACTTACATATATTTCTTGCCAGGGACCAGGTACTTGCTAAGTGATTTAAGTGTATTATTTCATTGAATCCTTGACTCTTTGAGGTAAGTACAGTTATTAGCCCCATATTTAATGCAAACCAAATTTAGAAGCATTTCATACAAACTTGAAAGGAAAGAGACCCTGAGAAGCATCTATTAAACAAGGAATGGTAAATGGAGAGCAAATGCATAAGTTAGAATGTGAAAAGTGTCATTGCCTTCTCCTTTTATTTAGGATGCTTCCTTTATGGTATATTTGGTAAACACAAAACTTTATTTCCACATGCTTTCCATGACACTCAACCAGAAGCTTCTCAGTAAAGGTGTACTGAATGAATTAATGGATGAGGGCTACCATGAGCTCACTCAAGATCTCAACCTTCTTAAGAAGTTTCTTGAAAACATCCCAAGCTCTTTAATCATGAATTCTGCCACAAGGGTTTTGAGAAACAAAATTTTGTGGTTGTGAAAGTATACCGTAACTTCATTTCAGGTAAATCATACCTATATTATCAACCTGCCCTACTGATATGGTTATAAACTAAGACATCATTACCACCACCTTGTGGTTATTTACAATAATTGCAGACCAATTACATGAGCACAAAGCCATAGCATCTTGACTTTTGAAATCTTACACTTCTCCATCAGTACAATGCTTGACTTTTGCTTAAGTTAGATTCATGGTGAACAAATTAAAGCAAAACATTTCTAAGTCTATTGCATGTTATTTCCAAGTCTTTTTGGAATTAGGAACAATGTGATTAATAAGTACATAAATGGATGGAATGTTTACATTCCCTATCTAATCATTTTTTTTTGAAAATTATAAACAATTTATTGGTTTTCTTTGTTAGTGTTTTAGAGAGAGAGAGAGGGAGCATGAGCAAGAGAGTGGAGGAGGGGCAGCAGGAGAGAGAGAATCTCAAGTGGGCTCCATGCCCAGCATGGAACCTGACTCGGATTTTGATCTCATGACCCAGACATCGTGACCTGTGCCAAAATGAAGAGTTGGATGCTTAACTGACTGAGCCACTCAGGCGCCCCATACTTTATTGTTTTTCTAACTAGAGGAAGACTTGAGGGAACCAAATTCCTTGGTATTGGAATATACTGTAGTTCTGTATCTTTTTTTTAAAGATTTTATTTATTTATATGACAGAGAGAGATCACAAGTAGGCAGAGAGGCAGACAGAGAGAGAGAAGCAGGCCCCCTGCTGAGAAGAGAGCCCGATGTGGGACTCGATCCCAGGATCCCAGAATCATGACCTGAGCCGAAGGCAGAGGCTTAACCCACTGAGCCACCCAGGCGCCCCTGTAGTTCTATATCTTAACTCTAATGAGATATTTACTAATTTGGTTTATTTAAGATGCTGAGTTCTGTGAAGGTGGGGATTTTTTCTTTTTCTGTTTTGTTTATTGCTATAATCCCAGCACCCAGAAAAAATGTGTAGAATATAACTGATGCTAAATAACTTTTGTCAAATGGAATTAACATAAAGCAAAATCCAATGGTGCTGTGTTTAACATTATGGGTCATAAGTTAGGAGTAATCTGAGGGAGAAAATGTTTCTGATTTCATGGACAAACTAAAATGAAGAGACCAAGTGCCTTTTCATGTGGGTGGTTAGATTTGGCAAATTCAGAGAGTAGTGGCCATAGCTTGTGCTCAGGACAAAGCCTTTTGAAGTGCAGAGCACTGTGGAGAAGAGTAGAAGATGTGGTAGGACAAAAGGAGAATAACCTTTCTCTTCTAGCCTCCTTGCCATCAAAACTTACATATCTTTTCTGACTTCTTTTCAGGATTCTGTCAGCTAAGTGGTTGGTACCATCTACAAGGTACTTGGCAGAAAGCAGTCCTTGTGTTACCATTAAGGAACGGATGGCAGTTGAGAATTGGAGGTTTGAGTTAGTATAACATTTCTGGTTTCTTAAGGACATGGAAATTGGCTGAGCGTGTCTGTAGCTGGCCACAGCATGATAAGAGGCTGGGTGGTGAATGCCGACAAAGTAGAAATGGACATCAGCAATTTGCTGCTATACCTTATAATATGGGCAAATCTTGCTTTATGCAATGGGCATGCATCTAAAAATTTGTGTGGAAAATTAGTTTAGGTAAATTGAATTCTGTTTGGGGCACCTGGGTGGCTCAGTGGGTTGAGCCGCTGCCTTCGGCTCGGGTCATGATCTCGGGGTCCTGGGATCGAGCCCCGCATCGGGCTCTCTGCTCCGCAGGGAGCCTGCTTCCCTCTCTCTCTCTGCGCCTGCCTCTCTGCCTACTTGTGATCTCTCTCTGTCAAATAAATAAATAAAATCTTTAAAAAAAAAAAAAAAAAAAAAAAAAAAAAAATTGAATTCTGTTTTAAATCCAGGACACGTGCTTGTCACTTAAAGGAACTCTGGAGCAAATAATTTTCTCAAGTGAAAATATTGGCTATTTTGTCATTTTTGTGGTTTCTTATATGTACTTAAAAAAAAAAAAAGCCCAGTCCCCTATAATTTAGAGGGCAGACTCCTTTAAATAAAAAGATGTAGTCTGAGGCTGTTTATTTTTCAAGGCTTCTGTTACTAAGGTTTAAGTCTGGAAATATCTGGCTTCCCCCAAACCCTAATATTCCAATCTGGTATGTTTTCGAAGTATACTTCTGAAGCAAGGTCAGTAACTTGCCAGATTATCTGGGTCAAGTCGAAGTGTTAATGAAATCATTATGGTACCACCCTCCCCTGCCTCAAATTGCCACCATGCATTTCTTTGCTGAAGCCTTGGATATATAACATAAGCTATAAAGTTCGGGTCAGTGGAAGAGGAATTATGGTATGAGCTATTATTTATCAATGCTTACTATGTGCCAAGTATGTGCTAAGAGATTTAATACATTAGTTCATCTAATCTGCATAGCCCTCGTGAGGTGGGTACTACTGTTATTTCAATTTTACAGCCAGTAAAACTAAGACACACAGAGATGAAGTGACTTGCCCAAGGTCACACAGCTTTTTTTTTTTTTAATATTTTATTTATCTGACAGACAGAAATCACAACTAGGCAGAGAGGCAGGCAGAGCGAGAGGAGGAAGCAGGCTCCCTGCGGAGCAGAGAGCCCATGCAGGGCTCAATCCCAGGACCCTGGGATCATGACCTGAGCCGAAGGCAGAGGCTTTAACCCACTGAGCCACCCAGGCGCCCCAAGGTCACACAGCTTTAAGTTGTGGAGGTGAAATGAGATCCAGGAAGCTTCTATGCCACCCTACCTCCACATCACACTGTGTGTGTATGTGTGTGTGTGTATGTGTATTCTGACATCCCAGCTACTTGGTGTGCTCTCAAAGCGCAGGGAGCAGATAGCTGCCTCAATGCCATACAAACTCAAGGGCCATTCAACCAGCATTGTAGGCTTGAACAAACAAAGACCTGGGAAAGAGCTTTATTTTGTTTTTATGAATCTCTCTCTGTACTTTCACTAAAGCAGATTGATTTTTTCAGGGATGGGTGGAAGTACTATTTGTCCTAGGAAACAGTTACTTACTGAATGGTTATCACATGTCCTGGAATGGTTAACTTTATAGTCTGAGAGGGAATGGGTGAATGTGCAGAGTGCCATACTTGTCTTCTTCCATCAGGACCATGGTGGATGGTTTAGAGTGAGGACCACTCACCCTGGGTTCAAAATCCCCCGTCCACACCTAGTGTTAGGGTGATTTGACTTCCTTGGGTCTCACAGCCTTCTTCAGTACAGTCGGGATGATGAGATTTACTCATACCCCACGAGGCTATTGAGAGGGTGGAATGAGGTAATTAAAGTGCAGAGAATAACACCTGACATGTAATAAATGATCAGTAACATTACCTGTTATTGTTATTAGCTCCAGACCTAACAGCACATTTTAGTACAGATCCTTCTGAGCTTCCTTGGTTCTGGGGGGCTCCAAGAGAGTCCATTTTGGTAAGCTGGATGAAACAGGAAAGGCTTGTGCATTTCCAGAATCTGTCAGCATTTGAGTTTGTTTAGCCCTGGCAGAAAATGGCTTCCTGCTTTGAAAACAAAGAAAAAATGTATTTTAAAGTGAAGAAAAACCTTTTTAAGAAGACTCAGAAGACTTAATAGACAGACAACAGCTTTTACAGAGCAATGTCGTGGTGATTGAGGGGAAAACATTGTCAAGTGTCTGAATCAGATTGCCTTTAATGGAGAAACGGAGCTGAGCATGGCAGAGCCAGCTGGGATGGTGGGGGGAGAGGGGGAGGGCAAGGGGATGCAAAGGTTTTGCCAAAGAGCCATGGAGATTGGATTGTGCCGGTGCAGAAACCACTTGCCAATGAAAGCTGCAGTCACTCTCACCCACTGCCGCTCTGCGGTAATGAATGCATTTTTGATTAGTTTTGCTGATTACCTGCTCTCTATGCACACAGCACAAGATAGAATAGCCAAGTCTGGGGCTCTTGGTGAAGACGTTAGAGGCAAGGGGGGCGGCAGGAGGGCTTTGATTATCTTTTTTTTTTCTTTAATTTTTCTCTCCTCACCTGCTCCTCAGTGTACACTGAGATAACGCTGGCTTTTCCTGGCAGCAGCTAAGAGGCCAGAACCTTGGGGTTTTTTTCCACACATTGGTGCTGTTGCAGGGTAATAAAACTAGTGCCAGAGGGGTAAGGAGCTACACAGAAGCCCCCATCCGCTCTCTTCTGATTTCCTCGTAGTATGTAACTCATCCTCTCAACCACAGGAGCCAAATATCTTTGCATATATTGAAAAAGAAATTATGTCTTTGATTTCCTAGATACATTACAAGTATTTACCCAGAGACGAGAATTAGGTGGGGAAATAGGTTTTAGGCTCAGAAGGCAATGTCTCTGAAGATTTAGTGCGATTTGGATGGGAACACAAACTTTGGGAGGGAAAAATACAAGTTATCAATTTTGGAACAATTTCCTCTCTGGAGCTGTAAGATGAGAACTGAAATCCTATGTTTATAATCAAATGATTCTTCTTTCTTCACATCAGATATTCAGATATAGTGGATTATTTTCACGTATTTTCTCTATGTACAGGCTATTAATTTTTTTTTTTTTGGTCATTGTCATTGCTGTTCTGGATTTGGCACTGCACAAGGACCCAAGTGTTTCTTACAATTTGAAGGTTGAGTAAATGTCCAGATGCGCCTATGAATATTAGCACAGTCCAGGACTGAGTGATCCTGTCTAGAGCAAGCACTGTTTGCTTTATGGGTGAAAATGGGGAGTATGGCAACTGTTTGTGTACTGGAATCAGGTCCAGCCCTATGTTTAGGAGGAGTGAGTTCTTCCTTTGACTGTGATTTGAGGAGCTTCTAGGGTTTCCATGTCACCTTCTTTGTATTCTCCCCACTGGCCTTGTTCTACTTTTGAAACTCCTGTCTTCACCCTGTCCTTCGGAATGCCCTCTGTTAAAATGGCAGTACTTCCCACATTTGGTGCATGGCTTCCCAACATTTATGCATCATGGCAAATAAGCAGCTCCTCCAAACTAGAGTCAGGAAGTTGGGGGACTCGGGCCACTCCAAGGTCTTGAGACCTGAAGGCACTTAGTAACTCAGCAAGGTTCTATCTATACTCATGACACTGTTATCAGTCCCTCATAAGGGTCACTGCATTGTTTATTGCCCAAGCTGGGACACTTTTGAGAGTGGAAGAGGATACTTAATAATTAAACCAGGACATCACACAAACTGTATAATCTAGAAAATGTGTTCACTGTAGTCAATAACTGGGTTAGTTTTCCAGACTAGCCCTGCTGATACCAGACCTTTGAAATATGTGCTTTTCTAGTTTCCTCCATTAGCCTATTTCTTTATCTGCCTTTCTGTTTATACAGCTGCTATCACTGCTATTATGTTTTTTTTTTCAGCCTCCATTTTACAGACAAAGATAGATAAGAGGATAAATATTGATTTCCCTCCTTATGTTTCCATCAGAAGTAAGTGATTGGATAGCATAAAGATCACTGGGGGCCCTGGGGTGAGTCTATGCTCTTTGAGTCTTTACTAGCTTTCTCTTTTGGTATTTTCCTAGTCTCCTTTATCTTTTCTCTTCCTCTAACTTTCCAGTGCCTATGGTCCCTCCCATGTTCAGAACTTTCTTTCTTTTCTCACATTCATTAGAGCTTAACTATTCTCTACAGTATTACATTCTCTCAGGACTTTGCTCTCTGTTAAAAAATGAATGGTGAACAATTCACTTATTAGCCTTTCTGGACAGTAATTCATATATTTTTTTAATATTTTTGCAACTTTCTATGAATCTGTAGTCCCTTTATTTTTTTTATTTTTTTATTTTTTTAATATTTTATTTATTTATTTGACAGAGAGAGATCACAAGTAGATAGAGAGGCAGGCAGAGAGAGAGAGAGGGAAGCAGGCTCCCTGCTGAGCAGAGAGCCCGATGCGGGACTCGATCCCAGGACCCTGAGATCATGACCTGAGCCGAAGGCAGCGGCTTAACCCACTGAGCCACCCAGGCGCCCAGTAATTCATATTTTAATGGGAGACTTCTGGAGACATAACTGTATTAGTCCAGTGAAGCAGCAATAATGGTGGGAATTCAGGAACCCTGGCAAACTAGGGGCGTTGTTTTGGTTAGAAGATATAGTCTCAGTGTGACCTTAAATATACCACACAAGGCATCTTGGTCAGGGCTTTCAAAGTTGGATTAACTCTAATGCCTCTGGACAAGACTTCTGCAGTCATCTGAATGCCATGCTCTATGGGATTGTGCCATCATTTTAGATTCACTTGTATTGGTGAAAATGCAACAACAATACTTTTTTCATAACAGTAGAAGCTGATGAAAGAGTAAAGAAGCAAAGTAATCCAGGTTATATGCCTGATCTGCTCCAGGCAGAAATATGAGCTCACTTTGGTGTGGTAGAGATATGGAAATGATTATCTTTTGTTTTATCTTCTTGGGATGATGAGATATAGGTTGCCTAGAGGATGGACAAGAGTTCTTAGAGCCCTCCATTTTAGTATCTTCCCCATTGGCATTCCTTTGAAACTAAAGTTTAAAACATCAGGTATCAGAATTCTTTGGGAAATAATTTTCAAGGGACAATTATAATTTATTTCTTACTGTTTGTACATATCCTCTGCCCACCAATTGCCATCTAAACCAGCCAATTGGTTCTCCCTGTGGATGAGACATTTGGTCATTCATTTACAAATATTTCTTGAGCACCTACTATGTATTGGATACCATGGTAGACACTGATGAACAGGACAGACACAGATTCTGCTCTCATGTTAGTTAAACAAAAAGCAAACAAGTAACAATCCATTTGGATTTGCTTTTAATCCATTTGGATTTCCTTCTGATGGAAACATAAGGAGGGAAATCAACATTTAGTCTCTTATCTCTGTCTTTGTAAAATGGAGCCTGAAAAAAAACATAATAGCAGTGATAGCAACTGTATAAATAGAAAGGCAGATAAAGAAATGGGCTAATGGAGGAAACTAGAAAAACACACATTTCAGTAGAAACAAAGAAAGAAAAAAAGGAAAGAAAAAAAAGAAAGAAAGCCAATAGGATGCTGCAATATGAATAGGAGGACCAAATTCCAACAGCCAGTAATGGAAAACCAAACTAAAATTAGGTCAAGCTGGGGCACCTAGGTGGCTTAGTAGGTTAAGCATTTGACTTTTGATATCGGCTCAGGTCATGATCTCAGGGCTGTGAGATTGAGCCCCACACTGGGCTCTCTGCTTAAGATTCTCTCTCTCTCTCCCTCTGTGCGTCTGTTCTTCCTGCTATAAAATACATTTTAAAAAATTAGGTGAGGCAATATGAAATTTATTATCTCACTGAATAAGAAGTCTGGAAGCAAGGCATCCAGGGTCAATTCAGATACACAATGTAATTATTATGAGGGACCCAGGCACATTCCATTTTTCTAGTCTACCATCCTTAGCATATGGGTAATGCTTCGCTTATGATTTCAAGATGTTTTACACACTTGCAAGCATCACTTGTAGACACTAGAGAGCTAGTTAAAGAAAATTGTTATTCTTTCTCTCTGTTTCCAAAGGACCTGTCCAAAACAGACTTCACTTTGTGTTGCTTTGGTCAGATCCATGTCAATTACTCACCTCTAAACCAATCACTGACAGGAGGGCAAGATATGATCGTGATTGTTTAACACAAATTGTTACCTATTATTTGTGACTGGGAAAGGACCAGGCTCCCCTGACCACGGGACAGCCATATCGTTGAACAAAATCATTACTGTGCTAGCCAAGAAGGTAGGGAGGGGTTGTTGCTGTGGGGGCAGTCCATATTTTCTGCCTCAGATAGAGTCATGAGGAAAGGCCCATTTGCTGGAATGACATATTAACTGAAACATTAAGGATGAGATCGAGTCAAATGAAGTGGGGAAGATAGGGCTTGTGGTCAGGAGGGAAGAGCCTATGCAAAGTACTGGAGACTGAAAGAGTTTGGCATATTTGAGGACCTGAGAGAAGACAAGTGTGACTGAAATGAGGAGAGGTCCATAAAGTGAGGTGTGACTAAAAGGGGAGAGGTCCATAAAGTGAGGTTTGGGAGGAAGATAGGGGCTGGTAGGGCACGGTATAGATTTAAGATTTATTCTAAGTGCAGTAGGAAGCCACTGAAGGGTTTTTAAGTGGGTGTGGGACATGACCTCTATTTTAGGCCACTGTTGTTTCTATATAGAGAAGGAGTTGAAGGGTGTGCAGGAGTAGAATTTTCAGACCAAGTAGGAGATTTTGCTATGGTCTAGGCAACAAATGGTGGGAACTTGGAATAGGGAGGTAATAACATGGGTGGAGAGAATAGGCTTTGGCAGAAGTGAAAGTGTTGATCCAAGGGTCTGCTTAACAACTTAAGTTTCAGATGTTTGTAAGATATCCAAGTGGAATGGTAACATAGGTAATTGTGTAGGAGACTGTAGCTCAGAGGAAAGGTCGGACTAGAGATGTGTATTTGGAAGTCAGCATTTGAAGCCAGAGGCTAGATAAACTCACTTAGGGAAAAGGAGTAGAAAAGACAGAAAGAGAGAAAAGACAAGGGTTTAGGACCAAGTCCTGAAGTCCATGAACACTGAAACATTGGGGAGATGAAGAGGGGTCTGCAAAGCAAACTGTGAAATTGAGGCCATTGAGGTAGGAGGAAACCCAAGAGAGACTACATGCCTTACCTAGCGTCCCGCAGCTCACATGTAGAAGTCTTTGAAGGGACAAAGTAGATGAGGATAGGAAAAGGTAATTTCACACAAATTAAAAAAAGTTTTTTCTTAATATAGAAATTATATTCATTGCTGAAAATTTAGAAGACATAAAAATATGAAAATGAAAATTACCCCATTTGTTATTATTTTCATGTAGAACTATCTAGTCCCCTCTTTCACCTCCCCTCCATTCTCTCTCTCTCTGTCTGTAACAGACACGCACATGCATGCACACACACACACAGTATAAGCAAGGATGGGCTAGGCTGTGTTGAGATAACAGCCACTCCCAAATCTCAATGGCTTCATACAATAAAAGCTTTTTACATATCCAACATATGTGGGCAGGGAGCCTCTGCACATCATGGTCACTTAGAGACCCAGGCTGATAGAAGACTCTGTACAACACATGCTTCCATGGTTGTCAAGATGGGAAAAGAGCATGTGGCACATTGGTCACTGGCCCTTAAATGTTCCACTCACATTTCACATTCCAGTTGTGTTACGTGACCATATGTAACATCAAAGGGATTGGGAAGCACAATCATACTACATGTCTTTAAGGAGAATGTGAAAATATTTATGAATAGTCCTAAGGATTACTATAAACGTGTGTATATATAATGTCATACTTCACATACTATTTTGCAACCAGATTTTTAAAATAATTTTTTAATTTTTTTAATAAACATATAATGTATTATTAGCCCCAGGGGTACAGGTCTGTGAATTGCCAGGTTTACACACTTCACAGCACTCACCATAGTACATACCCTCTCCAATGTCCATAGCCCCAACACCCTCTCCCAAACCCTCTCCCCCCTGCAACCCTCAGTTTGTTTTGTGATGTGAGATTAAGAGTCTCTTATGTGCAACCAGCTTTTTAACTCAATATGTTTGAAAAATATATCTTTAAACATTTTCCATGCCATTAAATCTTCTAAAATTTGCTTTGTAATAGCTATGTATATAGGTATACAATAATTTATTTAATCAGTCCCTTAATATTGGCTATTTCAGCAGTTTCCAATATTTCATTATTGCAAATTATGCTGTAGTGAAGTCCATTTAACATATATCTTGGTTCTCATTTATGATTCTTTCTATAGAATAAACTCCTATGTCGTGTTGAGTCAAAAGATATTCAAACTGTTAAGGTTTTTACTACTTATTGCTGAATTTTCCTCCAGAGAAGTTTTATCAATTTATGCTCTTACTAACAATATGCAAGAGTCTACATTTCCCTGGATGTCACTAATTCTGTTATCCTTTTTTTTTAACATTTGCTAATTTTCTCAATAAAAAAATCACATTGTTTTCGCCTCTGTTTTTCATGGATTAGTGGTGAGAATGAGCCTTTTTATATGCTTTCTGGCCATTCTTATTTTGTGAATTGCCTATTCATGTCCTCTGCACTTGTTTTTGGAGTGACCCTTATACCAATATCCATAATTCACTTTTATACAGCCCCCCACTCATGAGCATACTTCTTTTCTCTCTTTCCCTCTTGAGCTTAAGATGCTTAATAGTAACTAAGGCAACAAAACGTGCTAGGTGGTTGAACTCCAAAATAGTAGTGGTAATCATACTGAAACACTCAGCGGTAACTTTTATTAACTATTTATGGTCTAAACAAAATTGTCCTGTACATTCTGAGTGTCTCTCAGGGATACAGAGACATTCTTCATGAGTGCTTTTCTAGATGTATAGGGTTCCTATCCTGAGGGCAGGTTTGTCATGTTTTACGTAAATTGTACCACCAAACTTGTATAATGTGCTCGCCTTGCCAAGGGCCTGAAGGTTTGAGAACTGAGATCTTATTCATAACTATTAGATCCACCTGATTCTGTAATTTTCTACTTCATCTCCTCTCCCTCACTTCAATTCAAACCATCAAATGAATATTTTTCATCATAAAGGACATTATAGGTTAGCATGGGTAAATGAGTGTTTGCTCTTAAGAAAAAAATAGCACAATAATTGATTCAAGTAATATCTGACACAAACCCTCAAAATCTAAGATAGATGAATATGAAGATGCTCTGATTGGAACAGTTGTGTGTTTTCTACTTGGCCTCACCCTCATACTCCCTGCACAACTCAGGATTCCCACAGAGCACAGCTGGAAAATGATTGGTCTAATGGATGGGCACTGGACCTGAAATGAGGAATGGAACTAACTGTCTGTGGGGCCTTAGATGTGTTGCTTAACATTTCTGAGTCTCACTTTCTGAATCTATGAAATGGAGAGAATATTAATTTGGCACTTACATATTCAGCACTTACTTTGTGTAGAATCACCATACTGAATACTAGGGAGGGTTCAAATAGAGTGAGTCAGTCCTCTCTTAAGAGACTTACAATTCACTTAATACCTACTTGATTGATACTCTAAGATGTCTATGAGATCCAATAAAATAGCAGGTACAAATAAGGATAACAATGTGAAAATGCTTAGAAAAGTGAAAAATCACAAAAATGTAAAATGGTGCAATACATATTGAACTATCATTAATATTTTATTGAGTGCATCAGAAGGTGGGAACTTACTTAAAGGTAAATGAGGCTGCTTTATAGAGATAGAATAAGTCAGTTGAAAAGTGGTAGTTGCCATCCTGCCCACATCTCCAGAGCTCCCCAGTATTTCAAAGAGTCTTGAGAAATGCTTCTCATCTGGAACTACAATCCAGAGACCTGGCTGAAACCCATGCATGGGGAAATGGCAGTCACTGAGGAAATTTTCCAGGATTCAGAGGCTGGGCTGGGCCTGGAGGTACAGCCCTCTCAGTAGGATCCATGCAACAGTCAACACTAGAGTGTACATTGTTATGTTAGTGTGTTAGAAAGTTAGATGCAACACATGGCAGTAGGTCTTCAGGCCTCAGTAGACAGGTAGGCAGACAGGTGCATTTGGGAGATCCATCTATTGGTAGCAGAATCCTTTACCAATGGATGGAGATCCAGGAGAGGGAACTGAGCCTAGCAGGAGTACTGAAGCCCTAATCAGAGGAACTTGGAAATAGGAACCAGGTCAGAAACACAGGCTAATTAGAGGTGACCTTTGGGTTCTTAGTGTCTTCCAGGTTATAAATTTACATGAACTGAGTAGTATGCAAGAAGAATCTTTTGGGGGTAGCCTGGGTGGCTCAGTCAGTTGAACATCTGCCTTTGTCTGCCAGAACAGGGTCCTGGGATCCAGCCGGGAGTTGGACTCCCTGCTCATATTTCTCTCACAAATTCAACAGCACGGTATGTTAATCAATTTTTTAAGAAGTTGCCATGATTTCCATTTCTGACCATGAGAGAGTACCTGATATCAGGCTCACCTTCTTGCCATGAACAACTATAAAAACTTGACAAAATCGGGGTGCCTGGGTGGCTCAGTCCATTAAGCATCTGACTCTTGATTTCTGCTCAGGTCATTATCTCCAGGTAGTGAGATTGAGCCCCACATTGGGCATGGAACCTACTTAAGATTCTCTCCCTCCCTCTCCCACTGCCCTTCTTTCCCTCTCTAAAACAAAACAAAACAAAACAAAACAAAACCTTCACAAACTATGTAAAACAACTACGGGTATTTGACAGTGATCAAAATGGGACTATAGTCCTTGAGAGAGACAGCAAGTATATGATTCAAGCCCAATATTTACCCAGGTTGAATGTTCTCTTCAGGTGTATTTCCCAGGATGGCAGAACCCAAGCAGAGAATGGTAGGCAGAAGAGGCAGAGATCACAGTTTTGGGACTACTCAAGTGGTTGGAATTTGTGAACAGGTTGCCAGAGAGATTAGAGACATGGAGAAGTAACCCCAGAAGGCTAAATGCTGTCATAGAAATTCCTAGCCTGTGCCAAGCAGTGGCCTAAGTGCTTTTAGCTTTAATTTAATTCATTTTAAAAAGATTTATTTATTTTAGAGAGAGAGAGTGCAAGGCAGAGGGGCAGAGGGAGAGAGAGTTTTAAGCAGACTCTGTGACGAGCGTGGGGCCCGATTGGGAGCTCTATCTCACAACCTTGAGATCACAACCTGAGCCAAAACCAAGAGCCATATAATCATTTAATTATATTTAATTCTCAAAGTAATTCACAAAATCTATAATTTATTATTATCCCCATTTAACAGATCTAACTTTATTATTATTCCTTTTCATAGACAAAGGAAAAATGGAGGTACAGAGAGGTTAAATAATTTTCTCAAAGTCACACAGCTCACAGTGGTGAGCTTGTCTTCAGTACTTTTTGGATATATGTTCAAAGTGGATTTGCTGGATCATATGATAATTTTAAATTTTTTTGTGTAATAGCCACACTGTTGTCCACAATGGCTGTCCCACACCCACCACAGTGCATAAGAGCTCCAATTTCTCCACATCCTCACCAACACCTATTCTCTTCTTTTTCTTTTCTATTTTTTGATAGTAGCTATCCTAATGAATATAAGTTAGTATCTCACTGTGGTTATGATTTGTATTTCCCTAATAATTAGTGATGTTGATCATCTTTTCATGTGCTTATTGGACATTCTGGTATCTTCTTGGGGGAAATATTTACTTAAGTCCTTTGCCTATTTTATTTTATTTTATTATTTTATTTTACTTTTTCAGTGTTCCAAGATTCATTGTTTATCCACCGTACCCAGTGCTCCAATTTGAATTGGATTTTCTTTTTATCATTGGGTTTTAAGAGTTCTCCATATATTCTGAATATTAATTTCCCATTAGATATATAGTTTACAAAGATTTTCTTCCATTTTGTAGGTTGCTTTTTAACTTTGTTGATAGTTCCTTTGATGCACAAAAGTTTTCATTTTTATGAAATCCAATTTGTCTACTTTTGCTTCTGTTGCCTGTGCCTTTGGTGTCATATCCAAGAAGTCGTTGCCAAATCCAATGTCATGAAGTTCTGCTCCATGTTTTCTTCTAAGAGTTTCATAGTTTTAGTTTTTGCTTTTAAGTCTTTGACCCATTTGAGGTAATTTTTTTTATATGCTGTTAGGTAAGGGTCCAACTTCATTCTGCATGTGGATCTCCAGTTTTCCCAGCACCATTTATTGAAAAGGCAATCCTTTCCCCATTGAATGATCTTTGAACTCTTACCAAAAAATCACTTGACCATTATGTGAAGGTTTATGTCTAGCTTCTCTATTATATTTCATGATTTATAAATCTGTCTTTATGCCAATACCACTGTTTTAATTACTGTAGCTTTGTAGTAAATTTTGAAATCAGGAAGTGTGAATCCTCCAGCTTTGTTCTTCAAGATTGCTTCGATTATAGATATATGACATTCATATCAATTTATTTTATTTTTTGTTTTTATTTGAGTATACTTGACACACAATGTTACACTAGTCGTATATCTACAACCACCTGTAAAGGAGACTGTGTCCCCTTTTTCCATTTTGGATAAGAAGATTATTGTAACCCCTAGAGGCTGCTGGTTCATGAGAGGTTAGGGAGCTAAATGACTGCGTCAGCTAAATGACTGGAGTCTTGGGGTGGGGATGGGAGAAGGTCTGTTAGAGTCAGGGAGCAAAGCAGGACAATGGAAATTCCACCATTTGGTGCATATATTATGAGAGATATATGTAAATCAATTTTGGAATGACTTTATCTCATAGATTATCTTTTGGTATTTTGTTCCTGTTTTTAACATAGTTTTAAAATTACTTTAAAATTTTAAAGTATCTTTTTTTTTTTAAAAAAAGAGATCTATTCACTGGAGAATATTACAATATATAAATAAGCAAAATTAAAACATGCAAAGTACTTCTGTAAAAGACCAGATCAGTGATTATCTGGGGCTGGAGGTTGGGGGAGGTAGAATTGATTAAAAGGGACAAGACAAAACTTTTTGGGGGAGATGCAAATGTTTTGTCTTGATTGTGGTGGTGATTACCAATGTGTATACACTGTTAAAACTTGAATTATATACTTAAAATGGTTGTATTTCATTGTATATAAATTATCTCTCTATAAAGCCAATTAATATTTTTCAAACTACTTCTGTCATCACTCATACAGAACTATTCTTAATACTCGGATATACATGTTTTCAAGTGATTTTCTGTGTGTCTCTCTAGTCACATATTTATTTACACAAAAAATGGTACCATTTTTGATGAACCATTAAAAAAAGATTGCTTTGGTTATTCCAGGTACCTTGAAATTCTGTATATAATTTAGGATGAATTTTTCTATTTCTGCAAAAAATGTCATTGGAATTTTGACAGAGATTGTATGGAATCTGTAGATTTCTTTGGGTAGTATCGGAATCTTAACAATATTAAGTCTTCTGATACATGAACATGAAACATCCTTCCGTTGATGTATGTCTTCTTTACTTTCCTTCAGTAATGTTCTATAATTTTCATTATATTAGTCTTTCACTTTCTTGGTTAAATTAATTTCTAAGTATTTTATTTTCTGATGCTATTATAAATGGAATTGTTTTCTTTATTTCCTTTTCAGAATGTTCATTGTTAGTGTATAGAAATGCAACTGATTTTTGTGTGTTGACTTTGTGTTCTGCTACTTTGCTGAATTCATTTATTGTTCGAATAGCTTTTTTAATTCAATTTTTTACTTAAACTCTAGTTCAAACATTTTTTTCTCTGTGGAACCTTTAGGGTTTTTTATATATAAAATCATGTAATTTCCAAAGAGAGAAAAATAAGTCTTTAAAAAATATTTTAGAGATGGGCACCTGGGTGGCTCAGTTGGTTAAGTATCTGACTTCCATTCAGGTCATGATCTCAGTCCTGCGATCAAGTCCTACATCAGGCTCCCTGCTCAGCAGGGAGTCTGCTTCTCCCTCTCCCTCTGCCTTTCCCCCCAATTTGTTCTCTCTCTCTCTCTCTTTCTTAAATAAATAAATAAAATCTTTAAAAAATTATTTTAAAGAAAGAGAGAGAAAGCAGTGGGGAGGGGCAAGGGAGAGAGAGAATCTCAGGCAGACTTCACATTCAGTGTGGAATGTGAAGACCCTGACCCCATCCTAAGACCGTGAGATCATAACGTGAGCTGAAATCAAGAGCTGGACTGAGCCCCCCAGGTGCCCTGCAGAGATACTTTTACTTCTTTCTTTAAGTTTCTTTTTAAAAATTTTCTTTCTTTTCAATCTGAATTTGAATTTCTTGAATTTCTTGAATTTCTTGAATTTCTTTTTCTAATAGGAAATAACAGCCTAATTAGCCTAATAGCCCAATAACTTCTAATAACCTAACTGCTGTGGCTAAGACATCCAGTATCATGTTCAATGGAAATGGTGAAAGTGGGCCTCTTTGTCTGTTTCCTGGTCTTGGAGGAGAAGCTTTCAGCCTTTCACCACAGAGTATGATGTTAGTCACCAGTTTGTTATAGAAGGTTTTTACTGTTGAGACAGTTTCCTTCTGTTCCTGGCTAGCCCATAACTTTTTTAAAATTATTTTTATTAACATATAATGTATTATTTGTCCCAGGGGTATAGGTCTGTGAATTGTCAGGCTTACACATTTCACAGCACTCACCATAGCACATACCCTCCCCAATGTCCATAAGCCCACAGCTTTTAATACAAAGTGAAAAGTATATTTTGGGGATAAATTTTAGATAAGTCATGATTTCTACTTTAATTTCTTCTTTTATCCAAACACTCTTCAATTTCCAGATGGCTAAGATATTATTATGTTTTTGCTGTTGCTTTTAGTTTTCTGTACCACTGTTAGGTAATATGGCTTTTTAAAACTTTATGAATTCCTTGAGGTTCCTTTGTGTCAAGTAAATGATTGATTTTTATAAATGTTCCATAGCCAGAGAGGAAAATGTATGTTCTTTCTTTGAAGGGGACAGAAATTTTTGACTGAATGACTCTCATCCTTCATATCTTTACTTTCTCTGAAAGACACCTATTAACATTCTTCACTCTCTGTAGTTATATTGCTTTCTCTTTTTAATTCTGGAAACTTCGTTCTTATATTGTTTGGTGCATAAGTACTTGTGACTTATATATCTTCATAGTATCTTAGTATCTTTTACCATTACACCTGTTTTAAGTCCTTGGTCAAATGTTACCTTCTCAGATAGGCTTCTCCCACCCTACCTAAGGCCTTCTCCACTATTCCATCTTGCTTTTTTTTTCTCTCCACAACATTTATCAGATATTAATATGCCAAGTAATTTAACTTTTTGTTAATATATATCCTTTGCTACTATAGTGCAAGACCCACAAAAACAGTTCTTTTATTCTCTTTGGTCATTGTTTTTCTCTTGTATCCAAAAACAATGCTTGACACATAGTAGCTACTCAATGAAGAAATCAATTACCAGTGCTTCTATTTGTGCCATCATTTAATACTTTTCACTTTGATTTTTATTTCCTGATACCAATATCACAATTCTTGCTTTCTTTTTGTTAATATTTATCTGATAAATTTTTTTTTCTAGTTGAATATTATGGTACTTGTAGCTGAAAGCATTTTTTTTTATTTGTTTTATTTTCAGCGTAACAGTATTCATTGTTTTTGCACTACACCCAGTGCTCCATGCAATACGTGCCCTTTCTATTACCCACCACCTGCTTCCCCAACCTCCCACCCCCCGCCCCTTCAAAACCGTCAGGTTGTTTTTCAGAGTCCATAGTCTCTCATGGTTCATCTCCCCTTCCAATTTCTCTCAAGTCCCTTCTCCTCTCCATCTCCCCATGTCCTCCATGTTTTTTGTTATGTTCCACAAATAAGTGAAACCATATGATACTTGACTCTCTCTGCTTGACTTATTTCGCTCAGCATAATCTCCTCCAGTCCCAACCATGTTGCTACAAAAGTTGGGTATTCATCCTTTCTGATGGAGGCATAATACTCCATCGTGTATATGGACCACATCTTCCTTATCCATTCGTCCGTTGAAGGGCATCTTGGTTCTTTCCACAGTTTGGCGACCGTGGCCATTGCTGCTATAAACATTGGGGTACAGATGGCTCTTCTTTTCACTACATCTGTATCTTTGGGGTAAATACCCAGCAGTGCAATTGCAGGGTCATAGGGAAGCTCTATTTTTAATTTCTTGAGGAATCTCCACACTGTTCTCCAAAGTGGCTGCACCAACTTGCATTCCCACCAACAGTGTAAGAGGGTTCCCTTTCTCCACAACCTCTCCAACACATGTTGTTATCTGATAAATTTTTGCTTATTCCTTTGTTTTCGACATTTATTTCTTAATTTAATTTGGACTTTATTTTCTGTTTTCTTTTTTTTTCTTTTTAAGGGGAGTTCAATCCATTCACATTTGTTGGGATAGTTGATATATTTACATTTTTTCCTCTTTTCTTATTTTATGCTTATTACTTATTTTACCTGTTATTATTTGCTCATTTACTCTTTATTATATCTAGATTTCTCAGAGTGAGAAAATTTCTCTTTTATCCTCTGTTAATTCATAAATTCTCTATTTTTCTAGAGATATATTTCTACATTTTTGTGGTAGTTAAAGCTATATTCCTCTATCAAAGTACCAAAATTAAATAAATTATGCTTTTCAATCCCCAAAATGTTTTACTACTATGTTCAAACAAATTTCTTACAAAGCTTTAAATGCCTCACTCCTTTTCTCCTCCAAATCCTGAACTTTTTTAAAATAACAACTTATTTTCAGTTTATGATTATATATTTTACTTTATAGAATGTGAATTATAGTTCAACATACCTTTCTTAATGCTTATGTTACAGTTTGTGCTTATGTTATTATTCATTTAAATCTTAACAATTCATTTTGTAAGAAACACTGCTCACCACTCCTTTGTATACATTTTTATCTTCCCTTGAGTTCTTTCATCTGTTATAATTTTCACTTGGAAATAGTCTTTGAGTAATTTGCTTATAAAGAGCATATGAGTAGTATACTATCTTTTCCCCCACTTTTATGATTTTTATTTATTTATTTTATATTATTTATTTTATAGAGAGAGATCACAAGTAGGCAGAGAGGTAGGCAGATAGAGAGGAGGAAGCAGGCTCCCCGTGGAGCAGAGAGCCCTATGCGAGGCTCGATCTCAGAACCCTGAGATCATGACCTGAGCCGAAGGCAGAGGCTTTAACTCACTGATCCACCCAGGCGCCCCAGTGATTTTTATTATTTTTGTACCACTTCTGCTATTACTGACTTAATTTTTTTGAGTATAGAAAACACATAATGTTACATTAGTTTCAGCTGTACAACACAATAATTAGACAACTCTATACATTATGCCATGCTCACAACAAGTGTAGCTCCCATCTGTCCCAGTACAACTCTATTCCAGTATCAATGACTATATCCTTTAGGCTGTTACTTTATTCCTGTGACTTTGTTCATTGTATATCTGGAAGTCTGTATTTCTCACTCCCCTTCACTCAATCCACCTCCCCTCTGGCAATCATCAATTTGTTCTCCATATTTGTAGGTCTGATTCTACTTTTTGTTTCTTCTTCTTTTTTGTTCCTCTTGTCAGTGAAATTATATGGCATTTGTCTTTCTCAGTCTGAATCCTTTTACTTAACATAATAACCTCTAGTCCATTCATATTATCTCAGGGGGCATGATCTCATCTTTTTTTTTTAAA
Source organism: Meles meles (assembly GCF_922984935.1). Classification (NCBI taxonomy): domain Eukaryota; kingdom Metazoa; phylum Chordata; class Mammalia; order Carnivora; family Mustelidae; genus Meles; species Meles meles. Next base: position 104,725,429 of record NC_060087.1, on the reverse strand, counting down.
AGATTTTATTTATTTATTTGACAGAGAGAGAGAGAAAGAGAGCATAAGCAGAGGGAGCAGCAGGCAGAGGGAGAGGGAGAAGCAGACTCCCCACTGAGCAGGGAGCCTGATGTAGGATTCGATCTCAGGACGCTGGGATCATGACCTGAGCTGAAGGAAGGTGCTTAACTGACTGAGCCACCCAGATGTCCCTGATCTCATTCTTTTTTATTTTAATTACTGTGTTTTAAATATATCACACACACATACATACCACATTTTCTTTATCCATTCATTTAGTTTTTTATTTTTATTTATTTTATATTTTTATTTCTTAAAAATCAAAAACCTCTGTGGCTTTTTATTTCTGGCTCCCTCTCTTGGACCACTTGACATTTATATTTTCCTTTCTTCCTCTCTACCTTTCTGGAATTCTCTCATCCTAGGAAATCTTTTCCCTGTCTAGTGGGGGATAGCTAGGGTAATTTTTACTTTTTACTTTCTCACCAGTCTTATTTGTCTATGTTGGAGCCCTTTGCTAGCTAGGCTTTTGAAACCCAAATGCCAAAATGAGATGCATTTTGCTCCCCCACTGCTTTATGCCATTTCTACTGTCTGCTGTCTGCCAAAGCAAATGAGCACAGAACTGTTCAGCTGTTTAATAAGGGAAGGGCAAGAAAAAGGAACTTTCAGGAAGAAATGGTTGATAATTTAAAAATATCCTGCCAAAAAGTTTCATTACTATCACTTAATGACCATGAATTAGCATAAATGTGCCTTGTCATTGTTTTCTCCTTCCTAGTATGTTCCTTTGTCTTTCCCAGTTAGGTCCCTAAAGAACCTAAATAACTCTCTTAAAGAGTTATTTATTAAGCACCTATTCCATGTTTAGCCATGCTTCCTTGAAGTAACTCAGTCAGTGAATAAATGTGAAATCCCATTTATTTGCTTTTGTGGCTTCTTCAGATTCTTCTTTTTCTTGGAATGGTCAATGATCATAAAACGTTGAGTCCCTGGTGGCTGAAAATGTAAATCTGGGCAAGGAGCAGAAGAAAAATCAATTATCCAAAAATAAATAGAAATGTTAGGAAGATTCACAGCTCTTCCTTTAGGTCCCCAGTTTAAGTATTCCATAGAGATAATAGGTGAAGCTTATATCTCACTTTTGGAACTTAAGATGCTGTATTTCGTATTATATTAGTCTATTATGTTTATATGCAAAATATAGGGAGTTAAGAACTGGATAGAAAAATCTTGCCTTGGGGCGCCTGGGTGGCTCAGTGGGTTAAAGCCTCTGCCTTCGGCTCAGGTCATGATCCCAGGGTCCTGGGATCGAGCCCCACATGGGGTTCTCTGCTCAGCAGGGAGCCTGCTTCCCCCCCCCCCGCCTGCCTCTGCCTACTTGTGATCTCTGTCTGTCAAATAAATAAATAAAATCTTTAAAAAAAAATCTTGCCTCTAGAATTCATGTTTGTTTTTTCTTCTTCCTGAGCCAGAGCTTTTTGCATTGGTTTGACGTACTGTAGTTACTTGGGGTTTAATCTTGTATGATAATTAACTTCAATTGATCCACTGCAGTGTGTTAGCAAAGTGCCCGAGCCTATTAAATCCGACTAAGAATCCTCCATTGCTTTCCTAATTTCCAGCATCATTATGCTGCCGGGAATGCTGATTAATGTAAAGGCATTCCAAACTGGGGTTTTTGCCTGGTGACATTTTGGAGAAGGTGCATACTATTCCAGTTTGCAGTATTGCATATAATAAATGCCAACATAGAGGATCTCCATTCTTAGGAGAGTCCTGGATCTATGAAGGAGGTTTCTTGTTCTTCTTTATAAAAGAACTCTTAAAGAGGGAAGCCAGAATCATCAGAGCTTCACTTCTTAATGGAGGCACATATGGTTGATTTAAAAACAAGTAGAAAATGGAACATTACTGGAAGTGTGCCATGCTCAATAGGCCTCTAGAAAAGAAAACAAAGCCTACCAATGAGAGAGAGGACAAGAGGAAGAAATTATTTAAAAAAAAAAGTTAATAACATGGAGGACATGGGGAGATGGAGAGGAGAGGGAGTTGAGGGAAACTGGAAGGGGAGATGAACCATGAGAGACTATGGACTCTGAAAAACAACTAGAGGGTTATGAAGGGGCGGCGGGGGGGTGGGGGGGTTGGGAGGTTGAGGAACCAGGTGGTAGGTAATAGGGAGGGCACGTACTGCATGGAGCACTGGGTGTGATGCCAAAACAATGAACACTGTTATGCTGTAAATAAACAAAAAAAACAAAAACAAAAACAAAACAAAACAAAAAAAAAGTTAAAAGATCAGTGTAAATGAAGCTGTTAAATCAAATATTCACAGTGGATATTTTCGGCTTTTGAGGAAATTTTAAATAAACATTCAAATTAATCTGTTGAAAGCTCTATGTAGGGGGATTTCTAGTGAAATGCTCCATTCAGAAAATTTTCCTGAGACTCAACTGTATGTAAGAGAGACAAAGAAGATTAAGACTTGGTCCTTGCCTTTGAGGACTTACACACTTTTTAAAAAATAGTGTGTTTTGGTTGCCTTGGAGAAGTAAAATCCTATCTTGTTTTTCCTCAATTTCTTGAAAATTTTTTAGTCTGAGTCTACTTCCTTAGCAAGTAAAACCTAAGGAACATCTTTACTTTTGCCAATTCCCAGGCTCATCATCTCAAGAATCAGTGATCAGCCTCCGAGAATGGATGGAACAGATTTTGGGCATGAGACTCAGTATTTACCAAGATCAAGACACCCCCCAGAAGGTAATTAAAAATTAAATTAACTTACTTTTTTTGTTTTGCCTCATTATTTTAAAAGTTTTATGCAAAAGAATTCTACCTAATTAAGGGTTTTAGTTGTTTTGTTTCAAATAGTTTTCTTTCACTGTAAATGATCATATTTCAATTTTATCATTGGAAGGAGATGGAGATTATCTTGATGATTTAATTGAAGTTATCAGGAATGTTAGAGGTAATGAAAATGATGAAGCTGGGATTTTTCAGAAAGATATCATTTTCTAGCCTGTGAATTTCAATCCCATTAATGTTTTTTCTGATTATTCCCTATCATGGTGCAGTCTCAGTCCAAAGACAGGCCACTGAGGACCACATGTGTGAGAGGAAAGCTCTGTGGATGAGATAGGATTTGTGTTATGTAGATATCTGATTGTAGTGGGGAAGAAGAAGGGTATTTCCAGTTAAGGGAACAGGATGATCAAAACTGGGTGGTTGTGAGCATGAGGTATAAAGAAGGTAATAATGAGACTTGTTTGAGGGTTGAGGGCAGGGTTCATATGGGCAAATAAGTTTTGATTGAGAGTAGGGTGAAGATGAAAGTATTTGATGAAAATTTTGAAAACTAAACTTGAGGAATCTGAGTTTGAACCAAATAGGGTAGAAAAGCAGGTGTTACAAACACTGAAAAAAAAAGAATGATTAAAAACTGAAATATTATGGAGGAATCAATAAAAATTATTAGTTGGACATTATAAAAATTATCAACACTTTTATGCTTTTGTCCCTTTGTCTGTTGCCACATATAGACTAAACTGATTGTTTCAGAACACAATTAACTAAATGATTTTGGTAACAGGTGGGGAAGCCAGACAATACTACATCACAGAAAAGCTACAAAAATTCTTTTAAAGCTTTTGGAGAACTTGGAGGCTGCCAAAAATAATTTGGGAAAATGTCCTCATAATAAATTTATACAAATTATTTCATGGTAGAGAAGCAGTACAGGACCTCCCCGCTTTCACTATCCACTATCTCAAAGTAGAGCATTCCTATGAAGCCTTTTCTAAGCTGAAATGGTATGCAGCAAAGAAGCAATTACCATTTATTTATATGGAAAAAATTTGAGCATACCCACATCCAAAAAATAACCTCTCTTAGGCTTTTCTAATACCTTAGGACACATCTTGCTAGTAGATGCACAAAATAAATCTAGATAAAGCACAGATGCTCACGGACAGAGCTAAAAGCTCTGGTGGCTTGATGTGGAGATGCTTAGTGTTGTTCATGGGGAAGGAATTGTGTGGGGTTGTTCCCCCTGCTCTGGGTGCCTCTACAAAACAAATGCTAAGCACTATTTTTGCTTTCCACTTTTTTGTCGCTGTTGTAGAAGTGACAGCCTTCTTTTGATTGCTTTCAGTTAGGGAGAAAAGGTACTACTGAGGGTCTCAGTACAAGGTTGTGACTGGGGAGACAGCAGTAAGCTAGGACTTGGAAGCTGGATGAGACCTAGTGGGCACTGAACCTACTGGACCTGGCCCCACAAAACAGTGGCCAGTAGGCTAAGTAGAATATTCTAGGACAAGGTGATGAAATCCTGTGTGGTCTCAGTAGCTACCCATGGAGATGGTTGTACAACTATGTGAATACACGATAAACCATTGATTTGTACACTTTAAAAGGGGGGATATTATGGTACCTGAATTATATCTTAATTTAAAAAATAAATGACAGGAATGCCTGGGTGGCTCAGTCAGTTAAGTGTCTGCTTTTGGCTCAGGTCATGATCCCAAGGTCCTGGGATCCAGTCCTGCATCAGGTTCTCTGCTCAGCAGGGAGCCTTCTTCTCCTCTGCCTGTTTTCCTTCTCTCTCTGATAAATAAATAAAATCTTTAAAAAATAAAAACAAAAGAAATGACAGTTAAGATCAATATGAAGCTTAACCAAAACCAAATGTCACCAAAATAGAATGAACTCATGAGACCCAAGGATAAATGTAAAATTTCCTTTCCCAAATCAATTTTTATAATTTTATTTTATACATTTTGTAGTCAAATACAAAAATTTGAGATTGTAGTGTATGTATCATAATTGCTTGATACTGTATGACGCCAGAGTATTCCTGGTGTTATTCTACTGCATACTGGTGATCCTAAGTAGATACTCATCTTAAACTGAGGTTGTTTACAAGAGTAAGATAGTTACAGGGTAACCCATTTTTTTCTAACTATTTCTTATTAATTCTTCCACTGTATTATTTTTATTTTTTATTACACCTATGCTTTTTTTTTAATTTCTAATTTTTTAAAATATTTTATTTATTTGACAGAGAGAAATCACAACTAGGCAGAGAAGCAGGCAGAGAGAGAGGAGGAAGCAGGCTCCCTGCGGAGCAGAGAGCCTCATGCGGGGCTCGATCCCAGGACCCTGGGATCATGACCTGAGCTGAAGGCAGAGGCTTTAACCCACTGAGCCACCCAGGCGCCCCTAATTTCTAATTTTTTATAAACAGATAATATATTTTTATCCCCAGGGGTACAGGTCTGTGAATCGCCAGGTTTACACACTTCACAGCACTCATCATAGCACATACCCTCCCCAATGTCCATAACCCCCCTTCCCCTTTCCCAACCCCACCTCCCCCCAGCAACCCCCAGTTTGTTTTGTGCGATTAAGAGTCACTTATGGTTTGTCTCCCTCCCAATCCCTTCTTGTTTCATTTATTCTTCTCCTATCCCCCCAAGCCCCCATGTTGCATCTCCATATCCTCATATCAGGGAGATCATATGATAGTTGTCTTTCTCTGATTGACTTATTTCACTAAGCATGATACCCTCTTGTTCCATCCACATTGTCACAAATGGCAAGATTTCATTTCTTTTGATGGCTGCATAGTATTCCACTGTGTATATATACCACATCTTCTTTATCCATTCATCTGTTGATGGACATCTAGGTTCTTTCCATAGTTTGGCTATTGTAGACATTGCTGCTATAAACATTCGGGTACACGTGCCCCTTCGGATCACTACGTTTGCATCTTTAGGGTAAATACCCAGTAGTGCAATTGCTGAGTCATAGGGTAGTTCTATTTTCAACATTTTGAGGAACTTCCATGCTGTTTTCCAGAGTGGTTACACCAGCTTGCATTCCCACCAACAGTGGAGGAGGGTTCCCCTTTCTCCGCATCCTCGCCAGCATCTCTCATTTCCTGACTTGTTAATTTCAGCCATTCTGACTGGTGTGAGGTGATATCTCATTGTGGTTTTGATTTGTATTTCCCTGATGCCGAGTGATGTGAAGCACTTTTTCATGTGTCTGTTGACCATCTGGATGTCTTGTTTGCAGAAATGTCTGTTCATATCCTCTGCCCATTTTTTGATTGGATTGTTTGTTCTTTGGGTGTTGAGTTTAATAAGTTCCTTATAGATTTTGGATACTAGCAATTTATCTGATATGTCGTTTGCAAATACCTTCTCCCATTCTGTCAGTTGTCTTTTGGTTTTGTTAACTGTTTCCTTTGCTGTGCAAAAGCTTTTGATCTTGATGAAATCCCAATAGTTCATTTTTGCCCTTGTTTCCCTTGCCTTTGCCAATGTTCCTAGGAAAATGTTGCTGTGGCTGAGGTCGAAGAGGTTGCTGCCTGTGTTCTCCTCAAGGATTTTGATGGATTCCTTTCTCACATTGAGGTCCTTCATCCATTCATTTTGAGTCTATTTTTGTGTGTGGTGTAAGGAAGTGGTCCAATTTCATTTTTTTGCATGTGGCTGTCCAATTTTCCCAGCACCATTTATTGAAGAGGCTGTCTTTTTTCCATTGGACATGCTTCTCTGCTTTGTTGAAGATTAGTTGACCATAGAGTTGAGGGTCTATTTCTGGGCTCTCTATTCTGTTCCATTGATCTATGTGTCTGTTTTTGTGCCAGAACCATGCTGTCTTGATGATGACAGCTTTGTAATAGAGCTTGAAGTCCGGAATTGTGATGCCACCAACTTTGGCTTTCTTTTTCAATATTCCTTTGGCTATTCGAGGTCTTTTCTGGTTCCATATAAATTTTAGGATTATTTGTTCCATTTCTTTGAAAAAAATGGATGGTATTTTGATAGGGATTGCATTAAATGTGTAGATTGCTTTAGGTAGCATGGACATTTTCACAATATTTATTCTTCCAATCCAGGAGCATGGAACATTTTTCCATTTCTTTGTGTCTTCCTCAATTTCTTTCATGAGTACTTTATAATTTTCTGTGTATAGATTCTTAGTCTCTTTGGTTAGGTTTATTCCTAGGTATCTTATAGTTTTGGGTGCAACTGTAAATGGGATTGACTCCTCAATTTCTCTTTCTTCTGTCTTGTTGTTGGTGTACAGAAATGCAACTGATTTATGTGCATTGATTTTATATCCTAACACTACTGAATTCCTGTACAAGTTCTAGCAGTTTTGGAATGGAGTCTTTTGGGTTTTCCACATATAGTATCATATCATCTGCGAAGAGTGATAGTTTGACTTCTTCTTTGCCGATTTGGATGCCTTTAATTTCTTTTTGTTGTCTGATTGCTGAAGCTAGGACTTCTAGTACTATGTTGAATAGTAGTGGTGATAATGGACATCCCTGCCGTTTTCCTGACCTTAACGGAAAAGCTTTCAGTTTTTCTCCATTGAGAATGATATTTGCGGTGGGTTTTTCATAGATGGCTTTGATAATATTGAGGTATGTGCCCTCTATCCCTACACTTTGAAGAATTTTGATCAGGAAGGTATGCTGTAGTTTGTCAAATGCTTTTTCAGCATCTATTGAGATTATCATATGGTTCTTGTTCTTTCTTTTATTAATGTGTTGTGTCACATTGATTGATTTGCAGATGTTGAACCAACCTTGCAGCCCTGGAATAAATCCTACTTGGTCGTGGTAAATAATCCTTTTAATGTACTGTTGAATCCTATTGGCTAGTATTTTGGCGAGAATTTTTGCGTCTGTGTTCATCAAGGATATTGGTCTGTAGTTCTCTTTTTTGGTGGGATCCTTATCTGGTTTTGGGATCAAGGTGATGCTGGCCTCCTAAAATGAGTTTGGAAGTTTTCCTTCCATTTATGTTTTTTGGAACAGTTTCAGGAGAATAGGAATGAGTTCTTCTTTAAAAGTTTGGTAGAATTTCCCTGGGAAGCCGTCAGGCCCTGGGCTTTTGTTTGTTTGGAGATTTTTGATGACTGTTTCAATCTCCTTACTGGTTATGGGCCTGTTCAGGTTTTCTATTTCTTCCTGGTTCAGTTGTCATAGTTTATGTCTCTAGGAATGCATCCATTTCTTCTAGATTGTCAAATTTGTTGGCGTAGAGTTGCTCGTAGTATGTTCTTATAATTGTCTGTATTTCTTTGGTGTTAGTTGTGATCTCTCCTCTTTCATTCATGATTTTATTTATTTGGGTCCTTTCTCTTTTCTTTTTGATGAGTCTGGCCAGGGGTTTATCAATCTTATTGATTCTTTCAAAGAACCAGCTCCTAGTTTCATTGATTTTTTTCTTTTTTTCTTTTTTTTTTTTTTTTGGGTTTCTATTTCATTGATTTCTGCTCTGATCTTTATGATTTCACTTCTCCTGCTGGGCTTACGGTTTCTTTCTTGTTCTTTCTCCAGCTCCTTTAGGTGTAGGGTTAGGTTGTGTACTTGAGACCTTTCTTGTTTCTTGAGAAAGGCTTGTACCGCTATATATTTTCCTCTCAGGACTGCCTTTGCTGTGTCCCACAGATTTTGAACTGTTGTGTTTTTGTTATTTGTTTCCATGAATTTTTTCAAGTCTTCTTTAATTTCTTGGTTGACCCATTCATTCTTTAGAAGGATGCTGTTTAGTCTCCATGTATTTGGATTCTTTCCAGCTTTCCTCTTGTGATTGAGTTCTAGCTTCAGAGCATTGTGGTCTGAAAATATGCAGGGAATGATCCTAATCTTTTGATACCGGTTGAGACCTGATTTGTGACCCAGGATGTGATCTATTCTGGAGAATGTTCCATGTGCACTAGAGAAGAATGTGTATTCTGTTGCTTTGGGATGAAATGTTCTGAATATATCTGTGATGTCCATCTGGTCCAGTGTGTCATTTAAGGCCTTTATTTCTTTGTTGATCTTTTGCTTGGATGGTCTGTCCATTTCAGTGAGGGGAGTGTTAACGTCCCCTACTATTATTGTATTATTGTTGATATGTTTCTTTGATTTTGTTATTAATTGGTTTATATAGTTGGCTGCTCCCACGTTAGGGGCATAGATATTTAAAATTGTTAGATTTTTTTGTTGGACAGACCCTTTGAGTAGGAGATAGTGTCCTTCCTCATCTCTTATTATAGTCTTTGGCTTAAAATCTAATTGATCTGATATAAGGATTGCCACCCCAGCTTTCTTCTGATGCCCATTAGCATGGTAAATTGTTTTCCACCCCCCCAACTTTAAATCTGGAGGTGTCTTCGCATCTAAAATGAGTTTCTTGTAGGCAACATATAGATGGATTTTGTTTTTTTATCCATTCTGATACCCTGTGTCTTTTGATTGGGGCATTTAGCCCATTTACATTCAGGGTAACTATTGAGAGATATGAATTTAGTGCCATTCTATTGCCTATAAGGTATCTGTTACTGTATATTGTCTCTGTACCTTTCTAATCTACTACTTTTAGGCTCTCTCTTTGCTTAGAGGACCCCTTTCAATACTTCCTGTAGAGCTGGTTTGGTGTTTGCAAATTCTTTCCATTTTTGTTTGTCCTGGAAGGTTTTTATCTCTCCTTCTATTTTCAATGATAGCCTAGCTGGATATAGTATTCTTGGCTGCATGTTTTTCTTGTTTAGTGCTCTGAATACATCATGCCAGCTCTTTCTGGCCTGCCAGGTCTCTGTGGATAAGTCTGCTGCCAATCTAATATTTTTACCATTGTATGTTACAGACTTCTTTTCCTGGGCTGCTTTCAGGATTTTCTCTTTGTCACTAAGACTTGTAAATTTTACTATTAGGTGATAGGGTGTGGGTTTATTCTTATTGATTTTGAGGGGGGTTCTCTGCACCTCCTGGATTTTGATGCTTGTTCCCTTTGCCATATTACGGAAATTCTCTCCAATAATTCTCTCCAATATACCTTCTTCTCCCCTCTCTCTTTCTTCTTCTTCTGGAATCCCAATTATTCTAATGTTGTTTCGTCTTATGGTGTCACTTATCTCTCAAATTCTCCCCTCGTGGTCCAGTAGCTGTTTGTCCCTCTTTTGCTCAGCTTCTTTATTCTCTGTCATTTGGTCTTCTATATCACTAATTCTTTCTTCTGCCTCATTTATCCTAGCAGTGAGAGCCTCCATTTTTGATTGCACCTCATTAATAGCTTTTTTTTATTTCAACTTGGTTAGATTTTAGTTCTTTTATTTCTCCAGAAAGGGCTTTTATATCTCCAGAGAGGGTTTCTCTAATATCTTCCATGCCTTTTTCAAGCCCGACTAGAACCTTCAGAATCGTCATTCTGAACTCTAGATCTGATATATTACCAATGTCCGTGTTGATTAGGTCCCCAGCCTTCGGTACTGCCTTTTGTTCTTTTGTTTGTGGTTAATTTTTCCGCCTTGTCATTTTGTCCAGATAAGAGGATATGAAGGATTAAATAAAATACTAAAAGGGTGGCAAAGACCCCAGAAAAATGCACTGTAACCAAATCAGAAGAGACCCCAAATTGTGGGGGGAGAAAGGGGATAAAAAGAGGTTCAGAAAAAAAATTAAAAAAAGAAAACAAATAAAGAAAAAATATAAAAAAGTAAGAAAAAATATATATTTTAGATAAACTAGTCAAAAAACGTTAAAAAAGAAAGGGTAAAAGTTTTAAAAAAATTAGTAGAAGAAAAAAAAAGAAAAAAAGTTGAAAAAAATTGAATTAACTGCAAGAAAAGAATCATGGGGAGAAAGCCATGCGTTCCGTGCTTTGCTTTCTCCTCCTCTGGAATTCTGCTGCTTTCCTAGGTATTGAACCTACTTTCCTTGATAGATGAACTTCGTCCTGGCTGGATATTTTGTTGCTCTTCTGGGGGAGGGGCATTTTGTAGTGACTCTCAAGTGTCTTTGCCCGAGGCGGAATTGCACTGCCCTTACCGGGGCCGGACTATGTAATCTGCTCGTTCTCGCTTTTGGGAGCGTTTGTTCCCTGAACGGTTTCGGTAGAGTTTTGGAGGACAGGAATGAAAATGGCGGCCTCCCAGTCTCCGGCCCGGAGGAGCCGAGAGCCCGGGGCCCCACTCCTCAGTGCGCCCCCAGAGAACAGCACCCAATCACTCCCGTATCCCCAGCCTCCAGCAGCGCTCTGAGCTCACCGTGCCTGTGACTGGTTCAAAGTAACCCCAAGCTGAGAGTTCAGTCCGCGGCTCTGTCTCTGTAGCCGGCTTCTCCATTCTAATACCTGCGAGCTCTGCGACACTCAGACACCCCCGATCCATCTGTGACCCTGCAGGACCTGGGGCCACGCTGACCCTGTGTGGGCTTCACCCCGGTTTAGCCTCTGGAGCAATGTCCCTCAGTGGAACAGACTTTTAAAAGTCCTGATTTTGTGCTCTGTTGCTCCGCCGCTTGCTGGGAGCCGGCCCCTTCCCCCGCGGTCTATCTTCCCGTCGCTTTGGATTCACTTCTCCGCCAGTCCTACCTTTCAGAAAGTGGTTGATTTTCTGTTTCTAGAATTGCTGTTCTTCTTCTCTTCGATCTCCCATTGGATTTGTAGGTGTTTGCAATGTTTAGATAAGCTATCGAGTTGATCTCCTGCTACCTGATGTAGTCTCAGCCTGCTACTTCTCTGCCATCTTGACTCCTCCCCCACTTCCTCTGTATTATTTATTCTGCCTGGATTGAAGAAAATTTATCAGGAACATTTTGTATGTGATTTTGGAGGTTTTTTCCTCATGAAATTTTGAGATGGCCAAATTGATAATTCTGTTTTTAATTCTTTATCTTAAAATACACATGTTTAATTATGACTTTTTCTTTGAATTAATGGAATTAAATAACATTAAATCAAATAGAGGTTTTAAATATCACTTTATTTAACTAATAGACCAAATAATTTTATAAAGATGGAAATTATAAAATCTAATATCCATTATTCAGTGTTTATAATGATTATAATATTTATAATCATTTTATAATAACTATTATATAAGTATTTTCCTTTGTATTTATAAACATTTATAAACATTTGAAGGCTCAAAACTCTATCATATTCTTTCTAAATTTATCTGACTCTATCACTCTCTTAATATTTGCATTAATTGTCAATCTATTTCCCAATTTATTTAACCACCTGGAAGTCTTTAATAATTGCTTTTGCATGTAAGAATAGTTTTCACAATCTTCACAATTATTTAAAGATTTTATTATTGTAATAATATGTATATATTTACACTTCAATGGTTAATGAGAATTTCTATATATAAAGCACAAAAGAAGATTTTTACCCCAGAGTTCAACAAGAATACTCAGATATTTTACGAGTGAATATTCAGATATTGACAATAAGTCCATATGGTGTGCTTTGTTTCTGTTACTGATATTAGTGTTGAAATGTAGATGTGATAGTTAACTTCATGGACTCACGGATAATAATCTTACACAGACTCAAGAATGCTAAATATATTGTTGAAGTATATAGTTGGCCATTTAGTCTTGTGAAGGCTGGGGTTGAAGCTCAAGCCAGATAGAATTTTCCTGAATATGGAGACTGATACATGCTACATGGTACAATATGAAGCTGGATTCTGTTACAATTCTAGTATGTAGATTTGGTTTTTGAGGCTCATCCCAAGGATATTAAATGCTAGCTTTTAGGTGGTAGGTTTATTTCATACCTCTGCCATTTGTATGGTAGGAACTCTTCACCTGTTCATGGGACTGGTTCTCAGTAGAGGTGGGGTAGTTACCTTCCTTGCTTTGATATCTCCTATTTCCTTTAGACAACCCCAGTTCTTTACATGTCATGCCATCCTAATCTATCACCTGCTACCTCTCCTTGTTATCTTTTAAACCAGTCACTTCCTTTTATTCAGTGAACACTTCAGGATCTAAAAATACTGATTTGAAGGGATACATGCTCCCCAATGTTTATAGCAACATTATCAACAATAGCCAAATTATGAAAAAAGCCCAAAGGCCCACTGACTGATGAATGGATCAAGAAGATGTGATATCTATCTATCTATCTATCTATTTATCAGAATATTACTCAGCCACCAAAAAGAATGAAATCTTGACATTTGCAATGGTGTGGATGAAACTAGAGGGTATTATGCTAAGCAAAATAAGATAGTCAGAGAAAGACAGATACCATATGATTTCAGTTGTATATGGAATTTAAGAAACAAACAAAGAGAAAAAAGAGAGAGACAGACAGACAGACCAAGAAACAGGCTCTCAACTGTAGAGAATGAACTAATGGTTACCAGAAGGGAGGCGGGGGAGTTAAATAGGTGATGGCGATTAAGAAGGGCACTTGTGATGAGCACTGGATGTGGTGTGAAAGTGGTTAGTCATCAAATTCTATACCTGAAACTAATGTTACACTGTATGTTAACTAACCAGAATTTAAATAAAAAACTTGAAAAAAATGAATACTTCAGTACTTGACCCACTTTCTTCCTCTCCCCCCTAATGTTGATAATATTCTTGGTAACTTCAACATTCACATGGAAGAGTTATCCAAACCTCTGGCTCTTCAGTTCTTTGACCTTTTCATTTCCAATGGCTTTTTCTTTATATAGCGTGACAAACCTATCTCAGGGTCATATCCTTGAACTATCCTCACCAAAACCTGAACCACCTTTAAAATCTCGATTTTAATTATCATAGAGTCCTTTCCTTGCATACCTTTTCAACTGTTGTCCATCTATTCCTCTCTTTCAGCTGTTCTTTCCTTGCACAATCCAAACCCTGTTAATACCCTGCTCTCTGCCCATTTCAGGTCTGTACCTGAGCAGCCAGACACTACAGGGAAAAATATATACAATCATTCTGTGCTCATCGGAAAAAATGGTCCCCCCAAAATGGTCCCCCCAAATGATCCCACAAATGGGGGTCCCCCAATGGTTCCCCCATTAGGTCCATGTCCTAATCCCCGTAACATGTGAATGTTACCTTATATGGCAAAAGAGCTTTGCAGATATGACTAAGGCCTTGAGATGGTGGAAATTAACTTGGATTACCCAGGTGGGTCCAATCCAAATCCATGAGACCATAAAAATGGAGAAGTGTTCTCAGCTGTGGTTAGAGAGAGATGTAGTGTAAGGACTCCTGCTGTTGCTGTTTTTTTTTTTTTAAGATTTTATTTATTTATTTGACAGAGATCACAAGTAGGCAGAGAGGCAGAGAGAGACAGAGAAGCCGGCTCCCTGCTGAGCAGAGAGCCCGAAGCTGGACTCCATCCCAGGACCTTGGGATCACGACCTGAGCCAAATGCAGAGACTTTAACCCACTGATCCACCCAGGCGACCCTGTTGCTGGTCTTGAAGATGGAGAAAGAGGGTCATGAATGTGGGTATCCCATGGCATGCTGGAAAGGGTAAGGAAATACATTCTTTCCTAGAACCTCCAGGAAAGCAAGCCAACCCTGCAGATATCTTGACTTTATCCCGGTGGGACCCACAATGGATTTCTGACTTACAGAGATGTGAGATAAATTTGTGTTGATTTAAACCATTAAATTTGTGGCGTTTTGTCACGACATCAATAGAAAACTAGTCCATGTGTTACCTGGTTTCCCTTTAAATTTGCGTCCTCAAATTTCAAACTTAACTGCCTGGGAATTCTGTTATACTGTCTTTGCATATTTGCCTTGATTTTCTTTGCAACAGTCACTTCATTCATTTTCCTCTCTGCCAAAACTTCTAAAACACTCCACTCCCCTCAAAAACCACATTATCATATGAGGGTTCCCTCACCTTTCTATTAAATCCGTCTAACCTACTTCTGTATATTCTTTGTTTCTATCAAAGCAATCCCTCCATTTGTGCTCTGGATCCCATCTGCTCTTGACTTCTCAAGGGCTTTTCACCTGCTATTGTCTTCTCTTTGTTCTGCATCGTCAATTCAGGCACAGTTAATAGACCTCTTGTAAACATCTGACACAATTGACCACTACCTTATTCTTGAACCATTTCTTTTTTTGGTTTCTAGGACACCATATTTCCTTCATAACTAGTGGCTGTTCATTCTTAATCTGCTTTGCTGGCTCCTTTCCTCTGCCCTATTTCTAAATGTAGAAATGCCCCAGGACTCAGTGCTGGCCCACCTTTTCTTCTGTATCTATACACTCTTTCCAAATGATTTTATTTAGTCCCCTGACTTTCAGTACTGCCTATATGCCGATGACCCCAAATTTACATCTCTAACCCTGACTTCTCCTCTAACCTCAAGATTTATAACTTAACTCGAAATCTCTATTTTCATCTAATGAGCATCTCAGACTTCATATATTCAAAATAGTTATTTATCAAGAAAGGGGTGGATTTCCTTCAAGTAATCCATAACTTCCTACCCACTAAAACACATTTATAAGATTCTTGGCTTGGAGAAGAGCTGTAGTCTGTGACTGAAGAGCCATTTTCACAAAGAATCTTTGATTTTTTTCTAGTCTCATTAATACTGTGGATTAAAGTTATTTTTGGTTGCAAGGGATAGAGGCCCATTCAGGCTAATTCAAGTAAATGGAGGGTTATTTGACAAAGGAGAGTGGCATTCAAATCCAAATAAAGAAAATGAAATGTACCTAGGTCTCATTGGAACTGGTAACTAAACTAAAATACTATCCAGAAAGGAGATTCTTTCTCAGGGATGGAGTCTCTCTCATTATCTCTTTGCTTCTCTCTGTGAATCCACTCTATTTTCTCCTCTCTTCTGGAATCTTCTGCCTATTCATTTTACACACAGTTCCTAATGACTGTACCACCAACTGAATCAACCTGGTGGCTATAGGTTCTTTCCTATCAAGAAGCAAATGCAGTGATGTAAGTCTTTAATAACTGGCTCTTGGAGTACAGGAGAGGGAAATGTCCTGATATGTCACATTTTCTGATTTCTGTGGATTGAATATTTCCACCATGGCTAATTTCAAGCTACCAACATGACATCAATGAGCTCGCTAAATTCTGAAAATTTAACATTTGTCCTTCATAAATGGGTATGTGTTGGCTCTAGTATGCTACTACTTAAAGAACAGAAACTTCGGGGCGCCTGGGTGGCTCAGTGGGTTAAAGCCTCTGCTTTCGGCTCAGGTCATGATCCCAGGGTTCTGGGATAGAGCCCTGCATGGGGCTCTCTGCTCAGCAGGGGACTGCTTCCTCCTCTCTCTCTGCCTCCCTCTCTACCTACTTGTGTTCTCTCTGTCAAATAAAGAAATAAAATCTTAAAAAAAGAACAGAAGCTTCATGACTCCTCACTTGCATGAATCCTTTCCCAAGCCTTGTGTCTGGTTTCCAATTTTGTGTTCTTTTTCTACAAATTCTTCTGCCCTGTCCCAACAGTATAAGGTCTGTGTTGCACCTGGATTTGTCTTGTTAATGACCTTTCAGTTCAGTTCCTACAGCTTACTTGCAATTACCCTGTTAACTTTTCTGTGGCTTTTTGTTTAAACTACCAAGAAAGGAAATTATTGACTTAGCTCACCTCTTTCAGGGCTGACCTTTTTATGCCAGACCATGCCATAGGTCAGTTATAAGTCTGTGGCTGAACTTCTTTGGTTTAAGTGTCCATCTATAGTCTAAAGGACTGTACCTAGGAAAGTGGAATCATGTGTTTCACTGTCAACAAGGGCTGTGTGTGGGCCAATTTCCCGTAGAAGAATCTGTCAGTGGAACATGTTTTACCTAGAGATGTCAAACTTCCTGTGTGTCCTAGCCATCAATATAAATAAGACTTCTAGCACAATAAAGCACAGCCTGTCTTTGATATAATAGCTGAAAGTCAAAATGATCAGTCTGCCTTCTAAGTAAAACCATGAAGAGTATCTTCTGATCTAGAGACTTACTACTTTTTGATCTAGACTATTCCAAGAGTTATTGAAATAAATAAGCAGACAATGATATAAAATTTATGGTTTTGACCAAAAGTAACAAATGACCATATGGGAATTCCAAATGGAAATGAGAGGCTGTAGACATGTTAGCATTTATATAAACTGAGTCTCATTGTATTTGTATGACCCAATACATAGGATGGTTCAGCAGAAATGAAGACAGATATTAAGTGATTAACCTTCAGGATTCTTTTATGCCGTTGCCATTGTGATGATTTTCTCTCTGTAAGCAAGCCCTTTTCACAAGAACATTCCCACTTAAAACTGTCAATAATTTATAATATAATAATTCCTGTGTTGCTCCAAGCCCTCTGAGAAAGACTCTCTAAGAGAGGGGATCAGGAACCTTTTCAGAACAGCTCTTGAAGCTATATTTTATTAAACAATCCTGATGTACACTGAAGTTTGTGAACCCTGTGGCAGACTATCTGGTCCTATTTACTACTGCATCTCCAACACCTAGAATAACTCCTAACACTGATCAGGCACTGAGGATGGTTGAATGAATGAATATGTCCCTTGAAGTCTGGAAATTAGTCACCTATATCTTCTTTAGAAATTACAAGAAATTGGACATGAAGATATGTACTAAATGCTTTTTAATTGCTGGAAAACTAGCCTGTTTTGGTTGTTATCCAAGACATATGCATAGAAAACAAAATCATTTTTATTTACCTCCTTTGTCCACCTAATTCTCCAAATCTATGCCTTTTTCAGCCCATTTAGCTCTGTAGGCTGCCTTGCTCTAGGGATTCACTCTAATTACTCACACCGTCAGGGTGTCACTTCTCAACTTGTCATTGTCACCGGGGGTGAGAGTCAAAGTATTTAACAACTGATACAGTGCAAGCACCAACTAATCAGTACAGATTCTGACTGTGAACAACCGGGAGGGCCATATCAATCCATGATGGCTGAAGATCAGCTTTGATCATTAGCCTTGTGTAGAAGACTGTGTTCCTAAGCATTTGGCTTTATGGGTTTTTACCAAAAATGATCTATAAAAGGGTGAAGCTTCCTGGATCTCGGGTCATAGCTCAGATTATCCTTTGTGATAGGTGAGAATAATAGCCCTTTAAAGATATCCATATCCTAATCCCTGAAACCTGTGAATATTAGCTTAGATGGTAAATGGGACTTTGCAGATGGGATTAAGTTAAGCATCTTGAGTTGGGGAGATTATCCTGGATTATGTGGGACCCAATATAATCACAAGGGTCCTTATAAGAGAAAAGAGAGTCTGAGTCAAAGCAAGAGATATCATGAGGGGAGAGGAAGGGAAGTGCGGAAAGATGCTATGCTGCTGGAAGATGGAAGAAAGATGCTATGAGCTAAGGACCAAAATTTGTCTTTAAAAGCCAGAAAAGCTAAGGAAAAAGCTACAGATTCTCCTCTAGAGCCTCCAGAGGGAGTACAGCTTTGTTGACATCTTCATTTTAGAACTTCTGATCTCCAGAACTATCAGATAATAAATTCGTCTTGTTTTAAGCCACCAGATTTGTGGTGACTTACCACAGCATCAATAGAAAACCTGTCGTGGGTATGATCTGCATAGTCAAATTTAAGTATGTACAGGTGTGATTCTCCTTCATCAGTATAATTTGTAGCCCATATTCTGTTCGGTCTCAGAAATCTTAATGTTGACAAAGAAAGGTACTACTGGTCAAACGCATGATTAAACATTTTTTTCAAATAAAAACCTAGTAAAAATCAAGGTTTTTTCTTCATTTTTTTTCCCTATGTGGTAGCAACTAAGTACCAAAGTGGAAGACAGGGTGTTTTGTCTGCTTTCCTTTGGTGTCTGAGGAGGGGAATTTAGCTCTTATTATATATGAATTATTGGTCTTTATCCCCATTGCAGTGTCTCCTACAGTCTATAGTCCAACCAGATGTACATTGGACTGTTAGTATGGAATTCACTGTGTTTCCTTATTAAAATTACAAGGCCTCTACCCATCTCTCAGTCATCCGTACCCTTCTTGAGGGCGCAGATAACTTTGATATATCTTCCCATCACTCTCTGGGGTCTTAGGAGATTTGGAAGACTTTTTGGTTCTCTCTATCTAGGCATGTCTGGCCACCATTTTTGCAAAATTGTGGCTCTCTTGAGCTTCATCAGGGAAGTTAAGCACATGTCTCTGCTCTTAATATTCCCCAAATATTTCAGGGGTTTCCACCATCCCTCTTTCCAGAAATGACTTTCAACTTTCCTCCCTTCCTCAGCCAATTGAATTTAATTTCATTTAATCTATTGAGACAGTGGCTCTGCCAAGGGTTTTAGAGGTCTAATTCCAAAGTAAACTCCAAGAATGTGACTCTTTGTTTTATGCATTGGGCTTTTGCCTGAGGTAATAAGTTTCAGGCTCAAGGTCTAATTTTAATGGGAAATGTTGAGGGGTAATGAGGGGTAAAAAGAGAATAAAAACCCATCCGCTAATACTTGAAGATACTATGCCTCTACAATTTTCTCCCTAGTAAATCATGGCATTTGGATTCCTCAACACAGGTCTCCCCTCCATGCTGCTCCCCACCAAGTTATGCAAGGCCATTGCAAGACTTATCTGACCTCTGGGGAGGCTCTGCCTTCAGTCATGGCAGAATTCAGAGGAGAACTAAGTGTCCAGAATAACAGCTTCCAGAATTCATAGGGAGTAGTTATTAGGATAAGACCCAAAAATACAGGTGACAAATTTTTAGCTCCTGAGTTCAAAAAGAAAAAAAGCCACTTGTTTCAATGCAATTGAGAAAAAAAGTTAGAAAGAATACAAGATCAACGTGAATACTTTCTCCTGCCTTTTCATACTCTTACCATGTCTATCACATGTACAACATGTGTGTGCTTCTGCATGTATGCACACATGAAAAAAGACTTTTCAAGCAGGGAGTGATAAGGGCAAAGAGTTTTGGAGGGGTAGAAAGAGAGACATGTATTTGGAGGTTCTTGTCTTCTATCCCCCCATCCTGATGGGCCAAATATGAAGGGTGGTAAAACATGATGAAAATCCCAGTTAAAGGTTGAAGAAATCAAAGAAGCAAGGATTTGAGTTTTACATCCTAAGTGAGGACCAATGAACTGGGAAGCCTGGTGGAGCAATTAACTTCCTTTCAGTCCAGTGCAGCAGTCTGATGGTAGAGTATACTGTGTGACGGGTCTAGGCAAGAAAAGAAAACATCAAAGATAAGTCTCCACTACTCTTACTACCTGCCACTCCCATCTCCTAAGTTTTCTGAACCTTCCACAAATGTGGGAGTACGTATGAAAATATCCTGTGGTTCCCTGAATTGACTGGGGGAGGTTATATGAGGAAAGAGAACCAATGTGTTTCTAAGGTGTTTTATCCAGGATAAGAAGATTCTGAGTGTGATTTCAATAGTCTCTGCCATGAATTGGGATATATAATACCTTTTACTGGCTCATCAGCACAAGAGAGCTAAGTGGGAGCTAAATGACTATAAAAAAAGCAATTTCTGGGGCACCTGGGTAGTTCAGTTGGTTATGCATCCAACTCTTAATTTCAGCTCAGATCATGATCTCAGGTTTGGGAGATCGAGCCCTGTGTCACCTGCTTAAGATTCTCTCTCTCCTTCCCCACCTCCAGCCCTGCCAACTGTTCCCACATGGGTGTGCAACCTTTCTCCCTCTAAAAAAAATAAATAAAACAAGCGATTTCCATTTGTGGCAGGTTAATGCAGTAATTCTAATTTATTTTTATTTTTAAAAAATATTTCCTTTATTTATTTTAGAGAGAGTGAGCATGTGAGTATGGGGGGAGGGGCAGAGGGAGCTGGTGAGAGCAGATTTTGGGTTCACCATGGAGCCTGATGTGGGGATCCATCTCAGGACCCCGAGATCGTGACCCTGAGATCACTACCTGAGCTGAAACCAAGAGTCAGGTGCTCAACTGACTGCACCACCCAGGCACACCTAATTCTCATTTATTTGTGCCTTCTGTTTCTATACTCTTTGATACCATCCTTTACATTGACTGTAAGCTTGGCCATGTCGCTTGATTTGGCCAACAAGGCAACAAAACATGATGACTAGTAGAAACTTAAAGGAGTGCTTACATATTAGGGATTGCCTTCTCTTGCTTCTATTGGGATTCCAAGATCACTCTGTGATCAGCCTGTTGGATTATGAAAGACATGTGGCCCAGCTAAGTTCTCATCCCAGCTGACAGTCAGCCAATCTCCAGACATGTGAATGAGGTCCTTGACTGCCAGCTGACTGTAGGCATAAATAAGTCCAGCTGAGTCCAGCCCAAATTGCTTACCCACAGAGTTGTGAGCTAAATAAATGGTTGTTATTTTAATCTACTAAGTTTTGAGGTAGCTTGTTAAACAGCAAACATCAACTGATAGAGAATTCAAGGGAGTGTCGTGCAAAATGTGGCCCTAGGAACAGATGGTATGAGTTACATCTGCAGCCTTAAGAAAGCAAGGCCAATATAGTGGCATTCCCTTTAACTGCCGCCTCCTTCCCAAACAACTCCAGAGCTGATCATTGATCCTGAGGAAGGGAGTGAACCAAGGGGGAAAATAGTGATTATGACTATGACTTAAACTGACTGGGAAATTGCTGAACTTACCTGGACATAACTGGCTGGAATTCTCTGTATTAGGCAGAATTGTGGTGGCTCAGACAAAGATACGTTTTTAAAGATGTCAGAGCCTGTAACCAGGGAAATCTATGCTTGCTGTACTTGGTATTTCAGTATTAATGCCCTAGACTGAACCTCATGTATCTGAATGATTAAACCCAGAGCCATGCTTCACACTCACATACGACTATGAAGACTCGCATCAAGGGTCACCTGGATGGTTCAGTTGATTAAGTGTCTGCCTTTAGCTCAAGTCATGATCCCAGAGTCCTGAGATTGAGCCCTGCAACTGGCTCCATGCCCCCCCCAATAAATAATTAAATACAGTCTTAAAAAAAAAGATGTGAGTCAAAATCAGCTTTGAGTTACTTCCCAGGGTGCAGGAAAAGGGCTGCCTTACTGTGAGTGGGAGAAACATGAAAAAATATGGATTCCTGTAATGGGTTCTCATTATTCCTTTTGCTTTGCTATAATACAGAGAAAAATAGGAAAGAAAAAGATAAACATTTTCTATATGTTACATTTATTAATTTTAATATTTTAACACCTAACATTAGATTGAATACTTACTCAGCACTTTTCTACACTCTTTATATGCATTGTCTCATTTAATCTTTGCAACAACCTATGAGGTAATACATTATTTCCCCCATTACATAGGCAAAGAAACTGAGACTCACAGATAAAATTACTTAAGTTCATGCAATGAATAAAATGGTTGAAATCCAGAACTGTCTGTCTCCAGAGAATGTGATTTCATTTTGGCCAAACACTGAATCTTGAATGCATGGTAGCATTTTGAAATTTATTGCTAGCAATGAGTTTTCTTGCAGAAGAAAACAAGTATTGAGAAGGACTGGAGAGGAAAATTAAGGGCCGAAGAACTAGTTACAATTTCATGAGGAACTCAGGACATTGGGCAGAGCAAATTTGAGAGCGGGACCACTTTGTTGCTTTTGGATGAATGATCTTCCTCAAGGGGATTCACACAGATTAGAGATGATGGCAATGATTTGTATTGAATTTGGCCGGGGAAAGGAAGGGCCAGTGAAGTTTTTCTCTTTAAAGTAATCGTGCTTCACAATGAATTGTCCTGATAATAGTTTTCTTGTAAAGAAAATAAAGAAGATATACAATCAGAGAAAGCACAAGTGGTCTTCAGGCCTCCCCTAATATCCAGGTCAGTACTAATTCCTAGCATTTAGAAGTTGGTATATTTGATAAAATGTGTCTGGATTGTGATTTTCTACCTATGATCACAGATTTAAAAAATGAAATATTTGCAGGTCAAGAGATTCTCATCTGAAATAACTTGCTATGTATCATGGTCGTCACTCTCTCAGTCATCACTTCCAGGTTCCAGCAGAGGCTTTGGAAGATGGAAGGCTCTTTGTTTTCTATCCTTTCTATTGGAGGATATTATCAATGTGGCACCAAACTTTGGCAGAGCTCTTTGCCTCGGTACTGTTCTGACATTCTTGCAGTCTGTGCTGAGATCCACATGGTTTTGCCTTGCAGCAATGACCATTTTGGCCATTAGGTCACTGGAGCCCCAACAACCCCGACTGCTGCCAGACCTGGCTCCATCTTTGAATGCCAATCAATACACAGTGACCCAATGGACTGGATACACTTGACCCCTAGTTTTTTCTCTGAAAGGCAAGTGTGTTCATTAGGAAAGATCTTTCCTAGAGGCAGGAAACAAAATGATTAGGTAGAATGAATGGTGGAAATGCAATCTTTAGACGAAAAATATATCATGTGTGGGGCACCTGGGTGGCTCAGTGGGTTAAGCCTCTGCCTTTGGCTCAGGTCATGATCTCAGGGTCCTGGGATGGAGCCCCGCATCACATCGGGCTCTCTGCTCAGCAGGGAGCCTGCTTCCTCCTCTCTCTCTCTGCCTACCTCTCTGCCTACTTGTAATCCCTGTCAAACAAATAAATAAAAATCTTTAAAAATATATCATGGGTATGGAAGCACCAGGGAAGGAGGTACTAAACCTTTGCTTCCTTCCCTTTTCCCCTTCATTTTCAAATGAATGAATATGATATGGGGAAACAATAGGGGTACTTTTTTTATGACAAACTGAGTTATTTTGAAGATTGTTAGTCAACAATTAATCTAGTTTCCACCTTTTTCCATGAAATCTCCATAATTTTTAAATGTGTACCCTAGTCTAGAGATTGTCAACATTCATAAAAACTACTTTCAATATCTTTGTTTAAGTACATTCAATTTTCTTTAATACTGGGCAAAATGCATGTTTCTTTATGAGATACTGCAATCCTTTTGGAATATAATTTCTGAGATATTAAAAATTTCATTTTAACTCCAGACAACCAAGTTGTTATTTCCTCATTGCTAAGGAAACCATTGTGTCTCAATCACCAGTAAACACAATAGATGGTAGTTAGACTTTTGTTTGGTGGGGGCAAGTGCCTCTCCCTTGAGATTAGAAAATTACTACCTTTTGATTGGAAAGAACAAGTCATGTGGGTTTAGGCTACCGCTTTAGAGAAATACACCTGCAAGATTCTGTTCTGTTTTTCCTTCTGTTTTAATCATGGGTGAATAGGCAGGGAACCTAAGGATAGGTTTTAGAGAGACCTGGCAGACAAGCAACTCCATCTTTCTCGTTCCCTGCAGATGTCCCATTCCTAACAGTGAGAGTCAGAGATCCTTCACAAATCCAGTCTCCCAAATCCATTCCTTCCTTTCTTTTACACCACTGTCTCCCTGATCCAGCCCTTCTCATCTCGAAATGAGACTTTATGATAACCTCTAAGCTAGTCTATGTCCAGACCCTTTCTCCTATATTTCATCCTTCATATGTTGTGTCAGGTTAATTCTGAGCAGACTGCTTGTGCTTAAATCTCAGCTCTGCCACTCACAAACTGTGTGATCTTTGGGCAAATTACTGACCCTTCCTTTCTCAATTTCTTCCTCTGTAAAATGGAGATAATAATATCTATTTCATAAGGTTGTGATGAGTAAACAAGTTAATTCATGTAAAGCTCTTATTACAATGTCTGTTGCAAACACTCAGTATAAGTCAGCTCTTATTAGATTCCCTAAAACATCACTTCCTTTCTTTTCTTTTTTTTTCAGTGTTCCAAAATTCATTGTTTATGTACCACACCCAGTGTTCCATGCAATATGTGCCCTCCACAATACCCACAACCAGGCTCAGCCAACCCCTCTCCCCCCTCCCCTCCAAAACCCTGTTTGTTTCTCAGAGTTCACAGTCTCTCATGGTTTGTATCCCCCTCTGATTTCTCCCAAAACATCACTTTCTGTACCACTATTTTCTCTTCTCAATTCAAATACTTCAATGATTCTCCATCATACTTTATGCCTTGACTTTTAGGGTCTTCTCTAAATGTCAATATGTAGCAATATGCCATGCAATAAATGGCAATATAGAGTCAATTCTTACATTTCTGAATGGACCCCTCTAAGTAGCCCTGGAAGGTGGCACTATGTAGTGGCAAGGATACTGGTTTGGGAGTCATTCACAGCTGAGGTTGAATTTCAACTCAGTTACTGTATAATCTTAAGCTGTTTGGTCTTCAGTTTCTTTTTCTATAAAATTCAAATGACAAGTACCATTCTGATGGGAGTTCTTTGGAGAATCAAAAAAGACGTTATAGAAGCACATAGGATACTACTTCCCATTGCAGGTGCTTAACAAACATTATTTCCTTCTCTCATTCCTTCACTTCCTCTTCAGTCATGATGATTGTTATGGGCTGAATTGTGTTCCCCCACAAATTCATATGGTAAAGCCCAGACATCCAATATCTCAGAATATGACTATATTTGGAGATAGTGCCTTGGAAGAGGGAATTAAGTTAAAATGCAGCCAGTAGGGTGGGTCCTAATCCAATCTGACTATTCTTATAAAAAGAGGAAATTTAGACACCTGGAGAAAAACCAGGATTGTGGACATACAGAGGAAAGACCATGTGAGGATACAGTGAGAGGGCAGGTATCTGCAAACCAAGGAGAGATGTTCAGAAGAAACCAAATCTGCTGGCACCTTCATCTTGGACCTCTAGCCCCCAGAACTGTGAGAAAGTTACTATTTGTTCTTTAAGCCACCCAGTTGTGGTATTTTGCTATGGTAGCCCTAGAATACCAATATACTGATCTGTTCATTATTTCCCAAATGTGTGTGAATTATCACCTTTTTATCTCCAGCTTGTGGGACAAACCATGAAAGGTAAAACCAGATATACTACCCATTGTGAGAAGTCATTTGCATGGCTCCTTCTGAGAACTTCCCCACAGGTGACCATCATGCTTCATGCCAAATGACTGTACCATCCCTGCCATGACTGATTGGGCCTTACTCAAACTCAGTCATTTAGATAGGTCTGTGATCTATGGGTGACCTGGCGTAAGAGTTCTCCTAAAAGGGGTACTCTGAACTCAACAGTGACAGTCTAGCCCATTTAGATTATTTGTGTTGTGGCACATGTATGAAAGACACATATATGAGTATCAGTAGATGGAAGTCAGGCGGTATCAGTCTGAGTGTCAGTAGATGGAAGAGTGGGCAAGAACCTAGAGACACAGGATATTATAATAATCGGAAGCTACAAATAAACAAATAGATAGAGATAGAGAGAGAGAGAGAGACTACCAAGTCATTTGTAGGAGAGTGGGGACATAGAAAGATGTAACTAGAAAGAGGAAAACAGAAAATGTGAAAAGTTGAAAATGTAAAGTAATGATTAGAGTTGAAACTAATAGATGTCTACTCGTCTGGTTACTTGTTAGATCTTTGGAGTTGCTATTCAGTTACTAAAACTGCACATCCTAAAAGATCTTTAGGGTCCACACAGTGCCTGACTGTGAAGTCACAGAGACCATTTCCTGTATTTCCCTACTTCCTCACATAATCTTACACTAGAGGGTTACTTCTCTCCTCACCCAAGTACCCTGATTGTGCCTTTGTTCCTTGAACTTCAAGGGACTAACACAACTGAAAAATCATTGCCTCTCTTCTTTGTTTTTCTAAGTCCTCCCCTTCCTTTGTGACCTAACTCAAATCCTGTTGTTCCAATAAAACCTTCTTCAACTGCTTCAGGATTGGAAAACACCTATAGCACTTACTGCCTTAACTACATATGTGACCCCTAGCAGTTAATTTAAAATATTTATTTCTGCATTAAAGAACCCTGCTTATAGACTTCTGAGTCACTGAATATGTTTGAATGCCCTAAAGCTCTAAAAATTCATCAATATGGAATTTAAACTTATACTAATGAATAGTCTTCTCCATGTTATTCAAATTAGTGAGGTAAGTTTGTCAGCCCAACCTCACATCTGATCTTCCTTGTTATCAAGAGAGGTCCTGATAGGGCTTTTTTGGGCATCTGACCTTTTTGTCTTAACAGCTGTGACCCTCAGATGAGGTCTGATGTTACATGAATTTTATCAAGGCACCAGATTTATTTGTAAATGCTCTAAAGACCAAAAGGTCAGCATTATTCTGTGGGATAATTCTGTTGTATGTCTTTAATAAGCAGCCATCAAAAATGTTGTCCATTCTCCCCATGTTGCCCATTGAGATGGACCTCCTTTGCAGTGGCATGAGGGCACACTGACAACTGTGAGTGCCTGGCTGTTTAGAGTAATAAAGGTGATGGCCACAGCCAGCTCCTCAGCTCCTGTTGGAAAAATTACAATTTGCTCTTCTGTGAATTAAACCCTGGAGGAATCAGCTAGCTGTCTTATTAATGACCCGATAAACAAAGGTGTTTCTAAGCTAATGTTTGGCCCTCTTTACCCCGTGCCCTTTAGATGTATTAGTGTCCAAGGGTTTGGGTGAGTTTGTTTGAAAATGTCTGGAGTAGCTATTTTGAGAAGGTGAAAGTCCTTGTGCAATATTTGAAAAAAAAAAAAGTAGGAGAGCTGTACTATTTTCACTCTGAGGAAGACCACCTAGATATTTCCTGAGCACTAGCAAGACTGGCTTTGTCCTGAAATGACTTGACTCTAAACTCTGGACCCTTCCTTTACTGTCTCTCATTGTAGTCCCTTAGATGTTGATTAGCTTCACTAAAAGGCTTTGGAAAAGTGTTCCATGGACCAGGAAATGTTAAATTGGATAAACTCTGGATAAACTGAAGGCATCAAAAACCAGCAGAATCTGGAATAGGAAATGGAACTATGTTGCAGTTTTGGTTAATAGCCTTCCAGGGCATATTTGTTGCCAACATATTGGGCTTTTGTTTCCTTTATCACGATCACTGGTTAATTGCACATGTGGAATCAAAACAGAATACTGTGGAAAGCTAGAACAAATAAATTGTTCAGGCAAAAAAAAGGAGATTAGGAAGGAAGGAACAGGGCAAGATACTGAATACCTTCTTTCTGCCAGGTTTTCTATTTGATGCTTTATCTAACGTAACAAAAAACTCTGTGAGGTGAGATCTACTCAATTGCTCAGGATGGGGAAACTGAGGCACAGGGGGGTTAATTCCTGTGTATCCTTGATTTACTCAAGGTTACACAGCTTATAAAAGTGGCAGAGCTGGGATCAGAGACCATATTTGTTTTACCCCAAGGATGGTATTTTAAATCACAAAAGCAATAGATCTTAATATATTTTGTATTTTTAAATGCTCACTAACCCATTTGATTGATTTATCAGATTAACTAGAATTCACCTTGCATGGGACTGAGTTTATGATACACAGGGAAGGGGAGTTTTAACGGGTGATTTAAAGAAGGGAAGTATAGTCCAAAGCAAGAGATCTAAACCATATTTATCTTACTGGTATATTGGAAAATAAGAACAATTGCAAGAAGGGCCTTCTTCATGGGTAGCAGGAATAACCTCAACAAAGAGCATACCATCTACTAGTAGATCTTGAAACCTTATCTGGTAGGTCACTGAGTTGTCACTGTCACTACCCATTCTTCCATCAAAATGTACCCTCCTGGAGGGCTGTGAAGTGTGTAAACCTGGTGATTCACAGACCTGTACCCCTGGGGATAAAAATACATTATATGTTTATAAAAAAAAAAAAAAGAAAGGATGAATACCCAACTTTTGTAGCAACATGGACGGGACTGGAAGTGATTATGCTGAGTGAAATAAGTCAAGCAGAGAGTCAAGTATCATATGGTTTCACTTATTTGTGGAGCAAAACAAATGACATGGAGGACATTGGGAGATGGAGAGGAGAAGGAAGTTGAGGGAAATTGGAAGGGGAGGCGAACCATAAGAGACTATGGACTCTGAAAGACAACCTGAGGGTTTTGAAGGGGCGGGGGTGGGAGGTTGGGGGAACCAGGTGGTAGGTAAAGGGAAGGCACGTATTGCATGGAGCACTGGGTGTTGTGCAAAAACAATGAATACTGTTACGCTGAAAAAATAAATTAATTAATTTAAAAAAATGTACCCTCCTGGCAGGATCAGTCATATCTTAGTGTTTAGTGCTGACAAGTTTCTTTTTTTTTTATAAACTTTTTTTTAAAAGATTTTATTTATTTATTTGAAAGACAGAAATTACAACTAGGCAGAGAGGCAGGCAGAGAGAGAGGAGGAAGCAGGCTCCCTGCCGAGCAGAGAGCCCGATGCGGGGCTCGATCCCAGGACCCTGAGATCATGACCTGAGCCGAAGGCAGAGGCTTTAACCCACTGAGTCACCCAGGCACCCCAGTGCTGACAAGTTTCTAACATGGCAAGAATACTAAAGAGTTGTAACCTTTAGATTAATTGTACTGTATTAGCAATTTTATTATTTTATTTTATTTTACCATCTTCATAAAAATAATTATTAAGCAAGGCAGGACTAAGTGGTTGGAAATTGGGTATTCCTTGTGAACAATGACTATATTTACTAGAGTCAACTTTAAGCTAACTCCAAGGACAAATCTTTATAAATCCTTACTGACATTGTCTACCTAGTCCGCTGATTTAAGCCTTTTGTTGACAGAAAGAAGATCATTATTTATTCTGGATCAGCAGGAATACAAACAGGGCTCTCCCCTCCCCTTTTCCACTGCTCCCTTTGCCTTCAGGCTGACCTCCTCATTACATATTAGAATCCTAAAATAAAGCTTCTGCCTATTGGCCCACACATCTTGCCATTATTAGAAACTTTAAGAAATCATTGGCTAACAGCATCATTTACACATAGATTGAAAATGGAAATCAAGAGAAATGATGCGACCTGCACAGAACCTTCCAGCTAGTTATTTAGTTAATGGTAAAATGAAAAAAAAACCCTGATCTTCCTTTCAATGCTGACATTCTATGAGGGTCTTCTTTTTCTTCTTTTCCTTTTGAATCCAGGAGTCATAGCAGAAACTCTATTTCTCCCATTTTTGTTATTATTAATAACATTATTTACAAAATACCTTCAGCTTTTGAAAAAATGGCTTCCATTGTTTTTTTTTTAATCTTTGTTTCCTTGTGTAATTTTCCTGACTTTGGAAATTAATGCCTTAGCTGGAGAGTTGGGGAGTAGAGGGAGAGCCTCGGATAGTTTTAAAAGGTTCTCTGTTGCTGCAAATTGCATTTCCTTCACAAACAACTTGTGTGGTCGCCATTCCTTTATGTCTAGCTTCAATGTCAATGGCAGCTCCAAGTCCCACAATTTTCCAGTCCCTTATGGATGGGATTTCTTAAGTGGCAGCATAGGCAATTGAAACACAAATTTCTTTTCATGATCAATATCTCAAATGGCGAATAAAGCACGAGGCTTAAACATTCACTTTGTTTCTGTCTTTGCATTTTTATTTTCTGAAAAGGCTAGCAAAGGTTTTCCAAAATTTATTTGCTGAAATATTCACGGCTGGTCTATGAGGCTGAAGGATACATTGATAAGACAGAGGTCTCTCTAACATAAACAGGAGGCTTTGGGCTCAGCTGGTGTTTGACAGTGGGGATGTTTATCTTCAGTTAGCTTTTTGTTGAGGGACTTTCCTCCATCACAAAAGCCCCCTTTTAGTATTCACTAGTAGACTTCGTTAACTCCTTTGGATCTGGACCATTGCTACTGCAAACTGATATTGGGAGAGAAATCAATTTATAGTACCCTATCAGACATCAAAATCAGGCAAGAATACAGCTTATGTGGTAAACTAGGGCACATATCTGGTATGAAAGTAAAAAATCTGAAATGACCATTTGGGAAGAAATCATTTTATTCCTTTCAAAGGAAATGTTAGAAATTAGCACAGCTGAAAATATGAGCAAAATTTTTCTACATTGGGGCACCTGGGTGGCTCAGTGGGTTAAGCCTCTGCCTTCGGCTCAGGTCATGATCTCAGGGTCCTGGGATCGAGCCCCACATCAGGCTCAGCAGGGAGCCTGCTTCCCCGACCCCCACCTCTCTCTGCCTGCCTCTCTGCCTACTTGTGATCTCTCTCTCTCTCTGTGTCAAATAAAAATAAATAAAATCTTAAAAAAAATTTTTTTTCTACATTACCTAATTTTGTCTTAGAAATAAAGGGCTCTGAATATGTAAACAGTATTTAGTTCCTGATGGATCAAGGCATTTTGAAACAGGAGGAATTTCTTGAGCTCTTGGAACTAAGAAAGGAAATTAACATGTATTGAGCACTGCTTTGTAACAGGCAGTATGTTAGGCACTTTACATAAACTCCCTAATTAAATTGTCTCAACAGTCGGGGAGGTAGGTACTATTGTCCTACTTTACAGAAAGGAAAATGAGTGTGCCAATTCCGGACCTGTTTGCTCGCAGGTTCATTTCTTGCCTTTCCCCTAGCACTCAAATGCTAACTCCTGCAGACTACATAGCTCAGGCTCCAGTGAAAACTAGCTTCTGGCTGTGTTCAGCCAAAGAGAGATGCAGGTAGGAGACTGAAGATCAGGAGGAGGGAAGAAGCCATGATATTTCTTACCATTCTCCCCAACCCTCCAGCCTGAGACAGCACCTTTAGAAGTGGCTGCCTTTCCTCTGTGGCACCAGCTCCCAGACAGGCTTGATGCAGTTCTAGCTTCTTCTGGGTATCTCTGGCCCCTGGGCTCCAGAAACAAACAAACAAACAAACAAACAAACAAACAAACGAAAACCCAGAACATTTCCCTTCTTTCCCTCTCTGGTTGTAGGATGGTAGTGATCTCTTGCTGTTGCTAATCTCTGGGTTGCCTCCCTTCCCTTTGGCTTCTCAGCAATTCCTTCAACTGTATAATGCATTTCTTTTCTTAAATACTCTCTACTTCAAATACTATATCAAAAATAGTTTCTGGTTTCCTGGTTGGGCTAGGAGTTGATTATGTCTCAAAAGTGTATGCTCTTCCCTCTTGGTTTGAAAATATCACAGATTTATGATTCTCTCTCAAAACTTGGAAGGTCCTTGGCAGAAAAAAAACAGCTTTAAAATATTTACTCAACAAAATCATATTTCCATTTCCCCAGTAGTCTCCTTCTGTACCTTATTAGACTGCAAATTGACAAGAGTTTTTCCTATTACCTTCTAGCTAGCCATTTGTGTTATACATTGAGGTGTTCATCACAGAACTAGTCCTTTGCTAGCCCAATGGAAACGTCTTTTGGTTCTCTTAATTCTTCAGTGTCATCCCACTCTACCTTTAGAACAGTATTCTATTTTTCCAGTTTCATTTCTTCTAGTTATGTCAACTCTTGTGCAGTAGACTTTTTTGAGGCCTGGACCTCTGCAGAGAGAAAAGTGCCTAAGGTCATGATGTCAATCTAGATCTGAGCTTCCTTCAAGTCACTGAGAGAAATGGGAAGGACGAGTTGCAGGGAAGAAGAGAAGAAAAGGCACAGGGCAGGAAAGAGGGAGAGAGAGAAAGCTAGGAAGAAGAGGAACACAAGAGGAAACGCAGTGAGAAGCAAAAGGGTGGGAAGACATAAGGAAGGAGGTAGAGAAAAATGGTTTTAATGGATTCAGGCAAATGTCATGTTGAGTTTTTCAGGACACATTTAAGAATATGGGGATTTGTTATGACAGAATATAAAGATAATAATTGTCAATTTTCCTTCATTACCGAATATTGTCATTTTTTTCCTCATAGAATTGAGACAACTTTCTAAACAAAGACATCACCTTGTATAAATGATAGATCTTGCTTTAAAAGAACTTGCCATTACTTAAAAACAAATCAGCAGGAAGCCGACTAGTCTGTCATCCTAGGAATGTAGCTGAAATTGGCTTGATTTGTTCAGAATCTTTTTGTCTGAGTTTATAAAAATTATGTATCACATCCCTCACTCCCTATACATAATTAAAACTGTTTTATTTGGGGGCTGATAGTTGGACTAGGTACAGTGATTTGTAGAAGTCGTATAAGATACCTGACTAAGCTGGATTTTGCTAGTCTCATGTTGGAGGCTGTCATTCTTTCCAGGTCACACACGATGTGGCAGAAGCTTGTTTTAAAATGTAGCACAAACCCCTTCTCAGTTGGTTTGGAGATCTTTTGCTGAATTCCTAAGCAGGCAGCACATTATTGGAATAGAATTTTAAGGTGTAGTCTAGTAGGTGCCCTCAAGCCTAACGAGGGGGTTTTAGGAAGTTTCTCAACACCTCTTCTCCTCCACTGGCACCTAGAATAGACCCAGGAAGACTGGGAAGTCAATGACCTTTTTTATTTTGTTTTGTTTACAATGAACTTTATTATTATTATTATTATTATTTTATTATGTTATGTTAGTCACCAGACAGTACGTCATTAGTTTTTGATGTAGTGTTCCAAGAGTTACTGTTTTCATATAATACCCAGGGGTCCATGAAATACATGCCCTCCTTAATACCCATCACCGGGCCAACCCATCTCTCCACCTACCCTCCCCTCTAAAACCCTCAGTTTCTTTCTCAGAGTCCACAGTCTCTCATGGTTTGTCCCCCTTCTTATTCCTTCATTTTCCCCTTCCTTCTCCTAATGTCCTCCATGCTATTCCTTATGTTCCACAAATAAGTGAAACCATATGTTAATTGACTTTCTCTGCTTGGCTTATTTCACTCAGCATAATCTCCAGTCCCATTCATGTTGATGCAAAAGTTGGATATTCATCATTTCTGATGGCTGAGTAATATTCCATTGTGTATATGGACCACATCTTCTTTATTCATTTGTCTGTTGAAAGGAATCTTGGCTCTTTCCACAGTCTGGCGATTGCGGACATTGCTGCTATGAATACTGGGGTACATATGGCCCTTCTTTTCACTACATCTGTATCTTTGGGGTAAATACCCAGTAGTGCAATTGTAGGGTCATAGGATAGTTCTATTTTTAATTTTTTGAGGACCCTCCACACTGTTTTCCAAAGTGGCTGCACCAACTTGCATTCTCACCAACAGTGTAAGAGGTTTACACTGTTTCTCCAACATTCTCCTTTCTCCACATTCTCTCCAAAATTTGTTTTCTCTTGCCTTGTTGATCTTTGCAATTCCAGCTGGTATAAGGTGGTATCTCAATGTGGTTTTGATTTGAATTTCCCTGATGGCTAATGATAATGAATATTTTTTTCATGTGTCTGTTAGCTATTTGTATATCTTCTTTGGAGAAGTGTCTGTTCATGTCTTCTGCCCATTTTTTTCTTTTGTTTTTAAGATTTCATTTCTTTATTTGACAGAGAGAGAGAGAGAGAGAGAGAGCACAAGCAGGCAGAGAGGCAGGCAGAGAGTGAGGGGGAAGCAGGCTCTCTGCTGAGCAGAGAGCCCGATGCAGGGCTTGATCCCAGGACCCTGAGATCATGACCTGAGCTGAAGGCAGAGGCTTAACCCACTGAGCCATCCAGGTGCCCCTTCTGCCTGATTTTTGACATGATTATCTGTTTTTTGGGTGTTGAGTTTGAGAAGTTCTTTATAGATCTTGGATATCAGCCCTTTGTCTGTAGTATCATTTGCAAATATCTTCCCCCATTCCGTGGGTTGTTCTTTCTTTTGTTGACTGTTTCATTTGCTGTGCAGAAGATTTTGATCTTGATGAAGCCCCCAAAGTTCATTTTTGCTTTTGTTTCCCTTGCCTTTGGAGATGTGTCTTGAAAGAAATTGCTGTGGCCAATGTCAGAGGTTACTGCCTATCTTCTCCTCTAGGATTTTGATGGATTCCTGTCTCATGTTCTGGCCTTTCAATCATTTTGAGTTTATCTTTGTGTATCATGTAAGAGAATGGTCGGGTTTCATTCTTCTGTATATAGCTGAATGACCTTTTTCTGAATGCACCTCCACTTTTAGGAACTCTTGCTTTCTCTCAACTTTCTTTATCCACCCTTCTCATAAAATTCAAGCACATACACCCACACTCCTTGTCCAGAACCCCAAGGACCTCTGGGCACTCATCCCAGTAAGTAAACAAAAGTCTTTTTTCTTGCCCATCATGATGTTCAGGTGCTGGGCCTTTTCCCTTGGGGATGACTCTCTAGTACAATCTGAGATTTAAAACTCTGCTTTAGAAATGCCTGGAAGTGTCATAGTGCCTTCTTTTTCTCAAGCATTTTGCCTGTGGTAGTTGTCTTCAGTTCATAAAGGCAAAGGGATGGAGAACAATGATCTGGAGGGCCTGGGGGGAGTTTTGTTTTGTTTGCTATTTCTTTTTTTCTTTCTAAATTCTTCTTAAATCAGGTCTGCCTCAGGGCTTTGGGGATGGTGCAACATTGCTTTCCCACTAGTACAATGTCTGATCTTACAAGAGGACTTGAAAGCTGTGCCAAAACAAAGCCAGTGTTAGAAAAGACTCATCACTTTTATTAGCAAAAGTGCTTGCTTTGCTCTTTTCTTTGGTGACGCATTGGAAGTCCCTCCAGTCAATAGCCTAACATTAAAATGTGGGAGGGATTTTCAATTAGCTAGTTAGTGGCTGTCACTATTTAAACTGCATCTTAGAAACTCAACTCTGAGACAGTCAATCTCATTGTCAGACGTGTCTCCATTAGTGACAGTCCTTTGGGCAAAAGCAGAAGAATTTACTAGATAAGATATATGATACTGGATACTGATGACTCAAACATTGCATTGGAACCTGTGTTGGGCAAGGAGATTGGTTCCCTGAGGCAGTTTCAATCCTGTTGAGCACTGAAGCTCTGGGCTTAGTGGGGCAAGCAAGCGGGAACTCTTGGTGGGGGCGGGGGGGGGGGGAGGAGTGCTAAAAGAAGGCTGTTGAAAGTTTCAAAGGTGTGGCTGGGGCTGACCATGTCCTGGGGAGAAGCCACAGAGGGAACCTGCACTGTATTCTCTTCTTGGCTGCTGAGGGGGGCCATTCTGCATTCTACTCCAGGAATCAGCTTGATTTCTTAACCACTGCTTAACTTGTTCTCACTTATTCAGACTAAAGTTTGTTCTTCCTTTCTTCCTTTCTTTCACGTGGAGTGAAGACTTCAAAGAGAAAACTGCTTTGACCAATTCTGTTTCTTGAATTTGACTGTTTTTTTTTTCTCCTTCAAATTGTTTGAAATTACCTATTTCTCCATACTAAGTGTGTCAGTACTAATTCCTTTCTTTTCTAGGCAAACCATGCATTTGTCCTGCAGCATTTGGGGTTATTTTTCTTGAAAGCTAAAATAGCCTGGTCGATTTCTATAAAGGGAATGGGAATGGGTGGAAAGGAATATTCGTGGTATAATAGCCTTTCTACTGCTCAACCTGGAACAATTTTTGAAAGTTGCTCAGACTGGCCTGCTGGCCCATGGAGAATGCAGTCTCTCCTCTTAATCCCCATTACTGTCCCACCTGTGGGATGGTGTCAGCCATTTTTCCCATTTGGAGAAAAGAATGAACAAGCCATTCAAAACATAAGTACCAGAGAGCTACAAATATCAACAGGATGTTTAATTTCTCAGAGTAATTTGGTCTTGACTTTTAGTCCATACCCTACAAATGTATTTATAAGCATTAATTGAGTTATGAGTATAAGGCAACAAATTGCAATTTTCCAGGAGTATTCTTTTCTAGTCCTTTCTACCTTCAGTATACCTATAATTCAGCTGTGTATCTATCAGAAGTGTTTCTTTATGGGTGGGGTCTTCAGTGATGAGAATTCACTCGTATGCATAAGGCAGTCTAATAAATTTTGTGCTTACTTCAGTATGCTTGCCCAGACCCCATCCTTCTCAGTAACATTGGTGGAAACTGAGACAGCTTAATAGTTTTAAAAGTAGGCAGCATGATTAAAGACTTGCTCTGTACAGACATAGGACTTTGAGGCAGAAGACTTGGGTTTAACTTCCGGCTTTGACACTTACTAGCCATGTGACATTGGGGTGAGCTAGTCAACATTTCACCACCTATTCTTCATCTTCCAACTAGAAATAATAACACACTTGCCTTGTAGAACTTCTAGGAGGATTGACTGAACAAACATGTAGAAGCTTAATCCAGTGCCAAGGACACAGTGGGACTTCAACAAATGTTTGTCAGATTAATTAATTCCTTTCTGGAACACAAACAATGAAAACTAACTAAATTTTTGATGCCAACAGACCTCAGTTCCCTTGGCTATGTTTCCAATTTATACAGATCCAGCCTCAACACAACTGGGTTGTCATTCACTTCCCATGCCTGTACCCTATATCCCTGTTTATCTCCTTTGAACCATTTATTCCCTTCCCTTCTTTTCATATTACGGGATACTTGACTTTGTGGAGTTGCTATGTGCATATACTATTTATTGGCTTCGCAAAATTCAAGGTAACTGATTTGTTAGCAAGAATTTGGTGACCATACTGAACTTTTCAAATTTTCTATACTTTTCCATAGCTTTGGCTAAATAATAATACTATTAGCCTTCCAAAAATGAGGAATGAAAAAATTAAGTGCTAACTCCATGCTCCCTTTGACTGGGCCCATTAGAATAGGAGACATGTATTCCCACCCTCTGTTCCCTTCGCCTGTTTGTTGTGTGTCCTCTGTGCTTATGCATTAGCTACTTACCCATTAGCAAATGTGTCTCCTCTGTCAACATTTTTGTGGGTGGGATGTTTAGGGAGTTCCATTCCAGATCTTCTAAGGACTTTTTCTTCCCTTTCTTTTTTTATTAAAAAAGGTTTATTTATTTGAGGTAGAGAGATAGAAAGAGAGTGCGTGTGAACACGTACCCATGCACGAGTGGAGGAGGGACAGAGGAGAGGGAAAAGCAGACTCCCTGCTGAGCAGGGAGCACAGGGCTCAATCACAGGACCCTGAGACCATGACCTGAGCTAAAGGCAGTTGCTTAACTGACTAAGCCACCCAGGCCACCCCTCTTTTTTTTTTAAATTTAATTCAATTTTTTTCAGTGATCCAAATTCATTGTTTGTGCATCACACCCAGTGTTCCATGAAAGACATGCCCTCCTTAATACCCACCACTGGGCTTACCCAACCCCCCACTACCCTCCCCTCCAAAACCCCCAGTTTGTTTCTCAGAGTTCACCGTCTCTCATGGTTTGTCTCCCCCTCCAATTTCCCCCAACTCATTTCTCCTCTCTATCTCCAAATGTCTTCTGTGTTATTCCTTATGCTCCACTTGTAAGTGAAACGATATGATAATTGACTCTCTCTGCTTGACTTATTTCACTCGGCATAATCTCTTCCAGTCCTGTCCATGTTGACACAAAAGTTGGATATTCATCCTTTCTGATGGAGGAATAATACTCTATTGTATATATAGACCATATCTTCTTTATCCATTCATCTATTGAAGGGCATCTTGGCTATTTCCACAGTTTGGTGACCATGGCCATTGCTACTATAAACATTGGGGTATAGATGGCCCTTCTTTTCACTACATCTGTATCTTTGGGGTAAATATCCTGTAGTGCAATTGCAGGGTCATAGGGTATCTCTATTTTTAAATTTTTGAGGACCCTCTACACTGTTTCCCAAAGTGGCTGCACCAACTTGCATTCCCACCAACAGTATAAGAGGGTTCCCCTTTCTCCACATCCTCTCCAACACTTATTGTTTACTGTCTTATTGATTTTGGCAATTCTAACTGGTGTAAGGTGGTATCTCAGTGTGTTTTTGATTTGAATTTCCCTAATGGCTAACAATGATGAACAATTTTTTCATGTGTCTTTTAGCCATTTATATGTATTCTTTGGAGAAGTGTCTGTTCATTTCTTCTGACTGTATTTTGACTTGATTATTAGTTTTTTGGGTATTGAGTTTGAGAAGATTTTTATAGATCTTGAATATCAGCCCTTTGTCTGTAAGGTCATTTGCAAATACCTTCTCCCATTCCATGGGTTGCCTCTTTGTTTTGCTGTTTCCTTTGCTGTGCAGAAGCTTTTGATCTTGATAAAGTCCCAAAAGTTCATTTTCACTTTTGTTTCCTTTGTCTTTGGAGACATGTCTTGAAAGAAGTTGCGTGGCCAATGTCGAAGAGGTTACAGCCTATGTTCTCCTCTAAGATTTTGATAGATTCCTGCCTCACGTTGAGGTCTTTTATCCATTTTAACTTGATCTTTGTGTATGGTGTAAGAGAATGGTCGAGTTTCATTCTTCTATATATAGTTGTCCAATTTTCTCAGCACCATTTATTGAAGAGACTGTCTTTTTTCCACTGTATATTTTTTTCCTGCTTTGTTGAAGATTAGTTGACCATAGTGTTGAGGGTCCATATCTGGTCTCTCTACTCTTTTCCACTGGTCTATGTGTCTGTTTTTATGCCAGTACGATGCTGTCTTGGTGTTCACAGCTTTGTAGTAAAGCTTGAAATCAGGCAATGTGATGCCCCCAGTTCTGTTTTTCTTTTTCAACATTTCCTTAGCAATTTGGAGTCTCTTCTGGTTTCATACAAATTTTAGGATTTTTTGTTCCAGCTCTTTGAAAAACCAGGTTGCCCCGCTCTTCACTTTCTTCTTATGAGCTCTGAATCTATACTTTGGAGCTAGGTGATCATCACCAACTGCTTGACTTTTAAGCCTCAGTTTTCCCATCTGCAAGATATGGATAATTTAAATACATGACAGGACTGTTGTGAAGATTGTTAAAAAGTAATTAAAACATTCAATATATTAGAAAGCACTGTATAAACATATTAGGAGAGAACTGAAAAACTTGGAGGTAGGACATGATGGGCATATTCTGAGAGTGGTGAGTGTAGCTAGATCTTAGGGTGTAGCTAGCTTTTAGATCTATTCCCCTTCTGGTCATTCTTCCACTTACTTTCTCTTCTTGCTTTCTCCTGTTTGTTGCCGCCATGCTTAAGAGTTGTCAGTGTTGGAGAAATATGAGTAAGGTTGGGTAGAACTGAAGGAGAACTGAACCATGCGAATTCAACACTCACTGCAATCCTGTATCTCTGCATGCTTGCCAACCCCAGACCCCAAACTAGTCCTTTGCCCCCTCCCACAAGTATGTCCATGCCCTAATACCCAGAACCTGTGAATGTTACCTTAGAATACAAATGGGGGGGCACCTGGATGGCTCAGTGGGTTAAGCCTCTGCCTTCAGCTCAGGTCATAGTCTCAGGGTCCTGGGATTGAGCCCTGCATTAGGCTCTCTGCTCAGCAGGGAGCCTGCTTCCCCCTCTCTCTCTGCCTACCTCTCTGACTACTTGTGATCTCTCTCTGTCAAATAAAGAAATAAAATCTTTTAAAAAAAGGATAACAAATGATGCTTTGCTAATATGATCAAGGTAAAGGTCTCAAGCTGGAGAGATTATCCTGGATCATCTTTGTGGGCCAGCATATCCACAAAGATTTTATAAGAGATGTAAGAGGAGCCAGGGATAGAAGGCAATAAATAAGAAGATGGAGGTAGAGATTGAAGATGTTACATTGCTGACTTTGAAGCTGGAAAAAGGGACCCCAAGTCAAGGAATGTAAAGATTATAGCTTTAGAATTTGGAAAAGGAAAGGAAAAGAGGTTCTCCCCAGAACCTCTGCAGGGAGCATAGCCTTGCTTCCACCTTGGTTTCAGCCCAGTGATATCCATTTCTGATATCTGTCCTCCAGAATTGTAATAAATTTGTGTTGTTTTAATCCACTAAATTGTGATATTTTGTTATAGCAGCAATAGGAAATGTATGCACTAGGTTGGAACAATGATAACATAATATTTGTAGATTCTAGGGGCAACTATATTAAGTGCTCTATACATCGTTAACTCCACCTGGTTTGTTAATTATTGCCTGGGACCAGATGCACTTGGAGTGACCAGCCATCCCAGTTTATCCTGTTGAACACTGAGAGCCCTGCCTTCCATGAAAGCCCTTAGTCCCATGCAAACAGAGACCAACTTGTTACTCCACATGTTCTCAATTTTCCAGATTTTATTAGTCTTGGTTATAGGGCCTCTGTCTCTAAGACCTCATCTGTTGTTTATGTTCCTAATCTGTTACCCATTTTTCACTTTAAATTCTGGCACCAACTCAGCTTGACTTGGGTGGCTTCTCTTAGTACTTCCAACACTGTTCCTGGCCCCATTCTGAGTCACTTCACTTTGCTTTGAATGGGGGCTGCTGAGGCTTCTCTGATGATACCTCCTCCTAATCCCAACTCTCCCTGGTCTCAGTCTTTCTGTTGCCCAGTGTTGCTCTGGGTTGAAACAACCTTGTTTTGCTTCAGAACACCTATGAATGTGTATGCAAATTTGTGTCACTCTTGCTTGGATTGTGAAGTCATGGAAATTTCCTTGAATCTCTGCCC
The DNA here is from genome assembly GCF_922984935.1 of Meles meles. Lineage (NCBI taxonomy): Eukaryota > Metazoa > Chordata > Mammalia > Carnivora > Mustelidae > Meles > Meles meles. The sequence continues at coordinate 104,684,453 of NC_060087.1, read as the reverse complement.
CTTAAGTGTCACATCCTGAGCCTGGCAGTGTGAGGCCAGGATGGTGCCTCAGGCAGTGTGAGTTTCATGGATGGTGCCTCATCCTAAAATTGGACAGCCACATGCAGAAAAATAAAATCGGACCATTTCTTTATACCTCGTATGAAAATAGACTCAAAATGGATGAAAGACTTCAATGTGAGAAAGGAATCCATCAAAATCCTTGAGGAGAACACAGGCAGCAACCTCTTCAATTTCGCCACAGCAACTTCTTCCTAGGAGCATTGCCAAAGGCAAGGGAAGCAAGGGGAAAAATGAACTATTGGGACTTCATCAAGATCAAAAGTTTTTGCATAGCAAAGGAAATAGTTAACAAAACCAAAAGACAACTGACAGAATGGGAGAAGATATTTGCAAACGACATATCAGATAAAGGGCTAGTATTCAAATATCTATAAAGAGCTTAGCAAACTCACCACCAAAAGAATACATAATCCAATCCAGAAATGTGCAGAGGACATGAACAGACATTTCTGCAAAGTAGATATCCAGATGGCCAACAGACATATGAAAAAGTGCTCCACATCACTTCATATCAGGGAAATACAAATCAAAACCACAATGAGATAACACCTCACACCAGTCAGAATGGCTAAAATTATAAAGTCAGGAAATGACAGATGCTGGTGAGGGTGCGGAGAAAGGGGAACCCTCCTACACTGCTGGTGGGAATGCAAGTGGGTGAAACCACTCTGGAAAACAGCGTGGAGGTTCCTCAAAAAGAAAAATTGAAAATAGAGCTGTCTTACGACCAAGCAATTGCACTACTGGGTATTTACCCTAAAGATACAAATGTAGTGATCTGAAGGGGCACGTGCACCCAAATGTTTATAGCAGCAATATCCACAATAGCCAAACTGTGGAAAGACCCTAGATTTCTATCAACAGATGAATGGATAAAGAAGATGTGGCATATATATATATATATATATATATATATATATATATATAATGGAATACTATGCAGCCATCAAAAGAAATGAAATCTTGCCATTTGCGACAACATGGATGGAACTAGAGGGTATTATGCTTAGTGAAATAAGTCAATCAGAGAAAGACAACTATCATATGATCTCCCTGCTATGAGGAAGTGGATATGCAACGTGAGGAGTTTGAGGGGTAGAAAAAGAATAAATGAAACAAGAAGGGATTGGGAGGGAGACAAACCATAAGAGACTCTTAATGTCACAAAACAAACTGAGGGGGGCCAAAGGGAGGGGAGTAGGAAGAGGGTGGTTGGGTTATGGACATTGGGGAGGGTATGTGCTATGGTGGGTGCTGTGAAGTGTGTAAACCTGGCGATTCACAGACCTGTACCCCTGGGGATAATAATACATTATATGTTTATAAAAAACTAAAAAAAAAAAATCACCCCTCATCCTAAAAGGTTCCCACTTGAAAGGGACCTAATACACAAACATACAAACATAATCAGAGGAAAAATTATTGACATAACACAAGAGATTCTTAACTTTACAAAAGTTTTAACTTCATGGTTTATTTAAATAGCAAGTCCCCATAGTGGATTTAAGATTTTAAGATTTTTATTTATTTATTTGTCAGAGAGAGAGAGATAGAGAGAGAGAGAGAGATCACAAGTAGGCAGAGAGGCAGGCAGAGGCAGAGGGAGAAGCAGGCTCCCCGCTGAGCAAGGAGCCCGATATGGGACTCGATCCCAGGACGCCGGGATCATGACCTGAGCCGAAGGCAGCTGCTTAACCAACTGAGCCACCCAAGCGTACCCCCATAGTGGATTTAAAAGGATTGATTTTTGAAAGAGAAATTTATAGTTTTCAAGGACATTTATGGTGATAAGTGCTATGATTAATTAAAGGTATGACATTTCAATTCTTTCTATGGAGTTGATGCATCTCTGATCTTACAAAGTACTGAACCCCAGGAAAGAAGGCATTTTGTGGCTGCCTCATCTATTCTTGTCTTCTTCTGAGAGGTAGGTTACCAGCCAGTCATCCACATGGATGTGATGCTGATTGGTAAGGTTTTCCTCCCTCTTTCCTTCTTTGTGACAGGTCTCTTCCTTCCCTCCACCATTGCAGCAGCAGCAGCAGCAGCAGCAGCAGCAGCAGCAGCAGCAGCAGCAGCAGCAGCAGCAGAAGCAGCACAGTCCATTTTGACTCAGGATGTATGTTTGCCAGGGGCTTTCAGCAGTTTCAGACCAATAGTCTCATACTCATCCTCAATTCTCTATATTGCCAGGTTAGCCCTGACCTTTCCCTTCCATTCTGATAATTGGCCAACTGTCTTATTCTGAGAGCCAGTCCTTACTTTATATCTTGGCTCTGATTAATGTCTTGTTTCCTGTGCTTGAGACCTTATCTTGGTAGACTGCCCAACATCCTCATTCTCCTAGGACTGATCCCTATCTTGATTTTATCATCACTACTGCCTCTCCTACTGAGAAGGATTTCATGAATTTTAGGTCCATGTCTGGGTCAGCTGCTAACATGTGTATAGAAAGTCAGCTGCGAAGATTATCAAAATATCTGTCTTTCTTAAACTTTCTTTTGCCATTTTTCATCTAAAAAATCTGAGGACAAGAACTATGTCTCTCTTGTATCGATTTTCCAACCGTTCACCTCAAGGTTTTTCATGTGCTCAGTGAAATTTGTTCAATGGGTGAGAAATTGGATAAATGATGAATGAATAAGTGAATTAATAAATGAAATACTCTCTAAAAGCTGGTGATCGGTGGACACCACTCTTTCTGGTGTTGCTTGACCTCTGAGACATGGCTCTGGCTTGTATGGACTCCCAATACATATATGCTCATTCATTAGTGTTCTTGGGAGATCTGGTTCATTCATTCCCTTTTTCTGCTTACTATGGATGGAGATATAGGGAAGTAATGAGCAATGAAAGTGAACAGCAATATAGCATTGGAACCCATTGGGATGAAATCATTATGGTTTTGTTAGAAGGGTCTATGATTGCCCCGCTATAAGACTGAGACTGCTACTGAGCCTGTACTGAGAGTAAACCAGCAACAAGGTAACCAGCATCAGGCCCTGGTAATATAAATACTGAATGGACTGATACACAATGTGATGTTAGTTGTTGGCTGATTCTACAATAGGAATTTGTAGCAACCATTCAAATCAGAGGTCAGCCATCCATCTACAGATATTCATATACACAATTTAGAACAGTACTGTGCAAGACAATCAAAACATGTCTGAGGGCAACATCTGGCCTTCAGGTCTACATTTTATGACTTCTGAATTCTACCTGGATGATAACTGTGAGGGTGATTAGTGGCTAAGTTTAGGAATGTGGGAAATGGGATAAGATAGCTGTAGTGCAGAGAGCTGAAAGGTGGGGAGAGGTTCTTACTATTCTATTATTATTTGAAGAAAGACTTGGGAAAATATTCTGAGATGATTGGAGTGTTGTCAGAGGATTCTGATGCTATCCTGGGGCGAGTCGGTAGTACCTTGTTTACTGCTGGGCTTCTGGGAACAGTTTATTAATGAATAATATACTCTTCTCTCACAAGCTCTCACATGGGAAAGATTTAGGGAACGCTGGGCCTAAGCAAGTAGGAAATAGCTTAAGTTATTTTCATGACTATTATTTTTAAGATCCATATAAATTCTTAGAGAATATAATTTGTGAGTTAGGTATTAGTATTACTTTAAAATTTAGTGCAATATTTATTCTTCTAAGCTGCCTTTATATTAGCAAATCATGATAAGATTAACATTAATCTGACAGTAATATATTGAGTTATCCAATTCTCTGTTAATTTTGTTAGACCAATTTTTCCACCTTACTCTTTAATATGCTCTTTTTGACCAAATGTATGGCTACCCACCCCCCCACCCTTACAATACACATGTTAAATCATTTCTATTCTGAAAATCCCTGGAAGTGTTTTGTAGTTATAGTAGTTTAAGGAGTATGAACATAGAAGAAACCAGGACAGGATAGTCAGAATTTGGAAATGAAGCTGGCCAGGAAAGACTTATATGTTGGGCATAGCCAAATTGTGGAGTCTGGCAGATACCTTAAATTAATGCACAAATGGGATCAACCACAAAGGCCAACTTAAGCCATGGGGTGACAAGCAAGGTGATGGTCTTAGGAGGTCTGACAATATGAATGGTTGGGTGTGTCAATCCTGAGAGTGATGGTAGTCTGCTATCTTGAAGCATTTGTAAATCCACAGAGCTATTCTGCTTGTGATCAGATAGTCAAAGACCTATAGGATCATCAGATAGTTTTTATATCTGGTTTCCTACTGTATATATCTTAGGTAATACCATGGAAAACCCAGAATGAAAACCTAGCTCTCAAATGGTCTATCTGTTCTATAAAACAGTTATTCCAAAATGGACCTGGGATAGCTTTATATGCAGATGTAAATTGGCTAATGCTAATGTCTTCCCAGAAATGAAGGAAGTTTACTAGATTTAGGCAGTGACGTTGAGTGAGCTTATTATAGGCATTCCAGAACATAACTCCTGGAAATTATCCAGTTGTCGTGGCATCTTGCCATTGATTGTGAAGGAATGGAAGGCATTGAAAACTCCTGTATATTTTAATAGTTTTCCAGGGGAAGGGAAAGAAAGAAACTTAAATATTACAAAGTCAAAATGACAGACTTAGGTTTTATTTTTCCACTGAATTTAATTGTTTTAATTCTTTTTAATTTGTTCAATCATACTGGTTTTATTTGTTATCTTTATACAAGTGTGGAAGGGAAAAAGAAGAACCCTAACATTTATCGAGCATTTGTAAAGTACTAAGCATTATACAGTTTACCGACATCATTGTAGGTAACCTGGTCAGGCAGAAATTGTTATCTTCATTTTAGAAACAAGGCAACTGAGTCTCAGAGACTTTAAGTAGCTTGTCTAAAGTCATACAGCTAGTAAAGGGCAGAGGCAAAATTGGAACTCCTCTGTATCTATCTGTCTCCAAGGTCCACATTCTTTTTGCCATATCTCGTATCCCTTAGCAGATTTTGTTCTATTCAGGCAATATGAATCCCACTCAATGAAAATAGAATTGCAACTCATTCTGTAAGAGGGCACTATGCACTATCAGTAGACATGATAAATTTTGTCACATTAGCAAAAATCTGAATACTTCAAAATACAGTGGTTTAACAGGAATGCTCACATTTGACTTCTTTTGTACAAAACTATGAGTAAAATAAAACCTCTCTGAATTTTAGTGTGAGATTTCACCTCCTGGATTTTAATTACTGTATTTTTCATTACCCGATGGTGCTTCTATATTTTAATAATCATCAGCTTTCAGTAACTAATACCAGTGTGTATCAGTAATAAGCTTTGCTTTATGAATGAATTAATGAATGTATTGGCCATCTTTTCCCCACAGGAGATGTTAATGATATTTCCTGAAATCCAATGAGTCTACTGAGTCTCCAAAATATAAAATTTTTAAATCTGCAATTTTAATCTGGAGATTGAGCATTTTATTTTACTCTAAGGGAAACCTCAATGTTGCTTTATAGTTATTTTTCTTAGTTGTTTCTTTTGAATCTCAAGAGTCAAGTAATGCTTTGGAAAATATGAGAAGCTAAATGCCACATTTACAATTGTTTTTGAAAGGTCTAACCTTTATTAAAGTAACTGGGTAAATACAATTCAAAAGGGTTTACTTCTCTTGTAAATTAAATGGTATGTTTGTAGACTGAAAGGTCAATTTTTCAGCAGTCTGGTTTTTAAAAACTATCATTTTTTTGTCTACAATAAATCAAGAGAGCTAATTTGTTTTCCATGTATGATACATAAGTAATAATGCTATTTGTCTGATTTCAAGCTCAGTTGTGGCACAAAAGCATTTTTTATGATGAAGTGTAAATTTTGGCTTCTGAAGACAGATGTAAGAGAACTTTGGAGTGAAGTGTTTGGCTTCCTGCACTCAAGAATTGAATTTGTCTTCAGAGATATGTAACCTAATCATGTTCTACATGTCAGTTTGTGTCTATTGAGTCATTTCATACCTTGCTACAGAAAACATTATTTTTCCTTTTTTCATTAGAGAGAAAAATCACCTTTTCCTTTTTATTATCCAAACAATTCATTAAAAATTATAACCCACTTTAAAATCTCTCTCACACCCACACACACCCACCCCCACACACATGTACAAACATTCATACATGCACACACAGAGTGACAGTCTTCCTTTAGGCGTTGTTTTCAGATATTTGTTTTAGGTCTGGAGTCAGTTTTGAAATCCTGTTAACTTAAAGAAGAAATGCATGAGGGAAACCATGCTTTGAGACTGCTGGCTTTGAAAAGAGCCTGCCTAGAGAAAATTTAATTGATAGATGCAGTCTTAGGCCTGATTCATTCCTTGGGTTTTAAGGATTTTGCTTGGTTTTACACAAATGAACAGGTAGCCATCTATAAAATGATGGATCTACATGAATAATAATGGTAGATACTAAATGTTAAGTAAATGCTAAATACAAAGAATAATAAACCCTTGTTCTAACAAGAGTATTTGAAGAATTGTTTCTCTTAATACGCTATTTTTGTCAGTGTAGGGAGTACACCTTAATTCAACACGTTAATTAAGTACTTATGTGATAAGCTTTGTGCTCAAGACTGGAAATTCAGAGAATATGAATATGGCACCAACTGTTTCTTCCTTTTTTCTTCTTAATTCTGTTTTGTTGGTCCCAGGAGCTTGCTCTTCCTTCTTTCCTTCCTTCCTTCCTTCTGAAGTTAGCAAAATGTGTGAAAACTTCTGGTCTAGAATCTTAGGTTGGAAAATTGTTGACTTTTTTTTTTGTTTTTGCTTTTGATACTCACTAACTTGCCTCGAGGACAAAGTATGTGGCAAGTTCTCATCCTAGCTTCATGGATAACTAAAAGTCAGGGGTGTGACAAATCATTTTACTTCTCTGAACTTGTATTAGATTAGCTTCTTATTTTTACAATTCTTACCTTGCCTTATTGGCTCAAGATATTTGGTTTAGGCTCCTCGTAATTTAACCTAATAATGTTTGTTGCAACAGTGATGGATTTAATTTAATTCAACCAACATTGCCATTTTTCAAAAGCACTCTGCTTGGCAATACAACAAATAAGATCCAGTCCTATCTTTCAGGCTCTCCCAGTTTTGGCTGGGGAGAAGATAATTATGCAAGTGATTATAATAAAACAGGATATGAGAAATACTATTACAGAGGAATGAACAAAATGCTATAGTGATTTGAAAGAGGGAGAAAGTACATGCAACTGGAATCATCTGAAAAGGTTTCCTGGAGGTTGTGGTGTTTAAGATGGCCTTTGGAGAATAGGGATGATTTCATAAGCAGGGATGCACAGAAGGTCCAAGCAAAAAGAGTGTGAGCAAAAATGTGGTATGGAAACACACAAGGAATGTTTGTATGCAATGCAGAGTTCCTATTGGGGGTGGTGGGATATAAGACTGGGAAGAGAATCTGGAATCATATAGAGGAGGGACTGAGCATTTTGAGCTGAGGCATTTCTAGTTCATTCTGCAGGCAGTGTTGGCATGGAAATAAAGATTTAAAAACTTATATACATGGACTTATTTGTTTATCATTTGTTTTGTTTATTTATTTATTATTTATTTATAACAGGGAGTGACAAGCTTTTGCAGGGGGAATAATCTAACAGTAGGCTGGACTGAAAGGGGAAAGCCAATTTGAAATAACTAATAAAATCTTTTTCCTCTGATTACAACAGTAATGCAAGCACATTATAGAAACTCTAGAACATAAAGAGCAGCACAAAGGAAAAAAAATTACCTGTCATTTCTTCATCTAGTGTTACCCATTATTTACATTGCAATGTATCTATTGCCCTCAGTTTTTAATAATATTGTCAATCATCTGTTTCTTCATATGTCAGGAACAATTATCAGGCCATTCAGTTGAATTGAAAACTCTGTTTTAAAAAGGGAAATTGTGTTACTTTTAAGAAGAAACAGTAAGTTTACAATGTCATCAAGTAGAGGTCCTGTTAAGCCTACTTTAATAATTATACAAGTTAGTTTTAGCTAGAATGCCAGTTATTTAATTAGTTAGTGCTGTTATGGTGTATACTTTTTGTAAGTCAGTTCAATATGCTGCTCTGTCATATTTCTTCCATAGTGCACTAATATTTAAAACATATTAGTATAATATTAATTTCTAATTTTATGTCTATCCAGCCTTTTCAAAAATTTCAAGTTAGTGTGTTCCAGATCAAAGACAATTTTCAGTATTAGCAAGTTTATTTTGGAAGAGAATTTTTCATCACTCACTGTGTTTTTTTTTTTTCTTTTTAATGATCATTGAATTGATCTTTTTCTGGTCAGTATTGTTATTGATTGTTAATGTTTCAGTTATTTGGAGGGATTATTTTGATATTCCAACCAGATTTTAAAACACCTGACACATTTTATTTAATTGCATGTATTTATCAGAAAAATGTAGCTGTTAGTGGGTCCCAGAACATTCAATAATTAGGAATATCCTGTTTATTTTTTATTTTTTTATTTTTTTAACGATTTTATTTATTTATTTGACACAGAGAGAGAGAGGTCACAAGTAGACAGAGAGGCAGACAGAGGAAAAGGGGGAAGCAGGCTCCCTGCTGAGCAGAGAGCCTGATGTGGGCCTTGATCCCAGGACCCTGAGATCATGACCTGAGCCGAAGGCAGAGAGAGGCTTAACCCACTGAGCTACCCAAGCACCTATCCTGTTTTTTTAAAATGAGATTTGTTTCTCAATATTTTATTATGCAATCAAAGGATTTAAAAAATTGCTTTGCCATCTTCCATTTGGTCATTAATCCCTTAAATCAGCTTTAGTGCCCTCCCTCTTACAGGTCATGGGGATGCCTCAGTTTATAAACCTATGTCCTATCTGTCATCTACTTTCCACTAATGCGATGCTTCGGTGCTGCTCACTCAGTTCAGCTTGTCGGCAACCTTCCCTGGATTCCCATCTGCTTTATAGCCCCGTATTTCATAACCAGGATGTGGCTCCTCCAAGAGCCTCCAGGCTCTTGTGGATGATACTATAAACTGTGTTGTAATGGCTCATAGGATTAGATAGAGGCTATTATGCATCTAGTCTGGAGTGCTAATGTCTAAAATTAGGCATGGGTTTTGTAAACTGTAATGAAATGGAAAGAAATGACTTTCAGATGTATTTTGGCCCTGTGCTATGCAATCACAACCCTAATGTATCAGGGAATCTTGTCCTCCCCCAACTCATGATTAAGTGCTGCACTCTTCCTTAACTAGACTGTTGAATTGTGTGTGTAAATCTCAGTGTCCCTTAAGTATTACTAATGCCATAAAACTGGGATGTTCTAATTACCAATATTTCTCTCTTCTTGAATTATTTGCTCTTTCTGAGCTGTCTCTGTGACTTCAGAACATTAGTGGCTGACCCAATCTCAGACCTATGGCCTCTTCCCCCTCATATAATGTGTTTTTGTTTAAAGAGGTGGTAAGAATGCATTTAGAACACTTCCCTTAAACGACAGGGTTGAGAAAATGGAGTCATTTCTGTTCAAAAGGTCTCTGGAAGAGAAGTGTCTATAAATCATTATGCAGGATAACACTTCACCCAGGATTTAAAGAAAGCACAACTTGCCTGAACATGGAGATGTATGAACATAGAAAGCATATCAACTAGTGATTGATTTACTATATCACAAGAGGGATTTTCATTCTGCAAAGAGACTTACCATGAGATTCCTAAGTTGGAGAGCATTTCTTAGGGCATTTGACAAATTATTGCCTATTTGGCATTCACTGTGGACATAAGCAAAGAGAAAACGAAGTAAAGGAATTACTGCCTGTGGAAGAGTTACTTGCATAAGTCACCTTGTTTCTAAAATTAGTATATAAGCCAGTAGGAAAAACAAGAGTTCATTAAATTTCTGTCTTTTGGAAATGAAATCATGCCATTTGCGACAACATGGATGGAACTAGAGGGTATCATGCTTAGTGAAATAAGTCAATCGGAGAAAGACAACTATCATATGATTTCCCTGATATGAGGACATGGAGAAGCAACATGGGGGGTTAGGGGGATAGGAGAAGAATAAATGAAACAAGATGGGATTGGGAGGGAGACAAACCATAAATGACTCTTAATCTCACAAAACAAACTGGAGGTTGCTGGGGGGAGGTGGGATTGGGAGAGGGGGAGGGGGCTATGGACATTGGGGAGGGTATGTGCTATCGTGAGTGCTGTGAAGTGTGTAAACCTGGCGATTCACAGACCTGTACCCTTGGGGATAAAAATACATTATATGTTTATTAAAAAAAAAATTTGGAAGGGGAGGCGAACCATAAGAGACTATGGACTCTGAAAAACAACCTGAGGGTTTTGAAGGGTCAGGGGTGGGAGGTTGGGGGAACAGGTGGTGGGTAATAGAGAGGGCACGTTTTGCATGGAGCACTGGGTGTTGTGCAAAAACAATGAATACTGTTACGCTGAAAAAATAAATAAAATGGAAAAAAAAATTTCTGTCTTTTGAATGTCCCAGGCACTTTATACATATTATATCTTCTAACTATCTCATCAACTCTATGAATTGTAAACCAGATTTACAGATGGACAGACCAAAGCTTGCTTAGTTTTATACAGCAAGTAAGTGGTGAAACTGAGTCAAATTCATTTCTGTCTTCAAGGATTGTACTCTTTATACATTGTAAGTTAATGGAATTGAGTTAGGAAAAGTATACATTTTCCATACTCAAAATTAATATATATAGTAAAGGACACATGTATGGATAAATCTGGTTTTAAATCTTTGGAAATTATTCAGTAAATAGCCTGAGATTCTTTCTCTTGTTCATTCAGTATGGTCTCCAAGAAATTTCTTTGCTAGGAAGGTACATCTGCTATGACAGTGATCTTAAAAGACATTTCAAAGTCAGACAGAGAAGGTTTCTGAGTTTGTCTCTCACTGGAACAATCTGTGTTGAATCTCCCTTCCGTTAGAGTGACTATATCATGTACAGTGTCAGGTTTTGAGATTTCTTGACAAGTTCAATTAAGATGCATTTCTTGGGATGCCTGGATGGCCCAGTCAGTTGAGTGCCTGACTCCTGGTTTTTGGCTCGGGTCATGATCTCAGGGTTGTAAGATTGAGACCCAGTCAGGCTCTGTGCTCCATGGGAGTCTGGTTGAGATTCTTGCTCCCTCTCCTCTTCCTCTCTCTCTCTCTCTCTCTCTTTCTAAAATAAATAAATCTTTAAAAAAGATGCATTTCTTAAGACAGTGTGGTGTGGTAAAAGGAACATGGACTTTAGGTTCTAATTCCTCTTTTCCAGTCATTGCCAGTGAAACCTTGGTGAAATCACTTAAGCTCTCTGGGTCTCAGTTTCCTCATCTCCTAGCCATTTTCTTAAAAAAAATCAAATTTCCTTGCTCTCTGCTTTCACTCCCAGTCATAGGAGAGTTATAGTCAATCACACTCCTAATCATATGGATGAGTTCTTTTTTTTTTCTTTAACATACAGTGGTTTATTAGTTTCAGGTGTATAATACAGTGATTCAAAAATTCTGTATGTCATGTGCTGCTCATCACAAGTGTTCTCCTTAAATCCTCATCACCTATTTCCCCATCCCTCATCTATCTCCCCTGGTAATTTTCAATTTCTTCTCTATATTAAGAGTCTGTTTCTTGGTTTGTCTCTTTTCCTCCCTTTTGATTGATTGTTTTGTTTTTTAAATTCCACACATGAGTGACATCATATAGTATTGTCTTCCTCTGACTGATTTATTACACTTAGCATTATATCTAGCTCCATCCATGTTGCCGCAGTTGGCAAGATTTCATTCTTTTTATGGCTCAGTAATATTCCACATTGGAATGGATATCTTTGTTATCCATTCATCAATTGACAGACACTTGTGGTCCTTCCGTATCTTGGCTATTTTAAATAATGCCACTATAAACATGGGGGTACATGTATCCCTTTTAATTAGTGTTTTTATATTCTTTGGGTAAATACCCAGTAGTCCAATTGCTGGATCATAGGGTAGTTCTATTTTTAACTTTTTGAGGAACCTCCATTCTGTTTTCCACAGTGGCTGCAACAGTTTGCATTCCCACCAACAGTGTAAGAGGATTCTCCTTTCCCCACATCCTCACCAACACTTGTTGTTTCTTGTGTTGTTGATTTTAGCCATTCTAAGAGGTGTAAGGTGATATCTCATTATAGTTTTTTTGTTTGTTTGTTTTTGTTTTTTTAAAGATTTATTTACTTATTTGACAGACAGAGATCACAAGTAGGCAGAGAGGCAGCAGAGAGAGAGGAGGAAGCAGGCTCCCAGCTGAGCAGAGAGCCCGATGTGGGGCTCGATCCCAGGACTCTGGGATCATGACCTGAGCCGAAGGCAGAGGCTTTAACCCACTGAGCCACGCAGGTGCTCCCCTCATTATAGTTTTGATTTGCATTTCCCTGATGGTAGGTGATGATGAACATCTTTTCATGTGTCTATTGGTCACCTGTATGTCTTCTTGGAGAAATGACTGTTCATGTCTTCTGCCCATTTTAAAATTGGATTGTTTGTTTTTTGGGTACTGAATTTTATAAGTTCTTTATATATTTTGGGTACTAGCCTTTTATCAGATATGTCATTTGCAAATATCTTCTCCTATTCCATAGGTTGCTTATAAGTTTTATTTATTGTTTTGTTTGCTGTGTAGAATCTTTTTACTTTGATGTAGTCCCAATAGTTTATTTTTGCTTTTGCTTCCATTACCTCAGGAGACATATCTAGAAAAAATTTGCTACAGCCAATGTCAAAGAGGTTACTGCCTGTGTTCTCCTCTAGGATTTTTATGGTTTCAGGTATCAGATTTAGGTCTTTCAGCCATTTTGAGTTTATTTTTGTGTATGGTATAATGTGTGGTCCAGTTTTTTTCTTTGGCATGTTGCTGTCTAGTTTTCCCAACGCCATTTTTTGAACAGACTGTTTTTTTCCTATTGAATATTTTTTCCTGCTTTGTCAAAGCTTAATTGACCATACAGTTGTGGTTTTATTTCTGGGTTCTCTGTGCTGTCCTATTGACCTATGTGTCTATTTTGTGCCAATACCATACTGTGTTGATGACTATAGTTTTGTAATATCACTCAAAGTCTGGAATTGTGATACCTCCCACTTTGCTTTTCTTTTTCAAGAGTACTTTGGTTATTTGAGGTCTTCTTTTTATTTGGAGTCTTTTGTGATTCCATACAAATTTTGAGGTTGTTTTGACTAGTTCTGTGAAAAATACTGTTGGTAGTTTGATAGGGATTGCATTAAATATGTAGATTGCTTTGAGTGGTGCAAATATTTTAACAATATTTGTTCTTCCAATCAATGAGCATGGAATGTGTTTCCATTTTTTGTGTCATCCCCAGTTTCTTTGATCACTGTTTTATAGTTTTCAGAGTACAGGTCTTTCACCTCTATGGTTAGGTTTATTCTTAGGCATCTTATTATTTTTGGTGAAATTATAAATGGCATCATTTTCTTATTTTCTCTTTCTGCTGCTTCATTATTTGTGTATAGAAATGCAACAGATTTCTGTACATTGATTTTGTATCTTGTGACTTTATTGAATTCATTTATCAGTTCTAGTAGTTTTTGGTGGAGTCTTTTGGGTTTTCTGTATATAGTATCATGTCATCCACAAATAGTGACAGTTTGACTTCTTTACTGATGTGGATGCCTTTTATTTCTTTTTTGTTGTCTGATTGCTGGAGCTAGGACTTCCAGTGTTATGTTGAATAGAAGTGCTGAGACTAGACATACCTGTCTTGTTCCTGACAGTAGGGGAGAAGCTCTCAGTTTTTCCCCATTAAGAATGATGTTACGTGTGGGTTTTTCATAAATGGCCTTTATTATGCTGAGATATATTCCCTCTAGAATTACTTTGTTGAGAGTTTTTATCATGAATGAATGTTGTACTTCATCAAATGCTTTTCTGCATCTATTGAAATGATCATATGGTTCTTATCCTTTCTTTTATCAATGTGATGTATCACATCGATTGAATTGTGAATATTGAACCACTCTTGAAACCCAGGAATAAATCCCACTTGATTGTGGTGAATGAATTTTTTAAATGTATTGTTGAATTCTGTTTGCTGGTATTTTGTTGACGATTTTGTATCTATGTTCATCAGGAATATTGGCCTGTAGTTTTCTTTTTTTTTTTTTCTTTTTTTTTTTTAAAAGATTTTATTCATTTATTTGGCAGAGAGAGATCACAAGTAGGCAGAGAGGCAGGCAGAGAAGCAGGCAGAGAGAGAGAGGGAGAGAGAGGGAGAGAGAGGGAAGCAGGCTCCCTGCTGAGCAGAGAGCCCGATGCGGGACTCGATCCCAGGACCCTGAGATCATGACCTGAACCGAAGGCAGCGGCTTAACCCACTGAGCCATCCAGGCGCCCCTGTAGTTTTCTTTTTAGTGGTGTCTTTATCTGGTTTTGATATCAAGGTCATGCTGACCTCATATGATGAATTTAGAAGTTTTTCTTCCTTTTCTTTCTTTTTATGGAATAGTTTTAGAAGAATAGGTATTAACTCTCCTTTAAATGTTTGGTAGAATTCACCTGTGAAACCATCTGGTCTTGGACTTCTGTTTGTTGGGAGTTTTTTGATTACTAATTCAATTTCTTGACTGGTTATCAGTGTGTTCAAATTTTCTATTTCTTCCTGCTTCAGTTTTGGTAGTTTATATGTTTTTAAAAATTTATCCATTTTCTCTAGGTTGTCCAATTTGTTTACATTTGGTTTTTCATAATATTCCTTATAATTATTGGTATTTCTGTGTTGTTGGTTGTTATTTCTCCTCTCTCATTTGTGATTTTATTTGAGTCCTTTCTCTTTTTTCTTGATAAGTCTGCTAGAGTTTTAGCAATTGTACTGATTTTTTTCAAGGAACCAGCTCCTGGTTTCTTTGATCTGTTCTATTTTTTTTTTTTTAGTTTTATATCCTTTATTTCTGCTCTAATCTTTATTATTTCCTTCCTTCTGCTAGCTTTAGGCTTCACTTTTTATTCTTTTTTTAAGGTCCTTTAGGTGAAACATTAGGTTGTTTAAGATTTTTCTTGCTTCTTGAGTTAGGCCCATACAAATTTCCCTCATAGAACCATTTTGCTGCATCTCAAATGTTCTGGAGGGTTGTGTTTTCATTTTCATTTGTTTCCATGTAGTTTTTAATTTCTTCTTTTATTTCCTGGTTGACTCATTCATTATTTAGTAATAGTAACATGTTATTTAACCCCCATGTATTTGTGGTCTTTCCAGATTATTTTCTTATGGTTGACTTCTATTTTCATAGCAAAGATGCATGGTATGACTTTGGTCTTGAATTTGCTGAGGCTTGTTTTGTGGGTTAATATGTGATGTATTCTGGAGGATGTTTTGTGTGCACATGAAAAGAATATATATTCTCCTATTTTAGGATGGAATATTCTTTTTTTTTTAATTTTAATTTTTTAAATATGTATCAGAATTTTTTTATATTTTTTTTCTTTTTTTTTCATTTTATTTATTTTTTCAGTGTAACAGTATTCATTCTTTTTGCACAACACCCAGTGCTCCATGCAAAACGTGCCCTCCCCATTACCCACCACCTGTTCCCCCAACCTCCCACCCCTGACCCTTCAAAACCCTCAGGTTGCCCCAACCTCCCACCCCTGACCCTTCAAAACCCTCAGGTTGTTTTTCAGAGTACATAGTCTCTTATGGTTCGCCTCCCCTCCCCAATGTCCATAGCCCGCTCCCCCTCTCCCAATCCCACCTCCCTCCATCAACCTCCAGTTTGTTTTGTGAGATTAAGAGTCATTTATGGTTTGTCTCCCTCCCAATCCCATCTTGTTTCATTTACTCTTCTCCTATCCCCCTACCCCCCCATGTTGCTTCTCCATGTCCTCATATCAGGGAGATCATATGATAGTTGTCTTTCTCCGATTGACTTATTTCACTAAGCATGATACGCTCTAGTTCCATCCACGTCGTCGCAAATGGCATGATTTCATTTCTTTTGATGGCTGCATAGTATTCCATTGTGTATATATACCACATCTTCTTTATCCATTCATCTGTTGATGGACATCTAGGTTCTTTCCATAGTCTGGCTATTGTAGACATTGCTGCTATAAACATTCGGGTACACGTGCCCCTTCGGATCACTATGTTTGTATCTTTAGGGTAAATACCCAGTAGTGCAATTGCTGGGTCATAGGGTAGTTCTATTTTCAACATTTTGAGGAACCTCCATGCTGTTTTCCAGAGTGGTTGGACCAGCTTGCATTCCCACCAACAGTGGAGGAGGGTTCCCCTTTCTCCACATCCTCGCCAGCATCTGTCATTTCCTGACTTGTTAATAAGGAACTTAGCAAACTCAACACCCAAAGAACAAACAATCCAATCAAGAAATGGGCAGAGGACATGAACAGACATTTCTGCAAAGAAGACATCCAGATGGCCAACAGACACATGAAAAAGTGCTCCACATCACTCGGCATCAGGGAAATACAAATCAAAACCACAATGAGATATCACCTCACACCAGTCAGGATGGAATATTCTTAATATATCTATTAAATCCATCTGTCCCAGTGTGTCATTCAAAGCCTTATTGATGTTCTGTTTAGAAGATGTATCCATTTGATATAAGTGGGGTGTTAAAATCCCCTACTATTATTGTATTATTATCAATTAGTTGCTTTATGTTTATTAGTAACTGTTTTATGTATTTGGGTGCTCCCATCTTGGGTGAATAAATATTTATAATTTTTATATCTTCTTGTTGGACTCTTCCCCTTATTATTATATGGTTTCTTCCTTTGTCCCTTGTTAGTCTTTATTTCAAAGTATTTTGTCTGGTATAAGTACTGCTAGCACAGCTTTCTTTTTTTTTTTCTTTTAAAGATTTGTTTAATTTAAGAGAGAGAATGAGAGTGCACAAGTGGGAAGGACAAAGGGAGAAGGAGAGAGAATCTCAAGCAGACTCCACGCTGAGCACAGAGCCCAAGACAGTGCATTAGCTCATGACCTTGAGATCAAAACCTGAGCTGAAACCAAGGGTTGGACACTTAACTGACTGGACCACCCAGGTGACCCTACTCTGGTTTTCTTTTGACCCATTTGCATGATAGATGTTTCTCCATCCCCTGCCTTTCAATCTGAATGTGTCTTTAGGTCTAAAATGAGTCTCTTGTAGGCAGGCTGTAGATAGGCCTTGTTTTTTTAAATCTATTTGTTAACACATGGATGGGTTCTTGGATGGATACATAATCAGACCAATGAGAGTTGTACCTAAAACTTTTGGAGAAGAGAAAGTAATTTCTCCTGAATGTGAAGCTGAAGTTATATAAGTCTGGCATTGCTGTGGCCATTTTAAAATTGCCAAGAGAGAGACTGTATCAGAATATACCAGATCTAAACCATGAGTCTGAGAGAATCAGGTCCTGGTGACATCATTTGAGTCCCTGCATCAAGCCCTGCCCAAAGTTAGCAAGATTCATCCTTGAGGTTTTCATTTATATGAATCAATGTTTCCCTTACCTTCTTAAAAAATTCTCCTTTTCAAAATACCAGTTTAAGTGGGCTTCTCTATCCACTGAAAGCAAAAGAGTCCCAATTGTTATACAATAAATTAATGTTTTAACTAAAAGGGTTGAATGAAATGTTTAAAAAATGCCTGGAAACAGAGCCTAACCTCTAAGGATCTATGAAGGTTAAACTTTATCTCCCTTCAGTAGGATCCCTTGAGCCTGGGCCCAATAGGTGCCTACTGTTTAATTCCAGCAATATCATTTTTCTTTCTGTGTGGCTTAGCAGAGCTTTACATAGGAAGAGGTGAGGATCATTCAGCAGTGCCAAGCAGCTGAGCTCTACCACTTTCTTTCCCTGATCTTTACACATAAGCCATAGACCATGTCAGTGAATCCTCATCAGTTCCCAAATGCTAAAGTGGATCTTTATTTCTCTTCATACAGAAGCTATATATAAACAAAGGTCTACTTCAAGTCCTGGGCATTGATGAAATGATTGATGGCTTATATATACCAGGATCAAGGATAAGAAGTATAGCTCTGCTTCTGATCACTGCTGGTGAGCTTCTATGGTCACATACTTGCATAAATATATTCTTTATTCATTTTTAATTTTTCATACTTCTGTGTAAAACTATTGTTTTTTTGGAGTGAGAGAGAGAGAGAGGGAGGGGTGGGGAGAGGCATAGGGAGAGGGAGACAAAGAATCCCAAGCAAGTGCCATGCCTAATGCATGAGCCCAATGTGGGGCTCAATCTCACAACCCTGAGATCCATAACCTGAGCTGAAATAGTCAGATGCTTAACTGACTAAACTACTCAGGTACCCCCAAACCATTCTTTTTGGACACTTTCCCATCAGTTAATTAGATGAGTATGGCTAGTGGAAACTGATCATGCCATTTCTCTTTTTAAAGCCCTTTAGCTTCTCATTACTTTCAGAACAAAATCCAAGCATTTTACTATTATGTATAAAGCCCATCATGAAATGGCTTCTGTCTACTTCATGAGCTTCATACCTTGCTATGTTCCAATACAAACTCCATGTTTCAGGCAGGTCAAACCTCTGACAATTCCTTGAACATCTCTGGCTTTCACATAAGCTATTTCTGCTGCCTGCAATGACTTTTTCTCACCTTTTTCATCCTGTGAATTCCCACATGTCATTTATTTTTTTTCCATTTTATTTATTTTTTCAGCGTAACAGTATTCATTCTTTTTGCACAACACCCAGTGCTCCATGCAAAACGTGCCCTCCCCATTACCCACCACCTGTTCCCCCAACCTCCCACCCCTGACCCTTCAAAACCCTCAGGTTGCCCCAACATGTCATTTAAAACTCGACTCAAGCTACAGCATCTCTGTGGAAGACTTTGTTATATGTCTTCTCCCCGTCTGATTTAGATGCTCCCTATACTTACCCCTATCAGCCTACAGCACCGTCATGTCTGAGAGAGACAGAGAGAGAGAGGGAACACAAGCAGGGCGAGTGGGAGAGGGAGAAGGAGGCTCTCCACTGAGCAGGATGTGGGGCTAGATCCCAAGACCCTAGGATCATAACCTGAGTCAAAGGCAGCCACTTAAGTACTGAGCCACCCAGGCACCCCAAGGTATTCATCCTTTCTGATGGTTGAGTAGTTTTCTTTTGTGTAAATGGACCACATCTTCTTTATCCATTCGTCTGTTGAAGGGCATCTTGGCTCTTTCCATATTTTGGCTATTGTGGACAGTGCTGTTATGAACATTGGGGTGCATATGGCCTTTCTTTTCACTACATCTGTATCTTTGAGGTAAATATCCAGTAGTGCAATTTTTGGGTCATAGGATAGCTCTATTTTTAGTTTTTTTGAGGAACCTCCACACTGTTTTCCAAAGTGGCTGCACCAGTTAGCATCCCCACCATCTTTTTAAGCAATGTTTGTCATAGTGTTCTGACCTAATAAACACTTGGTTCATTTTGCTGAATTATTTAATTTAATATAGTGAAATCCTGATTCATGAGTATGCTCAAGGTTGTGTGCCAGAGAAGTCTGACTGATCCTATATTTTTTCTAGAAAGCTTTTTCTGAGAGACAGTATAGTGTAGTGGTGAAAAGTGTAGATATTACACAACACTTTACTGGTTATATATCCTGTAGGCAAATTATTTCACCTCATTCCCCATTAGTTTTCTCATCTATAAACATCTATAATGTTAATGATATGTTAATTATTTATATCCAGGTCTAGGGAAGGACATGGAAGTAGAGCAAGGAAACTATATAAGGGGTAGAGCTAATGCCTCTTCAACTCAGAATATATGCTACAGCTTATTTTTTTTTAAACTAAGTCCTAGATTTCTGCGTCTTTTGTTCTATGTGGCATTGCATTAATAATTAAAGCACCAAATGAATGAATGAATGGGTTTTTAAAAAAAGATTTTATTTATTTCTTTGAGAGAGAAAGCGTGCACAGCTGCAAGAGGGGCAAAGGGAGAGTCTTAGCAGACCCCGCAGTGAGCACAAGGCTCCACACAGGGATCAGTCTCTAGACCTTGAGATTATGACCTGAGGGGAAACCAAGAGTCAGATGCTTAACAGACTGTGCCACCCAGGTGCCCCTAAAAATTCTTTTAAAACATTCATCCTGCATCTTTTATAATGTTTATTGCTATTGTTAATTGAATCTTTTGAATAGTTTCTGATGATTTTGTATTTTTATATAAGGAGGAATTATTTTATAACTAGTCATATTTATAATAAATTCCAATAAATTTTCAATTGATTTTCCAGGTAATCAGTAATATCTATGATAAATAAAACTTTTGTTTCTTTTCCAATATTTCTTTCTATCTCATTGCAATATCTAGAATTTCTGGAAAGAATATTAAATGATAGTGGTGATACTGTCTGTATTGCCCTCATCCTTTCTATGATGGTAATGCTTTAGACATTTATGATCTGGTGTGTTTTTTTTATGATGTTAAGATAATATATGCAAAGTCCTTATTTACTTTTATTTAGGAATGAATGTTCAATTCGTATCAAATGATTTTTTCCTTTTTGACCTATTGATAGGATTAATACATTTATCACACATTGGTAAAATAGCACATTATTGGTATGAGGTGTATAGATTTTATTTCATTTTTTTTGAGAGTAGAATTTAACTCCCCATTATTCAAATAATAATTAAGAAGGAAGGCCTGTCTCTCAAATAAGCATGTTGGGCCTTTCAATTGGTGTAAAAGTAAATAATCATAATGCCTTTTTCATGTTAATATTGGACAGAAGAATATGGTTACATTCTTCTCATCAAGTCTACATCTTGGCCATCCTTCTTTCTTTCTTTTTTTTTACTAACATATAATATATTATTTGTTTCAGGGGTACAGGTCTGTAGTTCATCAGTCTTACATAATTCACAGCACTCACCATAGCACATACCCTCCCCGGTGTCCATCAGTAAACTCTAAGTTCTATGAGTGAAGGAGCTATATCTGTTTTTTTTTTAACTAATATATAATGTAGTATATGTTAGCCACCCTATCCCTCCCACCCACCTCCACTCTAGCAACCCTCAGTTTGTTCCCTGAGGTTAAGTGTTTCTTATGGTTTGTCTCCCTCTCTGGTTTTGTCTTGTTTCATTTTTTCCTCTTGCAGTATATAGGTTTTAAACCATCAATGAATTATTAGGAAAAGACAAATTTGGTAATAATTTTTTTTAATTTGAGAGACAGAGAGACAGAGAGAGATCATGTGTGTTGGGGGAGGGGCAGAGGGAGAGGGAAGGCGCATCACAAGCAGATTCTGAGCTGAGCCTGGAGCCTGCCATGGAGCTCAATCTCACCACTTTGAATCCATTGCTCAAATGACTGGGCCACCCAAGTGCCCTTGGTAATAACTTTTGTAACAACTTCTAAATTCAATTTGTACTTCATTTAGTACTTTTGCTTTTATAATGATATGTGAGTTTGGTCTCTCAATTTTCTTTACTTGTGCTTTTGTTTAACAATCGGGTACTATGCTAGGCATGGGGTGCTCTGTTTTTCACTTTTTAAGCCACAGACCTTTCCTGTGTGTTGGGGAAATGTAAAAGCATTATATAGCATTAGGATTATTATAAGTTTATAAAATGGGTCAGAATATTTTATACCCTTTTCAATGATTTGTAATGATTTAAAGTAGCATAATTACTTATTATGCTTTGACTGTGTGAAATAATGGGCTTATAAAATCACCAAGTGCCTTTTTAAAAAGTAAATGTTTAATATTCTACCAACTTTCCTCCTTGTTTTTGGCTGTGATTAATTTGGGGGGGGCTATTCTTACATAAAAATATGGTAGGGTAACACTTTATTTGAAAATCAGCTATATTTTAACAAGTTTGATAATGCAGATCCATCCATATGGAAGGAAACATTGGGAACAGAGAAGAACACTCCTCTCTCTGATAATATAGTTCATATTTTTCTTTCTTTTTAAGTTCTTGTTTACATTTATAATATTTCCTATAACAAAGTTTTAAAGTAAGGAAAATTTTTTAAAAATTATTTGCGACGACGTGGATGGAACTAGAGCGTATCATGCTTAGTGAAATAAGTCAATCGGAGAAAGACAACTATCATATGATCTCCCTGATATGAGGACATGGAGAAGCAACATGGGGGGGTAGGAGATAGGAGAAGAATAAATGAAACAAGATGGGATTGGGAGGGAGACAAACCATAAATGACTCTTAATCTCACAAAACAAACTGGGGGTTGCTGCGGGGAGGTGGGATTGGGGGAGGGGGAGCGGGCTATGGACATTGGGGAGGGGAAGCGAACCATAAGAGACTATGGACTCTGAAAAACAACCTGAGGGTTTTGAAGGGTCAGGGGTGGGAGGTTGGGGCAACCTGAGGGTTTTGAAGGGTCAGGGGTGGGAGGTTGGGGGAACAGGTGGTGGGTAATGGAGAAGGCACGTTTTGCATGGAGCACTGGGTGTTGTGCAAAAAGAATGAATACTGTTACGCTGAAAAAAAAAATAAATAAAATGAGAAAAAAAAATTATTTAAAAATTTAAATAAGGACTCAAAAATAATGTTGAAGAAATCTGATATTTTTATTCATTCAAGCAGATGATGAACTTTGAGAGCACCAGCTAGCAAGATAACTTTATTTTTTTAAAATATTTATTTATTTGACACAGAGAGAGAGAGATCACAAATAGGCAGAGAGGCAGGCAGAGGGAGAAGGGGAAGCAGCCTCCCTTTCTGAGCAGAGAGCCTGATGTGGGCCTCCATCCCAGGACCCTGAGATCATGACCTGAGCCAAAGGCAGAGGCTTAATCCACTGAGCCACCCAGGCACCCCTAGCAAGATAACTTTAAATATAGCAGCAATTAGGTTCATCTGAGAGAAAAGAAATGAACATAGAAGGAGATTCTGTGAAGATTGTGCTATGCATTCTTATTTGATAAATAGAAACACGAAACATTTGACATTTATTATGACTTTTCAAGGGGAAAAAAGGGCCAAATAACATGCCTTAGAGAGAAAGAGTAACTCAGGATAAAACATGTCATTTTTAGTCCAAGCTAGGAAGACTGTCATGGCAAAACCAACATCTTTAAGTTCTCAAAAGGCAACAAGACTAAACAATATGTCAATATGTGAGGACTTGAGTGGTGTGCTTTTCTTGCCTGGAGTCATTCTAGAGATTCAAGTGTTCAGTTTCAATTATTACATACTGATCATGGAGCAAAGGAAGGGGATCAAAGGACTTGGGGAATTGTAATGTACTTTTTGTGTATTTTCTCATTTAAGCTAGATATTCACACCAACCTTATGAGTCAAATAGTATTTTGGTTGTTCCTTTATTTTTTTCAAAATTATATTTAAATTCAAGTTAGTTCACATATAGTACAGTATTAGTTTTAGGGGTAAAATTTAGTGGATTCACCAGTTGATCTAACACCCAGTGCTCATTATATCAAGTGCCCCTCTTAATGTCCGTTTCTTTAAAATGAGAAAGTAAGATCTCAAAGAGGTCAAATAATTCACTCAAGGTCATACAAATAGTAATTGATAGTCAAGTTTTGAACTTAGGCTTCCTGACTCCAGATGAGCACATTCATCTCTAGGCTTCCCTTGGTATGGATAGTGCTCAGGGTAATATGAATGGACATTGCTAATGTGGCCAGATCTAACTAGCATATTTTCTCTCCATTTTTTGTAACACTAGATTAGTGCGTGGAGGGTATTTCTTTCCCTAACAGACTCAATCTGTCTAGTATCTTCTTCCCTCTCTCCATGGGCAACTGCCATACTAGTAGAATATAGCCAGCTATTAAGTCCTACCAGCAGAAGCCAAAAGAGGACTTAGTTGTCAGAGTAGTTGTTAGGAAGCATCAGGGAGCACAAATAAATGTTTTTCAAAAATGCCACCCAAACTATATCCTTTGAGCAACTGTTTAGAACATTTGCTGCTACGGTCCTCTGGAGGCCCCTTCTCCAATATGGGGCACGTAGCAAGGGCGATTGGTAACCCATCCAATTGTTACAAAATCCACGCCGGCTATTGATACTGATCAATTTGTTACTTGCTTCATAAATACGAACAGAAAAGGAAAAGCCACTAGATGTACGGACAGAATCCACTGTTTGATAGAGAGTAACTGAACAATCAGTACATTTGGCCCCACTAAAACAGTTAATATAGGAAACAGGAATTAACTTTGTGAAACTTATAATCCAGCCTCTTAATAACTTTTAAGAGGTTATAGCATCAATAAAATGAGACCAAGCTGCCATGACAAAGAGGAATTGGAGGGAAAAAAAAATCACCTTCTTTAGCTTTCTACCTATCTTCTGGTAAACTTTATCTCAGTACTTTATTTGTATTCTTCCCAGAGCTTATTAAATTTTGCAAGCATTTTATTTATTTTTCAGTTTACTTTTCCTCCACCTCCTTCTCCACAATCTACTAAAATACACTTCCATAAGAATAGCTATATAAGATTGGTTTTATTCAACTTTTTTTTATCCCCATCCCAATTTTATATTGTACAGCACTTGATATAAAGTAAGCAATCTGAAAATATTTGCTGGTTGAATTAGAATTTACAAACCCTATTACTAATACAGAATAAACACAATGACTCAATAGAAGGAGCAAATAGAAGAAAAAACACTGCCACAGCCCAAAGTACTGAATTAAAGTACCCCGCTCACCAACTCTACCTATAAAATTAGGATGGGACTAAAACAAAAGAGAAAAAATAAACTTGGAAATTATGGGTACTAACAATTTGTGAGGAGGTAGTAGATGAGGTTAAAATGATGCTATTATTGATAAAGAGATGTAGGTTAAAAGTGAGTTTTTTTGAAATGTAAAGGGAAACTCAGAAACCATGAAACAAAAGATTTCTATTATTGGCTACCTAATAATCAAAACTTCAATGTGACTAAAATTCTACAATAAACAGAAATAGAAATAGAACCAGTGAAAACTGGGAAACATATAACAAGTAAGACAAAGGGCTACTTTCATTAATTTAGAAAAGTCTTTATGAACCAGTAAGAGATGATGAATGATGCAATACAAAAATGCATAGAAGATATAAAAGGCGGTTTACCAAAGAAATAAAAAATGACCAAAATTTCACATTATAATTCTTAATTTCACACATAAAGATCAAAACAGTAAGATTTCACTTTTAATTTTCCAGATCAGCAAAAACTAAAAAGTTAGATGAAACCCAGTGTTGATAAAAATGTTGGAAAATGAGGGGCGCCTGGGTGGCTCAGTGGGTTAAAGCCTCTGCCTTCAGCTTGGGTCATGGTCTTGGGGTCCTGGGATCGAGTCCCGCATGGGGCTCTCTGCTCTGCAGGGGGTCTGCTTCTCCCACCCCCCACCTGACTCTCTGCCTACTTGTGATCTCTGTCTGTGAAATAAATAAATAAAATCTTTTAAAAATGTTGGAAAATGAGCAATTTGTACATTGTTGATTGGACTGTAAATTTATACAAACTTTCTGGAAAGTAATTTATAATATTTTTAACAAATTAAAGTAGTTATGCATTTTGATTCAACAATTTGATTTTTTTAGCAAAATTTTAGGAACTATTCTTGCAAATGTAAACCTAGATGTTCACTGTAGCACTTGTATGTGCGTGTGTGGTCTTGCGCATGTGTGTCAACACATAACAAAAAAGTGAAAACAGCCTAAATGTGGTTTAGTTCATATGGTGAAATGCTATGTATTATTGAAAGAATTAGGTAAGTCTGGAAGTGCACAAGTGGAAGAGCTCTGAGATATGTTACTAACTGGAAAAAACAAGCAAGGTTTTAGTATTACCTCATATACTATGTATAAATAAATATGTATGTGGACTTATAGGGCTTTGCACTTATAGAATCACAAGAACTTGTAGTTAACAGGTGCAGGGCTGAATAAGGGAGGCTTTTAATTCTCCTTTTGTATGTTTTCATACTATTTGACTTTTTAAAATTTAATGTTTATTACTTTTAGTTTTCAAAATATTCTTATGGGTTATTAAGGAAGAGGAGATTCTGAGAGTTTTTAAATTTTTTTTTAAAGATTTTATTTATTTATTTGACAGAGAGAGATCACAAGTAGGCAGAGAGGCAGGCAGAGTGAGAGAGAGGGAATCAGGCTCCCTGCCGAGCAGAGAGCCTGATGCGGGACTCAATCCCAGGACCCTGAGATCATGACCTGAGCCGAAGGCAGCGGCTTAAACCACTGAGCCACCCAGGTGCCCCAAATTTTTTTATTTCTCTGCACTTAAAGAGGCATTTTATAATAAAAACTAAGAAATTTATTAGTAGAATGGACCTATAATATGGCCTTTTCAAATAATTAGATATAAAAGCAGAACATAGACTTGGTTAATTCAGCAAAGTCGGGAATACATAACAATACACAATTATTGTGGGGAATTTTAACTTATCTCATTTGAAACGTGGTGGTTCAAATAGGCAAAAAAGAATAATAGAAAGATTTGAATAGCATTATTAACAAGCTCAGTTTTATATAGATATACTTGTACTATGCACAGTATTTTAGAATAACCATGGATACTTTACAACAATTTAACATATGTTAGGTCACAAAGAATAAATGGAGGGACATCCTCACATTCCTTGGGAAGAATTGGATGGAAAGACTCAGTAGTTTTTTGGGGTGTGGTTTTTTTTTTTTGATGTAGCATTCAATGATTCATTAGTTGTGTATAATACTCAGTGCTCATCAGATCACATGCCCTCTTTAATGCCCATCACCCAGTTAAGACTCAATAGTTTTTCTTTTGTTTGTTTATTTATTTTATTAACATATAATGTATTATTTGCTTCATGGGTACGGGTCTGTGAATCATCAGTCTTTCACAATTCACAGCACTCACCATGTCACATACCCTCCCCAATGTCCATAACCCAGTCACCCTATCCCTCCTCCCCCACCCCCAAGCAACCCTCAGTTTGTTTCCTGAGATTAAGTTCTTCTTATGGTTTGTCTCCCTCCCCAGTCCCATCTTGTTTCATTTTTTCCCTTCCTATCCCCCACAACCCCCCCGCCTCTCAAATTCCTCATAACAGAGAGATCATATGACAATTATCTTTCTCTGATCGAGTTATTTCACTTAGCATAATACCCTCACTTCCAGCCATGTCATTGCAAATGGTAAGATTTTGGGTTTTTTGATGGCTGCATAGTATTCCATTGTGTGTGTGCACACGCGCGTGTGTATGCAAGAAAGATGTGATCTGTATATATATAGATCACATCTTCTTTATCCATTCATCTGTTGATGGACATCTAGGTTATTTCTGTAGTTTGGCTATTGTGGACATTGCTGCTATAACATTAGGGTGCACGTGCCCCTTCGGATCATTACATTTGTATCTTTAGTGTGAACACCCAGTAGTGTGGTTGCTGGGTCAGAGGGTAGCTGTATTTTCAACTTTTTGAGGAACTTCTATACTCTTTTCCAGAGTGGCTACACCAGCTTGCATTCCCACCAACAGTGTAGGAGGGTTCCCCTTTCTCCGCATCCTCGCCAACATCTGTCATTTCCTGACTTGATAATTTTAGCCATTCTAACTGATGTGAGGTGGTATTTCACTGTGGTTTTGATTTGTATTTCCCTGATGCTGAGTGATGTTGAGCACTTTTTCACGTGTCTATTGGCCATTTGGATGTCTTCTTTCCAGAAATGTCTGTTCATGTCTTCTGCCCATTTCTTGATGGATTATTTGTTCTTTTGGTGTTGATTTTGATAAGTTCTTTATAGATTTTGGATACTAGCCCTTTATCTGCTATGTTATTTGCAAATATCTTCCCCCATTCTGTCAGTTGTCCTTTGGTTTTGTTGACTGCTTCCTTTGCTGTGCAAAAGGAAAAGGATCTTGAAGTCCCAATAGTTCATTTTTTGCCCTTGCTTTCCTTGCCTTTGGTGGTTCTTCTAGGAAAAGTTGCTGCGGCTGAGTTTGAAGAGGTTGCTGCCTGTGTTCTCTTCAAGGGTTTGGATGGATTTCTTTCTCACATTGAGATCTTTCATCCATTTTGATCCTATTTTTGTGTGGTGTAAAGAAATGGTCCAGTTTCACTCTTCTGCATGTGGTTGTCTAATTTTCCCAAAACCAGTTGTTGAAGCAACTGTCTTTTATCTGTTGGACATTCTTTCTTGCTTTGTTGAAGATTAGTTGACGATAGAGTTGAGAGTCTATTTCTGGGCTCTGTATTCTATTCCATTGTTCTGTGTGTCTGTGTTTGTGCTAGTACCATACTGTCTTGATGTTTATAGCTTTCTTTTTTTTTTTTTTTACTTTTTTTTTTTACTAGTCAAGTGCAGATGTTTATAGCTTTCTAATAGAGCTTGAAATCTGGAATTGTGATGCCACCAACTTTGGTTTTCTTTTTCAACATTCCTCTGGCTATTTGGGGTCTTTTCTGGTTCCATATAAATTTTAGGATTATTTATTCCATTTCTTTGAAAAACATTGATGGTATTTTGATAGGGATTGTATTAAATGTGTAGATTGGTTTAGGTAGCATAGACATTTTCACAATATTTTTTTCTTCCAGTCCATGAACATGGAACATTTTTCCATTTCTTTGTGTCTTCCTCAATTTCTTTCATGTGTACTTTATAGTTTTCTGAGTCCAGATTCTTTGCCTCTTTGGTTAGGTTTATGCCTAGGTATCTTATGGTTTAGGGTACAATTGTAAATGGGATCAACTCCTTAATTTCTCTTTCTTCTGTCTTGCTGTTGATGTATAGAAATACAACTGATTTCTGTGCATTGATTTTATATCCTGATGCTTTACTGAATTCCTTTATGATTTCTAGCAGTTTTGGAGTGGAAGACTCAATAGTTTTAAAATATTAATTATTCTCATGTAATTCCAAATGAATTTAAAATAAAACATTTCCAAGATTTTGAAGAAATTTGACAAGTTTGTATTCTAGTTTATCTTGAAAAATAAAAGAGATAGCATAGCTTAGACAATTGGAAAAAATAATTGTAGGGGAGGGGAATTGTCCTACTGGATGATGAAACATCCTATAAAAATAAAGTGATTAAAGTGTGTAACTAGCATGGGAACAACCATGTAGATTGATGCAGTTAAATAGAATGTTCAGAAACAAATACATATCTATCTACCTACCTTCCTACCTAATAACATATTCATTTAATATATACTAAAGCATTTCAAAAGACTATATTATTCTGTAAAGTGTTTGGGGACAATTAGATGGCAATGTGTGAAAAAAAATATATCTACTGACAGATTATAAAAAGAATATTCCAGGAGGATTAAATATTTAGATAATGGTATTAGAAGAAAATATAAGTGAATGTTTATATAACCTTGAAGGTTGATAAGGATTTTCTATGCATGATATCAAGGCCAGGGGAAAAAATGAACGAAGTTATTTGAAATATTATTAGCACACACACACATGCACCCACATACAACTTTTTTTTATATCAAAGGCCAACATAATAATGTTGAAAAAGAAACAAATTGGGAAAACTATTTGTGACATTTATGACAAAAAGATAATATTTTTGATATATTAAAGAACTATTGCAAATTGTTAGGCAGAACACTTTCAGTTACAAGAGAGAAAACCAACTCAAATAGAAAAAAGAGGGAAAAAAGGAGCAGAAGAAATAAATTCAAGCCAGTAATCAAGAAAAGATACTCGGTTTCACCAGTAATTGACAATATAGTAGTTTAAAAGGATTAGGCCAATTTATAGATGCAGATATGGATGTGTGTTTATGTTATATTGCTAGGAAAAAAAAACAAGTATGAAGATATGAATAGTATGTTTCCATTTATGTGAAGAAACAAATATATAAATTTTATTTATATACAAAAATTTAGAAGGATATACAGCTGACCCTTGAACAATGAGGAGAGTTAGAGACACTGAATTTCTGTGCAGTCAAAAATCTGAATATAACTTTTTACCCCCCCAAAACTTAACTACTAATGGCCTACTGTTGACTGGAAGCCTTACTGATAACAGAAGCTGTTAACACATGTGTGTTATCTGTATGACATATTGTATTATTACTATAAAGTAAGCTGGAGAAAAGAAAATGTTAAGAAAATCATAAGGAGAGACACTTGGGTGGCTCAGTCAGTTAAGCATCTGCCTTCAGCTCAGGTTAGGATCCAGTCCAGCACTGGGGTGCTTGCTCAGCAGGGAGTCTGTTCCTCCCTCTACCTCCACTCTCTCTCTCACACAAATAAATAAATAAAAACTTCAAAAAGAAAAAGAAAATCATAAGGAAGAGAAAATACATTTACAGTCCTGTAAACACACTCATTGAAAAAAATCTGCATATAAGTGGACATGTGCAATTCAAACCTGTGTTGTTCAAGGGTCAACTGTACTGTTAATGTTCTTGGTCTAATATGGTAGCCAGGAGCTACGTTTGGCTCTTGGGGAACTTGTGGCTACTCAGAATTGAAATGTGCTGTACATGTAAAACTACCCACAAGAGTTTGAAGATTCAGCACAAAAATATGTATAATATTTCATTAATAATTTTTATATTTTAATTTTTACATGTTGAAGTGACAGTATTTTGGATATATTGGATTAAATTAAAAATATTATTAAATTTACTTTCTGGGATACCTGGGTGGTTCAGTCAAGTTAAGCACCTATCTTTGCCTCAAGTCATGATCCTGGGGTCCTGGGTTGGAGTCCCCAGTTGGGATCCCGCTCAGCGGGGAGTCTGCTTTTCTCTCGCCCTCTGCCCCTCCCTCCTGCTTGTGGTCTCGTGTGCACTCTCTCTCAAATGAATAAATAAAATCTTTAAAAATATTTACTTTCTTTTGGTTGTTTTTGGTTTTTTGTTTTGTTTTGTTTTACATTTCAGTGTGGCTACTAGAATAAATTCAAATTATTTAAAAAAAAGAAAATCTGGGGCACCTGGGTGGTTTAGTGGATTAAGCCACTGCCTTCGGCTCGGGTCATGATCTTAGGGTCCTGGGATCGAGCCCCGCATTGGGCTCTCTGCTCGGCAGGGAGCCTGCTTCCTCCTCTCTCTCTGCCTGCCTCTCTGCCTACTTGTGACCTCTCTCTCTGTCAAATAAATAAATAAAATCTTTAAAAGAAAAAAAAAGAAAATCTAAAATTATGTATGTCCTCCAGTTATATTTCTTCTGGACAGTGTTGGTATAAGCAGTTAAAAATGGTTGTTTCTGAGGTAGTGTGATTATCAAGGGAAACCTTAACTTCCTACTTTATGCATTTATAATTTTTGTCAGATATAATCAGTGTTTATTATTTTAAAACATAAAAACAGTAATGTCTTGGTAAGAAATAAATAAATAGAATGTAAGCAAATCTGTTCATCCCAAATAATCCACAAAGAAGAGTAGTCTAGAGGAATATTTTCGTCTCATTCATGTGAGAAAAGATTATCTTCATAGATGACTTCTCAATACCTTCATTCTGTTGCCCATACTTTTTTTTAGTTTAATTTAATTTTTTTTCTGTGATTCATTGTTTATGCACCACACCCAGTGCTCTATGCAACACGTGCCCTCCTTAATACCTACCACTGGGCTCACCCGAACCCCCACCGCCCTCCCCTCCAAAACCCTCAGTTTATTTCTCAGACTCCACAGTCTCTCATGGTTTGTCTCCCCCTCTGATTTCCCCCAACTCACTTCTCCTCTCCATCTCCCAGTGTCCTCTGTGTTATTCCTTATGCTCCACAAGTAAGTGAAACCATATGATAATTGACTCTCTGCCTGACTTATTTCACTTAGTATAATCTCTTCCAGTCCTATTCATGTTGATACAAAGTTGGATATTCATCCTTTCTGATGGAGGCATAATACTCCTTCGTATGTATAGACCATATCTTCTTTATCCATTTATCTGTTGAAGGGCATCTTGGCTATTTTCACAGTTTGGAGACTGCGGCCATTGCTGCTATGAACATTGGGGTACAGATGACCCTTCTTTTCACTACATCTGTATCTTTGGGGTAAATACGCAGTGTGTAATTGCAGGGTCATAGGGTAGCTCTATTTTTAATTTCTTAAGGAATCTCCACACTGTTTTCCAAAGTGGCTGAACCAACTTGCATTTCCACCAACAGTCCATTTATATATGTTTTTAAAGACTTTTAATAATTTATTTATTTGAGAGAGAGAGAGAGAGCAAGAGAGCATAAAAAGAGGGAGGGTCAGAGGGAGAAGCAGTCTCCCTGCTGAGCAGGGAGCCCAATGTGGGACCTGATCTTGAGACTCCAGGACCATGACCCGAGCTGAAAGCAGTCGCTTAACCAACTGAGCCACCCAGGTGCTCGCATTTATATATTGAGTGCATATTATTTTACATGCAGCTAAAATCAGGATGCATTACTTTGTATCAAGAAAAAAATACATATTTATTTTGGAAGGACAATTAAATGATGTGACTGGCTTCTTTGTCTTTATGATCTAGTTCATAATGTCTGCTCCTGGTCATCAGGTACTGACCAGGAAATGAATTTTCCAACTTATTCATCAGGTCCTCCCCCAAATTCCTTTTAGCTTCTTTCTCAAATAACATTCATACTCCAAGAAGAGAGACTTATGAGGTTTTCCAGACAAATTTGGTATAGCTCTGAAAGTAATTCTGAAAGAGAAACTCCAAATGTGTGTTGAGCTGGTACATCTTGTCCAGGTGGAGCAGATATGGATAGGATACCTCAGTGTGTAGATATAAGTGAACTTGGGGCTGCCTGAGGACATTAGGCATATGGACATCAGGAGCGGTTCCTAAAGAGAACTGAACGTCTAGATGTGGCTTTCCAGCCTTTACTAAAGCATGATGCCTGATGAAGAATGGAAATATGGGTGTCACACTGGGACTTGGGTGATAAGAGGACAGAAAAATCTGGAGTGGGGTAGGACTGAAATGCTGATATTCAGCTTCACAGCAAAGGGGCTATTAAGTATCCCAAACCAAGCAGGTCTGGAAAATCTTAAAATCTTACCAAGAGGAGCAAGTAGGTGCCAGCAGTTGAGGGATTTCAACTAAAGAAAGAAAGCAGGGTCCAGAATCCAGGGAATTTAAGTAGATCATAAGCATAGGACAGAAGACTGGAAATTATGGAGTGGGGTTACTGAAAAGATCTGGGCTATAGTGAAGCAGGTATCTAGAACCTAGGTTAGAAGTTCTAGGTGGGCAAAGATGTGCTCCTAGGTCTAGGTAACAGGTATGGGTAATGGCACTGTGATTGAACCAAGTGTATTCCAGATATTCAGAAACAGTCCTTAGACTCAGAGCTTGGGAAAGCCATAACTTTCAATTAGGGGTGTTTGGTAGAATTAAGGGGGGAGGGAGAAAAGGAGTCAGTGTTTCTTATTTGAGAAAGCGGCTGAGGTGAGATCTTTGTGTACTAGTCTGGGCAGGTATTCTGGGGATGAATGTGAAGTAGATCAGGATTAGGCCTTAGTGCATTATTCAATTTCAGTTCCCATTAATTTACCTAAGTAAAGTTTTGAAACCAAAGAATCAAGAGAAAAACCAACCAGCATGGTTGGATTGTGCTTTGGTGGTGAGGGATGTTATTTGCAAAGGTGGATTATTTTACAAGACTGTGACCAGTGCAGAGATTATGGAGGCAGTATTGAGACAGCTGGGTCCTCCTCAGAAGGGGATGGTGAATGTGTGCATGGGGAAGGAGTGCTTGGAGAATGTGCTTCAAAGGCAATTGGATATTACAAGTCACAAGTGTTGAAAACTTAGTTTCTCTTCTAATTATGCCAATATGACCTCATTGGGAGACACTTGTACTTATTAGTGGGTGAATTTTGTGGTTTCTTCAAGATAGCCAATTTAAAAGCATGCATTCTAACAGGCTGTATATTTAAGGGCATACATAATTTAAGGCAGATGTTACATTTTATTCCAAACTATTTTCAAAAGCATAAACACAATTAGTAGATTATGATATATCTATAAGACAGAATTCTATTGAATTCTTATAATGATTTAGCAGAAGACTAATGTGTTTTTTTTGTCACCTGAAAAAATGCAATAAATGCTATTTAAAATGCTTTATGGTATTTAGAAAGCATATTGTTTTGGCACCAAGAAACCTGTGTTCCACAACCAGTTCTGCCACTGAATTCTTACATGGTCTGAATTGTTACCTTGGACAAAGCACATTTCCTGGTCTTGGGCTCAGTTTTCTCAACGAGAGGTTAGGCTGGATCAGTGGTTTTCCAGAAATATTTTGGAAAGCCCTAGGCTTCTGTGATGATACCTCAGGGACTGCTAAGGGAGAGAGAGAAGGAGACTAAACAGGTGGGGTGTAGGTCTTTTAGATTACTCATATATATGTATGCATTTACATATGTGAGTATATATATGTGAGTATGTGTATATATATGAGTATACATATATATATGTGAGAATATATATGTATATGAGTAAATATATGTGTATATATACACATATATATACACATATATATACATACACATCTGTGTATGTATATATAGGACAGAGAATGAGAGAGAGAGAGATTGAAGTTTGAAATTCACTGAGGTAGGTGATCTCCAAAGCTCCTTCTAGCTTTGGAAGATTCTGTTCTTTAGACTTTTCACAAATTCCCTGAAGCCTTCTCCTGAATTGGTCTAAATTTGTGTAGTTTTATATTAAATTTCAGTTAACATCCTTGGTGCCAAGGAACAGCCCCTTCTTGCCTATGAGGCCATATGCTGTGTTGCAGACACAGGGCTGTGTAGTCAGTGGAATGGATTAGCTTGGGTTTCTATGAAACTGCAAAGCTAATCAGCAGGGGGAGAGTTCCCTGGTGGTCAAGGGCTCTTCGAAGCCTGGTACAATATTTTGAGGCAGTTGTAAGATGTCTCTAATGACCGGTGGCAAGAAATCTATATATTGTCCCAAGAAGGAGAGACAAATTCATTGTTTTTCAGTTTTAAATATTGAACCCTAGGGTAGGAAGGGGAGAGAGAGCATACCCCTTTGTGATTTTCCCTTTTGTTTTGTGTACCTTGGGCAGCTATATGCCTTGTTGGTGTGGAAGGGGGGGGTACTGAGTAATGAGGTGCTTAGCAGGAGAAAAGCAACTGCAGCATCTAACTCATATCCCTTCTCAACATTCTTCCTTGTAGACAAGAATTCTCAAGAGTAGGTGGGGCTCATGTGTTCCAAAATATATGGAAATATGACAATAGAGCTATTGATTAGAGGATTGGCTGGTAGGGTGGCATTTCAAGGCAGAACTAGTTTTCACTGTTAACCTTTGGTTGGGATCTAGCCTACTCAAATGAAGAGGGTTGTAAAACTGTCTCTGGAACACTCAGTTTTTCTCCAACCCTGCACAACCTTGTTCTTCCTCCTCCTAAATCCTAGGTACCTCGTGGTCACCTGCTCTCAATTTATTCTGTTGATTATAGAGCACAATTACTGATAAAGTCATTCTCTAAGTTACAAATGACTGATCATATAACACCCCCCTCCATAGAAAAGAACATTGATAGCCTTATGTTGGAAGAATAAATCCACAATAGTAGGAATTCAGGCAGAACTGAGTGTATGAAGTATCTTGAGGAGGCCCCCTAGCCTGGTGCTCCTCTCTACTTAGTCAAGAGGCTCTAAATCCCACTCCTTGGGCAACCATCTAATCACAGGCCTGAGACTGTTCTTGTTTTCCTAAATAGGTGTTTGTTGTGATAATTAGGAAAAGTGTAAAAGTGTAAAAATGGGGTGCTTATTAGTCTTGGTGATGTGGCAGTCTTCTAGGGGGCCTAGCTAAGAAAGATCTCTGGGAAAGCAGCCTCTTTCCTTAAGGATAAAGGTGTCAGGAGTTAAAGCAAACAAACCAACCTGTGAAAGTAATCCACAGGACCAAAGGATTTCTGGGAGAGAGTTAAAAGAAAATTGCATCCAGTCTATTGCTACTGTTTTGAATGGTAGTCAAGATTTATCAGAGGTGTTTAATTTTAGCACAAAAGAAAAGAAAAAGTAGTTTAAAAATAAACCAGAGATTAAGAAAAAAAGGCTGGTGAGTCTAGTTTAATTTCAGGCATAAATGCATAAATGTCCCAAGTTGGATAGATGGGAAGGGGCTGAGACAACTAGGGGACAAGCTTGAGCGTTACCATCTGTGAATTGTTAGGCCTGATTACTTGTCAGTGGCAATTCCAAAGGCTCATAATTGGGGAGGATGGTGAGAGTGGGTGGGTAGTTTTTACAATAGATATAGAGAACCTATTTCATACCCACTATTAGGATTTAGTTACAAAATGAACTGGAGCAGAGTAGGATCAATTCAGAAAGGCTTGCTACAGGAAGGAGGTATCCTTTGTGAGGGATATCAACATATAGCATGGCAGTAGTGATTTCCGAAGGAAGCTGCATGTTAGAATCATCTGGACCACTTTCAGAAAATACAGCTTCCTGGAGTCCTCTTCAGAGGTTAAGATTCAGTGGTCTGGAGCAGAGTCTGGAAATGTGGATTTTTAACAGAACACTGACTGTAGGAAGGGCAAAGTGCCTGACCAGGGGGCGGGGTGGGGGGGGTGAATCGCCAAAGGAAAGAAGAAAACCATGGGCATAGAAGCATGGAGAGAAGGACAGTTTTTTATTTTGGCCAACATTTCCTGAATGTTTACTAGCTAGAGGCAGGAACAGGCCAGATTTAGCCCCATCATTAAAAGGAGTTCCCAGTTAATACCAGTGGTTTGAGGCCCTCAGTGTTGATCAGAATCACCTGGGGGATACTTCACCTGTCAGCTGCCACGGCCTTCCCCCAGCATTTTAATTTCAGTTGGTGAGTGTGGTGCTCAGTCCCCAGTGGTTTTCAGGGTTGCCCAGGTGACTCTAAAGTGCAGCCAGGGTTGAGGCAGTCAGGCAAGTAGGCAAGATATTACAATCCACACAGGTAAATACTAGCAGGGTCTCTCAGAGCCTGAGAGAGACCTAAGCATCTTCCATGTTTTGAGTATATTGAGTATATATATTGAGTATAAAATATATATATATATTTTGAGTATACTGAGTACATATATATATAGAGCACCTCGTATATTAAAGAGATGAAGAAATGACAAAACAAAATTAAAATTTTTATTTAAATTTAACAAATGAATCCTTTTTACATACACAAAAATACAATGTAATATAATTGTGCTATTCATAAGATAATTACACAGAATTGATAAGTTTACAGGCAGTGTAGTGCAGTAGTTGGACACTTGAAAATTGTGTGAAGAATTCTGTTTTTTCCAATCCTGTGCTATACCTCTGTGACCATGTATTGTCTCAGGTAAGACCCTCTGGGTGCTATGAGCACAGAGGGACATTTGATCTAGTTTATGAAGGTCAGGAAGGGCTTCTTAGAATTGGTGTTGATTCTCTTTCCACATGTGTTTAGTTATTACATGGCATGAAATTTTTACATTGTCAAATTATAATGAGTAGACACCTACAAGACTGATTTGCAGAGTGAGGGAGGAAGCAACTGTGTGGGTTATCACACAGAATTCTCCTGGGGTAAATGGTGATGCTGAAGGGAGACAGGAAGGCTAGATGCATTTGGGCTCAGAGGGGTCAGTCTCTATAGTCTTTCTTGTCAGCTTGGAATTAGATCTTGGCCCTCAGGCTGAACTCAGAGAAGGATTGTATGTGGGTGAGGCAGGTTTGGAAAAAGTTTAGTTTGTGGGTTTTTCTTTTCTTTTCTTTTTTTTTTTTGGCTTTGGTTTTAATTCTTAAATGAGGTGACACACTCCCCCTGGGGACCAGGACTGGTTCCAAAAAAGAATAAAAGGAAGAAAACAACTTGACAGAGGAACAAAAACTCAGTAGAAGTGGTGTGGGTTCTATAAGAACAGTTATCCATTACCCTTTAGATATTGCCTTCCAAAATCTATCCTCTGCTCACTAGAGAATATTCTGCTTCTTTCTGGGTACAAATCCTTAAAAGAAGGCAAAGCAGTTGGTTTGCCTGGAGCAGAGAGTCTGTTTTGGGAAAATGACAAGACATGAGGCTGAAGGCATCTGAAGCCCTTGTGAGAGCACCCTAAGCTCAATGTGGGAGAGCCTGCCTCCAAAATGATGGACAGACGCTGTAGTGATTCTCTGTAAGCCCGATGGACTGGAAAGCCTGAAGATTAGCAGGTCTTGTCTATAGCCAAGCATATTCACCCCCGCCATGAACTTTCAACTGACCAATGGGCAAGGCCTAGCATTACTCATGTTGCCCTGCATACCTGGACCCAGCCTATTTGGCATGAATCCTGGGCACACACAGATCTGCTGAATTGCAACCCTTCTTTCCTCCCACACTTGTAATCCCCCACTGGATTTTTCTGTCACTTTTCTATTTAGTGCTCCAGTCCCTTGCTGGGATTGGAGCACTGCCCTGATTTTCAGCTTACTTTTCTGGGCCCCTGACTTCTCTCTGGTTCTTTCCGTGCCTTCCCTTGCACTTAGTTTCTTCATTTATAAAACAGGATTATGTAAAATATGGATAATGATAACATATTTTTATAGACTTCTTATGATTAAAATAAGTGTAAAGTGCTGGCATGGAGTAACTATAAAACATCTGGTAGGTGCTTTCATTGTTTTTATAATTATTATTAATACTACTTAAATTTGTGCTTTTAACTCTCAGTCACTTATGGGGTCTTGGTTCCTAATACAGTGATTACCCAGTCCTAAGATGATACATTTGATGCCTATTCTTGTCATGCCCCACCAATGGGCCTCTGGGAGAGGGATATTGGACCACATATATCCTGAATTGGTTATGCTCCTTTGGGTATTATTTATTAGATCACTTATATTAGTTTGCTATTGCTGATATACCAAATAATACTAACTTCATGGCTGAAAACTCCACAGAGTTGTTATTGTACAGTTCTAGAGGTCAGAAGTTCAAAATGGGTCTCACTGTGCTAAAACCAATGTGTCAGGCTGTATTCCTTTTGGAGGCTCTAGGGGTGTACCCACTTCCTCACCTATTCTAGTTTCTAGAGGTTGCCTGCATTTCTTGGCCCATAAGCACCCTATATGCCCAAAGCCAGCAATCCCATAGAGTGACCTTTGGTTCCACCATCACATCTCTTTCTCTCTCTTTCCTTCTCTTTCACTTAAGGATGCTTGTGATTTCTTTGGGTTCATCTGAAAAATTCAGGATAATTTCCTCATTTCAAGTCCCTTATAACATGTGAGGTGACATATTCAGAGGTTCTGGGTATTAGAACTTGGAAATATTTGAAGGCCATTATTCTATTTATCATACTGCCTCAATCAAAATCCATATCCAAGTGACTGAACCAGAAGGAAAGGGAAAGCCAGGTCCATGTGTAAAGGTGTTTTGGAATCAGCTTTCTCTTTGAGAAATCTTTAACGCCATCATTTGTAGCTTGAAGCAGTAAGGATCTTTACCTGGCCTGGATCTATATTTACCTCGTATTCCTTGTCTCCTCCAGGCCTTTGTGCATTCCTTGAATTTACTATGCGTTCTTCCTGCCAGTTCAGGTTCTACCTATCCTTCATGTTTTAGCTCTAGGCCCAACTTCTATGTGGAGTCTTTCCTTAATTATTTTTTTTATAGTAACCATCAACCCTGTACATCTTCTTACCTGACATTTTACTTCTCTCTGCTGCCTACTTTGGGGGGGTGTGTGATACATGGAAGGTAGACTGGCATTCCCCAGAAAGTGGGCATTTCAACTGTCATTTCAAAGTAAGGAAGAGAGGGGTAGGAGACTATTTTGCCTCTAAGTCCCTAAGCATCTTGGGCAGCACAGAAGCTGCCAAATCTAGTCCATTGTTTCAAATCTGATAATCCTTTGAGGCTGAGCATTTGCTCTCCGTTACTATAACTACGGGTTTGTAGGCGAACATTAGAACATAAAAAGATGTGAGTCTTTTGGCTAGTTTAATGAAATCTGGAAATGAAATCTCCCTGAAAGACAGTCCTTAGGTCTAATCATGTCAACTGGTTAAATTAATTGTGCCAGCCTGTCCCAAGGGGGTCTTCTTTCAGAATGGGCATCAAAACAACTGGAAAATTTGTTAGAAAGTATATGTCAAAACAGTTGCTTGACTAAACTAACAAGTTCAGAGTTCGGTCAAAGGAGTCTGAAAATGTCACCTAAATTAATGACTTCCTGATAAATTTTCTGATAAATAATCATCAAGGTATATAAGAGTATATCTTTAAAAAATATTTAGTCTGTTATTCATTCATCTGCCAGAAATCTCCTGGAGACATGTCAAGTATTTACAAGTATTTTTGAAGAGGCTATAGGTAAACCAAATCATGTCAGCCCCAAAGGACAAACATCTAAGAGCACTGGTGGAAACAGCAAACACAGCAAACACCTGGATTAAAATGAAAAAACAAACAAACAAACAAACAAACAAAAAAACCCCAAGTCCTGAAGCATCCAAGTTTCCCAAATGCCACCATTTTTGATTATCTATCTAAATGATTACATGGCTTTTCTACTTTTCTTTTGAATGTACTCTGGCTTAAAAGATATAGTTTGGGTATCAAAATAGGTGGCGGGCTTCATGGGTCAGGCTATTTGCTGGTATTTTGGATTACTCCTAAATGTCTGGCTTTGGGGGCTCAAACAAGGCAAAGTAAAACCCATTCCAGAAGGGATGAAAATATAACAATGGGAGTTAAATTAATGCATGGAAGAGACAAGTTAAAAAGATATTCTGAGGCATATGCTTCATTGATTCTATTTCTAATTCTTTGTGCACAACTTTTAGCAGTAAACAATTTTTTACAGAGCTTAATGTATTGGTGTTAAGAAATTCTTTCTCTTCTTGGCCAGTTGCTATTTGAGTACCACTCAGTGTGCATCATAGGTAATATTTCCATTTGAGAATATTAATATTTTATGAAAGAAGTCTTTGGATCAAGGCACACAATAGTCTGCTCTTTTGGATTGAGTTATCACTTATATTTATGCTCTCTTCTTCACTTTTCTTGGAATTGTTAAGTCTCAGGTTGTATCCACATATCACCAAAAGTATTCAAAAGAGAGAAATCCAGTCTCTAAACCAGAATTTATTTTGGTTAGTGTGTTGAAACAAATATACCAGTTTGACAAAGAAAGCAGCCAAATTAGATGGAAGAATTAGGCATTCATTGTGAACATAAAACCCAGAGAAATACATGCCAATTTTACTGTCCTCAAAAGATAGCTCAAATATGCTCCTTTCTATCCCACTCCACTGCTACCACCCTATTTGAAAGCTCTTTTGTGTGGACTATTCTAATAGTCTCCTGTTGGATGTCTTAGTTTCCTCTCTTGCTCAGGGCAGGGCAAATGCCAGGCTGGCATTAGATATTGTGAAACTGGGAATTGGTGCAAGATCCAAGAAGTCTAAATTCTAAGTCCAAGTGGCTGACTGAAGGTCCAGGAACTTCATGGGGCACTTGAAGCAGTCAGGCTCAAAGGATTGCTGTATAGCATTATCTGGAACCTGTCCAAGTAGCGGCTAGGAGGTCTAAGGGCATAGTTGTTGTGACAGCTGTCTGGAAATTTCTGTAATCCTTTCTGCCACAGCAGCTACTCTTCATGGTTTCACCCCATCTTTCCTGGCTAACCCCTCTTGGTTTAAAAACTCTTGCTGGTTTCCGATAGGGTTCCTTCATTACCAGTCTCCTAAGTAAGCTCAGTCTTAATAAACACTGAGCACAGGGCCTGGCATAGGGTAATCAATAAATATGATCAATAAAATATTATAATATGAACATAATATACATGTAAGTGGTATAAATATTATCTACAGGAATATTATCTATATATTATCTTTTCTGGTTAGATAAAGAAGTCCAGAGAGGCATGTGAATGCTCTGGGCCTGGCCATCTGTTGTCATCACTGTTGTCACCCTCTCAGGGCTGATCAGAGAGCCTAAAATTGGCTGTATTTTCCTTAGAGCAGAGTGTAGCCAAAAAATTCTGGAAATTTGAAGTTTGCATTTATAGAATCCTGGTTAATCAAAGTTTTACTGGGTATCACTGAAATTACCAGAAAAAAATCATTGAGATACCACCTTACCCCAGTTAGAATGGCCAAAATTAGCAAGACAGGAAACAACGTGTATTGGAGAGGATGTGGAGAAAGGGGAACCCTCTTACACTGTT
This sequence comes from Meles meles, assembly GCF_922984935.1. Classification (NCBI taxonomy): domain Eukaryota; kingdom Metazoa; phylum Chordata; class Mammalia; order Carnivora; family Mustelidae; genus Meles; species Meles meles. Next base: position 104,642,228 of record NC_060087.1, on the reverse strand, counting down.
GGTGGGAATGCAAGTTGGTGCAGCCACTTTGGAGAACAGTGTGGAGATTCCTCAAGAAATTAAAAATAGAGCTTCCCTATGACCCTGCAATTGCACTGCTGGGTATTTACTCCAAAGATACAGATGTAGTGAAAAGAAGAGCCATCTGTACCTCAATGTTTATAGCAGCAATGGCCACGGTCGCCAAACTGTGGAAAGAACCAAGATGCCCTTCAACGGACGAATGGATAAGGAAGATGTGGTCCATATACACGATAGAGTATCATGCCTCCATCAGAAAGGATGAATACCCAAATTTTGTATCAACATGGACAGGACTGGAAGAGATTATGCTGAGTGAAATAAATCAAGCAGAGAAAGTCAAGTATCATATGGTTTCACTTATTTGTGGAGCATAACAAATAACATGGAGGACATGGGGAGATGGAGAGGAGAAGGAAGTTGAGGGAAATTGGAAGGGGAGATGAACCATGAGAGACTATGGACTCTGAAAAACAACCAGAGGGTTTTGAAGGGGCGTGGAGTGGGAGGTTGGGGGAACAAGGTGATGGGTAATAGGGAGGGCACGTATTGCATGGAACACTGGGTGTCATGCAAAAACAATAAATACTGTTATGCTGAAAAAAATAAATAAAAATTAAAAAATATGAATAAATGAAAAAAAGAAATAAAAAAATCTAGTATTCATCTCCTGCAAAATGTTTGGTTCATATTTAATGTTGAAATTTCAATAGATGTTTCTTTTCTCTCCCAAACCATCTTTATGAAGTATGTCTCCAGTTCTCTCCCACCTGGATTATCAGGAGGAGTTGAATTGTATGGTATTTGAAAATGCTTCCTAAGGTTACTGTTCTCCTTTTTTTTTTTAAGATTTTATTTATTTATTTGACAGACAGAGATCACAGGTAGGCAGAGAAGCAGGCAGAGAGAGAAGCAATCTCCCTGCTGAGCAGAGAGCCCGATGCGGGGCTGGATCCCAGGAATCTGAGATCATGACCTGAGCTGAAGGCAGAGGCTTAACCCACTGAGCCACCCAGGTGCCCCAAGGTAACTGTTCTTAGCCACTTTAACAGCATTTTTTTGGTTTGTTTTATTTTTGTTTATTTTATAATTTTTTATTTTTATTTTATTTATTTGACAGAGAGAAATCACAACTAGGCAGAGAGGCAGGCAGAGAGAGAGGAGGAAGCAGGCTCCCTGTGGAGCAGAGAGCCCGATGTGGGGCTTGATCCCAGGACCCTGGGATCATGACCTGAGCCAAAGGCAGAGGCTTTAACCCACTGAGCCATCGGCAGAGGCTTTAACCCACTGAGCCATCCAGGCACCCCTATTTTTGTTTATTTTATTTTTGTTTGTTTTATTTTTACTTAAACTCATTTTCTGAAGTGAAGGGCATTTATAAAAGATCCTGGTTTGTTTTAATTCTTCTTTGCACTTTGGTGAGTATATTAGTAATCACTTTACAATGATGTTATAACAAATCCCTCGGGGCCTGAACAAAGCTCGGGCAATAAAAAAGGTAAATGAGAGAATTTTTTCCATGGCTTCGTTTGGAGTTGATTTTGCTCAGAGCAATTGGTTGCCAGAGTCTCAGCTTTTCTGCCCTTGTGGCTGTTGCAAATGATTATAATTTTAAAGGAGCACCACAGAATATTAGAGCCATCTCCCTCGTTTTACAAATGGAAAATCCTAGACCCAGAGAGGTGAAGTTGCTTGGTCATGGTCACATAGCAAGTGAGATTCCAGAGATTCACAGAGTCTCAATGTGAGGGGAATTCACAAGTTACGTTGGCTGACTTCCAACCCAGTGTAGATATTCCCTCCATACCATTCCTGCATATGGCTTTTTCATGTAGGTCGTGCTGACTTCTTTGTTCATTGGAATTGGTAACCCTAAAAAAGAACGTGGATTCTTGCTTTGAGGTAGGTATGACAACATCAAATAATTGGTTCAGGTCAGTCAGAGCCAATGTGAGACTAGGTAAACAGTGTAATAACACAATCAGCCAAAGAGGAATAATTTCTTCAACAACTTTTTTTGGTTTGTGCTGTTCAAATATCATGGGCTGAAGAGACAGTTTGTTTTTTTTTTTACTTTACTTCATACTGGTTTTACTACACTGACTTTTTATAAAAATCAGATGGCTCACATCAGCTGTTGAAATAGCCCCAGGTTTGTTTTTTCTTTTTTGGCCTGAGATTTCTTTTTGTAATTCAACACAAGTTTACCTCATTATGGAATAAAGAATAATGGTAGTTAGAGAATCATAATAGCTACCACTTACTGAAGATTTTCAGTGTACCAGGCATTGTGATAATAGATACTTTCCATGTCTCCTCATTCTTCCCATTACTCTCCAGGAGGTGGGTTTTACTAAATTCATTTTGTAGATATGTAAGTGAAAGCTCAGTGATGTTGAATAGCTTGCTTAATGGAAAGTAATTAGTGGAACTGAGATTGGAATCCAGGCCTGTTCAATGCCAAAGCCCATGTATTCTATAGCATTGTGAGGCTGGAAAAAATAATTAAGAAATTAAAAGATGAATGAAATAAAAATTACTCTAAAGTGCCAGTCACAAAAGGTGGAACCCATTGAGAGCCTCACATTTACCAAATCCTTTACCCTTTTAAACCCACATAATTATCCCAGTAGTTCTATAAAGTAGGCATTGGTATTATCCCAATTTTATACATGAGGAAACTGGGCAAGTTATTTCACTTGTTTTGAACCTCAGGTTGCACATATGTAAGTGGCAGAGAGGGAAATGGAAGAGTGGGGATTTAAAGTTTATGCTCTTTCTACCTTCCTGAACAGTATTACCAAGAACTGACATTTAAGTAGGACAGCTGCAAATACAGTGCTTTTCTAAAGCACAAGGGACGGTCACTATCTAAGCATCCTATTGTGAGTCTGTTTGAAAAACAATGAAAATCTATTTTTTTGTTTCTTTTTAAACTTTTTTGGGGGGAAGCAAATAACCACTCACTTTTAATTTGGTCTTTGGAATGATTGGAATGTTTTGTGTGTTGCCTTAGCTTAATCAGGACACATCTATGATATCAAATGACTCCTCATTTGATGTTAGCGGTCATTGAATCTCTAATAGGAAGCTAAAATTGTTAAACAGCATTCCTTCGGCTTTGTCTCAGTAGCATTGTACATCAAGTGGGAGGCAATGGGGCTTGATTTGGCCAAAGACTGAAATGTAATTACCAGAGCCAGATGAATGTTGCATTATCTGAGTATAAAATAATCAACTCTTGGAAGAGTGTTGGCTTCACTTACATTAAAAAGACAGGCTCCACAGCCTTCTGTGCAAAAGGTCTGATGACAGCACCTGACTGATTGTTAAAAATTTAAGGAGCAAATTCATGTGTTGGGCTATGTGGTGAAAAGCAGGTAAGGGAAGACTTCCTAGATGAGATATGAGAAAATTTGAAAATAAGTAAAAATTAGCAAAGCAAGTTGGTAGAGTAGAGGAATGGATATGTGGAGAGAGACTAAGGGAGAAGCATGGAAAACAGTTCAATAGAACTGGGGCATAGAGTGCAGTGAGGGCTGTGATAACATACATGATGGAAGAAATAAGTAGGGGCAGATTGGAAAGCACCTTGTAAACTATGTTCAAAAGTTTGAACTTTGCCTTAAGGGAAATGGGAAACCACTGAAAAATTTTCAGCATTTGGTTTGGAACTATCCTAATGGTTTTGGAGAGTTATTGTAGAGTCTGGGATAACTTTGTGCCTTGAGAGAAGATATTACATTTACCATTTATTCCCATGTCCCTTGTCAATGCCATATCTCATTGTTTTTCCTGCAACTGAAGGAATGTCTGGTTGCAAAGACCATCATAATTATGGTAAACAGAGGTACCAAATGGTACCATTTTTGCTCTAGATGTCATTCATTGGTGTACTGATTTCATATCCTAATATCCTCTTTTAGATCTAGTCTTCTCTTTGTTTCTCAACAGTGGTCCCTCTGCAGCTGCTAGTCTGTTCCTGTGCTCTGAAGCTGTTCATTTTCCTATCCATCTTTTTGATTATATCATCCATCTTGAAATGTGATCCTTTTTTTTCCTTTTTGACAATCTGCATCTTACCATCCTTTAGGGTACAGCTCTGGTCTCACCTTCTTCGAGAAGCATAACTGATTGCTCCTGCCCCATTGATCCTATTACTTTCTTACTTCCTGGAGAATTTTGATTCTTCCTTTCCCCAAGATTAATCTAGTACTCCTTTATGTAAACTTTGTGTTGTCTCTCTTTTAGTGGTTCCCTCAAATGGACTGATTATCAGAATTACTGGAAGAGCTTGTTAAAAATATAGGTTTCTGGGGTGCCTGCGTGGCTCAGTGGGTTAAAGCCTCTGCCTTCAGCTCAGGTCATGATCCCAGGGTGTTGGGATCAAATCCCACATAGGGCTCCCTGCTCAACAGAGAGCCTGCTTCTCCCTCTCTCTCTGTCTACTTGCACTCTCTATCTCTCTGTCAAATAAATAAATAGAAATCTTTAAAAATATATAGATTTCTGATTTCTATTACCAGAGATTTTGTTTGATTCAGTAAGTTGGTGGTCAGCCCAAGAGTCTGAATTTTTATAAGGACCTAAATTAAATCTGGCAATTAACTGTTCTGCATGTTTCACATACATTAATATTTCCTTGGATCTGGATGGAATTTCCTTGAAGGCAGGGCTCATCTTCAAATGCCTTTATACTTTCTCCTTCACTGCCAATACTTTTAGGAGCCTACAGTAAATGCTTGTTGACTTGATTCCCTCATCTCATTATTCATTCTGTTATTTTTGTGTATTCATTTATAATAATTTACTCTTCTTTCTCATCTCTAGATGAACAAATATAGTATGCAGTAAATATACCAACATATTTGTGTGAGTATCTCTGTGTGTGTTGTTTGGCATTGGGGTGACCAAAATTCAATCTCAGAGTTAAGACTTCTTGCTGAAGTACATGAGACCATCTCTGCCTCCCCAGATCTCATTTAATTTGCATAGTTCCCATTAATATTACAGTCATCATTATCTACCCATCCAAAGAGCACTGTGAGATATGCCCTTTGTATTGCGAGCTTTTTTTTAATGTAACTTGGGAAAAGGAACAGTTGTCTTTGAAGGGAATTATGTTGTTATGATCCAGGAAGGCTTTCCCAGTGTGAGTTGTTACACATAAGAATCTGCAAGATTGAAATATGAAAACTACTACTCCACTGCTGAGGATGGTAGGTTTGTGTAGCATCAAATGCATTTGTCTGAATACTTCTGGAATGTCAAATTAAGTTTTTTAAAGATATGTCCTTTTATGACCCATCTTTGTGCATGTCAATTCTTTTAGACATTTTATGAATTCTAGGATCTCAGAGTCAAAAAATTTTAGAGCTCTCTCATTCCTATACACTTATGTATATATGTACATATGTATGTATCTATCTGCCTATCTATTATGCATATTGCAGAAAGAGAATGTATCTATAAAGAATCTGGAAAAACTTAATTTGAAAAATGAAGTAAACACATAACACACACACACAAACACAGAGTACACAAAACAGTGGGACTTAGGTTTTGAAATACACTCAATGATTCCATCTGGCTAACTTACTTTATTCTAACTCAAATATTTGTTCTATTGTGGCACTGACCTTGGTTTTTTTATGAAGTTCTGGATTGGCTCATTCTTTGATGATTTTTGTAGGTGGCTTGCAGGTGATGGTGAGAGGGCAGGTGCATGTGGGGATGTGTGCACATGCCCATGTACCTGTATGTTAAAATATATTTGAGGAAAATGGCAACATATCCATCCATGGTAGTGGGTGTCTGATGAATCGATCAAAGAAATTTCTTGCATCAAAAATGAGTCTTAGCAGAGCTACAGGTATGAAGAATTTTGAACAAAGAAGCAAAATTTTGGCACAATGTATCTATGATATGTGCCACAGATATCAGTAGCTTAGGTCACACTATTTTTGTTCCCTTCATTATTTTTCTTATTTTTTATTGTGCAAATAATATATGAATATATACTTATAAAATAATCAAAGAGTGTCGAAGAATACATAGTAAAAGATGAAAGTCTACCTTCAACCTCCCACCCAATCCCACCCCCCCATAAAATAAACATTGTTAACTAGAGTTTGTTTATACTTGCCATTATGTTTTTAAGTTAATTTCCCGAGTACAGAGAAAGGAGGAGGCCAGTCCTTTACAGTTTAACATGTCATTGCTTTTGGTTTCTGTCCTGAGGCTTCTGGAATAAGAAATCCTTTTCTTTTTGTGAGGCATGTGTGTGTGTGTGGACACTCCTGTATGCACTTGTGAATTTTGGATGAATGTGTGCCTAATATTCTTTTAAAAGATGACTTTATATACATTTTCCACACGTGTGTCAATTGATGAAGTTGTCTTCATGGAATAGGGATAGGAATGGGAAGTTGTTTGTACATCAGTTGAAGTCACTATAAACAATCATCTTAGAGTCCAGTGGATTTTATGATTAGTTCCTGCTATCTTTTCACTTCTCTGGGGTTCAGCCTTTTAAACAAGATCCCAAGAAGCCCCAGGCTGCCCTTTGCTCTCCAAGGTCTGTTCATGTGTTTCAGAGTGGTCTTTTGAGAGAAGGGCAATCATCCCAACTATAGGTTCATCATATATATATATATATATATATATATATATATATATATATATACACACACACACACACACACACACTACACACACACACACACACACATTATCTTTTTTTTTAAAGATTTTATTTATTTATTTGACAGAGAGAGAGGAGAGAGATCACAAGTAGGCAGAGAGGCAGGTAGAGAGACAGGAAGAAGTAGGCTCCCTGCTGAGCAGAGAGCCCCATGCGGGGCTCGATCCCAGGACCCTGAGATCATGACCAGAGCTGAAGGCAGAGGCTTAACCCACTGAGCCACCCAGGCGCCCCACATATTATCTTTCGGCTAAATATTGACTTAGGGTTTTTTCTTTTAACAGCAGTAGATATTCTAAAGCAATCTGAGAATTCTTTTCCAAATATCAATGCAGTGTGGTGGAAATAAAATTCTCTTTGATTTGACATGTGGGCTGGTGATTCAATTCATCATGAAATCCATTCTACTTGCAGGAATGGATTTGCCTAAGTAGGGAATTTTCTAAGTAGTTAGTGGTTAAAAATGGTTACGTCACTGCTGCCTCTCTTAAAATTAAAATAATTTAAAATGCCAATTGAGTCATGGCAAAGAGCTTTTTGTCTGCCAAATCATCATAAATATCTCTATAAATGGGGGAAGGATTAAGAAGCTCAGAAAAAGACCTAAAAAACGGAAACTAATGAAAATCATGGTTCATGTCCCAAGAACAAGGAAGCCTGGGAGTGGGGGAATAATGACAGTTTGCTTGCATTTGAGTAGGTTGTCATATTGGAGGGAGGAGTCAAGATGGTGGAGAGGTAGCAGGTTGTCATATTGAAAAAGTTTATCCATGGCATGGGCTAACTTGATTAGTATATAAGACTTATTTTATGGTGAAGGATTCTTTCCCCAAATGGACTGGTTCACTATATATATATTTTTTCTTTTCCTATTTTGTTCATTGCCTACTTCTAATATAGATACACCAACTGGCAAACATAAATTATCAGTACGTTCACAAGGAAGTCCAGGCAAGAGATTCTGTGTACTCAGTATAAGTCTATACCTACTCATAAACATCATGAATTCCAATATCTTTCTAAATCTTTACTCTTTGCCAGATATTTTGCTGGACACTTGAGAGCATGAAATGCCTATGAAATGGGTTCCAGGTTCCAAGAGGTATGTATATGTGTGTTTCTGTATGTGCATGTATATGCATATAGCTGAACTCACAGGTATGCTCACTAGTGTATATGGCAAATAAACAGTGTCAGAATATGCTGGAATCTCTATAGAGCTTGGTAAACAAGGTTAAAAGAATGACTATACATGGTGATACTGAGATGATTTCCCAAGGCTAGGTCCTAAATGATGAGTTGAGAAGAGAATAAAAATGAGGGAAAGAGTAGGTATGAAGGTAAAGAAGCCTGAAAGGTCCTGGCATGTTGGAGGGATGACAAGTATTTCAAGCTATCAGGAGAGAGGTATTTTCAGGGAGGCTTGGAGGAATGGCAGATGAGGCTGTAAAAGTAGGAAGGAGCAAGATTGCAAAAGACCTTATGTGTTTTAGAAGAACTATATCCTGAACTGTGTTTGGAGTCTCTGAAGATTTTTTTTAGGCAACAGGACTTATGGTGCCTCAAGTAGTGCTATTTGCTGATATAACAGTCATGTACATTTCAAAATAAAGCTTTTGTTTCAGCTAATAAAAACTTTAAGTGTGGTTAGTATTGCCCACATTTTTCCTTCAATCTATTGCTCACTAAACAGAAAAGTAGTTTCATTCATTGCATCTGACACAGATGTTTACTGTAAGCCAGTTAGAACATCCAAACATTTGGGCTTCACTTCCACTATTTTTGCAGTAGGTAATGGCTGCTCACAAAAGATTTTCAGACAAGTCTTGGAACTTTGGGATCCTAGGCTTTTTCCAAGTGGCTGCTTTGAATCTTCTCATCTTCTTTCTGCATGAGAAAAAAAGCAAATAATAATAATGATAAAAGATTCTAATGTTCCCTCCATCTCTGTACCTTTTCTCTTTTGCATTCTTTAATCTTGACAAGAGAAGACTTGATATATGATAAAAGGACTTGATTAATACTATTAAAATTTCTTTCAAAGTCTTGTGATTGTGTGATTGTAACTGCAGAGATTTCATTTATTATCTCCTTGATCAAAGTTACTGAAATAGACAGTCTGTGAATTAAAGGAAAGGGCTGTGTTTGCATATGGCTTGAAATAATTGTCAACAGATCATTTATGAAAACGTATACTCTGCCTAGCACTGCATAGTTTGCGCTTCCTTTTCACCGTAGAAATACGTTGCTGAGGCTCTGGGTAACCAGTCTTAAATCAATAGGATGCCTGCCAAGCAGAAAAAGCAATAATCTACAGCACTCCATGGTTCTGTAGTTTCAGATATTAGAGCTGAAGTCATCAGCAAATCTGGAATTCTTGTGTGAGAGAACCCTAGGCTTGGTGAAGAATGTTGTGTCATAGCCAGGTTAATTTCATGATACTCATTGGAACTTGAGTTTGGGAAGGGGCATAATCCAAACCAATTACTTGAGATTGTCTCATTAATGGTAATCATGTAAAATTTTCAGGATTTTGACCCCTTGGATGGTTCACTTCATCATACTTTGATACCTCACAGCAGTGGAGGGTATGTAGAAGCCCTACAGCAGTCTCTATTAAATAATACAATAGAGCTGATGGTGAGAGAGTCCATGTGAAGAGCTTTTATTGCATTTGTGTGAGTGTTCAAAGCCTTGGATGTGTCTTAGTAGCTGATTCAAGATTAGCTCAGGTGGGTGTGGAGCTACAGATGCTCAGGGCTTTGAGAGCCAAGATTTTTCTGAATCAAAGCTGGAAATCAGCACAACGTCTCTTCACTCTCTACATGTTCTGCAAAGAGAAGAAATGTGCAGATCTATTCTGGTCACTCAGTCTCATTGAATATTTATGGAAGTTCTGAAGCGAGTGAAATATTCCCAGATATCTCTTGAAGCTGAAACAGGCAGCTTGGAAATAGATAACTGGCAGTACTCTGTTTGTCTGTGTAAGGCAGCATAAATTTTAAAAAAATCACACAGGAATTGTCAAATTTGCCATGTCTTGGTGATTTACCATAAAATTAGTAAATTCTTCTGAAATCCAACAGATTAGGAAAACAGAAAGCAAAGCAAAATTAAAAAGAAAAAGAGTCATCTTTAAACAACTGTTCAGTGCTTAATGGTGCAAGTAGTTGATTTAGTTGACTGACGGAATAAAGGTTTTGGTTTTAATCCAACTTCTTGCCATGTATTTGGTGGTCTCTAAATTATTTGTACTAAATTTAGGACTCTTTTAATAAAGGATCTCTTGATTGCAAAGGAAATACAGTCAAGAAAGTTCAGGTAAGGAGGATTTGTTATAAGAAAACTAGCCAATGTCACAGACCTAGGGATAAGAGTACAGTCAGAACTCTTGGGAAATGGAACCCCTTATTTTCAGCAACCACTTCTTTTTTGTCAGGGGTTGTAGAAGATTTAATGCATATGGTTTTACCTTCCTATGTCTTTATCCCATGCCCTGTAACTTTGAAGCCCTTTCCCACTCTGACTCTGGGCTTGGTCATTTGACTTACTTTGGTCCATAGAATATTAGCATACATGATGTAAGCAGAGACTTGGAAAGTGTGCACACATTTCCGGTCCCACTCTCTGATTTGCCATGAGAACATGCCCAGGTTAGCCTGCTGGACAATGATACACATGGAGCAGAGTCAAGTCAACTCAGTTGTCTCAGCGGAAGCTCTAAATATGTGAGAAAGTCTAGATAAAATAAACAAAGTTACCTAGAAAATGAACATTTGGCCATATATGCATAAGAGATCCCATGAAGGGGTGCCTGGGTGGTTCAGTCAGTCAAGCATCTGCCTTTGGTTCAGGTCATGATCCCAACCAAGGTCCTGGGATCGAGCCCCACATGAGGCTCCCTGTTCAGCGAGGAGCCTGCTTCTCCTTCTCCCTCCACAGCTCCCCGTGTTTGTGCTCTCTTTCTCTGTGTCAAAGAAATAAATAAAATCTTTTAAAAAGAGAGAGAGAGAGAGAGATCCCATGGAGCTAGGTCAGATCTAAAGAACTGCCTAGCCAACTCAGACTCTAGAACAAAAATAGATATTTATTGTTGAGTGCTACTAATATTTTCTGGTTGTTTATTATGCAGCAATATTGTGGCAAATAGATAATGGAAACAAAGTTTAAATTATCTTTCATCTCTGCTTCTTCTTGCCTCCCTGCCATCCAGTCCCCAGCTTGTACATTGCCCAGTATCAGTGCCAGACCTTTGTCTGCCTAACCTTTGTCCAGCACATCACCAAATACAATCTCTTCATTCAAATTCTTGACATAGGAAAAACTCTGATTGGTCTGAGGAAAGCCATGGAATTGTTTTGCTTAGGGTTGGGTGTCTACCTGGTCCAATCAGTCATGGTTGAGGTAGTGGTAGTGGTGAAAAGACAACAATATCACATGATCTCGGGGGGAGGCATGCTTAAAGAAAGCAGGTCTTCTTGGAAGGGGGCTACAGTCAGATGAACACTGTAGTTTATATCTCTAATAAAAAGGGGAAGCCTAAAATATAGGAAGATACACAGAAAATGTGATTTGTGGATCAGCACACCTTCTTGACAAAAATGCTAATGAATAAATTCTTTCAAATATTTCAATGATAATTCTCGTAGCTTACATTAGTGAGTCTTGGCTATGTGATAACACTGTGATAAGTATCTGAATAATTTTCACTACCATGTTATGAATATGAGACTATTATCATTCCCATTTTACAGGTGGGAACTGAGGCCTAAGGAAGCTAAGTTGCCCTCTATCATACAACCTGTGAAAAGTAGAGGCAGAAATAGAATCTGGGTTATGTTGAATCCAGATCTTATGAACTTTATCTTTCTTCAATTACTGACTTAACCATTTATAAAATGACTAGGAGAGTAAGACTGTAAATTGATACCTAATGGTAAGGTTTACTAGGTACCTTGTTGGGCAAGTGGGGGTCAGTCAACCTATGCATGATTCAAAAGGTGTTTACAAGATAGTGCTGCTGGGTACAAGTTTCCTTGATTGCTTCTTCCTCAGAGATCTACTCAGCTATTCTTGGAGAATTAATATCAACTTCCGTTTTCTGCACTTAGATTTCACTATTCAGTAGGAGAGTAGACTTTCACTTAACTTCCCTGTTTTTAGCCTTAAGCCTCACTCCTGTCTGGTGTTACCATATTTAAAGCCTCTCAGGTTCAATATCTTTAAAAAATAAACCTCTTGTCTCCTTTGGGAGGGAGGGTCAGTGATTTGGCATCTCAGGGTAGAGTTTTGAGACCTGGAGGTCCAATTGCTCAGGAGAAAGACTTTGAACAAATCTCATTGTTTCCGGTACTATGCTCATTTCTGCCTTTTGTGGTACCTGGTGCCTCCAAGACATGACATTTCCTTTGTTCTTTAGGGAAAATGGATTTTTCTCCAAAGAATATAATCTCTCTATGTAGCTTCTTAGATTGTAACATTCTCTGCTAAATTAATTACCTCATTCCTATATAGTTTCAGTCTTCAAAACTTTCATTAAAATCTCTAGTTCACTGTTTCTTTTTAGTCTGTCCCTGTGAGTTTATCTACTTTAAAAATTTGTTTTCTATAATTATAGTTGGGTTTTAGGAAGAGATTATGATTTTTTTTGAGATTATGATTAATCAACTATGTTTAGGAAGTTGTCCCATCCCCATGAGCTTTTTTTTTTTTAAAGATTTTATTTATTTATTTGACAGAAAGAGAGGCAGAGAGGCAGGCAGAGAGAGAGAGGAGGAAGCAGGCTCCCTGCAGAGCAGAGAGTCCGATGTGGGGCTCGATCCCAGGACCCCGAGATCATGACCCGAGCTGAAGGCAGCGGCTTAATCCACTGAGCCACCCAGGCGCCCCATGAGCTTTTAAATAGAAACTTTTTCATTTGAGTTGTTTCAAGTTTTATCTGAAAATTTTATCAGTAATATTAGTTAGTGTTAAATTCTAGCATCCTTTCCTTATGAAGTTTCCAAACAAATAAAACAAACACTTAAATTCTGGTCCTAAGTGAAGTGACGTGATTTTTTTCCCACTGCACAAATTTTAATTTAATAATACCATAATTTTAATGGTACTCTCACTTCACACCTTTTTCATCTAAGGTGAGTATTGTTTGTGAAGTAGTCCTTCACCTTGTTTTCTTCCAGGGCAGAGAAATATCCCTTGACCTGCACCTTAGGAGAAAGTAAAGGACAGTGCAGAACTAAGGAGTTGGCATTTAAACACCTGTTATTCTGATATGTTGCTAATTCTTACCACCACTATCATCCGTGGTTCATGATTCATCTATGTTACTTTGGGCTCATGTGTTTTTGTAATTTGTATATTGCTATGAGGTCATAATATTTTTAAAAAGATTTTATTTATTTAATTATTTGACAGAGAGAGAGAGATCACAAGTAGGCAGAGAGGCAGGCAGAGAGAGAGGGGGAAGCAGAGATCCCAACGCAGGGCTCAATCCCAGGACCCTGAGATTATGACCTGAGCTGAAGGCAGAGGCTTTAACCCACTGAGCCACCCAGGCGCCCCAGAGGTCATAATATTTTAGAAGATTATTTAGTCTTGGTTTCCCAGAAATCCATGAAGATGTTACTTCTAACAATAACATACTCATGTAACTGGCATTGTAAATGCTCAGTTCTGTCTAGGAAGAAAGTTCTTAAGAAGGACTGCCAGGGCTTGTGAGGACTGATATATGCACTCCAGTGTACAGGAACTTTGGCAAGAATCAACCGACTGTTATTGTTGCGGAAGAACAAGACAGGGCTGAGCAAGGCCTCATGTTTGTAACCCCCATGCTAATTAGGCATGTAAACACTTGAAAATATTATTGTATTATTGTAGCCACTTTTTTTCTGGGAAACTCTGGGGGAAAATATGTAGAGAGAAACTTCCCCCAAATCTCTATAAAATCATCAGATGGATTCTTGCCAATTTCCGTGAAAATCTTAGGGGATTAGATCATATGGTATTAAATTAGTACTTGGATAAAGATTGAACAAGTGGCTTATGTGGCTAGATGAACTTCCCCATAAAAGTTGTATCTTGTGGAGGGGAATATTCTAGATCAAAACCACCTTATGGCTTTTAGTAAATTACTTCATTCATTCAACGCATATGTCCTAAAGTCCTACCCTGTCCCAAGCACTTTGCTAGGTTATTATAAACTATAAAAATTTATAGCTTAGTCTGGGTATATTAGATATATGCTTATATAAGTACAAAACAATGTAGTATAAGATAGATGTCATATGAGCAATATAAATGATGTGTTGAGGAAGAAAACTTGACTACTTTAAGGAGGGGTGATTAGGTAAAATTTTGAGCTAGATCTATTTGAGCTAGATCTTATAGTTCAGTTAGCAAAGGGAAAAATATCTAGGAAGAGAGATGTCATGATCAAAGTCACAGAAATGAGACGACATGGGGCATTTGGGTAAACAGTGAGTAGGGATCCTTGATTAGGGCTTATGATTCATACTGGGGATTAATGGAAAATAGGATGGAAAAACAGCCAAGGTTACCCTATCAGAAATTTATGTGCCAAGCAAAGTAGTTTAGGTTTTAATTTGTACTTGGTAGAGAGGTATAAAAGTTTTTGAATAGAATTATCAATAAGATTAAACAAGTGGACATTTGCTGGATGATTCAGGGAGGATATTCTAGAAGTAGACAGGATAACTAGGAGCCTAAAGCAGTCATCTGGCCTTGAGAGGATTGAGGCCTACACTTACAGAGATGATATTGAAAATGCCAAGAAAGAATACATTATAGCTAACTTACAGTTTGAGGCAACTGACTGCGTACTGGGAGGGAGACATAATGAAGAATTCAGTCATTGAGTTTTTAAAACTGGATGACATATGGTATTCTCAGCAGAAATGAGCAATCATTGTGTTGATGGAAGAGTGAGTTTAATTTGTTTAATTTGAGGTTCCTGTGGAATCCAGGTGGAGATGTAGATAGACAGATAGGCAGTAGGTAGGCAGTAGATAGGCAGATATATAAGTTTAGAGCTAGGGAGAACGGTTGAATTTAGAAATAAAGATTACATTCATCTTTATAAAAGTGATAGTTAAGCCAAGGGAGTGGGAAAACACTTTAAGAAAGAGAGTGTACAGAGAGAAATGGGCCAAACCTTGGGTAAGGGAAACAAGCAAGGAGGCAGAGAAGGAACAGTAATTGAGGTAAGAGTAGAACCAAGAGAATGAATGATGAAGACAATGAAGGAGCAAGTGGTTGGTCTAGAATACCAAATGTAGAAGAGAAACAACTTTTCTATTTACTCTAGGATTGGGAATTTGTTTGCTGCAAACTAGTTCATAATAGCCAGAAGTAGAAGTCTTCTTTTTTTTCCCCCATTTTATTTATTTTTTTCAGCGTAACAGTATTCATTGTTTTTGCACAACACCCAGTACTCCATGCAAAACGTGCCCTCCCTATTACCCACCACCTGTTCCCCCAACCTCCCACCCCTGACCCTTCAAAACCCTCAGGTTGTTTTTCAGAGTCCATAGTCTCTTATGGTTCGCCTCCCCTCCCCAATGTCCATAGCCCCCTCCCCCTCTCCCAATCCCACCTCCTCCCAGCAACCCCCAGTTTGTTTGTCTTTTGTTTTTTATTTGAAAATTGCAAAGTACTTCCTCCTAGAAGTGTGCCATTTGTACTTAAAAATAACTTTTATGATTGTAAAATAATACATTCTTTTTTGTAAAATTTGATCAAACCCCAAATATTAATTATTAAAATAAAAATTACTCATAATGCTAACATCTAGGAATAACCCATTTATTGTTTTTTACTAATAGTTTTCCTGTGTTTATCATAAAATTGGGAACTGCTTATATCAATTTGCCAGCATTCTTCATGAATTAGCCATGAGAACATAATTCTCTCAAATATCTGCTTTTTTTTCACTAAAATCATTTGATGAGTTCGTGTTTCTTTTTACAGAAACTATTTTTATGACAGTATTTCTTTTAGAGATATATAAAAATGTATTTCCTCATTCATAGATAGTTGTTCCCCAATATTACCCTTATAAAATAATAATTTCTATCAAAATTTTTTGTACTTCAGCTTATACCCTTTTGAATGAGTTTACTAGGTTAAAATTTATGTACATCATTTAAAAAGCTTTTGATCTATTTACCAAATAACTTTCTTTAAAAGTTTTAGTTTGCTTTCACCTTTGTGGATAGGATGTTCCATAGTTATTGAACAAAGTGACTCCTGCAATAAATGAAGGTTTTCTATAGCTTTCCATCTCCCTGGGTTGCCATTTTCCCACCAAACATTTTAATGAGCATAATTAAGAAATATTACCAATCAATGCACATAGCAGTAGTGTGTAATTTAATGTAGAATGATTCAGGTGGTTCTACACCATTTTTACCTTTTCCAGTCATAAATTGTAGACAACTAATCTAATAAAAATCACATATCTATTCTTATCAAATACTAAGGTCATTAACTAGTTTACACCTAAAAAGGTCTGTAAAACCTTTCAATGTAGATAATTGAAGATACTTATTTTCAAGTAATGGAGAGCCAATGAAATTGGCCCAGTCATATCCATCTTTTTTTTTTCCATTTTTTTACTTATCTCCAGGTTTTAATTTTTCTAGAACCATATTTTCATGGTTAACTCATATAAAACTCTGAAAACACATTATTTAATCGAAAAATTGATTTTAACATGAAAACATGTGGTCTTTTATATAAAAAGAGGGTGAAATAATAAATATCCGTATTCCTTTTTAAATGAATGAAAACACTCTGGAAGGATACACAAATAAGTACTAAGAGTGGTTACCTGGTGATATGGGTGGAGTGGTTTCTGGGTGGATGACGGATAAAATAGGAAGGAATTTTGAGCCATGTCAATGTTTTACTTAGTCAAAAACTGAAATGAATTAAAATAAACAAGATCATGATTTTATGACTTGGGAAAAGAGCAAAGAACATTATAAAAGAATGTCTATTCCAGTATCATCACTTTCATGAATAAAAAATTGGGAAAACCTAAATATTCATTAAATGGAGAAGGGTTAAATTATAATGTAGTCAAAGAATTGATAGCATTTGGTAACAATTTGAGTAGAAGATATGACTACCAGATTTCTTGCTTGGGTGGGTGCTGGTACTGTTTAGCTAAGAAAGGGAATAGAGGAGGTGTGGTTGTGAGTTTGGGTGTTTTTTTTTTCCAGTTCAGTGGACAAGTGTAGGAGGTGTTTGTGGAACATCTAGGTAGAGATGTGTAGTAGGCATTTGAATATTTGAGTCTGGAATTCAGAAGAGAGTTCAGACTGAATTTATAAATGTGTGAACTCAGCATAAAAGTGGTAGTTAAAACCACATATATATGGGGCGCCTGGGTGGCTCAGTGGGTTAAGCCGCTGCCTTCGGCTCAGGTCATGATCTCAGGGTCCTGGGATCGAGTCCCACATCGGGCTCTCTGCTCAGCAGTGAGCCTGCTTCCCTCTCTCTATCTCTGCCTGCCTCTCTGTCTACTTGTGATCTATCTCTCTGTCAAATAAAAAAATAAATAAATAAATAAAAAAAACCACATATATAGGGTGATATTCAAGGAGAAAAGAGGGATTAAGGGCATGTTTTTTCATCAAAGACTTACTACTTTCATGGATCAAAGAAAATAATCTATTCTTTTGTAAAATCATAAATGATTTATAAGGTCACTTGCAGATTTTTTTGTTGTCATTAAATGATTTTATTTATTTATTTGAAAGAGGAGAGAGAGCTCATGAGATGGGGGGTGGGTAGAGGAAGAGGGACAAGCAGACTTGATCCCAGGGCCCCAAGATCAAGATCTGAGCTGAAGTAAGATGCTTAACTGACTGAGCCACCCAGGGACCTGGTCACTGCCATTTTAATGTTCTTACCTATTTCTATTTTATTTCCTAGTTCTGTACATTTTCACTATTTTTTGTACATTTCCCTATTTTTTTGTACATGTTCACTATTTTTTGTACATATTCACTATTCTGGGTTTAATATAAAGACAGTAATTTGTGACTAGTTGGTATGGGTGAGGGTAGTACTCTACTTTACTGGGGCTAGGGTTCAGGATTTTAAAAGATATAGAGCTAAGAAAATGTTAAACCTTAGTAATTTTGGGTGACAGGGCCAGGTACTCAAGGTAGGCAAGGCAAAAGATATGGTAAAGAAAAGGGAACAGGGGTGCCTGGGTGGCACAGTCTATTAAGCATCTGACTCTTGGTTTTGGCTCAGGTCATGATCTCAGGGTCTTGAGATCAAGCCCTGCACAGGGCTACGCACTCAGGGGGAATCTACTTGAGACTATCTTCCTGTCCCTCTGCCCCTCCCCCTTGCATGCGTGCACTCTCTCTATTTCTCTCTCTCTCTAAAATAAATAAATAAGTCTTTTTTTTTTAAAGATTTTATTTATTTATTTGTCAGAGAGAGAAAGATCACAAGTAGGCAGAGGCAGAGGGAGAAGCAGGCTCCCTGCTGAGCAAGGAGCCCGATATGGGACTCGATCCCAGGACACTAGGATCATGACCTGAGCCAAAGGCAGCCGCTTAACCAACTGAGCCACCCAGGCGTCCCATAAGTCTTTTAAAAAAAGAAAAAGGAACATTTTATTGAGCACCTTCCATGTGTCAGAAATAATGTTAGGTATTAAATATGTATTACACTATTTAATTGTAATAATAGATCCATAATGCTAGTATTTTACCCAGAGTTTACAGATAGTATAACTGAAGATCAAAGAGGTTAAGTGACTAAACCTAAAGTCACTTTGGAGGAAAGGTATAATAAAAGCCAGCATTTCTTCACCCTGGTTTTGGGAATTGTATATATCTGTGAGACTTCATCTGTGAAACTTCAAAAAATGCACATTACAGGCTTTCCCAGGAGATTTCAATTCAGTAGCTTATTTTTGTGGCCCTAGGCGATGCAATTTTACAATATTCGTGGGTGATTCAGTTGTGCTGTAAGGTTAGTAGTTATAAGCATCTACTCTGGATTCAGATGACTGCAGTATGAGTCTTGACTCCAGTTACTAAGCATTGCAACCTTGGGCAATTTAATCTCACTAAACCTCACTTTATTAATCTAGTATAATTACTGATGATTATGGTAGACCTACCTTTTACTGACATTGTAGGGATTCAAAACACATGTTTGGTGAAGAGTCTCCCATTTCCCCTCCAAATCCCATCTCTTTTCTGTTCTCTATTCTAAGAGGCTGGCTTGTAGTGCCTTCATCAAGGGGCTCCCTTGCCTTCCATCTTCTGGTTGGGTTCAGCCAAGAGGAGGTCAGAGGTCAAGAGGAGAGTGTGGGTATTTATCCCCCTGATTCCCTCGGATGGCTTGTCATGAGTTGGCAGTGACTGTGTTCTTCTAACCTAAAGTCACGATTCCTGTCAGATGTCTTCTAGGGCTACAGCTAAAGCTGTAATATTTTCTCAATCCCAGTAAATGCCTACCTGCTTGTCCCTTCAGCATAGGTGATAAAAGGTTTCTGACTATTGCTGTCTCTGGAGTACTGCATCATCCTTCACCCTTGCCCCCCCTTTGCAGATAATCTTTTCATTAAACTCTTAATTATCCTATTTGAGTATGCCATCTGTTTACGTGAACTCTAACAAGTTCTACATATAGAATACTTAGCACAGTTCCCTGCATATAGTACATTCTAAATAAATGCTTATCGTTATAGACAAAGTCCTGTGTAATATATTCTTCAAATGTATGCATTTTTTATCTCGTTTGGAGTTTATGCTTCATTTGGGCCTTAAAATTTAAGTTCAGCAGAAACTCATTTAAACAGAATTTAGATGACAAGTACCTTCAATTAACATGATTTTCTTCCTTTTTCTTATTTCCTTGCTACATTTTGCTTTTCAGAAAACAAGATAAATGACTGTAAGGTAAAGGATTTTGTAAAAAGGGAAACAACTTTTTGCAGCATATTCTGCAATGAGTGTTCAACCAATGTGACATAGATCTGGGATTGCATCCTGGCTCTGCCTCTACTAAGTCACTTAATTCCTCCTAATTCATAAAGTTATTTGATAATCCAATGAGACAGAATATATAAAGTGTCTAGCACAACTCCTGAAACTGATAAAAATGAATCCCTTTCTCTCACTCTCTTAGTCTTTATCCCAGGCTTTGGCAGATTGATGTCCCTGAGTCCCTACATGGTAACCACTTATT
The DNA here is from genome assembly GCF_922984935.1 of Meles meles. Classification (NCBI taxonomy): domain Eukaryota; kingdom Metazoa; phylum Chordata; class Mammalia; order Carnivora; family Mustelidae; genus Meles; species Meles meles. The sequence continues at coordinate 104,622,265 of NC_060087.1, read as the reverse complement.
ACCCACATGTTCCAAGTGGTTTCTGGACTGGATTTCTTCAGGCAGGAAAGTAGGTAGTGTGTTTTAAAAAGATGTTTAACAATGATGAAGAATCCAAAATAAGTTTTTGGTTATTACCTTCTGAAAACTTGAAAATTCCAATAATAAGATTCCCTATCATTGTACAAAATTTTGTACATTTGTACAAATGTACAAATTTTGCACATTTATTTTATCATTACTACTTAAGGTAACTATTTAACTCCAAGCTCATACTTCATTTTTTTTTTTTGCTTGGAATAGCAGTAATTTCAGATATGCCAGCTCTATGTTCTCCATTATATAAAACTCTTCCATTAAACACAAGAGCCATAAGATTGCTAAGTGTGATAGAAAGGAGATAGGGCCATAACCAGCAAATGGCATCATGTATTTTGAATTTTTATTTCCATTTCATCTCCCAGTTACAGGACATTAATTAAAGGCCACTTTAAAGAGACAGAGCTCCATCTCTCTTTAGGGAATATACGTTAAAATATGCAACCCATATTTTATGTTATTGTTTTATGAAAAGGATAGAAAGTAAATAGTACCTTAAAAATGATGTGATTTATTCTCCAGATATGATTTTCCCTTTTTGCTATATAAAATGAAGCTTGAAGACCCTGGTAATGATGGTGATTTTAATTATTTTTTTATTACAAAAGCCTCGTTACATTATGTTATATAACTATAGAATATCAATCTTTCTTCATGAATTCAATCTAAAGAATAGGTGAAGTTGATAGGATGTATAAATGAGCAAAGCCAACAGTGATAAGAGGTCAGTATTTTTCCTCTCTGTAATTTTGTCCCAGACGAACTGTTATTCCTGTAGATTCTGATTTATGGTTAAATATATCTATCACATGAATTAAAGAGAGTTATTTACTTTATTTAATTTATTCTTTTTAAAAAAGAATTATTCACTTTACAACAACAAATACATTTATGTGTTTAGTGATTCACTCTTGGAAACTCAAATGTTTCCAAACTCAAGCTGAAAACTCAAGTGTTGGAAGCTACTATGCTTTCAAAGTCCTTCAGAAAAGAGAAAATAATTCTAAATGATTGTGCAGACCAATGGGAAATATGACTAAATTTACAAAATCCCATTTACTTATGCATTTTTGGTAGCACATTACATTAAAGCAATACACAGGTCCTGTATCCTCTCTTGAGCACTTAGGATTAGAGTCCAATGCTCTCCCTTTCACTTCCTTAAACCTGGGTTTGGTTGGTGATTCTGGAGGACCTTCATGGCTTACATACCTGCTTACCCAAATGTTCTATCTCCCTTTTAGACAATTCACATTGCACATTACAATATTAAAGATCCTGCTATGTTCTGCAGAAAAGAAATCTCTTTAACCTTGTTCAAACTAGCAGTTCCCAAACTTATTTGACCTTATGATTTCTCTCCTTTTTTTCTAGTGTAATACCTAAAACATCTGAAAGGATTTTAGAGAAGTTCTAAAGTTTCTGGTAAGCCCCTTTTCAACATTGCTTCAACAGTCTGCAAATGAGGCCTTTAGAAAGTTTACTGAAATTCCAGCCCTTTGACCAACCATTCCTCTTTGTTAAAAGTCATCTACTGAATTCTTGGCTATTACCCATATTCAGTGGAAATTTTCGCTTTTGACTCATTGCTTTCTCCCTATTCCTTTCTCTTTCATCATTCTTTTTGACTCAGGTGTTCATCTAGGTATCCTTCCAACTCTCTGGATTCTCTATTTCTTTACATCTTCTCTTTGAACTATCTTGACATTCACCCCACCTTAGGCAACAATTTTCATGGCCATCATTTAGAACTTGTCATTACTAATAAACTGCCTTCCCTCCAAGAACTTGACTCTCTGAACACTGCCTCCTATCTTTCTAGCTTACTTCATTTGGTAACTGCAATGTAATGATTCTTTAAATAGTCTGGGATCTCCACTCCATTGACTCCTTCCGTTGTTCACCTGTCCATGATTCATTTCATACCCTCGTTTCCTCCTTAACAAATATAGATTTCATGTTCTATCACTATAACCTTAGTTTTACAAAAAATACTGAACTTCTTTGTTTCTCTCTACCTCCATTATATTCACATTTAACCTTTAACCTTGGCTCATTCTAACACTCTACCAACTCAGAGTCTACACCTAAGCAGTCAGACCTGACTGGAAAAAAAAATCATAGCTCTCATGACTGGATTCAGTTTAAAATTTTAATCTATAAATCTCACTGTCCTAACATACTTCTCAAATCATTTGCACTCCCATGTTCCCAGAAAATATTTTTACTTGCTCCTCTTATAAACCCCCAACAGCTTTTTACTCCTCAACCTGAACTGATAATCTTATTTCACTGAAAGGATGAAAGCAGTCAGAATGAAGCTATTTCATCTTCCCACCTCCGTATCTATCAACCCACCTCTGATGTTTTCTTACAATTGGTAAACAGCTCCTGGTTTCATCTAAGGCCAGTCTTCTGCATATATACTGTATCTCATCCCCTCTCAGTCTCTCACCTTCTCAACTATTTTGCCTGAACAGTTATCTTTTCTTTCTCTTGCAAAATGACATTGCAAAATGACATTTCTCCCTCTCAAGGATCGTTATCATTAGCAGACAAGCTGGTAATTTTTTTCATCTTAAAAAAATTCCTTCATTGACCTCTAGCCTCCACCCCATTTCTCTGCTTTCTTTTATAACAAAAATTCTAAAAATAGACATTTGTACTCCCTGTCTCTATCTCCCATTCTTTTTTGAACAAACTCAAACCAGACTCTCATTTCCATCCTTTAACTAGAATGGTTTCTGTTAACATAAAAAATGACCATTATTTTGTTCAACCCAATGGTCAAATATCTTTCCTCATCTTAAGTTGCCTCTCAATATATTTGATACAATTATATTCTGTTTGTCAACTTGGGTCCTTTAATGGGATTGAAGGTATAAGAGAATTATTGAGGGTAATACCTATATATAATAAAAGGGAGGGAGTAGGAGAAGGTAGGGAAGCCTCAGCCTGTGATGTAGATCAGAGACATGTAAAAAGAGAAGGAGAAGAGTATAAAGTAGGAAGAGTCTCAGAGGAGTCAATGAACTGCAGTTGTCCGTTGGACTCCCACATCCTATGATAGAACTCTGCACTATATTCAGTCATTAGCTGGCAAGGGAAGCCTGGCCTCAACACAAATGGCATAGTAGATACAAAAAGATGGAAGCTAGGGTTACTTGTCAACTCTATCCCTGCAGGAATGTCTGGGTGGAGCATTAACATGGCCACATTTACTTCTTTGTTTTTGAAACACATTCTTTACTTGGTTTCTGGGATGTCATATTCTCTTGATTTTCCACCTTCTCAGTATTTCTTGTTGATCCTTCTCCTCTTTCTAAACTGTAATGATTGGAGTATTTCCAGGACAAAGCCTTCCACCTTCTTGTTATCTATGCATACTACTTACTGGAATTCACCTAGTCTGATGGATGATATACAGATTCATACTATAATTTGCAACTTTTATACTTAGACACCTAAAAAAGTCTCAAAATTAACATATCCAAACAAGAATTACTGATTTTCTACTGTCCCACAACCCACAAAACTTCTTCCACAATGTTCCTAATTCCATAAAAGACAACAAAACCATTCACTAATTATTCAAGCCAAAGGACTTGGAGTTATCTGCAAGTCTACTCTTTTTCTCATACTGCAATATTTAATTCATCACCAAATTCTGTCAGCTTTGTTTCAAAATATGCCCTCATATGACTATTTCTAAACACCTCCACCTCTACTACCATAGTTCCAAAATACTGCTGCAGGCTCCATTTTTACCCTCCTAATATAATTCTATTGTTTTGTCCTGGTGTTTCTAGACTTCAGCATCTTTGCATTTCTCTTCTCATGCCTTAAAAAAAAAACAAAACCAAAACTGATGCTCTGATTAACATATCTGTTGGGCTCTTGATTCAACCTCACCCCTGAACCCTATTTTTTTTATTTTAAAATTTAAATTTTGTCGCAGCCGGCGTGACAAATTGACCAGGAAACGTGAGGGTAAGAGGATGGTGAAAAGAAGTTAAAGAGACAAAGTGATGGGGACGGGAGGGACACTGAGGAGGATGTCCAACAGTGCCGAGTTTATTCAGGGCAGCGAGGCATTATATAGCCAACAGAAATAATTACAAAGAAGTGTCCATCATTAGCTAATTACGAAATAATTTGTTACATATGCATGAAACCCTCCAGACTTCCCCATTAACTACTTCTCAAGGTCTAAATGCAGATCTTCCAAGGCCAGTGGTCTTTGTCTTCAGATAATAATTACAAAGAAGTAACAACAAACCTGAGAGTGTTCTTTGCGCTGTGCTGGAACAGCAAGGACCAGTTAAGAACTTAGGACCCCACCCAGATTGCTCTCATTTCACTAGTAAACGTGTGGGAAGTCACGTAGGTGAGCACGCAACACACAGCACAGACCCTTTCTCAGTGCAACTCAACTTTTCCATCCTAATAAGCCTTTTGTTAGGCTATTTGGACTTTAAAGGAGACACAAGTCAGGGCCTGGTTTGGTCCTCGTCTCAAGCCTTATCGTGGCCTCCCACAAAATTTAAAAAAATTTCCTATGGCTCTGAACTGTGCAGCTGGAAACTCATTCATTCATTCATTCATTCATTCAACAAACATCTGTAGAGTGCCCCCATGTATAATGAGTAGTTCTAGGTAATGGGATATAGCATGAACAAAATATTTGTCACAGACTTCTGTAGAACTTGTGTTCTAATGGAGGAAGACAGACAATAAATAAATTAATATATAATTTGTCATGTGGGGTAATTGACAGAAAAACAAAAACAAGTATGGGGGTATCATAAGCACTAGGGAGTGTTTGCTGTTTTTATAAATGGTGGTTAAAGAAGGCTACCCAGAGAAGGTGACGGGAGAGAGCCATGTACCTATCTCATGAGTGTTCCAGATAAAAAGAATAGTTAGTACCAAATCCCTACAGTAAGGGTGTTCCTGGTATGTTCTGTGAGGCTGTGCTAGTTATCTATTACTGTGTAATACATTACTCAAAAACCTAGTGGTTTAAGACAAAAATTATTTACTATCTCACAGTATGTGTAGGTAAAATACCTAGATGTGACTTTAGAGTGTACCTCTGTCTCCCAAGGCTACAATAAAGGTGCTAGCTAGCATGTATTCATCTCAAGGCTTGACTTGGGGAGGATCCACTTAGCTTACTCATATGGCTTCTGGAAGCCTTCAGTTCTTGCAAGATGTTGGACTGAAGTCCTCAGTTCCTTGCTGGTTGTTATCAGAAGCCTCCCTCCATTAATGTCTTTTCACATGGCTCTCTACTTGGGGAAGCTCACCATGTGACAGCTGGCTTCCCTCAGAGTAAGCAAACAAGAGAGGGTGAAGATGGGATCCAGATTCTTTCTGTAACCCAATCTCTGAAGTAATATCCCATCACTTCTGTCATATTCTATTTCTTTTTTTTTTTAAAGATTTTATTTATTTATTTGAGAGAGAGAGGGAGCAAGAGCAAGAGAGAGCATACGGAGGGAGAAGCAGACTCCCTGCTGAGCAGAGAGCCCAATGTGGGGCTCCATCCCAGGACCCTGAGATCATGACTGGAGCCAAAGGTAGATGCTTAACTGACTGAGCCACCCAGATACCTATATCATATTGTATTTCTTAAAAGCACGTCACTAAGTCCAGTCTTCACAGAAGGAAAGGAAATTATACAAAGATGAGAATACTAAGCAGCAAGGCTCATTGGAGGCCATTTAAAAAAGACCCTTTAGTTCAGAGGTCACTGTGACTGAACAGAATGAGAGGATATAGTAATAGGAAATGAGGTCAGGAAATGTATGATCATTTACAGTCTTATATGCCCTTATATGGTTCTCAATTTAAAAGAATCACCCTGGCTGCTTTTGGGAGAATGGATTATATGAGAGCAAAGGTAAAAGTGGGAAGAAACAGTTTAGGAGACTATAGCAATAATCAGGACAAGACATGAGTGTGGCTTGCTCTTTGGTAGTGTGAGTGGAGATTGGATATTCTGGGTATTTTCTGGATATTCAGTGTGAAAGAGAAGAGTCAGGAATGATGACCAAGTTTCAAATCTGAGCAACTGGGTGAATAAAGTAAGCATTAATTGAGATGAAGATTGCTGTAGGAGAACTAGGTTTAGAGAGAAAAATCAAGATTACTGTCTAGTAAGCAGTAATTTTGAGATGCTTACTAGACAAAGTCAAGTAGGAAGTCGAACATACAAGTCTGCTATTCAGGGAAAAGTCCAGGCTGGATACATAAATTTGGGTAACATCAGCATAAAGAATATTTAATGTCCTAACTGGATGACATTGCCTACAGAGAGAATGTGCAAAAGAGAGGTCTGAGAACTGAGCTGTGGGATGTCTCATTTGGAAGGAGAGGAGAAAGGGAGATGCCAACAAAAGAGACTGAGACAAAGCATCCAATAAAGTAGAAAGAAAATGAGCAGCAGTTCCCTCAGAAAATAGCATTTATTTGCAGTACCATTTAATTGTTGGGGCTTCAGGCAAGGGTGTGCCTTGAGGGTATATAAATAAGAGTTAGAAAGTAACAGACACAGTTAAGCTGATTTCTGCCCAGCCTCTTCAGCAGAGGTTGAAGATAGGATAGCTCTAGCCCTAACATGAGAGAGAAGAGAGAGGGAGAGAGAGAAAGTATGTGTGTGTGTACTGCATTTTTGTATTCTTCTTGACCTAAGTCACACATCCATGTCCCCTACCAGGGTCCTGGAGGCATTTGAGCTTGCGATGCATTATAGTTGGAACCACTTAAAATATTTTACATTTCTTTTTTTTTTTTAAGATTTTATTTGTTTATTTGACAGATAGAGATCACAAGTAGGCAGAGAGGCAAGCAGAGAGAGAGAGAGAGGAGGAAACAGGCTTCCCGCTGAGCAGAGAGCCTGATGTGGGGCTCGATTCCGGGACCCTGGGATCATGACCCGAGCCGAAGGCAGAGGCTTTAACCCACTGAGCCACCCAGGCGCCCCAATATTTTACATTTCTAAGGGGTGCCTGGGTGGCTCAGTGGGTTAACTGTCTGCCTTCAGCTCAGGTCATGATCCCAGGGTCCTGGGATTGAGCCCCACTTTGGGTTCCCTGCTAAGCAGAGAGCCTGCTTCTCCCTCTCCATCTGCCCCTCCTCCCTCTTGTGCTATCTCACTCTCTCAAATAAATAAATAAAATCCTTAAAAAAATAAAATATTTCACATTTCTAAGTGAATCCCATTCAGTTTAATTTAACAAAACACAGAAATAAGAATAATCCATTTCAATAAACATATTAGCTAAGTCAGTTTCCTAACATTGAGAAAGTGAAATATTTTTCTCTTGAGAAAAAAAATCAATAATATTAAATATAATTGATATTTGTATGGCATTTTACATACATTATCTCATTTAAATCCTACTGTTACAATGTGATGTATTTGTTTATTATTATTTTCATTTTATAGATGAGGTAAGTGAAGTTCAGTGAGCTTAAGCAGCTTGTTCAATGTCATACTGTCAGTACAAGTCAGAGCTGGGTTTTGATCCCAGTTTGTGATCAATTTTCTGTGCTAGGTACAAGCAATTACGGTGTTTTGAAGAAAGGTCATTCTCAGCAGGGGGTGAGAGAACAAACTCTGAGGAGGGCCTTAGGAAGGCACAGGCAAATCAACTACTATGTGTGCTGCCTAGATAAAATCATTATCACCATATGTGAGTTCTATAAAATATTTGCTATGAACTGGGTTAAAAGAAGCTGTGCTTTTTGCAGCTTGAATTCCTCAAGTCCCATTGGTTTCTCCTGGAGGAGAATCAGACTTCCACAAACACCTGTAGTAATATCACATCTGTGTATTTGGTGGAACGCACTCCCCCCATGGAAGCATCCACTTTACTCAGATCTAAAGGCATCTTGAATAGTCGCGGGAAGAGATATTTTTAGGGAACCAAATCCAGTTATCTCAGACTCATATAGCCAAATGCCACATGTATTTTCTTCCCCAAAGCCATTCCTGCCTTCTTTCACTTTGCTTTAAAATTAGGAAGCCACAGTGACTCCCTTGGCATTCAGTTCACCATCTTCTTTTCTCCTGGGCTTCAGGGAGAAACTACGCTCATTAAAGGAGATTTAAATTATGGTGTGGTGAGCATGCTGTTGCCACTCACAGTTCCTTTTTGCAATATTTCAAACTTCAGTGCCTTAGCTGGTTACAGAAATAAATCTCTAATACTATTACTGCATTCATATTTCTTGTAGAGGTACCTGAAGTTACCCCTTGTCCAATGATGCAGCATTTATTGGAGTTCTAACATCTATCCCTATGTTTTTCTAAATGAAACAAAGTTCAACAATATCAAATTTTGACAGCTTGGAGCTCAAATCCATCTTCCGTTTTGAGCTGATGTCCTATCTTTCTTTACAGAATAATTTGTAGTTTGTTACCTGTCAGCACCAGAATTGTGGATTAATTTAGTCATAAATTAAAGCTAGAGTTATTAAGTCTAGGATAATGATATATGGATTTGAAATATTTTTAGTAGATTATTTGTTTCAAATGAAATTTTCTGTGAGACTCAATATATTTTTGAAAAAAAAATGATGGCATTGCTCTGGTTAAAGCTCTCATTTTTGGGTGTCCCTGAGCTATGTCCCTTATGTCACTTAGCTATTATCTAAGTGAAAATTTGTCACTTAGATGGGCAAACTACTTTACCTCCCCAACCCCACTTTCATCAGAGAGGAAACATCTTATTCCACAGTGGACTTGAAGTAACTCAATAGAACCCCCAAGGCTTCTAGAAGTTTGAAAATCATAAGAATATAGGATTAGCACATAATTACACAGAATTCAAGGCAGGGCTCAGAAACCTATGGTCAAGGATGGAGCTGGGGGAAGGAACAATGGGGGCACTCTGGAATAGAAACTCATTCAAGTATTGAGGAAATGTATGGGCGTGGCTAGAAGTCATACCCATGCAGGCAATTAAATCATAGCTTCCCACAAAGAGAGAAGATTAAAGTAAGTGGTATTTTCAAGACCAGGCAAACAGAAAGAAGGACATGCAAGAAAGGAGAAAAGGCAGATCAGTAGAAAGTTAGAAACCAGAAGATTCCCCAAGAGCTAAGGAACAGAGAGAAACAGGTAGGGAGTTGGAGAAGAGAGAGAGAGAAATGAGTGAGGTGCCAACCTTAGGTTGAGAGCTTATATAAGCAAATAAGGGATAGACTACAGGAAACAAAATACACTGCTGGGAAAGCAAGAGTTAAATGACTGAGGGTTAAAAAGGGGGACTTATTTTGTTTGTTTGTTTGTTTTTGCAATTTTTAAAAATTTATTTTTTTCAGCGTAACAGTATTCATTGTTTTTGCACAACACCCAGTGCTCCATGCAATACGTGCCCTCCCTATTACCCACCACCTGGTTCCCCCAACCTCCCACCCCCGACCAAAAAGGGGGACTTATTTATGAAATTAGAATACACAATGTTGCCTATTAAAATGTCAAGTCCCACAAGGATATGGGGAGAAATTGCCTTTGAAGAATAACTCTTTTGTGTTGTTGTTGTTGTTGTTGTTTTTGTGAGGGACCAGACAGAATAGGGTTAAATAAATAAGATATGCTGAGGAGAGGCTAATGTGGAGAGGAAACATCTGGCAAAAATCTCCACTATGCCCACACTGCCTTCTTGCTCAATGCCCTTCCCTAGGGACCTTGGAACAGCTGTGTTGAGATACTAGACCCAAAGTTTTCATATTCATATCAAAAGAAAAACCCAAAATGTCTGCACTGCTGCTGATTAGAGAGAGCATTTGAGTGGTTCAATATTGAAGATTTGTGGCACATTGGACTCCCTTGCTTTGAAACACCCAAGTTGTTATGAGTTTGTTTCCCAATGCTACTCGGCTCAACTTTTATTTTTAAATCTTCCTGCTTTACTGCTGTATTGTCTCTATTGGTGATAAATACAGAATTTAAAGGAAATGGTTTTTAGACATGCTTTTGAGCCAGGATTTCTGTGCTGCATGGTATGTTGAAAAGAAAAAAGTCTTTAAGGTCAGCAAGTCTTGTGTGAAAATTTGTCACTTAGATGGGCAAACTACTTTACCTCCCCAACCCCACTTTCATCATCTATACAATGGGAGCGATCATAGTTATCTTGCATGGTTGCTAAGAACAATAAAAGATGCATAGAAGGTAAAGCACTAACCATGGTTATAACCATGCCTTATAAATGTTAGTTGTTATTATTGGTTTTTATTACTAACTTCTCCTAATGAAAATATATACTTCCTAAGTTAGGGTGTAAAGGTTTGAGGGAAGATATACTGGGCCTGTTTCATGGCTGCCATATCCAATGTTTGCTTCTGTAGTCCCCAGAGCATTGTTCGTATTTTTTGTGCAGGAATGGCCATGGGTGGGAGCAGAGATAGGAACTCAACAAAAGGGCAGCCATCTGTAGCCTAAGTGGCTACCCATTAGTGTGGTCTTGCATAAAGGGCATTGATGCTTCCTAGTATGTAATCAGAAGGAGGTCTTTCCAGATTTTAGATGAAGGAATATGGAAAGGAGTGCCAGCCAAGAGTGAGAGAATAGGAGGGGCACAGAGAGCTGCTAATCTCTGTTCCACTTTGCTTTTTGGTTCTGATCTATGTATATGTATCATTCTAGTAAATCCCCCTTTTTCCTAAGGGAAGCATACATGGCCCAGCTTTCTGTTGCTTATAATAAAAAAAAATTTAAATGACATGGAAAAAAAATATATACTTCCTAAGTTGATGCACTGATGTGTGTGTGTGTGTGTGTGTGTGTGTGTGTGTGTGTAAAACACATGTAAGTCTTTGATTAGTGATGGTCATCTGATTATTTTAAAAAAATTTAATTTAGCTCTGAGTGATATAAAATGCAAACACTATATGTGTATCACCTAGAATTGTTCTTAGAACATGTCTTCTCATAGTTTGTACTTTTGAAACTTCTAGAGGCTTTGGAGATAATATTGAGGACATGGGTCAGGGACCCTACTCCTACTTCTACTGTAATCAGAGAAACTCCATTTTTACCAAAAAAGCGTGGAACTTTTGTGCTAGGAGCCAAGGAAAGTAAGTGTTTCAAGGAGGAGGAAGTGATCAACCATTTCCAATGCTACGAGCATTCAAATAAACCCTGAAGAGAATGTGACGTTTCAAAAGTTCATTGGGATTTGTAGAGAAGGTGGGAATCCTAAGCAGTGATGACTTTATGGCCATGGCCCCAAGTATTGGGGGCAGGAGCCCAAGTGTCTGATCAATGGGATGCCATGAAAACATCTATCAGAAGCCACAGATAAAATCAAGAAACCAGAAGTGAAAGAGTAATCTTCCTGGCTCCTGGCATCCTATTCTCTGTGGGGATTAAATTCTTTTACTTTCTCTCATTTACTGGAAGAGGAAAAATAAATGCTATGGACTTTCTACAAGGTGTTAATTACAGAAAAAAAAATCATGGTGGAATGTCATACCAGAGCAACTAGAGTATTAGATAGAGTGGCAGAAGATCAGTGGCTGGTAAATCAGATGGATCAGTGATCAGGCAAGTTCTTGAATAGCAGTTAAATGATGCTACAATAAGCCAGGGCTAGAAAGTGGCTAGGGCCAAAAAATGGTATCAAAGGCAGTGATCAAGCAATGATTATCCAAATGAGTCAAAAAGGATCAAACTCTTGGACAAAGGGGAAAGTAACCCAAGGAGCAGCCCAGTGGAGAGTAGGGGTAGAGATCAAAGAATTAAGTTGGTCCCCATGATCCCTGAGTACCTCTGTAGTTCTGAAATGTTATCATTCTTTGGTGAACACACTATGAAGCATTGCCTTTCAAAATTTTGCCTTAGATGTGACCTTGCCTTCAGGGATCATGTAGTCTACCAGAAAAAATAATGAAAACATGATCTAAGCAACAAATACAATTTATAGAGCTTACTTTCAGGCATCCAAATCTCCTTTCCCACCCAAATATGCTGTCAAGTGGAAAGAATCTTACATACTTGCTTAATGTCTGCTGTGATACTCCAAGGGGATCTGACCTTACACCTCAACTTTGTAGCATCAGTGATCTTTTTAAAATAATCGCACTATGTTTGCTGGTGCTTCTCAAAGGGTGGCTTACTGACCAACTGCACTGAACTCATTTGAAGGACTGTATTAAAAGTGTGGATTAAATGACTGTCTACCAAATTATCTGATTCGGAATATTTTAGGACAAGATTTGGGAATCTTCATTTTAACATACTTACCAGATGATGTTTATCCACACGTTTAAGAACTGCTGATGTGTGAAATCGTCCACTCCATTGTTTAGGCTAAGATTGAGATGTGAAAAACTACTTTCCTGGACTGGATAGTATTCAGATGCGACATCCTAAATACAGCTTACTTATTTAAACCCAGATGAGTATAGATTGACAGCTAGTGGATGATGCCCTTATTTTTAGACACTTTTAAAGAATTTTCACATACATTTGGATCCCATTTTCTTTCTTTTTTTCTAAGATTTTATTTATTCACTTGATAGACAGAGATCACAAGTAGGCACAGAGGCGTGCATAGAGAGGGAGGAAGCAGGCTCCCTGCTGAGCAGAGAGCCTGATGTGGGGCTTAATCCCAGGACTCTGAGATCATGACCTGAGCCAAAGGCAGAGGTTTAACCCACTGAGACATCCAGGTGCTTCTTGGATCCCATTTTCACTCTGAGTATGATCTGAGTGCAGAGGTCAGAGTAGTAGATTTAAAAAAAAAAAAAAAAAACTTTTGTTTTTCAGTGGCTCTAAGATTCATTTACCATAGCCCCTGTGAGCACAGGCAGAATATGTTTCATCTTATTTTTGTATAAGATGCAATGAAGGAAAGCTGAGGGAAATACACTCCAAATTTCCTCCCTTTAATAATCATGTTACTTGAAATTTGGGGAAATATCTGAGAGAAAGCACTAGAATTAGGGAAAAAAAATCTAAATCATGACCAAGTACTAAATAATGAAAACATTGACCTCTGAATGACTAGGATTGATCTTACAATAGTAGGGTAGAACAAAAACTGCCATTATCATAAAGGTGATTTAGGAATAGAAGTCTGACCTTTCTTCATTCTGCAAAAGTTACATTATTAATGACCCAGTAAATTATGACACTGCTGAAGTGAAATATTTTTATTATGTTCTGGGTTTTTTTTCTCAAAAGAAAATTCTTGATCATTTTATTTGCTTTTTCAGGGAGTCTAATAGACAGGCTAACAAAACAGTACAGATTATGAAATGCTAAGTGGCAGAACCCAGGCAATGATAATGAAATGTTTCTAGAAAGAGAAACAAACAAACAAAAAAACCCTAGAAGACTATTTTGTTTTGGCCCTGTCCCTAGAAATATGACTAGTACCCTCATCTCCAAACCCTGCTGAGATGGTGGTTGGAAGGACTCTGAGAGGTTAGGCTATTGTTTCGTTTTGTTTTGTTTTTTCAAGATTTTATTTATTTATTTGAAAGAGAGCATGAGCGGAGGGAGGGACAGAGGGAGAGGGATAAGCAGACTTCTCGCTGAGTGGAGAGCAAGACATGGGGTTCAATTCCAGGACCCTGAGATCATGACCTGATCCAAAGTCAGACGCTTAACTGACTGAGCCACCCAGGCACCCATAGGCTATTGTTTTGAAGAAATGGCTAGGCTGTTTACTCAGTCAACAGTTATTTACAGAATATCTCTAGTGTGTCCATTATTGTGGTAGATACTATATTAAGACCACCCTAATTTACTCCTTTTTGCATTTTTCTCTTAAAAAGGAACACCTGAACCAAGTGTTCAATAGGTTCAACAATTCAGTCAAATTGTGTTTTTGGCATTTATTAATACTTCCACTCCTTTCTACTCATTGCCTTTAGTTAGTTGAACTTAACCTGACAGTGCTTTGAATTTGGTGAGCCTAATTTTTGCATGTAGACATAGAATTTGGTACTCAAAAAAATATGCTTAACAGAATATCTCATACCACTCAGCTTCAGTTGAATTGCTTGAGTCACTCAACAAGCCAAACTGAAAACAGGAAAAACCTTGCTTTGGCTCATTCAACTTAAGGATTGAACTCCCAGACAGTATCAATCCTCATTAAATATGAAGCTAGATAAAACACAGTGCGAGAGGATCATTTCGAGGACTGATCAAGTGTGGGAAGGCACTCTTTATTGCTATTGAGATTTGAAGGCAGAACAGAAGCTAATAGTCTCTTTGGTAGTTATCTTGGGGGGTAGGTGTGACTTCAAGGTCATAGATAAATAAAGATGATTGCCATCTGTATACCCAGACACTGTACAGTCCTTCAACTCTGCAAATTCCCATTATGCCCATCCAACAAGATTTTATTACAGGTCAGTAAATAAGAGGGAAAGAGAGCGATTATAGCTGGTGCTCTGAGGTGAAAGAAAAGGAACAAGGCTGCATTTGGTTGTGTTGTGATATGTTTGGCTTCAGGTTTGCATTTGATTAATCATAATTTGTTTCTCAAGCAAGTTTTTAGGTCTCCCTTCATAACGGACTCTTCAATCTACCTCCTCAAATGGCTTTCAGTGCTTAACGAGCTTACTACAGTGGTCTCCTGTGAGGTAATAGCAATAAAGTTAAAAGGAGGAGAATTATGAATCACATGCTTTGTTCACAGGCCATGGTTTTTCCCGGGTGTTAGCCTTAAGATGCTAATTAATGGGCACCTCATTAATCAGCTGGCAGATAGACACTTGCATGCTTACTCAACCCAGAGGAGGATCTAGCCTCTGTAGCTGCATGCTACTTTGGGTTAATATTAATCTACCCACCATGCCTGCTTCTCTGTTTATTCTAGTAGAATAAGAATAAGGTATGAGAATAAAGGGACACAACAAAAATTTGAATATAGCGTGGAAAGAAATCAGGTATAAAAAAAAGAATAAGGCTGCTTATTGCCAGGGTCAAGGTTATGGTTTGTAGGTAAGATAGGGTTACTTGGGGGCGCCTGGGTGGCTCAGTGGGTTAAAGCCTCTGCCTTCGGCTCAGGTCATGATCCCAGGGTTCTGGGATCGAGCCCCGCATCAGGCTCTCTGCTCTGTGGACAGCCTGCTTCCTCCTCTCTCTCTCTGCCTGCCTCTCTGCCTACTTGTGATCTCTGTCTGTCAAATAAATAAATAAAATCTTTAAAAAAAAGATAGGGTTACTTGGAGATCTTTGCAACTTGTGTGAACATGGCAATGAGTCTGTGAAAACACACATGTGATCAATTACCTTGGGACCCTGGCTCCTTAAAAAAATATAATCTTAAAAGAAAAAAAATTAAAGTGTGGCATAATGACCTCAGCACTATATTTTCAACTCAGAACTTACCCATTACTGCTGGAAATCTCAGAGGGTCATGGCCCAGTTAGTTAGCAGTGGCTTTTTCTAGTGGGAATATTGAAGTGAGGAAGTAATTATTATGCTCTCATTGTAGGCCCAGAACCGTGTTATAAACAGTAGGGATCTGGGGAATAAAATAATAAGAAAGGCAAGATTCTTGCTCACAATTAGCTTCCACTATAATGGAGAGGAGGGTGGGAGTCTTATACACTAGATAAGTAGAGAACAATGCACAAAATCATTGATTCTTAGACTCTTAAGGGACCTTAGAAAGCATCTAAGTCAACCAATATTCTGATGCTTAAATATTCCTAAATCTTATTAGTTACAAGTTTGCCTGGTATCTGTTTGAATACTCATAGTAATAAGGACCTCATTAATTCTGGTGGTCATCTACATGGTATTCAGACAGCTGAATTTTATTTTTTAAAAGATTTATTTATTTATTTAATATTAATTTATGTATTTATTTGCGAGGGTGGGGAGAGAGAGAGACAATGAAAGTGAGAGCATGGTGGGGAGGGACAGAGTGAGAGAGAGAGGGATAGAAGCAGATTCCTCGCTGAGCACAGAGCCTGTTGCAGGGCTTGATCTAACAACCCTGAGATCATAACCTGAGCTGAAATCAAGAATTGGATACTTAACCATCTGAGCCACCCAGAGGCCCCAGGCAGCTGACTTTTAGAAAGTAAGTTGCTTATGTAAGGCCCCAAATCAACTTTCCTGGAGTAGCCATCAAATTCTTCTTGAGACCATTCATTGTAAGTATACGTCCTTCTTTCATATGAAATTAAAAGTAGTAGCTATGCATCATGGAACCTTCTCTTAAAATTTTCAAAAAACATCTTGTTCCTTCAATAATTCTATCTTAAGGCAATGAATAAACATATTATTTTGTGATACAAAGAGTCATTAACATAGAAGTTCAGAGAAAGGGCTAGGTTGTCAAGGAAAATGAGGAAGTGGTACTTGAATTATTTAGTTCTCTATTTTCTGTCTCTCTTCCTAGAATTTAAGCTCTGTGAGGGCAAAGACTTTGTCTTATTTATCACTGTATTCCCAAAACTTAAAATTGTGCTTGATAAATAGTGGGAACTCAATAAAAATGGGATGATTTGGAGAAAATCACCTGAGGAAAGTCTCTTTCCTCAGAATATAAGCTATAAATTTAAAACCACGGTGTGAAGGGGCACCTGGGTGGCTCAGCAGGTTAAGCCTCTGCCTTCGGCTCAGGTCATGATCTCAGGGTCCTGAGATCAAGCCCCGCATTGGGCTCTCTGCTCAGCAGGGAGCCTGCTTCCTCCTCTCTCTCTGCCTGCCTCTCTGCCTACTTGTGATCTCTCTCTGTCAAATAAATAAATAAAATCTTAAAAAAAAAAAAAATGAAACAAGATGGGATTGGGAGGGAGACAAACCATAAATGACTCTTAATCTCACAAAACAAACTGGGGGTTGCTGGGGGGAGGTGGGATTGGAAGAGGGGGAGGGGGCTATGGACATTGGGGAGGGTATGTGCTATCGTGAGTGCTGTGAAGTGTGTAAACCTGGCGATTCACAGACCTGTACCCCTGGAGATAAAAATACATTATATGTTTATTTAAAAAAAAAATTTGGAAGGGAAGGCGAACCATAAGAGACTATGGACTCTGAAAAACAACCTGAGGGTTTTGAAGGGTCAGGGGTGGGAGGTTGGGGGAACAATGGTGGGTAATAGGGAGGGCACGTTTTGCATGGAGCACTGGGTGTTGTGCAAAAACAATGAATACTGTTACGCTGAAAAAATAAATAAAATGGATAAAAAAAAAATAAAACCACTGTGTGAAAAGAGACTTACTGGGATAAGCTTGCTGCAAAAAGTAAAGAATGGATGTAAATACAACAGCTGAAAGAGCCAAAGTGTCCTGGAAAGTATACACTTATACAGTATGTAAACTAATGGCTGTAAAGTTTGCCTAAAGATCTTACTTGCTGGAAATCTCCAAGGGAGATAACCAAAGCATTTATTATAATTTTGGTATTCGTTTCAATTTTGAACAGATTCTTACTGATTTTGAAATTATGAAAGAAGAACAAAAGATAAGGGGATCAGAGTTTGTTGTTTTAGCCACCCTACCAACATTTGCCCCTTAAGGTTCTCCACTTCTTTCTGAAGGTAGTGTCTTCTTTAGCTGAAGACCACCAGGAGCATACTTTTAATTGAGTAAGTAGGATTTAATACTCATTGCAATGAGGAAGAACAGAAACCATGGAGAACCATGAGGTTCCTCAGTGAGGGAACATTAGAAAGTACTTATTACAAGTGACTTGAGGGAGGGCCCAAGGAAGAGGGATTCTCTCTGACTTGGATGTTATCAGGAAGTGGGGACAATTCTATCATTGGGTATTTCCATAAATCTTATCTACAGAAAGGGCAGGCTAGTGTTCAGACTAAAGTGGTAAATGGTAAAGAAGACTTCGCTACTCACATTAGCCAGGAGAGAAAGATATTTGGTATTTTGTGGCTTGGGAAATACTCATGTTTTTGTTTGTGCTTAGATGAAAATTATAAAGTGGCCTGTTTCTTTATTTTGGTCACAGGCTGATGTCTGATACTAGCATTCGGTGAGATCGTTTATGCCCCAGAGGGAAAGAAAACATGGTCTACCCATGAGTGCCAGGCCAGCTTCTAAAAATACCAAAGCCAAAGTGTCAGGCCTAGTCCCAGAAACGCAGGCTTTCTTATCAAGAAAAGCATGAAAACTGGAGGTGGCTCCTACAATGGCAATATTTTCTCTTCTCCAAATGAATCATTCACCAGGCACTGATCCTATCCTCAACTGAGGGAGAGTCTTGCCCAGGGGATTTTGCTAATGTATAATCTTGATCTCTTTGATAATTTTTGTTCTTTACAGGGCTAATAGATAACCTATAGGTATCTACAGTATTTTGTCATAGTTTATCTGTGGTCTCCAAGATAATTTTGAAGCACGTTCACAGAATTGCTCAATGTGGCCACTTTCTTCCTGTTCACTGTCCCAAGTGTTACTCTCCATCTTAATCATTTTTGAATGAAAAAGATACAAATACTTCCCACTTCACATACTGGGATCCCTCCCACTGAGCATAAACTAGTTGCCGTGTGTACCTACACAGCCTCTACTGCTGCAGTTGTAAAGACTATTAGTGCTCACTGGGAATTCATTCTGCGTAATATATTAGGCCACGGTTTACCTTTCAGTTCATTTAGGAATGTCCTCCCTTTGTTGTAGATGATTAATATCATTTGACCACCTGCAAAACATTGTAAACCGCCGGTAAAGAGGCATAAAGAGCAATTAATTTTTACTCATGGTAGGTCTTCTGAGCAAGACTTTCTGGGTCTTGTATAATGCTGTTGTTTGGACAATGATTAATTAAGAGGACAGAAAATATATCCAGTGGAACAACCTCCTCTTGCTTCCCTCATGTTTCATGATTTGGGACAATTTCACTGTGTGCCCTTCCTATGAAGAGTGAGCTTTGCAATGCTAAGACTCTGTGTTAACTATAGGGAATCTTCTGATTCTCATACACAGATTGATATGTTCACAGAAATACAGGCCTTGCAAACATAATTGAGCCTTAGAAAGATCTACAACAATGGAGACAAGATGGGTGAGGTGACAGAGTTGCTTGAAGTTGCAGACTGGGTCTTGGGAAAGAAGAGTTGATTTGTGTTGAGTAGCCAGATTGATTCCATTGTAGCACCTGAACGAATAGGAAACTCTCAGTCTTTACCTGTTATCAGACCATAGAAATGAGCCACAGAAAATCACTTGTTCATTTTTAAAATTTGAAGTATAATTGACACACAATGTTACATTAGTTTCGGGTGTACAACATGGTGATTCAACTACTCTATAGGCTCTGCTATGCTCACCATAAGTCTAGCTACCATCTGTCACCAAACAATGCTATTAAAATACTATTAAAACCATGCCCCATAATGTTAATGAAGTTACAACTAGCAGAAAGTTTAAAGCTTGTCTCCTAGAGAACTCTTTCGCCTAATCAGCTATTGTCTTTTCAGACTCCACTAACAAACTCACTATGTCTCTGCAGAAGGCTGGACTTAAGATCGACTGATACTGTTCAAGCCTACAAACAAACAAGGCCCTGCATTCCTTACCTGAGATAACAAGCTCAAGACTCCATTCAGAGCATGCCCATAGCCCCCTCTCCTTGTCCTAAGATAACCTCCTGACATCAGGAACTAAATTTTGCCTTGTTCTATAAGTGTCCACACCAAAGTGGACATGAGATATATGTTACATATGTGTTTGCTTAGCACACGTGTTCCTTCTTTCCTCATGAATAGTCATAAGTTTCCTTGTCCTTTTCATCAATGTACATGTAATCTCAACAACTGTGATCATAAAAACAAAACAAAACACTTGTCTGGGTGCCTGTGTAGCTCAGCAGGTTAAGCAGTTGACTCTTGATTTCAGCTCAAGTCATGATCTCAGGGTCATGGGATTGAGCCATGTGTTGGGCTCTGCATTCAGGATGGAGTCAGCTTGAGATTCTCTCTCTCCATCTGCTTCTGCCCATCCCTGCCACACTCTCTTACTGTCCCTCTCTTTGTAATAAATAAATAAATCTTGAAGAAAAAAATTTGCTCTCTCCTCCTTTGGAAAGGTAGATTTGAAGTTTGCCCTCCTATCTCATTTGGCTGCCTCTCAAATAAATGCTTTCCCAGCAGCCTACCTGATGTCTCAGTGACTGGCTTTGCTGTGAATCAGGCAGACAGACTTGGGTTTATTACACCATTGACTATTCCTTATGCTCTACCTTTCATCCCCATGACTTACTCATTTCCATAACAGGAAGCCTGATCTCCCACTCCCTTTCATTCATTTTGCCCATCCTCCCCTCTTGCAACAATCAGTTTGTTCTCTCTTTCTGCTTTCGTTTGTTTGTTTATAAATTTTTTTTTTTAGGTTCCATATATAAGTGAAATCACATAGTATTTGTATTTCTCTGTGACTTATTTCACTTAGTATTATACCCTCTAGGTCCATCCATGTTGTCACAAAAAGATCTCATTCTTTTTTACAGCTAATATTCCTATCTATCCATCTATCTATCTATATAAACTTGGTCATTTTTTAATCTACCTAGTAACACCATCAAAACAGTTTCAGAAAGAAATGATAACATGGTATATGTTTTTGGTTCCTTCCCATTTGTTCAACCTAGATATTTTCTTTTTTTTGTGCTTGCCAAATGCCTTTATTTATTTAATTTAAAATTTTTTAAAAAATAAACATAATGTATTTTTATCCCCAGGGGTACAGGTCTGTGAATCGCCACGTTTACACACTTCACAGCCCTCACCATAGCACATACCCTCCCCAATGTCCATAACCCAACAACCCTCTCCCTCCCCCTCCCCCCAGCAACCCTCAGTTTGTTTTTTGAGATTAAGAGTTATTTATGGTTTGTCTCCCTCCTGATCCCATCTTGTTTCATTTATTCTTTTCCTACCCCCAAACCCCTATGTTGCATCTCCACTTCCTCATATCAGGGAGATCATATGATAGTTGTCTTTCTCCGATTGACTTATTTCACTAAGCATGATACCCTCTAGTTCAATCCACGTCATCGCAAATGGCAAGATTTCATTTCTTTGATGGCTGCATAGTATTCCATTGTGTATATATACCACATCTTCTTTATCCATTCATCTGTTGATGGACATCTAGGTTCTTTCCAGAGTTTGGCTAGTAGACATTGCTGCTATAAACATTCAGTGCAGCCACTCTGGAAAACAGCATGGAGGTTCCTCAAAAAGTTGAAAATAGACCTACCCTATGACCCAGCAATTGCACTACTGGGTATTTACCCTAAAGATACAAATGTAGTGATCCGAAGGGGCATGTCCAACCTAGATCTTAATGTCTCCAAATCTTCCTTTTCCATTTTACACTTACAAAGAGAACTTTATTTTATTTCTTACTGAGGCAAAATGGAATATAACATTATATTAATTTTGGGTATACAACATAATAATTCAATAAAAGTATATGTTATAAAGGGATCACCACAGTAATTCTATTTAATATTTGTCACCACAGAATTAAGCCCTTTACCCTTTGTGCCCACCCCCACCCCTTCCCCTCTGATAACCACCAGTCTGTTTTATGTATCTATAAGTTTTGTTCTGTTTGTTCATTTTTTTATATTCCACATATAATTAAAACCATACAATATTTGTCTTTGTCTGACTTATTTCATTTCACATAATACCCTCAAAGCCCATCCGAGTTGTCACAAATGGCAAGATTTCCTTCTTTTTTTTGCCTAGTATTCTGTTGTGTATATTTACCACATTGTCTTTATTCATTCATCCATGGATAGACACTTAGGTTATTTACATATGTTGGTTATTCTAGATAATGTTGCAGTGAACAGAGGCATGCATATATCTTTTCAAATTAATGATTTGCTTTCTTCAGATAAATACTCAGAAGTGGAACAGCTGGATAATATGGTAGTTCTATATTTATAGTTCTTTGAGGAAACTTCATACTGTTTGAATAGTAGCTGTACCAATTTATATTCCCACCAAAAGTGCATGAGGGTTCCCTTTTCTCCACAGCGTCTCCAAAACTTGTTAATTCTTATCTTTTTGGTAATAGCCATTCTGACAGGTCTGAGATATCTCATTGTGGTTTTCATTAGCATTTCCCTGATAATTAATAATTTTGAGCATCTTTTCATGTACCTGTTGGACACCTGTTAAGTTGCCTTTGGGAAAATGTCTATTTAGATCCTCTGCCCATTTTTTAATTATATTATTTATTGGTCTTTAATTTTGTTTTTTTTTTTGTTTGTTTGTTTTTTTGTTTTTTTTTTATTTTACTTATTTATTTGACAGAGAGAGAGACAGATCACAGGTAGGCAGGGAGAGGAGGAAGCAGGATCTCCGAGGAGCAGAGAGCCCGATGTGGGGCTCGATCCCAGGACCCTGGGATCATGACCCGAGCCGAAGGCAGAGGCCTTAACCCACTGAGCCACCCAGGCGCCCCTTGGTTTTTAATTTTGGAATTGTATGAGTTTGTCATATACTTTGGATATAAGCCTTATTGAATATATGATTTACAAATATCTTTTCCGATCCAGTAGACTGCTTTTTTAAAATTTTTAAAAATTTTTTTGTATTTTATTAACATATATTATTAGCCCTAGGGGTACACATCTCTGAATTGCCAGGTTTACACACTTCACAGAACTCACCATAGCACATACCCTCCCCAATGTCCATAACCCAACAATCCTCTCCCACCCTCCTCCCCCCAGCAACCCTCAGTTTGTTTTGTGAGATAAAGAGTCTCTTATGGTTGTCTCCCTTCCAAACACATCTTGTTTCATTTTTTCCTTCCCTACCCCACAACCCCCCACGTTGCCTATCAAATTCTTCATATCAGGGAGCTCATATGATAATTGCCTTTTTCTGATTGACTTATTTTGCTCAGCATAATACCCTCTAGTTCCATCCACATTGTTGCAAATGGCAAGATTTCATTTGTTTTGATGGCTGCATAGTATTCCATTGTATATATATACCACGTCTTCTTATCCATTCATCTGTTGATAGACATCTAGGTTCTTTCCATAGTTTGGTTATTGTGGACATTGCTGCTTTAAACATTTGGGTGCACATGCCCCTTTGGATCACTACATTTGTATCTTTAGGGTAAATACCCAGTAATGCGATTGCTGGGTTGTAAGGTAGCTCTATTTTCAACTTTTTGAGGAACCTCCATGCTGTTTTCCAGAGCAGTTGCACCTGCTTGCATTCCACCAACAGTGTAGGAGGGTTCCTCTTTTTCCACATCTTCACCAGCATCTGTCATTTCCTGACTTGTTAATTTTAGCCATTCTGACTGGTGTGAGGTGGTATTTCATTGTGCTTTCGATTTGTATTTCCCTGATGCGAAGTGATGTGGAGCACTTTTTCATGTGTCTGTTGGTCATCTGGATGTCTTCTTTGCAGAAATGTCTGTTCATGTCCTCTGTCTATTTCTTGATTGGATTATTTGTTCTTTGGGTATTGAGTTTGATAAGCTCTTTATAGATTTTGGATACTAGTCCTTTATCTGATATGTCATTTTCAAATATCTTCTCCCATTCTGTCAGTAGTCTTTTGGTTTTGATGATTGTTTCTTTTGCTGTGCAGAAGCTTTTGATCTTGATGAAGTCCCAATAGTTCATTTTGCCCTTGCTTCCCTTGCCTTTGGCAATGTTCCTAGGAAGAAGTTGCTGTGGCTGAGGTTGAAGAGGTTGCTGCCTGTGTTCTCCTCAAGGATTTTGATGGATTCCTTTCTCACATTGAGGTCCTTCATCCATTTTAAGTCCATTTTCATGTGTGGTGTAAGGAAATGGTCCAGTTTCATTTTTCTGCATGTAGCTGTCCAATTTTCCCAACACCATTTGTTGAGGAGACTGTCTTTTTTCCGTCGGACATTCGTTCCTGCTTTGTCGAAGATTAGTTGACCATAGAGTTGAGGGTCTATTTCTGGGCTCTCTATTCTGTTCCACTGATCTATGTGTCTGTTTTTGTGCCAGTACCATACCGTCTTGATGTTTATAGCTTTCTAATAGAGCTTGAAGTCTGGAATTGTGATGCCACCAACTTTGGTTTTCTTTTTCGACATCCGTCTGGCTCTTCACGGTCTTTTCTGGTTCCATATGAATTTTAGGATTATTTGTTCCATTTCTTTGAAAACATTGATGGATTTTGGTAGGGATTGCATTAAACGTATAGCTTGCTTTAGGTAGCATAGACGTTTTCACAATATTTGTTCTTCCAATCCATGAGTATGGAACAACTTCATTTCTTTGTGTCTCCCTCAATTTCCATCATGAGTACTTTATAGTTTTCTGAGTCTAGATTCTTTGCCTCTTTGGTTAGGTTTATTTCTAGGTATCTTATGGTTTTGGGTGCAATTGTAAATGGGATCAACTCCTTAATTTCTCTTTCTTCTGTCTTGTTGGTGTATAGATATGCAACTGATTTCTGTGCATTGATGTTTTATCTTGATACTTTACTGAATTCCTGTACAAGTTTTAGGAGATTTGGAGTGGAGTCTTTTGGGTTTTCCACATAAAGTATCATATCATCTACAAGAGTGATAGTCTGACTTCTTTGCTGATTTGGATGCCTTTAATTTTTTTTGTTGTCTGATTGCTGAGGCCAGGAGTTCTAGTACTATGTTGAGTAGCAGTGGTGATAATGGACATCCCTGCTGTGTTCCTGACCTTAGCAGAAAAGCTCTGAGTTTTTCTCCATTGAGAACGATATTTGCTGTGGGTTTTTCATAAATGGCTTTGATGATATTGAGGTATGTACCCTGTATCCCTACACTTTGAAGAGTTTTGATCAAGAAAGGATGCTGTACTTTGTCAAATACTTTTTCAGCATCTATTGAGAGTATCATATGGTTCTTATTCTTTCTTTTATTACTGTATTGTATCACACTGATTGATTTGCAGGTGTTGAACCCAACTTGCAGCCCTGGAATAAATCCCACTTGGTCGTGATGAATAATCCTTTTAATGTACTGATGCATCCTATTGACTAGTATTTTGGTGAAAATTTTCACATCTGTGTTCATCAAGGATATTGGTCTGTAATTCTCTTTTTTGATGGGGTCATTGTCTGGTTTTGGGATCAAGGTAATGCTGGCCTCCTAAAATGAGTTTGGAAATTTTCCTTCCATTTCTATTTTTTGGAACAGTTTCAGGAGAATAAGAATTAATTCTTCTTTAAATGTTTTGTAGAATTGCCCCAGGAAGCCGTCTGTCCCTGGGCTCTTGTTTGTTGGGAGATTGTTTTTTATTTTTTTCACTTTTTAAAAAATTTCTTTTCAGTGTAACAGTATTCATTGTTTTTGCACCACACCCAGTGCTCCATGCAATACGTGCCCTCCTATTACCCACCACCTGGTTCTGTGGGAGGTTGCGGAACCAGGTGTTGGGAGATTTCTAATGACTGCTTCAATCTCCTTACTGGTTATGGGTCTGTTCAGGTTTTCTATTTCTTCCTGGTTTAGTTTTGGTAGTTTATAAGTCTCTAGGAATGCATCCGTTTCTTCCAGATTGTCAAAGTTGCTGGCGTATAGTTGCTCATAATATGTTCTTTTAATTGTTTGTATTTCTTTGGTGTTGGTTGTAATCTCTCCTCTTTCATTCATGATTTTATTCATTTGGGTCGTTTCTCTTTTCTTTTTGATAAGTCTGACCAGGAGTTTATCAATCTTATTAATTCTTTCAAAGAACTAGTTTTGTTGATCTGTTCTTTTTTTTGGGGGGGGGGGGGTTCTAAATCATTGCTTTCTGCTCTGATCTTTATTATTTCTCTTCTTCTGCTGGGCTTAGGCTTTCTTTGTTGTTCTTTCTCCAGCTCCTTTAGGTGTAGGGTTAGGTTGTGTATTTGAGACCTTTCTTGTTTCTTGAGAAAGGCTTGTATTGCTGTATATTTTCCTCTCAGGAATGCCTTTGCTGTGTCCCACAGATTTTGAACCATTGTGTTTTCATTATCATTTGTTTCCATGAATTTTTTGAATTCTTCTTTAATTTCCTGGTTGACCCATTCTTAGAAGGATGCTATTTAGTCTCTATGTATTTGGGTTCTTTCCAAATTTCCTCTTGTGATTGAGTTCTAGCTTCAGAGCATTGTGGTCTGAACATATGCATGAAATGATCCCAATCTTTTGGTACCAGTTGAGACCTGGTTTGTGACCCAGGATGTGATCTATTCTGGAGACTGTTCTGTGTGCACTAGAGAAGAATGTGTATTCTCTTGCATTGGGATGGAATGTTCTGAATATATCTGTGATGTCCATCTGGTCCAGTGTGCCATTTAGGGCCCTTATTTCCTTGTTGATCTTTTGCTTGGATGATCTGTCCATTTCAGTGAGAGGGATGTTAAAGTCCCCTACTATTATTGTATTTTTGTTGATGTGTTTCTTTGATTTTGTTATTAAGTGGTTTTTATAGTTGGCTGCTCCCACATTAGGGGCATAGATATTTAAAATGTTAGATCCTCTTGTTGGACAGACCCTTTGAGTATGACATAGTGTCCTTCCTCCTCTCTTATTATAGTCTTTGGGTTAAAGTCTAATTGTTCTCATATAAGGATTGCCACCCCAGCTTTCTTTTGATGTCCATTAGCATGGTAAATTGTTTTCCACCCCCTAACTTTAAATTTGGAGGTGTCTTTGGGTCTAAAATGAGTTTCTTGTAGGCAACATATTGAAGGGTTTTGTTTTTTTTTATCCATTCTGATACCGTGTGTCTTTTAATTGGGGCATTTAGCCCATTAACATTCAGGGTAACTATTGAGAGATATGAATTTAGTGCCATTGTATTGCCTGTAAGGTGACTGTTACTGTATATTGTCTCTGTTCTTTTCTGGTCTATTAATTTTAGGCTCTCTCTTTGCTTAGAGGACCCCTTTCAATATTTCCTGTAGAGCTGGTTTGGTGTTTGCAAATTCGTTCAGTTTTTGTTTGTCCTGAAAGCTTTTTATCTCTCCTTCTCTTTTCAATGATAGCCTAGCTGGATATAGCATTCTTGGCTGCATGTTTTTCTCATTTAGTGCTCTGAATATATCATGCCAGTTCTTTCTGGCCTGCATGGTCTCTGTGGAAAAGTCTGCTGCCAAAATAATATTTTTACTATTGCATGTAACAGGCCTCTCGTCCCAGGCTGCTTTGAGGATTTTCTCTTTGTCACTAAGACTTGTAAATTTTACTATTAGATGACAGGGTGTGGACCTATTCTTATTGATTTTGAGGGGAGTTCTCTGCACTTTCTGGATTTTGATGCTTTTTCCCTTTGCCATATTAGCGAAGTTCTCTACAATGATGCTCTCCGATATACCTTCTGCCCCCCTCTCTTTCTTCTTCTTCTGGAATCCCAATTATTCTAATATTATTTTGTCTTATGGTATCACTTATCTCTCGAACTCTCCCCTCATGGTCCAGTAGTTGCTTTTCTCTCTTTTGCTCAACTTCTTTATTCTCTGTCATTTGGTTTTCTATATCACTAATTCTCTCTTCTGCCTCACTTATCCTAGCAGTAAGAACCTCCATTTTTGATTTCACCTCATTAATAGCTTTTTTTATTTCAGCTTGGTTAGATTCTAGTTCTTTTATTTCTCCAGAAAGGGCTTTTATTTCTCCAGACAACATTTCTCTAATATCTTCCATGCCTTTTTCAAGCCCAGCTAGCACCTTCATCATTCTGAACTCTAGATCTGACATGTTACCAATGTCTGTATTGATTAGGTCCTTAGCCTTTGGTACTGCCTCTTGTTCTTTTTTTTTCTTTTTTTTTGTGGTGAGTTTTTCCTCCTTGTCATTTTATCCAGGTAAGAGTATATGAAAGATAGGAAAAAAATACTAAAAGGGTGGCAAAGACCCCAGGAAAATGTGTGTTAACCAAATCAGAAGAGATCTCAAATTTTGGGGAGAAGAAGGGGGGTAAAAAGAAGTTAAAAAAATTAAAAAATAAATATATATTAGGCTGGTGATTAGAACACAGCCACCCCATTGATTTTGGGTGTACTTTGGTCTCTTAGAAGAAACTACTCCCAAAATTTTAAAGATAGAAAAACTTATGCACAAAAATAAGGGTAAACATGATGAAGGGATGGGATATGAGTGTAAAGATGAAAATTTTAAAAAATTCTAAAAAGGAGTTGATAAGCTAAGTTGGTTGGGAAAAGAAAGTGGAGAGAATTTGCTCAGGCTGGAGACTAGAACAAAGCCCTGTGCTAGATTTCAGGTTTATTTTAATCTATTAGAAGAAGTTGCATCCCAAAATTTTTTAGAAGAAAAAACCCTGTATGTATACAAAAAGTAAAGTTAGATACAATGAAGAATAAAATGTGACTATAATAATGAAGGTTCAAAATGATTTTTTAAGAAAGGTATTTTTAGGATAAACTAGTTAAAAAACGTTAAAAGAGGAAAGAGTAAAAGTTAAAAAAATTAGAATAAGAAAAAAATAAATAAAAGTTTTATTAACTTTGCAAGACTAAAGAATCATGGGGAGAAAGCCATGAATTCCATGCTTTGCTTTCCCCTCCTCTGGAATTTCATTCTTCTTGATCAGTGAGCTTGGTCTTGGCTGGATGTTCTGCTGATCTTCCAAGAGAGGGGCCTGTTGTAGTGACTCTCAAGTGTCTTTGCCCGAGGTAGAATTGCTCTGCCCTTGCCAGGGGCTGGACTACGTAATCTGCTTGGGTTCACTTTCGGGAGCTTCTGTTCCCTGAACACTTTCTGTAAAGCACTGGATAATGGGAATGAAAATGGTGGCCTCCCAATCTCCAGCTTGAAGGAGTCAAGAGCTCGGGGCCCCACTCCTCAGAGCACCATTGGAGAAAAGCACTCAATCACTCCCGTCTCCCTGGTGTCTGGTGTGCCTCGAGCTCACCCAGCCTGTGACTGAGCATTTCTGTCTCTGGCACAGAGCCCCATTTGGAGTCTCCAAAACCAGCAGATTCCTGCCTCCAGAGAAAGAAGGTGAGTCTCCCCAGATCTGCCACTTGTGGGGTCCCTGCTCAAAGAGCAGTGGCCTGATTGTACCACAGATCACAGTTTAAGGTAGCCCCAAGTTGAGAGCTCACTCCTCAGCTCTGTCTCTGTAGCTGGCTTCCCTGCTCTAATACCTGTGAGCTCTGCTCCACTCAGACACCCCCAATCGTTCTGTGACCCTGTGGGACCTGAGACCACACTGTCTCTGCGAAGGCTCCACCCCTGCTTAGCCTCTGGAGCGATGTCCCTCAGTGGAGCAGACTTTTAAAAGTTCTGATTTTTGTGCTCTGTTGCTCCACTGCTTGCCTGGAGATGTCCCCTCCCCCCAAGGTCTATCTTCCCATGGCTTTGAATTCACTTCTCTGCATGTCCTACTTTTCAGAAAGTGGTTAATTTTCTGTTTCTAGAATTGCTGCTCTTCTTCTCTTTGATCTCCTGTTGGATTTGTAGGTGTTTGGAATGGCTTGATAAACTGTCTAGCTGATCTTCTGCTGCCTGATGTCATCTCAGCCTGTTACTCCTCCACCATCTTGACTCCTCCCCACATTTAAATTTTTTGATAGTGTCCTTCATTGTGCAGAATCTTTTTAGCTTAATGTAGTCTCATTTGTTTAATTTTGCTTTCACTGCCATTGTTTTTAGTGTCAGATCAAAAAAAAAAATTTGCTAACAGCAATGTCAAGGAGTTACTTCCTATATTTTCTTCTAGGAGTTTTATAGTTTCTGATCTTACATTCAAACCTGTAATCCATTTGGAGTTAATTTTTGTGTATGGTGTATGATAGTGTTCTAGTTTCATTCTTTTGCATCTGGCTGTCTAATTTTCCCAATACCATTTTGAATAGGCTCTTCTTTCCTCATTGTATATTGTTACCTCTTTTCTAGTAAGTTAATTGACCATATATGTGTGGATTTATTTCTGGGCTCATTATTCTATTATATTAATCTATGTGTCTGTTTTTATGACAATACCATACTGTTTTGATTACTATAGCTTTGTAGTATAGTTTGAAATCAGGGAACATGATACCTCCAGTTTTGCTCTTCTGTCTCAAAATTTCTTTCACTATTTGGGGTCTTCTGTGCTCCCATAACAATTTTAGAATTATTATTATTTTTTTAAATATTTTATTTATTTGACACAAAGAAAGAGATCACAATTAGGCAGAGAGGCAGGCAGAGAGAAGAAGTAGGCTCCATGCTGAGCAGAGAACCTGATGTGGGGCCCGATCCTAGGACCCTGAGACCATGACCCAAGATGAAGGCAGAGGCTTAACCTTCTGAGCCACCCAGGCACCCTAGAATTATTTGTTCTGTGAAAAATACTATGTACAGCCCTTTTTTTGTCTTTTCTTACAGTCTTTGTTTTAAAGTCTATTTTGTCTGATATAAGTCCAGCTACCCCAGCTTTCTTTTTATTTTCATTTTCGTGGAAAATCTTTTTCTTTCCCTTCGCTTTCAGTCCATGTGTGTCCTTAGATCTGAAATGAGTCTCTTGTAGGCAACATATAGATGAGTCTTGTTTTTTTTTATCCACTTAATCACTATATGTGTTTTGATTGGAGAATTTACTCCATTTACACTTAAAGTAATTATTGATAGGTATGTACTTATTGCCGTTTTGCTAATTGTTTTATGGCTGTTTTATAGTTCCTCTCTGTTCCTTTCTTCTCCTGCTCCTTTCCCCTATGGTCTGATGAATTTCCTTACTGTTATGTTTAGATTGCTTTCTCATCTTTTGTGTATCTCCAAGGTTTTGCATTGTGGTTACCAGGAGGTTCACATATGTCTGTCTATCTATCTATCTATCTATCTATCTATCTATCTATCCATCTATCTGTATATCTATCTATCTATCACCTATCATCTATCTATCACCTATCATCTACCTATCACAGTCTAAGTTGGCACCACTTAAATTTGTATTCTGAAAATGCTACATTTTTACTCCTTCCTCATGTTTTATTTTTGATATATCTTTTTATTTTGTGTACTTAACTAGTTATCAACTTAACTAATTATCATAGTTATAGTTAATTTTTACTACTTCTGCCTTTTAACCTTCATACTAGGTTTATAACTGGTTAAATAACTACCCTTACTATATATTTGCCTTTACCAGTGAGATTTTTCACTTTCATATGTTTTCTTTTTATTGGTTAGTGCCTTTCTTTTCAGCTTAAAGAAGATCCTTTGGCATTTCTTATAGGGCTCCTTTTGTGGTGATGAACTCCTTTAACTTTTACTTGCCTGAGAAACTTCTTATCTCTCAACTCTGAATGATAGCCTTGCTGGGTATAGTATTCTGAGTTGAAAGTTCTTTACTTCAGCACTTTGAATATATCATGCCCCTCTCTTCTGACCTGCAGAGTTTCTGTTGAAAAATCAGCTGATAGTTTTATAGGGATTTATTTGGGTATTTATGTACATAATAAATTGTTTTTTCTTTTCTTTCCACTTTTAAAATCCTTTATCTGCAACTTTTGACATTTTAATTATAACATGTCTTCATGTGGATCTCCTTGGGTTCATCTTATTTGGAACTTTCATTCTTCTTGGATATGTTTCCTTTCCCAAGTTGCAAAGTTTTCAGCCATTATTTCTTCAAGTGAGTTTTTGTCCCCTTTCTCTTTTTCTTCTTCTGGTGATGTTATTCTGTTTAGTATTGTCCCATAGGTCTCTTAAGCCATCTCTTCTTTTACAATTTTTTTCTTTTGGCTTTTCTATTTGGGTGACTTCCACTTCCTTGTCTTCCAGGTTGCTTATTTGTTCTTTTAATTTAGCTAGTCTTCTATTGAACCCACCTAGTAGATTATTAGTTCACTTATTATATTTTTCAGTTCTGTGCTTTCTGATTTGTATTTTATTATATTTTATATCTCTTTGTTGCAGTTTTCAATGTGTTTATCCATTTTTCTCTGAGTTTGGTGGGCACATTTATGACCATTACTTTGAACCTTTTATCAGATAGATTACTTATCTCCATTAAGACCTTTCTCTGATGTCTCATCTTATCCTTTCATTTGGAATATATTTATCTCTTTCCTCATTTTGCTTGACCCTCTGTGTTTCCATGTATTAGGTTAAACTGCTACCTTTCCCAGTCTTGTAGGAGTTGTCTTATGTAGGAGGTGAAACTTATTGTGCAAACTTGTCCTAGCTCTTGGTTATCTCTTCAACATTTGTTATTATCTAAGTAGCCCGATTTACTCTTGACAGACTCCAGTTGTTGAGGGTGTGCCAGTATTTGCCAATGCTCTAAAAGGAGTGATCTTTGTCAGCTGATTGAATTCAGGTTGATTGAAGCTTTGTGCAGTGGCAGTATCGTAGCCAATGAGGTTTATCTGAGGCACAATTATTGCTAATTGAATTCAGGTTGATTGAAAGATTCAGACTGATTGAAAACCAGATCCTCAGGCAGCATCTTTTCAAGTATGCAAAAATATATAGTCCTGTGGACTGCAACCATAGACCCTGGTGACTTCCACTTCAGGAGATCAGAAGGTATCCCCCGAATGACATTTGTAAGAACTGAAGCTTCAGATAAGCTCATTTCTGGGAGGTACCAACAAGCTGTGGTGAGGCCAACAGAGGGCATATAGATAGTTCTCTATCTATGTTCTCCCTGAGAATACCTCAGTAGCCTTTAGACATGTGGTAAATCTGAAGTCCATCCCTTAGGTTGAAGATCTAGGACATTTAAATGGGCCTTTCACATACAGATTGTGGGTATGTTTAAGTGGCAGTCTGTGATAACCATAAGAGACTCTTAATCATAGGAAGCAAACAGGGTTGCTGGGGGGGTGGGGGATGAGGGGATGGGGTAACTTGGTGACAGACATTAAGAAGGGCACATGATGTAATGAGCACTGAGTGCTATATACAACTGATGAATCACTGAGCTCCACCTCTGAAACTAATAATACATTATATGTTAATTAATTGAATTTAAATTTTAAAAAGTTGTAGTCTGTGTTATGCCCCAGGTATGGTATCCTGTTGTTCTAATTGCTACAATCCTGTGGGGCCCAGGAGAACAATCTCCTCTGGTCACCAAAGCCAGGAAATTAACAGTTGTCCCCTGTGTGGACTGTGCTCACCCAATGGCTTTAGCAAAGCTGCAGGAGAGTGTTGGTGGTAGGACACAGCCTGTGGATTTGGTGAAGCTGGAAAGAGTGTTGGGAGTAAGGGCATAGTTTATGCAATGTCCAAGAAGAATGCTGGGGGTAGGACACATGCATGGCTTTACTGAGACTGGAGAAAATTACTGAGAGTGAGGCATACCCTCAGATTTAACAAGGTTGTGTCTGCACATGTCCATCTGCTCTAGCAAGGTAGAAAGAGAGTACAAAAAAACAGGACTTTCAGCACCTCTGTCTGAGGAAAATCCCAACTAATTTCTGCCTGTCCACCAGATGCTTTAAGATTAGCAACTGAATCTCCTTCATATATAATCCCATTGCCTCTCAAAATGATGTCCCTATACTGTTCCTGGAACAAGTGAGTCCATGTGTGAGCCCCTCAAAAGGAGTATATCAGATCCCTACAGCCCTGTAGGTCTCCTGGATGTAAGCCTTATTGGTTTTCAAAGCTAGATGTGTTTGAGGCCTCATCTCTCTGGTGCAGGTCGCAAGGATTGGGATGACTAATGTAGGGCACAAACCTCTTGCTCCTCAGGGAGAGGCTCTAGGCCATGAGATCCTTCCCTATTGTGTGTTATCATGCCAGGGGTGGGGTTTTTGATGAGACTGCATCTCTGCCTCTCCTACCCATCTTGATGTGGCCCTTTCATCCCTTGTTTTGGAAGAATCTGTTCAACGAGTTTTCAGGTTTTTTCCAGAGGGAATTATTCAATATGTAGTTGTAGATTTGGTATGTCCATGGGAGTAGATTAGTTCAGGTCATTTTGCACTATCCAAAGGGACCTCTTTTAAATCACCTAAGAACTTATACAAGCTAATGTATGTTAATGCTGATAAGGAGTTATAGTTTGCCTTCCATGGATATTTGCATTTTAGTGCATGTGACCCACACTGTCTTATCCCAAAAGAATAACTCTAAGGGTGGAATTTCAGGAGTTCTGTTAGGTTAGAGATGGAGAATACCTTTAGTTTGAGGAGAATCCTAATATTCCACATACCATAGCATTTAGGCTGTCACAGACTTCAGCTATAAATGAAGTCTGTTCATACCATGTAAACAAAACTTTTAAGGAGAC
Source organism: Meles meles (assembly GCF_922984935.1). NCBI lineage: Eukaryota > Metazoa > Chordata > Mammalia > Carnivora > Mustelidae > Meles > Meles meles. The sequence continues at coordinate 104,588,031 of NC_060087.1, read as the reverse complement.
AGTGTCATGGGACTCCCTTAAAAATCAGCAGAAAACAATCAGGGGGAGTGATGATTAATTTTATATGTCAACTTGACTGGGCCATGGGGTACCCAGACATTTGGACAAACATTATTCTGGATGTGTCTGTGAGGATGTCTCTGGATGTAACTAAAATTTCAGTGGGTAGACTGAGTAAAGCAAATTGCCCTCCCATATGTGGGTAAGTCTTACCTAATCAGTTGAAGATCTGAATATAGCAAAAAGGCTGAGTAAGAGACAACTCCTCCAGGCTGACAGTTAAGCTGGGACATTGTTCTTTTCCAGCCATCAGATTCAGACTGAAACATTCTTGGGTCTTGAGCCCATCAGCTTTCAAACTGGAACTTACACCGTTGTCTACCTTGGTTCTTAGGCTTTTGGACTCAGACTGGACATTGGCTTTCCTGGATCTCCAGCTTACTGGCTATAGATCTTGAGGCTTCTCAGCCTCCAAAAATGAATGAGCCAATTCCTTTATAAAAATAGGTTGTGTTTCTCTTGAGAGCTCTGTTGCATACAGAGAATTTACTCTTTTCTCAAAAAAATGGTAGGACTATGTATAATTAGAAGAAGAATTCAGTAAAAATATTTTTTCAGGTTTTCCTACTTGCCATAGTTATTTCAACTTCAGATTGAATTGACTAATCAATTTAGGGAAATAATAATTTGGTCAAATAGCTGATTTGTTATACTGCAACAATCAACAAATTCAGGCAAGCTAGTCATTTTAATCAAACCACTATTCATCTTAGTTCTTATTAACAAACTCAAACCTTTCTCAGCTGGTCAAGATAATAAAAACCAGCCAAGGAAGAAGTTTAAATTACTCTATCCTATGTATGAACTGTATAAGCTACTTAAGGGATATAATAAAACATCATCAGGGAGGCACAAAGGGCAAGTTTTGGCTGATAATACTGAATCAAGCAAAGCAGTCACAGTGGTTTGTCAATCTATGACTTTGTTTAATCCAACAATGGGTAAGTTTAGTTCATCTTTCATTTTGATTCATTTTGAATTATTTGACTGATTACTTTGGCTGAACGAACCAACCAATCCCATAACTTCATAAAGATACATACCTAGAATGGGCTGCGTGTTTCAAATCTAATAAACACAAAACCATAGATATAGATGGCACATATATAAAGGGTATGAACCCCAAAGATAGTTCAGGGAAACTTACATGATTGAGCCAAATGCTGTAACAAGTGTAATCTGATTCCTTCAGTGGTCCAAACTGGAAAAGACCCCACTGAATAGAATCTACACAGGAAAATAGTATTACACAGTCAGGCTGGTTTGTTGGTCATCTCTCACTGCCAGTATAAAACCAAATATTTAAAGCAATGTATCAGAAAAAGTAATAAAAGAGAAAAATGGCTACAACTTCCTACCTGATCTCAAAAGATTTTATTCATAAGAAGAGAATCCCATATCCTGAAGAAACATTAATTCGATTCATGTTCTATTCCTTTGAGGATTACAGTATAAATTATTTCCCCATTGCCTGGCTCCTGCCCTGAATAAATTTCAAAGACTTTTTTTTTCCTCAAAGAAAAGCAAATTAAGATTTTTGCTTCTCTCTGAAAAGCTAACCATGTCACTGCTGTCCACAATGCTGTCAGAATATAAGTTGAATACCATACATAAGCTGTAAAAGACCAAACCAAAACAAAACAAAAATACCACATTTTTTCAGGGTTTTGGGTTATGCGAATAAAAGCTACTTGGAGTATAACATAGACAAAAATTCAGAGACAGAGTGTGCAGATGCAGTCTTGCAATTTTCTGCTTTGAGGATTCATGTAGTTAATGCTTAAATCCAGGCTGACGTCTCCCTGCCATTTTACATTCTACCCAGCTGTATCCTGAAGGGAGAATAGTATACTACACTATAGTGCACTATTTTTCAAACTGGGTTACAGCCCATTAGTGAATTGTGAAATAAATGTAGTAGGATAAGACTCACTTATTTTTCCTTTTCTTTCTTTTTTTATTGAAACAAAATAGGGTAGAAAATATTAGAGTGCATTGCCCATAGTACTGGTAGTACTATTTTATGACTTCTTTGTATCTGAGTTTTACGATCATAGCCTGTGTGTGTGTGTGTGTGTGTGTGTGTGTGTGTGTATCTATTGTGTATGTGTCACGTATGTGTGTTTTTACTGGGTCATATGTGAAATGTATTTCTTACTAAAGCCTATGGTCAAAAAAGTTTGAAAGATACCGTGTTAATGGGAAAAGTTACACAAATCTGGTTTCCAGAAGTGTACCCAGCATTGGAAGTGGGAGGAAGATTGGTAGGAGTGATCCTCCCAGGCAGGGACAGAAATTACTTCTCTGACATGTTTAGAAGTGCCAGTTTATGTTAATCCTGAAAACGAACAATCAAAGTCAGTGTTATTATTCTAAAATTCTTTACTAATGATGTACTTCCTTGTTTCCTGCACCCATGATCTATTGTGCCTGATACATAGTAGGTGCACAAATATTTTTGAGTAAATAAAGCTAAGATTTCTTTCTTTAGGCTTTTTACCTATCTTGTCATAATTTGGGGTTACATTGGCATGGTGGTCAACAGACTTCCAGTCTTTTTGTATGTGAATCTCTAGAAAGTCTTCCCTTAGTTTGCCTTTGTTGACTCAATTTTTGAATATATATAAGAATTTTCTTTAATCTGGCTCTGTTGATTTGGGATAATTGTGATCCCAATTCTGTCTTAGCTTACTTTCCCAGTTTTATAAACTCTCGAACAAAAAATAAACCATCACCAATAACAAAAATAAGTAAAATAAAATAAAAGCTAACAGTCAATTAAAAAAAAAGCTACAATGACAACAACAGAATGTCCTTTACATATCTTTACCCAAACTTGACTCAGACTACTTTAAGACAAGTAATATCGAATGATGTGCTGCAAAAATCATATGCATTATAAACCTAGTATTCAGATATTTTGCATTTAGTTCACTAATTTCAGATTGATAATTCTGTTGGCTGACTACAAGGTGGATTCTCAAGGATTCCAAATGGTACCTTTTGCCCTATCTGGTTGGCCTCCAAATGTGCACCTTCAGTTAAAAAGCACATGCCTGATTAGCACAATTAACTTCCCCACCAAGCAATCAACCCTAAGCTCTACTTGTGGGTATCAAAAGGGCAAAAACATGGTTGATGGATGACTAAATGAGTCCGGAGGTGGCTGACTTAGGGAAAAATTGCTGAGAATATCGCCAGAGGTATAAGAGTAAACTGATTTTTAAATACGAAGTTTCCCATGTTGTATAATTCTGAACTCACACAGAGAGTTCTTTTCTAGATTAAGTTGATCTTCTCAGCTTGCTGATTTCTGTTCTGTACAATCTTTCAGTTTAAGGAACTTTGTAGCCATCGTTCCGTCTCATCTTTTCTTCCTTCACATCTGATCCAAGGAAAAGTTCTTTCTTTTAAGTCAACCAAAACTAGGTTCAAATTCTGCCTCTGCCTATTAGCACATTTTTCTCAAATGTGTAAAATATCTTGTAGTAAGTACTCAAAAAAAGTTTATCTCTTTTTTCATCTTCCTTTACAATATTTTTCTAATTTGTTTCATTGATACCATTATCATTAATCACTTCATACTCAAAATACTGAAATAAATTCCTAGATCAATGAGATGTTAATCTTTTTATTGTCCCAACATACTGGAGATACGACAGGTTCTTATCAATTTATCAGTAAAGTGGTTCCCCATTCTAGTGATTATCATCTGGACATGTATGCGGGGGAAAGGAATTTGTCATAATATAAAGGAGCTATATTTTGAAACAAACAAAAGAAGTGTATGAACAAAGAAACAAACAAGCCCCCAGAGATTCTGATTTACTTCTTTTTTTTTTTTTTTTCCATTTTATTTATTTTTTCAGCGTAACAGTATTCATTCTTTTTGCACAACACCCAGTGCTCCATGCAAAACGTGCCCTCCCCATTACCCACCACCTGTTCCCCCAACCTCCCACCCCTGACCCTTCAAAACCCTCAGGTTGTTTTTCAGAGTCCATAGTCTCTTATGGTTCGCCTCCCCTCCCCAATGTCCATAGCCCGCTCCCCCTCTCCCAATCCCACCTCCCCCCAGCAACCCCCAGTTTGTTTTGTGAGATTAAGAGTCATTTATGGTTTGTCTCCCTCCCAATCCCATCTTGTTTCATTTATTCTTCTCCTATCCCCCTACCCCCCCATGTTGCTTCTCCATGTCCTCATATCAGGGAGATCATATGATAGTTGTCTTTCTCCGATTGACTTATTTCACTAAGCATGATACGCTCTAGTTCCATCCACGTCGTCGCAAATGGCAAGATTTCATTTCTTTTGATGGCTGCATAGTATTCCATTGTGTATATATACCACATCTTCTTTATCCATTCATCTGTTGATGGACATCTAGGTTCTTTCCATAGTCTGGCTATTGTAGACATTGCTGCTATAATATCACCTCACACCAGTCAGAATGGCTAAAATTAACAAGTCAGGAAATGACAGATGCTGGAGAGGATGTGGAGAAAGGGGAACCCTCCTCCACTGTTGGTGGGAATGCAAGCTGGTCCAACCACTCTGGAAAACAGCATGGAGGTTCCTCAAAATGTTGAAAATAGAACTACCCTATGACCCAGCAATTGCACTACTGGGTATTTACCCTAGAGATTCTGATTTACTTCTATGGGCAGCTGCCCGTATGTCACACAGAATCACTATCAACTTTCTTGACTTCAAGATCCTCCAAGATTTGGTTCTGTCTACTATATAAAAACAGGTGATAATAACTGACACTCACACAGAACTTTACAGTATTAAAACTCTCTCATATATATTTTTAATTCCCCTCTAACATACCATATGGTAGGTATTGATATCCCTATTCCACTGATGAGGAAATGGGCTTAGAAGAGTTAGATAACCTGATAGAGCTGACATAGAAAGTATGGGGCAAAATAGAATTTAAAACCTAGGTCCATCTGGTCACAAAATACATAGTCTGGGTACTGGTTGCTGTTGGTCCTCTCTGGTTCCCAGTACTTATCTGGTCTTTAGCCTCTGGGCTCTTGAGCTTAATTTATGCCTTTAATTAGCACATTTATTTCTCAGATTTGGGACCCTGATCTGACATGGCTCTAGTTTCTCTGCAGGTCCCTGTATTATACCACTGCCCATAAGACTCAGGTCAGACTGTTCCTTTAGACTTAGGAGTGCTCTTAATCCTCTCTTCTGTCACTTCAAGTCCTCCATCCTTTAAGGCCTCACTGGATTACTAGTCACCACAAGGCGGTCTCTGAACAATTCAATTCAGTTTTTCTCCCTTGTCTGCCTACCTTAAGCATTTCTTTGTACTGCATAAATGAGCATTTTTTCATAAATTTATTTTTCTAATAATTGTCCCATGGTAATTCTTTGTCTATTCTCTAGGTTGTAGATTCTTGGCAAGAACTATACCTCATACATTATTGTACCTCTCATAAGGTCTGATATCATGCTGGATGCTAATGTACTTAAGAATTGAATGGTTTCAAGTGAGACAACTTTGATGAAAATAAAAGGGAAATGACCCTGTATTCTGAAATGTTCATCAAACACGAGAACCTCCATGGGAATCTTAAGGATTTTGGAACCTGTCCAGAGGTTCTTTTCATTTGTTTGGTTTTGGTTTTGGTTTTGGTTTGGTTTGGCTGCATTCTTTGCATGTCATCTTGACAGACTTTGAGATGATGTCTTCCTGCTGAAGCAGAGCCCAGAGGGCCAACTTTATGATACAATGAATGTAATTTTCTAATTTTTCTGTGACCTTTTGAAAAGGTTGTATTGAGATCATCATAAAGCCCTTCTAATCTCTAAGACATTTAAAAACCATTAGTACTTGTTTTCTTCAGTTCTATGCTTCTTATACTCTCAGGGCTTATCACAGTGGTAGATACATAGCAGGCACTCAATAAAGTGTGTGGAATGATGTTGTGATATTTATATCTTTTGCTATGAAAGGTTGCAGTGGTGAGTGACTAAGAGCATACTTCTGGGGGTGCCTGGGTGGCTCAGTAGGTTAAAGCCTCTGCCTTCGGCTCAGGTCATGATCTCAGGGTCCTGAGATCGAGTCCCGCATCAGGCTCTCTGCTCAGCGGGGAGCCTGCTTCCTCCTCTCTCTCTGCCTTCCTCTCTGCCTACTTGTGATCTCTGTCTGTCAAATCAATCAATCAATCAATCAATCTTAAAAACAAAAAGAGCATACTTCTGGAGCTAGACTGTATGGGCTTAAATACCAGCTCTGGCACTTATCAATGACCTTAGGAAAGTCACTTTAATTTTTCTCAGTTTCTTTACCTATAAAATGGGAATAGTAATAGTAACCACATCCCAAGGCTTTTGTGTATATTAGCTACAATAAATCTATCTAATAAAATTCACATAATAAATCTAGCACCTGGAACACTGCCAGTATTTGTTGCCATAAGCATCCTCTTTTTCTCTGCAGTCAGTATCTCTGTTTTATTTCACTGCTTGTCCATTTCTTCTGTATCACATATAACTTATAAAAAAAGTGACCAGTATTTATATATAGTATTTTCTAATTGTGTCCCTTGTCTTTCTCACTGTGATTTTCCTCAGTGTGCTGAATCCTTAATATCTGTAATTACTATAGAATCAACTGCTGAAATGTACCCTCATATGTGTGAGCAGTGTGAATGTGCAGCTATTAGGAAAACAGTACGGAAAAAGTAATAAAGTTGAATCGATTTGCATTATTCATACATCATCCTTAATGTCTTTAAACAGTTCCATTTATTGGGTTTAGTAAACTCAGAGAAAGGTTGATATGTTGCCTGGATATTTTAGCGATTTTTCAACTTTAGACTAACTGTTCTCTAAATCTTCTCTGCAGCTGCTAGTTGAAGCCAGTCTAATATGTTCTTCAATGGATTTCAGACTAAATCATTTTCTTGACTGAAGAACCAAAGAGTCCTATATTTAAAAGCAGATTTTCTTTTTTTTTCTGAGTGAGGCATTTGAGTGATAGATACCATATACGTATCCACAGTGCATCATCCCTCCCCGTTTTAAAAAGTTAATATGATACTTTTTCTGTTGCCTTTCCTTGTGATGTCCTTAATAGAAATCTGAATGATCCTATGTGCTGGAAGGCAAAAACGGGGGCTTTAACCACTGTTCATACCTCTTTACTTACTCTGACAAGCCCTATTGTGGCAATGATGATGGCAGATGATGGTATAGAATGCAACTTCTGGCTTTCTGAAGAAAGAATAAAGGGATTTGATCTTATATTTTAGTACTTGAGCATTAAAATTCCTTTTAGAATGGGATTGGGAATGAGACTAGATAATTTAAGTAAATATGGGGAAGCATAGCATAATTGTTAAGCTTATGTGCTTTGGAGACAGTCTGTCTGGAGTAACACTGGCTCTGTTAATCTGTGTGGCCTTTGGCAAATTACTTAACCTCTTTGTGTTTCAGTTTGTACATCTGTAAATAAGTTAATAAATGTAAAGCATATGCAGGAGTACCTGGCATATAGTAAGTGTGCAGTAAATGGTTCTATTATTACTCATGAGTAATATATAGAGCTTTGTTGATGAAAGAGAGTTATTTATTTTTTTAAAGATTTTATTTATTTATTTGACAGACAGAGATCACAAGTAGGCAGAGAGGCAGGCGTGGGGGGGTGGGGAAGCAAGCTCCCTGCTGAGCAGAGAGCCTGATGAGGGGCTCGATCCCAGGACCCTGAGATCATGACCTGAGCTGAAGACAGAGGCTTTAACTCACGGAGCCACCCAGGCGCCTCCAAGAGAGAGTTATATCTAGAGAACTTTCAATGGAAGATTCTAGCAAACTTTTAGTTCTCATCTGGTGCTGGTTTAGAATTTACCTATAGGCATAATCTGGTGGCACTATCCCTATGCAATTGGAGAATCAATTTCTTAATAGAATGTGGTGGATAAGATAAGCCTGCAGAGTACAATTTCTCTCTGGATATCTTTTCTCTTGTCCATCCTTGCAAGGCTATATAGTTGGCATAGGCTGACCTTGAAAACATACTCTGAAAATCTCACTATAACTGTAAGCATGAATGATAGCATAGTATAGTGAAAACAGCATGGATTTGACTTCCATTTTAGCAGTATCATATACTACATAGTCTGGGAATTCTAACCCCACTCCCAGCTACAAAACATCAGAGATACTGGATAAAATTAACTTATTCACCAAGTATTTTTTTAAAGAAGAAATTTATTGACGTGTAGTTTATATGCTATACAATTCACTAATTTAAATTGTGCCAGTAAACATTTTTTAGTATACTCCAAGATATATGCAGTCTTTACCACAGTCAATTTTAGAATATTTTCATGACCTCAAAAAGAAATCCGATACCCTTTAGCTATTAAACACCTTTCCTGTTGCCAGGAAGTGTTCTAGGCACTGGAAAAAGAAGTAAGCCAAATAGGCACAAATTCCTGGTCTTTTGGGGTTTACATTCTGGTGAATAGAATAAACAGTTTTCAATGCATGATTGAGTTTTCAAGACAGAAAGATATTTCCATGGGTCAAGCATAAAAAGGAAATTGTAAACTACAGTGGTACCCATGAGTTAACACTGTGGTTACCCTTGAGTATGTTGGAAGTTTGGATATTAGTGACTAAGATTTGTGTTCTAACCCCACACACTGTATAAGATTTGAGACCAAGACCTCCATGTAAAACTGGGTATCTCAAAGTGCTTTATGTGCAGTGAAAGAGTGTACTAGGAAAACTCTTCTTCTTCACAAGGGAAGATGGCAAGGGAGTTTGTCTGTCTCAGGCTGCATTCCTGGCAAAGAAAAATGTCTTTCCTGATGATTTATAATCATGGGCCTGCCCTCATGTGGCTTTGGAATTAGAATTTAAACTCCTTGCATAGTCGAGAAATATACAAACAAAAAACATTAGCATAAAAGTGTTGGCATTTGATGCCAGTTATTCCGTGTGAAAAATTCTGCCATCATCCAAATTCCAGCCGGCAGAAATAAGACAGGGAGGGAAGATACTGTGATGACTAGACCTGCAGTAGATATCTTGAAACATGAGAAAAAAGCCTAGCATTGAGAATTATGGAAAAATGAGACAGATCTCGGATCTGGGTTCTTGGTGATAATGGAGCCACCATCATTATCTTGATGATAAAAGGAGCCACCATACTGACCCTTGATTTTGTACATTAATATAAGAGAGAAATACACTTCTACTTTGTTTACATTAATTTTTGCTATTTGCAGCTGAATCTAATACCAGTTAATACACATAGTGTGAATAAAACAAAGGCATTTTCAAATAAACAGCAACTTTGAGTTTACCTCTAAAAGACCATCATTGACCATTCCATGCTCTTGGATTGGAAGAATAAACATTGTTAAAATGTCTATACTGCCTAGAGCAATCTATACTTTTAATGCCATTCCGATCAAAATTCCGCCGCTATTTTTCAAAGAGCTGGAGCAAATAATCCTAAAATTTGTATGGAATCAGAAGAGACCCCGAATTGCTAAGGAAATGTTGAAAAACAAAAACAAAACTGGCAGCATCACGTTACCTGATTTCAAGCTTTACTACAAAGCTGTGATCACCAAGACAGCGTGGTACTAGCATAAAAACAGACACATAGACCAGTGGAACAGAGTGGAGAGCCCAGATATGGACCCTCAACTCTATGGTCAAATAATCTTCGACAAAACAGGAAAAAATATACAATGGAAAAAACACAGTCTCTTCAATAAATGGTGCTGGGAAAACTGCACAGCGATATGTAGAAGAATGAAACTCGACCATTCTCTTACACCGTACACAAAGATAAACTCGAAATGGATAAAAGACCTCAACGTGAGACAGGAATCCATCAGAATCCTAGAGGAGAACATAGGCAGTAACCTCTTCGATATCAGCCACAGCAACTTCTTTCAAGATATGTCTCCAAAGGCAAAGGAAACAAAAGCGAAAATGAACTTTTGGGACTTCATCAAGATCAAAAGCTTCTGCACAGCAAAGGAAACAGTCAACAAAACACTAAGTATGATACTCTCTAGTTCCATCCACGTCGTCGCAAATGGCAAGATTTCATTTCTTTTGATGGCTGCATAGTATTCCATTGTGTATATATACCACCTCTTCTTTATCCATTCATCTGTTGATGGACATCTAGGTTCTTTCCATAGTCTGGCTATTGTAGACATTGCTGCTATAAACATTCGGGTACACGTGCCCCTTCGGATCACTATGTTTGTATCTTTAGGGTAAATACCCAGTAGTGCAATTGCTGGGTCATAGGGTAGTTCTATTTTCAACACTTTGAGGAACCTCCATGCTGTTTTCCAGAGTGGTTGCACCAGCTTGCATTCCCACCAACAGTGGAGGAGGGTTCCCCTTTCTCCACATCCTCTCCAGCATCTGTCATTTCCTGACTTGTTAATTTTAGCCATTCTGACTGGTGTGAGGTGATATCTCATTGTGGTTTTGATTTGTATTTCCCTGATGCCGAGTGACGTGGAGCACTTTTTCATGTGTCTGTTGGCCATCTGGATGTCTTCTTTGCAGAAATGTCTGTTCATGTCCTCTGCCCATTTCTTGATTGGATTGTTTGTTCTTTGGGTGTTGAGTTTGCTAAGTTCCTTATAGATTTTGGATACTAGCCCTTTATCTGATATGTCATTTGCAAATATCTTCTCCCATTCTGTCAGTTGTCTTTTGGTTTTGTTAACTGTTTCCTTTGCTGTGCAAAAGCTTTTGATCTTGATGAAATCCCAACAGTTCATTTTTGCCCTTGCTTCCCTTGCCTTTGCCGTTGTTCCTAGGAAGATGTTGCTACGGCTGAGGTCGAAGAGGTTGCTGCCTGCATTCTCCTCAAGGATTTTGATGGATTCCTTTCTCACATTGAGGTCCTTCATCCATTTGGAGTCTATTTTCGTGTGTGGTGTAAGGAAGTGGTCCAATTTCATTTTTCTGCATGTGGCTGTCCAATTTTCCCAGCACCATTTATTGAAGAGGCTGTCTTTTTTCCATTGGACATTCTTTCCTGCTTTGTCGAAGATTAGTTGACCATAGAGTTGAGGGTCGATTTCTGGGCTCTCTATTCTGTTCCACTGATCTATGTGTCTGTTTTTGTGCCAGTACCATGCTGTCTTGATGATGACAGCTTTGTAATAGAGCTTGAAGTCCAGAATTGTGATGCCACCAACTTTGGCTTTGTTCTTCAATATTCCTTTGGCTATTCGAGGTCTTTTCTGGTTCCATATAAATTTTAGGATTATTTGTTCCATTTCTTTGAAAAAAATGGATGGTATTTTGATAGGGATTGCATTAAATGTGTAGATTGCTTTAGGTAGCATGGACATTTTCACAATATTTATTCTTCCAATCCAGGAGCATGGAACATTTTTCCATTTTTTGGTGTCTTCCTCAATTTCTTTCATGAGTACTTTATAATTTTCTGTGTATAGATTCTTAGTCTCTTTGGTTAGGTTTATTCCTAGGTATCTTATAGTTTTGGGTACAATTATAAATGGGATTGACTCCTTAATTTCTCTTTCTTCAGTCTTGTTGTTGGTGTACAGAAATGCAACTGATTTCTGTGCATTGATTTTATATCCTGACACTTTACTGAATTCCTGTACAAGTTCTAGCAGTTTTGGAGTGGAGTCTTTCCTGATCAAAACTCTTCAAAGTGTAGGGATAGAGGGCACATGCCTCAATATTATCAAAGCCATCTATGAAAAACCCACCGCAAATATCATTCTCAATGGAGAAAAACTGAAAGCTTTTCCGTTAAGGTCAGGAACACGGCAGGGATGTCCATTATCACCACTGCTATTCAACATAGTACTAGAAGTCCTAGCCTCAGCAATCAGACAACAAAAAGAAATTAAAGGCATCCAAATTGATAAAGAAGAAGTCAAACTATCACTCTTCGCAGATGATATGATACTATATGTGGAAAACCCAAAAGACTCCACTCCAAAACAGTCAACAAAACAAAAAGGCAACCCACAGAATGGGAGAAGATATTTGCAAATGACAGTACAGACAAAAGGTTGATATCCAGGATTTATAAAGAACTCCTTAAACTCAACACACACAGAACAGATAATCATATCAAAAAATAGGCAGAAGATATGAACAGACACTTCTCCAATGAAGACATACAAATGGCTATCAGACACATGAAAAAATGTTCATCCTCACTAGCCATCAAGGAGATTCAAATTAAAACAACATTGAGATACCACCTGACACCAGTTAGAATGGCCAAAATTAGCGAGACAGGAAATAACGTGTGTTGGAGAGGATGTGGAGAAAGGGGAACCCTCTTACACTGTTGGTGGGAATGCAAGTTAGTGCAGCAACTTTGGAGAACAGTGTGGAGATTCCTCACTGAAACTACTAAAGGATGTATTTCAGGAAGAAGAAAATTAACCAAAAGGGAAGGCATGAGAAGCAAAACAGTTTTTTAAGCAAATAAATTGGTATATATATGAATAAGTCAAAAGTAGCATTGATGACACAAAACAATTATAATAGTTTTGACGGAGTATAGATTTTTAAGTTAGAAAATAGGGATCAAATCCAAGCTTGGCCAAAGACAAATTACTTAATTTTGAATCACATACTCGGTTTCCATTTTCTGTAGTTATCTTCAAACTTTCTATAGTTATTATCACAGTAGAGATGGAGGATCTTGCTAATGGTATCAGAATGCAAAATCCTTTGGCTAAGATATTTTTCCCCTGGACAGTACTTGGCTGGGCACTGTTAAAGGTCAATATTTTTTCACTGACTATATTTTTCCTGTGTCTGTTCAATTCCCCCTTCTCATAGCACACATTCTTCCTTTAGCTGTATTAATTAAGTTAATCAGGTTACAGTCTAATTCTGCTAGCTTACAAAAATTGTTTGTTGAAAATGATTTTGCCTATTATTCTTCTCATTTATTATGTGTTTTTTTAAATTAATCCTGAAGGCAATCTTATTGCCCTCATTTTTAAGTACTTGTCTATATATATGGGGGCTGGGGTAGTTTATTGTAGGCTCCTATATGAAGTCAGTATTAGTGATCCACTGCTGATTATTCAATTAAGATGCATTTAAAAAAAAGATGCATTTTGGGGGTGCCTGGGTGGCTCAGTGGGTTAAAGCCTGTGCCTTCAGCTCAGGTCATGATTCCAGGGTCCTGGGATCTAGCCCCGCATTGGGCTCTCTGCTCAGCAGGAAGCCTGCTTCCCTTCCTCTCTCTCTGCATGCCTCTCTGCCTACTTGTGATCTCTGTCAAATAAATAAATAAAATCTTTAAAAAAAGATGCATTTCAGCTTAGCCTCATCACTGTGGAAAGTAAAAATGGCATATATGTTGTTCTTCCAATAGCGGGAAATGGATTTGCACCAAGTCATCCACACATTTGTTTACAAATTTCTAGTGGCCGAATTACAGGGTGTGTGTGATATTTCAGCAACCCAGACCAGTGGGAAAACAGAAGTTTGGTATGTGCAGTGTCAAGGCCTAGGGTGAATGATGCACCTGTAGTACTGCATTTTGGGATGGGAACCAAAGTCCAAAGTGAACTGGTTTGGTGGAATTTAGCTCCCCATTGGTGGTCAGGGTTTACATCCAAGGATGATCTCATTGGTGGAATTTGGCATTAATGTAGGACAACTAGAGGCATTCAGGAGACAGTGTTGTTTGAAAAATCCTTCAGGTTTGAAACGGGTCTCCAGGCTGTATCTGAAAGTACAAAGAAAAAATCCAGCTCCGAAGTATGAGTGTTGGCAATTGCTAAATAGGGAATCGAGATTCCAGCCACATGGGGCTGAGGTTAACACAGTATCTACAAGGTATTATTAACACCCACCTGCCCCATGCCAGAAGCAGAAAGACTAGATGACTTAAAGATAACACTTAAAATTTATATGCCACAATCTTCTAAGAACTTAGAGCATAGAGTGAGGCATGGGGGTCTGAGATGTCTAAATTTATTCAGTACTTCTGATAAGATGAACTCCCTAACATAAATGGAGTTATAGAGAGAAAATTATTACTTTTTGAGAGTACTTTTAAGAAGTTTTTTGGATCCAAGTAATCTACAATTGAATTCAAAAAGTATGGATGAGCTTCAGGTGACAATGATGAAAGTTAAGAATTGTATGTATAATCTTATATATAGCATATATATATAAGATATAACTTATATAAAGATATATAAATATATATATAATATATAACTTGTCTCATTATAGATGTTTGGCTTCTGTGATGAGAGGAAATACAGGTTTTGAGTGCCTAAAAAAAGGTTGCATATGTCTGGAATTGGTTTGGAGAACTGGTATCTCCATGGCTACAAGAGAATCCAGCAGCAGAAGGCTAATAGTAAAAGGACAGGCTGAGACATTTATCTCCAAATATATTTCTTGAATTAAATCTAAATTGATCAAAAATACTTTTGAACAAAATCCATTCCCAGATTCTGACTTTGATTATTGTTTCTTTTTATTTAAAAATCACGAGTTCAACTATCAGATCTTTGTTTAGGGACTACTAAGCTAATATTTCTACTCTCCTTCTACTTCTTTTAAATCCCCCCAATATTTCTACTGATCTATGGATATATCCAATTGGATGTCATATGGGGCCCTCAAGTTTGGCAGATATGAAAATGAACTCACCACCTTCCCCCTTTCCCTTTCTGTATTTCCCATTTTTGCATATTGTATTGATTCACAAGCTCAGACCATGAGAGTTTAATGCTTACCTTCAATTTCATAGCTGGTAAATGGCAGAGCTAGGTCTAGAATCCAGATCTTCTGATTTCAATCTTGTATTATAGTGGATTGGGCCAGGTGTCAAATTATCAAACCCTTGAGTCTGATAATCAAGGACATTTACACTTCAGCTCTAAATCTACCTTTCTAACCTCACTGCCCAACACTTCTCACATTCTCTTTGCCTAATAATGCCATGCCTATTTTAGTTTGACAAGCATGCCTGGATTTTTGGTTCCCATGATTTTGTTCACACTGTTCACCTGGCATGTCTTCCCTAATGCCCACATCCAGTCTTGTAAGATCTTCATAGACTAGCACAAGAATAATCTTCTACCAATTCTTTTCTAATTCATCTTGATTAGAAGTTCTATCCCTCCAATAAATGACTATAGCAACTTATCTATATGTCATTCATCATGCTTATTACTATTTACCTGGTATTGTTTACCTTGTTTGGTTGGTTTATCATTTATTGAGTGTTCCTCATTTGCCATTTCTATTTGAAATTTCTATTAAAATGTTCACCACAGTGAACAGTGAACAAGTTGCTCAATGTCCCTGGCCTCATGGTATTCTTTGTCTAATCACAGGAGAAATATAAGCTAGAGTCACAGTCATAGAGTGAAGAGCAGGTGCTATTGTATCCTAGAGAAGTGCACCTTACCCAAACTGTATCATTCTGATAGGGACAATCAGGAAAGGCTTCTTGGAGGACTTGACACAGTAACTCCTTTAGGGCAAAGTCCTTGCTTGAACCCTCTGGCCCTGTGCTGTGTACTGAGTAGGCCTCCCTGGCATTGTTTCATTTCCTTTCTGGGGCTACTCCCTTATTTAAATGTAGTCAGTTATACTTCATTCTTTTCCTGATATTGGGAGTGCAGTTATAATTACTCCTCAACAGTGGGTATCTAATGATAGATTGAAAATCTGAGTTACGGTCTTTCCTAAAGACCTCCTTTCATATGTGTTACCTTTTACATGTGTCCTAGTATTAAATGGCAATGTGGATGACCACATGCTCACTGTAAAACAAATTCACATAACAGATAAGCCTTGAAGCAGCCTATTTTCCCCTCATGGCAGTCATCATGGTTTGTCATTTTGTATATATAATTATTTCATAGATATCCATCTTCTATACAAGATCAAAAACTCCATGAGGGAAGGTATTACTTCTGTGTTGCTCAGATTTGTATCCCCAGGGTCTAGCACAGTTCACAGTACTTAGTAGCCATACAATAAATATTTATTGAATGACTGAATGAATTAATCAGCCAAAATTTGATATACTTTCTTACCACTTATTTTAAAAGATTGCTTTATTGATTGATATTGGAACAAAAAATGAGGAGCGATGAGAAAGTCTTTATATTATAGGTTCTCTCTTTTTTTTAAAGGGAGGAACATTGTGTTTTGCTATAAAAAGACAAGAGACATACAGATATACATGTGTATTCATGACTTCCTAATGGGTCTTCCTGCTTCTACCCCTATTCCTCTAGAGTTTATTCTTGGAATAGCAGCCAGAGTGATCATTTTAAAAATGTCAACTAAATCATGTTACTTGTAAAACCCTCTACACACTCAAGGTAAGGCCAAACTCCTTACCATGACCTATAAAACTTTCCATGAACCTGCTCCAGCCTACCTCTCCTCTTCTTGCTTATTTTACTCTAGCCACACTGGTTTTGTTTCTATCTCTTGAACTTGCCATGTTATTTCTCTTCTGAGAAACTTGGTAATTGTTTACCACTGGCTGGAGTATTCTTCCCTGGATATTTTGCATGATTTGCTTCCTCCTCAAAGAACCCTTCACTGGCCACCCTGTCTAATATAAACCCCATCTCTCACTATGAGTGTGTGTGTGTGTGTGTGTGTGTGTGTATAATTATTATATAATAATATTATATTATTATATATAGTTATATATTAATATAATATAATATATCAATATACAATTATATATAATAATATAATATTAATATAATATAATTAATATATTATAATTATATATAATATATTATTATATAATATAATTAATATATTATAATTATATATAATATATTATTATATAATATAATTAATATAATAATAATATAATATTATATTATTATATAATAATTATTATATAAAAATTTAAATAAATAAATTATATAAATATTTATAATTATATATAATATTAATATTAATATATAATTATATATAATATATATAATTTATTTTCTAATAAATTTTATTAATTAATATAAATTAATATAAATTTTCTAAATTTATATATAATTATATATATAATTTTTTTACCTAGTTCCATTTTTATGGCAATTATCGTTTTCTGAAATAATTTTATTTATTTGTTTACTTTTGAAAGACCAGTCTCCTCTACTGTAATATAACCTCTATGAGGGTAGAGATTTTTGTCTGTTGCTCATTGTTGTAACTTTGGCACTTAGAATAGAGTCTGGAATAGAGTATACACTCCTTAATACAATACACATCTTTTATTTATATTTATCACAATATTGAATTAATAACTACTTTATTGTTATCTACTTCAAAAGACTATAAGCTTTTAGGGGCAGGAACCATGCCCATTTTCCTTCAGCATTTTAGCCCCAGTGTCTTGAAGGCTGCTTAGAATATAGTAGATATTCAATAAGCATGCTTGAATCAAACATAATCATACCCATAGAAACATGGATTAAATGGACCCCCAATTTATTAACATTATATATCCCTTTCTGAAATGATAAACACTCCAGAAAGCACCCCAAAAATTGAAACAAACTTTGTTTACAAACCTCTAATCTAACTAATATGCAAATGTGATTCTTTTTTCTATTCCACCTTTGGTAACCTCTTCGATTTCTCCAACCTAAAACTAGTCATTTACCAAATCAGAGAGTTTGTATTTTTGGATTCACCCACTCCTTTCCATGCCCACTGACATTCTCCTAATAAAGGCTCTCATTGCCTTTTGTCTGGACTTTTTTTTTTTTTTTTTTCCCATTTTATTTATTTTTTCAGCGTAACAGTATTCATTCTTTTTGCACAACACCCAGTGCTCCATGCAAAACGTGCCCTCCCCATTACCCACCACCTGTTCCCCCAACCTCCCACCCCTGACCCTTCAAAACCCTCAGGTTGTTTTTCAGAGTCCATAGTCTCTTATGGTTCGCCTCCCCTCCCCAATGTCCATAGCCCGCTTCCCCTCTCCCAATCCCACCTCCCCCCAGCAACCCCCAGTTTGTTTTGTGAGATTTAAAAAAGATTTTATTTATTTATTTGACAGAGATCACAAGTAGGCTGAGAGGCAAGCAAAGAAAGAGGGGGAAGCAGGCTCCCCACTGAGCAGAGAGCCCGATGTAGGGCTCGATGTGGGGCTCGATATGGGGCTTGATATGGGGCTTGATCCCAGGACCCTGGGATCATGACCGGAGCTGAAGGCAGAGGCTTAACCCACTGAGCCACCCAGGCACCCCTTTTGTCTAGACTTTTACAGAAACCTTTTAACATGTCACCTTGCCTCCTGTCTTCCTTACCTCCTAGCCGTCCAACATAGGATGCCAGATTAATCTGAAAGTTCATTTTGGTCATATAATTTCTTCATTCAAAAAACTCTAGACCTACAAGGTATATGTGGCCTTGTACAATTGAACCCTGTCTACCAAATTAAGCATAGAATTCTCACCCTCACATTCAAAGTTCTCAGTGGTGTTCTACCAATCTAATTTTCCAGCTTTATTTCTTATTATCCACCCATGAACCCTATTATCCTTCGAAACTTAAGTACTTGCGTATCTTGACGACATTCATGACTCTAGCTGTGCTGTTTCTCCTAACTCAAATGCCCCTTTTTCATACTTGTTTGCTAAGGTCCTTTCAACTGTGTGTTAAATATCATCTCTTCCTTTCATGCTATCCCTAAGGGAAACAAGATAAATACCTAAATAGATGGCTTTCATGGTAGGTAAACTAAGATGAGCTGAGAATTACACCAAAATAAGTCACGAATGTCTTTGGCATGCAAAGCTCTGTGAAGGCATGGAATGTGTCTATCTTGTTCCCCATTACCTGCCTAATTCCTAGCAGTTTCTGGCACAGTAGGTACTAAATAAAACTGTCATAAATAAATATTCAATGGCCTAGAGAAGAAAATCATATTCCATATCATATGCTTCTTGAAGACAGGAAATTCTTTTCTAAATTTATGCTTGTGTCCCTTACAGCCTTACATAGTAGATGCTCAAGAACTATTTGTTAAATTTAATGGAAAACATAGTTTCCCAGTTTCCATAGTTTCCATAGTGTCATTACTTGAATACTGGTTATCTTTGAACTCAGTTTGTACTGGGCCAGTGTCACTTACAAGATGTAGGTCTAGGGGAAAATGATGTATTGCTATTTTACTGACAGATTCAGGAAAGAGGGAGTCAAAAGAGGCCAAACTGAGGGCCTCATGGAGTCAGTTAAAATCTCTACATAAAGAAGATTGACTGGACTTATTTCACTAAGCATGATACGCTCTAGTTCCATCCACGTCGTCGCAAATGGCAAGATTTCATTTCTTTTGATGGCTGCATAGTATTCCATTGTGTATATATACCACATCTTCTTTATCCATTCATCTGTTGATGGACATCTAGGTTCTTTCCATAGTCTGGCTATTGTAGACATTGCTGCTATAAACATTCGGGTACACGTGCCCCTTCGGATCACTATGTTTGTATCTTTAGGGTAAATACCCAGTAGTGCAATTGCTGGGTCATAGGGCAGTTCTATTTTCAACATTTTGAGGAACCTCCATGCTGTTTTCCAGAGTGGTTGGACCAGCTTGCATTCCCACCAACAGTGGAGGAGGGTTCCCCTTTCTCCACATCCTCTCCAGAGACTATGGACTCTGAAAAACAACCTGAGGGTTTTGAAGGGTCAGGGGTGGGAGGTTGGGGGAACAGGTGGTGGGTAATGGGGAGGGCACGTTTTGCATGGAGCACTGGGTGTTGTGCAAAAAGAATGAATACTGTTACGCTGAAAAAATAAATAAAATGGAAAAAAAAAAAAAGAAAATTGACTGGAAAACACTCAAAGGCCAAATAAAGTTCTCAGGAAGATGATCAGTCCAATGAAGTTAGTTTTTACTTTTTATCACCAGTGAATCATTTCAATTAGTTGTTTATGAAGGGAGTTAGAACATCTTCATCTTGTGGTTTCTGAACCCTGTAACTTGGTCCAGCCATGTGAAACAATGAAGCAACAAATAGAGTCCCATTGTGGAAGAGGTAAAAACTTTAATTGTGTTGACATTGGTGTTATTTGATGCCTTTCTTCACTTGTCTCTTTTTGATTCCTATATAGGCGCACAGGGCTCTTGTTCTACTTATTCTTTTGTACCCCGTATTATGCAGCAGACTATCTATGATTTGGGCCTTTCCCCATATACTTTTTCAAAATCCAAACTGACGTAGTTGCAGGTTGTCAAAAACCAATGTGGAAGAAAAAAATAAGTCAAGGTGTTAAGTGATTGCTTCTGTCCTCAAGTATGATATCCTTGCATTTTAATGGATTTTTAAAAGTGAAGTCTTTACCTAACAGAAAAACATAATCAGAGGAGTTTCAAGTGATAAGACAGGGTAGAACAAACCAGGATAGTTTGGTGTAGCCCATCTGACCCTGAGTCCCCTGAAAACCAAATGCAGTTACATTAGCCAAGACTTTCAGGGAAAGAACTGACATGCCCACTTGTTACTAGGTCATTTGGGGATATCTTTAAAGCACTCAGGACTCATCAAAGACAAGTACTATTACTTGGAGCTAGAGGAGGTAGCTTGAAGGTAATAAAGTAGAAATACCACTTTATCCTGAAGGTGGTAAACACAAGGAACCCATAACCTTAGGAAATGACGCAGGCTGAAAATACAAAAAAGGTCAAGAAGGGCTGAGAGAAATTGGATTCTATATCCAAGGGAAGCATACATATGTAGCGGACCTTTCAACTTCTTAAGGGGATGTCATAGATAACATCCTCTTATAAGGTTCCTAATTGGCTTGATGATAGAATCAAGGATAGTATTTCTTAAATTCTCATCTTAATTCTTTTGGAAGTGTCATTATTTCTTTTTGTCTCCCTTTTAAAATCTACCCTCTTTTTTTCCCCTCTTTGCTCCTTCCCCTTCCAAATCCAGAAGCATTTCAAATATTTTCTGTCCCCATCAGTCCCAGAATTCTGAGCACCTAGAGTTGCACTGTCCAATATAGTAGCCAGTAGAGACACATGGCTACTTAAATCTGAATTTAATTAAAGTTAAATGGTCAATATTTTAGTTCTAACTAAATTTAGTTCTAACTAATATTAGTAACTAATATTTAGTTCCTTGAAGTAGAAAAATTTTAAGTGCTCACATGGTGCCTCGTGACTAGTGGCTAATCTACTACGGCTCAGATAAAGGATTTTTCTATTACAGAAAGTTTCACTGGATAACACTGAACTACATTTCTGTTCCCCACTCTTGCAAAGGCCTAGACATTCATAAATTTGGCAATGGAAATATTTCGTAATACATATCATCAAAGTACACACTCAGATTTTTTACATATATAATTTCATTTAATCCCTTCAACATTCTTATGAGCTAGATACTATTATCATGCTTATTTCATAGATGAGGAAACTAAGTCTCAGAGAGATTAAATAACTTGTTTGAAGCCACACAGCTAGTAACTGACAGAGCTGGGCCTGGAACCCAAGCCTGATTTCAAAGCCCATGCTTTTAAGCACTCAGCTAGACTGTCTCCCATCAATTCCTTTCTTCCTCTAAGATCATGTTGTCATCATCCTTCTGATATCACACAGGAAGGGGATGACTTTGTTTGGAAAGACCCTAACATCCATCCTGTTTTGAGCCCCAAAGATTCAACTTGAACATCCCCCTTCTCTCACCTATCACTCAGCTGTTGTTTCCTATGTACTTCCCATCTCTCCTTTCCTATTCTGAAACATGAATATTATAAGAAGTGATGGTGCAGTACTGATTCATTTCTTAAAGTAAACCACACCAACATTGCTCTACATCAAATTGCTTTTCCTCCAGAGCCCTGTGTGGACAAAAGTTGGAGAGAGGACAGATAAAATAGAAGTCTTCCTGACAACCATCAGTGCCAGTGCTTTAGAAAAGAAAATGTGCTTATTTTGGAAGACTATAAGAATTTTAACCTCCTCCTCTCCAAACCCAACCAAACTCTGAGATTTACACAGTACCCTGTCTAAAACTCAGGTGAAAAGGTCAGTATTTGTCTACATCATCTGTCTGCCTGTATTCATCTGTATATCTGTATTTTCAGTACATCTTCAAACATCCCATAATACTACAAAACAGATATTTTACTCACAAATTTATCTCAGGTATTTCCTAAAATGGCATGCTATGGGATAGTATTACGCAAGATATTAAAACGTGTTCTATAGGGATGAAAGTCTTTAGAGATCAAATGTACTTGGGAACTACTGGGTTAAAAATGTTAAACAGATTTCTTTAAGGTGGGGCTTCTTAAAGTCTTGATGTAAATTGAGTTAAGCCACTTTCCTGCTCAAAACTGCCTAATCCCTACCACAGTTTACAAGGCCCTACAGGAGCTGGCACCTGCCTTCCTTTTCAGTGTCCTCTGGTACCCTCTCCCCCTTAACACTACCCTCTAGCAGGTCAGCTTACTTGCTGTTCCTTGAACACACTAAACTCTTTCCTGCCTCAGGACTTTCCCAGTATTCACTGTTCTCTATGCCAACTCTGCTGCTTGTTATTCCAATGGGATAGTGTATAAATTTCAGATCAAATATCACCTCCTTGAGGAACCCTTCCCTGTTGCTATCTAAAGTGGTTCCAGTGGGGTGCCTGGGTGGCTCAGTGGGTTAAAGCCTCTGCCTTTGGCTCGGGTCATGATCCCAGGATCCTGGGATCAAGCCCCACATTGGGCTCTCTGCTCAGCAGGGAGCCTGCTTCCTCCTCTCTCTCTGCCTGCTTCTCTGCCTACTTGTGATCTCTGTCTGTTAAATAAATAAATAAATAAAATCTTTAAAGAAAATAAAATAAAGTGGTTCCAACATATTCTCTTGTCATGCTCAATCACATCCCTTCATTTTATTTAATTCAAAGCATTTATTATCTTACTCTGATTATCTCATTTATTTATTCATTGACTTTTATATTTTGTCTTTCCAACTAAGATATTAGCTCCAGATCCTGCAATAGTGCCTGAAACATTTGCTAAATTGAAATTGCAAATAATGATTGAAATGGTAAATAACTGAAATTATTAAAATGGATTGAAATTATAAATAATGTCCATATATGTAAAAATATATGCTCATTTTGAGCATACAACCTTCTCCCTTCAACACACACACACATTAACTCTGAACTCATAGTCTACAATATACAAGTCAGAAAACGATGATCTAAATTTTTTGAGGATTTACTTTTCTAATTTGGCAGTTAAAATTTCCCTTAAAATTGATAGAGACTTGAACAATTTTGACCAAAAAGCTGCCACCGTGTCTAACCAAGAATAACAGCCAGCAATTTCTTTTCTTTCTTCCCACTTTCTCATCTTCTCCCGTCAAGTGCTCACATAAAGTTTCTCCACAGAAAGTTAGCAGAAAGATAAAAAAAGAAAAACACTAAAAGGAGATAGTAATAAATGGCTTTTTTTCTGGGGGTGATCTGGTAATAGACCCTATTAGGGACAAGGAAATGAAACAGAGGGGTTACTCTACTTTCTCAAAATGGCAGTGAAACGAAATAGCAATGCAGAGCCTCCCTACCTGCAGGCACATAAGAGACTGTAACTAACAGGAATAGCAAGCCAGCACACCAACAGTTTTAATTTCATCTTGTGAACAGAAGGTGGCTAGACAGATGCGTGGTCCAATGTGATAATTACCAGTGTCTGCTCAGAATATAAACTTTCTTGTCTTCTGCTTTATTTTCTTTCCTAGTGAATGGGTTTAAAGAGCCATTTTTGAGATTTTTGTTAGGCTTTCTGCTTTTCTGCCAAGGACATTCATTAAATATTTAATGAAATTCTGGAAGTTGACTTTTAATTATGATATGCAAGCAGGCTGCTTAGTCATAGGTCAGAGAAACAGCATAGTATATCCAAGGAGAGGGGTCTTTGACTGAAGCCAATTATAAAAGCAATGCTGATGTGATTTTTCAAAAAGGAGGGGATCAGATTCTAAAAATTATAGGCCAGTGATGTTGACATCAATCCTTAGTGGAAATCTCCAGTGAATTCATAAAGAAATGGTTGCAAACACTAAGAAAAGGCAGTGGTGGTCATGAGGGCCCATTATGGTTCACCAAGGGTTAAATTATGCATAGTTAATTCCATTTTACTTGTTAAATAACAAACAAAGGGATATCATAATTTAAATTGTAGCCATACCTCTTATTACCTGTGAGATCATAGGCAGTTGAAATCATCTGTTTCCCAGTTTTCTGATCTCTAATATCAAAATGAAAATAACACTTATTTCATAGGACTGTTGTGACAGGAGGAAGTGTTTATACAGGTAAAATTTTTGGAACAGTATCTAAGGACTTTAGAGCAATATCTAGTAATTGGTCAATAAATATTACCTATTATTATTTGGATGCCTGGAATGGGAGCTGTATGGCAATAGTGTTAGGTGGTTCCGTAACTAGTTGGATTAACTCCAGTGCAAACATACTAATTAAGGAATTTATGTCAATCAGAAAGGAAATTTCTGATGGTGTTTTGTTCATCATTTTTATCAATGATATGGCTGAATGTTTACATGTGAAAAGAGATCTAGAAAATAGAGTGAAAATAATAGTTCATTTAATATCTGCAAATTTCAAGTCCCAGTTCTTGGATTTAAAATCAGCTGTACAAAGTAAGGTGCAGAAGATCAGGTCCAACAGAAGTTTTTATGTATAAATGCTAAAGGTTTATTTGTATATGCTCAATGTGAATTACCACTGATCAACCATGCTAATGGAGGCTTAGGCTATACAGGAGAGGTATGTTGGCCCAGCCAGTCCTTTGGTAATTTTGGGTTCTTTTTTTCCCCTAAAGTTTAGGTGTGTTTGTAATTATGTATTTAAGTAAACTCTACACCCAATGGGGCTCGAATGCACAACCATGAGATCAAGAGTTGCATGCTCTTCCAACTGAGCCAGCCAGGTATCCCTGATAACACTTGGTTGTAATGTTCTATTTTAAGAAATATTTTTGACCACTGGACACTTTTTGAAGATAAGAACTGTTTTAGTCATTGCTGTATCCCCAACATGTAACATAATGCTTAGAATGTAGTAGATGTTCAGGAAATGTTTGATGAATAAAAAAAATGAATAATCAAGCATAACTTATCCATAAAACATGACCAAGATGATGAAGAGGCCATAAGCTATGTGATATAAGGAGCTGTTGAAAATGCTGAAGCTGTTAAGCCTAGGGGTACACAATCATCTATCTTCAGATATTGTTATGTAGAAGAGGTATCAGAAATTCTGTGCAGTATGAGATTAGTTTTAGAACAGATTTCAGCTAAATCTGATAACATTTTTATGACATTTTGTAGTTTATTGAACACTTAACCATATACCACTTCATATGATTTTTATTTATTTTATTTTTTATTTAACAACCCTATGAGGTAGTTACTGCAAAAATCTTACCATGATTTAATGAAAAACAGTAACAGCTAGCACTTATTTTGTGCCTATTGTGTGCCAGCCATTTTGCATGTATCAACTCTTTTACATTTCATCAGATGAGTTAGTTACTCCTATTTTCAGGTATACACCTTACAATACAACTAAGCTGAGGCATGGAGGAGTTACATAACATTCCCAAGACCATGCATCTAGCAGCTGGCGGAGCCAAAGTTTGACTCCCTTCAATCTGGACTTCAGTCCACACTCTTAATTGTTACACTACACTGCCTTTCACATTAGCACCTTTTACAGAAGAGGAAACTGGGTTGTGACTAGATCAAGGGATTTGTTTAAGATCACACAGCTAAAAAGTGGCAGTCAGGATCTAAATTCTGACTAAATATCCAGTTGTCTTTCTACTACCCATGGATCTTTCTTTTGTTGGATGAAATTTGGACTCTTTGGAGCAATTCCACAGCATGATCAGGTGCAGGGGGTAGAGACATTCCTGTGAGGAGAACTGTGGAGGAGATGCCTACATAGAGTGTGAAAGGCCCTTCAGTGATATTTAAGGTTTACTCCCATTCAAGATTTTATGAGTTTTTGAACACAGTATTTCAGGAAGAGTAGAGGAAATCAGCTAAGGAGGAGAATAAGAAGATGAGGGAAGGTCAGTCTGTATGTGCTTCTCAAAGTGTGGTACTCAGAATATCCATGTCAGAATCTAAAGTACTTGTTTCATTTCAGATTTATGGGCTTCTCCTCAGACTTACTGAACCTATTTCTGGGTAGAACAAACATACCAAGTGACTCTTATTGACATATTTTGAGAACACCTCATTTACAGTTGACCAGGGCGAGATTAGCAAGAGTCTTCAAAGTCATGCTAAAGATAAATAAATAAACAAATGGTTTTAAGGGAAAGAGTGACATGAAAAGATTCTCTAATTAGGAAGTTCACCCTAGCTATAATGAGAAGGATAGGTAAAACAAAGGTAAAAATGGAAGTGGGAGGAATAGACAGGTATCTATTTTAGTAATCCAGGCAAGATATATTTCCAACTCAGAAGAGTAGTTAGAGATAGCATTTTGAGAGTCTCAGATTGGTATTATAATGTAGGGTGCTGAAATTTTTGGTTCCTGTACTCTCAGTGACCCATCTTTCTTACAGTGTTCTGTATCAAGGAAGAACAATAACCAAATGGGAATCTAATTACCACTTCAGTAATAGCTGAGTCAATACTCAATAATCCTTTAGTAAAAGAGAAAGGGATGATAGGATTTAAGCTAGAGGCTTAATGTAGTCTCTTACTTACCCCACTCTCCCTAATCCTAATCTTGAGATCCGTGTACTCAAATGTGCCTGTTTGGAGCAGGATGTAAGTGGAGAGTGAGTGGGAAAGAGAGAGAAGCCAGGTCTCAAGAAGGGCCCTAAGTCCATTCACCCCACCAGGTATATGGAGTGGCACAGAGAGAAGATCGAAAGAATGTCATGTTTGTTCCTGAGGCAAGAAGGTAAAAAAAAAGAGGAAGGTATAGGAAAAGAGAATGACTGAATCTGTACCAATGATATAGACCCCTTCTAGAGGTACAAGTGAGAGAGTGTCATGAATGGGTTCTGAAATGATAACTATATCTACTGTTCAAATGTAACATGATCTATGTTTTAAGCTTTGCCCAATAAGTATATCGGTTTTTTTTCCCTTGTACGGGTGTTGTTAAGGGGATAGAGGAAGAAGTTTCAAGAAAAGAGTGCAATTTCCCTCTGCAATACTCCAAGCAGAGAAGCTTTTATTATATGGTGACAGTATGTTCTCTAATTCCTGGCCGTAGTTCTAACATTCTAGCAGAAGGCATCAAGAAGAAGGCAGGGGGAAATTTTAGAGGATGTAGATAGATGCTTTTGAGCCAGTACCTCACTGGAGAAAAAAGAAGTCTGTCTCTTGGGTTCCTCAAGAAGCATTTCAAATCTTTATGCTGGGGAATAAGAATAAGCCAGTAGCTATGTTACATGACCATTCAACCAGAGTTTTGTAATCCTTTTGACCAAGCTCAACAACTGTGAAGAATTCAGAATGCAGACCCAAGTCATCCATCCCTTAGTAACATTACGGAAAATGTCCCTCTCTGTTCCCTTTACTCTTTGCCATTTGTTGATTAGAATGAATCGTTCTTTACTAAAGAAAAGATCTCTCAATCTCATGTTCCTTTTGTGAACTTGGCTGTGGTGATTTGGAGCTGCAGCCCAGTCCAAAGCCCAATCAAAATTCCACCCACAAGTTTTCTTTCTTGAGAGAATAGTCTTCTCGGGCATGAGCCTGAGAATCATTGCAGCCTAATCAGCTTGTCATCCCTTAGTGCCACATATTCTTGTCTTTGGCAAGCATTCATTCTGAGGTGCATCCTGTAAAGCTCATAATGCTATCTTCTTTGAACTCATGCTTATACGAAGAAAATAAGGGGCTATAGAAAACTTATTTTTAAATTGAATTTAAGTAGTTTCGCCACATTTTAAATGTCAGACGGAACTGTTCCACAGTAGAAATCTGCCAAGTCTATGCAGGCGGCTGTTTTCAATAGGACTGTTCATGCCCTATTGTACTAATCTTTTTTAAAACACACACCTTGCTGGAAAAGGCCAAGAACACCCACACAGGCAGTGGGCACTGTTACTTTTTTCTTGCTCCAAGTGGATGAATAGGCTCTTGTTTCATTTGTTGTGTTGTGCTGTGCAGCGTTTCCCAATCTTTTTTTTTTTTTTTCTCCTTGATGGACATTGAGCCTTCCTAGGACACACATCAGGCTACAGTCCCTGTATTCTCCCACATGGCCATCCACTACTCCAGCCATCTGCTCATCTATGTGCTTTCTCTTGATCACCCTCCCTTCTTCTTCCACATAGATTGGATCCTCAATTCAAGAACGATCAGGAATTACATGCAGTGAATGAGTGTGGTGATAATCTGGTGAGCTAGAACTCTGTTTTTTTCAACTATGAATACTGATATTCTTCCTCTTATCTAGACTTCTTCACCAAGGTGCACTCTGGTTACCAACAGATAATTTGTAAAGTCCTTAAGACAGTATCTGTCCCCTATTAGGCAGGATGCTTACAGGTATAAAACTCAGATTCTGGAGTCAAACAATCTAGGTCCTGGTTCCTCTACTTACTAGCTATGTAATCCCAGAAAAGTTATATAACTTCTGTGAGACTCAGTTTCCTTATCTGTAAAATGGGGCTAATAATACCTCACAGTGTTGTTGTGAGGATGAAATGACATAACTGCCAAGTGTCTGGCAGAGTGTCTACAATACAGTAAATACTTATGTCTATTGCTTTTAGTAACTCTAAGTGTTCAATAAAATGTTAGCTACAAGTGACAGTTATTATTCAATTTTATTATTCTTTAAGCTGTATGTCATCATTCTGCCAATTAGTGCTTATTGATTCTACATCTGTATTCTTAGACAATCAACAGATATTTTGAGGTTTCTACTTTTGTATAAAAGGTGATCTGGGAAAATACAGAGAAGGTTGACATAACCCTACCCCTAGAAGAGCTTTCAGTGTACTTGGGTAGATAAAATATTTGTACCTACAAATGAAACTCATTATATTGGGGCACTTAGATGGCTCAGTCAGTTAAGCAGCTGGCTCTTGATTTTGGCTCAGATCATGATCTCAGGATCCTGGGATTGAGCCACATGTCAGGTTCCACACTCAGTGCAGAGTCTGCTTCAGGATTCTCTCTTTGCCTCTCCCTCTGCTCCCCCACCTTAAATAAATAAATACATCTTTTAAAAAAACTTATGATATTAAAGTACTAGACATGTGATATAGATGTAGTAAGATATTAGAGTTCAGAAAAAGTAGATGCCCTGTGTGCTGGGCTGGAGGTTAAGCTATGAGTTATGACTTTAAAAAAATGAAAAAGGACAATAATGATGATATATTTTATTTGTTGAAAACCCTACTTGGGCTAGGTGCCTTATATGCACTCATGAATATTCCTACAAGGTAGGCAGCATTATTATTGTCACTTTTCAGGTGAGGAAACTGAGGTTTAGAGAAACTAAGAAACTGCCTGAAGGCACACAACTGTTAAGTGGCAGAGTCAGGATCTGAACTCTGGACTTTTGACACTCCAGAACTCATTTTCCTTTCAACATACCAGACTACTTCCTGTTAGTGAAAAAAATCAGTCTGAGACAATCAGGCAGAGGAGATGATGCAAGCAAGCCACGCAGGAACTGATGTTCAGGGACCAATGAAGAGACTACCTGACGTTATGGAGAGGATTTCTATGTAGGAATAAAGGGAGCAGAGCCTGGGGAAAACTGGGACCTGATTGTGAAAAGCTGTGTAAACTAGGCTGAGGAGACCATTTTCTGTCCCACAAGCACCAAGGAGAGGAGATGGGGATCAAGAGATCAACACTTGTTAGACCAGCTAAGGCAGCAGAAAAGTGTTGGGGAGATCTATGTAGGCCCCAAGTTCATAAAATTAAAAATGTTGAGAACAGTAAACAAGAAATACTGAAGTAAGTACTTGTCTTAGAGAAGAGCCCACCCCACTTTGTTCTTTGTACCAGTGAGTATAACCTGGTTTTCACGAGTGTTAATTACATATAATGAATGCTTAGACGTTTGTGGGTATAGCTGATTCTATTTGGCAGGAAAAATTGTCATCAATCTTGTCTATTCCAATTCCACACATAACCTGCTACTATTTGCTTACATGTATATCTTAAAGGACCTCATTTAGATCCCAGGCAAGAAAATCCCATTGTGCCAGGCAAGATTAGTTAAGGAAGTCCTCCTGGACCTGAGTCAAGAAGTGAAACGGTGACAAGTTAAGGAAGGAAAAGTCTAGTTTTATAGCATTTTTCAAAAGTCTGTCTGGCAAAAACTAGAAATAAAGGCACAAATGAAACTAATGAAAATCATAGAAGTGCAAGTAGAATCTTAATGTAGTTTTTATTATTAGACTTAGTGTCTGATTCTCAATACAAGAATTTCTTCTGAATTCAGTGGTGTAGGATACTCTAGTACCTGAGGGCAACAAGTCAGACTAATGATCTAGTGGGATGGTCAATGCAGAGTTTTCTGCCTTTGGATGATATTAGAGCTTCTAAGATGGCCCCCAAAGATCCCCAACCCCTGGTGTTTATGTCTTATGTAATCTTTTCCCTTGAAGTCAAGCCTTAAGAGCAGATTGCAGCCCTGGCAGACAGTTTGACTGTGACCTCAAAAAAGACCTTGAAGGGCACTTGGGTGGCTCAGTCAGTTAAGTGTCTGCCTTTGGTTCAGGTCTTGATCCCGGCCTTCTGGGATGTAGCTTCGCATTAGGCTCCCTACTTAGTGGGGAATCTGCTTGTCCCCCCTCCCCATGCCACTCGTGCTCTCTCTCTCTTTCTCTCAAATAAATAAATTAAATCTTACCCAAAAAAGGACCTTGAGCCTGAAGCAACTAGCTAAGCTATGTATGAATTCCTGACCTACAGAAACTGTGAGATAATAGATGTTTTAAAATGGTTTTAAAATGCCACTTGCTGAGTATGAGATATACCCAGTAAATTGTACAGACAAAGCTTTGTGCTTGAGCAGTTTATTTCAGTTTGGAGCCCAGTGAAAGCTCCCAGGTTGCCTGCTGAGGTGCTCAGGACATCCTGAAGCCCCAATAACCAAAGTTGAAGGTTCTATAACTGGTTGCATGTAGTTCACATCTGGTGATCCCATATTCTGGCCTGATGTTTTCCTCATAGTACCTTTTTTAATCCTCAAAACAGTCCTATAGCAATTATAATTTCCATTTTACAGATGAAAAAATGAAGGCTCAGAAATGTTAATGTGCTCAAAGTCACTGAGCAGAAATTTGAACCTAAGTGTTCTGACTTTAAAGCTTATTCCATAGAATCAGAAGATGTGGTCTCTTTATTCTTTAATACCTCTTTATAAGGCCATTGACCTCATAAATTGTGCCTACCTAGGGCAGAGCCCAGTACTGGTAACTACTTAATCCAGAGTAGAAATGACAGATCTGGTACTTTTACAGACTGTTCTAGAAATTTTATCCATTCTAGAGGTGAGTGAAGAACCAGGGACCCTAAGCAAGTAGATACATGGCTCATGAGCAAATAATAAAGTGGCTCAGTGGGTTAACAGTGGCTCCTTAGAATTTAAGGCTTTAAAATCACTGGGTTCTCCACTGGTTCGGGAGAAGTCAGACCAGAGCAATGGTACTGAATCCCAGCTCTGCCTTTTGTTAGCTGTGTGACTTTGGACCAGTTATTAGTATCTCTGATCCTCATATTTGACATCTATAAAATGATTGTACTATTAACTATTTTAATGGTTGTTGTGAGGATTATATAAAATAAATAATGCATGTAAAATATTCATCACAATGCCTGCATACAGGTACAACTTAATAAATACTAAGTATATAAATAATAATAAACTTTTAATGTTATAATAAGTACTCAGACACTTGAAGTACTCCCATGAGATTTCTCAAAATCAAAGAATTTTTAAAATGGATTCAGACATGTTAGAAGAAGCAGGGGATGGGATGTGTGGTTTGGAGTCAATCTACTTGGGTCCAATTCTTTCCACTTAGTAGATGTTGTGATCTAGAGCAACTTGCTTAACTACTTTGAATCTCATTATTCATCTGTCAAAGTGGTCTATCAGTCAATGTTCTCCAGAGAAACAGAACCAGTAGGATATATATATTTCAAGGAATCAGTTCACTTGATTTTGGGGGCTGGCACGTCTGAAATCTGCAGAACAGGCTAGCAGGCTGGAAATTCAGGCAGGAGTTGATGCTGCAGTCTTGAGGCAGAATTTCTTCTTTGAGAAAACTCTGTTTTGCTTCCAACTGATTGAATGAGGCCCATCCATGTTATCAAGAATAATTTCCGTATGTAAAGTCAACTGATTTTGTATGTTGACCATGTCTACAAAAATACCTTTACAGTAACCTAGATTAGTATTTGATTGAAAACCTGGGTACTGTAGCCTAGTCACGTTGACATACAAAACTAACCATCTCAAGTAAGTAATAATAGAATCTGTCTCATGGGTTTGTTAAAAGGTTTAAATGAAATAATCCATGCAGAGAATTTTGCACAATGCTTTCCCACATAATAAACACTAAAAACAATGTTACAATAATATCACTTCTCTACTCAGGGCTATTGGAGAATGACACTCAGCTGTGCTGTGGTTGTGCCTTCTTGAGTTTTTGTGAGCCAACACCTAGTGTCTCATGGGCTGGTTTCTGCTTTATGAAGACAAGTGAAGTTCAGCTTCCTGGCTAAGGGAACACTACTGCAGGATATTTTTCAGTCTCTAGGCACAGAACAGGTACCAGTCCTGAAGTGTCTATACCTGGGCTGAGATTGGGTTGACAAATAGATGACATCATTAATTGATTGCGCTAGGAGAGAACAGCAAAAGAAGATAGATTCTGTAAACTTTAGTAGCATTAAGGTCAGCAAGGCAGGCCCAAGGATTCTGGGCTTTTCAACAGAGGCAATAAACTTTGACAGCCTTCCTGAAGCTATCTTCCCAGTCTAAGCCACTGTTCCCTCTCACCTGAACTAAAGTAACAGTCTCCTTACTGGTCTCCTGGCTTCGCTCCTTGCCCCGTTCAATCTATTATTCACATAGCAACCAGAGCGGTATGTTTTAATGTCGACTCCTGCCACTTCTCTACTCAAAACCCCCATGGATTCCCCTCCCACTTGTAGTAAATCCAAAGTCCTCACAATGGACTATGATTGTACCTCTAGTTCTGTAGCTCATCCTTTGCTACTGTTTCCTTAGTTCATGCGACTTCAGCCACACCGGCCTCCTTGCTGTTCCTCAGACACACCAAGCACATACTTGCTCCAGGCTTTCTGTCCTTGCTGTACCATTTGCCTGGAAGTTTCTTCCCCTCAGATACTCATGTGGTTCTCTCCCTGATGTGTTTCAGGTCTTTGCTCAAATATACATATTAATGAGACCTATCCTGACCACTGTATTTAATATCGCAACCCCTTCCTACAACATATCATTTCTCTTCCTTAACCTGATTCATTTTTTCTATAGTCCTAATCACAATATAATATTAATCAATTAATTTTGCTTGTTTAATGTCTGTCTATCCCTGCTACACTCTGAGTTTCATGAGAGTGGGGACTTTGTTTTTTTTCTGCTGAATCCTCAATGAATGGCACATAATAGGTATTTGGTAATATTTGTTGAATGAATGAATGAACAAATGAATATAGGAGCTACGAGTTTTAATAACAGTGTTTCAGATTTGAACCAAGGGGCTATGAGTCTTTATATGAGCATTTCAGACTTCTGAGAAACAAAAGGCTGTGTTTCTTCTGGACCTGAGGACATGCTTAAGTCTCTTAGAAAAATAAATTTCTGGTCCTGTGTCCAGGATCTGAGCTGAAAGAGAGTTGCTGATAATTCAGTCTTTCATCAGATATGTGACAAATTCTCTGGACATTCACATCCTGGAGTAGGATCCTCAGAGGTCAATGATTACTATGATCATCAGGTGAGCAGTGCCATTGCAATAGAGCAAAGTGGTAATCTGGAGTGCAAGGAGATTGAGTAGACTGAAGCAGAAACTAAACCATGAGGATTTGTCATTATCTTTGTGTTAGTTCCTTCATAAGAATGACTACTGTCCCAAAATACATAGTAAGATACAAGAATACATGATGGGATCTTGTACATAGGACCAAAACTGTGTTACATGTGGGGTGTGGCCTCCAGGTTTATACCCAGGAGTCATGAAACATGTCTTAGTTTATTGATATGGGAGTCAAGGACAACATTGCTGTCTTCTTGCCACAAACAGAAGATTTACTTGTCCCCTTCCCCAACCAATCTCATGCTCCTCTGCCCCCATCACTTGGAAGGCAGCCAGATAGCCAATCTATCTTACTGGGTACTAATGGTGAGTAGGATTAGCTATGGGTCATGGGCATTCCCAACTGAGATCCTAGTCACTTTGAGATTTTCGTAGACCTTGGGTAGTAGTGAGATAATCCAGAACAAAGAGGGCTGAGACTTTGAGTCCAAACAGCCCTATTGGGAAACAGAAACTAATCCTGGAAGTTCTTAAGAGTAGGCCACAGACTGAGAATATGGAACATGGGAATGATGTTTTAGGTAATAGGCAGAAACTCCTAGGAATCTCAGGTGCTAGTCACAGAAAGACATGTTAAAAAAAAGGCCTAGTTATTGGAACAAGGAACTAAGACAGAACTTGATCATAAGAAAGAAACAAACAAAAAACAGTTTTCTGTCAGGGGAGGATCTCTGAGCAAGGTATACTGGTTATGCATTTCTTAAATTCTCCCTAACTAGGGTTCTGATTGATCCAGAGGTTTGAACAACATTGAAGCTGACGTGTGGGACTAAATGATCCCAGGGAGGATTGAATGTCTTTGTGGACAAGGTAAGTGGTTATTTTGGTTAATTCACATCTTACCCAGTGGTCTGAGAACTGAAGTATCTTCTATAGGGTATCAGTTCTCTATATCAGATTGTGCCCTTTAATTTGGATCCTTAGAATGCAAAGAAAATCTAGAATATAGGAAGTTCACATCCAAGAAAAGTTTATTTTCAGGGTCATTCTATCCCCCTCTCAGGGGCCATTAGCCTTTTGGATGTGCATTAGGAGCAGCAGAATCTTGAATACCAGGGCTTTTTTTTTGCTGACTTTTATAATTATGGCAGTGGTGACACAAACAGTGATAAAATTAGTACATCCATTTTGGGAATACAGGTATGGTGAATTTGGACTGACGCTGTGGGTAATCAGAGACTTTATGGTTTCTGGGAAAGGTAGCTTCATTTAGTGATGGGAAATGCCTTTTTCAGGTAAAGGACAGTGGACTGTGATGGCAATTTGCATTACTACCTATCAAACTTTGTCTCCCCAACGTAACCATACCATTCAGTGGTATGATATATTTGGGTGTAGGTCCAAACCTCTGGAAACAGTATTGTAAAGAGACACTTGTATGTTTTTTTTTGGGAAATGGACTTCCATTGGCCTCTTCTGTTATTTATGGGCTTTCAGTAGAAGAGGCGAGGATGTTGTCATGATGTTTTATGAGGCTGGTTAGCTTTATAGTGTAAGATACTTGATCTATGCTTTTGGGACCAAGATCATACCCTCGCTTGTCCTGCCAACACACACTAGAAAAAGAAGAAAAGGAAAAGAAAGAAAAGAAAAGAGAAGAGAAGAAAAGAAAAGAGAAAAGAAAAGAAAGGGAGAAAGAAGGAAGGGAAGAGAAGGGAAGGGAAGGAGGGAAGGAGAAGAGGAAAGGAGGAAGGAAGGAAGGAAAGAAAAACCACTGTTGGTTAAACGACTGCCTTTAGTTCAGGTCATGATCCTGGAGTGTCAGGATTAAGTCCCACATTAAGCTCCCTACTTGATGGGGAGTCTGCTTCGCTCTCTGACCACCCCCCCCAACCTGGTCTCATGTTCTCTCTCTCTCAAATAACTAAAATCTTTAAAAAATTCAAATAACTACCCCCCAAATCAAACAGAAATCTGTCTGTAGTTTGATCAGAGAAGATTGTTTCCACAGAAATGATAATCTCAGTAAGAAGGTAGCTGAGAAACTGGCAACAAAAAAGATCTCTACAGCAAAGAAATCATCTGACTGAGACTAAGTAGAATAAGGATCCACAAGAAAGAGAGGTGAGGTAGGAGCGGAGAGAGAGGGAAAGATCCTTCTAGAGCACTTTTGTGAGCCTATTGACTACCCACCAATATTAATTCGGTCTTTTCTCTTTAAGAGACCAGACAATAGGCATGGGACTCTGTCTTTATTGCTATCACCAGGTGCTAAAATTGAACAATCTTTGTTTTAATTAAAAGACCTTACAGGATTTTATCTCATTTTGGGGATTTTGGATTGCAATGATAACCTTTAAACCATTTCCTTTGGCATTCATGGAACTTAATTATGTTGAAAGTCATGGGTTTCCTGATAGGCCCTCTTAGGCTATGAGTGGCAATGTTAACAGACTGTTTTTCCTGGCTCCCTTGCCTTGTGGCTGGGTAGCTTACAGGCCAAGGTGGCAGGTCCGGTGCAAGGTGAGCTGGGATGAAAAGCTGGAAGTTCTTTGAGGCTGATTTACTACCAAGCAAGTAACTGTTAGAGTTCTTTTTCATATCACTTACACATACCTGGGGCCCTAAGAGGTCCACAACCCATACTACAAACAACCCTACTAGGTTCAATGAAATATTAGAGCTATAATTCTAAAGCTCATTCAGTTTAATTCTCTCATTTTACAGATATTCAATGAAGGTTCAAAACAAAGTTTCAATGAGGAAAAGTAATTAATCTAAGATTACCCAACCAGATGTCTTCAACTCCAAGTGCAGTGTTCATTGTAATATATCTCAAAAAAAAAGAAATTCTAGGGTTTTTATTGTAAGTTACACTCAGAGACAATTTCCTCTGGGAAATTCTAAGTGTTTCCCTGTGTCTATAGTTGGTAGAATATGAATTGATATTTACATTCTTGTATTGACCCCACATTGTCTATCAGACTAAAGTGAAGAAATTGGATGATTCCAGAGTGGTATTTAGGGACCGAGGTAAGATTGAGTTAAGAACTAGGATTGGGGGCACCTGGGTGGCTCAGCTGGTTAAGCATCTGACACCTGATCTCAGGATCCTGGGATCAAGCCCTACATGGGGCTCCATGCTCACTGGGAAGTTTGCTTGAGATTATCTCCCTCCATCTCCCTCTGCCTCTCCCCCTGCTCAATATCTCTCTCTTAAATAAGTAAATAAACTTTTTTAAAAAAAGAACGAGGGTGGTTAAATACTCTTGTGCTGAAGCAAAGGAAAATACATCACTTATATTGATCATAGATAGATAGTAAACTTGACTCTGTTGTCCAGGCAGGAAAATTGTGAGCATAATTGAGTAAGACTTAAGAACTCAGGTCTCCTCTATCAATATGCTACTGAGTTTCTCAGAAATATTCCAGCCTCATAGAGTTGCTCACTTTGGCTCTGTTGTCTTGACTGCTAGACCTTTAGTCGAGACTTGGACTAGACCACTGTTTAAAAACTCTTAAAAACTGTTTTAAAAACTGGTTAATCATCAGAATTACCTGGGCATGGAGGGTTCTTATTTAGTTAAATCTGTTCTACTGTTGACTGAAAATATGCATAGTAATTAGATCTGGAATTGTATCACTTTTTAGCATACTATTGCCAAGTAGATGAGAGGCATGGCCTGGAAATCTGTTTATTTAACCAGTTTTTCAGGTGATTCTGATGATAATATAGGTCTAAAGGCTGCTGGACCAGACTGTTTCTCTTTTTGTACAGCTCTGCCTACAAAAGGCTCCACTGTGAAAAACTCACAGGATGACAGACATGTTCTGCCTAAGAAAACAAAGGCCTGCAGTTGCCTAGGGAAGGGGTTATTGACATAGCCAGAAGAATTCTTTGTTTAAGGAGAAAGAGTCACAGTGGCAAACCATTAAAGAAGAGGCTTTCCTACTGTTTTTAATTATTTATTTACAGAATTACATTTAACTAAGTGACAGAGAAACTAGAGGAAGAGGCAGAAAAGATTTGTAATTCGTGTCATGACTATAACACATTTCCAAAGTGATGTTGAACCCAAGGAGAAAACAGCATTTGCTTGATAAAAATTTGATTCTCTCACCCTCATTCCCTGGATATTTTCAGAAGCATGTTGATTTGGCTAAGTGAGATTTCACCTGTGCTAAGCTGAACCCAGACACAAATTGGAACATGTCTAGGAGGCAATGCATCCGAGTTTGTATTCCTTTTGGTGATTACCCGCTCCCTAACCATTTCTTCCCCGCCTTCCTGTGACTTGTAACAAAATAGACAGTCAAGTGCTACTGAGAATCCCTCACCATTTGTGTAGATTTCTAAAGTAATACATCACTAGGGAGAGCCTGCTTTTAATTTAAGATGCTGTGAAGTGCTTTGAGAGAGGGCTACTAAAAGTTCTATGACACTAAGCTAGGGTCATTGAGGTAAAAGTCACCAGGAGTCAATAGGCCCTCCTTTCCACATGCAAGTTGGAATTGCTTCTATTTGCCTCTCTGTTTACCATGTTTATTCCATAGGTTTTTCATAAACGCAGAGCCTGGGCCCTCAGGATTGGTAATCCCTGCTGGGAGCACTTGATTTATGCCTGCCTTCTTGGCCATGTCAATTCCATAGTAACCCTCCCTTCTCAATGAAAAGCCTAGTTCCTTCAGTTCCCTCCTTAGCTAGTTGTAGGAGAGAAACACACCTACCACAGTGTTAATCAAAATAACAATGATGCTTAACATTATACTCCGGAAGGCTTCCTTTACAAAATAAGAATTAGAGGGGTTGGTTCTCTATGGTGACACTTCAGATCCTTTAGCAGTGGGCTGGGAAGATAGATTTGGGGATGAAATGTGCCTTTTAAAAAGCACACTGAGTGTTTTAGAAGGGAGGGAGTGGGGGATGGGTGCACTTAGTGGTGGGTATTAAGGAGGGCATAGATTGCATGGAGCCCTGAATGTTATACATAAACAGTGAATTATGGAACACTACATCAAAAATTAATGATGCACCATGTGGTGACTAACATAACACAATAAAAAAGATTAAAAAAATTTAAAAAACTCTTAATAAACTTTTCATTTTAGAATAACTTTAGTTATACAAAAAAAGTTGCAAGAATATTACAGACTTCCCCTTTGTACCACATTGTTAACTGGGGACAAATTAAAATTAAATTGACTATATAATTGGATTATAGAGACCATCTTTGCAACTGTTTTTGATTAGCTTCATCTTTGCTCTATTTCTTTTTTCTACTTTCTGTGGCTTTAATTGAATATTTTATGTGATTTCATTTGATCTTCTTGACATGTCATTTATACTTCTTTTAAAAACATTTTAAATAACATTTTATTTATTAATAATTATCAACCATGACCATAAGGAGACCTCTTGTACATTCTCACTGTGAGGACCTAATGAATTATGGGAGTGAAAGCCCAGATAAGAGTGAGGAGCCCTCCTGTGACTGCAGGCCCCAGGAGTTTGTTACTCTCAAGATTGTCTGCACTTAGCTTTCAGAAATTTTTCAAAATAGTCATTTAAGTCTCCCTACTAACTTATGAATTTCAGGCTTTCGTTCCAGGGAAACAAATTTCAATGGTTCTGTCACTCTGGATTTGACTATCTCTCCAAATTTTGGGGTAATGATTACTCTGCAACATCAGTTCTGTGATAGGTCCAAGAAATGGCATTGATTTTTTTTGTTTGTTCAGCTTTTTGTTGTTTCAAGAATAAGAGTGACAATTTCCAAGCTCTTTGCATAATCTGAACCTAGGCTTGTCTTTTTATGTCCCAAATTATAGCTTCAACTTATCCCCTCACTCCACTACTTCTGCTAACTTTAAGTAATGCTGATTCCGATGACCATATCTCTGTGTGTCTAGAATCAATTTATGCTCATAATAAAAAAATGAAAGATAGGTTCAGTGTCTGGTAGAACATTAACTGACTCATTAACTGTAAGTACATCATTTTATTTTTATTACCCAGGATCAAGTTAAGAATAGGTAGAATCCTAACCTCAACCTTTTAGTGATGAATATATGTTTTTTTTTGGAAATTACTACAAATAAATAGCCACCAAAAGGAGTTAAGAGGAAATAAAATGTAAAACATATCTTTTCTCTAGTTTGATTGCAGAAAGGCATGAGAGTAGACATAACAGTTTTTACTGGGCTTTCCTGGAAGACTGGGATGAGGGGCTGGCTTGAAGAAAGTAAACTTTCAAGGCAAGATGATCCCTTCTGTGTTGTGGGGTTCCATTCTTTATTGGATCATCAATCCTTTTGAAAATCTGATGAAATAAAGGGAACTTCTTTTCAGAAAAATGTACATTCCTGCAACATTTCTTTTTATTTTAATTTTTTTAAGGATTTTATTTATTTATCTGACAGACAGAGATCACAGGTAGGCAGAGAGGCAGCCAGAGAAAGAGGAGGGGAAGCAGGATCCCTGCTGAGCAGAGAGCCAATGCGGGGCTTGATCCCAGGACCCTGGGACCATGACCTGGGCCAAAGGCAGAGGCTTTAACCCACTGAGCCACCCAGGTGCCCCTTTATTTTAATTTTTTAAAATTTCTTTTCAGTGTCCTGCAACATTTTAAATCCGTGTTCTCTAGGTAGAATTTTCTTTTGCATTTTGGTTATCTGGAGAACTAATAATGGCCTCTGACATCTTTAGCCCACTTAGATGGCTTGTAGGGCAGCCTTTCACTTTTCTCCTCCTTCCACCTATCAGGAACCTTAGTCTTCC
Organism: Meles meles; assembly: GCF_922984935.1. Classification (NCBI taxonomy): domain Eukaryota; kingdom Metazoa; phylum Chordata; class Mammalia; order Carnivora; family Mustelidae; genus Meles; species Meles meles. The sequence continues at coordinate 104,547,137 of NC_060087.1, read as the reverse complement.
TATTCAGAGAAGTTGTGTTTACATCAATGTTTGACAAAATTTGGCCAATTGGTGGTGGGCAGGGATGTAAAATAAAGTTTTATTGAAATACTGGCACATCCATTTGTTTATACACTATCTCTGGCTGCTTTTTCCCTTACAACTGCAGAGTTGAGTAATCATGTCAAAACTAAAAACATTATCTGGTCCTTTACAGGAGTTTTACAGTCCTTTACAGCAGTTTTCTGACCCTGCTTTAAATGAGAAAGTCCAGAAAAGTACAGCTAATAAAAGAGTTAATATATACAACTGTTACTCTGCCCAAGGATATTTACATTTTAACATGGATCAAAATGCTTTTCAACTGGATAGACTGAATCTTAAAAGTGCAATTTTATGTTTTAGTGAACAAATGCCTAAAATCAGTTGATAAACCCCTAACTCAGATCGGTTACATGTGTTATCATCTGTGTCAGTAAGCAGAAAAGGCTTTATCTGGCTATTTCCTGTAATTCAAGGATTTCCAACCTACACCAAATTGGCTCACACAAAACTTCATGATAAATTCTATCTTTTGGTGTTATGCTGGACTTCCTGTCTTTTACCCCTTAGCCAGTGTTCTCAAAAAGCATCCCAGTTTTCCAGAAAAAAGAGGAGCTTTATCTGATGCTCTTCTCCTTAGACTCTCAATATGGTGGCTTTCTAATACAAATACTAGTCTTCTAGTGCTCTTTGCTTAGAGGACCAAAGTAAGCAGTTGTAAACAGCTTTTTCTGCAAACACTGATGTTCATGAGGCCAGCAGAGGAACAGACAGAGTTCACACAATGGCATTTCTCTCCAGTTTAATATTTACACAAGCTACTGAGTGGTTTGAAAGGCCAAAGAAGCCAGTTGTGCTAATATCTATATAAAGTCTGAATCAGGGAAGAGTCTGAGACAGAATGCTTTGAATTCAGGGCCCAGCTGGCCAGTCAATAGTGCTGAGCACTCAGGCTTGTGTTTCTATTTGTCCTCTCAAGGTTCCAGGCTAATCTCACAACGGATTTGTTCTTAACTGAGGGAAAGAGATGTAAAGACAACCTGTGGCTGTTCTTTTGTTCTTTGTGCTATGTTTTTACTAGCTTCTCCTATTTGCTGCCTTTTACTTCCACCTCACCCTATCCCATTTATTGCTTATTTCCTGTGGACCACTACTACATACTGTTTGGCCATTTTCCAAACATCTTTGTCCTTTTTCTGTAACATACTGTGGTAGACAGATATAGACTTTGGCTTCAGAGAGAACTAAGCTCAGCTTCATGGCGTACTAGCTGGTGTCAAGGCAAACCTTGATGAGTCTCAGTTTCTTCATCTGTAAAACGGGAATACAATACTTGAGATAATGTGTATAAAACACCCATCATAGCACCTGATGTATCATAGACACTAAGTAATACCAGTTCTCATCCCTTTTATCTCATTCTTCTCAATGGGGCCTCCTGACTTCTGTGGTTTATTTGTTCTCCGATTCACCTTCACCCAGGCTTTTTTTGATTTATAGATGTCCTTCCTCCCTGGGCTCACAATCTTGCTATCCTTTGATTCTTGATCAAGTAGAGCACACCAAACGACTTTTATTGGATGGTTCACCCATGATTCCTAAAGACTTGGAAAGCCTGTACCCGATAACACTCTCTTCAGTCATTTAGAAGGGTGGTAGAATCATTATGTAGTGATTTGCACATAAATGGTTCTGTGTTTTATTTAGCCTGGCCAGAAAAGAATGTGCAAACAACAGTGTCTGCATGAATATGCATGTTGCTTTATGATGCCATTATTTAATTTACTTTTTTGCCAAGACTCACCTCACAGATGGATCTAGGAAGGACCCAAGAATTATACTGAAATGACCAAATATTCATTCTTTTCATGCCAACTTAGTAGTCCTTCAAGATTTGTTAGGGCATATATAAGCAATAGAGCTACCTCATATTCATTCAGATTCTTTTCAGTAAATGTTTGAAGAGCTAAACTATTTAAAATACCATGTCCTGGAAATCAGAAACATCTATAACATAACCTTGTATTGCATGTCTCATGTTAATTCCTCTTCCTATAATTCTTACCCCTCTCTCTACCCCAATACCCCATGTATATTATTATTGACCTAGGCTCCAGTTTCCACTGCCCCTTATTATTTTCTTCTATTATGTTAAATAGACTTATTGATCATAAATTTTTACTGCCTGGTAAAGAAGTGGTACCTTTTTAAAAAAAATTTTTATTAACATATATTATTAGCCCTAGGGGTACAGGCCTGTGTATCGCCAGGTTTACACACCACTGCACTCAACCATAGCACATAACTTCCCCAATGTCCATAACCCCACCATGCTCTCCCTACCCCCGTTCCCCTGGCATCCCTTGGTTTGTTTTGTGAGATTAAGAGTCTCTTATGGTTTGTCTCCCTCCTGATCCCATCTTGTTTCATTTATTCTTTTCCTACCCCCCAAGCCCCCCATGTTGCCTCTCTACTTCTTCATATCAAGGAGATCATATGATAGTTGTCTTTCTCTGATTGACTTATTTCGCTCAGCATAATGCCCTCTAGTTCCATTCACGTCATCGCAAATGTCAAGATTTCATTTCTTTTGGTGGCTGCATAGTATTCCATTGTATATATATATACCATGTCTTCTTATCCATTCATCTGCTGATAGACATCTAGGTTCTTTCCATAGTTTGGTTATTGTGGACATTGCTGCTTTAAACATTTGGGTGCATGTGCCCCTTTGGATCACTACATTTGTATCTTTAGGGTAAATACCGAGTAGTGTGATTGCTGGGTCATAAAGTAGCTCTATTTTCAACTTTTTGAGGAACCTCCATGCTGTTTTCCAGAGCAGTTGCACCTGCTTGCATTCCACCAACAGTGTAGGAGGGTTCCCCTTTCTCCGCACCCTCACCAGCATCTGTCATTTCCTGACTTGTTAATTTTAGCCATTCTGACTGGTGTGAGGTGGTATCTCATTTTTCCTTTGATTTGTATTTCCCTGATGCGAAGTGATGTGGAGCACTTTTTCATGTGTCTGTTGGTCATCTGGATGTCTTCTTTGCAGAAATGTCTGTTCATGTCCTCTGTCTATTTCTTGATTGGATTATTTGTTCTTTGCGTGTTGAGTTTGATAAGTTCTTTATAGATTTTGGATACTAGTCCTTTATCTGATATGTCATTTTCAAATATCTTCTCCCATTCTGTCAGTAGTCTTTTGGTTTTGATGATTGTTTCCTTTGCTGTGCAGAAGCTTTTGATCTTGATGAAGTCCCAATAGTTCATTTTGCCCTTGCTTCCCTTGCCTTTGGCAATGTTCCTAGGAAGAAGTTGCTGTGGCTGAGGTTGAAGAGGTTGCTGCCTGTGTTCTCCTCAAGGATTTTGATGGATTCCTTTCTCACATTGAGGTCCTTCATCCATTTTAAGTCTATTTTCATGTGTGGTGTAAGGAAATGGTCCAGTTTCATTTTTCTGCATGTAGCTGTCCAATTTTCCCAACACCATTTGTTGAGGAGACTGTCTTTTTTCCGTCGGACATTCATTCCTGCTTTGTCGAAGATTAGTTGACCATAGAGTTGAGGGTCTATTTCTGGGCTCTCTATTCTGTTCCACTGATCTATGTGTCTGTTTTTGTGCCAGTACCATACCGTCTTGATGTTTATAGCTTTCTAATAGAGCTTGAAGTCTGGAATTGTGATGCCACCAACTTTGGTTTTCTTTTTCGACATCCGTCTGGCTCTTCACGGTCTTTTCTGGTTCCATATGAATTTTAGGATTATTTGTTCCAATTCTTTGAAAACATTGATGGATTTTGGTAGGGATTGCATTAAACGTATAGATTGCTTTAGGTAGCATAGATGTTTTCACAATATTTGTTCTTCCAATCCATGAGTATGGAACAACTTCATTTCTTTGTGTCTCCCTCAATTTCCATCATAAGTACTTTATAGTTTTCTGAGTCTAGATTCTTTGCCTCTTTGGTTAGGTTTATTTCTAGGTATCTTATGGTTTTGGGTGCAATTGTAAATGGGATCAACTCCTTAATTTCTCTTTCTTCTGTCTTGTTGGTGTATAGATATGCAACTGATTTCTGTGCATTGATGTTTTATCTTGATACTTTACTGAATTCCTGTACAAGTTTTAGGAGATTTGGAGTGGAGTCTTTTGGGTTTTCCACATAAAGTATCATATCATCTACAAGAGTGATAGTCTGACTTCTTTGCTGATTTGGATGCCTTTAATTTCTAGCTAGACTTACCAAGAAAAATAGAGAGAATACTCAAATTAACAAAATCAGAAAAGAATAAGGGGTCATTATTACTGATCTTATAGAAATAAAAATGATTATAAGAAAATACTAAGAACAATTATATGCCAAAAAATTAGATAACCTAGATGAAATGAAAAAATTCCCAATGACACACAAACTATCAAAACTGACACAAGAAGTAGAATTCTGACTAGCACTGTAGCAAGTAGAGATTGAATTAGGAATCAAAGAGGTCCCAATAACAACAGGAGTGACAACAAAAACTGGAACCAAATGGCTTCATTACTGAATTCTACTAAATGTTTAAAGAATTAACACCAATCATTCACAAATACTCCTAAAACATAGAAGAGAAAGGAACATTTCCTAACTAATTCTATGAGGTCAACTATTCAATGATATCAAATCCAGAAAAGGATATTATAAGAAAACAAAAACTATAGACCAATATTTCTTAGGAATATGAATGCAAAAATTCTCAACAAGATACTAGAAAACCAAATATTGCAACACATTAAAAGGATTATGTACCATGATCAAATGAGCTTTATCTCAAGAGTACAAGCTGGTTCCACATATGAAGTTTAGTCAATTCAGCACAACATATCAATAGAATTAAGGAAAAAATGTTACATGGTATCTCAGTAGATGCAGAAAAATCATTTAACAAAATCTGATACCCTCTGATGAGAAAAACACTCAATTTATGAGTAGAGGGAAGCTTCCTCAAAATGAAAAAGGGCATCTATGAAATAACCAAAATTAACACCATACTTTGAGCTGAAAGACTGAAAGCCTCCCACTTAATATCAGACATGACGTGGTGTTGTCTCTCTCACCACTTCTTTTCAAACATTGTACAGAAGTTCTAGCCAGGGCAGTTCAGCAAGAAAGAGAAATAAAAAGCATCCAAATCAAAAAAGAAATAGTAAAATTATGTCTATTTGCAGTTGATATAATCTTTCACATGAAAAGTCTTAATGAAACCACAAAAAAAAAAAACCTCTTAGAGTTAATAAACAAGTTCAACATTGTTGCAGGAAACGAGATAAATGTAAAAAAAAAGTCAACTGTATTTCTATACACCAACAAATAAACAACCCAGAAATGAAATTAATAAAAACAATAGTATCTAAAAAAATAGAATACTTAAAAATAATTTTAACAAAGGATGTGCAAGACTTAAATACTGAAAACTACAAAACGTTGTTGAAAAAAAATTAAGTGAAAGGCCATCCAATGATCATAGATAGGAAAATGGCAATACTCATCAAATTTATCTATGGATTCAATTCAATCCTTGTTGTGCTCGCTTCGGCAGCACATATACAATTCAATCCTTGTTAAACTTTCTATTGCCTTTTTTTTGGCGAAGAAATAGACACACTTATCCTAAAATTCACATGGAATTTTAAGAGACACAAAATAGCAAAAAAGAATGAAGCAAGAGAATTCATGTTTTTCAATTTCAATAATTAGTACAAAGCTACAGTAATCAAAACAGTGTGGCCCTGACATAAGGATAGATACAGTGATGCATGGAATAGAATTGAGAATTTGGAAATAAGCCCATTCAATGATGATCAATTAATCTTTGACAAGAGTTCCAAGCCATTCAATGGGGGAAAGAATAATCTTTTCAATAAATGGTCCCTTGACAACTGGATATCCATATGCAAAAGAATGAATTTAGACTCCTATATCACACCATATAAGAATTAACTCAAAATGGATCAAAGACCTAAATGAAAAGCTTTAAAGTATAAAACCTTTGGAAGTAAAAATAAATATAAATCTTTATGACTTTTTATTAATTAACATTTTCTTAAATATGACATGAAAAGTACAAGCAACTAAGGAAAAACACATAAATATGAATTCACCAAAATTAAAAACTATTGTGTGTTAAAGGACACTATCAAGGCAAAGAAAAAATAATTAACAGAATGCAAATCATATATCTGATAAAATCCTAGTATTCAGAATATATAAAGAACACTTAAAACTCAACAACAAAAAGACAAATGACCCAATTAAAAAAATGGGGAATACACTTGAATAGACACATCCCCAAAGAAGGCATGCAAATGTCCAAGAAGCCCATGAAAAGATGTTCAACATCATTGGTTATCAGGGAAATGTCAAAACCACAATGAGCTATTACTTCACATTTCCTAGCATGGCTAGAATTTTTAAAAAGTGAGGGGAAATAACAATGGTTGGTGATGATGTGGAGAGATTAGAACCCTCATACATCACTGATGGCAATGTAAAATGGTGAGACCACTGTGGAAAACAGTACAGTAGTTCCTCAAAAACTTAAACGTAGAATTGCTATGTGGCCTAGAAATTTCACTCCTCAGTGTATACCTAGAAAATTGAAAACCTTTCAAAAAAATTTGTACATGAATGTTCATAGCAGAATTATTCATAGTAGACCCAAGTGTAAATAATCCAAATGTCCATTATCTGATGAATGGATACACAAAATGTGGTAAATCCAAATGTATTATTACTCAGCCATAAAAGAATAAAGTACTGATACTTGCTACAACATGGATGGATCTTTGAAAACACACTGAGTGAAAGAAGCCAGATACAAAAGGTGACATATTCTATGTGCTATGGTGTGAATGTTTGTATCCTCCCCAAATTCATATGTTGGAAGCCTAACCTCCAAAGATGATGGTATTGGGAGGTGGGGTCTATGGGTGATGCTTGAGTCATGAGGTTGGAGCTTCCATGAATGGGATTAGTGCTTTATAAAAGAGGCTCCAGATAGGTTCCTAGCCCCTCCCACCATTTGCAGTGAGAAGGCACAGGTTATGAACCAGGAAGAGGGCTGTCATCAGAACTCAACCCTGCTGGCACTTTGATCCTGGACTTCCCCAGAACTGTGAGAATAAATGTTTATAGTTTATAAGCTACCCACTCCATGGTATTTTGTTATAGCAGCCCAAATAGATTAAGACAATAGGACTTCATATATATGAAATATTCAGAATGGGTAAATCCATAGAGACAGAAAGGAGATTAGTGGTTACCAGGGGTTGAGAGAGTGAGGAATTAAAAAATAAGTGTTGAATGGGCACAAGGTTTCTTTATAAGGTGATAAAAATGGTCTGGATTTAGATATTGGTGATGGTTGCACCGTATTTTGAATATACAAAAAAACCCACTGAATTGTGAACATTAAGATGATTAATATGAATTTTATATTGTGTGAATTTTATCTCAATTTTAAAAAGTCTTTTAAAAATGCTTCAATTCTGGAAACTTTAACCCATTACCCCCAAAACAGGTTCACCCTGGAACAGGGAGAAATTCTCTGAGCAATGGATGAAGATCAGATGATGATGGTCCTGCTAACTATGATGGGGGCTACACAAAGTAGTTTGTAGTTTACATTACAAATTTCATGGGCCATAAGGAAAATGAGATGCAGTAGCTCTTGAAATGGCCATAATGTGGAGATCTCTGATTAATTGGTTGTGAAGCCCTTCATGTTACCTGTAATCTCAGTCTGGTATAATTCTTACCTGATTGAATAGCTATTACACTTCTCACTTACTTTATTTGGGCTGCTATAACTAAGTGCCGCAGACCTGGTGGAATATAAGCAACAGAACCTTCAGAGTTCTGGAGGTGGAAAGTTAGAGATCAGGGTGCCTGCATGGTTGAATTCTAGTGAGAGCCCTCTTCTGAGCTGCAGACTGCCAGATTCTTATTGTATCCTCATGTGGCAGAGAGCAGATGACTTTTAAAGACACTAATGCCATTCCTGAGGCTCTACCTTCTTGAGTTCATTTAATCCTAATTACCTCCAAAGGTCCCACCTTCTTAAACTATCACATTGAGGAGTAGGGTTTCAACATATAAACTGTGGAGGGACACAAACATTCAGTCCGTAATGCCGACTCATGAGTAACTCCCCTCTAAAGGGAATACAGACACTTGAATTTGTTCCAGTTAAGACACCGCTATGGGAAGTTAGGTTTATTCATTTCAGTCACCAAATATTTATCAAGCACCTAATGCTATTTATTGAGCATTTATTGTGTGCTTGACCACTGTATATAAACATTATATTCTTTATAAAATACTATATTCTTTAATTTATATTCATTATAATATGAATAAAAACTCACATAGTCCACTTAATCCCATTAAATAGATATTAATATTCCCATTTTACAGTTGGGAGACTACAATGGAAAGATGTTAAATAACTTTGCTTAAAGCCACATAGCCACTTAGTGGCAGATATGGGATATTAAATGAGATCTATGATTTCATACCCCATGTTCTTTCACACTATTCTGTAATGGAAGTTAATTGGGCTGGAGGGTGAGGCATATGGCATGAATTCTGGGTATTACTCCAGACCAATTGATTGAATTTCTCCCATTTCGGAAAGTTGTTTATGCTTCATGAAGACAAAGACTTATATAACCTATTTCTCTGTCACTCTTACAAAAATAAAATCTTTTATCCATTATCATTTTCACAATTTCACTGTGCAGTAAATTGGGCCTGTTGAAATCTCATAATATTGTTAGAATGGTGTTAGGCATTTACAGTATGTGTTCCAGTTTGTTTATTTGTTAACTGTGAAAACCTGTTGATCATGCATTAAATTGAGGCAGATCTATAGCTTCTGACTTAAAAAAAAGGAGACATATTGTAAATGTGGCTGTTGACAGAATGACAGGATTTTAAGCTTTTACAATTAAAAATGTCACACATTCTGTGTGACATCCAATAATTAAATGTCTGGCAAGTGTCATTAAACAACATTTACATACCAAAGGTGTTGGTTTGTAAATAATCAGGGTAAGGAAGAGTGGATGAGTGTATACACAACTGTGTTTACTTGAATAACTGCCTGTAACTTAATGAAACCATCATTTCATCTACTTTCCTCAAAGTCTAAAATATATCAAAATTACTATTTATGCCATGTTAAGGCATTGTATTTGCCATTCTGCAAATAATTACAAATATGGACAGATAAATTAGGATTACATTATTTAATTGCCATACAGTATATAACTTCTTTTAACCATATAAACCTTAATCCATATCACCTCTTTTGAGACTCATACCATAGCATGCCTCCTGTTCAAAGACTTCCTTCATTAAGCTGTCATGCTCGCAATATACTTTTCATACGGGGCATGTTGTTTAAAGAGTGCCATGTTACTTATACTTATTAATATTATTTTTAAATGACCTTTCTGGCTATTTCAGGAATATCCATTTTCTTTCTATCTGGCAAGCTCATTGAAGAAGTCATTGACTTCTTTTTTATAACCACAGAATATTTAATGATAGTCCTCTAAATAATAGGTGCCCAATAAATATTCCTGAAATTGCAGACTGCCTTTCTAAGTTGCTAAACTCATTTAATATCTACACTATTAAAAGCCATGGTATCTAGAAATTTTGAGCATAAATCCAGTGGTGTCTGAGAAATCTGGGAATGTTTTTGTTACTGGAAAAGAAATAACAATTCTTTATTTTTTCAGATGATTGGACAAGTACTCTAAACACAGCCTCTCTGGCCTAAAAGAACTCAAGCCTCCCTGCCCTCCATTCACCAGGATATCATCCACATCCTTGTTGTGGAAGGGCCTTGATTATTCTTTGTAGCATTTTTTTAAAAAATATTTTATTTATTTGACAGAGAGAAATCACAACTAGGCAGAGAGGCAGGCAGAGAGAGAGGAGGAAGCAGGCTCCCCGCGGAGCAGAAAGCCTGATGCGGGGCTCGATTCCAGAACCCTGAGATCATGACCTGAGCCGAAGGCAAAGACTTTAACCCACTGAGCCACTCAGGTGCCCCTGTAGCATTTTTTGACTTACACAAAATGGGATCTCTCTCAGGAGAGAAATCTCAAAAAGTAATACTTAGTTTATCTGGCATCATTTATCCTGAGACTGCTTCAGGTTAAGTTAAGTCCTCATTATCTATAGAAAGAAGAGAGTGGTTCCACTTCTGGCATGACAGTAAGGAGCTCCTCAGAGTACTGGTGAAAATTATTTTTTTTAATTTTTATTATTTTTTAATTAACATATAATGTATTATTTGCCCCAGTGGTACAGGTCTGTGATTCATCAGACTTACACATTTCATGGCACTCACCATAGCCATTATTTTTAAAAAACAATTTAAAATTTATGGAAATTGTCCTAAGGGCATACAGCACGTGAAAAAACATGTTCTAAAATCTTTAGAGATGGATGCGTAACTCTGAATATACTGAAAACCACTGAACGGCATACTTTTTTTAGAGAGAGAGTGCACAAGCATGAACAACATGAGGGGGAGAGAGAGAATCTTAAGCAGACTCCACATCCAGTGTGGAGCCTGACACAGAGCTCAACTGAGGGCTCCATCTCATGACCTTGAGATCTTCATCTGAGCTGCAATCAACAGTTGGATGCTTAAACTACCAAGCCACCCAGGCACCCCAGAATGCTATACTTTTTTTAAATTAACATATAATGTATTATTTGTTTCAGCAGTGGAGGTCTGTATCAGTTTTACACAATTCACGGCACTCACCATCTGAATGCTGTACTTTTTTTTAAAAGATTTTATTTATTTATTTGACAGAGAGAGAGCACAAGTAGATAGAGAGGCAGGCAGAGAGAGAGAGGGGGGGGAAGCAGGCTCCCTGCTGAGCAGAGAGCCCGATGCGGGACCTTTTAAGATTTTATTTATTTGAAGGGTAGAGAGAGGACAAGCAGAGGGGAAGAGGAGAGGGAGAGGAAGAAGTAGCCTCCCTGCTGACCAGGGAGCCCAATGCTCCATCCCAGGACCCTGAGATCATGACCTGAGCCAAAGGCAGAGGCCCAACCAATTAAGCCACCAAGGAGCCCCACGGAGGCACTTTAATCTAATGCTGGAAGGACCTGGATGTGTGGTCAAAGAATTGATCTTGGAAGATGTGATATCTGACCCTTGTTTTGAAGTGAAGAGTAACTCTGGCTAAGAAGATGGGGTGCATAATGAACTCTGGAAAACAGAAAAGAAATTTAAAAAAGAAATTAAAAAAAGAAGATGGGGTGCAGAAGGGAGAAAGGGCATAGAGGCACTCTATCTTAAAAAACTGCAGGCAGTTCAGCTCAGGTCATGATCCCGGGGTGCTGGGATCGAGCCCCGCATCGGGCTCTTTGCTTAGCTGGGAGCCTGCTTCCTCCTCTCTCTCTGCCTGCCTCTCTGCCTACTTGTAATCTCTGTCTGTCAAATAAATAAATCTTTAAAAAAAAAAAAAAAAAAAAAAAAAAAAAAACTGCAGGCAGTTTAATATAATTGTAAATGAGGATATGTGTGTGTGTGTGTGTGTGTGTGTGTGTGTGTGTGTGTGTGTTCAGGAGGAGAAATGTGTGAAAGGACTAGATCCTGAAGGTCTAGATATGACATAAGAAGTTGGAATGTTTACCTGAAGACATTTGGGGGTCAGGTTATAATAAAGGAAGTCACTTGGTTCTTATGGGAGCAGAGCTAAGTGAAAATATGTCAATTGTGCATTAAATTAAATGGAACCTGTATCTTCTGACTTTGAAAAAGGAAGAAATATAGACAGGAATTTCCAATAAACATTCTATAAAAATGCCTCATGTATTCCTACTTTTGTACCATTGCTTACTCTTTTTACATCTTTTCCTGCTCTTTTCCCCCTGTTCTTGTACCCCTTTTTCTTCAGAGTCCACCTTAAGGAATGCCAACCTCCACAAAAATGTCCAGTATTGGGGCACCTGGGTGGCTCAGTGGGTTAAAGCCTCTGCCTTCGGCTCAGGTCATGATCTCAGGGTCCTGGGATCGAGCCCCACATTGGGCTCTCTGCTCTGCGGGGAGCCTGCTTCCTCCTTTCTCTCTGCCTGCCTCTCTGCCGACTTGCGATCTCTGTCTGTCAAGTAAATAAATAAAATCTTAAAAAAAAAAGTCCAGTATTTTAATGCATAAGATTAATATTCTCTGAACTTCACAGCATTTGAATATCATACTGCTTTTTTTATCCTCTAAATAGATAATCTGGTACATTTAGTTATTTCATCTTCATTCAAACATTTTATGAATACTTATTATTTTATGTGCAGAGCATTGTATAAAATGCTTCAGTAATATCCAGCTATACATGATATGGAACACTGTCGCTGCCCTCAAGAAGTCCCAGTCTAGGCCTGAACCACCACAGCAGATTACCAGAAGTGAGTATAAAACATGCAAGCTCCAGGGCCTACCCAAGACTCACCAAATAAGAATCCGAGAATAAGGCACTCAAATCTAGATCTTAATACATTCCTACTGTGATTCTAAAGAACATTAAGCTTGGGAACTAGTGGTCTAGTGAAAGCGATAAGAATACACATAAATATGGGATATATTCATATCCCAACATATGAGATGAACATAGGGGAAGGCAAGGAAAAATAAGATAAAAAGAGTGAAGGAAGTAAACCATAAAAGGCTCTTAACACTAGGGAACAAACAGAGGAGGGGTTTGCTGGAGGGGTGATGGGTGGGGGGATGTGGTAACTGGATGATGGACATTAAGGAGGACACTTGATGGAATGATCACTGGGTGTGATATGCACCTGATGAATCACTAAATTCTACTAATAATACACTATACATTAACTAAATTGAATTTAAATAAAGAAAAAAAAATAATCCCCACACCAGGTAGAATGTGCTAGGTGTGTCTCATGAAACTCCGGGGTCCAGAGATCACTGGTAGATGGGGGCAATTTAGGGAATTTCATGGACAAGATAGTATTTTAATTGTCATATCCGAGGGACAGTTACTGATACATCCTCTTATTTATTTATTTTGATTCCCTTGTCTTTGACATACAAGTCTTGGCTTTTTCTTGAGAATGCTGCTCCTTTAACAGGAATAGCAAAGAAATTTTTAAAGCATGTGTTTCCAAGAGGAGCTTTTCCAAATTGGTCTTAAGATCTTGATTCTCCATTTGCTAGTCTCTTCTGCCACATCTTTTTAAATCCAGACTTGAAAAACCAAAACTGCATTTACTTCTTTATCCACTTAGATATGCTGTTCACATTCACTGTGCGCTTGTGGGAGGATGAGAGCTATATAAATCCAAGGTGTTATTATTATTACGATCTCTCACTGCTGTTCCCTTTTGGCCCTTTATTCTAGGCTTTCAACTTGACTTAGTTTGAATTCTGCTTAATCTATCTTCAATTTAATTCTATTTTAATAAAGCAATATATAAATAATAACAATGATAATTATAAGAAACAAGTCATATCTGTTTATTGCGAACCTCAGTGAACTAAGACCAATTTTCCCTGAATGGGGTCCTGAAGATACTCCAGTGCAACATCTCTATTTAGGGACGTGTCTGCTGGGTGGATTTTTTTTTTTTTTTGACATTCATAGGGTTGATTAGTGCTGGTAATTTCTTTACAGATGTTCTTATTACTGAAGAAGAGAGGTACTGTTATTGGAGAGATTAAAGAAAAGCTGAACATTAGCCCACACAACAATGCTCAATCCCTTTTAGGAGATTTTGTTACCTTTGGCATCTCCTGGCTGGCATGTATCACCATCTTCTGTATCAATCACTGTCCATTCAGAAAAGCAGAAGCCATTTGGGTATTTTACATATACAGAGAGGTACACAGAGAGTAATTTGGGGAATTAAAACCTTTTGTTCCATTGGAAGGACTGCAGTAAAGAACGTCAGGGGATTGCTTTGGGGAAACAAGGATGTATGAGGATGTCAGCAAAGCCACCACTAGTGATATCTGCTGCCTACTCATAAGGAGCATTGACCTCAACTGCCTGCATTATATCAGAGGCACAAACTGGCTCTAGTGGGAAAGGTGGACAGAGCAGACTTTCTCCGGTCTCTGCTTTTTCCATTATCCTCTGTTGCCTTAGATTTGGCATTGTTTTGTACCCTTAGAATGACATGGAGGGTATGTGTTATGGTGAGTGCTATGAATTTTGTAAAACTGATGAATCACAGACCTGTACCCCTGAAATAAGTAATACATTATATGTTATTTTATTTTATTTTTTTAAAAGATTTTATTTATTTATTTGACACAGAGAGAGAGCATAAGTAGGCAGAGAGGCAGGCAGAGAGAGAGGAGGAAGCAGGCTCCCTGCGGAGCAGAGAGCCCGATGTGGGGCTCGATCCCAGAACCCTGAGGTCATGACCCGAGCCGAAGGCAGGGGCTTAATCCACTGAGCCACCCAGGTGCCCCCATTATATGTTATTTTAAAAAAGAATTACATACATGTTAAAATATGTGGACACGTACTCCAAAATGTGAAACATTTTTTCACTTCGTAAATTATAAGCATATTCCTGTCACTAAATATGATGCACTAGGATTTTAATGGCTGTGTGGCATCTTTCATAGGGATAGGTTGTAATTTATGAACCACTATATTATTTACAGCAATGGGGGATAGTGCCTGTGTTGGAATTCTGGATTTGATGTTCACTGGTTTTGTGACCTTGACAAGTGACTGAACTTCTTTAAACTTCATATTCTTCATTTGTAAAATGGAATTGAAAATATCAACAACCTTTTGGGTTGTCAAGACCATTTAAAGAGATTGTGTATACAAAGTGCTTCCCCAGTGTCTGGCATATTAAAAGTTCTCAATAAATAGTGAAGATGATGATGATTATTATTATTATATCACAACTCTTAAGACTATAACATTATTTCCTATTTAGAAATTCCTAGTGATTGCACTTATGGATCAAATCTATGTGCATTTTTGTGGTTTTTTTTGTAGAGAGTATGAGTGGATACATATAACACATTTTTTTTCCAGATAGATTGGGCAATTTATATTCCTACAAATAGTTGTATAATTACCTATTTTGCTATACCCTCACAATTTCAGGATATTATAATCTCAATCATTATGGTATAGCTTTTCAACTGTCAAATTTGTCTTGTTTTAATATAAGTTTTCCTTTGTTTTCTGTCTTTCTACATTATGAATTGTTAATTTCCATTTCTTTTAAAAAAATTTTTAAATTCGATTAGTTGACATATAGTGTACTATTAGTTTCAGAGTTAGAGTTTAGTGATTCATCGGTCTTATGTAACACCAGTGCTAATTACAAGTGCCTTCCTTATTGCCCATCAGCCAGTTACCCCTCCCACCCCCTCCCTTCCAACAACCCTCAGTTTGTTTCCTATAGTTAAGAGTCTCTTATGGTATACCTCCCTCTGTTTTAATCTTATTTTATTTTTCCTTCCCTTCCCCTATGATCCTGTTTTGTTTCCATTTCTTACTGATTTGTAAGATATTCTGGATTAGATGACATATCTAAAAATACTATAAAATATATATTATAATATAAAATACTAATATAATATTCTTTTGGTACATGTTATAAACACTTTCTTATTTATTGTTTGCCTTTAAATTTTGTTTATTGTACAATTTGACATCCAGAGTTTTAAATTGTAGTTGGTCAAATCTGTCATGTTTTCTGTTTCTTTTTTCTCTGTTTCTCTCTAGTTCTTTTTTCAGATTTAGACTTAGAAAGGTCTTCCTACCTGAACAGCAACATTCATAGAATTTTCTTGAAATTACTTTCATTTCATTATGCAGTATATAGTCCTAACTTTTATATTTTTAGAAAATGTTTACCAACTGTGGCATTATCATAAATAGTCTCTCTCAGTTGTGTTGTAATGCCATTGTTATTATATACCAAAGTTACTAAAAACTTAAACATACTGGTTTTATTTCCCTGGGCTTTCCAATTTGTTTCATTGATAAGTCTATTTCTGCTCAAGTACTTTACTGCTTCTGTTGTCAGAATAATATGCTTCAGTGTCTAGTAATGCAAATTCATCCTGTACTTTTCTTTAAATAGACTTCAAAACATTTAGAGTAGGTTCAAAATAAATCAATAAGTTTTGGATTCAGATTGCATTAAATTGATATATCTGGGAAGAATTAACATGTTTTTAATACAAGGAAGAGGGAGAGGGGGAGAGAGAATCAGGAGCAGAGTCTGTGCTGAGTGTGGAGCCCTATGTGGGGCCGATCCCATGATCCTGAGATCAGGACCTGAGCAGAAATCAATCAACTAAGCCATCCAGATGCCCCCAAGTTATTCCCCTTTTCACGAATTTTTTTTGTATTTTCCATTTAAAAATAATACTTTTCTTCTTAGAGGTTCCAATATCTTTTTTTTTTTATTCAGCAAGCATAGTTTTATTATTAATTTTATGCATTATTTTTTTTTCCATTTTATTTATTTTTTTCAGCGTAACAGTATTCATTCTTTTTGCACAACACCCAGTGCTCCATGCAAAACGTGCCCTCCTCATTACCCACCACCTGTTCCCCCAACCTCCCACCCCTGACCCTTCAAAACCCTCAGACAAACCATAAATGACTCTTAATCTCACAAAACAAACTGGGGGTTGCTGGGGGGAGGTGGGATTGGGAGAGGGGGAGCGGGCTATGGACATTGGGGAGGGGAGGCGAACCATAAGAGACTATGGACTCTGAAAGAGGTTCCAATATCTTTTTTTGGCCAGAGATTATTCATATTTATATTTATATATTTGGTTACCAGTAAGAGTAAAGTTATATTTTATATTGTAATCATTATTTACTTATTCCAATCTTCTATTATTTGAAACAATAAGCATAAAGCTTACACTCAGAATCTATCATGAAACTATTGTCAGTAAACATTGACTTTCCTTGTCTTCTTCAATGGTTCTTGCCTTGGATTCTATTTTTTGTCTTGAATGTTGATATTGACAAGTCTGATTTCATTTTCTTTGTTATTTGTCTGATTCACCTTTGTTTATTCTTTTATTTTCAATACTTCTGAATTGCTTAGTTTTTACACATCTGTCTCATGACAAATGTATAGTCTATTCATAGTTGTTCAGTTTTGCAGAGGAAAAAGCTGATTTTGTTTCTTTATAGATTTTTAAAAAACTTAAAAAATGTATCTGGATACTTGTAAGATAATTTCTTTATCTGTGGAGGTAAAAACAAACAAACAAACCAAAAAACCCACATTATTTGGATATTTGGATATGTTTAGGAGTTAGTCCTTGAAGGTCATTTTAGTCCAGGATCTAGTGAGCATTTTCCATCTGCAGACTTAGGTCTTTGTCCACCTCAGGAAAGCTTTCTTCCTTATAACTTTGCTTCTTGCTTCTTTTCCATTTGTTCCACTGCTTCTTTAAGTACAGCAATTCCATCCTCTATATAGTGTATCTATAGTTTATTCTTTTTGGCATAACTACAAAAATAATTATTTCAAGGGACTTTAAAACCATTTCTGTTTACTTTGTGTTCTTTTTAAAAAAGGGTTCATTTATTTATTTGTCAGAGAGATAGTGAGAACAGAAACAAGGGAACAGCAGGCAGAATGAGAAACCGGCTTCCCACCGAGCAGGGAGTCCAACGTGGGACTCAATCCCAGAACCCTGGGATAATGACCTGAGCCAAAGGCAAATGCTTAAACAATTGAGCCACCCAGGTGTCCCTTACTTCGTCTTTTAAAGAAACTTTACTGCACTTACCATGGCCCTTGTTCACCATACTGAATGCCACCTACTGAGCTGCTGAACTGTATCTACATTTTTACTTATCTGCTTTCCTCACTAGACTCTACTCTGGACCCATCCTAGCTTGTCTGTCCTTGTATCTCCAGTACTCAGAACAGAGTCACCATCTTTTAAACATTTTCAGTGTTCAGAGCTAGAGAAATACATCATGATTTTATGCTAATATTTTCCACTCAAACATATATGAGTTTTACTTAATTTCTTTTTGGTATGTATACTTTCAAAACAATAATATAAATATATTATTACTGATAAAGTGATTACTGAAAGTGATTTGAGAATTCTTTGCAGAGCTTTAAAATTTTTTTTGCTCTTGGGGTATATCCTACTAGAATGTATAATCAAACTACAGTGTTTTAAAATCCCTTGAAATAATTATTTTGTAGTTATGCCAACAACTTGATATATAATTAAGTTCATTTATTTTATTTTTGTTTTTCAACAATCCCTTTTAAATTTAACTTTGTTTTGTAGTTATGTAAAATGTTCACATTGTTCCAAAGAAGACAAAAACAAGGTACATTAAAGTTTCTCTCCTTATCCCTTCCATTCTGTTCCCTGTCCCTATTATAGATAACCTTTAAAAATAGCTTTGGCTTATACCTCCTTTGTTTCCTTTTTGAAATATAAGAAAATATAAATATAATTATCTATAATTAATAACTTTTTACACTTTCTTATATAAAAATAGCATAATATAACACACGGTTCTGCACTCCACTTTGGTAGAAAATAATATATGATCACTTCATGGTTGTGTAGGGAGCTCTGCCTCATTTCTTTCATATGGATGTCCCAGTTTATTAAAATAGTTTCCTACTATGTGCACTTGTAGTGTTTCCAGTCTTGCTATTTCAGTATATGTCATTTTATATTTTTGACATTGTATGATGGGATACACCCCTAGAGGTGGGGTTGCTGAATCAAAGGGTAAATGTATGTGTAATTTGCTACATCTTGCCAAATTCCACTCTGTAGTAGGTGTATCATCTTGCTTTCCCATTAGCCATGTATGGGAGTACCTGTTTTCCCATCGTCCCACCAACAGAGAGATAGATATTACTAAGCTTTTAGATTTTTGTCAGTGTAATAAGTGAAAAATGGTATCACAGTACAGGTTTAATTTACATTGTTTATGTTTTAAATGTTTTAAGAAAAGCGTATTTGCATTTTCTGGTGTGAACTGTTATAGCTCTCCAATTTTTCTATAAGGTTGTGACAAAAATGTTAAGAATTCAAAGATCTGTATCATATAACATTTTTTGTTGTAAAGATAAGGACTAGCTCGATAATATCTACAAATAAGGTACGAAGAACAAAAAGAGTATTAGCTGGGTAGAATAAAGGGACAGCTAAAGTTTAATCAATACTTAATCTGTATCTTGTCATCATCACATTGAATTCTTAACTGATTTGTTTGTGCAAAACTCTCCTGAAATATTTTACCTTTAAAAGATTGGTCTTATCACCTGTGAAATGTAACCTCTAACCTTGGGACAATCTTAATGACAATTGAGTATTTCATTATGTTTGTCAGAAGAAATTGGAATTGCTTGTCAATCTTGTAATTTTTAACTCACTGAACATGATCACACAGATATTGTTACCATTTGTTCAACTGGCATATATATTTGTATATTTTCTTGCTAGTCAAGAAAGGATCTTTATTTAGTTTGAGGGTTTTTTTTCCTTTGCATAGATTTATAATATAAAATGATGTTTAAGAGCTGATTCATTATTAAGCACCAAAGAGAAACCTTATAATACCATTAAAAACCTGTTTTAGCATTATTTGCTTCTGTATATTCCCTGGCTCAGCCAATTTCCTTTTTAAACCTAATTTTTTTGTTTTAATCAATCTGCAATAAGAGTCAAGGTTAAATTTCCTTTAATTTTACTCTGCACAAAACTGATACTATTTTAAATTAACTTCTGTTTCTTATAGTAAATCTTTTTCAAAAATCTGAATGCTTCTCTTCCACCACTCACTTCACTTTCTTCCTTCTTTCTTTTTAAGCTGCAGTACGATTTCATTGACCTTGTGTTAGTTTCAAGTTCAAATCATTTTTGAATGAAGAGAATTTATCTCAGCTTGGAATATGACACTCAAATGAGTGGGTAGGTTATTTTTGCATACTTTATTTAGCTGTGTGCTGCTGCAATGATCTTATCCTACTTTAACCTGAATGGCTAACCAATGTAAGTTTAAATTAGTTCAATGATATAATTGGCAGAAATACATGGGGAGAGAACTGGGATTGTTGATAATCCCATTAGGCAGATTTGTTTGATCATTTCAGTTGAGATTTGTGAAGGCACATTTTATAAACATATAATGTATTTTTATCCCCAGGGGTACATTTTAATGCCTTTGTTCAAGTAATGTCCTTAGTTTAAAGGCAGTTTATAAATTTTTTGGCAACAAATCTTCAGGTGAAGCTATCTAATCAATGTTTGAGATAGTCATATGTATTCTATGAGACAGAATTTGATTCTTTTCCATAATTACCATGAGAACAGTTTTCTGAAGCATCTGACTGTAAGCTGAAAATGAAATGACTCTGCCATACAAAATATTTAAGTGGATAAACACTAAATTTTATTGAATGAATAAAACACATTATTAAATACATTAGGCCCCGGGGCGCCTGGGTGGCTCAGTGGGTTAAAGCCTCTGCCTTCAGCTCAGGTCATGATCCCAGGGTCCTGGGATCGAGCCCCACATCAGACTCTCTGCTCTGCGGGGAGCCTGCTTCCTCCTCTCTCTCTCTCTGCCTGCCTCTCTGCCTAGTTGTCATTTCTCTCTGTCAAATAAATAAAATAAATACATTAGGCCCCAAAGTGATAATAGTGGACTCTGATGGACCAACTTCTACTTATATTTCTGATCCCTGCTAGAGAGTCATTTCCTCAGGATGCCCTTCCTGAACGCACCCCATTCAAACCAAATTATTCCCCCTGTTATACGCTTATATGCTCTGTAGTACTCCTTAATTATATTAATGGTTGGTGGTTATTTGTTTGTTAATCATTTTATTAATGTCTGTGTTTATAGGAAACACAGATTTCAAATGGCACTCAATAAATGGCACTCAATAAATACTACTTAAATACACAGGTGAGTACAAGATACAAATATTAAATCACATTCTACAAACTGAAGATAAAGACTAAATGGATATAGTTGGGGTGGAGGGATTGGACTCAGGCTGGTGAAAAAAGGAGTTTAAAATAGTGGGTAGAGTAATAGATTTAAAGTCAGAAGGGTTTGTGTCTTTATCCTGCTTCTTAGCAGTTGTGTGACTTTAATAAAAACACCTTCTCTCTATGATCCTTACTTTCTGCATTTATAAAATGAATGGGGAAAATAAAATAATATAATATTTTCTTATAATTCTAGTCATCCTTGATTTTCTTAACTTCTCTTTCATCATCCCTAAAGTGGAGATAATAATAATATGTATCTCATAGACTTGTGAATATTGAGATATCTGTTGCAGTTTTTCTTTCTGCCCCTTCTTCATGAAGCCACTAAGCAATTTTCAAATCTTTTTTGAGCCTCTTTAGCAGTTTTATCTTTGGATAGAACAAACACATCATCAGAATTCCCTAGAAACTTCTAGAACAGTGTCTCTCAGTTAGGATCTAATTGTAGAATGCCTTCCCCATTCATTAGTAAACTCTGATGGATGGAGGAACATCACACAAGGATAAACAAATAACCTTATTAGTAGTCCCCTCTCCTATTAGTCCCCTAGCCTAATTCTGAATGGTGCTTTCTAATCTCTAAATTTTGGTTTTTTTCTTCTTCCATTTAGTATATAGATGCACTTGTTTACTCTTGTGGTCCAAATGTATTCATTGGTTACTAAGTTGTTTTTCTAGGCTAAATAAAATTGCCTCTTTTTCTATTAAGGTAGCAAATTTCCCTGTTTTCATGTTGCCAGGTGCTGGCTGTATTAGAGAGTAGTTAGCTGATGAAAGTCTGTCTTTTGCAGGCAAGAGAACAAGAAAACCTGAAGGGATGGAGCGTCTGTTTCCTTGGCTTTCTCACTGAACTTCCATATTGGAAAAGAAAATCACCTAAGAGAGCCATCTCTTCCCAGCTGTCTAGGCCTGGTAGAACCACACTGAGAATGTTTCCCTAGGCTCAAAGCCACAAGATGGGACAGAAACAGCTGCAGTGGGGGACTCACTACAAGGAGAATGGAGCCATCCTTACTTGAGCTTCACCTGTTCCCAGGCTAATTCCCCCACCTAAAGACCATATGCTCATTTAACAAGGTATAATAAGCCCCCGTTTGGTGCCAAGAACTATCCTGAGGCAATATGTTAGTGGAAATTCAAAAGAAGTAGAAGAAAAATGAATACCTAATCTGAAGAAACTCCAGACATTGCCAAGAAACTATGAAACTGAAATCAAGGGGTAAGCTGTGGGCATTGTATTGCAAGCACAGCAAGAGGCCAAGAGAAGGAAAAATACATATGAATTGGCATTGGTAGGGACAGCTTCATTGTGAATACAGGTGGAGTGAGTATCGGTATCAGGAAAAAGCACATAGCATACAAGAAAATAATTATAGTATATAGTTTTGTTAAAATAAATCGTTTTATTTCCATATGATCTTAAGCATTCTTTAAAAAATGGAATTCTAGTTTCTTTAAGACAGGTAAAGCTTTAATGGAATATAAAAAACTGCAAAGTCTCTGGTAGGAAGGGCAATGACCTCTTCAAACAAAAATAAAACACTGGTTAAAAAAATGGGGAGGCATGGGGGGCCGGCCAAAAGTGAAGGAATTGGCATTTTGTATTTATGATCTGTCTAGTCTAGTAACCTTTTCTGTATCAGAAAACAAATAATTATGTAGAAAGAAATGTAGTCTGTGACTCTGTTCTGGATCTTTCTTTGAAGGTGCATTGAAGAGTGAGTTGAAGGATTAAGAAAACCACTTGAAGTCCTCTCTCTCAGAGGAGCAGGAAATTAGCTAGTTAGCTCACATATCAAATACTTATCATATACCAAGTGCTGTGCTGGGTGCCTTGTATACACTATCTCATTTAAATTTCTCAATAGTCCCATAGAGATAGCTTCCTCATTTGACCTCTGCTGTCAGATCTAAGGTACTGCCATTCAACTGCATATCTGCATGCCCAGTATCTGGTGAGAATCATTCTCAGGGGGTTGGCATTGCAAACTAGACCTAGGGAATAATGGCACATTTGCAATATATGCTCAGGCTGAGGAACAGTGAGAGGGGAGGCCAAAAATGTAAAATGGCACAGAGGAGAGAGTGCCAGGTATATGGGTTTCAGTCATTTCTGTTCTCTATTCTCTGGTGCTAAATAATGGACTGTATATTTAACTGGGGGTCATATTAGGACTCTTGTCATAATTCGTTTATTTTTCTCAGGGAGGAGGAGAATGATTTTATTTCCCCATACTGGATGTTGTTCACTTGGGCAAAATTGGGGAGTAGAAGATGAGATTGGGAAGCTCTTAAAGATCTTGATGAAAACATTTATTAATAGGTTTGCCAACATACATTCTTTCATTCTATTGCCCTGACAATTAGCTAAGCACCTATCATGTGCCAGGCATTATGTAAATTGCTGCAAAGATCAAGACACAGTCCCTGACTCAAAGCTCTCTGAGATTAATAACAATGTAGTAAGGTAAGTACTTCAATGAGCAAAAGAAGGAAAGAGACAGAAGAGGGGCTCAACCTAGTTCCAGAGTATAGTGGCATCTCAACCTTACAAACAATAATCCTAATAATGAGAAAACGTGAGCTCAATTTAATTTTCTGTCATACCCTATTTCCTTTCTCAGTACTGTATCTCTCTAGGCAATATGACCTGAAAGTCTAAGATATTTCTAGAGAAAGGGCATTTGCTGGCACTTATGTGCCAGAGGGTCAGTCAGTAGCAGCAGAGGGAAGGCCTTTAAGAAAGCTAAGTGCTGGGGTGCCTGGGTAGCTCAGTGGGTTAAAGCCTCTGCCTTCAGTTCAGGTCATGATCCCAGGGTCCTGGGATCGAGCCCCACATTGAGCCCCACATCGGGCTCTCTGCTCTGCGGGGAGCCTGCTTCCTCCTCTCTCTCTGCCTGCCTCTCTGCCTAGTTGTGATTTCTCTCTGTCAAATAAATAAAATATTTTTTGAAAAAAAAAAAAGAAAGCTAAGAGCTCCATGTACAAATATAGTCTTAAAAGAACTCTTCTCAGATATCTCATCTTCGGAGATCAATGCCCGAGAGCAGCCAAAAAAATATTAAGTCCTAGATGTAACTTCCTATGGATGATGAATGTGGTGGCAGATTGTATCCAGCCAGGAAAACCAGCACTAGCTAGTCAGAAGAGAGAGCTTTTAACATTTGAGATATCATTCTGGCGTAGTGCAAAGGGCAGTCAATTCAGGCCTCAAGTGTCTTCTCTGGATTGTAAGTCTTGCGCTAGTAATGGGAACAAGTCCTAACTCAAATATTTTGGTCAAGGAAAGGAAAGAAATCAACACATATTGATTGTCTACTGTGAACTGGGCACTGTGCTGGTTTTGCATGTAAACTCAGAACCATCCTTGG
The DNA here is from genome assembly GCF_922984935.1 of Meles meles. NCBI lineage: Eukaryota > Metazoa > Chordata > Mammalia > Carnivora > Mustelidae > Meles > Meles meles. Next base: position 104,522,662 of record NC_060087.1, on the reverse strand, counting down.
GGTGGTGGAAATCAACTGACAAGAACATGGGACTCAGAGAGGTTAAGTATCTTAAGTTCCCATAACTGTTAGGTAGCAGAGCCAAGATTCAAATTCAGCTCCAAATTCTAATTGACAACAATGAAGTCAGATTCAAAGGCAAGCATGTATGTTTAGAGGGTAGACTCATTTACATGCAGAAAATGTTTGATTTCATTCTTCTGCTTTCCTTGGCTCTGAAGAAGTTGTGCCCTGGGTAACAGCTTGTGGGTGCTTAGGGTTAATCACTGTATTACACAGCCATAAATTCCCTTTACAAAGAGCTGTCTCAGTGGATTTGCTACTCTTGTCAATCCCTTCTAGGCACTAGCTAATCAGGTCAGGAACACAGTAGCTGAGACCAGAGCCAAAGAGAAACTTGTCAAACTGTTTTGACTGTCTTAACATGACTGAAACATGTTCACAGTGAAAACATTTGGAAAATATTCATGAGTTTTGAAGCGCCAGATCAGTGTGGTTTCCATCCCCCCCTTCTCCCCCTCCCAACTCCTACACTCCCAACATGTTTGGGGGCTGGTGTAGAGAGGCCATGTTACTGGAGTGGAAAAGGTTTTAAAGAAAAGTCTGTGTACTGACAGCCAATTAGGAGGTTTCTGTTGGGATTCTGCGCTGGACTGACAGCAGAGCTACAAATCCAGAGCAACCTGGCCAGGCTGAAACATTCCCCTAATGGCGCTTGAAACAAGCTTTTGGGTGAGAAAAGTCCAAACTGTGATATGTCAAAAGGTCAGTTGGTTAGTTTTTGCTTTATTTTAAGTAGAAAAGAAGAGGCAATGAATAGGTGATTTCATGATTTCTTGCCTCTATTCCCATCATTCTTTTTCCAGACAGAATATTTATTTGCTCTTGTACAAAGAGAGACCACATCTCCAAGATGCTGCCACATACACGCACAACCTTATTTAGAGTGGTCATGTGACTTATTCAGTTGGTGATAGATGAATACCCACTCCAAACACATGCTTACTTTATGGGTGACAATGTTAAGAATTAGCCACAGTTACAATGGCCTCTGATTAAGATCAATTGTCTTCTCTATATCATAAATCATAATCCCATGACATTCATTCTGGTCATCACTCTATGCCAGGAGTGGAGCAAGATATTTGGGAGAAGCCATGTGACTCAGAACAGGGAATCATTTTGCTTTAATAATAGAAACACGACTGGAGGAGGGCCAAGATGGCAGAGTTGGGAGACCTAAGCTCACCTCATCCCATGTAGACAACTAGATAGCACTTATATCAGTGTAGGGCGCCTGGGTGGCTCAGTTGGTTGAGTGACTGCCTTCAGCTTGGGTCATGATCTCGGAGTCCCAGGATCGAGTCCCACATCCAGCTCCCAGCTCTATGGGGAGTCCGCTTCTCTCTCTGACCTTCTCCCCTCTCATGCTCTCTCTCTCTTTCTCACATAAATAAATAAAATCTTAAAAAAACACTTATATCAGTGTAAATAACCCAGAAAACAACCCAAACCCTGGCAGAACAAAAACCACAACTAAAGTAGAGAGGAAGCCACACTGAAGAGGGTAGAAAAGGTGGACACGTAGTAGTGAATGAAACCCCGGTTGCCTGCCATGAGGAGGGAGCCAAGGGTGCAGAGAAGGGTGAAAAACAGACTGTCATGTTGGGGACCCTGCACAAGAAAGACAAATCCCCATAACATTTGGCTTTGAAAGTGAGAGGGGCCAAATTTCTTGAGTTCTTACAACCAGTGAGACTTAAAGCCTAGAATTTAATCAGTGAGTTCAGCCCAGGGAAAGCCCGGAGGGTGTTAGGAAGCTGAGTCCCTGGCCTTAAAGACACAGCCCTTGAAGATACAACATAGAAGCAACAGTTTGAAAGACACCTGGGGCTTATGGGAAGGAGAGTTAATTACACATCTCAGAGCAAATCCTAGAGGGACAGAGCTCACAGAAGGACTTCTCCAGCAATAAAGGAACTTACAGGTATCAGCCACCGCCCCCCCCCCCCGTCCTTCAGCATAAACACATGCCACCTGCAGGAACTAGGGCAGTCCAGTGTAAGTATTGTTACCCTGGATTTCTTTTCACTTCTACTTGTATGATAAATGTTTCTTCATCCCCTCACTTTCAATCTGCAGGTGACATTCACTACTGAACTTGCTTACACCAAGCCCTGGCACCTGTGCTTTGGTGGATCTGTCTTTCCCAATCACATTTGCCTCCATCTGGGCACTGTGTTCCCCTCCCCCAGAATGGGTGCAAACCATGCCAACACTGCATCTCCTGACCTGCAAGTTTCATGGGGCCTCAGTCTGGCTGTGGTGGCGGCCCTGCAGAAGCCCAAAGCACACCCTGTTAAAATTGCGTGCCCCAGCCATGCAACCCCAGTCCTGGCCAGGTGATGGCAGGGCCCATTTGGCAAGTCAGCCCACACCTTATTAAAACTGTGTGCCCCACCCTGGCTGGGAGCCAAACATTGCCCACATTAGGCAGAGAGAACCTCTGCAGAAGACTGGACTAAAGGAGAAAGTGTCCAAGACACAACAGCTGGGTGCACAAAACACAGATAGGAGATACCCCTGAAGTGCTAGGTTCTGGTGAATATGACACTGTAGGGCACTACAGGACCTCTTCTTCATTAGGTCATTATTTTCAAGAGCAGAAGACATAACTGAACCTCCCTAACACACAGAAATAGACACACAGAGTTAGACAAAATGAGGAGACAGAGAAATTTATCCCAGATAAAAGAAGGGGACAAGGCCATGTCCAGAGATCTAAGTGAAACAGGTATATAACATGAGGAGACAGAGGAATAGGTCCCAAATGAAAGAACAGGACAAAATCACAGCAAGATAACTAAGTGAAATGGAGATAAGCAATATAACTGTCAGAGTTTAAAGACATTTAAAAATTTTTATTATTTATTTACTTACTTACTTATTTATTTGGTGGGGGGAGGAGCAGAGAGAGAGAGAGGACCCTGATACCATGACCTGAGCTGAAACCAAGAATTGGATGCTTAACCAACTGAGCCACCCAGGTGTCCCCATCTTTTTAAAGATTTTTTAAAATTTATTTATTCGAGAGAGCAGGATTGAGAAAGAGACAGCTTATCAGAGAAAGTAAGATTATAAAGACACTCACTGGACTTGAGAAAAGAGTGGAGGACATCAGTGAGATTTTTAATACACAAATAAAAAGAACTAATCAGAGATGAAGAGAGTAATAAACAATATTAGGAGTATGCTTGATGCAATGAAAGAGAAAGGAATCCAAGCATACCACTAAAGAAAGACAGCAAAGTGTGAGAGAAGAGAGCAAGAGAAGAAAAGAACAGAGGAGAAAAACTACAAAAACAGCCATAAAACAAGTAACAAATTGGCAACAAGTACATAGCTATCAATAATTACTTCAAATATAAACGGACTAAATGCTCCAATCAAAAGACATAGGGTAACAAAATGTGTAAAAAACCCAAAAAACAAAACAAACAACCAAAGACCTGTTTATATACTGCTTATAAGGGACTCATTTTAGACCTAAAGACACCTGTAGATTGAAAGCAAGGGGATGAAGAAACACTTATCATGTAAGTGGAAATGAAAAGAAAGCCAGGGTAGATACTTACATTGGTCAAAATAGACTTTAAAACAAAGACTGTAACAGGATACAAAGATAGATGCAATATAATAATAAAGGGAACAATCCAACAAGAAGACATAACAATTGTAAATATTTACACACCCAAGATGGGAGCATCCAAATACATAAAACAGTTAATGACAAACATAAAGGAACTAATTGATAATATTAGGATAATAGTAGGAGACTTACACCCCACTTTCATCAATGGACAAACACAAAATCGACAAGGAAACAGTGACTTTGAATAACACACTAGAACAGAAGAATTTAATAAATATATTCAGAACATTCCATCCTAAAACAGCAGGTACGCATTCTTTTCAAGTGTACATGGAACATTCTCCAGAACAGATCATATATTAGCCGACAAAACAAGTCTCAACAAATTAAAAAAGATTGAAGTCTTGGGGGCACCTGGGTGGCTCAGTGGGTTAAAGCCTCTGCCTTCGGCTCAGGTCATGATCCCAGGGTCCTGGGATCGAGCCCCACATCGGGCTCTCTGCTCCACAGGGAGCCTGCTTCCTCCTCTCTCTCTGCCTGCCTCTCTGCCTAGTTATGATTTCTCTCTGTCAAATAAAAAAAAAAAAAAAAAAGATTGAAGTCTTTTTTTTATTTTTTTTATTTTTTTTAATTTTTTTTTCTCATTTTATTTATTTTTTCAGCGTAACAGTATTCATTCTTTTTGCACAACACCCAGTGCTCCATGCAAAACGTGCCCTCCCCATTACCCACCACCTGTTCCCCCAACTTCCCACCCCTGACCCTTCAAAACCCTCAGGTTGCCCCAACCTCCCACAAGGGAAGCAAGGGCAAAAATGAACTGTTGGGATTTCATCAAGATCAAAAGCTTTTGCACAGCAAAGGAAACAGTTAACAAAACCAAAAGACAACTGACAGAATGGGAGAAGATATTTGCAAACGACATATCAGATAAAGGGCTAGTATCCAAAATCTATAAGGAACTTAGCAAACTCAACACCCAAAGAACAAACAATCCAATCAAGAAATGGGCAGAGGACATGAACAGACATTTCTGCAAAGAAGACATCCAGATGGCCAACAGACACATGAAAAAATGCTCCACGTCACTCGCCATCAGGGAAATACAAATCAAAACCACAATGAGATATCACCTCACACCAGTCAGAATGGCTAAAATGAACAAGTCAGGAAATGACAGATGCTGGCGAGGATGTGGAGAAAGGGGAACCCTCCTCCACTGTTGGTGGGAATGCAAGCTGGTGCAACCACTCTGGAAAACAGCATGGAGGTTCCTCAAAATGTTGAAAATAGAACTACCCTATGACCCAGCAATTGCACTACTGGGTATTTACCCTAAAGATACAAACATAGTGATCCGAAGGGGCACGTGTACCCGAATGTTTATAGCAGCAATGTCTACAATAGCCAGACTATGGAAAGAACCTAGATGTCCATCAACAGATGAATGGATAAAGAAGAGGTGGTATATATACACAATGGAATACTATGCAGCCATCAAAAGAAATGAAATCTTGCCATTTGCGACGACGTGGGTGGAACTAGAGCGTATCATGCTTAGTGAAATAAGTCAATCGGAGAAAGACAACTATCATATGATCTCCCTGATATGAGGACATGGAGAAGCAACATGGGGGGGTAGGAGATAGGAGAAGAATAAATGAAACAAGATGGGATTGGGAGGGAGACAAACCATAAATGACTCTTAATCTCACAAAACAAACTGGGGGTTGCTGCGGGGAGGTGGGATTGGGGGAGGGGGAGCGGGCTATGGACATTGGGGAGGGGAAGCGAACCATAAGAGACTATGGACTCTGAAAAACAACCTGAGGGTTTTGAAGTCTTTTTTTTTTATCAGCATATGTTAATTATTTATTTTTTCAGCATAACAGTATTCATTGTTTTTGCACAACACCCAGTGCTCCATGCAATACGTGCCCTCCCTATTACCCACCACCTGGTTCCCCCAACCTCCCGCCCCCGCCCCTTCAAAACCCTCAGGTTTTTTTCATAGTCCATAGTCTCTTATGGTTCGCCTCCCCTTCCAATTTCCCTCAATTTCCTTCTCCTCTCCATCTCCCAATGTGATTGAAGTCTTTTCTGATGATGATGCTATGAAACTAGAAGTCAACCACAAGAATAAATCTGGAGAGAGCACAAAGACATGAAATTTAAATAACATGGTACTAAACAATGCATGGATCAACCACGAAATCAAAGAAGAAATTTTAAAAAATTACATGGAGAAAAATGAAATTGAAAATACAATGGTACACAATCTCTGGGATGCAGCAAAACTGGTTCTAGGAGGGAAGTTTATAGCAATGTGGGCCCATCTCAAGAAGCAAGAAAAATCTCAAATAAAAAACCTAACCTTACACTTAAAGGAGCTAGAAAGAAAAATAATAAACAAAATCTAAACCCAGCAAAAGGAAGGAAATAATAGAGATTAGAACATAAATAAGTGATATATAAACTAAAAAAACCACAATAGCCCAGATCAGTGAAACCAGAAGTTGGCTCTTTGAAAAGATAACGAAATTTTGAGTCAGACTCATCAAGGAAGAAGAAAAAAAAAAAGGAGGAGGAGGGGAGGAAGAAGGACTCAAATAAACAAAATCACAAATGAAAGAGGAGAAATAACAACTGACACCACAGAAATACAAGGAATTGTAAGAGAATATTATGAAAAATTACATGATGACAAATTGGACAACTTACAAGAAATGGATAAATTCCTAGAAACATATAACTTCCACAGACTGAATCAGTAAAAAATATAAAACTTGAACAAACTGATTACCAGCAAAGAAATTGAATCAATACTCAAAAAACTTCCAACAAATAAAGGTTCAGGACCAGATGGATTCACAGGTGAATTTTACCAAACATTTACATAAGAGCGAATACCTATTCTTCTCAAACTATTCCAGAAAACACAAGAAGAAGGAAAACTTCCAAATTCATTCCAGGAGGCCAGCATTACCCTGATACCAAAACCAGATAAAGATACCACAAAAAAGAAAACTACAGGCCAATATCTCTGATGAATATAGATGCAAAAACCCTCAACAAAATATTGAAAAACCAAATCCAACAATACATTAAAAAAATCGTTCACCATGATCAAGTGGGATTTATTCCCAGGATGCAAAGTGGTTCAATATTTGCAAATCAATCAATGTGATGCATAACATCCATAAAAGAAAGGATAAGACACAGAAAAAACATTTGACAAAGTACAGCATCCATTCATGAACTCAATATAGTCCAGGATACAAAATCAATGTGCAGAAATCTATAGCATTTCTATATATTAATAATGAAGCAGCAGAAAGAGAAATTAAGAAAACAATCCCAATTACAGTTCCACCAGAAATAATAAAATATCTAGGAAAAAACTTAACCAAAGAGATGAAAGACTTATAGTCTGAAAACTGTAAAATGTTGATGAAAGTGGGGTGCTTGGGTGGCTCTGTTGGTTAAGTGGCTGTGTTCAGATCAGGTCATGATGCTAGGACCCTGGAGTCAGCCCACTTTGTTGGGGGGGGTGGTCTCTGCTCAGCGGGGAGCCCGCTTCTACCTCTCCCTCTGCCTGCTTGTGTTCTGTCTCTCTCCATCAAATAAATAAATAAAATCTTTTTAAAAATTGATGAAAGAAATTGAAGATGACACAAAGAAATGGAAAGATATTCCATGCTCATGGATTGGAAGAACAAATACTGTTAATATGCCTATACCACCCAAAGCAATCTAAACATTAAATGCAATCCTTATCAAAATACTAACACTATTTTTCACAGAACTAGAACAATCTTTTTAAAAATTTTTAATTTATTTTTAAAATTTCTTTTCAGTGTTCCAGAATTCATTGCTTATGTACCACTCCCAGTTCTCCATGCAATATGTGCCCTCCATAATACCCACCACCAGGCTCACCCAACCTCCCACCCCCCACCCCTCCAAAATCCTCAGATTGTTTTTCAGAGTCCACAGTCTCTCATGGTTCATCTCCCCCTCCAATTTTTCCCAACTCTCTTCACCTCTCCATCTCCCCATGTCCTCTGTGTTATTCCTTATGCTCCACAAATAAGCGAAACCATATGATAATTGACTCTCTCTGCTTGACTTATTTCACTCAGCATAATCTCTTCCAGTCCCATCCTTGTTGATACAAAAGTTGGATATTCATCCTTTCTGATGGAGGCATAATACTCCGTAGTATATATGGACCACATCTTCCTTATCCATTTGTCCATTGAAGAGCATCTTGGTTCTTTCCACAGTTTGGTCACTGTGGCCATTGCTGCTATGAACATTGGGGTACAGATGACCCTTCTTTTCACTACATCTGTATCTTTGGGGTAAATACCCAGTTGTGCAATTGCAGGGTCATAGGGAAGGTCTATTTTTAATTTCTTAAGGCATCTCCACACTGTTTTCCAAAGTGGCTGCACTAATTTGTATTCCCACCAACAGTGTATGAGGGTTCCCCTTTCTCCACATCCTCTCCAACACACGTTGTCTCCTGTCTTGCTAATTTTGGCCATTCTAACTAGTGTAAGGTGGTATCTCAATGTGGTTTTGATCTGAATCTCCCTGATGGCTAGTGATGATGAACATTTTTTCATGTGTCTGTTAGCCATTTGTATGTTTTCTTTGGAGAAGTGTCTGTTCATATCTTCTGCCCATTTTTTGATGTGATTATCTGTTTTATGTGTGTTGAGTTTGAGGAGTTCTTTATAGATCCTGGATATCAGCTCTCTGTTTGTATTGTCATTTACGAATATCTTCTCCCATTCCATGGGTTGTCTCTTTGTTTTGTTAACTGTTTCCAATCTCAAAATTTGTATGGAACCACAAAATACTCCAAATAGCAAAGCAATCTTGAAAGGAAAAACAAAACTGGAGGTATCACAATTCTGGATTTCAAGTTATATTACAAAGCTGTAGTAATCAAAACAGCATGGTACTGGTGTAAAAATAGACACATAGATCAATACAACAGAATAGAAAGCCCAGAAATAAATCCACAGTCATATGGTCAATTAATCTTTGATAAAGGGGGCAAAGATATGATATGGGGAAAAAGACATTCTTTTCAATAAATGGTGTTGGGACATCTGGACAGTGACATGCAAAAGAAAGAAATGGGACCACTTTCTTACACCATATACAAAAATAAACTCAGCATGGATATAAGACCTAAATATATGACCTGAAACCAAAAAAAACCCTATAAGAGAGGACAGGCAGTAATTTCTCTGACATGGGCTGTAGCAACTTTTATCTACATAGGTTCACCTGAGGCAAGGCAAACAAAAGCAAAAATAAATTATTAGGACTACATCAAATTAAAATGCTTCTGCACAGAGAAGGAAACAATCAACAAAACTAACAAGCAACCTATGGAATGGGAGAAGATCTCCGCAAATGACATATCTAATAAAGGGTCAGTATCCAAACTGTATAAAGAACTTATAAAACTCAGTACTCAAAAAACAAATAATCCAATTAAAAATGGTCAGGGGGCGCCTGGGTGGCTCAGTGGGTTAAAGCCTCTGCCTTCAGCTCAGGTCATGGTCCCAGGGTCCTGGGATCGAGCCCCGCATCAGGCTCTCTACTTGGCAGGGAGCCTGCTTCCTCCTCTCTCTCTGCCTGCCTCTCTGCCTAGTTGTGATTTCTCTCTGTCAAAGAAATAAAAAAAAAATTAAAAAAAAGAGTCTCTTTAAAAATGGTCAGAAGACATGAATAGATATTTTTCTAAAGAATATATCCCGATGAGCACTGGGTGTTGTGCAAAAACAATGAATACTGTTACGCTGAAAAAATAAATAAAATGGAAAAAAAAAAGAATATATCCCGATGGCCAACAGACACATGAAAAGATGCTCAACATCATTTGCCATCACAGAAATGCAAACCAAAACTATAATGAGATATCACTTCACACCTGACAGAATGGCTAAAATCAACAACACAAGTAACAATAGGTTTTGTTGAGGATGTGGAGGAAAAGGAATCCTCATGTACTGTTGGTGGGAATGCAAACTGCTGCAGCCACTCTGGAAAATAGTATGGAGGTTCCTCAAAAAGTTAAAAAATAGAAGTACACTAGATCCAGCAGTTGCACTACTGGGTACCAAAGAATATAAAAAGACTAATTCAGGGGGATACATGCACCCCTAAGTTTATAGCAACATTATTTACAATAGCCAATGTAAAGCTATTTACATTGGAATAGCTGCCCAAGTGTCCATTAGTAGATGACTGGATAAAGAAGAGGTGGTACATACATACGATGCACTATTATGCAACCATAAAGAAAAGATATCTCACCATTTGCAATGGCATGGATGAATTTAGAGAGTATAGTGCTGAGCAAAATGAGTCCAGCAAAGAAAGACAAATACCATATGATTTCCCTTCATGTGTGGAATTTAAGAAACAAAACAGCAAACAAAGGAGAAAAAAGAGACAAACCAAATAACAAACTCTTATCTACAGATGGTTACCAGTGGGGAGGTGGTTGGAGGTAGGGAGGTGGGGAGGGTGAAACAGGTGAAGGGGATTAAGAGTTCATTTATCTTGATGAACACTGAGTCATCTGTGGAACTGTTGAATTACTATATTGTACCCCTGAAACTAATATAATGCTGTGTGTTAACTATACAGGAATTTAAATAAAAATTTTAATTTAATTTAAAAACTAAAAATACTACTGATGACGGTGGTGATGAAGATGACCTTAACTCTCTAGCTCCACTATAACTCAGGCTGACATTTCCTTAGAGAAGTTCATTTAGAGAAGGAAATCCATAGCAGTGTTTCTCAATTATTGTCTTGTCATTCCAGACAGAATAATATTATTATCGCATAGAGTAAAAGGAAAGTACTTCTCACTGGCAGAACTGAACAGTCCAGGGCTCTGGCTGCCCCAGGGCCCTCCTGGTTGTCTGAATGTTGGGAGTGGTCTTAGCGAACTTGTAACCCCTGCACATGGGTTGGAAATCTCTCTCATATAGATGACAGTTAATAAAGATCATTTTCCTGATTCAGACCCACCTAGTAGTTTTCCTAGACATTTCAAATCACCATGTATCTTGAAATCCCTTAGATCTAATTTTTAATAAGTTGGAAATGTCTTTGATTTACTAACTTTAGCTGAAGTGGCTTTGTCTTTTGTTTCCATTAAGTGTTGTGTCTATTGGTATCTTGAAGGTCTTTGAGAACCCTATGTAAATAATTTTCTATCCTAATTTCATAGAGATGATGCTGCAAGCTTCCCACTCTATCAGAAGGATAGATGCTCTGAGTAATTCTCCAATAGATAGGATGGGTTTGCCCTGATCCAGCTGTTCTCTCTCTGTCTGAGGGACTCATGAGACACTGGGTGGGACTGGGAATCCAGTCTATTAAAACAGAAAAATCAGCTATTCGTTGCTCATGCTGTCTCCTCTGGCAAAAGCCTCTCTTCTTTTCTCCATCCTGGAAATAATTATTCTAAACTTAGGCCCAGCCTCCTTCAAGAAACCTCTAAGATCTACTGTCCTATGTATGTTATATCACAGCATTTATCACACCATGTAGTAGACATCTTTCACTGAGGCCCTCTATGCTGTGATCCGCAAAGGGGTAGAGACTCCTAGACTCCTAGGACTGGCTCCCCAGTGGCTGGCTCAGGGAGAAAAAGTTTGGTGAATAAAATCTTGAATATATGAACTAACCCATGTGGAGATCAGAGTTCACATCTTTGGGCTTATTTATTTTGTAACAGATACTTTCTACATATTACCTCACATAATCCTCCCAACAAGATGAGGTGAGTGTCATTAGCTCCATCTTACAAGAAGCTTAACAGAAAGGGATGTTAAGTGTTTCCAAAGGGAAGTGGCCAAACCAAGGTTTCAAACCCAGCTTTGATGGATCCTAAATCTATTGCTTTTGTCCTCTGAGCCTCAGTATTTTTTTCAAATTGTCCATTCTTAAATAATCCATCGGTACAGAGAAGATCCGTTTAATAACAACAATAAAGATATTCCATACATTTTAGTTTGGTTTTGGGGGGCTGCTAATATTTCTGAGACTCCATGATTTTTAGAAACTATTTGGACTGTAGCCATTCTATGACTGCAGCTTTATCAAGTGAGATAATCTCATGCCTGTACTTTTGAAAAATGAGGTTCCATAAGTGATGTTGCCAGAGACTCAAAAAGGAAAAGACGCCCACAACCAACTTCAAACTAGAGCTCTAAACTATTATTACTATAGACTGTTATTATTGGACTATTTCCATTTCCAACTCTACTCAAGAAACTGCTTTAAGATCAACATTCAGGATGTGTTCCTGAAATATGGGTAACAGTTTTCAAGAACTACCTGCTGTTATCACCATTATGATAAGTATTAACAATGTGCTGGGAATTGTTAATACTTATCATAATGGTCTCACTTTAAATTTGAAGGGTGAATTAATGATGGTAAGCCCTTGATGAGAGGCTGCCCACTGTATGCTTTACATACAGACATTGTTAATACATTTGTCTAAGGCTGCAGTGAGCTAGACATGTGGAGTCCTAAGACTTTCTCATATGAATGGCCTCTTCAAATTGTATTATGTGTCTGTCTTAGTTGCTGGTTACAGGCTGTGGATAGTGAAGTAGAAGTTTATGAGTTCAGTCCCCTACCCAAGCCATTTGCTGAACTGGGTTCTAGGGCTCAGGTAAGGTATCGAAAGTCCACCCACCCAGGGATCACAGAGGGCTCAATGAACTTCTTTGATGAGAAGGACTGGAGAGATCATGGATGTTCAGTATACATAAAAGCTCAATTCCACTAAAACCTGCACACAAACACACAAACCTACATACAACTCCTCCTGAATTCTTACCCTATGTAAAACCTTATGTGGGCAATTTATAAATAAAACATCCAATTTAAAAATAAAAACATATAGGATCTTCCTTGTCCTCAAATAGCTTACAATCCAGTCCATGAGGAAGATCTAGATTTAAATAACTGGAACATAAGATGAACTGCAGAAAGCTCCATAACGGAGGTTAAAAATTAGATGCTATGAGATTATAAGGAGAAAAGAGAGAAATTTGAACTGAGACTTTTTAAGATGGCCATGTGGTTGAGGCTGGGATTTTAGGGAAGCTTAAAGGATGAGTGTGCATTTGAAACATGTCTTTGAGGGAAGAGAGAATGACACGGGACAGTCTGAGTAGAGAGAACAACGTAATGTATGAAATTCTGTGGTAAAAGTTGGGTCAGCTTTGGAAAATACCAAGGAGAATGATATTGTTAGATTTAGAAGGGGGTTGACTTGGTAAAGGACTTTGAAGGCAAGACTACTGGGTGAAGGGGTTTGAAATATTCAATTTGTCACTGTTAAGTCTATGCATACTTCTATGACTATGAAACTGGAACAAGCTAAATGACACGTAGAAAAGGTAGAGGCTGGAACTGGTGAGCCTTGTTTGGTAATTACTATTCTAGTTTGGACAAGAAATAATAAGGAGTACAACTGAAAGTGATTAGTACTGTTTCAAGCTCTGGTGCCTTGGGAGGGTCGTGAAACCATTAGCTGAAAATAAGAAACATAGGAGGAGAAAGAAAGGTGAGATCACCAAGCTTGACATCCAGCAATAAATAGAAATTCTGAAAAACAACCTGAGGGTTTTGAAGGGTCAGGGGTGGGAGGTTGGGGGAACAGGTGGTGGGTGATGGGGAGGGCACGTTTTGCATGGAGCACTGGGTGTCGTGCAAAAAGAATGAATACTGTTACGCTGAAAAAAAAAATAAATAAATAAAATGGAATTGCATATTTTAAAAGTAAAAAAAAAAAAAAAAGAAATTCAGGACTTGGGTTCACTTGAGGTTAAGGTCAGAGTCATAAATTTGGGGCTCATCCACACAGAGTGAGCTCTTGTGGCTGCAGTAGTAGATGTGATTGCCTCATAGGAGTGGGCTAAGTGGGAAGGGAAATGTATCAGGGCTAGAACTTTGGCAAATAGCCACTGAAGGGGTTGACAGAGAGGAGCTTTTAAGTAAGAGTTGTCTCTCTAGGCATCATCAGCAGCAACAGAATGCAATTTTACAGTGACCAAAAAGGGAGAAACTTAGGGCAGAGGAGTGGCCAGTAACACACACACACACACACACACACACACACACACACACAGCAGACAGGGCAAGTAGGATGAAACTTGAGAAAAGAACATAAGAATTGACATTTTGGGAGTTATAGGTGACCTTTCAAAGAATAGTTTTAGTAGAGTGGTAAGTCCACAGCTGGAAGGAAGTAAGAAAGAGGAAAGTGGGATGCAGAGGGAAGCAATAGGTAAAATGGCTTGTTGCTAGGCATTCTCTCCTCTAGTCCTTGCAACAACCCCAGGAAATATGTAGTAGGATCCTTGTATTGCAAAGAGAGAAAGAAATCCCACAGACAACACTTCCTAATGTTTGTTGAACATTCTCTCTGTGCCAGGCACAGCACAAAGCATTTTACCTACTTTACCACATTTGGTGTGTAGAGCATTCTTTGAGATAGGTACTATTGGTATCTCTTACAGATGAGAAACTAAGCTTTAAAGAGTGTAGGTATTTTATTTAAGGTCTATTTGTTAGTAAATTTTAGAGCCAGTATTTAAATCCAGTTTTGCCTAGTGTTAGAGCCTAACTTAAGATAATTTACCCAAGGTACAATGATAGTCTGATTCAAATACAGGTCTTCTTGTATACGGTGTAGCATGACAGTTTTTTAAAACAACCAAAATGGTCTAGGCCCAGGATAGGGTGGTGTCTCTCAAGGAGTACACAGTCTAGGATTTTAGGGCCTAGACATAGGAAAATATGGTGACTCTGAAGTTATTAGTACTTTATCTTGGGACAAAAATCAAGAGTACTTTGTACTTTATGGTGTACCCAGGTGATTAAAAGCACAGAAATTGAATCCACACTACTTGGGTACAAATCCCAGCTCCAGCACTTCCTAGCTGAATGACATGAATCAATGAATATAAAATATAAAATCACTTAGAACAGTGCCTGGCACATACCAAGTGCTAATTAGATGTTACAGATGTTTTGTGGGTCAATGGGGTCCTGCTTTTTAGCTTCTTATAATGCTTCAGTCAGATTACTTCTGGGTGTCTTCCTCTAAGGAAAAAGGGAGATGGATTTTTCAGCCCTAATTTCACTTGTACATTCACTAACTTATTCAACAAATACCTAATGAGTATCTGTTTTGAACCAGGCACAGTGTTAGGCACTACAAATAGAAAAGTGAAGACAGGTATGTTTTTTTCTCTTACAGAGCTTACAGTCGTGATGGCAGAGACAGGCCTGGAGCCAAACAACCACAGTTCAGTAAGGTCAGTGTTAGTAGTAGGAACAGCACAGGGCTCTGTGGAAGCATGCAAGATGGACACCAAGCCAGGGCTTGAGTGGTGTGGAAAAACTTCCCCAAAGAGCTGACATCTAAACTGAGATCTGACCTCTGGGTTCTTCCAGGTGGCAATGAGTTTGCTGTCAGCTGCCATTCTTTGATCCTCTGGGATTGACTCCATAATGTCACTTTCTTCCTTCACCCAGTTGTCCTTGTAGTTTCTGAGTCCAGGGAGATCCTATGTGTTGAAAAGAGGGTTCTGAGACTGCCAATGACCTCACAGCAGTTCTGCCTCGGCCCTACCCTTCAATAGATGTCAGGGAAAGTGTGTGTGTGTGTGTGTGTGTGTGTGTGTGTGTGTGTGTGTGTGTGTGTGAAAGTATCCTGAAGCCAGAGATACAGTCCTTAGCTCTCATGACACGAAATCAGACTGGGCAGTGAATCAAGACTTGTGTACTGCGACAAAAGTCTTGTCCCAAATGAGGCACCATCTATAATGAGCAATGGAACCTCAGCTCACTCACAGTGATTAAAGACTCCTTTGATGTTTCCTTGGCAAAAAAATCGCATCAGCAAATTACATCCTGCCTTTCTGGGCACTATATAGTGGCTTGGAATGGGAAACTGTGTTTTCGTTGTCTGTTTCATGATATTTAAAATTCCTACCATCTACCATCAGAGACCTTGGACTAGTGGTGACCAGGATTTTAGTCCTAGATCAAGCTTTTACTATTAGACCTTGGGCAAGTCACTGATTTTCTCTATGAATCAGTTTCTTCATTGCTAACTGTGAATAATAATACTCCTTATGTCACAGTACTGTTGTAGAATTAAAAGGAGATAGTTTTGTGCCTGAAACACAGTGATACTCAATAAATGACAACTTATTTCTACTCTCATTTCTTTGGATCATTGATGGTCATGTTACTGTACATATATGTTATATGTAAGAGTGAACATGTTGTCATTTTCATCTGCAGACACATTAGCTCATAATAGGTGCTCAGTTAAGACTTGTCCTTTTCCTAGTCACCTTGATTTAGTTGATCAGATTTTCTGACAAAGAAAAGAGGGTTGGGACATAAGGCAGAAGAGGTACCAGTCTTATTCACTCTGACACCTCCCTTCCATTTTTAACTCCATTATATGGTGTCTGGCAAATTTTAAACTCTCAGTACATAGTTGTTGAACAATTGAATGAATGACCTAATTAATAAATGAATGGGCCAGCAACTGGCAGGCAAGCTATGGTGAGAATGGAAGCTGTATGGAACATGAAGTGGTTATTGGAAATGGCATGGTTGTTCTCAAGGTAAGACATCAAATCAGTTGGCTGAACTAATAAGGAGCAGCTTGAAATGATCCATTTAGGTCTTCAAGTGGACCCCGGCTAAAAAAGCTGACTGGCTTGGGACAACATTTTCAATATTTTTTCAGTATTCTAGGAACTGAACCAACAAATAATGTTGCGGTAACAAAGGTGTAAATTTTTGAGCGGGGGGGAAGGACTTTTGAAAAATATGCATTGGAAACCCTCTTACACTGCCAGTGGGCATGCAAACTGGTGTGATCACTCTGGAAAATAATTTGGCTTTATTTGGTAAACCAGAGATATGCATATACCCTGCAGTCCAGGAATTCCGTGCTCAGGTACACACCCTAGAGAAACTTCTGAACGTGAGTTTCAAGAAATATGTTCACAGTTGCATTATTTGTAATAGCAGAAAGGTGGAAACAACCTGAATGTGTGTGTATGGGGAAAAGTTTATAAATTTGTGGTATAGGAATACAGGGTAATAGATAGAGAAATACAAATGATTCAATTAGGCCTATGTGCATCAACACGGATGAATTTCAACAATCACAATGTTGAGTGAATAAAAACATGAAATTTATGGAAAAATACATACAGCATGATACCATAAAATAAAAAAA
This sequence comes from Meles meles, assembly GCF_922984935.1. Lineage (NCBI taxonomy): Eukaryota > Metazoa > Chordata > Mammalia > Carnivora > Mustelidae > Meles > Meles meles. The sequence goes on along the minus strand of NC_060087.1, from coordinate 104,505,683 downwards.
AACAATATTATACATTGTTTATGGGTATATATGTATAAAGCATAGTATAAAGCATGCATGGAAATAGCAAACACCAAATTAAAAATAGTGTTTACCTCTGGAGAGGGAGGGAGGGAATAGGGACAGGATGAGATGCATTGCACAGGTGGCCTCATTTATGTCTGTGATGTTTTATTTCATAAACTGAATGGTAAATAGGAGAGTGTTTGAATTAGTTGCTTTGTGGCTTGCAGTTCTTAAATAAGAAGACATAAATTTAAAAACTGTATACCCAGGGCATTCTCTGGCAATCTAGGAACTAGCATTTCTGTGTGTGGCCCATGTTCACTTTGGTCCATGGCTTCAAAATACCAAACAAAAGTGGGAGGTCCTACTGATCTTAGAATATTTTACAGTGCACAGAACTAGGTGCTTTTGTGATGAAGTCTGAAGCAGAAAAGTAGCTCCATTCTTGAACAAGATGGTTTTGGACAGCAAGAACTCCCAATTGCCCAACCCATTTTTAAATGGACTTTGCATGGCTCTAAGTACATTTCTATTGCATTTGATTTGTGGTCGTATGGAAATTGCCCTATTTTCTTTTGTCACTGACAGCAAATGTGAGAATAAATGATTTGCAAAATTAAATTTTCATCTAATAGGTTTCCATCAAGCCTGGTATTTACAAGATAACACTGATTTCTCGGAAAAGTGAAGCTTGGTTGGGGTATTTCAACATTGTATTAGTACCTCAGTTCTTCTGAGAATTGAGTGAGTTATGGTAAAGACCAGAAGTTCCATTCCTCTGGGACTCCTACATTTCCATCTTAAGGCAGCTTTGCCAATGCTAAGAAGATCTTGATGCACTTGGCTTGGAGCACTCATTATCTGGTAGAACAAGATAAAAGGGGCCATTTTTTAATTCCATAAGAAATTCATATATAACATTTGTAACTTTGTCTAAGCTTGGTTTTTGGTCTATTGATCACTTTGGCTGAACACCTAATGTTTGCAACCACCGTTAGTATTTTATTATAATTACTTCCACAAAAGCAGCTTTCCATCATTAGAAATAATTGTATGTGAACATGGCCTAAATATATATCTAAATTGCCTTCCAACTAAAATGCATATTATGCATATTATGTCATTGGAGATTTTTCTTTTTAGTTATTTGTACAGTAAATCATTAGAAAAATTCCGATAGTACTGAGGTGGAACGTAGTGATTAATTACCTATTGACAGTGAAAGACGCAAACAAGAGGAAGTGAGGGGGTCTTTTACTCTTGGAAAATTTGTCTGGTAATCCTAGTTACTTTGGATTGGATTGGACATTCTGAATGGATTGTGAGCTCAATTACAGAAAGCAGCTACTGACCTGAAGGCTGGTCTGATATACTCATTTTATTTTCCTAACTCATGGAATATTGTTGAATGTCTGACTTGATGAGCCTAATTAACTTAGCCATTAGTTCTTCCATTATTAAAAAGAATCAAATTTGTGGATGCTTTGGGACTTTGGAGCATAGTTTTTGGTGAGATGAGAATAATTATTTTCCCTTAGGACTAACAACTTAGTGTGTGGGTGTGGGTTTGTGGGTGTGTGATGGATAAGTGTGTTCACTTTTATTTCTGATGTTATTGGTAGCACAAAATTCACTTTCTTTGCAAGGCATCATTGTAGAAATCAGTACATTAGTGATATATGATCCTTAAAATCATTTTTTTGAAGGATAGAAAGACAGGAGAAGGCCTGGAAATCTTCCAGAAAGTTTTCTTGTTGAGCCCCAACCCTGCAGAAGGCAAACTCCTTGAGGTTATAGATTTGTTTTATTCACCGCTGTATCTCCTGTTTTTTTTTGTTTTTTTTTTAATAGTTTGTTTATTTGACAGAGAGAAATCACAACTAGGCAGAGAGGCAGACAGAGAGAGAGGAGGAAGTAGGCTCCCTGCGGAGCAGAGAGCCCGATGCGGGGCTTGATCCCAGGACCCTGGGATCATGACCTGAGCCGAAGGCAGAGGCTTTAACCCACTGAGCCACCCAGGCGCCCCTGTATCTCCTGTTTTGAGTAGAGTACACACAAGGGTATTTGTGGAAGGAAGGAAGGAGGAAAGAAGAAAGGAAGGAAAGAAGGGAGGGAAATGACCAAATGAGCAGATTTAGCTGTATGCTTTTTGGGTCCAATAAACCCAGCATTCTCATTTATAAAACATGTGGGATGTATGTAACTGCACAGGGTGCTGGGATGAATGCTGTTATAATCCTTATAAGTTGGGCTACAAAACCCTCTAGGATTTTAGAAGGCCAGTGAAAGAGGAAAATAATCCAGGAGAGAACATTGTTAGGGCTGTGCAACTAAATCAGTTTAGCAATATCTTTGAAAGGAGCAACCTAACAGTTAATGTCATAGTGTCCATAAACAGTATAATAAGTTCAGGCCAAGCTAGCATAAATTTCCAAGGGAGAGACAATGGGATGGTTTGTGGATGCTCATAAGCAGAAGTTTCCAAGCAATATTTAGCTCTATATGGGAAATGTGGTAGTACTGTGGTTCTATAAGTCCCATTTATTTGAAAGCAAGTAATGAGGATAATGTTCCCATCAGCAAAGTGTAATCACACAGTCAGAGACTCAGGCTCAAGAGCCACCAGAGAAGCTGCAGTGCAATCTGCAAACAGAGGCAGAATCCCAGTCATCTATACCAGCTAAATCTAGCAGGAAGCAGTAAGGAAGTTGAGAATAATGGTAACACTGGGCTGCTATCAGACTTGGAACAGATAAAATCATCCAAAATCCTCTCCACAGGCAGTGAGGCTCAAGGACTTGATGGACTTAAATCTGCAATTACAAAGGTTTTTAGCCTGTACAGTGGGGAGGCATGGAAAAAGCAGAGGCTGAAAGGTCTTATGGGGACAAAGCAGTTAAAATCAGTCTCTCACTTGGGGTGCCTGGGTGGTTCAGCTGAATAAGCATCCAACTCTTGATTTCAGCTCAGGTCATGATCTCAGGGTCATGAGGTCGAGCCCCACATCAAACCTGGCATTGAGCTAGGTGTGAAGCCTGCTTGAGATTCTCCCTCTTCCTCTCCCTCTGCCCCCACCTCCCCCTCTCTAAAAAAAAGTTTCTGACTCCTGAGGAAATGTTCCAACAGAAGCATTCATTTCATAGAGATAAATAGTAGTAACATCAGTAATTGTAAGAATAATAGTAATAACATAGCAACAATAGTAATAGCAGCATCTGCTTCCATTTAATGAGTAATTATCATGCTCCAGGCCTGTATTAGGCACTTTATATCATCTCATTTAATTCTTACAGTAACCCTATGAAATAGATGCCAACATTGTCCTCATTTAGTAGGTCAGAGAGATTAACCTATAAGCCCAAATTCACATTGCTAGGGAATGGCAGAGCTGGGATTGAGCCCAGACAGTCTGATTCCTAAACCCATTAATACATATAATGTACATATAATGTCTTATCATATATATGTAATGCTGAATAAATATTATGAGACAGACTTTATTATCAATTTTACTTACTTGAGAACAAAAGGAAGTGGATTTCAGGTGGTGATTCAGAAAATGTGTATTTATGTACACTTACTATGTGCCGGCATTGTGTTGTGTGCTGGGGACACAGCCATGAACAAAGTATGCACAGCTGCTGTCCTCACAGAGCTTACTTTCTAGTGCAAAGCCCTGGGGTAGTTACAGGTTGTACTTGACCAACCAGAATTCAAAGAAGACAGCTAGATAGTTCAACTCTTAGGTCCTTTGGAAAACTCCGCGGAATGAAATTCTTCTATGGAAGGGCAAAATAGCACAGTGTTTAAGTGCATGCACTCTACGGCTAGACTGAGTTCAAAGTTTTATCTTGTCTTGCCAAGAAAATGGAAACTACTAGATCTTTCAGCTATAGGGGATTTAATATAGAGGAGGGGTTACATGAGTAAGACTTATTGAAAAATCAAGCAAGGAATGGTGAGACCACCAAGAGATTAGTAACAGCAGCAAGCCGTTTTCACTTCTAGGGCTAGATGGGCAATGGAAGGAAGTGGTGTTACCAGAACCCTGAAGCAAGAATATGTGGTTGAAGCTAAAACCCAGAGAGGGGCTGTCCAGACAGACTTTGGGCTATGGTGGGAGAGGTGTCCACCTTTAGATGGAGGAGACACAGCTGTTTCCAGAGATGCTATAGGAAGGTGGCAGGGGGAGAAGTTGAAGTAGAGATGTAGAGAAAGAGAGAGAGAGAAAGACTGGCCTTTCCCCAACTCCTGTTCTAAAATTTTCTTTTTACCTGTGCCTCCCATTGATCAAACCTACTTAAAGCCAGAAGACAGGGAAACCTAGCAACATAGTTACTGTGATGAAGAGCAGAGCAGGGGAGGGGAAGAAGAGGAATGAATATGAAGTTGTTAACAGCTACAAAAACCAAGCTCCAACATTTATTAACTGCCATTATGGGTAAGTATCCCCATGCCTCAGTTTTTCCATACATAAAGTTGAGATTTCAAAATAGCACCTCCCCAGAGGGCATTTGTGATAATTAAATAAGTAGATACATCTGAAGTGTTTGGAAAAGTGTTTGGCAAATAGTAAACCTACTAGAACTTACTATCATAAGATATAATAAGGTACTAATAAGACCTACTATTATTATTTTTCTCATATACAATATTACCAGCTCATTGTGTTTAATAAAGCCCTCATAGCAAAGGGAGCTCACAGTTCAAGTGTCTTGGCAAAAAGTAACTGTAAATGAATTAGTTTGACTATTCTGATCCATGCCGTCCCTCTGTAAAAACCATTTCATAAACCTAAGCAGTGTTAGGGCCGGAATTTAGGGAAGCTCATGAATCACTTGAGAAGCCTAGTCCCTGCCAGCACTCTCAGCAAAAAGCACTCAACAATAACCCACTGTGTGGAGTTAGAAAGACTCCATCGGACTGGAAAGAAGAAACACAAGAAAACATTATTTTGAATCCCACAAACGAGTGCCTTCTGGCCTTTGGGACAAATATATACATTAGTCTTTAATCCTCCTTTACAAATGCCATCATGAAAGTTCTGGAATCAGAAGCAAAAGCTGGCGGTAAAAAGGAGAAAGCAAATAAGACAGACATAGGAACAAAACCAGTAATTCACAGAAAAGAGAGAGAGAGAGTTCACTTGGTTTATAGATATGTAAAAAAAAATAACAGATCATTTAAGGGTAAAAAGGACATAAAATGTTCAATCAATCTATGAAGGCAGTTATTAGATTAATGTGTCCTTCTGTATAAAAATGGAGAAACGTATCAGGTGGCATATGAATGACAAGAAGGAAGAAAAAAAGCTCTGGGCAGCAGAGTAGTGTTTAATACTTAAATGCTGCGAGGGACTCAGTGCTTCTGTTGCTTTTTGGCACTGGCTGAGAGACAGATTGGTAGCAGTCTAGCAGGTATTTTATATCTCTAATTTCCTTATGGTGTGCCCATTAGATTACTAAACTTGGAGAAAATTCCAGTATCTTTTAAATAAACAATTGTTCATCAGGATCTGGCAGGTAGATTTCTGTAAATATATTTTTAAATGTTTGCTCTTTACCATGAGTGAAGATAAAATTGTAGCATTGATAAAGATGTCGGATATTTTTGTTTGTCTTTGCAATTGGGTGGCATTGTTTAGAGCAGCGCTTTGCTGACAATATAAGCCAGAGTGCTGGGCCAATCATTCTATCAATTAAGCCCTTGGCTCTACTTGGGCATTACTGATTCAGATATTTCAGACTGAGACTTATGGGGGCACGAATTATGCAGGCAAATATCCTGTGCTCTATGTCAACTTTGCATGTTAGGACTTGACTGAAGTGTTTATTAGATTGTATCTTGTATATCGATTTTTCCCAGACTAGACAGTGGGCATCATGAGAGCAGGGATTGGTCTGTCCTTTTAACTGTTATATCCCTAGTGTTCAGATAGTGCCTAGTAAATGCTAGGCCCTCCAGGATTATTTGTTGGATGAATGAATGAAAGTTTCTAGTGACTAGCAGACATTTCTGTATGCACTACTGAAAAACAACATGAAAAATCTGCCATCCATTTTCAAGGATATTGTTTGTCTCAAGAAGTTGGCAAATATTATATTCCTAGTGGGAGGCTTACTTTAGAAAATGCTGATTGTTTTAGGTCATATTCGTTGTAACGCAAATGTCAGTCTACTGCTTTGGCCAATGTCACTATGTCAATGGCTATTTCCTCAAGTTTTCCTGAATGAAACTTCTCACTTCATCATTCTTTTTTTTAAGATTTTATTTTGTTTATTTATTTGACAGACAGAGATCACAAGTAGGCAGAGAGGCAGGCAGAAAGAGAGGGGAAGATGGCTCGGTGCCGAGCAGAGAGCCCGATGCTGGGCTCAATCCCAAGACCCCAGGACCACCACCCCAGCCAAAGGCAGAGGCCTTAAACAACTGAACCACCCAGGCACCCCCTCACTTCATCATTTTTGACAGCCAAATTGGATCAAGAGTTAGGCAATAGGATATACCATTTAGTACTTTACTGTCAATTTGTTCACCACATATGCGCTTTGAAATTGACAATTAACAAGTTGGGAGTTGTGGTTCATGCCTTTTGGAGGCTGATGAAATTCTATTTTGGTATAGTGTAGTTTTCCAAGTGTGTCACATAGAGTACTAGCTCCACAAGATACTTTATAAGAGAAAGAAGAGGGTTCTATGCTCAAATAACTTCACGTAACGCTGTATGGCATAGTCCCATTTTGGAAATTCATGATATACATTAACATAGTAGAAGCTCTGAGAAGTTATACAGTTAAAGAAACCTATTTCTTTCTAACTCTGAATTTCTCAAATTGAGTTAATTACAGAAAATTTTCCCCCTATTAACATTCCTACTAGATTATTATTCCACTGAACAGATATTAGAAAACATTAGTGGAATAAAAAGAAGACTGACCTCCCTAAAAAGAATCAACTTCCTTTCTGGATCTCCTACTTAGTAGTTTTGCTTTCAGGGGTGACTTGCTGGCTCAGTCAGCACTGCATGTGACTGGTTCTCTGGGTCAGGAGTTTGAGCTCCATGTTGGGTGTGGAGCCTATTTAAAAAGAAAAAGTTTTGTTTTCAAACTTTAAAGTTTTTGAAATCAGAATAAGTCTTATGGTCCATTTAATAATACATTTATTTTTTTCTTAGAAAAGTTATAATTAAACTGATACTTCATCTTGTAATTTATGGCATGCTAGAGACAAAGAAATATGGTAGGACTTCCCTGCCAACTTCTCAGGGTTATTGTGAAAATGGAATTAGTCAATGGATAAGAAAGCAGCATGTAAAATTCATAATAAGGATTATTTTTATTATATCTTGTTTGTCCAGTTTAAATGGAAGAGGTAAGATACCAGACTGCCTTTTAATACCATTTCCTCAGGTGGACAGGAACACACCAAATCCAAATATCAGACCTGATTAACTTCCATTTTTACTTGGTGCTTGACTTGACTTGATAGTTTTGCTTTATGTACATAGCCATGACCTCAACTACAAAAACAAAAATAAAACCATTTTTAATATTCAGTAACAACTTCTGGCAAAAGAAATAATTTGAAAATGTGTGATAACTTTATTTGCTGTTGAAAGGAATTTGGAATGAATTAGGTGCTTCTTGGAACCTATGAGAGGAATTAATTCTTCAATAAGCACTTATTGAACTTATGTGCCTACTTCTGCATTAAGAACTGTGAAAAATAACGTTAGTAGGCACTAAGTGGATGTTTTCAGAATGACTCTTGGTTTGGTTCTTGATAGGTACTGACTATAATATAGATGAATGAAGGCAGATCACTACCCTGGAGCAACTCATAGACTAATGAGGAATACAGGCTGGCAACCGGTTAAGTGCCATGATGTAAGTATTTAACAAAGCATGGTTTTGTTTGAAGGGCCAAATAAATGGTTACTATGAACCAACTTAGCTTTGTGGGGTTTGAGTGAGACTTAAAGCTTCACATGTTGAAGGTATATGGGCTGGGCATTGAAGGAACTGAGCAGAAAGTATGGGAAAGCAGTGAAGCCGTAAAAACATCACATGTGTAGGAACTTGAATGAAATTGCATGTATGCCCCATGATCTCTGCAAAATGCTGAGTTTATTGGTATGAACATTTCATCGAGTCATAGTGTAAGATGAGCCTACAAATGAGCCTGGTGACTATGAAGGATTTTTGCGTGCCATGTGGCTGTTTTGGCCTGTATGGTGGAAGTGATTTTAGCCATTCAAGTGTTTTGAGCTGATGAGTAATATGACCAGTTTTCTATTAAAATAAATCAAAACAAAACCATTCTGGTAGCACCCTGGAGCACAGATCAAAAATGAGAAAGACTGTTTAGAAGACTATTGCAATAATCTGGTCAAGAGATGATGATAGTGGGGATGGGAAGATAATAATAGATTTCGAGAGATGATAATTCTAAGGTAGAAGCTACAGAAATGAGAGATTAGCAGACGGGTGGGGTGGAAGGAGAAAGAAGAATCAAAGAGTAAAGGCTGTGCTTTTGAATTTGAGATTGGTGACATGGTGATGTCCTCTTTTTGTTACGGAATTTGGGAGGAGGAATCTGCTTAGAGAAAAGATAATGACTTTAGTGGCAGTGTTATTTTCAACAGTCAATAGGACATATGGAAAAAAGATAATATTACTGCCTTTCTAGAGCCTGTTATTTGTTTAGCATGACAGAATTACACATATCCTTCAAGTGGCTTCATCTGTAGTCGTGAAGTCTGCACTGAGTCCAAGGACATAGTTCCAGCAAGATTCTCCAGCATTTTTTTTTTATGCCAGGGAAGGCTTAATAAAAGAGGTGACATTTAAGGTGGATCTGGAAGAATTAGTAAGAATTCATAAGATTCATAAGAAAGATTCATAAGAAAGCCATTCTATGCAGGGGAAACAGCATGAACAAAGGCAGGGAGCTGTGAAAGATCATAGAATGTCTGGGAATTTTAAGAAGCTCAAAATAGCTAAAGAATGTGTGGTAAAATTGGTGAGAGAAGAGATCTAAAATTAAGTTTTCACCAGTACCAAAATCAAGGACTTTATACTTTACTCTGTAGGAACCCATGGAAGTTTAAAGCAGAGGAGTAGAATCCACAGATCTGTATATATAATTGGTGATGAGGCACTGAGTTCAAAGGAGATCAGAAGGGAAGTCTACAATTCCCTTTACAGTATCAGGTTAAGCCATAAACCTTAATGACTTCTTTTTTAAGGGCTCCCATTAATACTGCATCCCAAGAGCTTTGGCTCCATTTGGGATTTTCCTGCTATTATTTGAGGTTGCCAGTCCTTTCTCTTTTATACAGAAACAACTTCTGCCACTGAAATATGGTATCAAGCAGGCTTGAATTTATTCTGCTTAGCTCAGCATGCCACACATTGAGATTTCTCTTCGAAAAATTATCACTAAGAGTCCCATATTGTGTCTGATAGTGCTTTGTATTTTATTGAAGGAAATGGTAAAAACTCTAGTGAGTGCCTGGTAGATATCAAATATCTGGTTAAAAAGGCAATTGGGAATCTATCCAACCTGTCTGCCTATTTCAAGGTAGAAAAATTATATTTGGGGTGTGTGTGTGTGTGTGTGTGTGTGTGTGTGTGTGTATGCATGTACAGAGTAATAGGCTATTTTTTTCTATATAGAGTGGTGTTTTGAAGACTATTTCCCTTAATTCATTATTATATCTTCAGCTATGATCATTGTTCAAAATGTGGATTCATGATCCCCATCCCAAATCTACTGAATCAAAATGTGTAGATTTAGAGCCTGATGATAGGAATTTTTAAAAGGTCTTTAGCTAATTCTGATGCCATTTAAAGTTTGAAAAGCACCAAAATATGGATTCTATAGATTAATAAGATCATAAGGATGTATCTAATTTATAGGTATCCCAGACTCCACTCTGCATGATGTTGTTTTTTAAATATAACAAAAGAGGCTTCCTTCAAAATAATCCCTGGCATTCTTAGGCAGGAGAACAGAGCAGTGGATTAGAAAGGGGACTCCAGCTGCCAGATTCAGGGTGGTCAATTAGGACAATGAAACGAACTGAAAGTAATAATCAAGCCTTTATTTACTTATTGTGACACTGCAAACAAGAGGCAAAATTGGCGCCAACTCCCTAGTGTTCCATTTCCCCCCATGGAATGGCACTGGGCAACGGACAGATGGATGCAGTGCATGGGGCGGGGGTAATCACCTTGCTACTGAGGAGTGCCAAGCAAGAGGCTCTTTCCTCTTTATGGACCCATGGGCTGGAGATAAGGAGAGAGGGAAGGGCTAGTAGTGGAAAGGAACTGAGACAAAGCAGAGAAAAGCACTTCCACTGAGACCGCTTATAAGGAGATCAGTGGAGATCAGTTGAAGCTTCTGATAAGAAGGCCTCCAAGTGGGGGTGCTTGGGTCAGGAATGCAGATATATGTCTAAGCATGGCTAGCCTGGAGTGGACAGCATGAGTCCGTGACAGTAACTCCCTCCAGAAAGTTGCAGTGCAATGGCTCTGCACCAAGTCTAGTGTGGGGAGGGCAGCTTCCACTCATGAGACTTGCCAAGCAAAGCCTTGTAATCGCCTGTGGCTAGGCCTGAAAGATCAACATAGGATTTTATTCTGGAGCTAGACTCCTCAAGAACTTGGCTGGAAACCAGGAGATCAGAATTCTAGGCCGGATTTTGTGAGTGACTCACCAGGTGAAATCAACTTTTCTCTTTGGACCTCTGTTTCCTCATTTATCACAAATGAGGAAGCCCTAGTTTAATATCTTCATGCTCAACCTAAAAGATTTCTTTCATCTCTCATGGTTTTTTTTTTCTTTTTATTTCCATTTTATTTATTTTTTCAGCATAACAGTATTCATTCTTTTTGAACAACACCCAGTGCTCCATGCAAAATGTGCCCTCCCCATTACCCACCACCTGTTCCCCCAACCTCCCACCCCTGACCCTTCAAAACCCTCAGGTTGCCCGAACCTCCCACCCCTGACCCTTCAAAACCCTCAGGTTGTTTTTTAGAGTCCATAGTCTCTTATGGTTCGCCTCCCCTCTCTCATCTCTCATGTTTTGTAGTTTCACTTCTGAAAGAAGGAGGTTTGCATCCAAAGGGGACGATTCCTGGACTGTACCTCCTGTCACAAGAGCAGCTCTCATGTCACCTGGGGAAAATAGTTGATGACCACTAGGCAGCTCCTTAGTGCTCAGCCTGAGTACAGTAGCATCTTCATCAACTTAGGAAACCGGAGAGGCTTTTGAGCAGCTTTTTCCTTTCTGAGGATTCTCTTTGGCAAGTACTAGATAAAGGTCAAAGGCAGTAGCAGCTCTATTAAAGGTGACTCTTGGCAAGAGGCTTCTCTCTCCCATCTGGCTTACTGGGTTCTCCTATTTTTGATATGAAGGCACAACGCCAATTTTTCAAGGTGGAGGGGCCAGTAGAATACAACCACACTATCTTTAGATGAGGGCTTATATTTAATAGGCCTCAGCAGCAAGTTTCAGATGGTTTTAGCAATCTGAGGTGTGAGCATATAGATGATTAACTGCTACAGAGCAGGTCTGTGGCTTACACTACCTTGGAGCCCCAGTCAAGAGAAGATAGTGTATGGAGCAATATTTTGTTATAATTGGTATCATCATTATAGATAGTCAGTGATTAGCAAGTGCTTATTCCATTTCAGGCACTTTAAATACATGCTTTTGTTTAACTGAATCCTCACAAGCCACCCTATGAGGTGAATGCTAGTATAATTTTTTATTAACATATGATGTATTATTTGTTTCAGGGGTACAGGTTGTGATTCATCAGTCTTACACAATTCATAGCACTCACCATAGCGCATACCCTCCCCAATGTCCATCAACCAGCCACCCCATCCCTCCCACCCCCCTCTCCTCCAACAACCCTCAGTTTGTTTCCTGAGATTAAGAGTCTCTCATGGTTTGTTTCCCTCTCTGGTTTCATCTTGTTTCATTTTTTTCTTTTCTTTTCTTCCCCTATGATCCTCTGTCTTATTTCTCAAATTCTTCATATCAATGAGATCATATGATAATTCTCTTTCTCTGATTGACTTATTTCACTTAACATAATACCCTCTAGTTCTGTTCATGTCATTGAAAATGGCAAGATTTCAGGTTTATGATGGTTGAGTAATATTCCAATATATGGATAAAGATGTAGATAGATAGATAGAAAGATATAGATATCTTACATCTTCTTTATCCATTCGTCTGTTGATGGACATCTAGGCTTTTTCCATAGTTTGGCTATTGTGTACATGGCTGCTATAAACATTGGGGTGCACGTGCCTGAACACTAGTATTATAATCCCCATTTTATAAGTGAGAAGATTGACCTTGGAGAGACTACATAGCCACTTCAGGGTTATATATCTAGGAACTGGCTGAGCCAGGACTTGAAACTAAGTATGTCTGACTTTGGAAACTATATTCCTAGCCACTATCTTATGCTACCTCTTTTTCTTTCTTTTTCTCCTTTTTTTTTTTTTTTTTGTTCAGGTCAATTCAACCAGGGATAGCCACATCCTTGAGTAATACAAATAATTGCCTAGGTTGTATAATTTGAGGATTGCTAAAACATTCATTCATGTCAGCCATTAGCATTCCTTTCTATATTGGACTTTATAGGTAGGTTCATATATAGTTTGACAAACATATTTAGTTTTCCAGAGAAATGAATCAAGGTCAATATGCCCTTTTACTTTCTATACCTTTTGCTTTAATGCACCTTTTCCCCAGGAAAGAGCTATGCTACTAGATGTTCCAGGCTCAGTGAGACAATCTTGATAAACCCAGAATGTAAGATTCAGGGACAAAGTTGAAATCTGACCATTGAATGATCTTAATAATATAGTACTCTAGTACAATACTAGAGGAGTTGATGGTGATTTGTCAAACAAATGAATGTGATTGTCAGGATCAGGAATCTGTATTCCTGGCCACTGAGTGTTATTGAGGCAGAGCAGCTGTCTGTGGGTATGTGTGCACCATGGTACAGGAGAAGACCAGATGAACTTGTACTTCCTCCAATCTGTGTCTCTTTGTTGGTATCTGTTCTCAATCATAAGAGTGGAAGGCAGCTTAGGAAATTCTCCATCTTAGGGCTAAGACATGGTATCTTTGGAAGTTTATTGTTAAAATATCAGCACAACTTGGGAGAAGGATCAGATGCCATCATCAGTTCCTTAGTTGTAGTTTCTCCACTAATGGGAAGTCTGAGGAAGACCTGGGTAACTTAATTTTATCCAAGGGTTAGATCTGAAACATGAGCCAGGAGAGTGAGAGACCATTTGAAATGTGTGTTTTGGACAGCGGCGAGATGGCAGAGGTGGTAGGGGAAGTGGACTGTTGGGCTCTGGGCAACTGAGGCAGGTGGCATCTCCAACTCCTGGGAGAGAGGCAGAGGCAGGCTAGAGGATCAAAGACTGCCATCACTTCCCCTTTACCTCCCTTTGATCCCTGGCCTAAATCTGAGTACCTCCATCTTGACAGGGAGAGAATTTCTGAACAGGTAACTGGTGTTGTTTCTTTAGCATTATTTGTGTCCCAAGCTCCCCAAATGCTTGCACCTTAAAAACAGTGAGACCGGGGGCCGTAACTGAATAATGTTCAGCACCCTGAACAAAGTCCAAAGAAAGTTCACTGAACAAACTGAAAACCTTGTGGTGAAAAGAAAAAAAATACTTTGGTGTGTCGTTCTCACATCGGAAACTCAGAATAGCACTTTGCTCACACTGGGAATTAATTGGTTGATGCGTTCAGTTTACAAAAGATTCCACGCAGGTGTTCTTACTTAAGAACTCTGGCAATGCAAAAAGACAAATGCTTTCAGAAAACTGAAAGGCACTGTGGTGCTATGGAAAGAGCATGGGCTTTAGAAGCAAACAGCTTTTGGCAAGTTCCTCAACCTCTCTGTGCCTCCTTTTCAGTTTTCTCATCTGTAAAATGGGGAGGAATACAGTATTCACCCTGTCTCACAGAGTTATTATGAGGCTTCAGTATGATACCATATGTAAGAGCCTAGTACAGTTCCTGGTATACAGTCAATGCTGGAAGAGGATAACTCCACTCTTTCCCCTCAGTAGAAGAGCTATGTTGAGGTAGAAAAGAAAGGTTAAAATGTAGAAGGACAGGCGCCACAGCTCAAGAAAATCAGTTTTAATCAGATAAAGTGGCATCAGAGGCATGATGCAAGTCTGTAGACAAAGATAACACAATCTCTACAAATGGCTTGTGCACATTGTCTCAGGGAGCAAGCTTACTGCAGTGCCTGGAAGAAAGAGATATTTACCAGAAGATGATGGCAGCATAGGACACTTAATCCAGTAGGCACTGACACCCTTGTCACTAGCAAATATGGCAAGAGGCCCTTCAGCACATGCCTACTGTACCAGAGTCATCCCTATATACCAAGAAAGGAATTGCTTACTAGGGCAAGATTTTCATTGTGGGTTGTCACTAGCAATCAGGGAAAAATTCCCATTCAAATACCACCATCTCATCGTAGCTATTCAAACAGACAAAAATAAACAGTCTTTAGAGGACATGGGGAAAATGCACTCACATACACTGCTGGTGGGAACAAAAATAGGCACAACCCTTTGGAAGATGGTTTGGTAGTTTCTATAAAATATTAAAATGGGCCTTTACATCAACCCAGCAATTCCACTTCTATGTATATATCCCAGAGAATTACCCCTGTGTGCATTTGGAGACATATACATTATTGTAGCTTTAGTTGTAATAGTCTGACTGCTCATTAGTTAGGGTGGTTAAACATTATAGCACATTCATGTGATGAAATATCACACAGCCATTTAAAAATGAGATGTATTAGGTGCAGGGACATAGAAGAATTCCTGTGATTCATTGTTGGGATTTAAAAGTGACCATTTGTAGCATGCTATCCAATTGTTTTGTAAAGTTTTCAAGAAATGGTATATACTTATATTTGCATAGAAAACAAGTCTGAAAGGATAGGAGTTACCTCCGGGGAACAGGGATGGGAATGCTGTTGGTGCGGTGAGGGTAGGGCAGTCCTGAAGAGTCACTTTCCCTGTTTACTTTTTAGATGTCTGCATTATTTGAAATTCTCTAGATGAACATGTTCTACTGAATCAATCTTGAAATAAATCATAATGAAACAAATTTATGTGATAGATTGGCTTAGTCACTTCTAGCCCATGCTTGGTCTGCATTTTCTGTTTTCAGATAATAATAATAATAATAATAATAATAATGCTCATGACAGTAGCTAACATTTACTATGTGCTGGGTGATGTTCCAAGTGCTTTACATATATTAGCTCATATAATCTTTGCAAGATCCTTACAAGGTTGTCTTAGTCCGTTCAAGCTGCTATAAGAAAAATACCATATACTGGGTGGCTTATAAATAACACAAATTTATTTCTCACAGTTCTGGAGACTAAGAAGTCCAAGAGGCACCTGCAGATTTGGTGTCTAGTGAGGGGCCATTTCCTGGTTTAGACTGCAGTTTTCTTGCTATGTCCTTGCATGGTGAAAGGGGTGAGGAGGTTCTCTGTGGTCTCTTTTATAAGACACTAATCCCATTCGTGAGGGTTTCACTCTCATGACATAATCACCTCCCAAAGGCCCCTATCTCCAAATATCATCACATTGGAGGTTAAGATTTTAACATTTGAATTTCAGAGGGAGGGCACAAACTTTCAGTCTACAGCAGAGGTAGACACTATTATCATCCCCGTTTTACAGATCAGAAAACGAGGCTCAGAGAGTTTAGAATACTTGTTAAATTTCACACATCTTGTAAGTGATGAGGCTGGGATTTGAAGTCAGAGATTCTTGCTCTCAAAGAGTCAAGAGACTGACTGGGGAGATGCATATTCTCTGTCTCTGTCTTCCCCCCACCACACACATTTAGCAATGCACATGACGAAACACAATATAGAAGAGTGCTACAGAGAATGAATGTTACAGAAAGCATCTGGGAGAAACAGTGCTCATTGTAGGCTCAAGGACTTAGTAGGTACCAATGCTTTAAAGTTGGACACAGCCCTCCTGATTCTTCTGTGGCCAAGAATAATGCTTAGTGGGGCATCTGGAAGGGGTACCTCAACAGCTTGTGGCTAAAGAATAAAACAAAGCCTAGAAGCCCACCCAGATCTCTGCACATCTTCTGAGTTGGAATTGGGCACCACAGCAGTGCTGAAGTCAGCTATGGTAAAAAACAAACAGACAACAACAACAAAAACAAACAACCAAACAACAACAAAAAAATGACAGTTCTGTGCCCTGGCCGCATGTCTCAGTAATACGGAGTAACTCCAATCTAAGGTCATATGGAACCACAGCTGGAAGGGCCTTTTGATGCTCACTCTTCACTCTTTTTATAGATGGGGAAACTGAAGCCCAGAATACAGTTAACTTGATCAAGGTCACACTGCTATTTTGGTGGCCAAAATATGGCAGGATGTCCCTTAGAAATAAAATACATCACCTTGCTAAAAGAGTCCTTCTGTCTTGCGATTTAAGTGAAGGATTTAGGGGTTTTATCCCTTCTATTCTCCCTCTCTCCCTGTCTCTCTAAACCGCCCCCCCACACACATGTACATGTTTGACAATTTCACTTCCTGATGCCTTTGTTCTTGTCTTTCTCCATTGATTATCTCCACCCTCCACATAAAGTATTGGTGGAATTTGGTCAGGCTTTTTCCTCCCTGAGCATGAGTGGAGAGGGAAAAATGTTTGAACTGTCCAGACACAACTTTTCAAAGGGCATCATTATCATGACTAGAGGATGAATGATGGGCCTTCAAAGAGAATCTTGAGAATGGGCCCCAGTTTTCAGGGATGGCATTTCACGTGCTTGGTTGGAAGACGATGAGTTAGTACCTCTGTGACATGATCAATTATATAGGGCCAGGGTTAGGGTTACATAACAGGCCTGCCTGCAGGAAAAATCTTCGAGAACAGAGGGGTGAAAAAAATGTGCTATGCGATTGCATAATAATCTTGTGAAAAACAAAATGCCTTATCCATTTTAATAAAAACACAGAAAAAAAATGATGAGTCCTCACTCTGTCTAATCAATTGCAGGGCTTCATAAAAGAAGTGAAGCTGCTTTTTCCCCCACAAATAAGCACAAAATCCATCTTCAAAAGCAACATGTTTTATTGCACCTATTCTCGGCTCTTCAACTCCTCAATTTATAAAAAGTTATTTTTTCCTCTAAGTTGGGAAGAGATGGATGGGGAAGAGCAGAACAGGACTCATAGGTGTCTAGTTTTCTGAGCTATGTGCCATGGGGCTGTTCCAAGTCCTCCGTAGTACAATAACAGCCATCAGTTAACTTGAGAGTTAATTTGGGGGATGGTCATGTAGAGCCAAAGCACACAAAAAGGTATGGCAGCGAAGAGCGTTGATTCAACTCTGCTCTAGATAAGCTCTAGCACTAGACAAAGTGGCTATATTCATGCCTGTTTCTAGGCCCAACTAGACCATTGTTTCTTAATCCTCTTCTGGGTTATTTCATAATAAACTCTGCACATAAACTCTGGTGCTTAAACTCCTTTTCTTATGCCTATCCAAACACCCAAACAATACTTTTTCTCATTCTTTTATGTGAAATGGGCTTCTTGCCTTTAGCCTAGTTGGTCTGATTCAAAAGATTTTAAAAGGTGACTTCTCTGACGAAGCATTTCTTAGCTCTCTACCATACTCTTTGCCTTCAAGTGTAGATTTAGATACTTGTCTTCAGTATGACCTTAATACACTTTTCTTTATCTATCATTGTCTACGTGGCATTCTTGCCTCATTCATAGAATGCCTGAGGGGAGGAATCAGATATGCTTTAGGTCTGTATCTGTATCCGGCAGCACTGCGCTTAGCACAGAGAAGGGGCTCAGTCTGTATTTCTGGAATTGAACAAAATGCTGGGGCTAACCTGATGCCATGAGATGAGAGGAGGCACTAATGGTTTTATCAAGTATAGTCCCTGTTGGAGTGGATTTTGAAGACTAGCAATCTTTAAAGAGCCTAAAAGCAGAAAATACGGAGGCTGTGAGCTGTAGCAGCACTACAAACAGGGACACAGAACTTGAATCTGTGGTCTGGACATTTTGCTTTCAGTTTGTGTCCTTGGAGCTACCAACTACCAGGATTAGTTCCTCGGAGAGGTGTCTTCATTGAGTCATATTTATAATCTATTTCTCCAAGTTGAATTGGATTTCATGGGTGGTTTACCTAGTCCAGGAGCTCTCAGTAACATTTAGGGAATGCTCCGTGCCCATGGTGAGCACTAAGGTGCACCTGTCTGAATTGATATAGCTGCTCATTTGCTGAGCAGGGAGGCAGGTGGTTCCAGGCCAGCACGTCCTGGCATTATTATGGCAAAATAAATAGTTTTGTTTCAGTAGAAACTCCACTGGTCAAAGTGATGTTAAAAAATGAGGGCATTTCTAAGATAAAGAATGCCAGTGAAAATGGAGAAGTGAGATAGGAATGTGTGTGAAAGAGACAGGCACACAGAGAAGAGAGGAACTACTTGATTCCTGTAATTTTGTCTAAAAATGAGAGCAAACATTTACAGTTTACTCCATGCCAAGCATTGGCTTCAGCCCCTTACAATGAGCATATTACTGAATTCTTACAATCTTTTGAGGTAGTACTGTTATGAACCCTATTTTATATATGAGAAAGTAAGCCTGGGCAACTGAAATAACTTGCCAAATATCACAGAATTGATAAATGACAGAGCTGTGAATTTAAAATTCATTGTTTCATTCTGAAGCTCACATTCTTCCCTCTAAGCAAAGGTGTAGTTTACCTTCAATAAATGACACAAACCTGAAAGATACAGCCAAATAATATTTTACATATGTGTATACCTATATGATCACCACCCAGGTCAAGATGTAGAATATTTCCATCATCCCAGAAAGTTCTTTTATGTCCTTTTCCAGTCAACACCAAGCCCTCACTCCAAGATAGCCACTCTTCTAACTTCTATCATCATGTTTCAGTGGTTCTCGAATTGTGGACCTGGAACCAATAACATCAGCAATACCTGGGAACTTGTCAGAAATACACATTCTTGGGTCACACCCCAGGCCAACTGAATTAGAAACTCTGAGAGTGGGGCTTAGAAAACTATGTTTAAACAAACACTTCAGGTGATTCTGTTGCACAACCAAGTTTGAGAACTGCTGCACATAGCAATTTTTTTTAAAGATTTTATTTATTTATTTGACACAGAGAGAGAGATCACAAGTAGGCAGAGAGGCAGGCAGAGAGAGAGGGAGAAGCAGGCTCCCTGCTGAACAGAGAGCCCGATGCAGGGCTCCACCCCAGGAACCCGGGATCATGACCTGAGCCGAAGGCAGGGGCTTTAACCCACTGAGCCACCCAGGCTCCCCGCAGTTTTTTGTGCTTTAGAAATTCATATATATATATACATATATATACGTATATATATACGTATATATATGTATATATATATATATATATATAATGGGAGAAAGAGAGTATCATAGAGTATATACGTTTTGTGTCTGACCTTTTTATTCTCAGCAAAATATCTGTGAAATTTATTCATATTGTTGCATGTATCAGTAACTCCTTCATTTTAAATTTCTGATTAGTATTCCATTGTGAAAATATATAATATCATTTTGATTGGTTGTTAGTAGAATTTTATTAAGGAACATTTATTAAGGGAAATCTTACATTTGTCTAAGGCAAATAAATGTGTGGAACCACAAAAATTAAGGAGCAACTTAAGCAACAAGGTTGTTGTATCATATGACACAATTTCCAGAAAGGCAGTGTTACCCTCCTAAGTCTCTTCATTACTTGCTTGCCAATGCTGGAAATTTATTTCATAGGAAGCTAAGAGTTTTATTCCACAATAAATACTAAAGCCTAAAAGGCATGTGTGTACTCCAAAAATTAAAAAAGGAAAGAAAATAGAGTGAATGTCCTACTGATATGTTAATGATCTCTCCTTTCTTGCCAGTAAAGGACACAGTTGCCAAGTATATATAGCATGTATACTAGCGCTTACTAATCCAAGCCCTTAATAGGCATTACTAATCAATCATGCCACTTTTAAATGTTCCTTCCCAATGCAATATCAGGATCTTTCTCAACAAATTCTCTTAGGTCATGCCAACTCTGGCCTAATTCATGTGTGTGTGTGTGTGTGTGTGTGTGTGTGTGTGTGTGTGATTGTAATAGTGTTTAGAACTGAAGATGGGAAGAAGACACCATGGAGGGGATGTATGGCTCAGGAAGAGAATCAAAGTCATATTTTGTTTTCTGTGACCTATTTTCTTTTGTGTTTACGCTGGAAAGCCCATTAAGTATGGGTGGTCAGGATATAGTAAATTCTTTGTTAACTGAATTTGTGGGAAATCAGCATAACAGCACCAAAAACAACAACAACAACAACAACAACCAGCAGTTTCACTGAGAACAAGGTACTGGCCCTTGTGGTAAGTGATTCACATGCATTGGCTCATCTAATTCCCAGAACCCTGTTAGGCTAGTATTATTACCTCCATTTTAAACATATAGGCCTAGAGAGGTACCCAAATGCATGTGACAGAGCTGAGATTCAAATCTAGACTATCTCACTCCATGTTCCATGTTCTTTGGAAACCACTACGCCATACTGATTCTGAGATAATTAGATTTATTCAAGATGACTTAGAACTCCTTTTCTTCCCAACTCTTGTTAAAAGTGTCTGAGTCCACTTTCTTGCCTTAATAAAAATATAGCAATCGTCATTGAAAATCTCAGGGTTTATCATCCTTACCTTCAGTGTTTACATTCATAATTAGAGCTGTCAGTGGCACAGGTGTAGATTAGGTGAAGTATATGAAAATCACCCTCATGGTGTCTGTTCCTTCTCTTTAGTTCTAAATACCATTATGACTACACACACACATACACACACACAGAAATTAGGGCATTTCTTAGGAATTAACCTTGGAACCACAGATAAACAAACTTATTAATTTATCAAACATGTAACACATGTCTACTATGTACCATTCCCTAGACTTTAAGTTCCATGAGTACAAAGACCTGTCTTATTCACTTTTACATTCTTATTACCATGCGCCTGGTAAATATCTGTTGAACGAATGGAATTATGAATAAATAAATGTGTGCATGAGTGCCAGGCACTGTACTGAGCTCTGGAGTATGAACTTGACTTCTAATTTTGGCTATTTACCTCAAAAGTGCAGGGATCTTTTTTTTTTTAAGATTTTTTTAATTTATTTGACAGAGAGAGATCACAAGTAGGCAGAGAGGCAGGCAGAGAGAGTGAGAGGGAAGCAGGCTCCCTGCCGAGCAGAGAGCCCGATGCGGGACTCGATCCCAGGACCCTGAGATCATGACCTGAGCCGAAGGCAGTGGCTTAAACCACTGAGCCACCCAGGCGCCCCAAAAGTGCAGGGATCTTATTAATGGCTAAAAATTATGTGCTTCTGACTATTAGACTTCTGGAATTTGTCCATATACAATGTGTATGGTAAATACAAATTTGTTCTTCTCAGATTGTATCTGTAATTTTTCCCCAATAACTTAATAGTCAAGATTTTTTTCCATAAAAAAAGGAGGAGATCTTGCCATTTGTAAAAACATGGATGGACTTAGAGGATGTAATGTAAATGAAGTAAGTCAGAGTGAGAAAGACAAATACCATATGATTCCATTCATATGTGGAATCTAAAAGACAAAACAAATGAACAACAGAATCAGACTTATAAATACAGAGAACAAACTCATGATTGCCAGAGGGAAGAGGGGAATGGGCAAAATGGGTGCAGGGGAGAGGGAGGTACAGGCCTCCATATGGAATGACTAAGTCACAAAAATACACGTCACAGCATATAGGGAATATAGTTGATGATACTGTATGGTGACAGATGGTAGCTGTGCTTGCAGTGAGCAGAGCATAATGTATAACGATGTTGAATCACTATGTTGTATGCCTGAAACTCATGTAACATTGGGTGTCAACTATACTCGAATAATAAAAAAGTTAACTTGAAAAAAATTATTTCCAGTAGACAGAAGCTTGCCTTTTAAAAAAATAAAGCTGAATTTATTGGTGCTGGCAAGAAAATGTAAACATTGTGTCTATAGTGATTTTTACATTGGATGCTTCATTTGAAAAAATGCAAAATAATGAAAGAAGGGAGAGAGTTCCTCACCATCCTTTTCACAGTTAAAATGCATTACATGGTAAGGTAGTCTTTTTCAAAAATAAGTCAGTGTTGGTTCAGTACGGAGCAAAATGCTTCAGTGGCTTTGTAAAATTGAGAGTAGCATATTCCTAATCTAGTGAAAGTGAACATTCCAAAAGGTCTCTTTTCTTTTTCTGAAGTTATGCACAGGACCTGAAACAATGGCAAGCAACTTACCCAAGGCATATTTCCATGGAAGCTCAGATATCTTGTGTCTCTGCCTCACATTAAAGCAGTGCAAAATAGCACACTTGCAGAGTTGGAGTGGTACCCATGTCAGCTCAGCATCAAATGAAATTGGATTCTGATGAGCAGGAACCAGAAGTCGTGCATTATCCATAAGAACAGTGCCAGCCACTTGCTTAGTTGGTGCCATCTCTTAGGCACAGGTCAGTAAAGCAGACCACTTTTCCTTAAAGGGTAAAAAAATAAAAATAATGACCATATTTCTTGCTATTTTTGCAGCCCTAGAGAGAGAATCATCCACAAGGAAGGTTTAAAAAAAAATCAATACAAACTTCTCTTTTGGGCCCATGTAGCCATTCTGGGGCCATATTCTAAGAAATGTTACCAGTGACAACAATCAGGGGCTTATATTCCAGAGTGATACTGTGTGATTTGGAAGAAAAATTCAGGTTTTTAATTTTTGTTTTTGCCCTTATATGGGCAACAGGTGTTATGGTGTCAAACTGTGGAGATATTTGGTGATACCTTCCCCAAAGCTGATTTTCTGGAGGCTGATGATATTACACTTAATTGTTTTTACTAAACCCAGATTTGTTAGTTTCCTATGGCTGCTGTAACAAATTGACACCAACCTAATGATTTAAAACAACACAAATGTATTCTGTTATGTTCTGCAGGTAAGAAGCTTTTTTTTTAAAAGGGTTTATTTGAGAGAGGGGGAGGGGCAGAGGGAGAGAATCCTCAAGCAGACTCCCTGGTGAGTATGGAGCCAGATCAGGGATTTGATCTCAAGGCCCATGAGATCATGACCTGAGCTAAAAACAAGAGTGGGTCACTCAACCAACTGACCTACTGAGGTGCCTCTAGAGGTAAGAAGTCTTAAAATCAGGGCATCTATAGGGCTAAGTTCCTTTGACAGACCCTAAGGGAGAATTTCCTTGCTTTTTCCAGATTCTAGAGGCCAACTGCGTTCTTTGGCTTATGCCCCCTTCTCTTTCTTCAGAGCACACCACTTTGAGCTTGGCTTCCATCATTTCTCCTTTTTCTGCCTTTGACTCTCTTGCATCTCTTCTAGGGACCCCTGTATTTATATTGAGTCCACCAAAAAAAATGGTTGTATAATCTCCCCATCTCAAATTCTTTAATCACACCTGAAAAATCCCCTTTGCCATGTAAGGTAACATTTTCAACAGTTCTAGAGATTAGGACATGGACGTCTTTGCAGGAGCATTATTCTGTCTACTACATCAGTCCAGCTGTAATAATAACAATGCTTTGCTTACTTGGTTAGGGTACCTAAATTCATGAAGCTAATATTGCTTGTCTGATGCTCTGTAAGTAGCATACTGATGATCGTGGATTACATAATATCATCCCAATAACAACTGTTATGAGGTAAGCGTTATTTTAACCTCATTTTGGAGATGCAGTAGTGGAGTTCATAGAAGTTAATAAACTTGCCCAAGTTCACATAGCTAGGAAGTGGTAAAGCCAGAACTGAAATCCTGATATATCTTACTATAAAGCCCATGAAATTTCTAGCTCTCCGCTCTGCCTCATTAGTTTTGCCAAGTTTATTTACTTCATTTTCTGGTCACTGTATGTACCTAAACCTTGACCAGAAATATCACAGCTGGGCACCTTCACCGCATGTAGCTAGGTAAGGGAAAATTCACCACCACTCCAAGTGCAATTTGGGTTAACTCTGGAAACATTTATTAAGCATCAGTGTATTGGCCCCCCTCCCCGTGCGAAGTCCATATCTCACTGATGGTGATGACTCATTGGGGCCATACTGATATTGTCAGAGAATTAGACTGCAGCCATATTGTTTCATACTTCTCTCTCAGGATAAAAGGGAGCAGATACCTCTTGAGCAGTTCAGTGAAAAGGCCATGCCTTGCCACTAAGAAATTGCCTAGTTTCCTAAGCTCCTTTAGCTTGGAAACCTATCCACCTCCAGAAGATAAGAGATAGTTTCCTGCATTATTCAGAGATAGTCTCCGAGATAAGGAATGTCCCTGGGTCTGTGGAGGTGGAAGAACAATTGTGGACCCTGAAAGGTTTAATCTAGAAGTAGCATGGCTATATTTGAAATGTCCTTTCCTACATTTCATTTAATAGTATGTAACTTCATCTTTCCAGGGACAGTGGTAGGTCAAACCCAAAGCTGACAGTCATGGTGACATTAATCTGAATGTTTTATTGACCAATAAATACTTTATTCTTATAAAGATTTTCTTTATTTATTTGACAGACAGAGATCACAAGTAGGCAGAGAGGCAGAGAGAGAGAGAGAGAGAGAGGAGGAAGCAGGCTCCCTGCTGAGCAGAAAGCCCGATGCAGGGCTCGATCCCAGGACCCTGGGATCATGACCAGAGCCGAAAGCAGAGGCTTTA
Organism: Meles meles; assembly: GCF_922984935.1. Classification (NCBI taxonomy): domain Eukaryota; kingdom Metazoa; phylum Chordata; class Mammalia; order Carnivora; family Mustelidae; genus Meles; species Meles meles. Next base: position 104,480,811 of record NC_060087.1, on the reverse strand, counting down.
ACCTACTGAGCCACCCAGGTGCCCCTTTATTCTTTATTCTTTTAGAGTCCCCTGCATTTTTTGTATCCCATCTCAGTTTCCCTGAACAACCATTTCATACATACCACCAGTTGCTCTGCTTCTGTCTATATTCTAATTTCAGACTGGTTGCTCCTGAGTCCCATTCCCTAATGGAGCTCTATCTTTATAGTTTTTATAATAACTGTGTACAAAGTTACTAAAATATTTAGCTTCGTAATTCCTCCTAAGAAGTAACTTTAACTATTGAAAGAGAGAAGGAAAGGGAGAGGAAAAGGATGGAGAAGAGGATGGTGGGAGGAGAGAAAAAGATTTTCAAAGTTCCACACCTGGAAATTTCTCTCCCCCCCCATGTGATCTTCTTCCAAATTCTTTTTATCATATTCTCTTAGACTTCCAGGTGTCAAGCAGCCTCAAGAGCTACTTCTTTCCCCATTCACCAAAAGCTACCTAGTCCTATTGCTTCTTTGGTTCAGTTTTACCTTTATTAAAACTTTAGTATGCACCAGGCACTGTGACAGGTTCCAGAAAAACAAACAAAATAACACAGACCCCATAACCTGGGGTGCCTGGGTAGCTCAGTCAGTAAAATGCCCAGCTCTTGGTTTCAGCTCAGGTCATGATCTCAGGGTCGTAAGATCGAGCCCTGTGTCTGACTTCAGGATCAGCACAGAGTCTGCTTGAGATTCTTTCCCTCCCCCACAATTTCCCTCTCTGCTCATCCCCTCTCTCTAAAATAAATGGGTAAATAAATGGGTAAATAAAATCGTTAAATTAAAAAAAAAAACATAACCAGTAGGAGTTTTTAAGTTTAAGAAGAAAACATACACTATAACAGATCATTTTATTGTACTGTAATATAGACAAATGCACCTAAAGCTGTGGGAAAACAGAGTTCTTGAAGAGCCAACTCTTCATTTTGGTGGATGAATAGAAATTAATTATGCAAAATAATTGAGAGTCTTCGTTTTTTAAATAATGTCTTTGTCTTACACCCTTTCCTTTCCAGGTTCATAACTCCACTTTGTTCCAGACCTAGGTCAGATCAATCTCAGACTGTTTACTGAAATAGTTTCCCAACCAGTCTTCAAGTTTCCTCTCTGGTGTCTTAACTTCCCTGCTATCCACTGGCCCTTGTCCATCTTCCATCTTGCTAATGGATTAATCTTCATAAAATATTTCTTTGTAGAAATCATCACTCTTTCCTTACCACCTCTCCCAGCTCTGAAATCTTCATTGACTTCCTACTGCTTTCAAGATAAAACCTTGAACCCTTCATCTGGCATTCAGTGCTCTCTACAATCCAGACCTCATCTATGGGCCTAGATCTCCTATAATTTCTGACACATAACGAGAGCTTCTTCAGTTAAAATGGTATCAGTTGTCAGAGTGCATTTTACTCTCAGAGGGAAGAGGATGAGGATATATTAAAGGCTAGTTTCTAAAGCTTGAAAAATAAATAAATCTATAACCCCCCCCCCAAATTTCTGACACAACCTGCTCCCTACTCAAAGTAAGGGTGTGTAATTTCTCAAGCTTCCAGATATGCTCTTGTTCAGAATGACTTCCTCTACCTAATCCCCAGCCAGATCTAAGTTTTACTCTTCCTTCAAGAACTAGTTCAAGCCCATACCCTCTATAGAGCCTACCTGGCCCAACCCAACCCTCTGTGGTCACTGCTTTCTCCAGTAGACTCCAATCATCTAGCATTTAGCATATGCGATCTTCTATTGCACTACACAATCCCAGTCTCTCTCACTGTGCAGTCATCCTCTTAAGACAGAGATTATATCCTGTGTCTCTTCATGTCTCCAGTGTTTAAGGAGCTCAGGACATTTTTATGATATTGGTAATGAGTTAGTCATGTGGTATATATAGGAGAGATATGTGGAAAAGAACTCTTAGGATCCCTGATATCATCATACCTTGTAGGAAGGGACACCCAAATTGCTTACATGAAAGGCCAAGGTGAGAGCTTTCTTGGGGATAAAATTAAGCCGGTGATACAAGCCCAAATGTTTATAGGGGCCAAGAAGGGAACATAATTAAGCTAGAGGTAAGCCAATATTTTAACAAATCTTTACACAGCGCTTACTGTGTGCTGGGCATTATTCTAAATGCTTTACAAGTATTAATTCACCTAATTCTCACTATTCCTATTTTATACATGAGACAACCAAGGCACAGAGAGGTTAAATAATTTCCCAAAGGTCACATTATTAGTAAGAGATAGATCTTGAATTTCAATTCAAGTATTCTATTAGTGTCTCTATTCTTAACCTTTGAGAAGTACTGATTTTCCAAAAGAGACTCGTGAATCCAATGGAGACCTGTAGGAAGTATGATAAACGTAAGGACTGTTAAATTTAAAGAAAATTGTGAGCCAGGATAAACATGTCTGTGGGCCTGCTTGGCCAGGGTGCTAAGCATTTGCAGCCTCTGGATTGAGTCCAAAAATGACAGGGGAAAGTTTGTTCTTTGTAACACTACATTTATTCCAGGACAGCAAGAAGCACCCTCAATTATGTCCTCTCTACCTTGACATCAGCTCACATGCCTATTATGGGGATTTGTTAAAGAAAAGGAAGTATCAGTGTTCACTGTCATCACTTTATATGTTTAGGTTTGCAGATTCAACTTGTAAGAGACTTATGAACCTCTCCAAGGAACTAATGACTCCCATGCATTTGCTTCCATAATACTTTGTTTATATCTTTACCAACTTGTTTATCAAATGTCACTCTTTTCCCTATTCGAGATGAAGAATTTTTCACTTTTTCTTAGAACAATAGATACTATCTCCAAATACTTAACTACAGATTTTAGCAACTTCTAATGGTTTTAACTTGTGCTGATTGAAATATGTTCAGCTTATATGGATAAACTCAGTTGCTGAGACTCAATCAAGTTCACTAGCTTCAGACTTCGGCTGTCCAGCTGCATCTTGTGCTACTCAGTTCCTTGAGCTATGACAACCCCTTGGCAGACATACTGTTTATCAATTCTTGGTAATTTTCCTTGTTCCTTTCAGACACATGGGAACTTTTCAGATTACCTACATACACCTTGGAAGCCAAGGGAGGTTCAGGAAAATGTGGCAATATATCAAGTCCCTTTGTGCCTAGACATGCCACACTGCTATTTCTACTTCAACATAGCCATTCTACTATCACCAGGGGCATTCTTACAGGCTGCCTCCTCCAAAAGATGCAGTTGAGAAATGGGGCACATTTAGAATTCTCAAATAGATCTGAGTTTTTTCAACTTTTCTTCCTCATTTTAGTGGCTTTTGACCTGGGGTGAGAGCATCTTTAGTCTCTCAAACTTCTCCAAACATCTGCCAGCACAGAAGGGATTCTTCTTTCTTTTCATGGCTGAAAAACCCCTCCTATAGCATTACAAATTTTTCCCTACTAAATGATTTATGATATAAACCCAGGATCCACCAGTCTTTGTGAATAGCAAGTTTTAAAATTCCAAAACGTTATTTTTCTCTCTTGGGTGCCTCACTCTAGCAAATCAAAGTTACTTTGGTTTTCAGTCTCTCCTCTTAGCTAAGCACTTTACAGTTTTATTTTGAAACTCAAATGTAAAAATTTTGACTCATTGTTTTCCTGGGTTATTTTTTGTCCTTCTTTCTCTGGGGCAATAAGCTTCAGAGCTAGTGTCTAATTTTAATTGTGAGATGTACTGCAGGACAGAACAGATTATCAAGAAGGAAAATAAGCATGAATTAATATTTTAAAATGCTGTGCTGCATAAGAAAATAAAAATCACTTGTAATTTCAAATTCTGGGAAAACACTAGTATTTTGGTGTCTCACCTTTTGCTCTTTTTCTATGCATGCATATATGACATATTTTATGTGTATAAGTGTATAGTAGGTTTCTTATTTTTTGGCCCATATGTTATATCTTTAGATATTCTCAGAGGAGTTGGAGATCAAGGAAAAATGTTCTGGCTCAGTTATTGCCTCTTTGGCATATCTCCCCAAAGACTTGTTGACCACTCTTTGCCCTCCTGTGGGAGTGGGAATGAATATTTCCCTCCCGATAGCAGTTATTATCTTATGACCCTCACAAGTGAACATCACAGAAATTTGCATGAAAGAGTTCAAACTATTTCCTCAAGGCCTCTGATGATTAATTCAAACTATACAGGGGGTAGTAGCAGACAGTGTCTGTAAAGTTGGTTGCTAAAAGCCTGATTTTTCTCTCTTGTCCTGCCTACTTTACTGAAGGTGTGTTGACCCCACTTTGGGGTTTGTTCTGGGAGGGTTTTTTTTTCTCTAGCTGTGTGAAGGGAAATGCCTTCTCTTTCTCCTCTTTTTCATTTTTGTTCTTTTAATTTCATTCCTTCCTCCTGAAGTCCCTGCTTCCCCTGTTTCTCCTGGGTCTGTCATTCGCAAGTTCCAGTACAATGCCAGTCTCTATCTCTCTCTCTCTTCCTCTCTCTCCTTGTAAATCGTTGGTCTCCAACATGAGTTGTCAGTTCTGTTCTGCCAGGTAGAGGGAGAATAGTGAGTTCTGAATTCTATAAATGGAGGAGGGAATGGTGGAGGAAGAATATCAGGGTGATCCTGTGCTCTGGATTGCAGTCTGCAATTTGATATTTTTATATTCTTGGGCAGAACAAAATAAAAAATAATTTTAAAATGCACATCTCACAGGGGAAATTTCTCTCCTGTCCAAATCCTTCACTGGAGAAAAATCCTACACAGGAGATGAATCGCTCCCTTGTCAGCATAAGCATGGTCTTAATTTAACAAAAACCATTTGTCCCTTTCTCAATTTGGATTACATTTCAAAGCTTTTTTCATTAACTTGACACTGAATGGCATCACTGAGCTATTCTTTCTGTTTTTTTTTTTTTTTATAATCATGTAGCAAGCATTTCCTTGTGGTAATTTTTAAAAAACATATTTTAAAATATCAGCATACTACTGCTTAATGTCTGTTCCGTAATGTATTTGATTATTTCTCTAATGTTTAATATTTACACTGTGTCTATGTTTTAGTATTATAAAATTTATAAGGATCATCTGGCATATTAAGATTTGTGCACACATCTAATTATTTCCCTAAGATGATGTCTTTAGAAGTGGAATTGGAGGCTAAAAGATACAACTTGCTTTTTAATAGAAATGTTTGAATTAAAAAGGAATTTTGAGTTTAGATTATAATAACAAAATAAACTAGGTACTAAAAAATAAGGAAGTATAGAAAATAAGAAATGTAAGTCATATCTGTCATCTCACCCCTCAGAGATCATAATTTTTACCAGGTTAATGTCTATTTTTAGTATGAACAATTTTAATGCTTTTTTGTGTGTTATCTATTGGTCTCCCCAAAGATCAGCCATTTTAAATTCCCACTAGCAGTTAATAAAAGTGCTGATCTCACTGCATACTCATCAACCTTAAGTATTCTTGTTTATTAATATTGTTCACATTTGATGAACAAATTGATACTGACAGTGCTTTTTTACATTTACATTACTGATTATATACATATTTATATATAATTTATATATGCATATATTTCCTTCACATTTGTAATTAAAACTTTTTGAAGTATTTTTTTTAAGATTTAAAAGAGCGTGAGTGAGGGGAGGGGCAGAGGCAGAGTAGAGAATCTCAAGCTGTCCCTAATGCACATTTGTGAAGTTTCCTTCATGTCCTGTGTTCCTAGAATTCTGAACTAGCTGAGGAAGTATAATTGGTTTTCTAACTTTATGATCAAATGATAACATGGGTTATCCTGGGTTCTTTAGCTTTTAAGATGACTTGCTGTGTTTTAGAAAGGTGGTAGTAGTCAGTCTTTATTCTTGAAATGTTGGCTGGAATGCCAAACTGAAGGTGCCTGCCATTTCCCTTTATTGCCAAGGTTCAAGTTATTTTTGCATTACTCTGAAATCAAGTGTTTTAAATTGCCTTTGAAAAAAAAAATTGCCTCCCACAATAATTATTTGTTGTTTTAAGTTCCTGGACATTAGAGTTCCCTTAGAAATATGTATTCTTTCACTCAGAAATACACCCTCAGGGGCACCTGGGTGGCTCAGTGGGTTAAGCATCTGCCTTCAGCTCAGGTCATGATCCCCAGGCCAGGGATCCAGCCCCACATCAGGCTCCCTGCTCAGTGAGGAGTCTGCTTCCCACACTCTCTCTCTGCCTGCCATTCCTCCTGCCTGTTCTCTCTCTGTCAAATAAATAAACCTTAAAAAAAAAAAGAAATACACTGTCAAAGTTGGTGTGGGCTCCATGTGGTTTCAAAGCAGTAAGACAACTTGAAGCTACATATAAGTTAAGACTCGGGTGTGGAATCTTTGGATGGCAGCAGTGATTTTTTTTAATGGTGCCTAGAAGAGAAAGGTTTAAATTCTACTTAAATAAACAACACTAATTTCTTTAAATTGACAACCTTCCCGTATGTTCAAAACGGAACTAAAAGAGCTAAACCCTGTTATTTCTATTCTATTTCTATTCTAAAAACACTAACTGTTTTTAAATCAGACTTTTCAAATGTTAGAAACAATGATATGAAATGCCCTTATCTGGTCAGACCCAAGGAAGAACATTTTTAAAGTGGCATTAAACGGGAAATGATCCATTTGGGCTCTGATTTCCAGATGCCCTCAAACATACACTACTTCCGAACTCAAGTCCAGCCATAAGCTATTTTGCTAACATGTCAGATTAACCTGTATTTTTATATGTGATTTCTACTTTTATAGACCTGTTTTAAAATAAAACACATTTTTATAATAAAAATTGAAAAAAGGCACCCAGATGCCCCTGAAGTGTCTTTACTTAGAATTGTTACCTTTTTATGTAGTTACATTTATCACTATTTTCCTTCATGATTTTTCTTTCTTGTTTAAAAGGCCTTCCCTTCTCCCATGAGCAGATAAATATTCACACATATTTTCCTACAATCATTAAGGTTTAAACATTTTAAAATGTCATTTATTTATCCATTTATATTTATTTATTTATTTGAGAGAGACAGAGGGAGAGCCAGGAGGTGGGGGCAGAAGGAGAGGGAAAGAGAAAATCTCAAGCAGACTCCCCACAGAGCTCGGAGCCTAAGGAGGGGCTCAATCCCAGGACCCTAGATCATGAACTGAGACAAAACTGAGTAACACACTCAACTGACTGAGCCCACCAGGTGCCCCTTTAATTTAATTTAATCATGATATATTTCAAACATAAGAAAAGAATATAAATTTAATAAAACAAGTATCCATTAAACACATAGATTTAATGAACACTAACATTTTGCCATATTGTTTTTTTCATAAATACAGTTACATCTATAGCTAAAGACTGAACTCCATCCCTTTCCCTTCCTTGCCTCTGCTGAAATTTGTGTATGTAATATACCTGCATTCTTTTTTTCTTTTTTTAATTTAATTTTATATTTTCAGTGTTCCAAGATTCATTGTTTATGCACCACACCCAGTGCTCCATGCAATACATGCCCTCCTTAATACCCACCACCTATATTTTCTACATATGTTCACAACCATGTGCATTATAAAGTATTGTTTCGTGGACTTTATAATTTTTAATAAAATAGGATCCTTTCCCCCTGCTTGGGGGGAAGCCTGCTTCTCCCTCTCTCACTCCCCCTGCTTGTGTTCCCTCTCTCGGTGTGTCTCTCTCTGTCAAATAAATAAATGAAATCTTTAAAAAGTTATATTTAATTAATATTAGAGAACTAGTGTACATCGGGTGGAGAGGAGTAAGGGAAGAGGGAGAGAGAGAATCTCAAGCACACTTCCCACTGAGCTCAGAGCTCATTGTGGGACTCCTCAACCTCATGACCCTGAGATCATAACCTGAGCCGAAATCAAGAGTCAAATGCTTAACCCACTGAACCACCCAGGGCACCATCATGTGTTTTTTTTTAATGCATGTTTGACTTGGTTTTATACTATTTTCTTTAGAAGTTTTACATCTATATATAAATGAGATGGACCTATGATTTTTTTTCTTGTTATCCAAGTTGGGATTGTGTATTAAGTTTGTATTTGCTTCAAAAAATGACTTAGCTGGCTTTACCTATTTATTATTTTATTCACTGGTTCAGTGAATATTTCAGTGCACATTTGGATTACTTGGGGACTTTTTGTTTTTTTGTTTGTTTATAAAATAATGTTTAAGACAACTGACAGAATGGGAGAACATATTTACAAATGACATAACAGATAAAGTGCTACTTTCCAAAATCTATAAAAAACTTCTCAAACTCAACACCCAAAGAACAAATAATCCAATCAAGAAATGGGCAGAAGACATGGACAAATATTTCTGCAAAGAAGACAACGAGATGGCCAACAGACACATGAAAAAGTGTTCCACATCACTTGGCATCAGGGAAATACAAATCAAAACCACAGTGAGTCAGAATGGCTAGAATTAACAAGTAAGGAAATGACAGGTGTTGATGAAGATGCGGAGAAAGGGGAACCCTCCTACACGGTTGGTGGGAATGCAAGCTGATGCAGCCACTCTGGAAAACGGTATGGAGGTTCCTCAAAAAGTTGAAAATAGAGCTGCCCTATGACCCAGCAATTGTGCTACTGGGTATTTACCCTAAAGATACAGACGTAGTGATCTTAATGGGCACGTGCACCCGAATGCTTATAGCAGCAATGTCTACAATAGCCAAACTATGGAAAGAGCCTAGATGTCCATCAACAGATGAATAGATAAAGAAGATATGATATGTGTGTGTGTGTGTGTGTGTGTGTGTGTGTGTATAATGTTATGCAACCATCAAAACACTGAACTCTTGCCATTTGCAATGCATGAATGGAACTAGAGGGTATTATCTTAAGTGAAATAAGCCAATCAGAGAAATACAATTATCATATGATCTCACTGATATGAAGAATTTGAGAAATGAAACAGAGGATCATAGGAGAAGGGAGGGAAAAATGAAACAAGATGAAACCAGAAAGGGAGACAAACCAGAAGAGACTCTTAATCTCAGGAAACAAACTGAGGGTTGCTGGAAGGGAGGGGTTGAGGGAATGGGGTGACTTGGGTGATGGACATTGGGGAGGGTATGTGCTATGGTGAGTGCTGTGAAGTGTGTAAGACTGATGTTCACAGACCTGTACCCCTGAAACAATACGCTATATGTTATTTAAAAGAAAAGAAAAGAAAAAAAATATTCAGTGTTTTTTGGCCCACACCAAATAAGTCAGAACCTCTGGAGGGGGATCCAGGCATCAATATTTTAAAATGCTCCACAGATGACTATAATGTGAGGTTTGAGAACCACTGCTCTAGAACAATTTTGTATATTATAGGACTCATCTATTCTTCAGGAGCATAAGAAAGAAAATATTCGTTCTGTGAAATTTGGGTAGAATATGTGAAATTGGCCTGCTGATTTTGTATGTAGATTCTAAAATGTTTATTCAGTTTCTTTATGGTTATATAGATATATTCAAGTTTTTTCTGTTATTTCTTAAGTCAGTTTTAGTATTTATTTCTTAGAAAAGTCATTTTGTATGTTTTCAAATTTGTTGGCATAAAGTTGGTCATGATATTTCCATATGAATTTTTAGTCTCCACTGTATCTCTAATTATATCCCTGCTTTTCTTTTCTTATATTTTTAACATGTTTTTTCTTTCTTTTTTTATAAACATATTCACTATGTGGTTTCCATATTTTACTGTCTTTCCAAAAAACCAGGCTTTGGTTTGTTGATGCTCTGTATTATTTTCTATCTCATTAATTTCTTCTATATTCTGATTTTAGTTTTTCTAATTTCCTTAAGTTTACTTTTCATTTTCTAACCTCTTGAAATTTTAAAATACTTAATATTTTCAAAGACCTACTTATCAGGCTATAAATTTATTAGTTATGTCCTGCCATACCTGCATCCCCTGAGTTATGAATCACAGTGCTTTTGTTGTTTTTCAATTTTAAATTTTTTCAAATTTCCTTTATAATTTTTTCTTTGAACTACATATTATATATTGCATATATATATATATATAAATATATAAGCTCATGAATCTCTATATGTATATATGTATTCAAATCATAGATGTGAGTAGGCCCTCTCATTTTTAAAATTTTTTTAATGCTTTCTATGGGTATGGCATTGTGGTCATACAATTCTGTGTGATATCTGCTTTTTTGTTTGGGTTTTGTTTTGTTTTGTTTTGTCTTTTGGTATTTATAGATGAGGTTCAATCTAGTTATGATCACTGTTTATATATTACCCAATAAACTTGAAAAGACTATATTTTCTGATTGCTTTGTGTGAGGTATTTTTATATAAACCAAATTCTTGTTAATTGTGTAGTTCAATTTTTTTGTAGCCTTACTATTTTTGTCTCCTTGACCTACCACTTATTGATAGAAGGTTATTAAAATTTCCCATTACAATTGTAGATTTGTCAATTTTTCCTTCTAATTCCATCAACTTTTCTTTATCTTTATTTGAGACTATGTTTTTAGGTTCATGAAATTTAATGATTATTATATCTTCTAGTGATTGTTCATTTTATTACTATATAACAATCTTTTTTTTACCTTATAATGCTGTTTACTAATTTATAACTTCTTATTTAATTCCAGTAAGTTAACATACAGTGTTATATTGGTTTCAGGTATACAGTCTAGTGATTCAACAATTCCATGCATCATCCAGTGCTCATCACAAGTGCACTCCTTAAACCCTGTCACCTATTTAACCCAACTCCCGACTCCCTTCTCCTCCCCTCTGGTAACCAACAGTTTATTCTCTGTAGTTAAAAATCTGTTTCTTTGTTTGCCTCTCTCTCTCTTTTTCACTTTGCTCATTTTTCTTTCTTAAACTTCACATTTGAGTGAAATCATACAGTATTTGTCTGACTTATTTCACCTAGCATTGTACTCCCTAGCTCCTTCCATGTCATTACAAATGGCAAGATATCATTATTTTTATGGCTGAATAATATTCCATTATGTGCATATATGTGTGTGTGTGTGTGTATATATATATATATATATATGTGTATATATATATATATATATATATATATATATAACTTCTTTGTCCATTCACCAGTTGATAGAAATATGGGCTGCTTTCACATTTTGGCTAGAGTAAATAATGCTGCTATAAACATGGGGATGCATATATCCCTTTGAATTAATGTTTCTGTATACTTTGGGTAATTCAGTAGTGTGATTGTTGGATCTAGGGTAGTTTTTTTTTTCTTTTTCAACTTTTTGAGGAACCTCCATACTGTTTTCCAGAGTGGCTGCACCAGTTTGCAAGCCTCCCAACAGTGCAAAAGTGTTCTTTTTTCTCCACATCTATGCCGACACTTGTTTCTTGTGTTTTTGATTTTAGTCGTTCTGACAGGTGTGAGGTTACATCTTATTGTAATTTTGATTTGCATTTCCGTGGTGGTAAGTATGATGAACATTTTTTCACGTGTCTATTGGCCATCTGGATATCTTCTTTGGAGAAATGTCTGTTCATGTCTTCTGCCCATTTTTAACTGGATTATTTGTTATTTGGGTGTCGAGTTGTATAAGTTCTTTATATAGTTTGGATACTAACCCTTTATCAGATTTCTCATTTGCAAATATCTCTCTCATTCCTTAGGTTGCTTATTAGTTTTGTTGATTGTTTCCTTCTCTGTGCATAAGCTTTTTATTATGATGTAGTCCCAATAGTTTATTTTTGGTTTTGTTTCCCTTGCCTCAGGAGACATATCTAGAAAGATGTTGCTATGGCCAATGTCAGAAAAATTATAGCCTGTCTTCTTTTCTAGGATTTTTATAGATTTATGTCCTATACTTAGGTCTTAAATCCATTTTGAGTTTGTTTTTGTGTGTGGTGTGAGAAAGTGGCCCCATTTTTTTCTTTTGCATGTCACTGCCCAGTTTTCCCAATACCATTTGTTGAAAAGACTCTTTTCCCATTGCATATTCTTTCCTGCTTTGACAAAGTTTAATTGACCAGATAATTGTGTGTTCATTTATGGGTTTTCTATTCTGTTCTGTTGTTCTATTTGTCTATTTTTGTACCAGTACCATACTCTTTTGATTACTATAACTTTGTAATATAACTTAAAGTCTGGAATTGTGATGCCTACAACTTTACTTTTCCTTTTCAAGATTGCTTTGGCTCTTTGGAGTCTTTCTGGCTCCATACAAATTTTAGGAATATTTGTTCTAGTTCTATGAAAAATGTTGTTGGTATTTTGTTAGGGATTGCATTAAATGTATAGATTCTTTGGGGTAGTATAGACATTTTAACTATATTTTTCTTCCAATCCATGAGCATGGAATGTCATTCCATTTCTTGGGGTCATATTTAATTTCTTTCGTCAGTGTTTTATAATTTTCAGTGTATAGGTCTTTTACCTCTTTGGTTAGATTTATTCCTAGGTACCTTATTATTTTTGGTGCAATTGTAAATGGGATTATTTTCTTAATTTCTCTTTTGCTGCTTCATTATTGGTGTCTAGAGAAGAAACAAATTTTTTTATTATTTAAATTCAATTAGCCAACATATAGTACATATTTAGTTTCAGATTTAGTGTTCAACAATTTATCAGTTTTGCATAACACCCAGTGCTCATCACATCGTGATGCAACAGATTTCTGTACATTGATTTTGTATACTGTGACTTTACTGAATTTGTTAATCAGTTCCAGAAGTTTTTTGGTGGAGTTTTTAGTGTTTTTTTTTTATATAAAGTAACATATTATCTGCAAATTGTGAAAGTTTGACTTCTTCCTTATTTATTTGGATGCCTTTTATTTCTTTTTGTTGTCTGATTGCTGTGGCTAGGATTTCCAGTACTATGTTGAATAGAAGTGGTGAAAGTGGACATCTTTGTGTTATTCCTGACTTTAGCTCTCAGTTTTTCCTCATTAACTATGATATTGGCTGTGGGTTTTTCATATATGGCTTTTATTATGTTGAGGTATGTTCCCTCTAAACCTACTTTGTTGAGGATTTTTATCATGCATGGATGTTGTACTTTGTCAAATGCTTTTCCACATCTATTGAAACGATCATATGGTTCTTATCCTTTCTCTTATTGATGTGATGTATCACATTGATTTGTGAGTATTGAACCACACTTGTATCCCAGGAACAAATCCTTCTTGATCGTGCTGACTGATTTTTTAATATATTGTTGAATTAGGTTTGCTAGTATTTTGTTGAGGATTTTTGCATGTATGTTCATTACGGATATTGGCCTGTAGCTGTTTTTTTTTTAGTGGTTTCTTTATCTCATTTTGGTATCAGAATAATGCTAGCCCAAAGAATGAATTTGGAAGTTTTCCTTCCTTTTCTATTTTTTGGAATAGTTTGAGAAGAATAGGTATTAACTCTTCTTTAAATGATTGGTAGAATTCACCTGTGAAGCCATCTGTTCCTGAGCTTTTATTTCTTGGGAGTTTCTTGGTTACTGATTCAATTTCTTTGCTGGTTATCAGTCTGTGCAAATTTTCTATTTCTTGCTCTTTCACTTTTAGTAGTATTTAAGTTTCCAGGGATTTGTCCATTTATTCTAGGTTGTCTAATTTGTTGGCATATAGTTTTTTCTTTCTTTTTTTTAAATGATTTTATTTATTTTATTGACAGATCACAAGTAGGCAGAGAGGCAGGCGTTGGGGGGGGGGCGGGGCAGGCTCCGTGCTCAGCAGAGAGCCCAATGCGGGGCTCGATCCCAGAACCCTGGGATCATGACCTGAGCCGAAGCAGAGACTTTAACCCACTGAGCCACCCAGGCACCCCCTATAGTTTTTTCATAATATTCTCTTATAATCCTTTTAATTTCTGTAGTGTTGGTTGTTGTTTCTACTCTCATTTGTGACTTTATTTATTCAAGTCCTATGTCTTTTTTTCTTGATACCTCTGGCTCAAAGTTTATCAATTTTATTGATTTTTTTTTTCCAAAGAACCAGCTCCTGGTTTCATCGATCTGTTCTATTATTTTTTTAGTTTCTATATCATTTATTTCTGCTCTAATCTTTATGTTTCCTTCTTTCTGATGGTCTTAGGTTTTGTTTGTTGTTCTTTTTCTAGTGTCTTTAGGTGTAAGGTTAAGTTATTTATTTGAAATTTTTCTTGCTTCTTTTTTTTTAATTTTATTTTTTCAGTGTTCCAAGATTCATTGTTAATGCATCACACCCAGTGCTCCATGCAATAGTTTTCTTGTTTCTTAAGGTAGGACTGTATTGCTATAACTTTCCCTCTTAGAACCACTTTTGCTGCTTCCCAAAGGTTTTGGACAGTTTTATTTTCATTTTCATTTGTTTCCATGTACTTTTAAAATGTCTTCTTTTATTTCCTGGTTGACCCACCTATTGTTTAATAGGATGTTATTTAACCTCCATATATTTGTACTCTTTCCAGATTTTTTTCATGTGATTGACTTCTAGTTTCATAGGGTTGTGGTTAAAAAAAGATACATGGAGTTCTCTATAGATCCTGGATATCAACCTTTTGTCTGTACTGTCATTTGCAAATATCTTCTCCCATTCCGTGGGTTGCCTTTTTGTTTTGTTTCCTTTGCTGTGCAGAAGCTTTTGATCTTGATGAAGTCCCAAAAGTTCATTTTCGCTTTTGTTTCCTTGGCCTTTGGAGACATATCTTGAAAGAAGTTGCTGTGGCTGATATCGAAGAGGTTACTGCCTATGTTCTCCTCTAGGATTCTGATGGATTCCTGTCTCACGTTGAGGTCTTTTATCCATTTCGAGTTTATCTTTGTGTACGGTGTAAGAGAATGGTCGAGTTTCATTCTTCTACATATCACTGTGCAGTTTTCCCAGCACCATTTATTGAAGAGACTGTGTTTTTTCCATTGTATATTTTTTCCTGTTTTGTCGAAGATTATTTGACCATAGAGTTGAGGGTCCATATCTGGGCTCTCCACTCTGTTCCACTGGTCAATGTGTCTGTTTTTATGCCAGTACCACGCTGTCTTGGTGATCACAGCTTTGTAGTAAAGCTTGAAATCGGGTAATGTGATGCCGCCAGTTTTGTTTTTGTTTTTCAACATTTCCTTAGCAATTCAGGGTCTCTTCTGATTCCATACCAATTTTAGGATTATTTGCTTCAGCTCTTTGAAAAATACTGGTGGAATTTTGATTGGAATGGCATTAAAAGTATAAATTGCTCTAGGCAGTATAGACATTTTAACAATGTTTATTCTTCCAATCCAAGAGCATGGAACGGTCTTCCATCTTTTTGTGTCTTCTTCAATTTCTTTCATGAGTGTTCTGTAGTTCCTCGAGTACAGGTCCTTTACCTCTTTGGTTAGGTTTATTCCCAGGTATCTTATGGTTCTTGGTGCTATAGTAAATGGAATCGATTCTCTAATTTCCCTTTCTGTATTTTCATTGTTAGTGTATAAGAAAGCCACTGATTTATGTACATTGACTTTGTATCCTGCCACGTTACTGAATTGCTGTATGAGTTCTAGTAGTTTGGGGGTGGAGTCTTTGGGGTTTTCCATATAAAGAATCATGTCATCTGCGAAGAGAGAGAGTTTGACTTCTTCCTTGCCAATTTGGATACCTTTTATTTCTCTTTGTTGTCAAAAGGTTGCTATCCATGATCTATAAAGAACTCCTCAAACTCAACACACACAAAACAGATAATCATATCAAAAAATGGGCAGAAGATATGAACAGACACTTCTCCAATGAAGACATACAAATGTTTATTCTTCCAATCCAGGAGCATGGAACATTTTTCCATTTTTTTGTGTCTTCCTCAATTTCTTTCATGAGTACTTTATAATTTTCTGTGTATAGATTCTTAGTCTCTTTGGTTAGGTTTATTCCTAGGTATCTTATAGTTTTGGGTACAATTGTGAATGGGATTGACTCCTTAATTTCTCTTTCTTCAGTCTTGTTGTTGGTGTACAGAAATGCAACTGATTTCTGTGCATTGATTTTATATCCTGACACTTTACTGAATTCCTGTACAAGTTCTAGCAGTTTTGGAGTGGAGTCTTTTGGGTTTTCCACATATAGTATCATATCATCTGCGAAGAGTGATAGTTTGACTTCTTCTATGCAGCCATCAAAAGAAATGAAATCTTGCCATTTGCGACGACGTGGATGGAACTAGAGCGTATCATGCTTAGTGAAATAAGTCAATCGGAGAAAGACAACTATCATATGATCTCCCTGATATGAGGACATGGAGAAGCAACATGGGGGGGTAGGGGGATAGGAGAAGAATAAATGAAACAAGATGGGATTGGGAGGGAGACAAACCATAAATGACTCTTAATCTCACAAAACAAACTGGGGGTTGCTGGGGGGAGGTGGGATTGGGAGAGGGGGAGCTGGCTATGGACATTGGGGAGGGGAGGCGAACCATAAGAGACTATGGACTCTGAAAAACAACCTGAGGGTTTTGAAGGGTCAGGGGTGGGAGGTTGGGGGAACAGGTGGTGGGTGATGGGGAGGGCACGTTTTGCATGGAGCACTGGGTGTTGTGCAAAAAGAATGAATACTGTTACGCTGAAAAAAAAATAAATAAAAAGGGAAACAGTGCAAAAAAAAAATAAATAAAATACTCATTAACCAGCAAAAAAAAAAAAAAAAAAGACATACAAATGGCTAACAGACACATGAAAAAATGTTCATCATCACTAGCCATCAAGGAGATTCAAATTAAAACTACATTGAGATACCACCTGACACCAGTTAGAATGGCCAAAATTAGCAAGACAGGAAACAACGTGTGTTGGAGAGGATGTGGAGAAAGGGGAACCCTCTTACACTGTTGGTGGGAATGCAAGTTAGTGCAGCCACTTTGGAGAACAGTGTGGAGATTCCTCAAGAAATTAAGAATAGAGCTTCCCTATGACCCTGCAATTGCACTGCTGGGTATTTGCCCCAAAGATACAGATGTAGTGAAAAGAAGAGTCATCTGTACCCCAATGTTTATTGCAGCAATGGCCACGGTTGCCAAACTGTGGAAAGAACCAAGATGCCCTTCAACGGATGAATGGATAAGGATGGTGTGGTCCATATACACAATGGAGTATTATGCCTCCATCAGAAAGGATGAATACCCAACTTTTGTAGCAACATGGACGGGACTGGAAGAGATTATGCTGAGCGAAATAAGTCAAGCAGAGAGAGTCAAGTATCATATGGTCTCACTTATTTGTGGAGCATAACAAAGAACACGGTGGACTTGGGGAGATGGAGAGGAGAGGGAGTTGAGGGAAACTGGAAGGGGAGATGAACCATGAGAGACTATGGACTCTGGAAAACAACCAGAGGATTTTGAAGGGGCGGGGGGGGGGGGTGGGAGGTTGAGGAACCAGGTGGTGGGTAATAGGGAGGGCACGTACTGCATGGAGCACTGGGTGTGTTGCAAAAACAGTGAACACTGTTATGCTGAAAATAAACAAATAAAAAAAAGATACATGGTATGACTTTGATATTCCTGAATTTGTTGAGAATTGTTTTGTGGGATAATATGTGATCCATACCAGACAGTGTTCCACATGTACATGAAAAGAATGTATATTCTGCTGTTTTAGGATTGAATGTTCTGGATATATCTGCTAAATCCATCTTTTCCAGTGTGTCATTCAAAACCATTTTTTCCTTGTTGATTTTCTGTTTGGTTGATGTGTCCATTGATATAAGTGAGGTGTTAAAGTCCTATACTATTATTGTATTATTATCAATTCATTCCTTTATTTTTGTTATTAACTGTTTTGTACATTTGCGTGCTCCCAGTAGGTGCATAAATATTTATAATTGTTATATCTTTTTGTTGGATTGTCCCCTTTATTATTACATAATATCCTTCTTTGTGTCTTGTTACAATCTTTGTTTTAAAGTCATTTTGGGACATCTGGGTGGCTCAGCTGGTTGGGTGTCTGCCTTCAGCTCAGATCATGATTCCGGAGTCCTGGGATTGAGTGCAGCATCAGACTCCTTGAAAAGCAAGGAGTCTGCTTCTCCCTCTGCTTGATGCTCACTCTCTCTTGCTTTTGCTCACTCTCTCTGACAAATAAATAAAATCTTAAAAAAAATAGTCTGTTTTGTCCCATATAAATATTGCTACTCCAGATTTCTTTTCACATCCATTTGGATGATATATGTTTCTCCATCCCCTCACTTTCAATCTGCAGGTGTCTTTAGGTCTAAAATGAATCTCTTGTAGGCAGCATATAGATGGGTTTTGTTTTTTTAATCCATTCTGTTACCCCATATTTTTAGATTGAAGCATTTAGTCCATTTACATTCAAAGTAATTACAGATAGGTTGTATTATTGTCATTTTATTGTTTTGTGGTTGTTTCTGAAGATTGTGCCCACAGCCAACCCTGAGCACAGCCCACAGCTACTGAAGCACATTGGGGGATCTGGTATAGGACTAGTGGCCCAGGAAAAATTGTGCTAACACTGCTGCCCCACTCCCAAGTTCCCTGGTGGGCATGCCAACTCATAACTGGCTTACCTGAGTCCCACTAACATCACAGATGGCAAGCACAGCCCACAACAGGGAAGCAGTCAGTGAAGATGATTGATTGCACTTAAGGAAAGGTGACTCAGATACAACAGCAGGGCCTAAGCAACACACATGATACTCTCCTGAAGTGCCAGGTTCTGGTAAACAGGGGATATTACACATCAGGCACTCCAGGACCTCTTCTTCATAATGTCACTACTTTCAAGAGCAGAAGAAATAGCTGAATTTCTAAACACACAGCAACAGATACAGAGAGGCAGACAAAATGAGGAGAAAAAAAATCTCATCCCAAATGACTGGATAGAGTCATAGCCAGAGAGCTAAGCAAAATGGATGTAAGTAACATACCTGATAGAGAATTTAAAGCAGTGATCATACAGGTACTCATTAGACTTGACAAAAGAATGGAAGACAGGAATGAGACCCTTGACACAGAGATAAAAAATAACATAGCAGAGAAGAAGGGCTCAATAAACAAAATGAAAAAAAGCTAGATGGGATGAATAGCAAGCTAGAAGAAGCAGAGGAACAAATTAGTGGCCTAGAAGACAGAGTAATCAAGCTGACAAAAGAGAGAAAAAATAATTTCACAGAATAAGAATAAATTTAGGGAACTCAGGACTCCATCAAATGTAATATTCATATTATAGGAGTCCCAGAAGAAGAAGAGAGAGGAAAAGTGGCAGGATAATTACTTGAAGAAATAATAGCTGAAAACTCCCCTAACTTGGGAAAGGAAACAAAAATCCAGATCCAGGAGGCACAGAGAACTCCCATCAAAATCAACAAAAGTAAGCCTACACTAAGATGTATTGTAATTAAATTTGCAAAAGATAGTGATAAAGAAAAAAAATCTTAAAAGCAGCAAGACAAAAGATGTCTGTAACTTACAAGAGAAAACCCATAAGGCTAGCTGGAGATTTTCTCTTATCATTTCTTGTATTTCTCTCTTTCATGGTTTGTTGCATTTCCTTAATGATATATTTGGATTTCATTCTCTTTATTCTTTGTATATTTACTAGTGCTTTTTGATACATGGTTACCATTAAGTTTGTATATAATATCTTCTGAATATAGTATTCTATATTGTGTTGATGGTCATTTTTGTTTGAACTCATTCCTTACTTCTTTTCTCCCCACAGTTTAGGTATACATTGTCATACTTCACAACATTTTATGTTGTGAGTTCCTTGACTGATTTTTTCAACAAAATTTTTATTTTAATTGCTTTTGTGGTTCCTACATTTATACTGTCACTTTTGGTCTCTCAAAGAGTCCCCTCTAACATTTCTTGCAGGGCTGATTTAGCATTCACGAACTCCTTATTTTTTGTCAGGGAAACCTTCTATCCCTTCTTTTATTCTGCATAGAGCATTCTTGGCTGTATTTTTTTCCTATCCAACACATTGACTATATGATGCCACTCCTGTCTGGCTTCCCAATTTTCTGTTTGCATTAGGAAAGGGGTCATTCTACTGTTTCTGGATGGGGCAGAGAGAATGAATGAAAGCTTAAAATATATATATTAGCACTCACTAAATGCCAACAACACTCCCACCCCAATCATTGTGACACTCTAAAACACCCCCACACATTTATAAATGTCCTCTGGCAGTGAGTGTTTTCAACCCAAATGGTTTTGCTCTTTAAGTGACATTTGGCAATATCTAGAGACATTTTTTATTGTCTGACCTGGGAGACCAAGGACACTGCTAAACATACTATAGTGCACAAGATAGGCCCACAATAAGGAATTATGTGCTGTAAAAATATCAGTAGTGTTGAAATTGAGAAATCCTGCTCTAGAGAGTGGAAAGTTATACTATACCCAGTTGAAAATCCCTAGAATACTGACTGCATAGCAAGGAAGCTTGTGTTACATGCTTTCTGTGTAATTGTATTGTAGAGCTGACTGCCAGTGACCTTTTACCCCCATTCTACATTCTTTCATTCAACCCTTATTCCTCTGCCATTCCACGGATTTAACAGAGCTCAGGGACACACTAACTGTTTTAAAGAAACTATTAGTTTGCACTGTTAGGAGGTGCATCCCTTTTCATTTATCTATTTATTTATTTTTAAAGATTTTATTTATTTATTTGACAGAGAGAGAGAGAGCACAAGTAAGCAGAGCAGCAGGCAGAGGGAAAGAGAGAGAGAGAATCAGGCTCTTTGATGAGCAGGGAGCCTGATGCGGGGCTCAATCCCAAGAACCTGGGATCATGACCTGATCCAGAGGTGGCTGCTTAAGCAAGGAAACAAAAGCCACCCAGGTGCCCCTGCATCCATTTTTATAGAATCTTCCATGTTGCCAAAGATGTGCTGAGACTTGTGTTCTACTCTTGGTTTTCTCATTCAACCAGTTTAAATTTTATGTGCGTTGGAAACTTTATTCATAGATTATGATTTGAAATTTGCATGTATTTTAATTTTATTGAGAATATAATTTTATTCTCTATTTTTCCCTTTCCTCATTGTTTTCAGTTTGTTTCAGAGAAGAGCACCTGAGCAAGTTATCTTTGCTTTGGCATCTATAACCTCAAGTTATTTATACCTGATTGCTAAATATTTTTCCTACTATTTAAAATAAATCTTTTCCATAGCCGACTTTGTAACTGGTTATTTCTGGTATAAAAATATTTACCTTATATATTTAGTAAGAAACTAGTTACCTTATTAAGCCATTTAAGGGTTCTATTAATTTTTCACTAAAAATTCATTGTTTTTCTGGGTCAGCAGTGAGCCAATACTGAGAATTTTGTCAGCTCTTTTCCAATTATTAAAGCCCTTGTATATTTTATGGTGTCCTCTGGAGTTGCACAAAAGTTTTAGGGGTATACTAAAATTTGTGTAATAAAGGACACCTTTTTATTAACATTGAGAATTCCACTAATGTTCTATTATTATTCAGTCATGCATTCATTCCTTCATTAACTATTTTTATTTATTTGACAGAGAGAGATCACAAGTAGATAGAGAGGCAGGCAGAGAGAGAGAGGGAAGCAGGCTCCCTGCTGAGCAGAGAGCCCCATGCGGGACTCGATCCCAGGACTCCGAGATCATGACCTGAGCCGAAGGCAGCGGCTTAACCCACTGAGCCACCCAGGCGCCCCTCTCATTAACTATTTTTAATTACCTACCATGTAATAGCACTGTACTAGGTGCTGTGCGTATAGTGAACAAAAAAGTAGTCCTTGCCCTCATGAAATGAAGAGTCTCAAGATGATATGAATGTTAAACAATCATGAAAATAAATTTACAGTAAATTCTGAGGTGATCTAATTTAAATTAGATGTCGGGAAAGTCTACTGTAAATAAAAACCATGTAACGTGAGTCCTAAAGGACATGCAAGAGTTAGCTAGGAATAAAGCATTCCAAACAGAAGAACAGTATGCACCGAAGCCTTGAGATATATTGTTTGAAGAACTGAAAGAAAGTTGGTAGGGCTGCATCTTAGTCAGTAGGAAAGAGTGCTGACCAGAGATGTAGATGGAGAGGTTATAAATGATTGGTAATTCAGGGCCTTGGTAAACATTTTACATTTTCTTTTAAGCCAATGAGGAATAGGTGGTACTATTTACAGAGACCAGAAACATTGGAAAAGGGGCAGATCTCTTTTAGTGGGATTAAAAAGATTAAGTCCAATTCTAGACATCTTGAGTTCAACACACGTATAAGAAATCAAATGCCAACTAATCATATAAGTATTCTGTACAAATTTGGAGCTCAAAGGAGAAGTAACAATGGAGGGAGTGGGGGAAGAACCTGAGAAGAAAGAGCCACAAAGTTAGAAGCAAAACTAGGGATTTTTAAATGTATAGAAAGATCAGCTCAGTCAAATATCAATGTCAAAAAGTCAAGTAAGGGGGTGCCTGGGTGGCTCAGTGGGATAAAGCCTCTGCCTTCAGCTCCGGTCATGATCCTGGGTCCTGGGATGGAGCCCCTCATTGAGCTCTCTGCTCAGCAGGGAGCCTGCTCCCCCCCTGCCTACTTGTGATATATCAAATAAATAAATACAATCTTTAAAAAAAGTCAAGTAAGATGAAAACAGTAAAGCATCCACTAGATTTAGCAACAGGGAAGTCAATAGGGACTACTTAAGCAAGAGATATTTCAGTGGAGTAATGAGGATTAAAGCCATGGAAAAATGAACGGGAAGTGAGAAAGTGGAGTTAATGTATAGATAGCTCTTTGGGGAGCTTGACTTTGTTGAGAATAGACAGAGATCAATAATAAGAAAAAAGGTGGGAACAAGAAAAAATGTATTTTAGATGAGAGTTAATAAAGTATCTTTGAACACTGATTATCAATGTCCTCTGGAAAGGTGGGGAGAGATGGGAAGCAGAGTGCGTGCAAAGGATCTTTGTCAGCATGAAGGCTAGTTTCCATTATAATTAAAGGGAAGAGGAAGAAGATAATCACAGTTGTAAGATGGGGTAATGTCTGTCTGAGGGCTATATTTGATATGAGATATGAGACAAAGTCATTCTCAAGAGAAAGAAGTTAGACAGTGGTAGAAGGTAAGTTGTGTGAGTTAGAAGAATGGGAAAAAAATAAAGCCAGTTCTTGCAGAAAGAGAGAAAACTTACTACAGAAAGCAAACTTACTACAGAAAGACTTCTGTAGTGTTCAATGCCAAGCTGATAATTTATCATACATTTATAAGCAATGCCCAACTTTTATGGTTCAGGAATTTTCTGTATCAACCTTTCAGTTGCAGTCACACATCATGTGAGTGGTAGGTTTCATCCAGTGTTGTATTTTACTAGTGTTAAAAAAGAAGGGAAAGAAAGGAGCATTAATAGCATTTTCAAAAGGCCAGCAGTAATGATGAACTATCAGATATATTATGAGTAGGGAGAAAATGAAGTAGGAGGGAACTGAGAGAGAGAAAATGAAGAGATCAATGGAGATCTTAATGAAATAGAAGACCTGTTCCAGCAAAACTGTGTAAGCAAATGAACTGGAAGAATGGGAAGTTGTGCTGTAGAGTGGGATGACTGAATTAGTGATTTCAAAGAGGATGCAGATTCTTATGACAAGATAGTTCGAAAATGTGACTGGGAATGGGTGGCTAAAATAGAATGGAGAAGATTAAGTTTCTTGTTCTCTAGCAAAGAGAAAATTGGAGCCCTCAAATTGTCCCTTTACGGGTAGTGAAAGTTACCCTTGGCAATTTACATTTTGCCTGGCAGTCATTTTACATTTGCTTTAAGTATGTGGCAGCAAGTGTCTTTGTTTCTATGCACCTGGACCAGATACCTTCTGCAGCATACTTTAGATTATACAGATGATTGTTCCAATTTATAATTTCCTATGAAAACCCTCACATGATGAGTCATCTGCCTGATTTCCTTCTTTGGGTCCTTTGAAATCTGTGTTCCAAATCTTTCTGCTCCTTCATGACTGACTTCTTGTTCTTTCATTCCCCAAATTGGCCTGTTCTGCAAAAATTGAAAAACAGTGGCACAAATTCCTGTTATTTTTAAAAACTTATCACAACGTGTAAAATTTCAGTATTAAAATTGTTCCTGCAGAATTTCCGGGAATTCATTTTCTTCCTTTGCTTAGCATAAACCAAACCCACTGCAGACAAGTGGGCGTTCTGGCAATAAAGTATAGGATTCGGCATTCAGAGACATTTCTCTGAGCAAGCAGAGCAAGTCACAGAACTTGAACTCTTTCTGAAATCTTGTTTCACAAGACCACAATTGCCAATGTCCTCAATTACCATTTCATTAATTTTACTAATTTTGCCTTGAGGCTAAACCTTGTTTCCCCAGTTGAGGCCATAATAAAACTCCTCCCTACTTCTTTCTGAAAGTAGCCTTAAAAGGAGATGTATGATTCAGGTGGATGATTCTGCATGCCATAACTTCAGTAAGCCCCAAGTCAGGCCTCAATCTACTTTCTCAATCTACTCAATCTAGCTCAATCTACTTTCTTCTCTTCTGATTCTGCCCACATACATGATTTTTTCCTTAGTTGCCTCTCTGCTGTTTCTGATACCTAAATCTACTATTACATTTATGTATAATTTGGCACATTTATGCAATTTCTCTCAGATTATCCTAAGTGGCTGGTTTAGATGGTATCATATCAAACCAATTTCTCTGTCTCAGCTGGAATTCTCCCAAGGAACAGAATATGTTGTCCACATTTTGCATCCCCACACACAATACAACCTGGAGGCAAATTGAATAGGATAGTTGCTATCTCACTTTCTTATAAATGTGCCCTCTGCTTTGAGGAGAAAGAATCATATTATTAGAAAACTAGTTTATAGCCACCTGGGTGGCTCAGTGGTTAAGCGACTGCCTTCAGCTTAGGTCATGATCCTGGAGTTCTGGGATCGTGTCCCACATCGGGTTCCCAGCTCCACAGGGAGTCTGCTTCTCCCTCTGACCTTCCCTCTCATGCTATCTCTTGTTCTCTCTCTCAAATAAATAATGAAAATCTTTAAAAAAAAAACTAGTTTACATCAGGGAGTTAGGCAAACTCAAAATGCAAAGCCCTCCATCTCTGTTTTAGGTTCAATTCATAGTAACCTCTATTTGACACCATGTTCCTTTTCCTTTCCTTCATCTATAGTAGTTGATAGAGAATGGAGTCCATTTCCCACTTGGGAAACTAATGCTTACTTTGGCTTCATTACCGAGCCTTTGTTTTACCCATTTGTGTTGCCCAGCCACACTAGCCTGGGGCTTAAAAATAGAGAGGAAGTTTCTGGGTTTCATGAGGCAGAAGCTAGAAAATTCTGAGGCTGTACACAATACTCCTATTCTCTCTTTCAACTTTTTGAAGACTGTTATAATGCATAGAGTAAATAATGCCATCACTTTTAAGCTTATCTGGAGGACAGGGACAGCTGGCCTCATCTATTTCCTTCACATCACCTAGAAGGGCGTCAGTAAATTAAAATTCACTTCAATCCATATTTATTGAGTACCTACTAGATGCTAAGTACAGTTTTAAGGCTTTAGACACAAGACTGAAAAATAGAAGTGCCTTGCCTTCACTAAGCTCACAGACTAATGACAGAGACAGGTGAGCAACAAATTACAATGCAGTATGGTAAGTAATAAAGAAAAACACAGAGTGCCTTAGGAATACAGAACACAGGCATTTGCTCTAGTGAAGGAGAGGTGGTGTGTTACAGAAATCTTTCAGTGAGGAATTTTATAAAATCTATGAACCTGCACCAACCAAATTCAGGCTCCACCAAAAAAATTGTGTGACTATAAGGAAATCATGTAACCTCTGTGTATGTGTCAGTTTTCTCATTGGTAAAAGTAGGCCAATAATATCCTCTCTGAATGAATCATGTGAAAGAAAGAATATGAAAGTGTTTTGGAAAATTAATGCCAATTTATTATCTATTATTACCAAAGGTACTCACCTAGACATAATAACTCACATAATGAATGCATCTCAGGCTCAGTAGTCAAATATTGATGAATTCAAGGCCTACTTCTGCCAATAGGCAGAATTTGGGCAAGTTACTTGATCTCTCTAAACCTCATTTTCATTATTTATAAAATAGGGCCTCATAGGATTGTTGTGAATATTAAATGAAAAAATGTGTGTAAGTTGCCACATACTAACCTTTCAATGACTTTTCAATAATATTGATGATGCTTATGATGGGGATGATTATAATGATGTAAAGTAGTAAGTATAGTGCTTGGCACATAGAAATTTTTATAATTATTAATGTTGGTGAGATGGGGTCCTGGATATTACTTTGGTAGTTTTATTCTATCTGTGGCTAGAGGCTGCATCCTTAACCCTAGCTGTCCGTCATTTATTACATCTCATAGCCAGTAAGGGGAAAGGAATACTCCAAGATTCTGCCCTCTATTATTCTCTTACTATATCAGCTAAGCAATTACCAACACTCTTCTAGTTTCCATCATTATCTTTTTGTGTATTAATCATAAGTTTTCATCTTTAACTATTTCTCTACCTGTATCAGTGGTTCCCAAAAGTTGGTGCTCATTAGAATCACCTAAAAATTTTCTAAAACTCTTAATGCCAAGGTCATATACTATACTAATTAAGTGATAATAACCAAACATCATTATTTTAAATCATGCCCCAAGTGATTCCAGTGTGGTGAAGTTTGGGGAACCACTGACCTAAGTCCAGGTACATACTTAACGACTTTC
The DNA here is from genome assembly GCF_922984935.1 of Meles meles. Taxonomy (NCBI): domain Eukaryota; kingdom Metazoa; phylum Chordata; class Mammalia; order Carnivora; family Mustelidae; genus Meles; species Meles meles. The sequence goes on along the minus strand of NC_060087.1, from coordinate 104,454,139 downwards.
TTTTAGAAATCTGGATGGTTCTTGCGGGGAGGAGTCAAGATGGCGGAGAAGTAGCAGGCTAAGACTACGTCAGGTAGCAGGAGATCAGCTCGATAGCTTATCTAAACATTGCAAACACCTACAAATCCAACGGGAGATCGAAGAGAAGAAGAACAGCAATTCTAGAAACAGAAAATCAACCACTTTCTGAAAGGTAGGACTGGCGGAGAAGTGAATCCAAAACGATGGGAAGATAGACCGTGGGGGGAGGGGCCGGCTCCTGGCAAGCGGTGGAGCAACGGAGCACAAAATTAGGACTTTGAAAAGTCTGTTCCACTGAGGGACATTGCTCCAGAGGCTAAACTGGGGAGAAGCCCACGCAGGGTCAACGTGGCCCCAGGTCCCGCAGGGTCCCAGAAGGATCGGGGGTGTTGGAGTGTCGCAGAGTGTGCAGGTATTAGAACGGAGAAGCCCGCTACAGAGACAGAGCCGAGGAGTGAACTCTCAGCTCGGGGTTACCTTGAACCGGTCACAGGCTAGGGGAGCTTGGAGCGCGGCTGGAGGCTGGGGATACAGGAGTGATTGGGTGCTGTTCTCTGGGGGCGCACTGAGAAGTGGGGCCCCAGGCTCTCGGCTCCTCTGGGCCGGAGACTGGGAGGCCACCATTTTCATTCCCATCCTCCGGAATGCTATGGAAGGCGTTCAGGAAACAAAAGCTCCCAAAATCGAACCCGAGCAGATTATTTAGTCGAGCCCCCAGTAAGGGCGGTGCAATTCCGCCTTGGGCGAAGACACTTGAGAGTCACTACAACAGGCCCCGCCCCCAGGAGATCAACAAAATATCCAGCCAGGATGAAGTTCATCTATCAAGGAAAGCAGGTTCAATACCTAGGAAAGAGTGGAATTCCAGAGGAGGAGAAAGCAAAGCACGGAACTCATGGCTTTCTCCCCATGATTCTTTAGTCTTGTGGTTAATTCAATTTTTTTTTCAATTTTTTTCTTTCTTTTTTCTTCTTCTGCTAAATTTTTTATAACTTTTATCCTTTTCTTTTTTAACTTTTTTTTGACTAGTTTATCTAAAATATATATTTTTTTCTTTCTTTTTTATATTTTTTCTTTGTTTTATTTTTTAAATTTTTTTCTTTTTTTTTCTGAACTTCTTTTTATCCCCTTCTCCCCCCCCCCCCACAATTTGGGGTCTCTTCTGATTTGGTTACAGCGCATTTTTCTGGCGTCTTTGCCACCCTTTTAGTATTTTATTTGATCCTTCATATCCTCTTATCTGGACAAAATGACAAGGCGGAAAAATCACCACAAACAAAAGAACAAGAGGCAGTACCGAAGGCTAGGTAATATGTCAGATCTAGAGTTCAGAATGATGATTCTGAAGGTTCTAGTCGGGCTCAAAAAAGGCATGGAAGATATGAGAGAAACCCTCTCTGGAGATATAAAAGCCCTTTCTGGAGAAATTAAGGAACTAAAATCTAACCAACTTGAAATCAAAAAAGCTATTAATGAGGTGCAATAAAAAATGGAGGCTCTCACTGCTAGGATAAATGAGGCAGAAGAAAGAATTAGTGATATAGAAGACCAAATGACAGAGAATAAGAAGCTGAGCAAAAGAGGGACAAACAGCTACTGGACCATGAGGGGAGAATTCGATAAGTGAAACCATAAGACGAAACAACATTAGAATAATTGGGATTCCAGAAGAAGAAAAAAGAGAGATGGGAGCAGAAGGTCTATGGGAAAGAATTATTGGAGAGAATTTCCGTAATATGGCAAAGGGAACAAGCATCAAAATCCAGGAGGTGCAGAGAACCCCCCTCAAAATCAACAAGAATAGGCCCACACCCCATCACCTAATAGTAAAATTTACAAGTCTTAGTGACAAAGAAAATCCTGAAAGCAACCCAGGAAAAGAAGTCTGTAACATACAATGGTAAAAGTATTAGATTGGCAGCGGACTTATCCACAGAGACCTGGCAGGCCAGAAAGAGCTGGCATGATATATTCAGAGCACTAAATGAAAAAACAAACAGCAAGAATACTATATCCAGCTAGGCCATCACTGAAAAGAGAAGGAGAGATAAAAAGCTTTCAGGACAAACAAAAACTGAAAGAATTTGCAACACCAAACCAGCTCTACAGGAAATATTGAAAGGGGTCCTCTAAGCAAAGAGAGAGCCTAAAAGTAGTAGATCAGAAAGGAACAGAGACAATATACAGTAACAGTCACCTTACAGGCTAATAATGGCACTAAATTCATATCTCTCAATAGTTACCCTGAATGTTAATGGGCTAAATGCCCCAATCAAAAGACACAGGGTATCAGAATGGATAAAAAACCAAAACCCATCTATATGTTGCCTACAAGAAACTAATTTTAGACCCAAAGACACCTCTAGATTTAAAGTGAGGGGGTGGAAAACAATTTACCATGCTAATGGACATCAGAAGAAAGCTGGGGTGGCAATCCTTATCAGATCAATTAGACTTTAACCCAAAGACTATAATAAGAGATGAGGAAGGACACTATATCATACTCAAAGGGTCTGTCCAACAAGAAGATCTAACAATTTTAAATATCTATGCCCCTAACGTGGGAGCAGCCAACTATATAAACCAATTAATAACAAAATCAAAGAAACACATCAACAATAATACAATAATACTAGGGGACTTTAACACTCCCCTCACTGAAATGGACAGATGAACCAAGCAAAAGATCAACAAGGAAATAAAGGCCTTAAATGAGACACTGGACCAGATGCACATCACAGATATATTCAGAACATTTCATCCCAAAGCAACAGAATACACATTCTTCTCTAGTGCTCATGGAACATTCTCCAGAATAAATCACATCCTGGGTCACAAATCAGGTCTCAACCAGTATCAAAAGATTAGGATCATTCCCTGCATATTTTCAGACCACAATGCTCTGAAGCTAGAACTCAATCACAAGAGGAAATTTGGAAAGAACCCAAATACATGGAGACTAAACAGCATCCTTCTAAAGAATGAATGGGTCAACCAGGAAATTAAAGAAGACTTGAAAAAATTTGTGGAAACAAATGATAATGAAAACACAACAGTTCAAAATCTGTGGGACACAGCAAAGGCGGTCCTGAGAGGAAAATATATAGCGGTACAAGCCTTTCTCAAGAAACAAGAAAGGTCTCAAGTACATAACCTAACCCTACACCTAAAGGAGCTGGAGAAAGAACAAAAAAGAAACCCTAAACCCAGCAGGAGAAGAGAAATCATAAAGATCAGAGATGAAATAGAAACCAAAAAAAAAAAAAAAATGAAACTAGGAGCTGGTTTTTTGAAAGAATCAATAAGATTGATAAACCCCTGACCAGACTTATCAAAAAGAAAAGAGAAAGGACCCAAATAAATAAAATCATCAATGAAAGATGAGAGATCACAACTAACACCAAAGAAATACAGACAATTATAAGAACATACTATGAGCAACTCTACGCCAACAAATTTGACAATCTAGAAGAAATGGATGCATTCCTAGAGACATATAAACTACCACAACTGAACCAGGAAGAAATAGAAAACCTTAACAGGCCCATAACCAGTAAGGAGATTGAAACAGTCATCAAAAATCTCCAAAAAAAAAAAAAAATCTCCAAACAAACAAAAGCCCAGGGCCAGACGGTTTCCCAGGGGAATTCTACCAAACATTTAAAGAAGAACTAATTCCTATTCTCCTGAAACTGCTCCAAAAAATAGAAATGGAAGGAAAACTTCCAAACTCATTTGATGAGGCCAGCATCACCTTGATCCCCAAACCAGACAAGGATCCCATCAAAAAAGAGAACTACAGACCAATATCCTTGATGAACACAGATGTAAAAATTCTCACCAAAATACTAGCCATTTAGGATTCAACAGTACATTAAAAGGATTATTCACCACGACCAAGTGGGATTTATTCCAGGGCTGCAAGTTTGGTTCAACATCCACAAATCAATCAATGTGATACAACACATTAATAAAAGAAAGAACAAGAACCATATGATACTCTCAATAGATGCTGAAAAAGCATTTGACAAACTACAGCATCCCTTCCTGATCAAAACTCTTCAAAGTGTAGGGATAGAGGGCACATACCTCAATATTATCAAAGCCATCTATGAAAAACCCACCGCAAATATCATTCTCAATGGAGAAAAACTGAAAGCTTTTCCGTTAAGGTCAGGAACATGGCAGGGATGTCCATTATCACCACTACTATTCAACATAGTACTAGAAGTCCTAGCCTCAGCAATCAGACAGCAAAAGGAAATTAAAGGCATCCAAATTGGCAAAGAAGAAGTCAAACTATCACTCTTCGTAGATGATATGATACCATATGTGGAAAACCCAAAAGACTCCACTCCAAAACAGCTAGAACTTGTACAGGAATTCAGTAGTGTCAGGATATAAAATCAATGCACAGAAATCAGTTGCATTTCTCTACACCAACAACAAGACAGAAGAAAGAGAAATTAAGGAGTCAATCCCATTTACAATTGCACCCAAAACTATAAGATACCTAGGAATAAACCTAACCAAAGAGGCTAAGAATCTATATGCAGAAAACTATAAAGTACTCATGAAAGAAATTGAGGAAGACACAAAGAAATGGAAAAATGTTCCATGCTCCTGGATTGGAAGAGTAAATATTGTGAAAATGTCCATGCTACCTAAAGCAATCTATACATTTAATGCAATCCCTATCAAAATACTATCCTTTTTTTTTTTCAAAGAAATGGAACAAATAATCCTAAAATTTATATGGAACCAGAAAAGACCTCGAATAGCCAAAGGAATATTGAAAAAGAAAGGCAAAGTTGGTGGCATCACAATTCTGGACTTCAAGCTCTATTACAAAGCTGTCATCATTAAGACAGCATGGTACTGGCCCAAAAACAGACACATAGATCAATGGAACAGAATAGAGAGCCCAGAAATAGACCCTCAACTCTATGGTCAACTAATCTTCGACAAAGCAGGAAAGAATGTCCAGTGGAAAAAAGACAGCCTCTTCAATAAATGGTGCTGGGACAATTGGACAGCCACAGGCAGAAAAATGAAATTGGACCATTTCCTTACACCACACACGAAAATAGACTCCAAATGGATGAAGGACCTCAATGTGAGAAAGGAATCCATCAAAATCCTTGAGGAGAACACAGGCAGCAACCTCTTCAACTTCAGCCACAGCAACATCTTCCTAGGAACATTGGCAAAGGCAAGGGAAGCAAGGGCAAAAATGAACTATTGGGATTTCATTAAGATCAGAAGCTTTTGCATAGCAAAGGAAACAGTTAACAAAACCAAAAGACAACTGACAGAATGGGAGAAGATATTTGCAAATGACATATCAGATAAAGGGCTAGTATCCAAAATCTATAAGGAACTTAGCAAACTGAACACCCAAAGAACAAACAATCCAATCAAGAATTGGGCAGAGGACATGAACAGACATTTCTGCAAAGAAGACATCCAGATGGCCAACAGACACATGAAACAGTGCTCCACATCATTCAGCATCAGGGAAATACAAATAAAAACCACAATGAGATATCACCTCACACCAGTCAGAATGGCTAAAATTAACAAGTCAGGAAATGAGAGATGCTGGCGAGGATGTGGAGAAAGGGGAACCCTCCTCCACTGTTGGTGGGAATGCAAGCTGGTGCAACCACTCTGGAAAACAGCATGGAGGTTCCTCAAAATGTTGAAAATAGAACTACCTATTCTAGGATTGGGATGGCTCACTCTTCTTTTGAGCACTAGATAAAGTAACTGTCATGAGTTTAGGAACAATGTTACACCAAAACAAAATGCATATGTTTTAATTATAGAATCATGCTCAGCATGGTGAGATACTCATAATATGAGAATACCAGAAGAACTGAGAGACCTGCCAAGGAAATAGCTTACTCATTCTCTTATCTCATGCTCACTCCAGGGTCTAAATTTCTTGAGTCAAAAGGTGTACACAAAAGGTGTACAAAAATATTACAATGTTTTTAAAATGTTATTTTCTTTTTTCTATTTTCTATTGAGTGTATATAATTAAATATGTATAGGTTAAAAATAGCCATGTGTGTGCATTTGCATACAAATGTGTGTCTGTGTGCATGCGATGTGCCTCCACTTTAGTTTACAGTGATTTTTCCCCCTCCCCTACATATTTCTTATCAGCTTTAATCCATTATACACACTGCTGTCAGGTTAACCATCCTAAAGCACAGTCTCATCATGACTTTCCAGTTCAAAAATCATCAGTGACACACCATACCTTAATGTATTAAGTCCAAATTCTTCAGTCTGTCATTCAGAAATCTCTGTATCTGGCTCTGAGTCTGCCTTTGTAGTCTTACCAACTAATACTCTTCTTCATGGACCATATCCCCATGCAACCTGAAGTATTCACTTTCATTTGTCACCTTAATAATTTTCTACATGCTATTTATTCCCTTTGCCTGAAATATTTCACCATTGTCCTATCTAGACTGGATGAAGACCAGATGAAATACTGTTTTTCTTTTAACAATTTTTAAAGATTTTATTTATTTATTTGACAGAGAGAGAGAGATTACAAGTAGGCAGAGAGACAGGCACAGAGTGAGGGGGAAGCAGGTTCCCTGCTGAGCAGAAAGCCTTATGTGGGGCTTGATCCCAGGACTCTGAAACCATGAACTGAGCCAAAGTCAGAGGCTCAACCCACTGAGGCACCCAGGTGCCCCGAAGTACTATTTTTCCTTTAAGACCTAGTTTGAATGGAAATGTGCAAACTTTTCTGTATTCTTTCCTGTCATTTCAATATCCATCTATCATCTATCTATCTATCATCTATCTATCTATCTATCTATCTATCTATCTATCTAGTCTTCTTCCTGGAGAACTATATTTTCTTCATATGATTCTGTGCCACTGACTATACCTAGAACTGTGTCATATGTAATAGACATCTAGTGAAAAAATAAGAAATTAAAGTATTCAGATCAAAAATAACTTAATGATTCCTCCTCCTCTCTCTCCTTGACCTCTGCCATTTGTTCATTATACAGTGTCATTCAGTGTTATTTTTAACAACCATGTTAGTAGCTCCTTTATGAAATGACTCTGATTTTTAGAATAAATGGAAACACAAAGCACAGCAATTATAGGAAGTATTGAGGATGGGGGGATAGAAGAGAAAAGAATTAAAGTTAATTTAATTACAGCATAAGAAAGAACATGATTTAAATACCACCATTAGGCACAAATATGCTGAATCATTTTGAAGGAAATCTGAGCATTGAACACCCTTCCTTTGCTTTGCCCAGTGGGAATGGTTATGCTCATGTAAGTAAAGGGCTATAATAAATGGACCAATTTTCTCCTGAGAGTTAATGGGAGAAAAAAGAAATGCATCCTAGCACATTCATCCTCCAGTTTGGGACTCTGGGATACTTTTGCATGACATTTACAAAAATGCATTCTAATTTCTTTACCAAAACTGCCTCAAGCATTAAAACGGTGGAGACGGTATAATATTCAGCTATCTGGGAAGCCTCCAGATGCCCTGACAGAAGTAAAATGCTCAATGAGTATCTTATCTCTGTCTCATTAGCTGAGTTTGCTGCATTGGTGTCAGGGGTGAGTAGAAGTAGGAAAGTAAAAAGTGGGTCTGAGAGAAACAGGTAAATAAAACCTGATCTGTGAAGAAAAAGTAAGTTCATGGGTCTGGTCAGAGTCACAAACCACAATAGGAACAGAAACCATCATGTCTGAGTTGGCAAATCCATGAGTAAATACACAGGTGTTACAAGGAGGTGAATCCAAACCAGGAGTTTGAGAGATGGGCTTCTCTGTTGAATACCTCTCCAGAAAGCCTTGAAGGCAGGATTCTCAATCCTTGATAGTGTGTTTTTGTTCAATAAAAGAAAAAAGGAGAATGATGTAAAGGAACTCAGTGGGATAATAACTATAGCATTTCTGTAATCTGACTAACTGTGTCTTTGAACAGCTTGAATCTTGGATAATAAAGATATGGTAAAGTGGTTTCAAAAAGGCATAGCCTATCATGATGTCAAAGGTTTTTAATGGATAGACAAATGAACCAGTGTTGGAATTTTTTTTAATTCCTGTATTGAAGTAATTGCATTGGGTACAAGTATTAGAACCACAGCAGAGCAGTTTTATCAGTCAATCTATAGTTTGACTGAAGCTTATTTTAATGGTTAGAGTATAATGATAATGAGGTCCAGAATATATATCTCCACATAAGCTTTGCTTTTTATGTTGGTCACAGATTTGAGCCCTAATCTTGATCAGCCTCTGGACAAATACACTGAGCTCGTAATGGAGAATAGTATAGATAACATGAGATGCTTCACAATAGCCCATTCTTACAACTTCAGAAATATCTTCAGATACATGACTTGCAGGGGTGTCTGGGTGGCTCAGTTGGTTAAGCATCTACTTTTGGCTCAGGTCATGATCCTGATCCCAGGGTCCTGGGATCAAGCCTCACATCCCTGCTCAGCTGGGAGCCTGCTTCTCTCTCTCCTTCTTCCTCTGCCTGCTGCTCCCCCTGCTTGTGTTTTCTCTCTGTCAAATAAATAAATAAAATCTTTAAGAAAAAGATATTTGACTTGCAGATGGAGGAGTCTCTATTAGTCAGGATAAGCTAAGTATGTTGCAGTAACAAGCAAGATCACAAATATCAGTTGCTTAATAAAGAAAAGTTTATTTCTTGTTTGGACAGAATCCACAGTGGGCCCTAGATGATTCCTAAAGATATTTGTCCCCCATATGATGAATCTGCAATTCAGGTGCTTTAGTCTTTTGGCCTTGCCTTCTCAAGGTCTCCTTCATCAGTGCTATGGCAGGGAAGAAGAAGTGCTGGAGAATTATACATGATTTTTAATTGCTTGAGACCAGAAGTGATAGGGTATTACTGCTCATATTTTATTTTCACATGACTCTACCTTATTACATAAAAGCAGAGAAACAGTCTTTCTCTGTTCAGAAAGAGACGATAACTAGATAGTGGTGACCAGTAGTATAGCAGACACTTGCATTGTCTCATATAACATCCTCAGAGCCCACCTGATTTCAGCACAGCTATAATAGACAGTTTATCTCTTTCCAAACACTCTATAAAGCTTCTCTACTTTGCATTTGGAGGTATCTCTAAAATGTTGGAAGACTTCTCAGCTCACACAAAGGTACAGCCTGAGAAGGGAATGAAGTTAAAGTGCTTGAGGCTAACCCTTAACAAATGAGATATAGGCGATCAAAGGATAGGAATTTCAGCCATCCAACCCTTCAAAGTGAAAATGCTGAGGTGCTTTCCAAATGGGTTCTCACAAGGTCTCTAAAGGGATCAAACTCCACCTTATTCATAGAGTAACCAACTCAACAGCTTACACTTTATTGGTTTCTTAGGATCAATTCCCACATAAGGTATATGCACCTTGTTCTTGTCTCAGGCTCCCCTATCAGGATAACCAAAATTAAGACAACTAAGAATGTCTACCACAGAGGTAATGCTTCATGGAATGGATTGGGAGCCAGGAGGTTTGTGTTTCAAGCTCAGTCCACCATTCACTAACTTCATGACCTTGAGCATGTCAATTCTCATGACAACCTCAGTGTTTTGTTTTGTTTTCATCTTTATAATGAATTCTTCGGACTAGCAAATCTGTAATACCATTTCCAAATCTGATATTCATAATTCTGGGCTTAAATTCTGGTTCCGTTAGGGATTATTAAAACAATCATGGAGATCAGTGATTCTTCATCATCAAAGAATAAAGAAGAGAAAATTATTTTAAATCTTAGCCAGAGGGCTTTCAAGTAAATCCAAGAAACGGCTAATTGAATATAGAATTCTTTGCTAATAATTTTCTAAAAGATTTTATTTATTTATTTATTTATTTATTTGACACAGAGAGAGCACAAATAGGCAGAGCAGCAGAGAGAAAGAAAGGCAAAAGCAGGCTCCCTGCTGAGCAGAGAGCCTGACATGAGGCTCAATCCCAGGACACTGGGATCATGACCTGAGCCAAAGGTAGACACTTAGCCAACTGACTAAGCCACCCAGATGCCCCTACTAATGATTGTTAAGATCAAGATTGCTGCATATTTCTGAACATTTCTAACTAGGTGATCTTAAGTGCTCTCCTACTTTGATTCTATGAAGTTATTGGGGCTGTTGTGAATATCATTTACTAACAGATTTAATGATTTGATTAAAAAGATATTTTATTGATGATAAAACTAAAGCCCAGAGAGGTTAAGTTTTTTTCCCAGGATCACATAACTAGTGAGGGACATAGCAAGAACTAAAAATAAGGTTTGTGTAATTGTATTGCTTGAGCATCTAAATATATTGCCACATGGTCTTGCCACTGTGGAGTAATCATTGGTACTCCCAGTATAAAACTTAAGGTCTTACCTGAGCATTAACCACAAAAACAAAGACAGACAGATAGACAGACAGAAAGAAAGATCACTTTTTTTGGTCTCTATTTATTGAGGCAGATGTGCATCTATGAATTTAGAAAATTCCTTACCACAACTAGGAGAAATGAAGGTAATTTCTATTTCCTACCCATAGCCTTCTCATTATTTGTAGGATCACTCTACTGTGTGAAAGTACTTCAAAATTTTAATGACTTGCAGTTGGGATTAACCTTGGAAAAAACTTCCAAAGCTTTCAAGAAAACATTCCTCAAGTTCATGCAATTGTTTAGTCTTTTGATAATATATATTTATGTTCAAATTCTCAGACCTATTTATTAGATTCTACAGATACTGAAATGTATAAGGATTATTCTTTGTTTACTTAAGGGATCTAAAAGTATAAATGAACAAAGAAGAATTCACTGAATGCATTTGCTTTCAGGTTTTACATCATACAACTATAGAATGGACTTATGCTCTTACCTGCTTTGGTTCCTATATTCTGGAAAGAAGCAAATGTGCTGAACAGGTTGTCTGAGGAAAGAGTGGCTGGATGGGACTAATTAGAAGTCTACCTTTTCTGGTCTCACGGAGACCTATCTACACAGAAAATCACATTTTTTATGAATTCTCTAGAAGTTGAATGTCTTATTTCTAAACTAAAAGCAGGCTGGTTGTGTATGTCTTTGTTTTGAAAGACTGTTGAGAGGCATTGCATTTTGAGCCTGCCTAGAGTCCACAAGGGAGAGTTGGTTGAGATGTTTCTGCAAATATTTTGAAAGTGTAAATTTATGTGTATAAATGTTAGTCACGGTTATTCCTTCTTTTGGTAAGAAAAATTTTCCCTCTTTTGACATATTATATACATAAGAAAAGTCCCAGATTTTGGTAGAATGGTAAATGTCCTTTCAACTTTTTTAAAGAGTGTCTCCTTTAAGAAAATATTCAATCAGTAGCATCATAGAAATAATTTTTTTTTAAAAAGGCATGGTGAAGACAAACACCTTTCATGGCCAGTAAAATTGGAGTCTTTTATCTTTTTATGGTCAATTTGCATTTAAATGGAGAGACCCTTTAGTGCTGATGTAGGTGATGGGGGAAATGGTGTCTGCATCCTGAATAATAAACATCAGGGGGAAATGTCAGTTTTTCAGCCCACTGGTACATTTTGTTGCTATGACAACAGAATGCAAAGTGTTCTCTTAAAGGGAAACATGACAATTTGTTGGGGATTAAAGCAAAATTCACCCAACATAATATATTTAAATATAATCTTAGATTCATAATTAGCAAGGATATACTGAAAAGGACTTAGAGTTCCCTGTATTTGAGGGGATGTAATTATAAGAGCCATGTTGAGGGTAGTGAGGAGAATCATTAAGAACTTCACTGTCTCCAATTCCTCTTAGAACCCACAGAACCATAGCCATTAGTAGGCCCATCTGGTGTGGAACCAGAAATTGGCATCAAATGGAGGTAGATATTTAAGCAGGCTGTGTTTTAACATTCTCTCTGCATACATAATTTTTCTATCTGAGCCCATGTTGATTATTTTTTAAACCATCAAACATGGGTTGAACTCAACAAAACTGAAAATTAAAATTTTCCATGTTACAAAGTGGCACCTGGCTACCTGCTAAAAGACATAATGCTGAAAGATGGTTATGGAGATTCCCCATTTAAAATTCAGTAAATGTAGGGGTAAGAATTTCCCAGTAGCAGAGAATACACTCTGTTGCTTTATTTTAGTTCGGGTGGAGTTCACATGTTTGATCTTAACACTATCAGTTCAAAACTGTCCTTGGAGAGCTTTTGCTTCCATACCTAGATAAGATGTTTGTAGCCTATGTCAAATATCACTTAATTGATCACGGCAATCTTTTATGCCAAGCCTGGAAGGAGTTTCAGCATCATTCTCAACACAGTGCTCTAGGCAGCCAGCAGCTACTATCTACTTTTTGGAATTAGCATGAGATGAAACCAATTTGCTAACTCTGCTTGATCCTATGAAACAAGTATAACTCCTGTATCTCATTCTGGGTTTGGGGATTCAAAAAGTCAGCTCAAGTCTTCTCTCTTCCAGTAAGTTTTCCTGATCATTCCAGTCCACACTCATTTTTTTCTTTCTTAGAAAATCTTATTACCTTTATTTAGTTAGTATCATATATTATAGCCTTTAGTTATACCATGGATCTTAATTGTCTCTGCAAATATGTATTTGGGAGGCTTTCCAAATGACAATTATGGTTAAGCTTTCATCAACACTGTGATTTATGCCCCTTCTACGTTGGCAATGACACCAGAATGTCAAGATTGCTAATTTTCTACCCAAAGCCATAGAGGTCACTGGCTATTAAAGAAGGAGAAGAAGAAAGGGTTGAGGGAGGCATTTTTTGTTTGGCTTAGTGCCTATGATCAAACCGAGAAGTAAAGTTTTTCTTTGGTGTCCTACAATGACCATTATCCCATTTCCATAGGTGGGGCCCCCTTCTTTTTATCACAGAAAAGTATTTCATAAATAAATTGTGATATGCAAACTAGAGGGTATTATGCTAAGCAAAATAAGTCAATCAGAGAAAAACAATTATCATGTGATCTCACTAATATGTGGAATTGGAGAAACAATGCAGAGGATCATAGGGGAAGAGAGGGAAAAATGAAATAAGACAAAACCAGAGAGAGAGACAGACCATAATAGACTCTTCAATTCAGGAAAAAAACTGAGGGTTGCTTGAGTGGAGGGGTTTGGGAGGGATGGGGAGGCTGGGTGATGGACATTGGGGAGAGGATGTGCTTTGGGGTGTGCTGTGAATTGTGTAAGACTGATGAATCACAAACCTGTACCCCTGAAACGAATAATACATTATATGTTAATAAAAAATAAAATAAATTGTGATATGAAATTTCATATTATTCTCCTGGAGGTATTTTCATTTCTAATGAATGTCTAGAGGGAGCAATACTTAACCCAAAGAATATATCTTCAGTGAAAGAATTCCAGGCATTATGATTTCCTGGGGGTATAGGGGGAGAAAATATTTGGAGGCAGGATGGCCCAAATCATGACATTTGAATTACCACCTACTCTAACTATACATAAGGCAAATACTGGTAAATGAATGGCAACTCTACTCATTCAGTTTAGATGGCAACTCTACTCATTCAGTTTGGCCTACATTGGCATAATGCCATCAGACTGCTGTATGGCTTGGACACTTGCATTTGGTTTATTGAGAACTGCTGTCATATGCTGAACCAATGGAGAAAGTTGATACTAAATTTTCACTTGTCACACTGAAATGCCCACAGAAATAAATTCATACCCCAATTTGCAACTAGTCATTGCATATTAGTATAGAAAAATAAAACTGTCCTGGGAGATCAGATCTAAAAAGTGCTACTTCGGGGTACCGGGTGGCTCAGTGGGTTAAAGCCTCTGCCTTCAGCTCAGGTCATGGTCCCAGGGTCCTGGGATTGAGCCCCGCATCGGGCTCTCTGCTCAGCAGGGAGCCTGATTCCTCTGCTCTCTCTGCCTGCCTCTCTGCCTATTTGTGATCTCTGTCTGTCAAATAAATAAATAAAATTTTAAAAAAGTGCTACTTCCTTTATATTTCTTTAAGTACAGTCAATCTTATGCAAAATTATAAAGTAGACAGTTTGTCAGAGGAGGCTCTAGACTCCCTGAACTCCTTCATCTTTGGAGATATCTCCTTTACTCTCAGGGGTTTGAGTGCTTGCCCCTCATTTCCTTAGCAAACCGGATTCTCTTCCTTCACCCGAAGTGTCAGTCACTGAAACAACACAGATGAGTACTTCTCAAGCTGGTGTTCTGTGGAACGAATTTGCTAAATTTCCTGTGGAAAGATACACTTAGGAAACCTGTGTTTCCATAGTACCTCTTGGAACTTTGCCGTGAATTTTAACACATCAAAAGCTTGGAAAAGTTCAATAGCTAAGAAATCTGTTTAACTTTGCTTCACACAGCATCTTGCCAAACTAATTTAACCCTTTTGTCAGATAATAATCCTTCCAAAAAAAAAAATCCCTCAGTATTGTTTATGAAGCAAAATTTGGAGAATTCTGACTCACAGAGTGTGTTCTTCAAGGTTTTTGTTTTTTTTCTTTTTAACTTGTATAAAATATTAAAAGAAAAAAACAAATTCATAAGGGTAGATTTTTAGCATTCCTTTCTGGATTGTAGTAATATTCTTATCTCTTATCCTTTTAAATTTTTTTTTCTTTTTTAACCATCAAAACTTTCCCAAAGACCAATAACCTTCTATAATATAACTCTACAATGTTTGAGGAATAGAATATAATAAAAGCTATACAGGCTTTAGAATTGGACAAACTTAGCTTTAAATACAGTTCATTCACTAATTAATTATGTCATCTTTTGCAACTAAATTAGTATGTTTATAACCTTATTTTCTTTACTTGTAAAATGGGAGTGATACCAATATTACAAGTTTGTTTCGAGGAGTAAATAATATAATACATATAAAGTTCTTGGCACAGTAAATACTTAAATTCCCCTCTTCCCATCTTCATCACATGAGTATGTTTAACCCTTTCTAAGTATGCCCCACTAGAAAAGGAGTATCCCATAAACTCTGTATTTTAACCAATACATTGCTAATTTTTAAAATGAAGTATTTACCTTTTTGCAAAACTAAAAGAACAAAAATTTCCATGCATTGTCATGTGTATATAGAGCCATCCTTTTTCTTTTTGTACTACTAAATTCCAAGCCTCAAAAACTAGTAAGTTGTTATGACCTTGCCAGTAATAGCTCAAGCTCTTGCTATTAAATGTGGGATGCCTCACATATAATCCCAAAATATTGGCTTTAGCAACGAATGAATTATTAAACGTCAAATTGTTATTTCCCATGACAGTTTCCAAATGGACTGGGTCTGCACTAACAAGTAGTGAAATGTGCCTCTAGTCACCTTGCAGCTGTGGAAGAAACGGATCGCAACTACAGTGGACTCATTTTACCTGGCAACAGAGCACTGGAAGGCTCGCCCATCTGTCAACACACATTTCTCTTCCAATCTCCTCGAGCCCCTTCTTGAATTCTTTCTTATTTAAAGAGAAAATCAAGAGCTATTCAAAGTAGTAGCTTTTTATAAGGACATTTCAAGTGCAGTCAACTCCAGATAGTTTACTTATAGGGTATTCATTTTATCAATTAAAATTACTTGATTCTATTTTATTCACCTGCCAACATTGCTTTTCCTGTTTCACCCTCCAAATGAGCATATTGAAAAATAACAGATTCATTAATTAAATTAGTTATAAGCCAAACAGCATCTAATATTTCTAAGCAAAGAACAATCCTATTACAAAGTACATACATTAATCTAGGTTCTGTTTGTATTTCCAATAAGAAGGAAAATAATTTCTTAGATCAAGTTAAATTCTTAAAATATGTGTTGATGAGAAAGTTTTAGTGAGGTGTAAGTTCTCCCTCTAAAATGTGTGACATTATCATTTATGGCTTTCAAATGGCATGAATAAAGGCTGACATCGTACTACATACAAGCAATTTATTGCCCAGACTATTCTTATTAATTGGAATCACATGGGATAAAATTGTCAGTTGTTAACTGTTATAAACATCAGCCCTGTAAAATTTCCTGTATCTGTAGGCAGATATATCTAATAGGTGATTACTGAAATATATCATTATTAATGCACTCTCCCCACTATTCTTTCTCAGTAGGAAGTGAACTAGGAGGTTTAGTTCAAGCACCATTTAGTAGTAATATACCATTGTGGACATTTTAAGATTACTTCCGTTGGTTGGGTAGAGGTGTTTAACTTATTCAATATCATGGCAGGTCCTCCGTTATCATCCAAGAACTTGCATAAGAAAGCAAGTGAATAAGCAAGCAGAGAGGGAAGGAGGGAGAAAATCAGTGTCCAAGAGTACCGTATTGTGTATTTGCCTGCTAAGATTTTGAGTCCTTGAGTAGCTATAGATCTGTGAACAGCATGTTCAAAGTTATATCATTCTGCAGAAGAAGCTCAGAGAAAGGAAGCACATGTGAATGCTGTTAATCATCCTGCATGTTCAAAGGAAGAGCTAGCAAAGTTATTTTTTTAATCTGAATATAGTTGACACACAATGTTACATTAGTTTCAGATGTACAACTAGTGATTCAACAAGTTTATACATTATGCTATGCTCACCACAATTGTAGCTACCATCTGTCACTATACAATGCTATTACAATAACATCGACTATATTCTGTGTCAGGAACATTAGTTTGTCAATAGATCTATCATTCTGTTGCCAACAATGCCCGTGGATTATTTCTTACATTCTTCTGGTAACCTTTATGATGGATGACTACTGGCTGCAGGTGCTTTGGGAGGCATTAAAATATGTAGATGCCCAAACATTTGTAGGATCAAGAGGTACCCAGATCAAGAGGTACTCAGCAACTTGTTACTTTATTTTCATCATCCATCTTTCTTTAGTTACATCTATTTGTTGGCCTTTAAGTTAACAAATAATAATAAATAAATAGTAAAGAAAACAAGCTACTACTTCTAGCTTTGCTAGCTGACATAACTGGGAATACTACTTACAAAGACTATACAGGGCCTGAAGTCAAAACAAATGCAAAAAATGGATGAAGCTTTACAGAAACTGCATAAATCTCCATCAAGGGTGTAGGGGTTTCTACATCAAAAACTAATGATGTACTATATGATGACTAACATAACATAATAAAAAATACAAAAAAATAGAAAAAGGTTATAGGGGTTTCTAATATCTAAATTTTCAATGATATTGACAAAAGTAGTAGAGTGATGACCTTCAAAAATTCTCTTTTCCATAAAATTAATAAGAACACTGACAAACACTGGGGCAACCTGGTGGCTCAGTCAGTTAATCACATCTGACTCTTGATTTCAACTCAGGTCATGATCTCAGGGTTGTGACATTGAGCTCCTCATGGGGCTCTGTGCTCAGCAAGGTGTCTACTTGAGATGCTGTCTCTCCCTCTCCCCCTTTCCCTCCCCCCTTTGCATGTGCAAGCTCTCTGTCTCTAAAATAAATAAATAAATCTTTAAAAAAGAACACTGACAACACTGTCAGAATCAACTTCAGCTAAACTCTGAGAATTAACCAAAGTCATGCAGTAGTCCAGGGGGCATTTACTCAGGAAAATGACTAAGTCTCCACAAGAACAATGGGCTATGTGCATTTTAATATACCCTATTCCCATCCCATTCTCTCCAACTCTGGGGTAGTCTTGAAGACAAATAGCTTGCAATCACAGTGAATACTAGCAGCTTAGTTGCCACTTGAAGGAACAGAATAGGACTAGAGCTTCTGCAAAACCTCATTTCCAAAAAATTAACATTATTTCATTTGTCTGGAGACTTCGTGGTAGATTGCACTAACAAGGCTGACTTTATATGATCTGATCAGATCTTTCCCAATAAAAACAGTCTTTTACCCACACACGTTTATGGAAAACAACCAGAAGTAAGTTTTGAACATCATGGCTTCCTAAGGCACTGGTTAACAGTTGTGTCAAATAATTTAAGCTTAATCAAAAAGCTTAAAATGAAGGGTGCCTGAGTAGCTCCATCTTCAGGCACCTGCCTTTGGCTCGTGACATGAGCCCAGGGACCTGGGGTTGAGCTCCACATCTGATGCCTGCTCAGTGGGAAGCCTGCTTCTCCCTCTCCCACTCCCCCTGTTTGTGTTCCCTCTCTCTCTTGCTTTCTCTCTGTCAAATAAATAAAGTCTTTTTAAAAAATGCTTAAGGGGCGTCTGGGTGGCTCAGTGGGTTGGGCCTCTGCCTTCGGCTCAGGTCATGATCTCGGGGTCCTGGGATCGGGTCCCTCATGGGGCTCACTGCTCAGTGGGGAGCCTGCTTCCTCCTGTCTCTCTGCCTGCCTCTCTGCCTACTTGTGATCTCTCTCTCTCTCTCTGTCAAATGGATGGATAGAATCTTTAAAAAAAAATGCTTAAAAGGAAAAGGTGGGAAATGAGATGTTTATAAACTTTTAAAATCACTTCACATATTCCTGGGAGTCTAGAAGTTTACGAGCATGTGTAGGGCTGCAAAAATGCCTATGACAAAACCAAAAATGCTCTAAGTTCTTATCTTTGGCTGATCATGGGGCTTTGCCTAAGGAAGAAGTGAAGACAAAGGTGGAATTGTAAACTGCCTGGGTCTGTGTTGCAAATGCACCCAAATATACATAGAGTCCCTCAGCAAAGCTAGGAGACATTTTAGTTATAGGCTTTGAGGAAATCTTTGTATAATCATTATTTGACCACCTAGCTAACTAAGCAGTAACTTCAGCAGCCACATATAACAAAGAATGTAGAAAATATAGAATTAGTTCAGAAAGATCAAAAGAAAATGAACAACAAAATAACTACAAAACAAAATCCTTAGGGAGGGATAATTTGATGTCTAGAGTTGCCATATTATAATATTAAAAGTACGCAGTTTTCAACAAAACAATACAAGACATGTAAAGAAACAAGAAAGACCATCTTATACACAGGAATAAAGCAGTCAATAGAATTTGTTCTGGATCTTGGGATTACTACACAAACACTTTAAATCAGCAATTTTAAATATGTTCAAAGAATTACAGGAAATCAGGGGTGCCTGGGTGGCTCAGTCCATTAAGCATCTGCCTTCAGCTCAGGTCATAATTCTGGGGTGCTGGGATTGAGCCTTGCATAGGGCTCCTTGTTCAGTGGGTAGTCTGCTTCTTCTTCTGCCCTCTGTCCCCACCCTTGCCCCTGCTCCTACTCTCTCTCAAATAAATAAATAAATAAAATTTTTAAAAAAAGGAATTACAGGAAATCATGTTTAAAGAACTAAAGGAAAATATGAGAACAATGTCTCACCAGAATACCAACAGGGAGATATAATTTAAGAAAAAAAAAGAGAACCTGATAGAAATTTCAGAATTGAAAAGTAACAATAGTTGAAATTAAACATTCACTAGAGAAGCTCAACAGCAGATTTGAGAAGAGAGAACAGTCTGAAAAACAGAGATAGGTCTACTGAGATTATCCAGTCTGAAAAACAGAAAGAAATAAGAATGAATAAAAATGAACAATGACTAAGTGACCTGTGAGACACCATAAAGTGTAACAGCATAGGTATAATTTAAGTCCAAACTGAGATGAGAGAATGGAAGGGGAAAAAAGGATATTTAAAGAAAAACTGGATGAAAACTTCCCAAATCTGATGAAAAACATTAATTTATACATCCAAGAAGATTAATGAATTTACAAAAGAATAAACTCAAAGAGATGCATACCTACACACATCATAATCATACTGCCAATTGTAAATACAAAGAGAGAATTTTGATAGCATCAAGAAAGAAACAACTCATTCCATAAAGAAGACCCTCAATATACTAACGGCTGATTCCTCATCATAAACCATGTAAGCCAAAAGGCAGTGAGATGATGTACTTCCAAAAGGCTCAAAAGAAAAGACTAACCAGTTTTATGTTCATCAAAACTATCCTTCAAAAGTAAAAAAGAAATTAAGACATTCTCAGATAAACAAACCTGAGAGAATTTGTGGCTCAAAACCTACCCTCCAAGAAATATTAAAATAAATTGTTCAGGCTGAAATGAAAGGGCACTAGTCAGTAAAATGTACATGAAGATACAAAGATACCAGTAGATGTAATTATCTAGGTAAGTATAAATTATAGAAAAGTGGATTTTTAAAAATTTTCCTTCTAATTTGAAAAACAACTACATAAGGCAACAATTATAAATCTGTATTGATGGGCAAACAATGCATCAAGATACAATTTGCATGACATTAACAGCACAAAGGATAGAAATAAAGCCTTTTTTCTTTCTTTTTAGAAAATTTTAACTCCAGCATAGTTGATATACAGTGCTATATTAGTCTTAGGTGTACAGTATGGTAATCAAAGAGTTCCATATATTACTCAGTGCTCATGAAGAGAACTGCACTCCAAATACATTTCATCTATTTTACCCATCCCCCCACCCAGCTGCCCTCTGGTAACCATCTGTTTGTTCTCTATAGTTAAGAACATTTCATGGTTTAAAGTTTTTATATACAATTAAGTTGGTACTAATATGAAGTAGATTGATATTATTAAGATGGTAATTATAAATTCCTAGGGTAACCACTAAGAAAAAAATTAATATATATAAACTTTTATAAAATTGTATTATAAACATATACATATAGTATATAATTGCTATATGTATATATAAGAAAAAAGGGAATTAAATGGCACACTAGTAAATATCTATTTATTACAAAAAGTGGCAATTAAAATAGGGGAAAAGAGAAATAGAAGAGTGTATAAGACTAGTAGAAAACAAACAGCAAAATGGCAGGTGTAAATCCTAACTCATCAATAATTACATTATATGAATATGAATTAAAACTCCAATTAAAAGGCAGACATTGGCAGAATGGGCAAGAAACATGTTTCAGCTATGTGTGGTCCATGAGAGATACACTTCAGATTCAAAAATACAAATAGATTAAGGTAAAAGGACAGAAAAAGATATACCATACAAACAGTAATTAGAAAAGTGATCCTGTGATTATATTAATGTAGACAAAACTTACTTTAGGGAAAAAAAGTTAATAGAGACAAAGAAGAATATAAACAAGTATGCATCTAACAACAAAGCTCCCAAATACATGAAAAAAAAAACAGAATTGAACAGACAATACGTTAACTATAGTAGTTGGAGACTTCAATACCCTACTTTAAATAATGGCTAGAACAACTAGGCAGAAGATCAAAAGTAAACATAAAACTTGTACAACACAATGAAATAAGTAGACCTAAACAGACAACTAAAGATCACTCCATCCAAAAAGAACAGAATATACATTTTTTTTCAAGTGCACATGGAACATTCTTGAAGATAGACTGTATGTTAGGCCATTAAACAAGTCTCAATACATTTAAAAAGAATTAGATCGTATGAAGCATGTTTTTCAACAACAATGGAACAGAAATCGAAACCAACAGAAAAAGGAAATTCACATTTCCTTTTACTGTGTATGTGTAAATTTTAAAAATACACTAACATAACCAAGGGTTATAGAAGAAATCACAAAGAATATTGGGCAATACTTTGAAAAAAAAAAAGAAAACACAGCATATCAAATCTTATGGAAGGTGATGAAAGCAGTGCTTAGAGGGAAGTTTATAGCATAAAAACCTATATGAAAAAAGAAGTAAGATTTCAAATTGATAACAGGCTTACGACTTAAGGAACAAAAACACAAGCAAAATAAAAACAAATTAAGCAAAAGGAAAGAAATAATAAAGTTATAGGAGAAGCAAATGACATAGAAAATAGGAAAAACAATAGAGACAACAACACTAAAACTTCCTTTCTTGAAAGTATCAACAATATTGAGAACACTTTAGCAGGACTGAAGAAAAAAAAAGAGAAGACTCAAATGACTGAAAATCAGAAATGAAAAAGGAACATTACTTCAGTACTTACAGAATTTTTTAAAATGGTAGTATAAAAGAATACTATGAAAAATTGTATAACAACAAATTAGATAAACAAATTAGATAAATTGTTAGATGAAATTAGATGTAACTGACAAATTCCTAGAAAGATTCAAACTACTGAATTTGATGCAAGAAGAAATAAAATATTACAATACACATATAAGCAAAGAAACTGAATAAGTCATAAAAGATTTACTATGGGGGCGCCTGGGTGGCTCAGTGGGTTAAGCCGCTGCCTTCAGCTCGGGTCATGATCTCGGGGTCCTGGGATCGAGTCCCACATCGGGCTCTCTGCTCAGCGGAGAGCCTGCTTCCCTTCCTCTCTCTCTGCCTGCCTCTCTTGTGATTTCTCTCTGTCAAATAAATAAAAATCTTAAAAAAAAAAAAAAAAAAAGATTTACTATGAAGAAAGCCTAGGACCAGATGACTTCACTAGTGAATTCTACCAAATATTTAAAGAAGAACTAAGGGGTGCCTGGATGGCTCAATTGGTTAAGCATCAGACTCTTGATTTTTGCTAAGGTCTTGATCTCAGGATAGAGAGATCGAAAACCATGTCAGGCTCCACACAGTATGGAGTCTGCTTGAGATTCTTTTTCTTCCTCTCCCTCTGCCCCTCCCCTTGCTCACACACACTTACATAAATAAATAAATAAATAAATAAATAAATAAATAAAATCTTTTACAAAATCTTTAAAGAACTAATACCAGTTATATAATAAACTCTTTTTTTTTTTCAAAAAAAAAAGGATAGGAGGGCACACTTCCTAGCTCAATCTGAGGCCTGTATTCCCATGATATCAAACTCAGATAAAAGTGTCATAAGAAAACTACAGAGTGATATCATTTATGAATACAAATGCAAAATCTTCAACAAAGTATTAGCAAGCTGAATAAAGCAACATATAGAATGAATCAAAAACGATGATTGTGTTCATCAGGTCTTCTAGCTACAAAGTCCCTTAGCTTCAGTTTATCTGGGAATATCTTAATTTCTCTCTTGTTTTTATGAAGGATGGTTCTGCAAGATATAGAAATATTAATTTTTATGGGTTTTTTGGCACCTTAAATATATCATTCCACTGCCTTCTGGTCTCCATAGTTTATTTTTTTTTAATTGGAAATTGGAAAAGAGGAGAGGAGGAGAGAGGAGAGGAGGGGAGGGAGAAGCAAAAGAAAGGAAAGGACAGGAGGAGAGGGAAAGGGAAAGGAAAGAAAGGGGGGAGAGGGGAGAGGAAAGGAGAGGGAGGAAAAGATAAAAGGGAAGGGAAGAGGAGAGAGAAAGGAGAAAAGGGAAGGAGGAGCAGGGAAGGGAACGGAAAGGAAGAGAAGGGAAGGGAAAAGAATGGAAGGGCAGGGCAGGGCAAGGCAAGGCAAGGCAAGCAAGGTACAAAAATTCTCACATAGTCTTTGCTGATTAGTTCTGTGTTTTGCCCTCCAAAGCTTATCCAGGTCATTTTACATCAATGTTTTCAGGTTTCACTTACTGGTTTCACTCAGCTGAAAGCTCAGCTGGTTGTGAAAGCAAAGGTTCTTATCAGGTCTTTTCCAGCTTGCATCTTGTCCTAGCTATGCATTTGGTTTTCTAGACTCCCTGGTATATGTAAAAGGATGTTTAGGCCCTTATCTCCCAAAGTATCTCTCTCTGGATTTTCTTCCCAGGCTTTCTGTGTGTCTGTTATTTGCCCCGAATATAATATGTTGCCTCAGGTCTCCATAGAGTAAAAATGAAATAAGAGGTCACAATAAAAAATATTAGAGCCTACCTATTTCATTTGCTTATGTAACCAAATGACCATTCTCAGGGGTCTCCTTGACAGTTTTTATAGTATTGGAAAAAGATAGGAAAGGAATAAACCTGGGCAAAAGAAAAATTGTGAAGAATGTGCTAACTCTTGGTGACTGTTCTTTCATGTGGGAAGTGGCAGTGGCTTGTTCTTTTGCCCTTCAAAGTTTTTAAGGAATACCCTCTGCTTAACCACTTTTTAACCCTGAGAAAGTTCTTAGTTAGATAAAACAAAGGCAAGTGCCTTGCATCGGTCCTTCAGGGAGCCCCCAGAAGGTCAAAACAGAAAAGCACAACTAGAGCAAGGTCTACTCTGCTCCCTCCAGAACCAGAGATACATACTGGGAATTTGGGATGCCATCTTCAGGGCTGTCATCAAATTGGAAAAGTGTATGGGGTGAGGATATGTTAAAAAGCCACAATGCTCTCCTACCACGTTTAAGTCATCTTTTTTTTCTTGATTTGACATTTGCTTGGTTGCTGTAACCTTTAACTACTTTCCAAAGTTCTCACAAAAGTTCATTTTCAGAGTTCTTTTACTTATTTTCACTGTTTCTGTAGAACTCCTTAGAGCTTCCTGCTTCATATTTTCACTGATACACATAGTTGATTTTGTAAACTTTTAGATTAATTCTTCACAAAGAAAGGATAAATGGCTGTTGCCCACCAACTATGTAAAATTCTCCTTATCCATATGGAGTAGTAAAGGAAGCAACACAAGCAAGAGGAAAGAAGAGTTACTCTTGTGGTGATCTTGCCACATGGAAATAGGAAAAATGGGTAATAGTATTTCCTTCTAACACTGGGGAATATAGAATATATTTTAGTGAAAACTCCATCACATATGCTTCTAGCTCTTCTCTTCTACCCCAAATGCCAACTTCTATTATTAGGTGTCTGGTAGTAAGGTGATGATTGACCTCTGTTCTGAAGAAAAAGGATTCTGATGATCTTTATGATGTACAAATGAGAAACTTGTGACTTAGAAAGGTTCAGTGAGTCACTCGAGTTTACAGACTTAAGAAAATATAGATCTACGAATTTAACTCAGGTTTCTGACCTTAAGAAATTTAACTCATATATTGCCTTAATGATTTTTTTTAAAGTTAAAGACTTAGTCATGTATGGGCTTTAAAAAGAATAAGTATTTCCTGTTGGTTATAGAAATTAAAGAATGAGAAATTAATTGATGGATTTGCAAATTGCATGACAGTGTTGAAATCTTCAGACAAATCTGAGTATGAGCTGTAACAGTAGTAGGTGTTGATAATTGCCTACTTAACATCTGCTCTCATCCTCCCTTGCTTACAGTACCTGTATTTTCATTCATCATTCTTTCCCCTTGATGCACTCTGGGGAGCGTCTGACCTGAACAGAGTAGCTTAAGCCAATTAACACATTTCATTATCCTGACTTTGCCAAATCAGTGGTTCTGGGTTTGGCATGTCATCTAAGTGGGTCATTCAGGATGAATTTCAATATTCTTCCTTGAAATTCTAAATAGAAATGCTTTTTTTTTTTAACCTTAAGTGGTGCTATATGTGGATTTAGAGTCTCATCTAATACAATAATATTACACCCATGATAGAAACCAGCTTTAGCATCATGCTAGGATTATGGCAGAATGGAGAGGCAGAAAGATAAAATGCTTCACATTATTGAGACACTGAGTCAGATAATCCTGTTGTCTCTTTTGGACTTGCAGTTCCATTAGCCAATACATTCTTCTAATGATTAACATCACATTGGGTTTTCAGTTCCTTAGAACAGAATGCAAAAACTGATGCAGAATTTTTTAGAAAATAAAGGGGTAAACTGATGATTTCTATACATAGAACTGAAAATTAGAAACATACTAGTTGATATGTGCCTTACTTGTGGCCTGACAATCCATATGATTTTTCATGCCATAGAACACATGCTTAACATCTAACACATCTTTACTAAAGTCTCTCAGAACATTCTAAAGAGAGTTTCTATTCATAACACCCAGTAAACTTTAACAAATCCTTTTCAGCCATCTATGCACAAAAAGCCCACTTATCTCAGCAAAGCAGATGACCATAATCCTTCCACTTTTCTTCATAAATAACAAGTTTTTTTCCCTCAAAACCAGTAACTCGTATTAGTGTTTTCCATAATATCTCACCCTGCTTTCCCTTTTCCAGTTATACTTTTCTCTTCCATAAGAAACTTTCAGCTCATTCAGCAATTTGCTGAGTTACTCAGTCTGGTTTTAGTCTTTTCATTCATCCATTAACTTCCTCTACACCAGAATGACCTAAGAATCTAGTTAGCAAAGAAATAATCTTCCTTCATTGTAAGAAGTCTTAAATATTCCATTGTTATTCTTCTCTATTATACTCATATTTATAATATGCCAACTTTAGAATTTTAGAACTTTAGATCTAAGAGGGACCTTAAAGCTTGACAAAATAATTCTGGCTGGTTTGTCCTCATAGTGTAAAATTAAAGAAAGGGCTATGATAAACATTTATTAAAGGTACTTATTTTTACTTGTTTGAGATACTAAATGATTATTTCCAGGAATCCCTTGGCCATTTTCTGTAGTATTGGAAGGCTGTGAAAAACGTGTAAAGGTGCTGAAAAAAATTGTAAAGTAGGATAACTCTTGATGACTCTATTCCTCTTCCAGTGATTTTTATGGACCCTATTTTTAATATCATCTGTCATTCTCCCTTCATCTCAGCAAATGCCAGGTGCAAAAATAGAGGGTGCAAAGACAGCACTCTATAGTGGGTTAGGACTCTAAATTTTCTACTCAAGCATGCAAGTAACAGAGTTACAATAAGCTACAATTCAAAAAAACAAATCCTTGATAAATTAGTTAACTAACTGTACTTTCAATATTAAGTAGTGGTTCAAGTTGTATATATAGCAGTTTTATCTAAACAAGGTCTTTGTTCTTAAAGATCTCACAAGAAAGGAATAATATCAGTGGACTAGGAAGCTTCATACCTTAATTTCCCCCAAAGAAATATAAAAAAGAAATAAAGAAAAGAAACCACCAAAGATAGCTAAAATTAGCTTATAGGAGCTAATCTGGAAAGCAGTCAAAATTCTACAACTACAAAAGGTAGAACATAATAAAGAAGAATGAAGAAAAATAAAAAATAAAAAATAGAGAAACTCAACAAAACCAAGAGCTGCTTCTTCAAAAAGATTGAAAAAATTCACAAATTTTTAGCTAGATTGACTAAGAAAAGAGAGAGAAGTTGTTACTAAAATTAGAAATCAAATTGGGGACATTCCTACTGATTCTATAGAAATAAAGATTATGAGAAGTACTATGAACAATTATACTCCAATAAATTGAATAACTTGAATGAAATGGATAATTCTTAGAAACACATAACATACCAAGATTGAACTATGAAGAAACAGAAAATCTGAATATACCTATAACTATTAAGAAGACTGAATTAGTAATCAAAAACCCTTTGGCAAAATAATGTCCTGAACTAGATGGATTCATTAGTGAATTCTACCCAAAATTTATAAATAATTAACATCAATATTTCTGAAACTCTTCCAAACAATTGAAGAGGTGAGAAGAGTTGCATACTCAATTAGGTTAACATTGTCCCAGAGAGAAAAACTACAAGAAAACTATACACTAATATCCTTCATGAATACTGATGTAAAAATTTTCAACAAAACACTAACACACTGAATTCAGCAGCATATTAGAAGGATTAAAAAGCAAAACAAGTGGGATATATTCTTGAAGTGCAAGGATGGTTTGACATATGAAAATCAGACAATGTAACATTAACACAATGAAGAAAAATCATAGAGACATCTCAATTGATGCAGAGAAAGGATTTGATAACATACATTACATTTCATGATAAAAACATTCAGAAAACTAGGAATAGAAGGAAACCTTCCCAACATATTAAAAGCCGTATCTGAAAACTGCACAGTTACTGAGTCTTTTCCCTAACATGAGAAAAAAGACAAGAATGTCTGCTTTTATCAATTCTGTTTAGGAAGTTTTATCTACAATAATTAATCAAGAAGAGTAAATAAAAGGCATCTAATTTGGGAAGGAAAAAGTAAAATTATCACTGTTTGCTGATGATATGATCTCATATGTAGAAAACTTCAAAGATTCCACACAAAAACTGCCTGAACTAATAAACAATTTTAGAAAAATTAACACACAGAATTCAGTTGTATTTCTATATATTACAATGAACAAATTTAAAAGGAAATTAAAAAACAACTGCATTTATAGCCACATCAAAAGGAATAAAATACTTAAGAATAAACATCACTGAGGTGCCTACATGGCTCAGTTGGTTGCATCTGACTCTTGATTTCATCTAAGATCATGATCTTTGAGTTGTGGGATTGAGCCCTGTGTCTTGCTTTGTGCTCAGTGAGATGTCTGCTTGAGGATTTTCTCTCTCCCTTTCCTGTTTCCCATCCCCACAACTCACTCTCTTTCTCTCTCTAAAATAAAAATAAATAAATCTTTTTATAAAAGAGAATAAACATCACTGAGGAAGTGAAAAACCTGTACACTGACCACTACAAAACATTTGCTGGGAGAAATTTAAAAAGACAGAAAAACATGGAATGTATTTATTAATATTATTTATATTATTTATCAATATTAAGTCTTTGATTACATAAATATTGTTAAGATCACAATACTATCTAATACAATCTATAGATTCAATGCAATTCTTTTTAAAATCACTTTTTTTTGGAAATAGAAAACTTTATCTCTCTATTAGAAATAGAAAACTCTCCCAAATAAATAAAATCTTTAAAAAAGGGGGGGGTGGTTTCCTGGGTGGCTCAGTCTGTTAAGCTCTGCCTTTAGCTCAGATCATGATTTCAGCATCTTGGGACTGAGCCCTGTGTTGGGCTCTCTGTTCAGCAAGGAATCTGCTTCTTTAGTTCCATCTGCCATCTGCAATTTCTTAATGGGATGGTCTCTGTACAAATGTAGTGATCCAAAGGGGCACATGCACCCGAATGTTTATAGCAGCAATGTTCACAATAGCCAAACTATGGAAAGAACCTAGATGTCCATCAACAGATGAATGGATAAAGAAGATGTGGTGTATATATATACAATGGAATACTATGCAGCCATCAAAAGGAATGAAATCTTGCCATCTGGGACAGTGTGGATGGAACTAGAGGGTATTATGCTTAGCGAAATAAGTCAATTGAAGAAAGACAACTATAATATGAGGAAGGGGAGTTGCAACATGGGGGGTTTGGGGGTAGGAAAAGAATAAATGAAATAAGATGGGATTGGGAGGGAGACAAACCATAAGAGACTCTTAATCTCACAAAACAAACTGAGAGTTGCCGGGGGGTGGGGGGAGGAAGGTGGAGAGAAGGTGGTGGGGTTATGGACATTGGGGAGGGTATGTGCTATGGTGAGTGCTGTGAAGTGTGTAAACCTGGCAATTCACAGACCTGTACCCCTGGGGCTAATAATACATTATATGTTAATAAAAAAATTTTTTAATTAAAAAAAAATGGGATGGGGGCACCTGGGTGGCTCAGTGGGTTAAGCCTCTGCCTTCAGCTCAGGTCATGATCTCAGGGTCCTGGGATCGAGCCCCACATCGGGCTCTCTGCTCAGCGGGGAGCCTGCTTCCTCCTCTCTCTCTGCCTGCCTCTCTGCTTACTCGTGATCTCTCTCTGTCAAATAAATAAATCTTTAAAAAAAAAAAATGGGATGGTCTCTATCTGGCACTGTGCTGGCAACCCATTGGACCAGAACCTGTAGCAAAGGGAAAGGGAAGGGGAAATTTTGATTGGCCCAGCCTGGGTCACAGAACTTCACAGTGTCCATTGGAATGGGGTGGGGATAATATGACCAAATCAAAAGTACCACAAGAAACTAGGGAAAGGTAATTCCCCCAGAAGTTGGAATTAGGCTACCAGAATCTGAGAAGTGATACTCAGAAAGAGAAAATGACCTTAATTTTTCTGGGTTTTTTTTCCTGCCTCTGATTTCTGGCTTCTAAGTTTTGTTTTCTATATCTCATATTTCTTTCTTTAGCCAGCTCCATGCTGGCAAAGTTTTCTGAAGGATTGATTGTAAATATGAAGGGGTATCTCATTTCATCAATGTAAGGGTTTTTTTTTTCTTTCTCTAAATTTTTACTTCAATTTTAGTTAATTAACGTACGATGTAATATTAGTTTCAGGTGTACAATTTAGTGATTCATCACTTGCATACAACACCCAGTGTTAATCACAAGTGCTCCCCATCACCTATTTAACTCATCCCCCCCAACTCCCTTCAAGTAACCCTCTACTTGTTCTCTATAATTATCTGTTTTACAGTTTGCTCTCTATTTTTCTCCCCATGTTCTTCTGTTTTGTTTCTGAAATTCCACATATGAGTGAAATCATATGGTGTTTGTCTTTCTCTGACTGAATTATTTCGCTTAGCACAATACTCTAGTTCTATTCATGTTGTTGCAAATGGCAAGATTTCATTCTTTTTATGGCTGAGTAATATTCCATTATATATTTATATTATATATATTTATGGTATTATATATGTGGTGTATATATGTACACACACACACATATCACATCTTCTTTATCCATTCATCAGTTGATAGAAATTAGGGCTCTTTCCATAATTTGGCTATTGTTGGTAATGCTGTTATAAACATGGGGTGCATGTATCACTTCAAATCAGTATTTTTGCATCCTTTGAGTAAATACCTAGTAATTCAATTGCTGGGTCATTGGGTAGTTCTAGTTTTAGCTTTTAGAGGAGCCTCTGGAGGGCTGTACAGTTAACAACGCAAGGGATTTTAAATTGAGTAATTGGTAACCCTTTTAAAAAAAAAGTCCCTTGGCTTTTTCAAATGGCTCTGGCTTTAGCTTCTTACCTTGTTTCTTGTTCATTCTACTTCCTCTACCCTCTCAGCACTGTTTATCCTTTCTTCTCAAGAGTAAATATGTAGATAATATTTCCCATTGCCTCATTCAGAACAAATACTGCCACTAGATACAGGGCCTATTTCAGGCTTACCCTTTCACAACCAGCCTTTTCAAGGTATTTAATCTCTGGCTTAGAATCATATTTTTAAGAATCTGTTTCTCTTATCAATATGATAATTAGTAAACACTCATCAATATGGTAATAAATGCTATTATTTGCTATGAATAAAGTTTTATTATAGAAAAATGTTTACTGGGAAGAATATTGTTATATGATCTGTGATGCATTCATCTTTTCCCATGGGAAGAACTTCTTACTTCTAACCCCTCCATGGGGAGGCCATGAACTCATCCGGTACCAATCTCTGCCTGGTAGCACTTTCCTAAATGCCATGCATTGTAGCTACAGAGAAATTGCCTCAAAAGTTCTAGATCTATAAATCCAAGATTTAAATGGACAGCAAATATTAGAAATTCTGTGGGGGCCTCTAAAGTCCTCAAAAGCTGCATTACTGTTATGTTGCTTAAGTCCTGTGCTTTAACTTCTGGGGATATACACTTCAGTGTATATTCTTGGAACTGGCTAATGTCCAAATGCAATCTGAAGAGTTATTGAGCATACTTATCTTCATCATTCTGTACCCAAATAAAATAGCTTATGTGATTTTGTGCCTGTTAGCTCACCACAGAAGCACAGATTAGACTCAGAATATTACAGCTGAAGAGGACATTAGGGATTATCTAACACAACTGTCCTCAGTTTTATCTGAGGAAACTAAGGCCCAGGGAATTTTGGTGACTCCTTAGGCATTATGTTCATACTGAAATGGATCTACAATCTAGGTCTTCTGACTTTTAGTCTATTGCTTTTCTAGGTACATCAAGCAAGAGACTGCTTCCTCTAAAGCTAGTTTTGCCCAGGGCCCTAACTCAAATATTTTAGGGATATTAGGACATTTTTCTTCACTGTGGCAACCAACACATTTTTAAGGGCAAAAATGTATTTTTTTATACAAGTAGAATCAGAATACACTATGCAAAGGTTCACAGTATTATAGTCTGTCATTCTGCTATTTCATATTTAAGTAAGTAGGAGAGCCTGTGGGAGCAATTTGGGGGTAATAAAGGTTAATCACTGGGAGCTTAAGGGTGCTTATTCTTAATTGGTGGGCAATTAAAGATGCTCGAGGTTAATAGCTGTGTTTTCAAAGCCAGTAATTCCCTTTATAGAAAGCTTCCCCTGTGGCTTTGGCATACCTATCAATCAGTTCCAGCCCCTAGCCAATAAGATAGCAAATATAGAAGCATAACTCTAAGGGGATTTAGGGGTGAGGATGCCTATCTTTTTTTTTTTAAGATTTATTTATTTGACAAATAGAGATTACAAGTAGGCAGAGAGGCAGCAGAGAGAGAGAGAGAGGAGGAAGCAGGCTCCCAGCCAAGCAGAGAGCCCGATGAGGGGCTCGATCCCAGGACCCTGGGATCATGACCTGAGCCAAAGGCAGAGGCTTTAACCCGCTGAGCCACCCAGGCGCCCCGAGGATGCCTATCTTAACCATGTTTGTAACTTCCATTTTCTTTCAAAACAGTTTGGTCATCTTCAGAGTCCTCCATTCTTTCCCTCTTTTACATCCTGATGGTTCTGGTTTTGTCTTATAGATGCAAACCCAAAAGGTACTTTTTCTAAGGCCCATAAAGCTGATAAAATAAATTAAGTTTACTATTTAGTTTCAAGGTTAGTTGTTAATTTTCAGAATTATTTGGTTAGGCTATTTCAAAGATTAGTTAGTACAATCAAAAGTGATTTGCTAACCACTATGGAATAATAAGTAGACATTAGGTAGTGACTGAGATGTGTTCAATGTATAAGATAAAGACCTTAAATAAATATTCAAATGGAAGGCACTTAGGCACACTCCATTCATTTTAAAGCTGGTGAACTGGAAAGATCTAAAGAGACTGCATGATCTGCTGAAGACCACCCACCTCAGTTAAGTCTAGGACCTGGTCTTTTGATGTCTGGCAACCATTTACTTATGGCTAACCCATGGTTTTTTTCAGAGCCAGATAGTATAGTTTCAGCTTAACATGTGTATAAAAAAATCACAGGGGATGGCCAGGAAATCAGGTTTATATTCATTTGGCAAGCTTGTGTTTTTAAAGTCTAGAAAAAAGAAAAACACTTATAACTAAAAAAAAATGCCATTAGGTGAGAAGTATAAGAAATTTATCCATGCACTAAAATCAGCTAACCTTCTCATCAAATCTCAATTGCTTTGTTATTCCTTACTAATGAATTAATCTCTGGTAAATCCTCCTATAGAAATCAGATGTTAATGACTTCAGGATTATTATACAGGTGGATATAGAAATTGTTTATACTACTCATTGACAAATTTTGAAAATTTTGTCGCTGAAAGAAGTTTGGGGTGTGTGTGCAATCGTCATTTATTTCCTTTTGTCAATAATAACTTGTTCACATAGTAAATGAAAATTGAGTTTGAAGTTTGATTTATTTAAAATCACTCAGTGGAGAAATTCATTCCCATATGCCAATTCCCTCCTTTTAATTCTCTTATCTTATTGTGACTTGTAAAAGAAAAAGAGGGGAAATATATTGCATTCTTAATGAAACATTTAGGTAACATTTTTAATAAATGGAAACAGATTTGTCATTTTATTCTGATTATCCAGAAGTTTTAAGCAACATGAAATTTATGCAGAACATGAAATTGGTGGCATGTCTCAAAGAGGTCTATTGGAAAATACTGTCAATGGCTCTTGGCAGGATGCTTCATGTCAAACTCAGGGTTCTTAGTATTGGACGTGTATAAGCATTTCCAGTAGGCTGAAGCTGTAACTCACAGGTATGCTTTCACAGTAATCCTTATAATTAAGTAGGAAATTACAAAAGAAAAACCCAAGTGCTACTTAAAAACCAAACCCATTAGTTTTTGGTTAAATTGTGATGAAGTAGTAATCACTGTGAGCAATTTCCCATTTCCTAATCTCAGCAGTCTTGCTCAATCCTCAGATTTATTCATGGAGGAATAATTATCACCACTTGTAACCTAGTCAAGAATCAGAAATTGTTACTAGCTTAGGTTCAAACTACCGAATTTTTCCTTTTTGATTGTCTATTTGACTTGCACTTGACTCAAACTCATTCTCTTCTCTAAGAAGCTCATTGAAAAGGGCATCTTTCTATATTTTGAAAATTAATCACAGGGAAAATCAAAATGGGAGAAGAGTACTCTACTATAAATGTGATTCTGGCTGCTACTTCTAGTCAGTTTAAGGTCATGCTTATTTAAAAACATGGGAGTAAACTCTCATATAGAAAATCTTTTAAAGTAATTCCTGTTTTTTGTTTTTCTAAAATTTTGATATAGAATCAGTGAATGTGACATACAGACAACTGTATTTTGGCTCAATAATGAGAAAAATTACTTGATGATTAGAATTGAGAACAATGAAATGGGGATACTTCTTGAAGTAGTAGGCTTTCTGCCACTGGAGGTGTTGAAGCAGAGGCTGGAGGATTTGTGATCCCATTTTAGATATGCTGTAGAGGACAATATACCTGTATTAGGAATAGGGCAAGACTAGATGCCTTTTATGGTTCTTCTTAACTCTAAGATTCTAGATTTAAAATCTCTTTTCTTAGCTCTTCCCATAATTCACATAAAAATTGCTATCCAACTAGTGCTATCACATGTCCTAGGTCATATCAGTTTGGGATATGGGTATAAAAGCATACCCATTGTTTCCTAACCTTATTAAGGTTTATATTTTGTATATAACTTCTATGTTTTAATCTGAAAGAAAAACTGAAATGCAGCATTCCATCCATTATAGCATGCTGTTGAAAGTCATATTTTAGGTCTTGTACTGGGGCTTCCCTGCAGCACCTAGAAAAACATATCCTCTGGATAAGAAATCCAAGAATCTTAACATTTCCCATTTTTATATGAAAATTCCTTCAGTCCAAAATTTGATACAAAATGAAATGGGGAAATATGGTGGATACATGTTTGGGTGTTGAGCAATGGATTAAAAAAGTTAAGTCATAAATCAGGTGTCCAAGGAACAATGAAAAGAATTTACCTTTTATCCTTTTGAAACATATCAAAGCAGTTGATGTATATAGTAATTAAGTACATATTGGAGGAGAGACCCTTTTTCACTGATGCCCCATTGGATCTTTTATTTGAACTATAGCCTAATTATGTGAAAGAAGTAACCTTGAGCTTCTCTGATAACTCTCATTAAAAAAGAAAAAAAAAAAACAACTTTGGTTCCACCAACCATTTTCGTGTACAGGTTTCTCCTATATTCTTAATGTGCAAGAAGAGAATAAAAATTTGTATGAAATCACTTCATGAAATCTGGGACTCTTCATCCATAAATGAAGGAGTAAAACAGATATCCTTATGGTGATAATGGGGCTCAGAAAAACTATATCACTGAGTATAGCAGGATGGTTTTAACTGGTTTTCTATTTTTCTCAAAACTATAACCCTCCTGACCAAGCCTTCATTCCCTACCTTTGTTATAAACTGGTATAGACAAATAATTCTGTTATTAGAAAAAATCAACAGTGAAATTATGCTAATAAATGACATTCGACATTGGGTCTTAGTGATAAAAATAATAAGAAATGGTGGGGACTCAAGTGGAATGGAGAGCTCACATTCTATCTAAAGGTGGCAACTACTCTTCAGTTAAGCAAGAATATGAGTACAGTGATGACAGATCTTCCAGATTTTTTTTAAGATTTTATTTATTTATTTGACAGAGAGAGATCACAAGTAGGCAGAGAGGCAGGCAGAGAGAGAGGAAGGAAATCAGATTCCCTGCAGAGCAGAGAGCCCAATGCAGGGCTCTATCCCAGGACCCTGGGATCATGACCTGAGCCGAAGGCAGAGGCCTTAACCCACTGAGCCACCCAGGCACCCCGATCTTCCAGATTTTTATATGGCATCTCCTGATTTTAAAATATTGCTGACTAATAAAAACTATTTTTTAAAAAACATTGTGTAGGCTGAACAAAACCCTTCTGTGTGTGTTTTGTTTCTTTAAGCATTCTGAATAAGTATACCAGACCAAGTTTGAAGTTGTATATTAGGAACATAAAAGGATTGCAAGCAATCCATACCAGTTGCAATCCCTAGAGGCTGGTTTTGCTTTTGTCCAGTCCCAGCCCAGGACTTCTTGAAATGTCCACTTGTTCTTGAAAAAAAAAAAAGGGCACATTTTTTTAAAAGACAAGGGGAAAAGCTTCTATTCATTAATGCTAGTCACCATGGTAACTGCTATTTGTTGAGCATGTATTGTGGCCAGGATATCTTTCAGACATTAGTTGCTCTTCACAGAAACTTTATAGTGTAAGTATTACAATTTCTATTTGTTGTGGCATTTTAGAGATAAAGGGTAAATCCTCTCCCAAAATTCTGTCCAGATGTAGAGACTGAGATACACACACCAAGAGGTTATGGAAAGGTTTATTTGTTACATAATAAGGCCTCTAAGGACAGCAGGGCAGGTTTCCCAAGCTGGTCCAAAAATCACTTGGGAGTAGGGAAAGGAGACTGGTTTGGATTTTTATTGTTGTTAGGGGTGGACTTGTGTCAGGGTTCCAACTCATGGGCTGGGATTCACATGGTTTCACTTTCCCATAGGCACCAAAGGAGGGAGCACTTTGGTTTTCTTATTAGCTTTTCCAGATGTGAGGCAGAAGGGGAAGAAAGGGTCAGCCCTCAAACATCAAAAAATGAAGTCAGACTCTTTATCAAAATATTTTATAGATGAGGACCCTGAGACTCAGAGAGTTTGTAGAATTGTCCAAGATTGTATGGTGGTAGAGTAAGAATCCAAACTCAGGTCTAGTTCCAAAGTGACTATTTTTCTTCAATACAAAACTGGCAGTCTGATTTGAAAAGTACAGAAATAGTTGCTTACACTTAAGAAATTACACAAACAAATCAGTTCTAAATTCCTGTATGTATAATCATCTAGTGCTGAACAGGAGCTGCCCTTCTAGACAATACATGTAGCCTCCAGTTCACCACAGTTCCCACTACTCATTATCTCTTGACTTTACAGCAGAATATCACTTGAAATTTATATTCACATCTGTGTCATTGTTTTTCAAAAATTTGTTTGAGAACTCATTTGGCTTCTTGAATCTGAAGGCTTATGTATTTTGCCAAATTTAGGAAGTTTTTGACTCCAACTCTCCTCTCCTGTATCTCTGATAATAGGAACTTTAAATCTCTTGCATTGTCTGTCAGACCCCCAAGGATCTGTTTACTTTTGCCCCCATTTGTTCAGATTGGATAAATTCCCTTTGTTGTTCAGATTGGATAAATCCTGACTATAAGTTCAATGACTTTTTCTTGGTCATTTTCACTCTATTATTGAGCCAATCCAATACTTTTTTTCTTCCACTTATTGTATTTTTTCATTTTTGTTTTTTTAAATTTAATTTAATTTAATTTTTGTATAATTTCCACTTTTAAAAAATAAATTGGGGCGCCTAGGTGGCTCAGTGGGTTAAGCCTCTGCCTTCGGCTCAGGTCATGATCTCAGGGTCCTGGGATCAAGCCCCGCATGGGGCTCTCTGCTCAGCGGGGAGCCTGCTTCCCCTTCTCTCTCTTTCTGCCTCTCTACTTGTGATCTCTGTCAAATAAATAAACAAAATCTTTAAAAAAATAAAATAAAATAAAAAATAAAAAATAAATTCTATTTTTGGGTGAGATTTTCTATTTTAACATTTATTTCAAGAGGATTTGTAACTGCTTTTTGAAGCATTTTTAGGATGGCTGCTTTAAAATCCTTGCCATATAATTCCAGCATCTGGTTCATCTTGGGTGTTGGTATCAGTTTGTTTTCTTTCCTCATTCAGTTTGTGATTTTCCTGATTTTTGATATGATGGCTCATCTTCTGTTGTATCTTAGATATTTTGACTATTATGCTAGAGGACTTGGTACTATTTTAATCTTTTATTGTAACAGGAAGCCATTCTGTTTATGTTTAGCATGCAGGTCCTGGCCCACTTTGTGGGCTGTAGTTCCAATGACAATTTAATTTTCCAAGCCTTTGCAATGCTGTTTTGGTTTGTTCGTTTTGTCTCAGAGAAATCTCCACCCTTCAGAGGAAAAAAAAAAAAGCTTTCCCTGCCTGTATCACTCAGAGCCTGCCTCTAGGTAGGGAAGGATAATCTCAGGGTCAACAGATACAGGAACTGTTTCATGGACTGGACCACTTATTATGGTGGATTCCCCACTGCCAGTGCCATTCAGATGCCCAGTGTTTTTCAGTAGGAGAAAGAGTTCTCTGATTTATTTAGACAAAGACCACTGCCTACCTGGGTGTTGTTGTGGCAGGATTCCCCCTGCTTGTGCTTCCCAGCTTCCAGGTGTTCCTATGCAAGAGAGGGGAATATCTGGTCCAGCAGGGTAAGAGTGTGCTTTCCTTGGATGCTTATTGTCAGTGGGGTTCTTGATCTATCCCCCTGTCTTGTACCAGTGGGAGTGCCTGCTGTTGTTAGGACCACTGTTCCATCATGCAGGGAATAAATGAGCCTTTTTGAGCTACTTGCTCTTTCTAGGTAAAGAGATGGAAGATGCTGGACCTGGATTGCCCTTTTCTATTTAGTGGTGTATTTTTTTTGTCTTTTAAGATCTAAATAGTTAATTAATTGATTGATTGATTTTAGAGAGAGAGAGGTAGAAAGTGGGAGCAGAGGGAAGAGCAGAGGAGAGAGGGAGGGAGGGGAAAAGAATCTCAAGCAGACTCCACACTGAACACGAAGCATGATGTAGGGCTCAATCCCACAACCCTGAGACCATGACCTGAGCCAAAAGCAAGAGTCAGACACTTAACTGACTGAGAGACCCAGGCGCCCCTGTTGAATGGTGTCTTGAGGCATTTTGCTGCTATTTGCTTCTTTAATCTTACTGTCCCCAACAAATCCACCTTCTTTTTTCCATATTTCGGATTTCCCTTTGAGTTCCATTTTACATCGATTCTAAGGTTTATAGCTGTATTTAGTATGCATCCTGTCCAAGGTATGTAGATGGAAAGATAAGGAGAGATGAGTCTATGTTATTTTGTCTGGACTGCACATTGCTTTTCTTATATTGGATCCACTTTATATATGTTAACCTTCCCAATATCTATGGCCATTCTAATTTTTATCCTCTGTACTAAACTCTATCCAAAAGACAAAAAATTGTACACCAAAGTGCTTCCTATGCTGAGGAGCATATATCCCAACCCTACC
Organism: Meles meles; assembly: GCF_922984935.1. Lineage (NCBI taxonomy): Eukaryota > Metazoa > Chordata > Mammalia > Carnivora > Mustelidae > Meles > Meles meles. Next base: position 104,415,126 of record NC_060087.1, on the reverse strand, counting down.
TTCTCCAGGCTAATCCAGATATTGGTTCTGTGATTTCCTTGAAAACAGAGATTTGTCTTGAGAACACTGTCTTCTATCACTGGTGATATGGTACTGTGCTATGTAGTAGAGCACTTGAAAATATTAAGAATTTATGTGCAAAGCAATGTTTGGGATTTTCTTGACTTTCTTTTCTTAGCTGATTGTATCCATAAATAACATTATGAAAACTGCCCAACCCCTCTCCCCAAAAAGCTTATAGTCAGATAATCTAAAAATCCTTAACCCAAAAAATCTCCTAAGAACCCTTTGTCAGAACAACATAGACAAAAAAGACACTAACTTTCCCTCACATCTTATGGGTATTTACAAGCCTCATCTAAAATATTTATTCCCTAGAATTCGCACTATAATCTGAATCCAGCCTACATGTCCATCTTTGTTGCTCATCACTGTCCCCATTTCTATATTCAGTTACTCAAATCCATTGCACTCCTCTTATTTGCCTTCAGGCCTTCATATATGCAACTCTCTTTGTAATATTTTCCACCCACCATACCACTTCACCTAAAAAAAATGACTTATTCTTCATATCACAGCTCAGACATCAGTTCCTCTGTTGAAACTTCTCTGACCCTTTTTTCCATTCAAGACATCAGGTGAACCTGTTATGCACCCCTTGTTACAGCTCTGTACTGTCCTCTTTATGTTTCTCGTCCTACTTTTAATTTTTAAATTTTATTTAATTTCAAACATACAGAAAAATTGCAATGATTCACACTTTACCCATATTGACCAATTAATTTACATTTTGCCCTATTTATTTTACCATTCTCTCTCTACTATTTGAGACTAAATTGCAGATATTGTTCTCTTTTACCCATAAATACTTTAGTATATATTTCTAAAGAACAATACATTCTTTTACATAAACATAGTATAATTATAAAAGTTAGGAAACTTAATTTTGGTAAAATTCTATTATCTAATTCATAGTCCATAATTAAATTTTGTCAAAAATTTTAATAATGCCTTTGCAGTTGTTTTTACTAGTCCAGGATCCATTCCAAGATCACATATTACATTTAGTTGTCATATCTTTTTAGACTGCTTTAATTTGGAACAGTTCCTAAGCCTTTGTCTTTTCTGACCTTAATATTTTTTAAGAGTACAAGCCAGTTATATTGTATAACGGGCATCTATTTGTGTTTCCTGATGTTTTCACATGATTAAAATCCAGTTATACATACATAATGGTTGCCACTTACACGTCCCCATAGTATTCCTGGGAAGAATTTACTCATCACTTCTTGCAAGAGCCAGACTTATATCTTTTATTTTTTAAAACCTTCCACTTCTTTATTCAAAACACTGGCCAAAAACATTAACAGCAGAAAAAGTCAGGGCTAGGTCCCTGGAAATTCTCTCTGTCCAATCTCTTCTAACTACCTTGTCCTAGGCTAAGAAGTTTGAATGTGTATATGAAGAAACATTCATTGAGCATCTACTGTGAATCTTCCTATCAGCCATGTGGGGTAAGAATTATTGTCCCATTTTACGTACAAGAAAGTGAAGATTTCAGAGGTGGAACAGGTAGTTAAAACCAAGTTTTTATTTAAGCATTCATTCCTTTCAGCAGAGGTTGGATTCTTATATACATCCCTTATAACCTTGAGTCACATTAGGGTAGCTGAACTCATTCTGGTTCTTTCTGCTTTGCCTCCCCACAACCCAATGGGAAACCACTACAAATTTAGGCCTTTATATGTGCACTTCAGAAATGTAAAGATGCTGCTTTGTGCTTATGGTTCCATTTGCATTAAAAATGGCGTTCAATATAGAGATTGTTGTTCCACTGCTCATTCTCAAGGAAAGTACTAGTTAGACAGAGAAGATATGAAGTAGTTGGCATATGTTATACATTCAATGGATTCTGTCTCATGTTTTTAAAATTTTTTAAATTTTTAAAATTTTCAACTCTACAGTGAAGCTGAATATCAAGTTCACTCCTGAATTTGGTCAAAGAAATGGTAAGCCCTCAGAGTCAGGGAACTATTCTGCTTCAATGAAACCCAAATGAATACTAGCTCACTCTAAGAGGAGGTCACCATAAGGATCTTGGGAAGATGGCAGTGTAGTAGGATGAACCTAAGGTCACCTCACCTCATGAATACAACTAGACAACTCTGAAATAATCCTAAATACCCCAGGAATTGACCTGAAGATTGGCAGAACAGACTCCACAACTAAAGGTATGGAAGAGGCCACATTGAAAAAGGTAGGCCATGTGGAGACATGGTTTGAGAGAGAAACAGATCATGGCTGTTGTGGTAGAAAGGGAGGCACAGTCACAAAGAAGAATGAGGGAGAGACTAACACCTAGGGGAGCATATGGAGAAAACGAATCACCATAGCAACTGGTTGGGAAAAAGAGAGGGGCAGAATTTCATGAGCTCTTGCAAACAGCAGGACTTAATGCCCAGAGTTTAAAAGTCAGTGGGTGTGATTTGGATGGAGTCTGGAAGACATTGTATGGCTCTTGGAGAGAAGGCTGGCAAACAAACCATGGACATATATCATGGAATAGTGATTGGAAGAGTACTTGTGGTACACAATGGGGAGGTTATTCTCTCATCTTGGAGCACATACCAGAGAGACAGCATTCATGGAGAAACCCTCCAGGAACAAAGGAAGTGGCAAGCACCATTTGCCTCCCCTTCCCCTTAGCATAAGCACAGGGCCACCTATAGGAGCCAAGTCAGTGCAAACAATTGCTACCTAACTTGTTTGCGCCAAGCCTCTCCCACCTGTGCTCTGGTGGAACAGCCACTCCCAGTCACTACTGTCTAAGTCCCAGCAAGGCAGGCCTCCTCCCTCAGATGATTAGCCCAAACACCTGCCCTTGCCTACACTGGAAAAAGGGGCAGTAAATTTATTTGAAAAAAATAATAGCTGAAAACATCCCTGATCTGGGGAAGGAAATAGATATCCAGATTCAGGAGGCACAGAGGACCCCCATAAAAATCAACAAAAACAGATCCATATCAAAATATAGTGTAATTTAATTTGCAAAATCTAGTGGTAGAGAAAAATATTTTAAAGCAGGAAGACAAAGGAGACAGTAATTGATAATGGAAAACCCATAAGGCTAGCAGTGGATTCTTCAGCAGAAACATTGCAAGCCAGAAGAGAGTGGCAGTCAAAGTGCCAAATGGGAAAAATCATAGCCAAGAATACTCTATCCAGCAAGGCTATCATAAGACTAGAAGACATAAGGATGCCTAGATGTCTCTGTCAGTTGGGCATCTGACTTCAACTCATGTCATGATCTCAGGATCCTAAGATCTGGTCCTATGTCAGGCCCTGTGCTCAGCAGGGAGTCTGGTTCTCCCTCGCCTTCTACCCCTCTCCCCACTTCTGCACTCTCTCTCTCTCTCTCTCAAATAAATAAATAAATAAATAAATAACTTTAAAAAATAATAGAAAGAAGGATAAAGAGTTTCCCAGGCAAATAAAAGCCAAAGGGGTTCATGACCACTAAACCAACCCTGCAGAAAATATTAAAAGGGACTCTTTGAGTTGGGGGGGGGAGCAACAAAGACTAGAAAGGAACAGAAAATATCACCAGAAACACCAACTTTACAGGTAACGCAATGGCACTAAATTCATATCTTTCAATAATCACTCTAAAAATAAAGGGACTAAATACTCCAATTAAAAGACATAGGGTATCAGAATGGGCCAAAAAAAACTAGACTCGGGGGTTCCTGGATGGCTCAGTGGGTGAAGCCTCTGCTTTCGGCTCAGGTCCCCCGAATCAGGCTCTCTGCTCAGCAGGGAACCTGCTTCCCCCTCTCTCTCTGCCTGCTTGTGATCTCTCTCTATCTCTGCCAAATAAATAATTAAATTCTTAAAAAAAAAAACAAAACACTAGACCCATTTATGTGCTGCCCAAAGGAGACTCATTTTAGAACTAAGGACATTTGTGGACTGAAAGTGAGGGGACAGAAAAATATCTATCATGCAAATTGATGCCAAAAGAAAGCTGGAGTAGCAATATATTGGACAAAATAGACTGGCACAAAAACAGACACAGAGATCAATGGCACAAAATAGAAAACCCAGAAACACACACACATACAAAATAGAAACTATTCAGCTATCTGAAAGAATGAAATCTTGCCAGTTGCAGTGACATGGATGGAGCTGGAAAGTTTTATGCTAAGCAAAGTCAGTCAGAGAAAGACAAAAACCATGTGATTTCACCCATATGTGGAATTTAGGAAACAAAACAGGTGAATGTTTTGGAAAGGGAATAATAAAAAAAGAGAGAGAGAAAGAGAGGGGGTAGGCAAACCCTAAGAGACTCTTAATGATAAAGTACAAACTGAGGGCTGGTGGAGGGAGGTGGGTAGGGGATGGGTTAAATAGGTGATTTATATTAAGAAGGTCACTTGTTATGATGAGCACAGGGTGTTATAAGTAAGTGATAAATCACTAAATTCTACTCCTGAAACCAAATAAAAATAAAAATAAAAGAGAAGTACTGAATGCAATCAATGATTAAAAAAAATAAAAGTCATTTTTTGATATGGCTTCAGAAAATCTGAGCTGAGAAACAAGAGCCAGACAAGGATATGTAGGGCTTTTTTTTTTTTTTTAAATCAGTGCTTTTTTGCTGATTTTCACTGAGAACAAGAGGTGTAGCAAAATAGATGGTACTGATGCTGCTCTGGGAGTCTCTCTGAATAGAAAGGCTCAGCACTCAGCAGTGAGAAGTCCCAGGTGCCAGGGTCACTTGATCCTGACCTACGGAGGGCTGGCTCAATGTAGTTTCACAAGTATTCTTTATGGACCCATTCAGAAATGACAATGAATATGCTCTACACTATTCACACCAATTGTTTTGCTTAAAGTCAGTCAACTCTTCCCCTCACTAGTGGATTTCATTTTAAAAAAAAAGAGTTTTGGGGTCTTCATAGTGTCAAATAAACACCTTTTTTGTTTTTATCTTCTCTGTAGCTTTTAGCAAACTTTTAAGTGTTTCCTCTCTGACAACTTTCATTTTGTGGGGGCTACCAATAAGGCACTACAAGAAAAGTTCTTCATGTGTCTCTAGTTGCTCCTACTTTGAATATAGGCAATCTAGGACCTGAAATTCCTACCATTAAGATTAACCAGATGAGTAAAATGAACACTTACAGACTGTCATGCAATATTTAAGACTCCATGGTAAATAAGGTACAGATAAGAATATGGCATTGCTCTATCTTCATGGAGCTCACAGTCTGATGAAAGAGGCATATATGTAAAATTAAGGACATTACAACATGCTTACCACTCATGATTTGTAGTAAGTGTGGTGGTACAAGGGAGGAGCCCAAGTCACTCTGCCTGGAAAAGTTAAATAAAGGAAAAGCCAAATGTCATTTGAGCAGAAATGGGAAAGATAACTGAACATGTATTAATAGGGTGGAAATAATAAAGAGGGAAGAGTAGAGGAAACAGAATAAGAAAAGGCAAGCAGATGAATGTCTAAGTGTGAAGGGCATTTTATAGCATGCCAAAGAGTGGAAGGATTGGAAGAGAGGGGTTGGAAACAATGAAATATTTATTGAGTTCTGCTTATGTATGAGGCACTGTGCTAAATGTTTTATACATATTTTATCCTAAAAATTATACAAGACTGAAATCATTGTTGCATCATATTGCAATGACTGAGTTGCTCACCAAATACTAATGTACTTCACTACATCATCTAGTCTCCCTTTCAGTGGATTTGGGCCATGAGCCTGGGTTTTGGCCAATAGGATATGCACAAAAAATATGTAAACTACTTCCTGTACTCATGGGAAACTTCAGGACTCTTTTTCCCTTCTGTGTCCATATGAAACTCTTGTTCCACATAATAATATGTAAAAGATGGAAGAAGATATCCCCATTTATCATGTGTGTAATACAGGCAAGAAATAAACTTTATTTTCAATCTCTAAGATTAGAGAGTTAATTTGTTACCACAGAGGCTATTCCAGGGCTTGCCAAATTATAGCCAGTGGGTCAAAAAGACCTGCCACCTCCTTTTGTAAATAAAGTTAGATTGGAACACAGCCTCACCTAAATATTTACATAATGTCCCTCTGATATAGAGTTAAATAGTTGCTACAGTGACTGGCTCACAAAACCTAAAATTATTTGCTATTTGGCCCCATTACAAAAACAAAACAAACAGAAATTTTGCTGACCTCTGTCCTAATTAATGAACAAAGAAAAGGAAAACACTGGTTGGCAGTGTTATTGGGATTTGAAGCCAGTTCTGTTTTTGATGGTATTCCCTGTTTCTTGCTTTTATTGCCACAGGTTCTTTGGTCTCCATTTGGTCCTGTACTTCAGTTATTATAGTTCTCCTGTTGATTTACCCACATCACACACCATATGGATTGACAACCAATTCTGGAATCAGTTTTGTGGCTCAATATTGGCATGTCTTTGGGGGAATAATTTATATTACTTGTCCCCTAATACCAAACTTCTCCTACTAGTCTCACTTTAGCCCCAAGGGACTGGCAAGGAGAAAAGGAAGAATCAAGGATAACTCCAAGGACTTGCCTTGAACTACTGGATGGAAGCAGGATAAACAGGTTAAGAATTGATGCAGGAATGGGGTAAAGGACTGGAATGGGAGAGAAGTTTAACACTAGACATGTTGAGTTTAAGGTTTCCCTGGAAAAATCCAGGTGGAGATGTTATTTTATAGGCAGCTAGGTAGATAGGTATGAAGCTCAGGAAAGAGATCTGGGCTGGAGATACAGTAGAATAAATTATACTGAATTATCTATCCTCTCAGAAATCTTACTATGGTTAGATTTAGAACTATAAGATGGCTCACCAAGGTTAGGGCTCAGTCTGAAACCAGGTTTGTACATTCTATGATTACATAAAATCAAAGTTAATGAACACACCTGGGATAATATCTATGACTTTGACCTTTTAAGTATTAGATCTATTTCTCCCTATAACATTGCATGACACATCGTCCTAGTAGGAAAAGGCTGCTTACTGTTTCCAGGTCATATGGGACTCTATTTGGGACTTGGGAGATTCTTCTCAGAAAGAGAACCAAAGCCTTTACTGTTTCTACCAAGATTTCACAGGAAAAAGACATTGGGGAGGGTATGTGCTATGGTGAGCGCTATGAATTGTGTAAGACTGAGGAATCACAGACCTGTACCCCTGAAACAAATAATACATTATATGTTAATTAAAAATAAAAATAAAAAATTATAAAAAAAAAAGATTTCAGGGGCACCTGGGTAGCTCAGTGGATTAAAGCCTCTGCCTTTGGCTCAGGTCATGACCTCAGGGTCCTGGGATCGAGCCCCACATGGGGCCCTCTGCTCAGCAGGGAACCTGCTTCCCTTCCTCTCTCTCTGCCTGCCTCTACCTACTTGTGATCTCTGTCTGTCAAATAAATAAATTAAAAAAAAAAAGATTTCACAGGCAAGCTCAATATCTCAGGACCTTTTTTTTCCTCTGAGAGAAACAATGTTATGAATTATTCAGTATGGCATGGGAAGGCCATAAATTACTTGAGCATTGCAGTTTAACTATAGTTGAATCTAGTATTGCTAATGCAGTATAGTGATTAATCCTTAAGTTGTGCAAAAATGGAGATTTCCTCCTTTCTGGAGGGGCTGTAGGCCAGGTACCTGAGTTCAAACTTAACTCCTATCAAAAGTATTTGATCTTCTCACTACCTTGTTCAAAAAAATCCCACTTAAGGAATGAAGAACAACAATAATAATAACAACAAAAAAACCCCAAATGATAATAATCCAATGATGAGAACACAATGTGGGGTTTTTTGTTTGTTTTTTGTTTTGGGTTTGCAGTTTGCTCTTCCTCATGGCCCTTCCACACTGTGATTAACTGCAAACAGATGATCTGAGGAAAAATACATGTCTGTTATATGAACTTGTTCAGAGGTATTTCCTTTAAAAACTCATATGTTGCACCAGAATCCACTTCATGAGCCTGATTCTTAAGCTATCCAATATACTCAGAAGAATCCCACTGTTGGCTTAATGCTCTGCTGTCATTGTCTTGAAATTCTCAATAAGTTTTGAAAAATGACCACATCTTCTTTATCCATTTGTCTGTTGAAGGCATCTTGGCTCTTTTCATAGTTTGGTTATTGTGGACATTGCTGCTATAAACATCGGGGTGCTGGTGCACCTTCTTCTCACTTCAACTGTATCTTTGGAATAAATACAGTGTTGTCCATATATACAATGGAATATTACTAAGCCATCAGAAAGGATGAATACATGAATACACGAATCCATGCATCAGCATGGATTGGACTGGAGGAGATTATGCTAAGTGAAAAAAGTCAAGCAGAGAAAGTCAATTATATGGTTTCACCTATTCATGGAACATAAGGAATAGCATGGAGGACATTAGGAGAAGGAAGGAAAAAATGAAGGGGGAGGAATCAGAGTGGGAGTTGAACCATGAGAGACTGTGGACTCCAGGAAACAGACTGAGTGTTTTAGAAGGGAGGAGGTCAGGGGTTGTGTGAACCTGGTGATGGGTATTAAGGAGGGCACATATTGCATAGAGCACTGGATGTTATATGTAAACAATGAATCCTGGAACACTACATCAAAAACTAATGATGTGCTGTATGGCGACTGTCATAACATAATTTAAAAAAATAAAAAATAAAGAAAACAAAACAATAACAACAACAACAAAAAGGTTTTGAACAAGGGTCTCACATTTTTTATTTTGCAATGAGGACCTACAAGTTGTGTAGCTGGTTTTGTCTTACACTTGACTTTGGTGTCCTACTGCCTTACCTTAGGCATACCTGAGCCCTTTGTAAGTGTATTCAGGCAAAAAATGTGATGAAGATACTTGAAGAAATTCTGTGCTTCAAAGTGTATTATAAGTGGGCTTCTGCTGTTAATAGGCTCATTGGTAGATATCTGGCCTGTTTCTGCATTTCCTTATTTTGAACCATGGCAAGATAGTGCTTGGTTGATTCCTAAGAGATTTTTTTTTCCAAACCTGGATATCCATATGTGAATAAGTGCCCAGTCCCTATCAATAATGTGGACCTCAAAAAGGCCAGAAATTCTATATAGGTGGCTAATTGTTGTTGAGCCTGCTTAAGGAAACACTGCTGAGTGTGTCTCTTACCTTTAGTGTCTTTTGCAAACCTTTAGTGTATTTTGCACATTCCTTAGTGATTCCTCTATCTCTCACCCTCCTGGAGGCACTGTTACCTTCTTTGTAGGAAGGTTTGCAGTTAAGAATAAAAGAGGCAGGGGCACCTGGGTGGCTCAGTCATTAAGCATCTGCCTTGGGCTCAGGTCATGACCCCAAAGTCCTCAGGTCAAGCCCCTTGTGGAGCCCCCATTGAGCCCCTCATTGAGCTCTGCATTGGGCTCAGCTCAGTAGGAAACTTGCTTCTCCCTCTCCCACTCTTCCTGCTTGTGTTCCTCTCTTGCTGTATCTCTCTGTGTCAAATAAAGAAAAATCTTTAAAAAATAGAGAGGAGTCAAGATGGTGGAGAAGTAGCAGGCTGAGACTACGTCATGTAGCAGATCAGCTAGATAGCTTATCTAAACATTGCAAACACCTACAAATCCAACGGGAGATTGAAGAGAAGAAGAACAGCAATTCTAGAAACAGAAAATCAACCACTTTCTGAAAGGTAGGACTGGCAGAGAAGTGAATCCAAAACGATGGGAAGATAGACCGCAGGGGGAGGGGCCAGCTCCGGGCAAGTGGCAGAGTAATGGAGCACAAAATCAGGACTTTTAAAAGTCTGTTCCACTGAGGGACATCTCTCCAGATGCTAAACCGGGGTGAAGCCCACACGGGGTCAGCATGGCCCCACGACCCGCAGGGTCACAGAAGGATCGGGGGTGTCTGAGTGGCACAGAGCACGCAGGTATTAGAGCAGGGAAGCCAGCCACAGAGACAGAGCCGAGGAGTGAACTCTCAGCTCGGGGTTACCTTGAACCAGTCGCAGTCTGGGTGAGCTTGAAGCGCGACCGGAGGCCGGGGATACGGGAGTGATTGGGCGCTGTTCTCTGGGGGCGCATTGAGGAGTGGGGCCCCAGGCTCTCGGCTCCTCTGGGCCGGAGACTGGGAGGCCGACATTTTCATTCCCGTCCTCCGGAACTCTATGGAAAGTGTTCAGGGAACAAAAGCCCTGGAAAGCAAACCCGAGCGGCTTATTTAACCCAGCCCCTGGTAAGGGCGGTGCAATTCTGCCTCGGGCAAAGACACTTGAGAATCACTACAACAGGCCCCTCCCTCAGAAGATCAACAAGAAATCCAGCCAGGACCAAGTTCACCTACCAAGGAAAGCAGGTTCAATACGAAGGACAGCAGCAGAATTCCAGAGGAAGAGAAAGCAAAGCAAGGAACTCATGGCTTTCTCCCCATGATTCTTTAGTCTTGCAGTTAATTTAGTTTTTTTTTCAAATTTTTTTCTTCTTCTGCTAAATTTTTTTAACTTTTACCCTTTTCTTTTTTAACGTTTTTAACTAGTTTATCTAATATATATATATATATATATATATATATATATTTTCTTTATTTGTTTTCTTTTTTTAATTTTTTCTTTTTTTTTCTGAACCACTTTTTATCCGCTTTCTCTCCCCCGCCCCAAGATTTGGGGCCTCTTCTGATTTGGTTAAAGCATATTTTCCTGGGGTCTTTGCTACCCTTTTAGTATTTTACTTGCTCCTTCATATACTCTTATCTGGACAAAATGACAAGGCAGAAAAATTCACCACAAAAAAATGAACAAGAGGCAGTACCGAAGGCTAGGGACCTAATCAATACAGACATTGGTAATATGTCAGATCTAGAGTTCAGAATGACGATTCTCAAGGTTCTGGCCAGGCTTGAAAAAGGCATGGAAGATATGAGAGAAACCCTCTCTGGAGATATAAAAACCCTTTCTGGAGAAATTAAAGAACTAAAATCTAACCAACTTGAAATCAAAAAAGCTATTAATGAGGTGCAATAAAAAATGGAGGCTCTCACTGCTAGGATAAATGAGGCAGAAGAAAGAATTAGTGATATAGAAGACCAAAAGACAGAGAATAAAGAAGCTGAGCAAAAGAGGGACAAACAGTTACGGGACCATGAGGGGAGAATTCGAGAGATAAGTGACACCATAAGATGAAACAACATTAGAATAAATGGGATTCCAGAAGAAGAAGAAAGAGAGAGGGGACCAGAAGGTATATTGGAAAGAATTATTGGAGAGAATTTCCTTAATATGGCAAAGGGAACAAGCATCAAAATCCAGGAGGTGCAGAGAACCCCCCTCAAAATCAACAAGAATAGGCCCACATGCCGTCACCTAAGAGTAAAATTTACAAGTCTTAGTGACAAAGAGAAAATCCTGAAAGCAGCCCGGAAAAAGAAGTCTATAACATACAATGGTAAAAATATTAGATTGGCAGCAGACTTATCCACAGAGACCTGGCAGGCCAGAAAGAACTGGCATGATATATTCAGAGCACTCAATGAGAAAAACATGCAGCAAGAATATTATATACAGCTAGGCTATCATTGAAAAGAGAAGGAGAGATAAAAAGCTTTCAGGACAAACAAAAACTGAAAGAATTTGCAACACCAAACCAGCTCTACAGGAAATATTGAAAGGGGTCCTCTAAGCAAAGAGAGAGCCTAAAAGTAGTAGATCAGAAAGGAACAGAGACAATATACAGTAACAGTCACCTTACAGGCAATACAATGGCACTAAATTCATATCTCTCAATAGTTACCCTGAATGTAAATGGTCTAAATGCCACAATCAAAAGACACAGGGTATCAGAATGGATAAAAAACAAAACCCATCTATATGTTTCCTACAAGAAACTCATTTTAGACCCAAAGACACCTCCAGATTTAAAGTGAGAGGGTGGAAAACAATTTACCATGCTAATGGGCCTCAGAAGAAAGCTGGGGTGGCAATCCTTATATCAGATCAATTAGATTTTAAGCCAAAGACTATAATAAGAGATGAGGAAGGACACTATATCATACTCAAAGGGTCTGTCCAACAAGAAGATCTAACAATTTTAAATATCTATGTCCCTGACATGGGAGCAGCCAACTATAAAAACCAATTAATAACAAAATCAAAGAAACACATCGACAATAATACAATAATAGTAGGGGACTTTAACACTCCCCTCACTGAAATGGACAGATCATCCAAGCAAAAGATCAACAAGGAAATAAAGGCCTTAAATGACACACTGGACCAGATGGACATCACAGATATATTCAGAACATTTCATCCCAAAGCAACAGAATACACATTCTTCTCTAGTGCACATGGAACCTTCTCCAGAATAGATCACATCCTGGGTCCTAAATCAGCTCTCAACCAGTATCAGAAGATTGGGATCATTCCCTGCGTATTTTCAGACCACAATGCTCTGAAGCTAGAACTCAATCACAAGGGGAAATCTGGAAAGAATCCAAATACATGGAGACTAAACAGCATCCTTCTAAAGAATGAATGGGTCAACCAGGAAATTAAAGGAGACTTGAAAAAATTCATGGAAACAAATGATAATGAAAACACAGCGGTTCAAAATCTGTGGGACACAGCAAAGGCAGTCCTGAGAGGAAAATATATAGCGGTACAAGCCTTTCTCAAGAAACAAGAAAGGTCTCAAGTACACAACCTAACCCAACACCTAAAGGAGCTGGAGAAAGAACAAGAAAGAAACCCTAAACCCAGCAGGAGAAGAGAAATCATAAAGATCAGAGCAGAAATCAATGAAATAGAAACCAAAAAAACAATAGAACAAATCAACGAAACTAGGAGCTGGTTCTTTGAAAGAATTAATAAGATTGATAAACCCCTGGCCAGACTTATCAAAAAGAAAAGAGAAAGGACCCAAATAAATAAAATCATGAATGAAAGAGGAGAGATCACAACTAACACCAAAGAAATACAGACAATTATAAGAACATACTATGAGCAACTCTATGCCAACAAATTTGACAATCTGGAAGAAATGGGTGCATTCCTAGACATATAAACTACCACAACTGAACCAGGAAGAAATAGAAAACCTTAACAGGCCCATAACCAGTAAGGAGATTGAAACAGTCATCAAAAATCTCCAAACAAACAAAAGCCCAGGGCCAGACGGTTTCCCAGGGGAATTCTACCAAACATTTAAAGAAGAACTAATTCCTATTCTCCTGAAACTGCTCCAAAAAATGGAAGGAAAACTTCCAAACTCATTTTATGAGGCCAGCATCACCTTGATCCCCAAACCAGACAAGGATCCCATCAAAAAAGAGAACTACAGACCAATATCCTTGATGAACACAGATGCAAAAATTCTCACCAAAATACTAGCCATTTAGGATTCAACAGTACATTAAAAGGATTATTCACCACGACCAAGTGGGATTTATTCCAAGGTTGCAAGTTTGGTTCAACATCCGTAAATCAATCAATGTGATACAATGCATTAATAAAAGAAAGAACAAGAACCATATGATACTCTCAATATATGCTGAAAAAGCATTTGACAAACTACAGTATCCCTTCCTGATCAAAACTCTTCAAAGTGTAAGGATAGAGGGCACATAACTCAATATTATCAAAGCCATCTATGAAAAACCCACTGCAAATATCATTCCCAATGGAGAAAAACTGAAAGCTTTTCTGCTAAGGTCAGGAACATGGCAGGGATATCCATTATCATCACTGCTATTCAACATAGTACTAGAAGTCCTAGCCTCAGCAATCAGACAACAAAAGGAAATTAAAGGCATCCAAATTGGCAAAGAAGAAGTCAAACTATCACTCTTCATAGATGATATGATACCATATGTGGGAAACCCAAAAGACTCCACTCCAAAACAGCTAGAACTTGTACAGGAATTCAGTAAAGTGTCAGGATATAAAATCAATGCACAGAAATCAGTTGCATTTCTCTACACCAACAAGACAGAAGAAAGAGAAATTAAGGAGTCAATCCCATTTACAATTGCACCCAAAACTATAAGATACCTAGGAATAAACCTAACCAAAGAGGCTAAGAATCTGTACACAGAAAACTATAAAGTACTCATGAAAGAAATTGATGAAGACACAAAGAAGTGGAAAAATGTTCAATGCTCCTGGATTGGAGGAATAAATATTGTGAAAATGTCTATGCTACCTAAAGCAATCTACACATTTAATGCAATCCCTTTCAAAATACCATCCAGTTTTTTCAAAGAAATGGAACAAATAATCCTAAAATTCATATGGAACCAGAAAAGACCTCGAATAGCCAAAGGAATATTGAAAAAGAAAGCCAAAGTTGGTGGCATCACAATTCCGGACTTCAAGCTCTATTACAAAGCTGTCATCATCAAGACAGCATGGTTCTGGCACAAAAACAGACACATAGATCAATGGAACAGAATAGAGAGCCCAGAAATAGACCCTCAACTCTATGGTCAACTAATCTTCGACAAAGCAGGAAAGAATGTCCAATGGAAAAAAGACAGCCTCTTCAATAAATGGTGCTGGGACAATTGGACAGCCACAGGCAGAAAAATGAAATTGGACCATTTCCTTACACCACACATGAAAATAGACTCCAAATGGATGAAGGACCTCAATGTGAGAAAGGAATCCATCAAAATCCTTGAGGAGCGCACAGGCAGCATCCTCTTCAACTTCAGCCACAGCAACATCTTCCTAGGGACATTGGCAAAGGCAAGGGAAGCAAGGGCAAAAATGAACTATTGGGATTTCATTAAGATCAGAAGCTTTTGCATAGCAAAGGAAACAGTTAACAAAACCAAAAGACAACTGACAGAATGGGAGAAGATATTTGCAAATGACATATCAGATAAAGGACTAGTATCCAAAATCTATAAGGAACTTAGCAAACTCAACACCCAAAGAACAAACAATCCAATCAAGAAATGGGCAGAGGACATGAACAGACATTTCTGCAAAGAAGACATCCAGCTGGCCAACAGACACATGAAAAAGTGCTCCACATCATTTAGCATCAGGGAAATACAAATCAAAACCACAATGAGATATCATCTCACACCAGTCAGAATGGCTAAAATTAACAAGTCAGGAAATGAGAGATGCTGGCAAGGATGCGGAGAAAGGGGAACCCTCCTCCACTGTTGGTGGGAGTGCAAGCTGGTGCAACCACTCTGGAAAACAGAGTTTTCCAGCATGAAGGTTCCTCAAAATGTTGAAAATAGAACTACCCTATGACCCAGCAATTGCACTACTGGGTATTTACCCTAAAGATGCAAACGTAGTGATCCAAAGGGGCACATGCACCCGAATGTTTATAGCAGCAATGTCTACAATAGCCAAATTATGGAAAGAACCTAGATGTCCATCAACAGTTGAATGGATTAAGAAGATGTGGTACATATACACAATGGAATACTATGCAGCCATCAAAAGAAATGAAATCTTGCCATTTGCGACAATGTGGATGGAACTAGAGGGTATCATGCTTAGTGAAATAAGTCAATCGGAGAAAGACAACTATCATATTATCTCCTTGATATGAGGACGTGGAGATGCATCATGGGGGGTTAGGGGGATAGGAGAAGAATAAATGAAACAAGATGGGATTGGGAGGGAGACAAACCATACGTGACTCTTAATCTCACAAAACAAACTGGGGGTTGCTGAGGTGAGGTGGGGTTGGGAGAGGGGGAGGGGGGTTATGGACATTGGGGAGGGTATGTGCTATGGTGAGTTCTCTGAAGTGTGTAAACCTGGCGATTCACAGACCTGTACCCCTGGGGATAAAAATACATTATATGTTTATTAAAAAATAAAAAATAAATAAATAATTTTTAAAAATCTTTAAAAAATAAAAACTTAAAAAAAGAATAAAAGAGGCAGCATATGAGAATTCAAGCCAATATGTTGCTTCACCTGGGGCTCTCTGCATTTGAACTTTTCTCTCAGTGAGGAGAAAAGAGTTTTGTCTAATGAGTGTGAAAGAGGTTGGGGCAGTGGTCTTTCTAGAGTACATCTTAAAACCACATCTCTCTGGATTTGCATGCTGCATCCAAGAAAGGCAATCCTCTATTATGTCAGCCTTCAGATATTTGTATAAATTTATGGTTCCTTCTTGAACATCCAAACCATATACCCCGAAAGCCTAGCGCCATCAGGGCCCTAAAAGAACTTTGTTTGTCACTGAATTTTTCATCCTTGGCTCCTTTTCTGAATTCAATTTCCTTTTTTTCTCTTAGTGACCTTTTTATAACCTTCTTTTGATGTCATAGGTAGCCAAAATCTGGATATGGGACAAGCTAATGGTAGAGATATTCACTGTGACTTGGCAAACTTTCTCCTTGTCGGTTGGTGACTCAGGCAGGAGGGATGGGAAATGTGCTGTCAGTGGCAGAATTGCTCCCCACAATAAGGTATTAGTTTGAATCCCAAATTAAAATTTAAAAAGGATGGGGAGGAGGAGGAAGCCCATCATATCCTCAGTCTTTATTCACCTGGTTAATGTCTCGGGCTGTTCATTAAGCTCCAAAGAAGCAAACTTTATCATTTTTCCAAGCTTAAAAAACTGAAATGCCTACATTCAATTTATACCAACATGTTCCAAAGCCTCTTTAATTCAAAGTGTGTGATGTGATCTAATGTAACATTTATCTTGCTGCAATTGACATGAGAGGAAGAGGTGAGGGGTTTAAGGAATATTTTATTTAAAAACAGACTTGAAGAGGCTGTGGGTGTGATTGCCAGCTTGTCAGGTGACTCACTGACACCTGGAGAGAACTCCTTGTCATTAAACAATCTGAGTCCCAGTATGGCCCAGGACAACATAGTGAAGTCTTTGTCCCTCCTTTATCCCCACCTCCCTATCCCACCTCCTCTCTCTCTGGCAGTTTTTATCACCACTAACAAATAAAAATTAGCACTCAACACCTATTGGAAACATTCATTACAAAACTGATCCAATTACAAGGCCTGTATTGAGGGCTTACATATTAACAGACATGCCTTTCCATCCCACATACAAGTAATGCATTTGTGTTTACAGGAATCAGTAGTATTAGGGGTGCAAAGAACTAGCATTCAAAAACAAGGCACCAGGAATGTAAGAGAAGGATCCGGTTTAGTTTGTTGGATTTACCCATATATAGCCCACTGTCTTGAGAAAAATAATTCTGTATATCAACTTCCCTTTTCTATGGGAGGAGATATTCCATTTACTTCTGAGGGAGGCTGTAGGTGGGTCTGGTGACGCCATCTGTGATACAAAAAGGATTTTGGGAAATCCTTTCAAGTTAATTCAACTTAGGGGTAGGTGCTTACATGGAAGTATCTCTTCATAACCCCCAGCTATTGTGAAAATGTATCAGAATCATTATACATTAGAGTGCAGTAATTACTTAGTTGGGTTTGGTCATGGAGGGAGGTGAATGAGGGGGTGCATGCATGGGTACAAACCATGTTCGGCTTTTGTCATGGGCCTCCAAAAGAGATCTTGTCTTCTCAGTAGGAGAAATGTAGACAATAGTTAATCTTTATAAATATCTCTGTAATTATCAGAAGTCTCCTAACATACTTACTTCTTGAGCTAAGAATCGGAAAAAACTCCTATTATGCCCTTCATTCTCTGGGTCATGTACAGTAGTCTCCCCTTATCCCTGTGGATGCCTGAAACGGTGGGTAGTATTGAACCTTATTATACAGTTTTTCCCCTATACATACATATCTATGATAAAGTTTAATTTATAAATTAGGCACAGGAAAAGATTAAGAACAATAACTAGTAATAAACAAAATAAAATTATAACAATATACTATAATAAAAGTCATGTGAATGTGGTCTCTTTCTTTCAAAATCTTATTGTAGTGCACTTACCCTTCTTGTGATGATGTGAAATGATAAAATGCCTGCCTGATAAGATGAAGTGAGGTGAGTGACATAAACATGATCATGTAGTTTTAGGCTACTATTGACTTACTGACCATACGTCAGAAGGAGGACCATCTGCTTCCAGACTATGGTCTGGATCACCAGTAACTTAAACAGTACAAAGCAACAACAAGGATAAGTGGGGGATTACTGTGCAGAGATTGAAAACAGTCCCAGTGTGGTTGATTTGTACATTCTGTCACCCTCTAAGTTAGGATTTTCCTTGTTTCTTACTTCCCAAATCCTATGGGTTTCTTCATGTTTGCTCACATGTTTGCTCATTTTGTGGACATTTTTAAAGTTTTTACTTTGAAATAATTATAGAAATTCACAGTAATTTGCAAAAAAAGGTACAGAGAGGTAGCATGTACTTTTCATCCAGTTTCCCCCAAATGTAGATTGATTTTTTTCCTACTATTAGTCTCATTTATTGGCTATAAGATATCTTGACTGCCTCATTTCCTAATATACCCTGCACGGGGCATTTAGGAACATTTACATGGCATAGGGCATTCAAAGATATTAGTGTATAAGTAATCGCCCAATATTACATACCTACCAATTACATATCTTTAAGTTATCTTATGACTTCAGTACATAAAGAGATAGCAATAAAGGAAATAACACACAAAAATATAAAAACTACCTTGAGGGCAAGCATTTTCAAAGAGGATTATATTCCATGAAATCTTAACATGTGCCTCATGTGAGTGGTTTACACACTATTGTGATTGCTATCTAAGGCATAACTGAAATAATTTTTGAAACTCAGGATGATACAGACTCTTAAAGTAGGAAATCCTATTAATGTAGCCTCTCATTTCTATGTAATACAAGATTCCTTTCCTCAGTGACAGCATTCTCAAATTTCTTATTTATGTTTGTGCATCTCTCCTCTAATTCCATATTGTGAAGCTTGACAATCAATATCATTCTCCCTATCTCCTTTAATGAATTTATATACCACTTCATTCTCTCAATCCATGTTTTTCTAGATTAAATAGGGTTCATGTTATTTTTTTTGTATTTTTTAAATTATGCTCAGTTAGCCAGCATATAGTACATCAAAAGTTTTTATGTGGTTTTCAATGATCCATTAGTTGCTTATAACACCTAGTGTTCATCACAACACATACCCTCCTTAATACCCATCATGTGGTTACCCCACCCCTCGATCCCCCTCCCTTCTGTAACCCTCAATTTTTTTCTCAGAGTCCAGATCTCTCATGGTTTGTCTCCCTCTCAGATTTCTTCCCGTTCACTTTTTCTTCCATTCTCCTGTGGTCCTCTGCTTTATTCTTTATGCTCCACTTTGAGTGAAAGCACATGATAATTGTCTTTCTCTGCTTGACTTATTTCACTCAGCATAATCCCCTCCAGTCTCATCCATGTTGATGCAAAAGTTTGGTATTCATCTCTTCTGATTACTGAGTAATATTCCATTGTATATATGTACCACATTCTCTTTATCCATTCATCTGTTGAAGGGCAACTCAGCTCCTTCCACAGTTTAGCTATTGTGGACGTTGCTGCTATGAACACTGAGGTGCATGTGCCCCTTCTTTTTACTATATCTGTATCTTTGAGGTAAACACCTAGTAGTGCAATTGCTGGGTCATAGGGCAGCTCTATTTTTAACATCTTGAGGAACCTCCATACTGTTTTCCAGAGTGGCTGTACCAGCTTGCATTCCCACCAAGAGTGTAAGAGGGTTCCCCTTTCTCTGCATCCTCATTAACATTTGTTGTTTCCTGTCCTGTTACTTTTGGCCATTCTAAGTGGTGTATGGTAGTATCTCAGTGTGGTTTTGATTTGTATTTCCCCAATGGCTAGTGATGTTGAACATTTTTCATGTGTCTGTTGCCCTTTTGTATGTATTCATTGGAGAAGTTTCTGTTACTGTCATCTGCCCATTTCTTGACTGGATTATTTATTTTTTGGGTGTTGAGTTTGACAAGTTCTTTACACATCTTTGATACCAACCCTTTATCTGAAATGTCATTTACAAGTACCTTCTCCCATTCTGTGGATTGCCTCTTAGTTTTGTTGACTGTTTGCTGTGCAAAGCTTTCTATCTTGATGAAGTCCCAAAAGTTCATTTTTGCTTTTGTTTCCCTTACCTTTAGAGACATGTCTTGAAAGAAGTTTCTGTCGAAGAGGTTACTGCCTATGTTCTCCTCTAGGATTTTGATGGATTCCTGTCTCACATTGAGGTCTTTTATCCATTTTGAGTTTATTTTTGTGTATGGTGTAAGAGAATGGTCGAGTTTCATTCTTATGCATGTAGTTGTCCAGTTTTCCCAGCACCATTTATTGAAAAGACTGTCTTTTTTCCATGGGATGTTCCTCCTGTTTTGTTGAAGATTAGTTGACTGTAAAGTCAAGGGTCCATATCTGGGTTCTGTATTCTTTTCTATTGATCTATGTGTCTGTTTTTGTGCCAATACCATACTCTCTTGTTGACTACAGCTTTGTAATATAGCTTGAAGTCAGGCAGTGTGATGTCACCAGCTTTGATTTTCTCTTCCAACATTCCTCTGGCTATCTGGGGTCTTTTCTGGTTCCATATAAATTTTAGGATTGTTTGTTCCTGCTCTGTAAAAATGTCAATGATGTTTCAATAGGGATTGCATTGAAATTGTAAATTAAGGGGGCACCTGGGTGGCTCAGTGGGTTAAGCCTCTGCCTTCAGCTCAGGTCATGATCTCAGGGTCCTGGAATCAAGCCACACATCTGGCTCTCTGCTCAGCAAGGAGCCTGCTTCCCCTCTTTCTCTGCCTGCTGTTCTGCCTACTTGTGATCTCTCTCTGTCAAATAAATAAATGAAATCTTTAAAAACAGGAAAGTGTAAATTAATGAGGGCATGTATTGCATGGAGCACTGGGTGTTATATGCAAATAATGAATCATGGAACACTACATCAAAAACTAATGATATACTGTATGGTGACTGACATAACATAATAATAAAAACAGAAAGTGTAAATTACTCTGGGTAGCATAAACATTTTAATGATGTTTATTCTTCCAATCTATGAGCATGGAATGTTTTTCCATCTCTTTGGGTCTTCTTCAATTTCTTTCATAAGTATTCTGTAGTTTCTAGAGTATAGATCCTTCACCTCTTTGGTTAGGTTTATTCCTAGACACCCTATGGTTTTGGGAGCTATTGTAAATAGAATTGATTCTTTTTTTTTTTTTTGAATTTTATTTTATTTTTTCTCCGTGTTCCAAAATTCATTGTTTATGCATCACACCCACTCCATGCAATACGGGCCCTCCATAATATCCACCACCAGACTCATCCCCCCACCCCCCCAAAACCCTCAGTTTAATTTCTCTTTCTTCAGTTACATTGTTAGTGTATAGAAATGCAAATGATTTCTGTGTATTGATTTTGTATTCTGCCTCATTGCTGAATTGTTGTACGAGTTCTAATGACTTGGGGTTTTCCACATAAAGTTATCATGTCATCTGCAGAGAGAGAGTTTGACTTCTTCTTTGCCAATTTGAATACCTTTTATTTATTTTTTGTTTTTGTTGTCTGATTGCTAAGGCTATGACTCTAGAACTATGTTGAGAAATAATGGTTAGAGTGGGCTTCCTTGTAGTGTTCCTGACCTTGAGGGAAAATTGAGAATGATATTCACTATGGGCTTTTCATATATGGCTTTTATGATACGGAGGTATGTTCTTTCTATCCCTGTACTCTGAAGGTTTTAATCAGGAAAAAATGCTGTATTTTGTCAAATGCTTTCTTTGCATTGATTGAGAGGATCATATGGTTCTTGTCTTTTCTTTTACTAATGTGCTCTACATATTGATTGATTTGTGAATGTTGAACCACCCTTGCATCCCAGGAATAAATCCTATCTGGTCATGGTGAATAACCCTTTTAATGTACTGTTGGATCTTATTGGCTAGAATCTTGTTGAGTATTTTAACACCCATGTTCCTCAGGGATATTGGTCTGTAATTCTCCTTTTTGATGGGGTCTTTGTCTGGTTTTGGGATCAGGATAATGTTGGCTCATAGAACGAGTTTGAAGTTTTCCTTCTATTTCAAGTTTTTGAAACAGCTTTTGTAGAATAGGTCTTATTTCTTCCTTAAATGTTTGGTAGAATTCCCTGGGAAGCCACCTGGCCCTGAACTCCTGTTTTGGGGAAGTTTTTGACTACAGTTTCAATTTCCTTGCTGGTTATTGGTCTGTTCAGATGTCTATTTCTTCCTGTTTCAGTCTTTATAGTTTATAAGTTTCCAGGAATGCATCCGTTTCCTCTAGATTGCTTAATTTGTTGGCATATAGTTGCTGGTAATAATTTTTTTTTTATTTGTTTATTTTCAGTGTAACAGTATTCATTGTTTTTGCACCACACCCAGTGCTCCATGCAATACATGCCCTTTCTATTACCCACCACCTGGTTCCCCAACCTCCCACCCCCCCGCCCCTTCAAAACCCTCAGGTTGTTTTTCAGAGTCCATAGTCTCTCATGGTTCATCTCCCCTTCCAATTTCCCACAACTCCCTTCTCCTCCCCATCTTCCCATGTCCTCCATGTTCTTTGTTATGCTCCACAAATAAGTGAAACCATATGATACTTGACTCTCTCTGCTTGACTTATTTCAGTCAGCATAATCTCTTCCAGTCCCGTCCATGTTGCTACAAAAGTTGGGTATTCATCTTTTCTGATGGAGGCATAATACTCCATCATGTATATGGACCACATCTTCCTTATTCGTCCGTTGAAAGGCATCTTGGTTCTTTCCACAGTCTGGCGACCATGGCCATTGCTGCTATAAACATTGGGGTACAGATGGCTCTTCTTTTCACTACATCTGTTTCTTTGAGGTAAATACCCAGCAGTGCAATTGCAGGGTCATAGGGAAGCTCTATTCTTAATCTCTTGAGGAATCTCCACACTGTTCTCCAGAGTGGCTGCACCAACTTGCATTCCCACCAACAGTGTAAGAGGGCTCCCCTTTCTCCACATCCTCTCCAACACACGTTGTTTCCTGTCTTGCTAATTTTGGCCAATCTAACTGGTGTAATGTGGTATCTCAATGTGGTTTTAATTTGAATCTCCCTGATGGCTAGTTATGTTGAACATTTTTTCATGTGTCTGAGAGCCATTTGTATGTCCTCATTGGAGAAGTGTCTGTTCATATCTTCTGCCCATTTTTTGATATGATTATCTGTTTTGTGTGTGTGCTGGTAATAATTTCTAATAAAAATTATTTCTATTTCCTTGGTGTTAGTCATGATCTCTCCCCTTTCATTCATGGTTTTATTAATTTGGGTCCTTTCCCTTTTCTTTTGGATAAGTCTGGCCAGCAGTTTATCAATCTTATTAATTCTAGGATTCATCCTATTAATTAGTCTTGGTGAATAGGCTCTTTCTTGGTCAACTTAGATATATTTCTCTAGACCTACTCCAACCAATTTGTAATCACCCCTGCTTCCAGAAATGGATGTGTCATTTGGTGTTCCTTGGCACCAAATCTATGGGTGGAGAGATGTTCTGAGTATGAGCAGAAGTGTGTATGTGTGTGTGTGTATGTGTTTGTGTGCATGTATATGTAGTGTGGGGAAGTAGTTACAGTAGTGGAGGACTTAATTTAAATGCCATCATTTAGAGCACTGGGTGTGGTGCAAAAACAATGAACACTGTTACTCTGAAAATAAACAAATAAACAAATAAAAAAATAAATGCCATCATTTAAATAAAACATTCTGGTTACTCAGGAGAAAATACAAGAAAGTAGAAAAATTGCTTTGGATTCTCTGCTATTCTGCTGAAAATATACTATTTCATTGGAATTATTCAAATACTTAAAAAATTTTCACTGTACATATTTAATTTTCACTGATGCATTTGAAGTTATGTATACATTTGTATTCACGACAAATTAGGAGGTTTTGCATGAGTGGACACATATACATGGGTGAGTCAGTCATTCAATGGTAGACATCACTTCCTGTGATTCCATAATATTAAATACTGAGGTGAGGTGAGAATATGCAAAATAATATTTTCTCTTGAATTTTACCATAAACATATCTGCATGAAAAAAAATATAAGAGGGACAAGACTATTTGGTAGTGTTGAAATTTGAAGCTAAATTAGACTTTGCTTAAAGCTTTTTAATGAAAATAAAAATAAAACAAGGAAGAAAAGAATTTATTAATGGGGCTGATTGGGCAGCAAATGTTAAAATCTCTCTCCCCTTTTTAGCTTCCCTTTACTAGAGAATGTTCCTGAGATATCTCCATCTATCTCTGTAATTTTCAAGGTTGAGCATGTTAGGGAAAGTCCTTGAACACAGTGTTTCTCCTGCGAATAACTGTCTTCTCATCAAGAAGGAAAAATAATAAATTGGAGGCTGGGGTTTACATTTGGAAACTTTTTTTTCCCACTAGGCAACCATCGGATCAATGAGGATTCCTAGGACACTCTTGCGGTCTTAACAATTTACCTTCCTGCTCCTTCACACCCAAACCTCTAGCCCTCAGACATAATCAGTCTTGCCCTATCTTGATTCTCTTTCTCCTTTCCCCTTTTTCCAGTCTCCTGACTTTGGCTCATAAAAGAAATGACTACCATCATTTTTTAATTCCTTTGGTGTCTCCAAAGAACTAATTGTGTCCTAGGGCAAAAATAACATCAGGAAGAATCTGGTGAGACTTCCTGAAAGAAAAGTACAGAATTCTGAGTTTAGGGCTCTAACTCAATATATAGCAGATTAACTTTCTAGAAAACTGGCTAATGAGTTTCAGCCATAATGCTATTGAAACTAACAGGATTGTAAGTATTTTTAAACTGTAAGAGACCCTAGAGACTAAACAATCACTGTATTGTAGGCTCCCAGAGTAGGAAAGGATCTTAAATGTCATCTAGTCCATATTATCCAATGGATGCTTGAACTCCTCTATAACTTCCCAACCAAGAGATTACTAAGCTCCTGTGTAAACACTTTTAGTGAAAAGGAACTCTTTATCTAATGAAGTTGTCTATACCTTCTCTGTATTGCCTTTGCTCATCCTTGTAAAATTTTGCTCATGCTAATCCAAAAATCTATTCTGTACATTCCATCCATTATTTCTAGTTCTACTCTCTTTAGGGTACACAGAACACTCTGTTCTTTCATCTTAATGATAGGCCGTCAAGTATTTGATGACAACTTCCATCTTTTATTTTTTGAGGGGTGGGGGGTCACTGCTTCTTTAGGCTTTATGTTTTTTATATGATGTTGTTTTATGTCTCTGCGATACCTGTGGTTATTCCCTCTTAAAAATATGGGGCCTGGTATTCCATTCCATATAAAGAGGAAGGTAAAGATACCATCTAAAATGGAAAGTTTAAGAAAAAAAATTTAAGTACAGTATACACCATACTTATATCTAAAGATAAAAATGTGACTAGCAGGGTTTACAGACTGATTAGGGAGGAAGTGGGGGAGAAGAATGAACAAATTGTTTAGTGTCAGGAAGATACCATGTTATTTTAAAAGTTTATAAATCCAGAAAAAGATGTATAAACACATATTTTCTGTTGTGGTGATAACCAACAGGAAACTCCCAAAGAGAAATGATTAAAAGTAGTTACTGCTCTGAAAATGAGACTAGGGATGAAGAAAGAGTTCTTTTCTCCTTCTGAGCTTTTCTGTATTGTTTGAATCTTTATTACTATGGGCATTTACATTTCCATGGTGCCTTATATGTAATTCAGAAGCCCAAAAAACCCTGAGAGAGAAAAGGGTTTTCATATTATTTGGCTAATAAGACTGACTTAATCTGAATAATTTGGTAATTATTCAGCAACATCTGAACTGATGTAAAGCTGTTTATAATCTTCAATATTGCAATGTAGTATGTATACTCATTGATTTTGCTCCAAAAATATTAATGTTTGAGTTGGGGGTGTTGTCCCAGACCCCACTTGACATGCTAAATAATATACAGTGTATAGCACTGCATTATCTTTCTAAATCTTGAAAAATTTTGAATTTTTGAAACATATCTGGCCTTAAAGTGTTTTACTTATGGTATTGTAAGCCTATAATACTTTCTTGTAATAATAAAAAAAAAGAATGGCAAATCCCAGGAACTGTACATAATTCTTCAGCTTGTTCTGATCACAGCAGAGCCCAGTTAATCACCTCCCCCAGTCGACATATCATACTTTTATTAATGCAACTTAAGAATACTTGTCTTGGTGTTTGCATCACATTTACTGAATCATTCTGATCTTATTGTCTATTAAACCTGAAAGGCTCCTTTACAAGAACTACTGTTGCTAAATCATGTTCCTGAAAATAATGTAGAAGACGAATGCATATTCACTACAGGGATGTTATAAAAAACAAGCTTCCTGGTGCATTTAAAATATTGTTCAACTCCAAGGTATGATATCCATGCAAGTTTTTGATAATATGATTACTGCATCATTACCACCTTAATACAGTGCATTGTGCATTGTGCATAATGCATTATCAAATTAAATATACTTGAGTTTGAATCCTGAATCAGGTATTTCCTAGGAATGTGACTTTGGGAAAGTCATTTAACCACTCTGAGCTCACTTTATTTATCCATAAAATAAGCTTTATAATACTAAGCATAACACAAAGAGTTCTCTTTCTCAGCCAGGAATAGTTGCACAAAAAAGTATGTATTACTATTATTCTAAATAATAATAACAACATAAAACAATGGTTTTCAAATTTTGTTGTTCATAGAATTACATGGGGGAGTTTGAAAAGTTCCTGATGCCCAAGATGTATTCCATATTAATTAAATTAGAAGAGCTTAAGGTAGGAGCCAGGTGATTATAATGTGTAGCAAAGTTGAGGAATCACTGACTTAAAGAAAAAATCTTAAAACTTGCCACCAGAAGACAGACTTGTTGTTGTCATATTAATTTACTTGACATTAATTTACTAAGCCCTCTTAATAGCTTTTCCCAATCCCAATACAGCAAGTTTTTTGTTTGTTTGTTATAATAATTACCTACATGTTTTTGGAAGTTCATTTAGTCTCAGGAAGTTGATCCTTGCAAAAATGGTGAGACCATTTTCATTATGAAGTGGACTTCATGTTAAGTTTCTTCATATGTCTTGTAATTTTTTGCTGAAATCTGGATATTTTAGGCAATATATTATAGCAACTCTGGCTAATCATTTTTCTCCCCACTTTTGGGGGCTTGCATTTGTTGTTTTATTCTCTGCTTAATGACTTTAGGTAGTTAAATGAAGTCTAATTCCCTAGCAATGTGAAACCCTTGATGCTGTTTCTCAGAAGATGCAGCTTTGGGCATGCACACATTCATCCTTCTACCCATGGCAATCACTAATATATTTTTCATTTCTATAATTTTATCATATAAAGAATGTTATATAAATTAAATCATAGAGAATGTAGCCTTTTATGATCTCTCGCAACCTCCCTCTAAATCTCTTAGGAGTAATCCAGGTTTGAATAGACATATTTATGAAGAAGACATACATATGGTCAATAGACATATTAAATGATGCTCAACATCACTAATCATCAAGGAAATGCAAATCAAAACCACAATGAGATATCATCTCACACCTGACAGATTGACTTTTATCAAAAAGAAAAAAAATAACAATGTTAGTAATGATGTGGTAGACAGGAAACCCTTGTGTACTGTTAGTAGGAATGTCAATTGGGGCAGCCATTATATAAACAGTATGGAAATTCCTCAAAAAATTAAAAATAGAACCACCATATAGTCCAGCAACTCTACTTCTGGGTATCTATCTGAAGAAAATGAAAAAAGCCATATGCATCCCTATGTTCATTGCAGCATTATCTACAATAGCCAAGATATTAAAGCAATGTGTCTATCAATAGATATTGAGATTAAAAAGGCATGTTATACATTCACAATGGAATATGACTCAGCTATAAAAAGAATGAAATTTTGCCATTTGCAACAACATGAATGGACCCAGAGGGTATTATGCTAAGTAAAATATATCAAAGAAAGGCAAGTACTATATGAATTCACTTCTACATGAAATCTAAAAAACAAAACAGAAACAGACTCAGATATATGAAACAAACTGTTGGTTACTAGTGATGGGGGCAAAATAGGTGAGAGGATTAAGAAGTATAAGCTTCCAGTTATAAAATAAGTAAGTCATGAGGCTATAATGTACAGCACAGGGAATATAGTCAATAACATTGTAATAATTTTGTATGGTGACAGTAACTACACTTATAATGGAGATCACTTCAAAATGTGTAAAAATATTGAATCACTATAATGTACACCTGAAACTAATAGAATATTGTGTTAGAATATGCCTTTTAATAGAAATAAAAAAAGAATATGCCTCTTAAAATTGGGAATCAGGAAAAAAGAATAATCCAGGTTGTTGTGTGTATCTATAGCTTATTCTTTTTTATTGTAGAGTAGTATTCTGAATGTACCACTGTTTGTTTAGCCATTCACCAACTGGGTGTCATCTGGGTTACTTCTAGTTTGAGGCTATTATGAATAAAAATGCTGTAAACATATGTGCACAAGTTTCTGCATAAACATAAATCTCCATTTCTTTGGGATAAATGTCCAGGAATATAATTGATGAGTTGTATATTACTTGCATATTTTGTTTTTTAAGAAACCGAAAAAGCTTTTTTCTAGAGTGACTGTGCCATTCTGTATTTCCACCAGAAATGAATCCAGTTTCTCTATACTTTTGCCAGCATTTGGTGCTGTAATTATTTTTTATTTTATCCACTCTTTGTATGTGTGTAGTGATTTTGTTGTACCTTTAACTTGCACTTCCCTGTTGGCTAATGATGCTGAATATCTTTCCATGTGTTTATACATCCTCTGCAGTGAAATATTTGGTCATGTCCTTTGCTCATTTTTAAATTGGATTGTTTTTTCACTGTTGACTTTTGAGTCTTCTTTATATATTTTAGATACTAATCCTTTGATATGTGGTTTGATCATATATTCTCCAAGGCTGTAGCTTGTGTTTTCATTCTCTTTACTGGGTCTTCCACAGGGCAAAAGTTTTAAATTTTGATAAAATCCAATTTATCCCCTTCCAATTTGGAAGGGGAGGCGAACCATAAGAGACTATGGACTCTGAAAAACAACCTGAGGGTTTTGAAGGGTCAGGGGTGGGAGGTTGGGGGAACAGGTGGTGGGTAATGGGGAGGGCACGTTTTGCATGGAGCACTGGGTGTTGTGCAAAAAGAATGAATACTGTTATGCTGAAAAAATAAATAAAATGGGGAAAAAAATCCAATTTATCAGTTCTTCCTTTAATGAATTGTGCTTTAGGTGACACATCCAAGAACTTTCTGCCTAGCCCTGTATCCTTAAGATTTCTTCTACTGAGGCTTTTATTTCAGTTACTCTATTTTTCCGTTCTAAAATTTTCATTGTTTCATTAAGTTCAGTAAGTTTCATTAAGTACTTTTTTACTGATACTTTCTATTTCTTCACTAAAATCTTCATCTTTTCAAATATATTCATAATTGTTTGATGCAGTATTTTATATGTACATATAATGTATCCCCCAGGGTACAGTATTTTATTAAGACTGCTTTAAAGTCTTTGTCAGATAATTCTAACATTTTTGTCATTTCAATATTGATATCATCAATGATATTTTTTATCTCAATATTTCTGGTTCTTGGTATTTTGAGTGCTTTTTTAATTGAAATCTGAATACTTTGGGTATTATGTTTTGAGACTCCACTATACTTTAATTTTTCTTTAGTTGTTTTAATTGGATTTTTTTTATACTGCTCTGATATGGGACAGGTGGGTGCCACCTTATTACTGTTGGGTAAAGGTATAAATCTAGATTTCCCACTTGGTTTCTGCTGATACTCAAGAGTGGGAGGGTCTCTTTTGTCTCCCACTGAAACCATGCAATGGACTTATTACCAGTGGTGGGGAGGAAAGTCAAGGCTCTCTATTTGACCTTCTCCAATATCACTCCAGTAGGGGTGTTGGCGGCACTTTGTTACATTTCAGCAAGGGTAAAAATACAGGCTTTCCACTCAAATTTGGCTGATGTCAGGAGAGGTGGGGCCACACTCCTGGCTGGAGTAGAGTGGTTATTGCTCAATAATTTTCCATCTAGGCTATTCCTAGTCCTTTGGTTAGAGGGAGCAGGCTTTGGGTGGAGAGGGGAGATACTTTTTTTATTTGTACCCATTGGTGTTAACATATTGCCAGTCTCTTCAGCTCCAGCTCAGGATACATGAAACAAAAGAATAGATACAATTGACCACTATGTTATTCCTTGTGCCCTGAGGTAAGCAGCTACTTTGCCTTCTTCTCTTCATCTTTTATAGACTTTTGCTTATTTTATATATATTAATTAATGCCCAACATTTTAGTTGTGCTTGGTGGAGAAAATAGGGGAGAGTGCATCTACTCCATATTTCTGGACATGGAGTTGACCTAGCAATTCTACTCCTAGGTATTTTCTTAAGATAAGGGACAACACATCCACACAAAGACTTATGCATGAATCTCCATAGCATCTTTGTTCATGAGAGGCAAAAAAAGAACCCACCAAATGCCCACCAATGTGAAGGAATAATGATATATAAAATAATGTTGAATATTATTTAATATTTTAAAATATGGCTGATAATATCAAATGTGAAAAAAGGTGGAGGGAAAAAGGAACACTTAGGCACACTGGTAGAAATATACATTGTTATAATTCCTTGGGAAAGAAATGGAATAAAGTTAAATATGAGTAAAATTGACAGCATGAATTCTTACTTCTAGATGCCCTAGAGAGTGTCCTGTAAATGTATAGAAGGAGATGTGTACAAGGGTCTTAATATAGCACTGTTTGTAACAGACAGAAACTGGAAAAAATCTCAAATATTCATCAACAAGAGATTAGATGAATTGTAATATATTGTGTAATCACATCCAATTAGCTTATAAATCGAAACTTAAAAACTTACTGAGTTAAAAAAAGTTCATTGTAGAGTTATATATACAAACTACACTAGCTATATGAATTTTAAATCACACAAAATAATTCTATAGCTAGCTTTTTTTTTTTTAAAGATTTTATTTATTCATTTGACAGAGAGAGAGATCACAAGTAGGCAGAGAGGTAGGCAGAGAGAGAGAGAGAGAGGGAAGCAGGCTCCCTGCGGAGCAGAGAGCCCGATGCGGGGCCCGATCCCAGGACCCTGAGATCATGACCTGAGCCGAAGGCAGCGGCCTAATCCACTGAGCCACCCAGGCGCCCCCTCTATAGCTAGCTTTATAGACACTAATGTATGTAATACCTGTATAAAGTTTTGAATGAAAAATACATCTGGAATTTACATGTGACTTCCTCTTCTCTGAGAGGAACAGTTTAAGTAACTTAAACCCAAAGGATCTCTTCTTTTTAACATTTTCCCCTAGGTTTTAAATTCATAGACATTTTCTATATTACTCTCTATAATCTGTTTTTACCTTTTTTTAAAAAATTAGTTTTAGAAGTAAAATTTAGCAATTCATGAGTTGCATATAACACCCAGTACTCATTACATCAAATGCTCTCCTTAAGGCTCACCACCCAAATACTGCATCTCCCCTCCAGCAACCTTCAGCTTGTTACCTAGAGTTTAGCATCTCTTACGGTTTGCCTCCTTCTCAATTTTCATCTTATTTTTCCTTCCTTTCCACTAAGTTAATCTGTTTTGTTTCTTAAATTCCACATATGACTGAAATCACGGTATTTGTCTTTCTCTGACTGACTTATTTCACTTGCCCTCTAGCTCTATCCATGCCAATGTAAATGACAAGATTTCATTCTTGTTAATGGCCCAGTAACATTCCATTATTTATTTATATATATATAGACACCAAATACATATACACCAACTCTTCTTTATCCATTCATTTGTCTAATGGACATATGGACTCTTTCCACAGTTTGGTTATTGTGTACATTGCTGCTATAAACATTGGGGTGAATGTGCCATATGCCCTTTCGAATCACTGTGTTTGTATCCTTTGGATAAATACCTAGTAGTTCAATTGCTGGGTCACAGGGTAGTTCTATTTTTAACTTTTTGAGGAGCCTCCTTACTGTTTTCCAGAGTGGCTACACTAGTTTGTGTTCCCACCAGCACTGTAAGAGGGTTTCCCTTTCTCCACATCCTCACCATCATCTGCCATTTCCTGAGTTGTTAATTTTAGCCTTCTAACTGGTATCTCATTGTGGTTTTGATTTGTATTCCCCTGATGCTGAATGATATGGAGCATTTTTTCATGGGTCTGTTGGTCATTTATATGTCTTCCTTGGAGAAGTGTTTATTCATGTATTCTGCCCATTTCTTGACTAGATTATTTGCTTTTTGGGTTTTGAGTGTGATAAGTTCTTTATAGATTTTGTTTACTAGCCCTTTATCTGATAAGACATTTGCCAATACTTTCTCCCATTCCATAGGTTGCCTTTCAGTGTTGTTCACTGTTTCCTTTGTTGTGTAAAAGGTTTTATCTTGATGAAGTCCCAATAGTTCATTTTGGCTTTTGTTTCCTTTGCCTTAGGAGATGTGTCTAGCAAGAAGTTACTTTTCATAATTTAAAAGGAAAGCAGTTAGGAAATTATAGCTAGACCTGGCTTTCCAAAAAAGGAAAAAACACGTGAGCAAAAACGATGAGGCATACTTCCGAAACTGTAAGAAATTTGTTAAGGCTCAGTGAGGGGCACATAAGCCTGGAGGCATAGATAAAGGGCAGATCATGAAGAGCCTTATAATGTCATGTTGAGGAAAATGTGGATTTTTCTTGAAGGCAATGGAGAACCAATGAAGGCTTTGAAGAATGGGGGTTACATGAATGCATGCATACAGTAAGTGCATATTTAAGTGCAATGGTGTTGGGGTTGTGGAAAGAAGTGGTGACTATTTATCTTCACAAATAATGTAAGTACTAGCAGAAAAGTTTTGTTGGTATATAGGCTCTGTGAGGGCAGGAAACATGTTATTTCCTTAGTATGTGCCCCAGAGCAGACTAATGTGGATGAGTAGATACACAGTAGTGATAGTGGCTGCCTACTGGGAGAGTTCATGATTGGGCTTTTATTGTGGAAAATTCTATTTCAAAGATATGATTTTCTTTAGTGGTAGGTTTAGATCTGTATAGTACAAGCTATGTGATAGATACTGATTTTTTATTTGCTGACAGCCTGAATGTCCACCTGCTTGACTGAATTTATTTTAATCAACTTACTTAAAAAACTGCTTCTTACATTACAACATCAGACAGACCTTTTATTGGATTAAATGAGTTTTATTTTGACAAATATTTGAGCCAAATTGATAATCACAGTAGTCTGTCTTGGTTGCATGAATTGAAACAACGATTCACTGGGTAAATACTGAGAAACAATATTTTGTTTTACTCATATAGAAAGATGGAGAAGTTCATCTCTGGGAGATCAGGGCCAAGCAATTTGAAATTCCACTCTATTTTCATTTGTATTCATAATTATGTTTGATCCACATAATTCTATGATTTTTAAAATTATCCTTCACAATAGAAGAAAATCTCACTTCATGAAATTTATAATTGATTGTTACATGCATATGGAGTGGGTATGGACTATTGTACATTATGATAAGTTTCAAATAACATTTGAAAACTGATTAGTCCATTTCTATCACAAGCTATCAGTGAATGCCCAGTTTGGGGCAAGACTCTAAAACTTAGCATATGAAATCTGAGACACAGTCCCTGTTCCTGTCACTTCTTGACATATTTAAAATTGGGATAATCATTTTTAATTTGAAAGGTTATTATGTTATTTAATTTACATATGTGTGTACATGTATAAATATATACACACAGATATCCACATATATGTATATATACAGATATCCACATGTGTGTGTATGTGTGTGTGTGTGCATTGGCTTGATACACAGGAAGCATCTAATTAGTGTTATTCTCTTCTCTTTCAAATCCTTAATGAGAATTTGGCAGACACTTGAGGAGACAGAAGTGAAACAACAAGATGATTTCTCCATGCAGAGAAAATTTAAAATACAGATTAAAAATTTTTAAAGTCATAGTTATGTTAATGACTTTGTGTATCTCTCCTTTCCCAAATAAAACAAAATGTGTGTGTATCAGCCTGTGTATGTACATGTGGGATAGATCATGCTGTGCATTCTATTTTATCACCTTTGTTTTACTTAATTATCTATTGTTCTTATCCTTATATTATTAACTATTCTTTCTCAATAAGTAAGTCATTTCCCATTCCTCCACAGACCTTTTGCATAATGCCTTGTATTCCATTGTTTAACAGTATGAATACACTTTTCTTACATTTTAACATTCCCTTTATGTAACTAACATTCATTTATACTTTTGATTTACTAAATGAGCTTTCCCAAGGAAGTAAACATTCTACTGCAACTATGTCTTTCTCTAATACTTACTCACAGTATTGGAGATAATTTATATAGACATATTGCATTTAATTTGTGGTGTACTCTTGCCACATTCAGGAAGTTAGTATTTAATAATACTCAGAGTATAATAAATAATACATATTATTGAGTACCTACTATGTGGCAGATAGTGTACTAAGTGCTTTACATAGATTTAATCCTTGCAATCTTACTACACATACTATTTGTATACTTATTAAAGATGAGAAAACTGAGATCATTAAGTTAAATCACTTACCCAAGTTTACATAGTTCGTAAGCAAAATGTAAGTAAGGATTCCAGTGTTGGAAAACTGTAGTCCTAACTACTACACTATATCATAAGCTGCTTCACATAGTGAAGACAAAGTCAGAGAACAGGTATGCAATTGAGAGCTGAAATATTCCACAATTTTTCCATGTTTCCCCTCCTGTGGAGCCATGCACATTCCACCTTTCAGCACTTGCCGTGTTACAATCATGTTCTCATATGATAGAGAAATCTAAGTAAATTTCTAATTCCACTGTGGATGTGTATGTTTGTGTATGTGTCTGTATGTGGTTCCTCTCAGCTTTGACATTCTTTAATTCTAAGAAGGCATCTATAGCAACTCCTAAAAATGTATCTACAAATGGAGGGTTTGTAAGATATTTCCCATTCCTCCACATACTCATAATTCAGAGTTGTTTATTTTTTATTTATATCATTTTGTCACGACAGTTTCTAAAGCTGTACCTTAAGTAATTTTGCTCTTTCCTCTCTCTTGGCTACCTTCTCCCCAAGTCGTCTCTTTCAGTCAGTGATCTGTGAGGGAACACTTCAATTCACTGGGAGAGATCACTGCTTAAAGTTATCCTGTGGTTAATCTTTTTGTCAAGACAGAATCCAGTAATGGGACTAATCACTCCCAAGTTGATGTTTTTGAAATTTGAATATTTTGGTATATTATTATTTTAAAGCAGCCCCATCTTCAGTCTCTATTGAAGGCCCAGCTGTCAACCACAGGAAAGACAAAGTCAAGCTGGAAATAGAGGTGAATGCATTTGGGTCTGTGTGCTTATTCACATTCCTTCTAGCCACATCATTGAAAGAAAGTATGTTTATGAATACCTCTGGCACTTGAGGAAGATAGAATTGTGTTGACTCCCAAAGTGAATCTGAAATCAGCTCTGTTATAGTAAAAGCAATGGTTTATTTGAGTATAAAATATTTTTCTAAGATTGTTTTGCTTTTCAGATCTATAAGAAAGGAAGGCATAAATGCTCTATGTAGACCATAAGAGGAGCAAAATAATGTATCTCCACACCCATTCTCTCCAGGTCAATGTACTTGGCTAATTTTTATATCAGTTGGCTAAAGTAGGCCTCGTTATCATCAGGGAAGTTAGGCAAATTGCCCAAGGTCACAGAATCAGTTAGCAG
This sequence comes from Meles meles, assembly GCF_922984935.1. Lineage (NCBI taxonomy): Eukaryota > Metazoa > Chordata > Mammalia > Carnivora > Mustelidae > Meles > Meles meles. Next base: position 104,379,296 of record NC_060087.1, on the reverse strand, counting down.
CAAAGATAGAACACTACATAAAAGAGAGTCAGAGAATATATAATAATAACAATACTAGCAAACAATTTTTGAGAGCTAACCATGTACTAGATACTAGATACTGTGGTAGCTCTTCAAGAAAGATAAAAACCAGGTGATGAAAATTGGTTGAAAACTAAGCTCAACCAATAGAATATACACAATGGCTAAGAATCTCCCCACTCTGAAAATAATGATAAAAGCTAAAATCAATTTAGCACTTACTAAGTGCCAGGCTCTGAATAAAGTATTTTGTATTCATTATCTCATTCAATCTTCACAGCAATTCTTTGAAAGAACTTACAGTCTGGTGGGAGAAGCAGATAATAATCAAATAATCTCATAAATAAATTAAAACTGCAACTGTGACAAGTCTTAAAAATGACTACAAGAATGTATAATTAGGGGGATTGCCCTAGTCATAAAGATCAAGGAAGACTTCCTTGAGGGAGTGAAAGTGGGGAATAACATGTGCAAAAGCTTGTAGAGGAGGGAGCATGGGGCTTTTGGAAAACCATAAAAGTAGGCCAGTGTGGTGGGAGCAGAAAGAATAAGCATGAGCTTGTTGTATATGGAGGTTGGAAAGCTAGGGAAGGACCAGATCATGTGCCAAGTGTATTAAGGATTGGGGGCCATAAGAGGCCAGTGAACTATTTTAGAGAAGAATGACCCATTCAAATGCGTATTTAAAGCAATCATTTTGGCTGATTGGAGAATATATTAGAGGAGGAAGAGAGTAGTTGCAGGGATAACATTTAGGAGATGATTATATTCATTCAGGCTGAAGGTGACCATGAGAATTTGGATGAACTGGCTGTGGAATGAATTTGATTGATTGAAGATAAATTTAGTTCATTACAAAGGAGAGGTCTTGATGATGCACAACAGAATACTGAAGGTTCTCATTAGCCACTAAATCAATTAGCCATTACATTCATGGGATAAATACTAATAATTACTTGGTTATGAGCCACATTTTGTCCCCTCAAATCCATAGGTTGAAACCCTTACCCCCAGTGTGAATATATTTGGAGATGAGTTCCTTAAAGCAGTAATTAAGATTAAATGATGTCATAAGGGTGGGGGGGTCCTAATCTAAAAGGACTAGTGTCCTTATAAGCAGAGGAAAAGACACTATGATTGTGTGTGCATAGAGGGAAAACCATGTGAGGACAGAGAGAAGGCAATTATTTGGAAGTCAAGAAAAGAGGCTTTAGGAAAAACCAAAGCTGCCAACCCCTTGATCTCAGATTTCTAGCCTCCAGAACTGTGAGAAACAAATATCTATTATTTCAGCCACCCAGTCCATAACATTTCTTTTTTTTTTTAAAGATTTTATTTATTTATTTGATAGACAGAGATCACAAGTAGGCAGAGAGGCGGCAGAGAGAGAGGGGGAAGCAGGCTCCTTGCTGAGCAGAGAGCCTGATGTGGGGCTCGATCCGAGGACCCTGAGATCATGACCTGAGCTGAAGGCAGAGGCTTAACCCACTGATCCACCCAGGCACCCCCCATAGCATTTCTATATGGCTTGTTCAGCTAATACATACCCCTAGGTTTCTGGTTTGAACAACTGATTAGTTGCATGATGGTAGTAATTACTAAGAAAAGGCACACCAGAAGAGGTCCAGGTTCACAGGAAAAGACAAAGAAAATGAGACACAGAATTTTAAATAGTTTATGCATGTTCTCCAAACCAAAGCCTGATTCCAAACCCCATGTTCTTAACCAATATTCTAGCATAGGGTAAGTAGGGCAGAAAACAATTCAGTCCATTATGAACCCTAGAGCTAAATTATAATTTTAACTTTTAAAAGCACATTACCAGTTTCATTATATAAGGCAAAAAAAAGTAATCTGGACAAGTAAGTGCTGTGCCTTTGGTATTACTGTCCTAGAAACATGAACTTGGGCTTGTCTAGCTTTAGAGAGCATAGCCCAGAAGCTAAAGCTGACATTGTTTTTTATGGAAGTTGGGGGATTTGCCTTCTGGTTAATGATTTTCTCAGTGCTTCTGCTAACCATTGCTAACATGCTTGTGACCTCTTTTGAAGCATTCCTAAACCCTGAAGGCTGTACTCCAAAAACACAGCTGCCAGATATTATGAACCAGATTGACCATAAGCCCAAACAAGTATGGGAGAAGCTGTGACTAATACTGGATAATATAGATGAGCAGCTGTGTTAAGTTTGAACTATGTCTACTTTTTCAGCCAAATCTCTCATGCACACCATATATGTGTGTGTTATCTGCTTCAAAACTGTCAACCTGTGGAGAAGAAACATTGACACTGGGATGTCTGACTTTGCCTCTATGTGTCCTAGTGTCTCTGGTGCCTGAAACTCTCAAGCCAACTCGTCTACACCAGGATCTGTATTTCCTGTGCTGTGACCCAAACTGTAACCCTTCTATTTTATTTTATTTTACCACAAAATATCCTGCCCTCTCCATGGCTCAGTCTTGCCTATCAATAGATGATAGGATTTAATCTGCTTTATCACCAATGTCAACAGTAGTGGCTAATGAGAACTTTCTGTGTTCTATTGTACATGGAATAAAGTTATGTTTTATTATAGGATCTTCACTACCAGGGTACCTAGATGGCTCAGTCAATTAAGCACCTGACTCTTGATTTTGACTTGGGTCATGATCTCAGGGTTGTGAGATTGAGCCCCGCTTCAGGCTCCACACTGGGCATGGAGCCTGCCTAAGAATCTCTCTCTCTTTCCCTCTCTCTCTGTCCCTCCTCACAACTGCATACATGCTCTCTCTCTCCTCCTCCTTGAAAAAAACAAAAAAAGATCTTCACTAACTTCGTAAAAAAAAAAGTGACTTTAATTGTGGCAATTCCATGAACAGGGCTTTTGGCTACTTTTTCAAGCCATCTCCAAAACTTCTTAGGTATAACATTTGCCCCACTAGAGGACATTGTTATAAATTCTGAAGTACCTGAAAACATAATTTGGGGGAAAAAGAAAGAAATAGAATATAAAACTCACCTGTTGGTATCATCTCTCTGCTACAAAGTGTTCAAATCTCTAATTACGCTTATGTCTCACCACATAGAAAGATGACAGGTTTTTTGAGATATCCCTGGTATAAAACAGAAAGAAAAAAATACACAAAATACCTGACACACAGGCTGTCACATCCCATTTTCACACCAGTGGTAGAAAATATTTCATCAATCACGACATTCTGTACCACTGAACCCAGACAAGACCTCAGAAGTCTAACTACACAACAGAGAGCCAGTTTCAACAGAACAAAGTTGGCCCATGGGATGAAACCTATGCCATTTCTAGTCCAGATGGTCTTTGAGAACTCTTCCAGGTGTTCCTTGATAATTGCTTTTTGACTGTTGGTTGGAACTCATGAACATCATTTTACAACTGAAGAAAGCAAAGACCTGAAAAAAGAAGAGAACCTCTTCAGGGATGCAGAGAAAATAAGTGAGAGAGCGCAGTAGGACTTAGTCTATGCATATAAGAGGTAGGCAATTTCCTGAGTTGTGTATTGTGCTTACCATAAGCACCTATAATTACTATAATTGGCATCATTCATTTGAGTTAATGCACAGAAGACCCTAGGAAATGAGATACATATTTTGGAGATGGTGGCGATGGAGGGATAGTTGGTATTGTCCATCAGATTAGCCCTATGTCTGGAACATGGGGTAAATAGGATGAGAAGGCCTGGAACAGAAGGTTCAATCGACAGCCAAGGACAGTATGAGGTCATTCAACATTTTAGAGAGGGTGGACTGGGTCAAAGAAGGCAGGCACACACAGGGAGATATCCTCAATGAAAGATAAGCTTCTTTATTCACTTAGCCATCTTATCTCCTTGTGCTGCTGAGTGACTGGGGAGGGGTCTTTTAGTGGGCATGCTCCCCCTTTGGATAGAAAATCAGGAGCCTCTGAATGCAATTGGCTATAGTTGCATTGGCTAACAGAGTATTTTACTGGCCCTAAGCCACAAGCTCTTTTAGTTTACAACTCCAGTAAATCCCAGCCCTCACCCCAAGGAGGTTTGTGTCCATGTGAACTAGGGTGGAATGGGAAAGTAGCTGTGCTTATACACTTTTCACGAAGAGAGCCAAATATGGGTGTCAGAGTCCATTTACATCTCAAGAACATGTCACCAAAGGAAGTAAATGTAATCACTGTAATCTAGAGAGGGTCTAATTAACACATTTGTTAGATAACTACGGCAACTTCACAATTACATCCTAATTAATGAATAATATCCTGTGTATTCATAGGGAAAATGTGACTGAAACTAAGTTGCTAATGAAAAAACAGGGGTCCAATTGCACCTTATACTTGCCAATAAACTAACAGCCTGCCTCAAACACAAGGGTAAAGCTACTGTGGTTTTTAGCTCATATCTTCTTATTAAAATCTTCCTCTTAGCCTAGAGAATAATATATATTTTCATATTAACCCCATGCCAAGGCAACAATATTATGTATGTTATTAACAATGCTTACTATGGTAGTTTAAACAACCATATCTACATTAAAATATAAGGCAGTTAGAAACTTTATACCCATAAAGGCCACGATTGGGTTTTCCTTAAAAACTAATATTGTCTGGTATCTGAATATACTTGTTATTTGAGGATAGACTATTTTTATTATGATTATCTACTGGGAAATGACCCATTTCTTCAGCCAAAGTACAGAATGGAACTGGAATAAATGTATCAAGAGAATGCAATATATCTGGCTCAATTCATTTCAGAAGTACAATATTTAAATAGAAAGATCAAATGATTGCCTGTTTTGGGAAGGAAGGATAACCTAAAAGAAGGGTTAATGTTTTATAGAACCTGTAATAGTAACATGTTAAAAGTTTTTGTCTCTGAAGTGCCCAAATAAATTTCAGAGCCTCTGAAATATTTTATAGACTCTTAATGGGCACAGTACCATGTCTATGTGTTAGGTAGTGGGGAGGGAAAAGCAGAGACCGGTGCTTTTATTCCTATTTCTTAAAAGAGGAAGCTGAGGAACAAAAAAAGCAAAGGAATTATTGAAAAAGCACAGGAAATCAGCTTAACATCCAAGATTTAATATTGTATAGTGTGTAAAGGATTTCCAACTGGTCCTAGCACAATCTACCATATTCCCCTATTCTCCTCCTTTCAAGATTGCTATCATGAGAATGTGATGTGATGGGGACTTGTCTAAAAGGGATGACTCCCCAGGTAGTCACAGATAATGGCAGAAGGAAAGAAATGTGAGGGGAGAATTAACAATTTCAACCTATTTTAATCTGTGACTTTCATGAGGGCACATGCATGCATGTATGTATGGGCACTTGTGCAATATCCCTAGGCCTGATTAGGTTGACCAAATTGTTCCCTGGTGGAAACACATAAGTGGTTTGAATTTCAAGGACAGCCTTGCAGGGAGCCCACAGGGTCTTTAAAGAGCTGGCCAGCCAGAGTCCAGTCTATAGATGCAGCTGTCGAGGAGTGGCAGCTGTTTTCTTCCATGTATTACTATTCTGAAGCACTTCTTTGTTAGAAGCTGCAGACCGAAACAGGTAACTAATCCAATAGATCCAGCCTAGAATGAAAAGAGGTAGGGATATAATTTTGCAACTAGAGTGAACCAAGTTTCTGGCCCACATGTATTGGCTTATTTTTATAAGCTCCCATAGAAGGATAGCTGAAACCTCACAGTTTAGCTTCCCTCTTTCCTCTTCAATTACTACAAACTATTTTAAGGACGAGATTATGTCATTTGTTTTTATGTCTTCATGCCTTAGCTCCTGATCTTCCCCTTTGCTCCTTTTCGCACCTGATAAATTTCTTATTTATCCTCCAAGATACAGCTAACAAGATTTTCCAAAAACATGTTGTGTATTAACTTGATCAATTAATTATAAGACAATTACCTGTTCACATGTGTTCTTCTCCTCTATTAGGTAGTGAATTCCTGAAGGGCAAAGGTAATGCCTTGTTTACTCGGCATCCCATTTATCATAGTTCTGTTTATGACAAAATAACTTCAAAATGGGACATTTTCCTAGGAGCTGGAGATTCAGCAAAGTCCCTGACATCAAACTTATATCCTAGCAGAGAAGGGCAAATGATAAATATATAAAACAAACAGAAATTCATAGAGTACTGGAGGTTAGAAAACAAACCAAATATGTTAACTGAAACCATGGAAATAGATGTGTTTCTGGGAAACTCTATAGTATGTGAAGAGTGCTGGGCCTAGGATAGAATTCTTGGTAATGCCAGCTTGTCAAGGCCAGTCAACAAATGAGGAGTGAAAATGGTCAGAGAACTAAGAGAGAAACAGATAAGAGTGGTAGTCCCTCCTTTTTTGCCTCTTCCCTCTTCCTCAAGTCACTATGCTGACTCTCACTCCTTCGAGCTTGGAAGTATAGAGGAAAGCACACACAAGGGACCAGAAAGGACTTACTTGACTACTACTGACGTCATCTGATATTAATGTCCTCCATGTATGGTCAGTAAACAAAATGCTAATTCTTTCCTTTTTGGGTACATTTGTGGGTTTCTCTGATATTCTTCAACTGGGAGATCCAGTTACAGTTTCCTGAAGGCTACCTCCAGCATCCTGGCTGAGGTCACCTTACACCTGGCAGGAAGTCTTCTTTAGTAGTATCCTTTTACAAAAATACAAGGATACAAATTGCTCGTAATGCAGTACTGTCACCAGATACACTGCAATACCTGACTTTTACCGCTCACCTGCTTGTACTTACCAAACTTTGTCGTACATATTTCCTTAAACCAAACTTTGTCCTACATCTTTCCTTAAGCTAAGCTTTTCTTTCCATCTCATCTCTTCACTCAGGCAAAAGACATGAGAAGGCATAGTACTCTGTGATGGAAAACAAAATTACCCCTCAAGTAATAACAACTGCCTGGACAAAGAGCTCTGGTAGCCCAGTCCATCCAGACCAATTTGAGCTAAACCCCCCTACTCATGCCTGCATAGATGAACCATGGAATCACTGATGGAGTGACCAACAGTTACCTTAACCTCACTGTGACGCTAAAATCTCCACCCAAGGAGGAATTCAAGCCTCATTTACATAACATAAAATGTATGTATAGACATGTTTTCTTAAGGTGCATATGTGACCTTTTGCCCACCTCTACATATGATGACAAGGCTTCCCTTTCTAAATATGCACCCTAACCCTAAATAAAAGGAACCCATTCACCTTCACTCAAGGAGTCATGGCTTTGAAAATTATTCCCTGAGATCTCCTTATCTGCTGCAAATGAAGTTTTCTTTGTGTAACAACTCTACCTGCTGTAGTTTCTTTTTTTTTTTTTTTTTTTTATCCTTATTGACTTTTTTTTTTTTTCCTCATTTTATTTTTTTCAGCGTAACAGTATTCATTCTTTTTGCACAACACCCAGTGCTCCATGCAAAACGTGCCCTCCCCATTACCCACCACCTGTTCCCCCAACCTCCCACCCCTGACCCTTCAAAACCCTCAGGTTGCCCCAACCTCCCACCCCTGACCCTTCAAAACCCTCAGGTTGTTTTTCAGAGTCCATAGTCTCTTATGGTTCGCTTCCCCTCCCCAATGTCCATAGCCCGCTCCCCCTCCCCCAATCCCACCTCCCCGCAGCAACCCCCAGTTTGTTTTGTGAGATTAAGAGTCATTTATGGTTTGTCTCCCTCCCAATCCCATCTTGTTTCATTTATTTATCCTGCTGTAGTTTCTATCTGTGACTCACCAAGGAGCAAACTCAGGTTAGCTGGGTTACAGTACTTTATGTCTGTATTCTACCAACACTAGCTTTCTTTAGCCACAATATTTTGACTTTAGATATTTTTTAGGCACACATCAGGTAGCAGTCCTTACAATGCTCATAATCAGATACATGTCAAGGAATTAAGGGTGCTTTGATCTAATTTGGCTTGAGAGGGTGGCAAGGGAAGGAGGAGAGACAACTACCTGCCCTTCTGTAATCTAAATTATTACCTTTGGTTCAAAGCTTCTATTTAAATATAAAATTTAGCTGGAAAGAGTAATAGATCAAATTGTCAACCAGTAACACTCCAGTGAGATTAAGAAAAATAGATGATTCTTAATCACCTATAAAAGTCTTAAATAAATGGGCCACAAAGTAACTACCTATTTGTTAGGGAAAAGTGTAGGAAAAGTGCGTAGTCCAGAGTGTGGAAGGAAAGGCCTTGTGAAAGAACACAGTACTGAAAGGATGGAGAGGGAGAGAAACAAAGAAAGAATTCTAATTCTCTGTATTTTCGATTTTGCCTGAGATAATATCCTAACATTCATTTCTCTCTTTCTTCTCTTTTAAATATGTAGTTTCTTTCTTAAATACATGTTAACGAGAATACTGCTAGAAATATATCTTTCCCTAGTTAATTGTGTACATGTATGAGCATATCTACAGGATAAATATTTAGAAATGGAATTGGTGGGTCAAAAGCACATGTGTGATGGTTAATTTTACATGTCAGCTTAACTGAGCAAATGGGTGCCCAGATATCAGGTTACCATTACTTTAGGGTGGGTCTGTGTGGGTGCTTAAGGAATAGATTAGCATTTGAACTGGCAAGCTGAAAAAAGTAAATTACCCTCCCCAATGTAGGGTGGCCATCATCTAACTATCCGAGGGCCTGAAGAGAACAAAAGATGGAGGGTTGACTTCTCTATCTCTGCATGGCTGAGGCATTGATCTTCTGCTCTTGGTCTGGGATTTATATTGTCACCTTTCCTGGTTTCCTGGGTCTCCAGCTTACAGATGACAGATCATGGGACTTCTCAGCCTCCACAATAGCATGCACCAGTTTGTTAGAATAAATCCCATTTTATATACATATATAATTATACATATAATTTACTATTGGTTCTATTTCTGTAAAAAAGCTTGACTAATGTATATTTCTAAGTTTTGTGGTTATATCCTACTTGCCCTTTATAGAATTTGCACTGATTTACACTCCCACTAGCAATGTATAAGAGGGTTTTGCCAAACTCTCACTAGCACAGTATATCTTAACACTTTTTAATCTCTGCCAATCTTTGAAGTGAGACATACTATCTCACTGTAGTTTTAATTTACATATATTTTCAATTAAGAATAGCATTGAAAGCATTTTCATATATTTAATAGCTATTTGTATTTTCATTTCTGTACAATGCTTAGTCATATACTTTTTACCAATTTCTATTGGGTTATTGTTTATTTCCTTATTGATTTTTATAATTTCTTTATTAACGGAATTAATTTTTTTGGTGTTCATTTCTTTATTAGATAAACAATTACATGTCAATAATTTTTGCTATTTTTCCTTTTTTTAAATTAACATATAATGTATTATTAGCCCCATGGGTACAGGTCTGTGAACCACCAGGTTTACACACTTCACAGCACTCATCATAGCACACACCCTCCCCAATGTCCATAACCCAACCAGAATTAATATTTTTTTTAAAGATTTTATTTATTTGACAGAAATCACAAGTAGGCAGAGAGGCAGGCAGAGAGAGAGAGAGAGGAAGGGAAGCAGGCTCCCCGCTGAGCAGAGAGCCTGATGTGGGGCTCGATCCCAGGACCCTGAGATCATGACCTGAGCCAAAGGCAGAGGCTTTAACCCACTGAGCCACCCAAGTGCCCCCAGAATTAATATTTTAATGGTAATATGAACTGTAAATATTTCCCTAGTTTATTATTATCATTTGACTTATTTTTAATGTGTAATTTTTAAAATTTTATTTAGTTGTATTTATCATTTATTAAAATTTTGGCTTTTAAATTCTGTCTTCTGGATCTTGTCAACCTTAGAAATAACTTTACTACTTTATATTTAAAAACAGTCTCCCCAAACCCTCCTCACTGTTGGTGGGAATGCAAGCTGGTGCAACCACTCTGGAAAACAGCATGGAGGTTCCTCAAAAAGTTGAAAATATGACCCAGCAATAGCACTACTGGGTATTTACCCTAAAGATACAAATGTAGTGATCCGAAGGGGCACGTGCACCCGAATGTTTATAGCAGCAATGTCTACAATAGCCAAACTATGGAAAGAACCTAGATGTCCATCAATAGATGAATGGATAAAGAAGATATGGTATATATACACAATGGAATACTATGCATCCATCAAAAGAAATGAAATCTTGCCATTTGTGATGTTGTGGATGGAACTAGAGGGTATCATGCTTAGTGAAATAAGTCAATTGGAGAAAGACAACTATCATATGATCTCCCTGATATGAGGAAGTGGAGATGCAACATGGGGGTTTAGGGGGGTAAGAGAAGAGTAAATGAAACAAGATGGGATCGGGAGGGAGACAAACCATAAGTGATTCTTAATCTCAGAAAACAAACTGAGGGTTGCTGGGGGGAGGGGGGTCAGGAGATGGGGGTGGGGTTATGGACATTGGGGAGGGTATGTGCTATGATGAGTGCTGTGAAGTGTGTAAACCTGGCGATTCACAGACCTGTACCCCTGGAGATATAAATACATTATATGTTTATAAAAAAATAAAAAATAAATAAATAATTAAAATAAAAAACAAAACAAAACCAAAAAAAAAACAAAACAGTCTCCCCATAACCCTCTCACACTGTTGGTGGTAATGCAAACTGGTACAGCCACTCAAGAAAGGGATATGGAGGTTCCTCAAAAAGTTAAAATAGAGCTATCTCATGACACAACAATTGAACTACTAGGTATTTATTCAAAGGATGAAAACATAGTGATTCAAAGGGTCACATGCACTGCAATGTTTATAGCAGCAATGTCCACAACAGCCCAATTATGGAAAGAGCCTAGATATCCAATGGCATTCATAAGAATGAAATATTGCCATTTACAATGATGTAGATGGAACTAGAAGGTATTATGTTAAGTGAAATAAGTCAATCCAAGAAAGACAAATACCATATGATTTCACTCATAAGTGGAATTTAAGAAACAAAACAGATGAGCATAGGGGAAGGGAAGGAAAAAAATAAGATAAAAATTGAGAGGGAGGCAGACCATAACTCTAGGAAACAAAATGAGAGTTGCTGGAAAGGGGGAGGGTGGGAGGATGGGGTAATTGCATGGTGGGCATTAAAGAGGACAGTTGATGTAATGAGCACTGGGTGTTATATGCAACTGATGAATTACAAAATTCTACCCCTGAAACCAATATTATAGTATATGTTAACTATATTGAATTTAAATAATGAATTAAAAAAAAGCTCCCCTATGTTTTTCCCTAGTAATTTTTTAATTAACATAAATTTAAATATTTGATCCACCTGGAGTTTATTTTTTGATAGTGTATGAAGTAAGGATCCAACTTTCACTTATTTCCAGATAGTTATCCAGGTGTTTCAACAGCATTTGTTTCATCTTTTCTCCACTTGTATAGAACCATTTTTTAAAAATCTGTCTAATAGTCTTTCCATGTATATATTAACAAGCAATTCATTTAGCTGAGTCACTGCTGCCACAGCCTCTTCTTCATCCTTAGCAGAATGTCACCTATTTTATGTAAAATACCGTTCAGGAACTAGGAAGTCTTCTGTAATAGCAAAGAACAATGGAGAAAGATGGTTTCTTAAAATTAATCTAGTCTAACTCTACTTACAAATGGGGAAACTGAATTACAAATAAGAGAACTTTTCCATTGGTTAAAAAAGTTGTTAGGGGAGATGGAGAGGAGAAGTGAGTTGTGGGAAATTGGAAGGGGAGGTGAACCATGAGAGACTATGGACTCTGAAAAACAACCTGAGGGTTTTGAAGGGGCGGGGGGTGGGAGGTTGGGGAACCACGTGGTGGGTCATAGGGAGGGCACGTATTGCATGGAGCACTGGGTGTGGTGCAAAAACAATGAATACTGTTACACTGAAAATAAATAAATTAATTAAAAAAAACTGAAAAAAAAAAGTTGTTACACACCTGATAGTGGTGTTTGTAATTTGTCATTACATATCTTAAGATGACTCATTTTACATAAAGGTTTTAATCTCTAGAGAAACCCCAAACTCAAAAAAAAAATCAGGTTTAAAAGGGACACTTTGAGTTTGATGGAATCAGTCTTCACATATACATAAAACCACCAGTTCAAAGTGATCAAGGCAAAATCATGTTTTCAATGAATGGAGAAAATCTCTGAGAGAGTTTACAAAAACCAGTTGCATTTAGAGTATATCTAGGGTCATCCTTCTCAATTGTTTACTGATTGCATACTCCAGATTTTATAGTAGATATCTAGGCCTGAAGGAAAAACAAAAACCGAAAAAAATTAGTTTGACTCCCTTAGTGTGATTTGAAAAAATGAAAATAAAGCAAAACAATACCAAACACAAATAAACAAAAAAATAATAGTGCCATTCAACTAAAGCAAAAATATGTATTTATTCAACAAACATTTCAATACCTATTATGTGTCCTACAGTAGACTCTAGGCATTTAACAGCTAGCCAGAAAGACAATGCCCCTACTCTCTAGCATGCAGAAAAAATGTTAATGGATTAAAAAGGAAAGAAAAAAGATGCATTTGAGACTAAGGGGCCAGAGTAGGTTTATATGAGAAGGTGACATGAAAGCTTGGACTGAAATGGCAACAGGGAACCACCTCTGTGTAAATATGAGGCAGAGGATTACAGCCAGAGAGAAGAAAAAGTGCAAAGGCTATGTGGTTGTAATATGCATGGCTATTTGGAAAAATACAGAGAAGGTCATTTTGGTTGCAGGGTAGTCAATGAGGGGACAGTGTTACAAAATGAGGTTGAAGAAGAAGGGAGAAATTAGATCTATAGGATCTGAAGTGACAAGAAGTTCAACTTTATTCTCTGTACAGTGATAATTGGAAGTCATTGGTATGTTGTTCGTTTTTGTTTTGTTTTGTTATTTTGATATTTTTATTTAAATTCAATTAGCCAACATATAGTACCTCATTAGTTTCAGGTGTAGTGTTCCATAATATATGGGTTTATGATCCTCTGTGCTGTTTCTTATATTCCACATATGAGTGAAACCATATGATAATCATCTTTCTCTGACCTACTTATTTCACTCAGCATAATACCCTCCAGTTCCATTCTCATCCATGTAAATGATAACTATTCATCCTTTCAGATAGCTAATATTCCATTGTATATATATACCACATCTCCTTTATCCACTCACCTATAGATGGATGTATTAGGTCTTTCCACAGTTTGGCTATTAGGGACATTGCTATTATAAACATGGGGTGTAGGTGCCCTTCAAATCACTATGTCTACATCCTTTGGATAAATACCTAGTAGTGCAGTTGCTGGGTCATAGGGCAGCTCTACTTTTAACTTCTTGAGGAGCCTCCATACTATTTTCCAGAGTGGTTGCCTCAGATTGTATTCCCACCAACGGTATAAGATGGTTCTCCTTTCTCCACATCCTCACCAACATCTGTTAGTTCCTGAGTTGTTAATTGTAGCCATTCTGACTGGTGTGTGGTGGTATCTCATTGTGGTTTTGATTTGTATTTCGCTGATGCCAAGTGATGTGGAGTGCTTTCTCATGTGTCTGTTGGCCATGTCCATTCATGTCTTCTGCCCATTTCTTGACTGGATTATTTGGGATTTTGGGGGTGTTGAGTTTGATAAGTTCTTTATACATCTTGGATATTAGCCCTTCCTCTGATAGGTCATTTGCAAATATCTTCTCCCATTCCACAGGTTGCTTTTTAGTTTTGTTGAATGTTTCCTTTGCTGTGCAGAAGCTTTTTATCCCAGTCCATAGGTTGCCCTTTAGTTTTGCTGTTTCCTTTGCGTGCAGAAGCTTTTTATCTTGATGAAGTCCCAATAGTTCATTTTTTTTTTTCACAGTGTAGTTGTTTATTTATTTTTTTTTTCAGCGTAACAGTATTCATTCTTTTTGCACAACACCCAGTGCTCCATGCAAAACGTGCCCTCCCCATCACCCACCACCTGTTCCCCCAACCTCCCACCCCTGACCCTTCAAAACCCTCAGGTTGTTTTTCAGAGTCCATAGTCTCTTATGGTTCGCCTCCCCTCCCCAATGTCCATAGCCCCCTCCCCCTCTCCCAATCCCACCTCCCCCCAGCAACCCCCAGTTTGTTTTGTGAGATTAAGAGTCATTTATGGTTTGTCTCCCTCCCAATCCCATCTTGTTTCATGTATTCTTCTCCTATCCCCCTACCCCCCCATGTTGCTTCTCCATGTCCTCATATCAGGGAGATCATATGATAGTTGTCTTTCTCTGATTGACTTATTTCACTAAGCATGATACGCTCTAGTTCCATCCACGTCGTCGCAAATGGCAAGATTTCATTTCTTTTGATGGCTGCATAGTATTCCATTGTGTATATATACCACATCTTCTTGATCCATCCAATAGTTCATTTTTACTTTTGTTTCCCTTCCCTTTGGAGACGTGTCTAGCAAGAAGATGCTGTGGCTGAGGTCGAAGAGGTTGCTGCCTGTGTTCTCTAGGATTTTGATGGATTCCTGTCTCACATTTAGGTCTTTATCCATTTGCAGTTTATCTTTGTGTATGCTCTAAGAAAATGGTCCACTTTTATTCTTCTGCTTGTGGCTATCCAATCTTCCCAGCACCATTTAGGAAGGGACTGTCCTTTTTCCTTTGGATATTCTTTTCCTGCTTTGTCGAAGACCAGTTGACCATAGAGTTGAGGGTCCATTTCTGGGTTCTCTGTTCTTTCCCATTGATCTATGTGTCTGTTTTTTGTGCCACTACCATACTTTCTTGATGACTACAGCTTTGTCATATAGCTTGAAGTCTGGCATTGTGATGCCACCAGCTTTGGTTTTCTTTTTCAACATTCCTCTGGCTATACAGGGTCTTTTCTGGTTCCACACAAATTTTAAGGTTCTTTGTTCCAGCTCTGTGAAAAATGCTGGTGGTATTTTGATAGGGATAGCAGTGAATGTGTAGATGCTTTAGGTAGCATAGACATTTTAGCAATATTTGTTCTTCAATCCATGAGCATGGAATGCTTTTTCCATTTCTTTGTGTCTTCCTCAATTTCTTTCATAAATGCTCTATAGTTTTCAGTGCACAGATTTTTTTTTACAAACTCTTTGGTTAGATTTATTGATATGTATCTTATGGTTTTTGTTGCAATTGTAAATGTGATTGATTCCCTGATTTCTCTTTCTGGTGCTTCATTGTTAGTATATAGAAATGCTACAGACTTCTGTGCATTGATTTTATATCCTGTGATTTGGCTGAATTCCTGTATCTGTTCTAGCAATTTTTTGATGGATTCTTTCAGGTTTTCTACATAGACTGTCATATCATCTGCAAAGAGTGAAAGTTTGATTTCTTCTTTGCTGATTTGGATGCCTTTTAATTCTTTTTGTTGTCTGATTGCTGAAGCCAAGACTTCCAGTACTATGTTGAACAACAGTGGTGAGAGTGGATATCCTTGTTGTGTTCCTGACCTTAGAGGAAAAGCTCTCAGTTTTTCCCCATTGAGGATGATGTTCACTGTGAGTCTTTCATATATGCCTTTTATGATGTTGAGGTGTGCTCCCTCTATCCCTACATTGCAGAGGGTTTTTATCTAGAAAGAATGCTGTATTTTATCAAATGCTTTTTCTGCATCTATTGAGAAGATCATGTGGTTCTTGTCCTCTCTTTCATAAATGTGGTGTATCATGTTGATTGAAGATACATTTTTTTCTTTAAATCACCCTTTCTCCTTCCCCCCAATAGTTCTCAATGCACTTCTACTTAAGGTATAATTCAAATATATAAAGAACAGAGTCTTCTTTATTCTTAGATCTTCAAATGTCTCCTTCCTCCCTCACCCATGGATCTGACTTGTTAAGCTGAATTAACAAATAGAGAGTTAAAGAGACTAGGTGACAACTGCTTTCAAGTCTTCAGCAAAGTAATAGGTCAGATTGAGAATTTGCAACCTGGTATATCTAGATGCATAGCTATCCTAGATCAAGGTAGGACTTGAGAAAAAAATCAATAAGGAAGATGAAGCTATTAAGAGATGTATTCTTTGGAGTCCTGTTTACATTTCTATCACCTAGTGTAATGATGTGTTTGCTTGAATTTATGCTCCTTTTCCTTTATTACAGCCAGTCATGGCTATCCGTTTAAAAGCATAGATTTTGCTACCACAAGTGAATTGCATACTTCCATTTCCTGAAGAACATCTAAACTTAATCAATATTTTCACAGAATAATAGACCTTAAGAAGAAGGTATATAGTATGAATAAAGTTTATAGAAATGGCTATCCCACACAAAAGAACTGTAAACAAGGCCTTCATTGACCCTAAATTTGTTAATTGTTGTCCCCTGGTCCTGGACATTAGTCAAGTTCATCTTTTAGCTAGGATAGTTTTTCAATGAAAATCACCAGATTAAAAACAGTAAAGCAGGATTTTCTGGCTGACTCAGCAGCCAACTCTTTTCAAGGACACAGATAATCTCTTCCCTAGTACTAGCACCCTTCTTCCATCACCTTTCCACAACCATGCTCCTAACATTTTTGTTTCCTTTTCCTCATGTCAGAGCCAAAATCATCTATTTGCCAACTTTACATCTCTACTCTAAATCATGAAGATGAGAAGAAAGGTTTCCATTGCGAGACCACAACCAATGTCTTTTTTTCCTCCCGATGCCTTTTTGGCTCTGCCTGCAAAGAAGGCTCCAGAGGCAGCTTTTGAAGTTAAAAAAAAGAAAAAGTAAAAGAGGAGTCCAATGTGCATTGTTAGTGTACAAATACCTATGTGTGGCCTCTGTTCTCCTTATTCCACATTAGCATCTCCATATCTAAACAAATGGAATTTAGTGCAATTTTTCAGTGTGCTGAGATGATGGAAACTCATATATTATGAAATGACAGCTTGAAAACTATTAAAGAAACATGAGCAAATAGTTTATATCCCTTCCATAAAGAGAATTTCCACACACTTAAAGAAAATTTAGTCTGTGCTTTTATATCCTTTATGTTTTTCCTTTTAATTTACATTTCAGTAATTTGAGAATATTTTATTTCCCTCCCCATGATCCATTCTTTAATGCTCTTTCTCACTAGATGGCAGAGTGCAAGTGAGTTTGCTGCTGCTCTTGCCATGTATCCTGACTTAGGGAAGTGAAATAATGCTCTTCTATCCAGCCATGTCTAGCCCAACTTACAGCTTATTGATATCATCATTCAGTAGATTATGAGACTACTAATCAGTCTTCAAAATCTGTTTCAAAAGATCTTTTAATGATACTATCTTTGCGGAGCACCTGGGTGGCTCATTGGGTTAAGTCTCTGCCTTCGGTTCAGGTCATGATCTCAGGGTCTTGGGATTGAGTCCCACATTGGACTCTCTGCTCAGCAGGGAGCCTACTTCCTCCTCTCTCTCTGCCTGCCTCTCTGCCTACTTGTGATCTCTCTCTGTCAAATAAATAAATAAAATCTTTTAAAAATGATACTATCTTTGCAACTTTTCTATAAACATACAAATGTTCCAAAACAAGATGATTAAAAACAAAAGAAAAAATAGAATAGGCTGTTTTTATTAAGTTCTAGGTGTTAGTCTAAATTGTATGGGAAAACAGTCTTATGTTATGGCCCAGACTGATGAGCAGAAACAGGCTGGAAGTAGACCTGTTAAGAAACTACAGTACATGGTGAGGAAGTAGTGGCTAAGTGGGGTAGCAAAGTAACAGCTGTCCATATAAATTATCACCAAGTATCAAGGAGGAACAAGAATTTCATTATTTGGGACACATGGAGTGGGTTTGACAGATATCAGACAAAAGAAGTCAGGCACAGGGGTAGATCCTATGACTGTTGATAAGCAGTCTATATGTTGCTAGCATCAATTAATGGCTTTGAATTACTTTTCTGTCACTGCTATAGCAAAGTATCACAAATAGTTGCATAAAATGACAATTACTTTTAATCTGACAGTTTTCAAGGACAAGAGGCCAGAAGGGCTTGTCTGGATATTGTGCTCCATGCAGCTGTAAGACTGAGCTCCCCATTTCCTTGATGGTTCTCAGTGGGAGATTGTTCTCAGCTTCTAGAGTCTGTCCATATTCCTTGGTTCATGGCTCCTTTCACCTTCAAAGCCAGCGATGGAGCAGTGCCTGAAAAACCTATGCTTCAAATATTTCTGACCCCCCCACCACTTTTACATTCCTCTTTGGCTTTTAAAGACTCATGTGAAGTGATCACATTGTTCCATCTATCTACTCCCAGATAATCTCAGATAATCTTTCTATGTTAATATCAGCTGATTAGTAACCTAACCATGGGAAAGTTCATTCTGCCATATAAGGTAGCCTGTAAGGTACATATACATTACTGGGGATTATTGAGTGGCATCTTCTTGGAGGCACCATTTCTACCTACCATAGTCTTTCAGGTTAGGTGCATCCTAAAGTCATGTACTGTATATCTTCTGTTGGCATCTACTGCTGTTTAATCTCACTGAGTCTTCACAGATGTAATAATCTTAATGCATCAGAAGTAAATGCACTGATAGAACTCTCCTGAGATCCATTTCCCATAATGCCACTGCATTTGGGAGGTAAACATTGAACACTGATTAAACATAAAATTATCTTGAAGTATTTAAATTATGAAAGACTCTAAGAATACATTTACCTGTAAATGACTATGTCAATAGCTTCTTATTTCATACAACTCTTGAAACAGTGCTTATGTGGGTGTAGGAAAAGACACTATCAAATAAAACCTCTGGATATAATGATCATCATACTAAGCATATTAATAACTACTGTCTTTGAGGTTAAACCCTGTGCCACCAAAGGTGTGGGAAGGAGATAAACATTGTTTAGCATTTCTCATGAACCTAAACACAAATAACTACCTTTTTATAAAAAAAAAAAATTCAAAGCTCAGGAGTCCACCCTGGAGGAAGACAAGTGATGGCACTAAAAGGCCCTTTATAAATCCATTTGTCAAAGAAGAAACAACCAACAAAGCTCTAATCTATCCCTTCTGAAATACCTCTGTAATTGATTTTTTTTTTCTTCTAGTTTTTATGAACTGACTACAGAACTTGACTACAAGGCTAGCTTACTGACAGAATGTAAAAAAATTTATAAACCATGCACAAAACATAAGAAATCACAGCACTATCCTCTCCAGGGATGTTCTAAAGTACTAATCCCAACACTATCTGATTCACATAACTCAGTCATACAATTTCTGCATTTTGAAATGTAAATTGATTCGGTGAATCATTTAAGCTTACTTTAACTGATTATTAGTAATATTGCAATAAAAGGCCTAAGAATATGAAAAATTAAAATTCTTTTAACTCTCCTCTAGAGCAGCAATGTGTTCATTCGCAAGCCTTTTCTTGTCAACAACTCTGATTGGCCTGTCCATATGTATTTGGAAGAACCCTTCATTTAATGACTACTAAGTAATGGGGTTTGTCAGGGAAAGGGGACTTCATTACAATTGCAAATCATTCACTTGCAGGAAAACATTGTCTCCTCTATTTCCACAGCAGTTTTGTCTTAAATACCTACCCATTAATGATCTATATCTCAGGAGACATGTTTACTTAACTCAAGGAAATAATAGTTGTCTTAGAGGATTAAGAAATATTTTCTTGGCTTTCATGGGAATATCTTTTTTTCCCCCTCTGTGTGTGTGTGATTTTCATTTGCACTTCAGTTTCCCCTATGTTGTTTCCTTTAACCTTAAATTCAGAAATGACTGCCCAATGTACTGCACGTCATTTTACTTATAGTTAATATTTCTTCTCCCTCTAACACTTTCTGAACCTTCACATTTAAAGACAATGAATTGGCTCTGCTTGGACTCTATAAATAGAGATGGTAAATCTTAATTACACTTTCAAATTGCAGTGTCTGTTTCCAGCTGTGCATATGAATGTTTCTGATCAGGATGTATGTTCCAGTACGCTTATTTTTAATCCCAAATTACATCCTTCACAAGCCAAGACCAAATGTGAAATGATCAACTTTTATTTGCAGACACGTGTCAACTGCTTGTTAATAGTTCCATTCTTGTACCTTTCTTGATATAGCTCTCTGAGAGTTTCCCCTCGCCTGTAGTCTGGCAGAATACGTGAGCTTGAAAGGTTTCTCACTGAAAGGGTGGGTGCGCCTACTACACTTCCCAAAGCTTACCAAGTGAGGCACCCTGTACCAAGTGAGGCACCCTCAACCTAGTTGGGTATGGGTGTTCCCATGGAACAGAGAAGTCTGGAGAATCATAATACATTTTGAGAAAGCTGCACAATCTAAGGAGATTTAGAATTGAAAATTGAGATCAAGATGCACTCTCAGGCTATTCACAAGATTATCAGTACACAGTATACAACATGATTTTAAACATCTTCTAATGTGACTTCAAACTAATGAAAGAAAATAAATAAATAAAAACCTACAATATAACATCTAATGGAAGAGCATGCTTAAAACTCATCTACAGTATTACCCCATTTATTTTCTATTCTTCTTTAAATAGTCACTCACAGAGGCTAAGACAAACCTTTTTCTCCACCCTCTATATCATTTTGATGAAAATTTTTGCATTTTGGATAATTCGATAATCCAAGGCTTTCAGCATACTTCTTAGGAAGACTTCAGAAGATAGTAACTGGAATATGTATGGTTTTATGAGGGGTTCCACAGAAAGCATAAAGAACCAGAAGAAAGAAAGCAGTGGGATTCAGACCAAATAACCAGTATGCAAAAATAGTGGAAGTATTTCTTATTATAAAAGGCATGGCCTTAGAGATTACATATTGCCAATGTTATATACACATGATCTAAGACTTAGATCTAAGATCTAAGACTACTGGGCCTAATTTGTGAACACACTGGGTATTTTATATATTATATATTTAATATTTATATCAAATTATTAAATTTTTAAATTAAATTGCTATTTATTATATATACACATATGTATATACATATGTGCATGTGTGTGTGTGTATATATATACACTATTAAGTAAACTCTACTCCTAATGTGGGGCTTTAACTCATGACCCCAAGATCAAGAGTCATGTGCTCTACCAACCAAGCCCACCAGATGTTCCAGTAAATATCATTCTTACATATGCAAATCTTTGGTTTTCAAATGAAGTGAAGCTCAATACCTGGTAATTTAACATGCTTTCTGCTAATATGATTATGGTTTTATAAAGTCAAATTCAGCTCTTTAAAGGGACATGGATTTGCTAAATGGAAAATATTAATCAATACTAACAGATTAATAACTATTGTATTTATGTGTACTTAACTTTTGTTGCTAGGATCACCTTTAACTCTTCAGTGTTTATTGTTTTAAGTTTTTATTTTAATTCCAGTTAGGTAACATACAGTGTTATTTTCATTTCAGTTGTAAATATAGCAATTTAACACTTCCATACATCACCCTGTGCTAATCACAACAAAAACATCCCTTAATCCCCATCACCTGTTTAACTCATCCCCCCAGCCACCTTCCCTCTGGTAACCATCAGTTTGCTCTCTATAGTTGCAAGTCTGTTTCTTGGTTTCTCTCTCTCTCTTTTTTCCCTTTTTGGTAATTTTTTTTTCTCTTAAGTTCCACAAATAAGTGAAATCATATGGTATTTGGTTTACTCTGACCCATTTTGTTCCATCCACATTGTTGCAAATGGCAAGATTTCATTCTTTTTTTATGGCTAAATAATATTCTGTTGTGTGTGTATATATACACACACATTTCATATGTATATACATATATATATGAAATACATCATTGTTGTGTGTGTATATATATATACACACACATTTCATATATATCATTGTTGTGTGTGTACACACACAGACTACACACTATTGTAGTGTGTGCACACTACAGAAACAGCCCGTGTCCATTACTAGATGAATGGATAAAGAAGTGATTATATATATATACATATATATATGTATATATATATGTATATATATATATGTATATGTATATATATGTATATACATATATATACATATATACATGTATATATACATATATATGTATATATACATATATATATAAAATATGTATATATATATAAAATCACTTCATATAAAATATAAAATGTTAAATATATATATATTTTTTATAAAGGAATGATACTTACTAAAAGTAATGCCTACACAGCCGTCCAAAATTGTTTCAAAGTGTCTAGAGTGTGAGGCAGATACAAAAAAGTGATTTGTGCTAAAATTTAATATAGTTTCTGAATAGGCACTTAAAATTTAACATTTCCAAAACTGAACACTTGATTTTTCTCCTTTCCAAAAAACGTGCTCCTTGCCAGTCCTCCCAATATAAGTAAACAGCATCATTAGCTCAAGCAAAACCTAGAGTTTATTATTGATTTTGCTCACCCCTCACACATCTTCTTGCCATTGAATTCACCAAGTCCTGCTTGCTTACTCCAGAACATAAACTGAGTCTGATCATTTGTCTTGATTTCTACCATTCGATCCAGGCCACCATCATTTCTCACTTGAACTACCACAACTGAACCCAAAATGTTCTCTCTGCTTCCATGTTAGACTTCCTATATTCTAATCTCTATAGAGTAAAAAAGTAATTTTTTAAAAACATAATTTATGTAACACTCTTCTACTCAAAAACACACCAATGTGTTAGAGCTCATAGAGGAATTCAGCAACATGGCAGGATATAAATCGCACAGAAATCAGTTGCATTTCTGACAATGAGACAGAAGAAAGAAATTAAGGAATCAATCCCATTTACAACTGCACCAAAAAACACGAGATACCTAGGAATAAACTTAACCAAAGAGGTAAAGGTTCTGTATTCTAAAAACTACAGAGCAGGTGTGCCTGGGTGGCTCAGCTGATTCAGCATCTGCCTGCACTGGGTAATGGGCATTAAGGAGGGCTTGTGATGTGATGAGCACTGGGGGTTATTCTGAACTGATGTATCATTGAACATTATATCAAAGACCAATGATGTACTATAGTTTGACTAATTGAATATAAATTTAAAAATCGATTTTAAATTAAAAAAATGTTTAAAAAGAAACATCTGCTTTTGGCTCAGGTCATGATCCCAGAGTCCTGGGATTAAGCCCCATGACATGCTCCTTGCTCATGAGGAGCCTGCTTCTGTCTCTCCTTCTCTCTCGCTATCTCTGCCACTCTCTCTCTCTCAAATAAATAAATAATCTAAAAAAATAAAGACAACAGAACGTTTATGAAAGAAATTGAGGAAGACACAAAGAAATGGAAAAAGCATTCCATGCTCATGGATTGAAGAACAAATATTGCTAAAATGTCTATGCTACCTAAAGCATCTACACATTCACTGCTATCCCTATCAAAATACCACCAGCATTTTTCACAGAGCTGGAACAAAGAACCTTAAAATTTGTGTGGAACCAGAAAAGACCCTGTATAGCCAGAGGAATGTTGAAAAAGAAAACCAAAGCTGGTGGCATCACAATGCCAGACTTCAAGCTATATGACAAAGCTGTAGTCATCAAGAAAGTATGGTAGTGGCACAAAAAACAGACACATAGATCAATGGGAAAGAACAGAGAACCCAGAAATGGACCCTCAACTCTATGGTCAACTGGTCTTCGACAAAGCAGGAAAAGAATATCCAAAGGAAAAAGGACAGTCCCTTCCTAAATGGTGCTGGGAAGATTGGATAGCCACAAGCAGAAGAATAAAAGTGGACCATTTTCTTAGAGCATACACAAAGATAAACTGCAAATGGATAAAGACCTAAATGTGAGACAGGAATCCATCAAAATCCTAGAGAACACAGGCAGCAACCTCTTCGACCTCAGCCACAGCATCTTCTTGCTAGACACGTCTCCAAAGGGAAGGGAAACAAAAGTAAAAATGAACTATTGGGACTTCATCAAGATAAAAAGCTTCTGCACGCAAAGGAAACAGCAAAACTAAAGGGCAACCTATGGACTGGGATAAAAAGCTTCTGCACAGCAAAGGAAACATTCAACAAAACTAAAAAGCAACCTGTGGAATGGGAGAAGATATTTGCAAATGACCTATCAGAGGAAGGGCTAATATCCAAGATGTATAAAGAACTTATCAAACTCAACACCCCCAAAATCCCAAATAATCCAGTCAAGAAATGGGCAGAAGACATGAATGGACATGGCCAACAGACACATGAGAAAGCACTCCACATCACTTGGCATCAGCGAAATACAAATCAAAACCACAATGAGATACCACCACACACCAGTCAGAATGGTTACAATTAACAACTCAGGAACTAACAGATGTTGGTGAGGATGTGGAGAAAGGAGAACCATCTTATACCGTTGGTGGGAATACAATCTGAGGCAACCACTCTGGAAAATAGTATGGAGGCTCCTCAAGAAGTTAAAAGTAGAGCTGCCCTATGACCCAGCAACTGCACTACTAGGTATTTATCCAAAGGATGTAGACATAGTGATTTGAAGGGCACCTACACCCCATGTTTATAATAGCAATGTCCCTAATAGCCAAACTGTGGAAAAACCCAAGATGTCCACTGACAGATGAGTGGATAAAAGTGCTATGGTATATATTTATATGTGGTGGAATACTACTGGGCCATCAAAAAGAAAGAAATCTTGGCATTTGAAACAACATGAATGGAGCTAGAGGGCATTATGCTAAGGGAGGTCAGTCAGAGAAAGAGAAATATATGATTTCACTCATTTGTGGAATTTAAGAAATAAAACAGATGAACATAGGGGAAGGGAATAAAAAATAAAATAAGATAAAGACAGAGAGGGAGGCAAACCATAAGAGACTCTTAACTATAAGAAACAAACCATGTAGTGGAGGGGAGATGAATGAAGAGATGGTGTAATTGGGTGATGAGCATTAAGGAGGGCACTTGATATAATGAGCACTGATGGATCACTAAATATTATCCCTGAAACTAATAATACACTATATGTTAACTAAATTGAATATAAATAAAATTAAGAAGATTGGGCTGTATGACTAGAGCTCCAGTTGAGCAGACTTAAAATTTGACTGTCATGTTTGCTTCTCTCCTGGAGGTACTTTACAATAACATATCACTCTTTGGTGTGAATTTTCAGAGATTCTCAGATGGGCCCCCTAAATACCTAATGTGAGTAAGGTAGCTCCTAAGCACCTCAGCAGTCCACCATCCAGTTTCTAGGGATCTAGAATTTTCAGAAATATTCCAGTTTCATTGACACTGCATTCCTGAGTCACTTCCTTGCTCTGGCACCTTCTCCATTGTAGACCTATTTAGTATGGGTAACTTTGCAATTTTCTGTCTGGCTATAACCATGATGTCACAAATCAGTCTACATGTCTAGAATGTAAGAATGGAGAAGTGGACCTTGAACTCTAATGGGCAAAAAAAGAAATATAAATTAAATACCTTCCTCAGTGTTAAGGAAGCTGATGGCAAAGCAGATGAAATAATGACAAAACCAAAATCAAAGGCAGATTGTCCATATGCTACATTTAAATAGTACCCTCTGCCCCTGTGTGATGCTGTTTTTTTTTCTCTAATATCTACTTAATAGAGATATGCAGTTATCACCGGCAGTGCAGGCATTGAGAGAGAATCAGGTCAATGGGGGTTTGGGGGGAGACAGAAAATGCTATGTAATATAAAGGCAAAAGGAAGTTCTATATGAATTGAAAAGAATAGCCAGACTATGGAAAGAACCTAAATGTCCATCAACATATGAATGGATAAAGAAGATGTGGTATATATACACAATGGAATACTATGCAGCCATCAAAAGAAATGAAATCTTGCCATTTGCGACGATGTGGATGGAGCTAGAGCGTATCATGCTTAGTGAAATAAGTCAATCGGAGAAAGACAACTATCATATGATCTCCCTGATATGAGGACATGGAGAAGCAACATGGGGGGGTAGGGGGATAGGAGAAGAATAAATGAAACAAGATGGGATTGGGAGGGAGACAAACCATAAATGACTCTTAATCTCACAAAACAAACTGGGGGTTGCTGGGGGGAGGTGGGATTGGGAGAGGGGGAGCGGGCTATGGACATTGGGGAGGCGAGGCGAACCATAAGAGACTATGGACTCTGAAAAACAACCTGAGGGTTTTGAAGGGTCAGGGGTGGGAGGTTGGGGCAACCTGAGGGTTTTGAAGGGTCAGGGGTGGGAGGTTGGGGGAACAGGTGGTGGGTAATGGGGGGGCACGTTTTGCATGGAGCACTGGGTGTTGTGCAAAAAGAATGAATACTGTTACGCTGAAAAAATAAATAAAATGGAAAAAAAAAGAAAGAGGAAGCAAGTCAACAAGCAAAGCAAAGAAACTCAAAACATTTCACATAGTGCTATGGATATTAAGATAATGAGATTTAGAATAAGTTTTCTTAGGTTGGGAAATAAATATAAACCTAGGGTAAAAAACAGAAGCAAAACCAATGTACCTTGCAGCAACTAGACAAAGTGCCAGAGACTAGAGACTTTGACAGGACTGGCTTGAGGCCAAGCCAAGTTTGAGCTATTTTCTTTTGTTCTCTTTCCTTCTTGAACTTTCTTGTCCTCTGTCTCATCCTCAGGGACCCTCTCTCTTACTGATAACAGCTAGCTAATCTGATAAACAAATTCATAGTGATGGATTAAAGATGTAGCAAAAAGAACTCAGGCTTTGGTGTCAGACAGACCTGGCCTCAGATCCCAATTCTGCCTCTTTCTTAATCCATATCTTAGATGTGTGGTCTTGGGTGGCTTTCTTAATATATCTTCGTTGATGTGTTCTTAAAATGGGAGTAATATCCACCACACTGCATTGCTGTGAAGATTAAAGTAATGTCTATAAGTTACCTAGAAGAGTACCCTGGATATACTAGTGGCTTAATAAATGGGACAGCTGTTTCACAATCAACATATTCTTCTCTTCTCCAAAGTATATTTATAATTTCATGTGAATTTTCATTATACCAGAAGAATATAAGTAGATTTCAAGGGCCTGGGATGACTCTTTTAGGCCACTATCATTACTAACATTTGTTAAATTTATAGAATGTCCCGGGTCTCTTGTTAAGGACTATAAGGATTATAATTTCATTTAATCCTAAACACCCTACGAACTAGATACCATTACTATTTCCATTTTATGAAAGATGAAACTAAGTCACAAAAAGGCTATAGGTAACTTGACCAAGGTCATAGAGTTAGAAATTTGAATAGTCAAGGTTCTACTAATGTTCTATTCAAACATAGTGATATAAGACTATGCTATGGAAAGATTCTCCTACAAAGGTCACCAAGGTGCTAAGTGTTTACACTTGGAAAATGACTACTGTACTCCTGCTCAAATGATCTAACCAACAAATTAAGATGTCAAGGGTTAAAGTCCACCATGATAAAAATAGCTACTATTTGTTGAGTACATATGCCAGGCAACATGTTATGCACTCTATATACATGATCATATTTACATGATTTACAGAGAGTGATTGGGTAGTGTGTTGTTGATCTTATTCCCATTTCACAGAGGAAAATACAGAGGCTTAGAGAGTTCAGGTAACTTGCTCAAGATTATAGGGTTAAGAAGCTATAACACTAGGATGAAAACCCCTGGTTGTCTTCTACTAGGCTGTGTCAGAGATTGTGCATCTTTCTCATACATGATTGTGCAGGGGAGAACAGTTCTGCTCACTCCTCCCCTGAGCACTACTGGCTCAGCTAGGAAGTTCAAATCTAAACTTTAAAGCCATTTTCCATCAGGGATAACTTGTACTAATCAGTGGGGGTATTCACTTGAAAGTAGCACTTTGGAAGTAACGCCTTTACTGTTTGCAAAGGTAGAAATGAATTTTGTGAGGGTTTCTTTCTTTTTTTTTCTTTTTTTTTTTTCCTTTTATTTTGGTATGAGTCATACTGCTGACTAGTTTCACTGAGAACCAACTATAATCTGGCTCCATCCCCAAGGACAATAAAATATCTAGTACAATGGTTTATAAGGAAAGAATGGGTTCTACATTTCTGTTTGATTTTGGAAATTTCTTTATTGAAGTTTTGAATATAATTTTCACTAACTATAATAATCATATATAGGAAGTTAGAGTTCTTCATCTCAAGTCCATATAACTCATAGTGACTGAGGAACTACATGGTACCTGAACCTGTACTAGGCTTTAATAATTCAATTATGAGGGGTGCCTGGGTGGCTCAGTGGGATAAAGCCTCTGCCTTCGGCTCAGGTCGTGATCCCAGGGTCCTGGGATCGAGCCCTGCATCAGGCTCTCTGCTCAGCAGGGAGCCTGCTTCCTCCTCTCTCTGCCTGCCTCTCTGCCTATTTGTGATCTCTATCAAATAGATAAAATCTTAAAAAAAAAAGAATTCAATTATGAGGATAGGTTGTGTTCCTAGTCTCTCAGACCTTACCGGCTAGCAATAAGACCTACTGATTCTACTCATTATTCACTCATTCATGTATTGATCAGACATTTGTTGAGCATGTGCTATGTGCCAGGCATTATGTTGGTCATTGTGTGTGGATAAAAACAAACAATAATTAATATGTATTAAGCATTAGTATGTGCCTAGTACTGATTTAAGTACATTACATGCATTAACTCATGCAATCCTCCTAGAAACCATTTGAGATAGGTTCTATCATCTCACTTTATAAATGACAAATTGGGCATTGGCAGGTCAAATAATCTGCCCAAGTCCAAAGTGGTGGAGCCAGGCAGTTACTCCAGAGCTTGCCCTCTTAGCTACTATGTTAAACTGCTTACAAAAGTGAATGAGAAATAGTCTATGTCTTTAAGCACCTCAGAGTACAGCAAAATAGACTAAAAATTTAAATCAAACACTTGTAATGCACTGTGATTTATGATATGGGATTTATAGGATGTCATAAGAGTATGTTACAGGGCTACTTAACATTGTATAGAGAGCTTAAAAATGAACATCTGAACTGAGACTTGAAGTGTGAAAGTGAGTTATCAAAACATAGGGACAAATAGGTTGCGTATGTGGGTAGGGAAGAAGCGAAGTCTCACTCAGAAGTGTGTTGCAAGACACATAGACCAATGGAACAAAGTAGAGAGCCCAGATATGGACCTTCAGCTCTATAACCAAATAATTTTTGACAAAGCAGAAAAAATATCCAGTGGAAAAAAGACAATATCTTCAATAAATGGTGCCAGGGAAATTGGACAGCTATGTGTAAGAGAATAAAACTTGACCATTCTCTTTTACCATACACAAAGATAAACTCAAAATGGATAAAAGACCTCAACATGAGGCAGGAGTCTATCAAAATCCTAGAGGAGAACATAGGCAGTAACCTCTTTGACATCGGCCACAGCAACTTCTTTCAAGACATGTCTCCAAAGGCAAAGCAAAAATGAACTTTTGGGACTTCATCAAGATCAAAAGCTTCTGCACAGCAAAGGAAACAGTCAACAAAACAAAGAGGCAACCCACGGAATGGGAGAAGGTATTCGCAAATGACACTACAGACAAAGGGCTGATATCCAAGATCTATAAAGATCTTCTCAAACTCAACACCCAAAAAACTAATAATCAAGTCAAAAAGTGGGCAAAAAACATTAACAGACACTTCTTCAATGAAGACATACAAATGGCTAAGAGACACATGAAAAAATGCTCAGCATCAAAAGCCATCAAGAAAATTCAAATCAAAACCACATTGAGATACCACCTTACACTGATTAGAATGGCAAAAATTAACAAGGCAAGAAATAACAAGTGTTGGAGAGGAATGTGGAGAAAGGGGAACGCTCTTACACTGTTGGTGGGGATGCAAGTTGGTGCAGCCACTTTGGAAAACAGTGTAGAGATTCCTCAAAAAATTAAAAATAGAGCTACCCTATGACCCAGCAATTGCACTACTGGTCTTTATCCCAAAGATACAGATGTAGTGAAAAGAAGGGCCATATGTACCCCAATGTTCATAGCAGCAATGTCCACAATAGCCAAACTGTGGAAAGGGCCAAGATGCCCTTCGACAGATGAATGGATAAAGAAGTCGTGGTCCATATACACAATGGACTATTACTCAGCCATCAGAAAGGATGAATACCCAACTTTTGCATCAACATGGATGGGACTGGAGGAGATTATGCTGAGTGAAATAAGTCAAGCGGAGAAAGTCAATTATCATATGGCTTCACTTACTTGTGGAACATAAGGAATAACATGGAGGACAGTAGGAGAAGAAAAGGAAAAGTGAAGGGGGAGAAATTGGAGGGGGAGATGAACTACGAGAGACTGTGGACTCCAAGAAACAAACTGATGGTTTTAGAGGGGAGATGGAGGAATGGGTGAGCCTGGTGGGTATTAATGAGGGCACATATTGCATGGAGTACTGGGTGTTATATGTAAACAATGAATCTTGGGACACTACATCAAAAACTAATGATGTGTTGTATGGTGACTAACATAACACAACAAAAAATTAAAAATAGAGAAAAAAAGAAGTGTGTTTCAAGCAGAGGGGACAACATGTAAAAACAGAAGTTAATTTATTATAACTGGTATGTTTAGTATTATTGGGGTGTATCAGTTGAGGCTAGAGAATTAGGTTTTAGATCATGCAGGTTTATTTAGGTCATGTTAAGAAATTTAGATGTTATCCAAAATACAATATAAATTCACTGAATAGATTAAAGCAAGAGAGTGACAGTAATTTACATATTTTCATATTTATATTTTAAAATAATTGTTCCAGTTT
Source organism: Meles meles (assembly GCF_922984935.1). Classification (NCBI taxonomy): domain Eukaryota; kingdom Metazoa; phylum Chordata; class Mammalia; order Carnivora; family Mustelidae; genus Meles; species Meles meles. The sequence continues at coordinate 104,348,576 of NC_060087.1, read as the reverse complement.
TAGTGTGTAGAATGGAAAGAAGGGACAGGAAGGCCAATTTTCACAAATTAAAAAAAATGTGTTTTCACAAATCAATAGCTGAATATGTGATGCATACCTGAACGGTTCCCATTTCCTTCTTGGAAATTTTCTGTGATGGTAGTTACCCAACCTTTCTGGTTCCTGTGACCCTGATTTTTCCTATCCTCCCAAAGTGCATGCAAGCAGCATAATAGATATATTTTTGGCTAAAGATCTAATTCTAGCCATTGCTTTAGAAGGGAAGAATAACCAGTCAGTTCATCTTTGTGGTTATTTCTATTTATGCTTTTTTTTTCCATTTTATTTATTTTTTCAGCGTAACAGTATTCATTCTTTTTGCACAACACCCAGTGCTCCATGCAAAATGTGCCCTCCCCATTACCCACCACCTGTTCCCCCAACCTCCCACCCCTGACCCTTCAAAACCCTCAGGTTGTTTTTCAGAGTTTAGAGAAAATAGTTTGCCAATTGAATAAAACAGCTTATGCTTGTTTCAGTATGATACAGTTAAGCACTTTTTGGGGGTATTAGTTTCGTTATACAGATAAAATTCCTGAGGCATAACTGAGTATAAGACAGTTTAGTATAAGACAGAGCTACTCAAGTTTTGTTATCTCCTTGATTTATCCCACTGCCTTTAGATAAGATGTGTGTTGATTACTTTTGTTCACAGATGAAAATGCTGAATAAGCCAAAGGCATTTCAGGGAAAGGCAAAGTATAGAATTCATACAACTATGTAAGATAATTCCTTGAATTTCATAGCTCATGCCAAATATTGTATCTTGAATACATATATATATAGCTCAACAATGGCATTTGTGGTATGTCCCCAAAAGGTATCTGGAATGTCTAGAATCTAGAGGAGAATAGGTGAGAAAAAGATAATTGTGTTGCATTAAATCCACTTGACTGAATAGAGGTCTATAGAGACTTTAGTCACTATCCACATAGTTCAGGTCTTCTTACCAAGTTGGAGGTTCTATGCTGAAAGAGCATTTTGCCATGAGTAGAACATACTGGCTGGAAAGACTTTCTACCCAAACTCAAGCTATGCCAGAGTTTACCATCACTAGTATAATACATACAGATACACAGACATACTTTACAACTTAAATTTTGCCTGTTGTGTTAGCAGCAAAACATCTGAGAAAATGAAGGAAAATTCAAGTGAGGGAATATGGCATGCTTCTTCTTTTTTTGTGTTTTTGTTTTTGTTGTTGTTGTTGTTGTTGTTGGTATGTTCCTTCTGACCTTAGAATTCAGAGAGGAAACTCCCACAATGAAGCAGAGACAGCTAGTCTAATGCATCTTATCAACAAAGACTTACAAGGCATGGCTTTCACCACTACTCATATCTGCCAAATGGCAATGCCGAAACTGCATGGGGATAAGGTCTCCTTTAAGGACCAATGAACACACGCTTGCTGCTTTGTGTCTAAACCAATCTTTGTGTCATCTGTATCCTCAGAAACTTATCAGAACCACAGTAGCTATCAGAAGAGTAGTGACAAGATGTGGAAGGAGACTGTAATTCCATAGAATAACCAATTTCACTGTGAGTCAGCTTGTTCCCTGAACAACCCTTCTTTCTTCCCCTTCATACCCCACAAACTTAAGAGCTTAGCACTTCTTTTTATCCCCCTGAGGTATGTGTAAGAAGCAATGAGGTATAATCAAAAGAGCATAGGAATACTTCCTCTGCTCTATGTGTGAAATTTGGGTCACTCAGCCTTTCAGAGCCCCATATGTAAAATGAGGATAATAATTATTATTCCATTAGAGATATTAAACATGAAGATATTTGTAAAAGCACTTTTCAAATGCTAAGTAACTATAGTCACTCAGATTCTATGAGACTCAGTTTCCCCATCTAGAAAAATGAATGTGTTGGAAAAGGTGACTTCTAAATGTACTTATAACTCTTAACATAATCATCCAAAATATCACAAAATTTTTCTGTTCCATAAAAATATTTACTCAGATTATCTTTCACTCAAAATTGAATACTCAAGGAATGCCTGAGTGGCTAAGTCAGTAGAGCATCCAACTCTTGGTTTCAGCTCAGGTCATGATCTAAGGGTCATGAAATTGAGCCTCAGATTTGGCTCTGCACTCAGTACAGAATCTGCTTGAAAGAGCCCCTCTTTCCCTTCCTCTCTGCTCTTCCCCCACTCATGTTCTCTCTCTCTCTTAAATAAATAAATAAATAAAATATTTAAGGTGGGAGAAATCATATGGAATTTGTCTTTCTTTAACTAACTTCACTTAGCATTATAATCTCTAGCTCCATCTATGTCATAGTTAAGGCAAGATTTTATTCTTTTTATGGCTGAATAATATTCATATATATGTTCCATTGTATATATATACACTCGGGCTGCTTCCATATCTTCGCTATCGTAAATAATGCTGCTATAAACATAGAGGTACACGTATCCTTTTGAATCAGTGTTTTTTATTTCTTTGGATAAATACCCAGTAGTATGACTGTTAGATCTTAGGTGTTCCTATTTTTGTTGTTGTTGTTCCATCTTTATTGAGATATAATTGACACATAGCACTGTGTGTGTTTAAAGTGTACATTGTGACGATTTGATACATATATATATTAGAAGATGATTAGGAGAATAAAGTTAGTTAGCATCTCCATCACCTTGCATAATTACATTTCTCACTCATTATTTTTTATTCTTCTAAGATTTTATTTAAATTCAATTTAGTTTACATAGAACCTAGTTTTGGTTTCATAAGAAAGAAAACAAATAAGCAAAGGGAAAAAAACAAGAGAGAGGGGGACAAAATAAGAAACAGACTCTTAAATATAGAGAACAGAATGAAGGTTACCAGAGGGGAGGGGTGGAGGGATCAGTAAAATACATGATGGGGATTAAGGAGTATAATATTTGTGATGAACACAGGGTGATGTGGAAGTACTGAAATACTGTATTGTACACCTGAAACTAATATAATGCTTTATGTTAAGTAACCGGAATTAAAATTCCAGTTTTGGAATTAAAAAAATATTTTTAAAAAAGGAAAGAGAGTGATCAAATGTCACCCCCTAACCCCCAAAACCTGTAAGTAGATGCAGACAACTGACCTACAGATTTCAGCACCATAGGGATAGAGGTAATGAAACCGAGAGTAAAGAATCATACCAGAGAATTTCCTCTCTCCCAAGATCTTGCTGTAAAAACTTATCATCAGGTGCATCTCAGGGACGAAGAAAAACGTGCAATGCCAGGCAGATGATAGTTATTTATCAGTCCCTACTACAGCAACAGAGACTCAAATAGGCTGGCAGGATATTGAATAGAAGTCAGAAGAGATGTATTCTGCCAGACCAAGGGACCCTGAGGACAGACCTTTCAGCCACAGCCTTAGTAGCACAATAGTGCAGCTGTGTGATGGATGGCAACTCCAGGGGCATGGGAATTAGCTGTTTTAAACCACCTTGGTGAGTGGTTGTGTAATCCACACAGGGGGCTGACTTGAAGGGGATGGCTTCTTACCTTGCCATTTGCTACAGGGATTTGTGGATTGTGGGAAAAGGTCTGTTTGATTCTGGTTGAATGAATTTAAGAGAGCAATCATTCAAAATGCATCCATTTAACTCATATTTATTGTGAACCCACTATGTGTTTGTGCTTGGTACTGGGAGTATAGCACTGAACAAAGTCCTGCTCTCATTCTGGTTTGTGGAACATAACAAAATAAGTAGTAAGTGAAATATATAGTGCATTTAGTTGGTGATAAGTGACATAGAGGAAAGTAAAGTAGTGAGGGGATAGAGTGTGTGGGGGGGCAGGTTGGGAGGATTTATAATTTCACATAGGGAGGTGAGGATTGGCTTAACTGAGAAGGCTGCATTTGAGTGAAGTCAAAGAGAAGGTGGGGATATTAACTGTTCTGATATCTTGGAATAAAAATTTTAGGCAATGGGAATAAGAAGTACAAAGGGGCTTGCAGTAGGAGTATAACTGATAGGTTCAAGGAACAGTCAGGAGGTTGTGTTATTGTAGAAGAGCAAACAAGGCAGATGATAGGAAAAAAGATCAAATGTCAGATTAAGTAGCTTCAGAAGCCATTGTAAAGATGTTGGCTTTTAATATGGGTGAGATGAGAGGGTATTGAAGGTTTCTAAATTATGTAATTCATAATTTCAGAGGATCACCATGTTTTGTGATGAATAGACTGGAGGGAAGTAAGAAAGAAAATTGAGAATAATTAGGAGACTGCTGCAATAGGCCAGATGAAGTATGATGATTTGGGGACTAAGGTAGTAATGACGAATGTGGTGAGAGGTGATTGAATTCTGTATATGTTTTGAAGGTGGAGCCATCAGGATTTTCAGACAAATTTGACATGAGAATGTTAAAAAAAAAAAAAAAAAAGGTCAGGGCGCCTGGGTGACTCAGTCAGTTAATCACCCAACTCATGATTTCGGCTCAGGTCATGATCTCAGGCCATGAGATCAAGCCCTGCATTGGGCTCTGTGCTGAACATGAAGCCTGCTTGAGATTTTTCTCTCCCTCTCCCTCTGTTTCTCCTATCTTTCTCTCCCCCTCTCTCTGTCTGAAAAAAGGAGGAAAAAAAAACAATAATGGGTCATGTTTAACTATAAGGATTTTGGCCTTGTTAATAGAAAGATGCAGTGGCCAATAACTGAGGTGGGAAAGAGTATAAGGAATAAAGTTTTAGGGTTGGTAATCATGGGTTTAGCTTTAGACATATTAAGTTCTAAGTTTAATTAGAGATGTCAAGTAAACCTGTTTATAAAGGTATGATTTTATGGGAGAGGTTCAGCTTAGATATGTAAATTTGTGAATCATTAGTTCATAGTCTGGTTGAGATCACCCAAGGAGGTAAGGGGTGCAAGGATTAATGCCTGAAGCAATGTAACATTAAGGAGTCAGAAAAATAAAGCCCACATTTGTTAAATAAATATTAGTTGTTCTAAAAAGCAATTGCTAAATGTTGTTTTTTAAAATAGTTTCCATGCCAAGCAGGGGGCTTGAACTCACTACACTGAGATCAAGAGTCATATGCTTTACCAACTAAGTAAGCCAGGCACCCCTAATTTTTTTAAAAACAGAAATTTATCTCTTTCTTGTGCAAATTCCAAAATGGATTCTAGTGATAGAGTGGGGGCTTTTCTCCAGTGACCTAACTTGTGTTTTTGCTATCCTTAATTACTGCACTTCCCAGGCCACGATCACAATATTAAACTTCATCATAGTGTATCAGGCTGGAAGAAGAAGAATGAATTTGGAGGATTGTGAGTGGGAGTATTTTATGGGCCAGACTTGAAATATGAGCATATAACTCATACTCATTTTCCATTAGTAAAAACTTGTTTATATGGCCACGATGAACAGCAGGGAAGCTGGGAAATGTAGTTGAAGTGTATGCCAAAGAAGAGGAGGAAATGGGTTTAGTGAACAGCTAGCCAGTCTCTGCTACAAAGAAAATCTAGCAAAGGAGATGAAGATGAGTACCCTGTGGAATAGGAGAGTATGGTGTCAGGAATGAAGTATTAAAAACTATTTTTTCCCTGAAGGGGAGAGTGATGGATTGAGTAACATGATACATAAAAATTGACCATTGGATTTAATAAGGCATGTGTCAGGGGTACCTTTCAAGAGCAATTTTGGCAGCGTAGGGGTGGGGAAAGTCCAACTGGAATAGATTCTAGAGAATGCAAAGAGAGTGATTGGAGACTGTATAGACATTTATTTTGCAAAGTCTCTTAATCCTTCCAGTCTGCGGTGCTGTCCTGTGTCTTGGGATTGTACAAAAGCAGCTCCACAGAAGAAAATATGTTCCTGAGCTTTACGTAGTGAAGATGAAGATTATGGACAATTTTACTGGCTTTACCTGGACAAGATGGTGTCCAGCTAGACTTTCAAATATGAGATAAAACTAGTGCCAGGAGTGATGTTACCAATATGATGGAGTAGGACACCCTAGCCTTTATCATTGGAGTTCCAGAAGGAGAAGAAAGGGAGAAAGAGAAAACTTACTTCAAGAAATAATTGTTGAGGACTTCCAGGGAAAATGGCAGAATAGGAGGATCCTAAGCTCACCTCATCTCATGGACACGACAAGGTAACACATGCATCAGTGTAAATAACCCAGAAAACAACACGAGGCCTGGCAGAACAGACACTCCACAACTAAATGTAGGGAAGAGGCCACATTAAAGAGAGTAGGGAGGGTAGAAAGGCAAACAGGAGCCAAATGGACCCAAGAAACTATCCATGGAAAGGAGGGATGACATGGGCACAGAGAAGAGAGAGGAGCAGGTCCCTTAGCCAGCTACTTCACTCATGGGATACCCACATAGGGAAGATGACTCCCCATAATATTTGGCTTTGGAAACCAGAGGCGCCTAGCAATTAGTGGGGTTTAACACCTGGATCTTTAAAAACTAGTAAGCTTGGCTCTGGGAGGGCTTGAGGGTGACTAGAAATTGAGACTCCCCACCCCACTCTTAAAGAGATAGTACAACAACTCTGTGGAGATACGACAGAGAAGCAATAGTTTGAAAAAAAAATGACTGTGGTATGTGGGAATGGCATTTATTTACTAATCTCAGAGAGTGCTGGAAGAGGAGGCATCTGTGAGACATCTCTCCAAGAATAAAAGAGCTGACAGGTGTCATTTCCCTCTTCTGCCCCAAGTCTAGATACAGGGATACCTGTGAAACCAGCCAAGCACAACACTTTCCACCTAGCTTGCTCGCAGTGGGCTTGCCCTGTGTCCTTCTGTGGATCAGGCACCCTTCAATATCCCCTTGCCAGCCACAATCCTGGAAGTGGGAAACCAGTCCTAACAGGGGCCAGCATCACTCCAAAGTGATTTCTGACCCAGGGAGAGGGGAAGATAACCACACATACCAGTCCAACTATGGCCCCAGCAGTAGTAGGTTTGTGGCAGACATCTGTTCTGATTGCAGGCCCTGCCCACCAATGAAAACTTCTCAGGGGACAACCCAGGAAAAACCCTCTGCAGTTTGGTGCTATTGCATTTCTGGCAAATGCTGGTCTAACTCAACTCAAGCCCCAGGTGGTCCCAGACTGGCCCCTTAACAACAAAGGAATCAAACCCTGCCCACAATAGGCAAAGAGAGCCATTGCAGACATTTGGACTACAAGCTTGGCTTAGCCATAAATAGTAGGGCACATGCAATATTGATAGGACCCACCCCTGAAGTGGCTGGTTTTGGTCAACAGGTGACATTGCACTACAGGGCACTACAGAACCACTTCTTCATAAGGTTACTACTTTCAAGAGTAGGAGATGTAGCTGACTTTCCTAACACATAGAAATAGGGAGTTAGACAAAGTGAAGAGACAGAGAAATGTGTCCCAAATGAAAGAATAGGAGAAAATCATAGCAAGAGAGCTAAACAAAATGGAGATTAGATTATATGTCTAATAGAGAATTTAAAGTAATGGTCATAAAGATACTCACTAGACATGAGAAAAGAATGGAGAACCTCAGTGAGACTCTCATTAAAGAGATAGAAAACATGAGAAAGAACTAATTAGAGATGAAGAAGTCAATAATTGAAATTAAAAACATATGTTGGTGGGAATGCAAGTTAGTGCAGCCACTTTGGAGAACAGTGTGGAGATTCCTCAAGAAATTAAGAATAGAGCTTCCCTATGACCCTGCAATTGCACTGCTGGGTATTTACCCCAAAGATACAGATGTAGTGAAAAGAAGAGCCATCTGTACCCCAATGTTTATAGCAGCAATGGCCACAGTCAGCAAACTGTGGAAAGAACCAAGATGCCCTTCAACGGACAAAAGGATAAAGAAGATGTGGTCCATATACACAATGGAGTATTATGCCTCCATCAGAAAGGATGAATACCCAACTTTTGTAGCAACATGGATGGGACTGGAAGAGATTATGCTGAGTGAAATAAGTCAAGCAGAGAGAGTCAAGTATCATATGGTTTCACTTATTTGTGGAGCATAACAAAGAACACGGAGGACATGGGAGATGGAGAGGAGAGGGAGTTGAGGGAAACTGGAAGGGGAGATGAACCATGAGAGACTATGGACTCTGAAAAACAACCAGAGGGTTTTGAAGGGGCAGGGGGGTGGGAGGTTGAGGAACCAGGTGATGGGTAATAGGGAGGGCACGTATTGCATGGAGCACTGGGTGTGGTGCAAAAACAATGAACACTGTTACGCTGAAAATAAACAAATTTAAAAAATGCCTAAAAAAAATACTTGGAAGGATAAATAGACTAAGGGATGCAGAATAACAGATCAATGACCTGGAGGACAGAGTAATGGAAAGCAACCAATCTGAATAGGATAGATGGAGAGAGAAAGAGAAGTAATAAAAATGAAAATAGATATAGACTTAGGGAACTCTGACACCATCAAGGGTAATAACGTTCATGATATAGGGAAGAGGCAGAAAATGTATTTGAAGAAGTAATGTCTGAAAACAGTCTGGGGAGGCAAACAAAAATCCAGATCCAGGAGAGAGCCCCCAACAAAATCAACTCAAGGAGGCCCACAACAAGACACATAGTAATTAAATGGCAAAAATAATGATAAGTGTTGTACACCTAAAGCTTAAATACAATCTTATATGTCAGTTACAACTCAATAAAAATTTTTGAACAGTAAAAAAAAAAAAAAAAAAGATAAAAAGAGAATTTTAAAAGCCAAAGTAGAAAAGAATACAATTACATACAAGGGAAACCCCATAAGGCTATCAGCTTATCAGTTTCAGGAAAACTTTGCAGGCCAGAAGGGAGTGGCATGATATATTCAAAATGCTGAAAGAAGGGGTGCCTGGGTGGCTCGGTGGGTTAAGCTTCTGCCTTTAGCTCAGGTCATGATCTCAGGTCCTGGGATCGAGCTCTGAATCGGGCTCACTGCTCAAAAGGGAGCCTGCTTTCCCTTCTCTCTCTGCCTGCCTTTCTGCCTACTTGCGATCTCTGTCAAATAAATAAATAAAATCTTTTAAAAAAATACTGAAAGAAAAAACCTTGAAACAAAGAATATGCTATCCAGCAAGGCTATCTTTCAAAAACAGAAGGAAAGATAGAGTTTCCTAGACAAACAAAAGGTAAAGGAATTCATCACCACTAAACCAGTCCTACGAGAAATGTTAAAGGGGACTTTTTGAGTGAAAAGGAAAGACCATAAGTATGAGTACGTAAAGTAGGAAGCACAAAAGCAGTAAAATTAAGTATATGTATAAAAATCAGTTAAGAGATCCGTAAAATAAAAGGATATAAATAAAGTATTGCCATATATCTGAAATGTGGGAGATGAGAATAAAGAATGGGCTTAAAGTTAAGTGACCATCAATTTAATATAGACTGTTATATGCACAAGATGTCATATATAAACCCAATGATAACCACAAATCAAAAAACAGTAATAGAGAGGCGCCTGCATGGCTCAGTTGGTTAAGGGTCTCCCTTTAACTCAGGTCATGATCTCAGGTCCTGGGATCAAGCCCCACATCAAGTTCCCTGCTCAGTTGGGAGTCTGCTTCTCCCACTCCCTCTCCCTCTGCTTCCCCTGCCCTGCTCATGCTCTGTCTCTATTTCTCTCTCAAATAAAGAAATAAAAATCTTCAAAACAAAAACAAAAACCAGTAATAGATATGCAAAAAATAAAGAGAAAGAATCCAAGTCCATCACTAAATAAAGACAACAAACTGCAAGAGAAGAGAGCAAGTGAAGAAAGCAACAGAGAACTACAAACCAACCATAAAAAAGTAACAGAATCGTAATAAGTATATACCTATCAATAATTACTTCGAAAGTAAATGGACTAAATATTCCAATCAAGAGGAATATGGTGACAGAATCGATTTTTAAAAAAACAAGACCCGTCTATATTCTGCCTACAAGAGACTAATTTTAGACCTAAAGACACATGCAGATTAAAAGTGAAAGAATAGCAAACCATTTATTATGCAAGTGGAAATGAAAAGAAAGTTAGGGTAGCAATACTTATATTGGGGGTGGAGTCTTTGGGGTTTTCCATATAGTAACCTCATTGATATCAGCCACAGCAACTTCTTTCAAGATATGTCTCCAAAGGCCAAGGAAACAAAAGTGAAAATAAACTTTTGGGACTTCATCAAGATCAAAAGCTTCTGCACAGCAAAGGAAACAGTCAACAAAACAAAAAGGCAACCCACGGAATGGGAGAAGATATTTGCAAATGACAGTACAGACAAAAGGTTGATATCCAGGATCTATAAAGAACTCCTCAAACTCAACACACACAAAACAGATAATCATATCAAAAAATGGGCAGAAGATATGAACAGACACTTCTCCAATGAGGACATACAAATGGCTATCAGACACATGAAAAAATGTTCATCATCACTAGCCATCAGGGAGATTCAAATTAAAACAACATTGAGATATCACCTTACACCAGTTAGAATGGCCAAAATTAGCAAGACAGGAAACAACGTGTGTTGGAGAGGTTGTGGAGAAAGGGGAACCCTCTTACACTGTTGGTGGGAATGCAAGTTGGTGCAGCCACTCTGGAGAACAGTGTGGAGATTCCTCAAGAAATTAAGAATAGAGCTTCCCTATGACCCTGCAATTGCACTGCTGGGTATTTACCCCAAAGATACAGATGTAGTGAAAAGAAGAGCCATCTGTACCCCAATGTTTATAGCAGCAATGGCCACGGTCGCCAAACTGTGGAAAGAACCAAGATGCCCTTCAACGGACAAAAGGATAAAGAAGATGTGGTCCATATACACGATGGAGTATTATGCCTCCATCAGAAAGGATGAATACCCAACTTTTGTAGCAACATGGATGGGACTGGAAGAGATTATGCTGAGTGAAATAAGTCAAGCAGAGAGAGTCAAGTATCATATGGTCTCACTTATTTGAGGAGCATAACAAAGAACATGGAGGACATGGGGAGATGGAGAGGAGAAGGGAGTTGTGGGAAATTGGAAGGGGAGATGAACCATGAGAGACTATGGACTCTGAAAAACAACCTGAGGGTTTTGAAGGGGTGGGGCGTGGGAGGTTGGGGAACCAGGTGGAGGGTAATAGAGAGGGCACGTATTGCGTGGAGCACTGGGTGTGGTGCAAAAACAATGAGTACTGTTACGCTGAAAATAAATAAAAAAATATTTAAAAAATGAACGCAAGGATCCCACAGAGGAATTACCAGGAATGTTGTATGATATGGAGAAGGGAACACTGGACCAGAGTTGGAAGATCTGGGTACTATTTCAGCCTGTGGCACTTACTAGTCATCACACTCAGGTACTTGGTTTCTTTTTTTGCATTCCTCAAATAGCTGTTAAAGCTTAATTTGAGGTGCTATAGATAAAAGCACTTTAAAAACTGTCAAGATCAGGAGCAATAAATATTATTATTAATGTGTGTAACAATCATCCTATGACCCCCAATGCTTTTCATAACTCTCTAGACACGAATTAGTTCACATCTTCTTTCTAGAGTCTATGGGTGGCTTGTCTGAATTAGATAATTTCTTCCCCGCTTTTTTCAAGAAAATATTATTGTCAACAGGCACAAGGACTGCTAGAAGTATTGTGTTCAGTGAGGTGACAAGTTGACATGAGGATCTTAAATTTATGGCCCAAACTCAGTGCTTTCTGTGGCTGTTTGTGTTCCAGTTCCCAAGACATGCAAATACTCTCTGGTATGCCCAGCTTCAGATAAGCACTGAAATCACATGAGGCTAGTTGGCTGGTCAGGCCCCTATGAACTGCAAGCTCTCAGCACTTGTGTACTTTTCCAGGCTAACCTATCACCGTTCAGGGTCATTTGTTGACATTGAATGGTGTCTTGATTGGAATCCCATTACTTACTGAACTGATATTCGGTAGGCAGGGGGGAGACTTTTTCCGGGAGAGTGACATATATATACAAAGTCAACTATTCCCATAAAACAGGGTGAGGAAAAAGAGGGGGGCAAGCAAACTGAGGCTCAGATTGGAACTAAGAAGGCAGTATGTCTTTTTTCTTTTAAAAAGATTTTATTTATTTATTTGACAGAGAGAGATCACAAGTAGGCAGAAAGGCAGGAAAAGAGGGGGGAGCAGGCTCCCCTCTGAGCAGAGAGCCCGAAGCGGGGCTCAATCCCAGGACCCTGGATCATGACCTGAGCAGAAGGCAGAGGCTTAACCCACTGAGCCACTCAGGTACCCCAAGAAGGCAGTATTTCACGGTAGCTAAGCGCATGGGTTTTCAGGTTCAGCCATACAGGGATTTTAATGAATCCTAGGTGTGCTGCAACTAGCTCTGTGGTCTTGGACAAACCACTTAAACTCTCAGGTTTCTCACCCAGAAATAAGATAACTAACCTTAGCTTCCTAGTGCTATTTTTGCAAGTGTAGGAATTAAGTGAGATAATGAATACTAAGTACTTAACACAGTGCCTGTCATGTAAACATAGGTGGCATTTTTAAGGGCTTATTCAATAATGAAATTGAATGACATTCTATTACATGAATGAAGGAAAACTAAAACAGAACACAAATGCTGAAGTCCCTGACCTTGCAGCACTAACATTCTAGTGGAGGAGACTGAAAAATGGCAAAAGTGAAATGGAGACTGATACAACCAGGTGAAAAAGTGTTAGGGATGAGAAGTGGTGGATGGCTGTTCCTATTTTTATAGAGATCAAAAAAGACCTCCCTAAGTGACATGTGAATAGAAAGCCTTGTGAAGGAAGCATATTATCTGGAGAAAGAGCATTCTAGAATACAGGAAACAACAAATGAAAAGGTCCTGAGGAACCAGCATGTTTTGGTGTAGTTCAAGCAACAGCACAGAAGCCAGTGAGACTGGAGCGGTGATTGAGGCAGAGAGTAGCAGGAGGAGAGGCAGAGGACTAACAGGGAAGATGATGCAATGGGCCCTCACGCCTCTGGATGAGTTTGGAGGGGTTGAAGTCAGAACACAACATGATCTGACTCACATTTTAACAGAATCACTAACCATTTTTAAGAATAGATGATAGGTGAGAGTGAAAGCAAGGAGACCAGTTAAGAGGCCACTGCAACCACTCTGGTGAGAGCTGACAGTGCCTTTAATGAGGGTGATCACTGTGGCAGTATTAGGAAGTAACCACATTCTACAGAGCAGGACACGTGGTCTGACTTAGTCAAAAGCTTAACTCTCACATAAAAGGGAGCATTCTATGTGGTCTAGCTCAACCCATTGGAATTTTCTGCAGTGGGATTTGTGGCCAAAGTCCCAGCAAATACTGCTTTGTTTTCCATTGTCACCATTCCATGTTGCATATAACTATTACAGGGAGGTGTTCAAAGTTTGGTATTCTTAGGTTCCTTCACAGTAACATCATTAAGTAACACACTGAGTGCCAACATTATTTCTAATTGCTAGCACTGTTTTCTGTCATCCATGCTCAGAAACTTTGCCCTCCTTACCACTTTTCTCCTGCCAAGTTGGTCTTACCTATTCCTTTTCTAACTAATGAGAAGCAAAATAGTTATTGGGAGTGGGAATTGAACTGAGTGGGAGGTGGTTCTCAGTGGAAAATTGACATTGTGCAAGTCATCTTCCCTCTATGGACTCAAATTTCTCATCTCTAGAGGAGTGGCTTGAATTGATGAGCATTAATTTCCCTTCTAGATTTCAAGTTCTATGATTCATTCAATGATTCATTCATATCCAGACCCTCATCAACACGTTGTATAAATATACATTTAACATTTTAATATTTGTCATCTCATCTTTAAATCATTTGAAAATTTCATAGGTGAAGAAAAAAGGCCAGAAGAGATTTGGAGAAACTTCCCCAAGATCACTTAGTGAGGACTGAAAAAACAGGTTCCAGGTACCAGCTTTACCGTGACATCGCAAAGTGGAACCGGTCCACTTACTTTTAAGCACTTAATTTCGATTTACTGTTTTTCTGAAGCTCTCCATTAGAAGATGGATATATTTTCTTTAAAATGTATTATATGCGAATGAATGGCAGCAAGCGATAGCAAGCAATATCACAAAATATTGTATTTATGCCACAGTCTTCCTTAGCTAATTTAGAGAGAAAATGCCCTCGCTCAAATTATTCATCTGCAATTTCCCTGAACACTGGCATACATTTTTCCCAAATCAGGGGACTTTTAGTACATTTGAAAGCTGAGCTCTTTTCTTCCTTTCTACAATTGCTAACCCTCTGCAGTTTTTATAGCTCTTCCAGATGGTAATCAGAATTAAATATTAATGCAGGTGGTATTATTTGCAGTCTGACTAGTGCCCAAAGGCTATGTCGGGGGCTGAGAGGGGGCTAGTAGTGGTTCTGTTCCTGGTTATGCCCTGCTGATTGCTAATTAGATGTAAGGATTGAAGAGCAAACACATACTTTAACCACCTATGCCCTAATGTGGCTCTACTCTGTCTCATGGGATGTATTTAAACTCTGCATGGGAGAGACTATATTTTTGCTATGAGTGGCTGGCTTTCTAGGTAACTAACCCAATGTGTAACTGAGAAACCAGCTAATGGGGACAGTGTAACTCTAAACTGAGCCAAGCTGACATGATGAGTGATCTTCTCTTTGATATCAAGCCATATTAGCATAGAGGCAAGAAATATGTCTGGTAATGTTCTCATCTATGAGTCCTGCTTGGTTGTTCACTAACTGGACTCACAGTGGAGAAAGAAAGAAGGCAAAAACAGAGAGAGGGATGCATTCTACTCTAAAAACATGAGCCTATGTATTCCAAAGTCCCAAGATGAATAGAATCTGTCATTACCCAATTCTGATTTGCATTCAGTATACCTGACCTAGACCTGGTGTTCCTAATACTAAGGGAGAGGAACTTTAGTGACCAGGATCTTTAGTGACCAGATCTTTTCTAGAAATCACTCATGCTAATATGGAGGCCGTTTCGGATAATACAATGTTGTCATCCCAATTCTAATGCATCCTCCTGTTTAAAATTCTTCAGTGACTATAGATAACTTTCAAGAGAGTCCAAACTCCTTAGCATGGTCCACAAGGCCCTTTATAACTTGACTTCTGTCTACCTTTCCATCCTTATCTGTCTGTACTCCGTTAAGCCATGTTTTTCCTTAGCTATGCTGAACTACTTTCAGCTCCTCAGTGAACCACGTGCTTTAACGCGCCTGAGGCTTTACGCATGTCTTCTGCAAAGGATGCCTCTCCCAATTTTCCCTGCTTTCCCTGTTAATTTATCCTTTAAAATATAGCTTACATGTCACTTCAAGAAGCCTTTCCTGAGTTTCTCCTACTGAAAGTAGGTGCCTTTACTCTGCATTCTCATAGGATTGATTTCTCTTTACATCTTTGGATAGTCTTTTACTAGCTTTTCTTCACAGCTATTACATCACCTCCTCAAGGTAAGAGCCACGGCTTGCTCATCTCTGACTCCCCATACCCTACCAGTACTTCCTATCATATGGTTTGTTCTTAGTAAACTTTTTATGGATGATTGTTTGGATATTGCATCTATGGCTCTATAGGCATGACAGGATGGAGATTTCAGGCACCATGGCAGGATGATGAGGGCAATATTTTTTTAATCAGGAGCTTTTTTTGGGGGGGGGATCTTAGTCTTTACAACATGTGGTATAAGCTGCTTATGTATATGAATGGGGCTAATACATAGAACCTTTTACCAACGGTGTGTTCCCAGGGCTATAGTATTTTCAAACCATTTGTCTATGGCAGAATCCCTCAGACATAGACCCCAGGAAGACAGTGTCATAGGAAGAAGAGGGATAATGGCTCACAGAGGCAGGGAGAGTAGAAAAAAGATGAAACAGCAGTGGTGTCAGGTTTTAGTAATCCATATTAGTCTCTGCCACTAACTACCCGTGTGCCTGGGACCCAGGTATTTATCTGCCCTGGGTTTTTATTGCTTCATTAGTAAAACAGAGGGTTTTAAGCAATAAATTACTTAGTAAGCCCAAGAAGTACCACTTCAGTAGATTTGACTCAGATCTGCCTAAGGGGCAGGGGTTTGAGCTTGAGAACCTTTTAAGGTTTTCTACATCTTCTGATCTACAATTTGATGACATGGTGTTACATTATTTTTCATATTTAAAAAATTACATAGGTAATGTATTTTCACTGACCAAATTTAGAAAACACAAATAACCTGAAAAAATATATTTAAAAAATCATCCACAAATCTACCAACCAGAGCCACAGGAGTTTTAATCTGTTACTATGCTGGCTGTCAGACATGATGCTAAAACAATTAGCTTAAAATTGAAAAATCCTATCTCTTGGTATTCAACTATTGCCTTTCGATTGTAATTTGCTTTAAGTAGGTCAAATAATTTGGATAGTTAGACATAGCCTTGCTGCCTGGGATGTCCACAAATAAACATAAACAGCAATAAAGTTAGACTTGAGATCACTCCAGACTTGGACTTGGACTTTTTTTTCAAACCTTGTTTCACTCTAGGTGCTGGGGCCAATGCCCTGCTCTCCTATTGTATTCAGACATCAGTTCTCGCAGCATCACTGACTTGGCTATTCAGACTGTTCCCCTCATTTCACAAGGGAAAAAAGAGGTCTGGAGTCATCTGGAATTGAGATGATTTGCGCTACCTCCAGTTATGGGGTCTGTGCCTCCCCACACCCTCTCCTTATCCCTTACCCATGGTACTAAATGTCCATTTAAAGGATGGAGAGAAACTAAGTAAAAGCCCATAAAAACCCTAAAAACCAGATCATTGGTTTCTAATTGATCAAATAAATACTCAAATGCTGAACTGAATATCCTGGTTTAGCTAAGTCTTCCTTATGCCAAATCTCCTGATTTAAAGTCTGAAAGATGGCTTAGCTTATGCTGCAACTCTGTCAGTAGGATGAATATGTGTATGTATGTATGTATGTATGTATGTATGTATATATATATATATATATAACACATAATTTTATGTATATATACATAATTTTAAGACCTTATATCACTGACATTTCTGGTTGGAAGCGCATCTTACCCAAGTCCTTGTGACAAATTACCAGCCAATTGCCCCCAGAGTGGTCTCAATAGACTGAGATGCTATGAGATGCTTCAAGTAACAGGTAGTGCTGACAGGAGGAAACAATTAGGTGTCACTTCATGACTATATCTTAGATGATTTCCCTCCTATTTCAGTTCCAATTACATAAAGAATCACTACTGGCTGCATTGTGTGCTCACCTAAAATCTTTTCTCTGAAATTTTGAGCTAGCTTGGTAAGTGGGTAGAGTCAGTCAGGTTCAGGTCCCAGCACACATCTGAGTCAGCATGGCAGAGGGAAAAGAGCACTGGGCTGAGTCAAGAGTCCAAGTCTGTGCTTGTAACTTCCTGTTTGTACTAATTACCAAATCTCTCTCCTTGTTTTTTATTTATCTTTTGTAATAAACACCATAAAATTGCTTTCTGCCTCTTATAGTTGTAAGAATCAAAGTGAAATAATATCTAGAAAATGGGCTTTAAACATAACATTTATATAGCATGGTACAAATGTACCCTGAGTTATGGAGTAATAAAACACTTTCTGTTGATCTCAAACAATCCAAAAGTCCAATTCCACTTCAGTCTATAGTCAATTGATTTAAAACAATCTGGCTGGGGTGCCTGGGTGGTTCAGAGGGTTAAGCCTCTGCCTTCAGCTCAGGTCATGATCTCAGGGTCCTGGGATGGAGCCCAGCATCGGGCTCTCTGCTCAGCAGGGAGCCTGCTCCCCCCCATCTCTCTGCCTGCTTGTGATCTCTCTCTCTCTGTTAAATAAATAAAATCTTAAAAAACAACAACAATAACAACAACAATCTGGCTATCAGCCCAGAGTAGAAACAAAATGATCAGACCAGAGGTTTATGCTGGGCTTTCCCCTAGATGGTGTTTTATGGGATTGATTTCTCTAAGGAGGACTTAATCCCCAAAAGGTGAGGATGATTAATTTTTCTGTGTTAGGTCTTTCCTTTCTCCTCTCACTGAGTCTGTTTCCCCACTAGACACTTATCCTTGGTGTATCCAGAAAAAAAAAAGTTTCATAAGAACTGTACATTCTTTCTGGTTCACAAAAATAATTTATCCTGGATCTTTTTTATCCTCAAATTATCAATCAAGGCAGTGTTATATTTTTGTTCAATTAATGCCAATGTGAGAATGGTCACTCACAAATCCATCTTCTTTCATTCTTGGCATTCTAATTAGAAAGCTAATATCCTTTCTTTCTTTTTGGAACGCTCAAAGTGCACTCTATCAGATGTAGTCCCTTGCAAGATTCCATTCTCCACCGAGCAATATCCACATAATGTACTCCATGTGGCCTTCAAGTCAGCTTCCTTTCACATCTGGGCTGTTCTAGAAGTAGTCTGCTGAACTGCTATGACTACTTAATTAAAATAACTTTTCTCCTGCCACCCCCACCTTAAAGTTACTGGATTCCACTCAGTTCACAGCTCAGCAATGATTGAAGCCCCTTCCAACAGATTTTATTCATATCTCTTGCCTCAGGTACTCAGCAGTCCCCACTGCATAGTGCCTAACCTCCTGTTAACCCCGGAGGAATCCAACAGACTTTTACTCTTTCGTGATCCTGTTATATCAGAGGTAGTGTTCTGGAATATGGCAAGCTGTTTGGTTTTTCCTCATGGTAGGGCCCACAGTGTGTTTTTTAAATAAACTTTTTATTTTGGAATAGCTTTAAAGAAGCATTGTAAAGATAGAACCAAGAGCTTTCACATATCCCACACCCAGTTTCTCCTCTCATTAACATCTCACATTGGTATAGCACATTCATCATAACTAATGAGCCACTCTTGATTCAGGATTATTAATTCAAGTCCTTACTGCATTCAGGATTTCTTAGCTTTTACCTATGTTCTTTTACCTATTGCAGGCTCCTATCCAGGAGTCCACATTACATTTAGTCATGTCTCCTTAGGTTCCTCTTTTTTGTGACAGTTTCTCTCAGACTTTCTTCATTTTGATGACCTTGACAGTTTTGAGAAATCAGGTATCAGGGTCAGGTACTTCGTTGAATTGTATAAACTGGGATTTTTCCAATGTTTTTCTTATGGTTAGACTGGGATTATGTTTGGGGTACAAAAACCAGAGAGGGAAAGTGCTGTTCTCATCACATCATATTAAGGGTACCTATCATCAACATTATTTGTGACTGTTGATGTTGATATTGGTCAGCTGGCTGAAGTAATATTTATCAGATTTCTTCATTATAAAGTTTACCCCACCCCACCCTTTTCCTACTATACTCTTTGGAAGGAAGTCACTGTGTGCAGCACACCCCCAAGGAGCAGGGAATTAGGCTCCGCCTTTTTGGGAAAGAGTATCTACATACAACATAGGAGGTTTGTCTATTCTCCCCCACTTATAGATTTGTTCAATTATTTATTTATATCAATATAGACTCATGGGTATCTATTTTATATTTTGATTTAAAATCCAATGATTGTTTTTTGAATCAAATACTTATTTTGTTGCTCAAATTGTTTCAACTTGAATAACTGGAAAATTCTACAGTTGGAGGCTCCTGTGTCCCTTTGATATACTACCATCACTATGGGTTTTGGGTTGTTGGTGTTATTGTCCCCTTACTTTGGGGCACTAAAATAGGCTTTAGGCTCATTTTATATATTTCTTGCCCCAGTCCTATAATCAGTCATTTGTGCAAGAAACTCTAGTTCTTTTTATAATGGAATGGTGTAGAAAATGAAAGACTTAATATACAACAAGATGAGATGATAGGGGGAGTCAAGACGGCGGGGAAGTAGGAGGAGGCACCGTTTCAACTGGTACCCTAAAGTGAGCTGATTACCTACCAAAGATCTCCGATCACCCATGAAATCAGCCTGAGATGAGAATTATACACGTCTGGATCTCTACAGGAGCAGAAGATGCCAGTGGGCAGGTAAAGTGGAGTGGGAATGTTGGACTGATATCAGAAGATAAACAAAAGGGGGAGGGAGCCACCAGAGGCGACCGAATGGAAAGTAATACCCCAAAACGAGAGTGCCCTGCATCTGGGGACCAGCATTAGCTTGGAGTCTGGTTGAAAGCACTTAAAAAAAAAAAAAAAAAAAAAGAGCAAAGGATCACAGGGGGAAATTGTGAGAATCGGGGTGGTTAGGGACAGGGGCTTAAGTCCCCAGACCCAGGACCCAGGACAGCCTCTCCTGGCGCTGAGTCAGAGAAAGTGTGGTGGAGAAACCAGATCTTGGTCCCTGGGCTGCCAGCACGCCTGAGCCGCCAGCGCGCCCGAGAACGTGTGGGGTCTGGCTCCCGTGAGGGGCTGGGAGCCTCTCCAGACGGCATTCCTGAAATGCGCGCCTCCCACACCCTCCCCTGGGAGAGGTGCTCACAGGTGCTAGCCAGGAGCTCTGGCACCTGGAAAAACCAGGCATTCCCAGCCCGGGCCAGTGGGAAAATCTCAGTGTGCGATCTCTGCTTGGAACCTCTCTGGCGGTCTGGAGCTGCCCAGACAGCCGCTGCCATGATATTGGGTACAAGGAGGAGATCCTGCATCCCCAGGGACCATGACTCAGAACCGACTCTGCCAGCAGCTCTGCAGAGCATTCTGAGGCTTCTCTTTGAGAGGGAGGTCTAGATGCAGTTTGCTCTCCTCTAAACCTCCAAAAACCATCAAAAGCTGTCAAGGCGAGAGAAAACAGATGAACAAACAAAAACCTCCAAAGAAAAAAAGCTTGAAAAAAATGGTTTCCTCAGAGCCCACCTCCTTGAGGGGGGCGGGAGGACCTAACTCAGGGAACATCATTGACTGAAAACCCACGTGGCAGGCCCCTCCACCAGAAAACCAACCAGGAAGGAAGAAAAAAAAAAAAAGAAGAAGACAACAAGAGAACAACCACCACTACTTCATAAATACAACTTTTATTTTTAACTCTTTACCACTATTCTGGTTCATTTTTTTATACATATAGATAATTTTTAACCTATTTACCATCACAGTGAGATGTCCAGTACATCAAATTCCTTAATAGCCTTCTAACCTGAACGTTTTGATACATACACCCATGTTTTTCTTTTGCTTTTCTATTTTTTTAATTTTTTTAAAATTTTAATTTAGTTTAGTCTAGTTTATTCTGTTTTAATTTCTATTTTCTAATATACATATAGAGTTAAACTTCAAAGTAATCCCCTTTCCCCAATCAATGCTACCCCTATAGGCAAACCAATTTTTAATCCCCCTTTATCTTAGGAAAGTTGAGTCCCTTAACAAAGACACAAAGACATCAAGATACATCCAGGAAGAATCAAAATAACCTTCCTCGCCCACAATGAGAATTTATAACCACTCTCCCATCTTCTCCTTCCGCCAGTGTTTCTATGTATTTGTGTTTGTCCTGATAGTATATAAATCTTATACTTGGGGTTCTTTTTGATGAGGTTCTTCCTTTTTTTGCTTTTATATATATATTTTTTCTCTTGTCATATACTTTTATCAGTCTTTTTGTTTGTCTCTTTTTATTTGTGTACTTCATAAATCTTACCTTGGGGCCCATTTGGGTTGAGCCTTCTCTTTTATCTTCCCTTTTTTTTCCTGTCTCTCTCTCACTCTCTTTTTTTTCTCTATTTCTTTTTCTTTTCTTTTTTCTCTCATTTGGGTGGGGAATCCTGATTGCACATGAGCATTCCAGGGTGCACCGTGACTGCACCACAGTCGATACATCCAGCTGAATCCGTTCGGTAATCTCTTACCAAAATGACTAGGAGGAGGAATGCCTAACAGAAGAAAAATACAGAGGATGGACCTTCTGCAACAGAGCTAATGGCTATCGACATAGACAATATGTCGGAAAAGGAATTCAGGCTAACAATTATCCAGGAAATAGCTAGGTTGGAGAAAGCCATGGATGACCAGGTGGAATTGATTAGGGCAGAACTGAAAGCCACCAGGGATGATGTTCAAAATGCTCTCAATGAATTCCAATCTAATCTAAATTCTCTAAAAGCTAGGGTAACTGAGACAGAAGATAGAATTGGTGATCTGGAGGACAAACAGATAGAGAGAAAGGAGCAGGAGGAAGCCTGGAACAAACAGCTCAGAAGCTACAAAAAGAGAATCAGGGAAATAAATGATGCCATGAAATGTTCCAACATCAGAATTATTGGAATCCCTGAAGGAGAGGAAAAAGAAAGAAGTCTAGAAGATATAGTGGAACAAGTTGTCTATGAAAATTTTCCCAATCTCACGAATGGAAACAGCGTTCATGTACTAGAGGCAGAGTGGTTTCCCCCCAAGATTTTAGATTCTTGAAAGTCCTCGTGACACCTGATAGTTAGAATGAAGAATTAAAATTCTAGACAGACCCTCTTAAAAGCAGCTAGGACAAAGAAGCTCCTTACATACAGAGGAAAGCCCATTAGAATAACGTCAGACCTGTCCACAGAGACCTGGCAAGCCAGGAAGGGCTGGCAAAATATATTCAGAGTACTAAATGAAAAGAACATGCAGCCAAGAATACTTTATCCAGCAAGACTGACATTCAAAATTGATCGAGAGATAAAGAGTTTCCAAGACGGGCAATGCTTAAAAGACTATGCAACCACCCAGCCGACATAGCAGGAAGTATTAAGGGGGGTCCTATAAAAGAGAAAAAATCCTAAGAATATCATTGAACAAAAATATAGAGACAATCTACAGACAGAAAGACTTCAAAGGTAACATGATGTCAATAAAAACGTATCTATCAATAATCACTCTCAATGTGAATGGTCTAAATGCACCCATAAAATGATACAGGGTTGCAGATTGGATAAAATGACAGGACCCATCCATATGTTGTCTACAAGAGACCCAATTTGAACCTATGGATACACCCAGACTGAAAGTGAAGGGATGGAGAAGCACCTTTCATGCCAATGGGCCTCAAAAGAAGGCCGGGGTAGCGATTCTCATATCAGATAAATTAGATTTTAAACTAAAGACTGTAGTCAGGGATACAGAAGGACACTACATAATTCTTAAGGGACTATCCACCAAGATGATCTAACAATTATAAATATCTATGCCCCCAATATGGGAGCAGCCAATTACATAAGAAAACTATTAATCAAGATAGTCATATTGATATGAATACATTAATAGTAGGAGATCTTAACACACCTCTCTCAGTAATAGACAGATCACCCTAAAACTACAGAATACTCATTCTTCTCAAGTGCACATGGAACCTTCTCCAGAATAGACCACATACTTGGTCACAAAGCAGGACTCAACCGATACCAAAAGACTGACATTATTCCCTGCATATTCTCAGATCACAATGCTTTGAAACTGGAGCTCAATCACAAGGAAAAGTTCAGAAGGAACTCAAACACCTGGAAGCTAAAGACCACCTTGCTTAAGAATGCTTGGACAAACCAGGAGATCAAAGAAGAACTTAAACAATTCATGGAAACCAATGAGAATGAAGACACTTCAGTCCAAAACCTATGGGATACAGCAAAGGCAGTTCTAAGGGGGAAATACAGAGCCATCCAAGCCTCCCTCAAAAAAATTGAAAAATCCAGAATACACCAGCTGTCTCTACACCTTAAAGAACTGGAGAATCAACAACAAATCAAACCAACTCCACACACAAGAAGGGAAATAATCAAGAATAGAGCAGAGATCAATGAGGTAGAAACCAGAGATACAGTAGGACGTATCAATGAAACTAGAAGCTGGTTTTTTGAAAGAATCAATAAGATCGATAAATCATTGGCCACACTAATCCAAAAGAAAAGAGAGAAAGCCCAAATTAATAAAATTATGAATGAAAAGGGAGAGATCACAACTAACACCATGGAAATAGAAACAATCTTCAGGAATTATTACCAACAGTTATATGCCAATAAGCTAAGCAACCTAGATAAAATGGATGCATTCCTGGAAAACTATAAACTCCCAAAATTGAACCAGGAAGAAACTGACAACTTGAATAGACCGATATCTAGTAACGAGATTGAAGCAGTGATCAAAAACCTCCCAAAAAACAAGAGCCCAGGACCTGACTGATTCCCTGGGGAATTCTACCAAACTTTCAAAGAAGAAATAACACCAATTCTCCTGAAGTTGTTTCAACAAATTGAAGCAGAAGGAAAACTTCCAGACTCTTTTTATGAAGCCAGCATTACTCTGATCGCCAAACCAGGCAAAGACCACAGCAAAAAGGAGAATTTCAGACCAATATCACTGATGAATATGGATGCTAAGATTCTCAACAAGATCCTAGCAAACAGGATCCAGCAGCACATTAAAAAGATCATCCACCATGACCAGGTGGGGTTCATCCCTGGGTTACAAGGATGGTTCAACATTCGCAAATCAATCAATGTGATAGAACAAATCAATAAGAGAAGAGAGAAGAACCACGTGGTCCTCTCAATTGATGTAGAAAAAGCATTTGACAAAATCCAGCATCCGTTCCTGATTAAAACACTTCAAAGTATAGGGATAGAGGGAACATTCCTGAACTTCATAAAATCTATCTATGAAAGACCCATAGCAAATATCATCCTCAATGGGAAAAAGCTTGCAGCCTTTCCATTGAAATCAGGAACACGACAAGGATACCCACTCTCACCACTCTTGTTCCACATAGTATTAGAAGTCCTAGCAACGGCAATCAGACAACAAAGAGAAATAAAAGGTATCCAAATTGGCAATGAAGAAGTCAAACTCTCTCTCTTCGCAGATGACATGATTCTTTATATGGAATACCCCAAAGACACCACCCCCATACTACTAGAACTCATACCGCAATTCAGTAATGTGGCAGGATACAAAGTCAATGTACAGAAATCAGTGGCTTTCTTACACACCAACAATGAAAATACAGAAAGGGAAATTAGAGAATCGATTCCACTTACCATAGCACCAAGAACCATAAGATACCTGGCAATAAACCTAACCAAAGAGGTAAAGGATCTGTACTCGAGGAACTATAGAACACTCATGAAAGAAATTGAAGAACACACAAAGATGGAAGACCGTTCCATACTGTTGGATCAGAAGAATAAACATTGTTAAAATGTCTATACTGCCTAGAGCAATCTACAGTTTTAATGCCATTCTGATCAAAATTCCACCAGCATTTTTCAAAGAGCTGTAGCAAATAATCCTAAAATTTGTATGGAATCAGAAGAGACCCTGAATTGCTAAGGAAATGTTGAAAAACAAACAAACAAAAAAACTGGCGGCATCACGTTACCCGATTTCAAGCTTTACTACAAAGCTGTGATCACCAAGACAGCGTGGTACTGGCATAAAAACAGACACATAGACCAGTGGAACAGAGTGGAGAGCCCAGATATGGACCCTCAACTCTATGGTCAAATAATCTTCGACAAAACAGGAAAAAATATTCAATGGAAAACAGACAGTCTCTTCAATAAATGGTGCTGGGAAAACTGGACAGCGATATGTAGAAGAATGAAACTCGACCATTCTCTTACACCGTACACAAAGATAAACTCGAAATGGATAAAAGACCTCAACGTGAGACAGGAATCTATCAGAATCCTAGAGGCGAACATAGGCAGTAACCTCTTCGATATCAGCCACAGCAACTTCTTTCAAGATATGTCTCCAAAGGCCAATGAAACAAAAGCGAAAATGAAGTTTTGGGACTTCATCAAGATCAAAAGCTTCTGCACAGCAAAGGAAACAGTCAACAAAACAAAGAGGCAACCCACGGAATGGGAGAAGATATTTGCAAATGACAGTACAGACAAAAGGTTGATATCCAGGATCTATAAAGAACTTCTCAAACTCAACACACACAAAACAGATAATCATATCAAAAAATGGGCAGAAGATATTAACAGACATTTCTCCAACAAAGACATACAAATGGCTATGACACATGAAAAAATGTTCATCATCACTAGCCATCAGGGAGATTCAAATTAAAATAACATTGAGATACCACCTAACACCAGTTAGAATGGCCAAAATTACAAGACAGGAAACAACGTGTGTTGGAGAGGATGTGGAGAAAGGGGAACCCTCTTATGCTGTTGGTGGGAATGCAAGTTAGTGCAGCCACTTGGAGAACAGTGTGGAGATTCCTGAAGAAATTAAGAATAGAGCTTCCCTATGACCCTGCAATTGCACTGCTGGGTATTTACCCCAAAGATACAGATGTAGTGAAAAGAAGAGCCATCTGTACCCCAATGTTTATAGCAGCAATGGCTACGGTCGCCAAACTGTGGAAAGAACCAAGATGCCCTTCAACGGATGAATGGTTAAGGAAGATGTGGTCCATATACACAATGGAGTATTATGCCTCCATCAGAAAGGATGAATACCCAACTTTTGTAGCAACATGGACGGGACTGGAAGAAATTATGCTGAGCGAAATAAGCCAAGCAGAGAGAGTCAAGTATCATATGGTCTCACTTATTTGTGGAGCATAACAAATAACATGGAGGACATGGGGAGATGGAGAGGAGAGGGATTTGAGGGAAACTGGAAGGGGAGATGAACCATGAGAGACTATGGACTCTGAAAAACAACCAGAGGGTTATGAAGGGGTGGCGGTGGGGGGGGGGGGAGGTTGAGGAACCAGGTGGTGGGTAATAGGGAGGGCACGTACTGCATGGAGCACTGGGTGTGATGCCAAAACAATGAACACGGTTATGCTGTAAATAAACAAATAAAAATAAATAAATAAATAAATAAAAGAATGAAACTCGACCATTCTCTTACACCGTACACAAAGATAAACTCGAAATGGATAAAAGACCTCAACGTGACAGGAATCCATCAGAATCCTAGAGGAGAACATAGGCAGTAACCTCTTCGATATCAGCCACAGCAACTTCTTTCAAGATATGTCTCCAAAGGCCAAGGAAACAAAAGCGAAAATGAAGTTTTGGGACTTCATCAAGATCAAAAGCTTCTGCACAGCAAAGGAAACAGTCAACAAAACAAAAAGGCAACCCACGGAATGGGAGAAGATATTTGCAAATGACAGTACAGACAAAAGGTTGATATCCAGGATCTATAAAGAACTCCTCAAACTCAACACACACAAAACAGATAATCATATCAAAAAATGGGCAGAAGATATTAACAGACACTTCTCCAATGAAGACATACAAATGGCTATCAGACACATGAAAAAATGCTCATCGTCACTAGCCATCAGGGAGATTCAAATTAAAGCCACATTGAGATATCACTTCACACCAGTTAGAATGGCCAAAATTAGCAAGACAGGAAACAACGTGTGTTGGAGAGGATGTGGAGAAAGGGGAACCCTCTTACACTGTTGGTGGGAATGCAAGTTGGTGCAGCCACTCTGGAGAACAGTGTGGAGATTCCTCAAGAAATTAAGAATAGAGCTTCCCTATGACCCTGCAATTGCACTGCTGGGTATTTACCCCAAAGATACAGATGTAGTGAAAAGAAGAGCCATCTGTACCCCAGTGTTTATAGCAGCAATGGCCACGGTCGCCAAACTGTGGAAAGAACCAAGATGCCCTTCAACGGACAAAAGGATAAAGAAGATGTGGTCCATATACACGATGGAGTATTATGCCTCCATCAGAAAGGATGAATACCCAACTTTTGTAGCAACATGGATGGGACTGGAAGAGATTATGCTGAGTGAAATAAGTCAAGCAGAGAGTCAAGTATCATATGGTTTCCCTTATTTGTGGAGCATAACAAAGAACATGGAAGACATGGGGAGATGGTAAGGAGAAGGGAGTTGTGGGAAATTGGAAGGGGAGATGAACCATGAGAGACTATGGACTCTGAAAAACAACCTGAGGGTTTTGAAGGGGCGGGGGGTGGGAGGTTGGGGAACCAGGTGGTGGGTAATAGGGAGGGCACGTATTGCATGGAGCACTGGGTGTGGTGCAAAAATAATGAATACTGTTACGCTGAAAATAAATAAATTAATTAAATAAGATGAGATGGTAGCCAGACCGTATGAAATGGAAATATGACACACAATCTGTAGCAAACATCCCAGAAAGCCAGCTCATTGTCTATAGTAACCAGCCCAGGAATCCTGACTACTATCTAAAAGTCATACTTACAGGAAGTCAGATCATTATTTCTAGCAATCAGCTTAGGAAGTCAAACAATAACCCCTGTAACAATTGGTCCCAAATGGCCAAACTCCCTAATTTTTATCTCTGTTGCCAACTTAGAACCATCCAGAGAAAGCTAAATATGACTATGCACCCCTAACTAACCACATACAATACCCCACTTCTAGTTAGCCTGCCTACATGTAGCTTTTCCATGCCAACAGCCTCCAGTCAAGACAGAGTGGAAGATTTCCTTTTTTTCTTCTTAAAGCTTTCCTATTTCTCTGCTTGCCTATGAGTGAAAATGCAAGTGATGGAGGTTGACTCCCCAGTAAACTCTGAATAAATAACCTTTTCCAGTTTTCATTTGGTTCATCTTTATTTCCACAGAAACCAAAATCTTTTTGCTAGTTATCCTCATTGCTACTAGAGTTAGTTGTTTTTATGTCCTCCCAGCTAACAGTGCAAAAAAAAAAAATGTGTGTATACGATGATGTATATATACACATGACTATAAATATTTCTATGTTTAACCATCTTTATCTATATTAAACTAAACACGGTATCATGTTGGTGTCTCCATCTCTAATCCATTATCAGATGCATCATCCTAACCTTCTATTGCTTATCTGTAAACTCCCACAGTACTGAGAAACCTGGCTCCCACTCTTTGCCATCCATTCATTTAATTGTTCAGTCCCAGTATATACATATAGCACTATATGAATTGCTAATCCTTACTCCTATGGGACACATCTTTCCTAACTACAGTACCATGCTTATGTACAGTTCCATTTGCTTCCAGTCTGAGAGATTTCATTCACTTTCAAAGTTGCTTAGGTCAGTACTATCCTCCCCATCCCTACTTCAGTGAGGTTATGTCCTTGTTTGTAATAAATTTAGTTTCTCTTATCATAGTGCACCCCCCTTCATTGTATCCCTTGCCCTCTTAGATTGTTTTTTAAAGGTGTATATGTTAAAGTTAAGTCTTTGTGTTATGAAGTTTGATGAGTTTTGACAAATGCATTGTGTCATGTAGCCATTATTACAGTATCAGAATAGTTTAACTGCTTTTAAAGTCTTCTGTGCCTCAACTGTTTAACCCTCTCTCCTGCAGAAACCCCTGACCACTGATCTGCTTATTGTCCAGAGTATCATTGAAATGGAATTATCATCATGGGGACTTTTCAGACTGGCTTCTTTCACTTAGCAATATGCACGTAAAGTTCATCCATGTTGTTGTGAGGATCCATCGTACATTATTTAGCCCTAATAGTATTCCATTGTATGGATGTGCCACAGTTGGCCTATCTGTTCACCTATTGAAGCACATCTTGGTTTCTTTCAGGTTTTGGTGATTATTATTAAGCCTGCTGTAAACATTCATATAAAGGTTTTCTGTGGACATACATTTTCAGATCAGTTGGGTAAATATCTGGAAGTGTGATTCCTGAATCAAATGTTAAGTCTGTATTTAGTTTTGCAGAAATTGTCAAGCTGTTTTTCCAAGTCGCTGTATCATTGTCAGCAATGTATGAGAGTTTAAAGGTGTTACATTCTTGGTCATGTTGCATTACATGGCAAAAGGGAGATGACCTGGATGTGCCTAATTGAACCACATGATTCTTTTCCTTTAAAAGCAAAGTTTTCTCAGGCTGGTAGCAGAAGAACAAGCCAGAAACTTTCCAGGTACATGCTGCTGCTGACTTTGAAATGGAGGGGACCATGGGAGAGGATTACAGAAAGCTCAGAGTGACCCCATCCAAAAGTCTTCAAGGAAATGGGATTTTCACACCTACAACTACAAGGCACTGAATTCTGCCAATTACCTAGATGACCTTGAAAGTATATTTTCCCAATATACTCCAGATAAGAGCCCATTCTGGCCAACATACCTTGATCACATCCTTATGAGACCCAGAAGAGAACTCAGTCATATCTGCCTGCACTTCTGAACTTCAGAACAGTGAGCTAATAAATGGATGTCATTTTAAGCCTGTAAATTTGTAGTAATCTGTAACACAGTAATAGAAAATGAATACAGCAGATTGTCATTGGATAGTCCTGTTTAATAAATAAGGAAATGAATCTTGAGCAAGGAGTGTAACAGTGCCAAATTCTGAAGAACACAGATGAGAGCAGTATCAGCTGTGGCTAATTTGACTCCAGCCCTGAGTCCTCTTAAGCAAGGGGCAAAGTGTGGCTGCTTAAATATTAGTTGAGTGCTGGCATTTGAGTCTATTACACTAACCTACCATCTTTTCTTTTCTGCCTGTTAAGCAGAATCAGTCTAATACACTGGCTTATTCCTTAAGATGGAGATATATTTATGTGTCATATACAGCTTGCTGTAGGTTTTGTTTTATCCTAAAATGGTGACTTTGAAGAAAGAATCTAAAGACATCTTAGTTAAAAAAAAAAAAAAAAGCACTGGGGATAAGAGACAAATGAGAAACCTCTGAAACATCACACCATGTGGATAGCCATCTATTCCATTTATTCCAGTCTTGTTGAGTTGGCAAAGTCAAAGGAAACCATTTCCCCTGGCTGGCAACACTAAACCAGTTTAAGCTCCTAAAATCAAATGAGAAGAAAGGCACAAAGAGCCAGAATGAGCCATTCAAACAAGCTAAGCTGATTTTGACAGGTTCCCTGGTAACAAACTCAACTATGGTTATAAATGGGTCACTATAGCCTCCAGCTGTATTTTTTGTTACGTAAGCTTCCTGGAAAAGAGGACTAAACCGTATTTAAGATAAACATTTGCTTTTCTATAGTAAATTTAGCACTGTTGTTTAAAGTGCTGTGGAATTGAATTATGCAGGTGCTAAAATTCTAATTGCCTGTTTTTCCTGACATTCATCTCAGAATTGTTCAAAGAAAGACGTTATCCTTGACTTTTTCACATAAAATATAATGATAACAGTGAAAGGAATGGGGTAGATAGATAGATAGATAGATAGAAAGTAAAATGAAGGCCTTAAAAATTAAGGACCTTTGAAAGTCAGGGACTCAAGCCATGCATTGGTGGGGATGATACCTCATTTTTCAAAGGAATCCACTTTAAGTTGTTGATGAGCTGGGGAGAAGACCTGTACCTGTTTATAGTAAGAGGAATAGAAGGCAAGAACATCTACTTTTGTGAGGTGCCAAAAATCCAGTGTTTCAGTTGAAAATGTAGATTTGGGATCATCTATATAGCTGCAAAACCTGAATGCTTTTAAGGAAACAAAAGTTTCTATGAGTCAACCAGAACACTCTAAAAATGCTTGATTCTGACTTCACATTTCTTGAGACTCTGAGAATGTTGCAGAGTCTGTAGAAACTGTGTGTGTGTGTGTGTGTGTGTCTGCGTCTGTGTGTGTGTGTCTTTTATTCTTTTATTTATTTTAGCACTACACAATTGCTTAATTAACCTATGACCTAAGGCTAAGGAAAAGCACAAGCAAATGCTCAAAATGATTAGAGTGTCTTTACAATCCTCAAGGCTCTCCTCTTAGTTGGAATAATAATAACAGTTGGATATAATAATAGTTGGAATTTAGTGAAGGCTTTGAAACTGACTTGACAGGAGCTATGCCATTATTCGGATCATTAAAATATCCACTGATAGGCCCCTTCTCTGATTACATTCTCAAGCCACCTGGGCTGTTGTGTACAAAAATGACACAAGTTACAAAAATGATGGATTGATTTTGGCAAAACAGAGGCCTGAGGTAATAAAAACACTGCTGTTTACCTTGATAATATTGTTCATTTAACACCTACTTGCATGAAGGGGTATGGGGAATGGAGCAGAAGACTGTCCATCCATAACCTGATGGAAAGGATCATGCTCCCGCAGGTATCCATCTAGAAGGGGAAAACTGAGTTTCAGAGTCTCTGGTATAAGTAGGATGGAGAAGAGGGCTGCAATTCAGTTGAACAAGTAGAAGCAGTACACGCTCTTAGCTGTTGTGTTAGTTCTAAGAGCCAAATACCCTCCAAAGGGAGCTTACAATATTGTTGAAGATGTGACATGAATTTAAAAGATAGAAATAAAGAACACAAATCTCTACACAGGCAAGTGCCACTGTGTGTGGTCAGTATGTTGGAATGACAAAGGACAACCAAGACCAAGAGTGGGAATACTTTAAAGCTGAGCTGAAGTGTAAGTCAGGAAGGATTTGGAAGTTTATGTGTTCTGCAACATGATAAATGTTGGCTGTTTGATGTTATTCCAACATTTAGAAGTGCTTCACATTTCTGGGCAGGTTCCTATATTATTGAGGATGTTTATGGCTACAAATAACAGAAAAACAGACTAACAGTGGCTTAAACCACAAGAACATTTAGTGTTCTCAAAAGGAAAAATCTGGAGGTAGGATTAATTCAACAGAATGATGATGTCAGGGCACTGAATAGGCATCTCTGGAATTATTTTCTCCCTCTCTTGTGGTCACTAGGTGACTGAAATAGGTCCAAGCACCATGCCCTCATACAAGAATGCTCAAATGAGGAAGGAACACAGGAAAACAAAAGCCTAGATTTTGTGGGGCACCTGGGTGGCTCAGTGGGTTAAAGCCTCTGCCTTCGGCTCAGGTCATGATCCCAGGGTCCTGGGATCGAGCCCCACATTGGGATCTCTGCTGGGCTTCCTTTCCTCTCTCTCTCTGCCTGCCTCTCTGCCTACTTGTGATCTCTCTGTCAAATAAATAAATAAAATCTTTTAAAAAAAAAAGCCTGGATTTTGTTAAAGCTAAAATATGCCCAGTACCAGGAGATGAATTATGATGGATATAAGTTTGCCAGGAGATTCTAGGGGAGGAAAATCTTTTAGTCCATTCACTAGGAAAGGGGGACTGGATTGCCATAACTGGCTTAGACCTATCATGATTTATTTCCTGGGCCTAGGCACATTTTAACAACAACAAAAATGTCTTCTAGGAAGGAAGCAGAGTCAATGACAATGGAGTAAAGCAGAAAACAATATTTGCCACAGTCCCCACAGCTGAATAGGATAATGGACATGCTTTGCAACAGAACCTAATATACATATGATATTCTTTGGTTCCTTCTCTTTGTCCCTATCTCTCTGTCTCTATTTCTCTCTCTCCTTCTTTTTCTCTTTTCCTTTTTTTATATACTCGCATACACACACGATCATAAACATCTCACCCTTAAATACATTAAAAACTTGGACATTTAAGGCACCAAGGGAGTGGGGGCAACAGAAGTCTGTTTTTTTGTTTGACTCCTTTCCTGTATGCCTTTGTATGTCAGATAGTATTCACATTATATGAAATTGCCCCATTAGAATCTTCTGTCATTCACAAATTTCAAATGAAAGGTATTGAGTAGGGGTAACTACTTCTAGTCAGTCATGAATCAAATGCAGACAAATAGAGTTATTCTTTTTATCCATGGAGCCCTAATCTTCATTTTATTCCCATCAAATATTAGGTCAGTGGTTAACAAAACATTGTGACTTAATAATATTTTTATCACTGAGAAAGCAGTGTGATTTAGGTTTACTGCAGGTATCAAGCTACAAAAGAAGTCACGTTAAATCTTATTTTAAGCCATCTGGCTATAAATCTGGCTATAAATTTTTTTCTTCTTTCTGGAGAGCTTTGTCCCCAGAAGCTTAGAGACTAAATGCTCAGGCAGGATAAGTATAGATAAACAGCCAAAATAAACACAGGGAGGTTTAGATGAAATGCTTTTCTTGAATCGAAAGGCTGAGGAAAGGTAAAAGACTAGACCGCACATTGCATCTGAATGTTTTATTCATGAAGAGTTCTCAGCTCAAACCTCTGAGACATGTAGAGATACTCTACTTTCTATACCATAACCTCATTTACTCCAGAGGTAAATGTCGATTCCTGTAACATTTCTGGCCTTTTTAACTGCTGGATTTGTTTTGGTGATATTATAACAGGATATTTTCCTCTTCAAGTTAGGAAAACTTAACCATTCACACTGATTCCTATATTAACTTGCAAGACAAAATTGTCTGTGAGTGCTAAAACACTAAATTTAGCTTAACACATATATTTAAATCTATTGAGCCAGATTTTTCCTTTGGATGGTTTAATTGCAGATCCTTAAGCAACTGTCTCTTTTATTTTGAGGTAATAATTTTGATATTTAATTCAGAGAATGCCAGAGTTAGAAGGAACCTTAGAGATCACCTGGTTCCTTCCCTCATCTTTCAGATGAGGGAGAAAAAAAAAACTGAGGCTAAACAAGTTAGATGACTTGCCTACTGTCACAAATCTAATTAGTGGCAGAGTTACGGGCTATAAACCAGGTCATCTGACTTCAAAGTCCCTATTTTTTATGTCATACAGTGATGATGCCTCATCTATAGTAAATTTTACCTGTAGTATTAAATACATTAGCATCACACAGCCTATTAAGATCCTGCTTTCCTGAGCCCGGATTAGAGAGTAAATCTGTCCACTTGAGTCCTCAGACAACCCAGAGAAACACAGAGACCACATAACATGACAATTATGAATATAGGCACTGTAATAAAGCCAGATCAGGGTTCATATTCTGGCTCTGCAACCTACTACTGCAAATAAGAGCAAGTTGCTTAACCTTTCTATGCCTCACTTCCCTCCTTTGAAAAATGGGAAAAAAAATCCTTTTCATAGGATTGTTGCTTGAAGAAGTAATCCATATAGAACATTCCAAGTCTGGAAAGCTCTCAATAGATGTTAATTCACTACTTTTTAAATCTCATTTCCCGAGCCAAACACAGTCAGAGCAGCAGATGCATTAGGGTTCAATCAGAAGACCAGTAAGTATGGTCTTGGAATCTGTTTTACTGTCCTAAGAAGTGATGATAGGAAATGTTAGCAAATTGCTTTTCTTTTGTGTTTGTTTTTCTTTTAACTGTCTTAAATGTAATATTACATTTTCTCTTCTTTTATATCTTGCCCTCTTTTTAAAAATTGAAAATAAATAGAGCTTGAAGTCCGGAATTGTGATGCCACCAACTTTGGCTTTGTTCTTCAATATTCCTTTGGCTATTCGAGGTCTTTTCTGGTTCCATATAAATTTTAGGATTATTTGTTCCATTTCTTTGAAAAAAATGGATGGTATTTTGATAGGGATTGCATTAAATGTGTAGATTGCTTTAGGTAGCATAGACATTTTCACAATATTTATTCTTCCAATCCAGGAGCATGGAATATTTTTCCATTTTTTTGTGTCTTCCTCAATTTCTTTCATGAGTACTTTATAATTTTCTGTGTATAGATTCTTAGTCTCTTTGGTTAGGTTTATTCCTAGGTATCTTATAGTTTTGGGTACAATTGTGAATGGGATTGACTCCTTAATTTCTCTTTCTTCAGTCTTGTTGTTGGTGTACAGAAATGCAACTGATTTCTGTGCATTGATTTTATATCCTGACACTTTACTGAATTCCTGTACAAGTTCTAGCAGTTTTGGAGTGGAGTCTTTTGGGTTTTCCACATATAGTATCATATCATCTGCGAAGAGTGATAGTTTGACTTCTTCTTTACCAATTTGGATGCCTTTAATTTCTTTTTGTTGTCTGATTGCTGAGGCTAGGACTTCTAATACTATGTTGAATAGCAGTGGTGATAATGGACATCCCTGCCGTGTTCCTGACCTTAATGGAAAAGCTTTCAGTTTTTCTCCATTGAGAATGATATTTGCGGTGGGTTTTTCAAAGCTGTCATCATCAGGACAGCATGGTACTGGCACAAAAACAGACACATAGACCAGTGGAACAGAATAGAGAGCCCAGAAATCGACCCTCAACTCTATGGTCAACTAATCTTCGACAAAGCAGGAAAGAATGTCCAATGGAAAAAAGACAGCCTCTTCAATAAATGGTGCTGGGAAAATTGGACAGCCATATGCAGAAAAATGAAATTGGACCACTTCCTTACACCACACACGAAAATAGACTCCAAATGGATGAAGGACCTCAATGTGAGAAAGGAATCCATCAAAATCCTTGAGGAGAACGCAGGCAGCAACCTCTTCAACCTCAGCCGCAGCAACATCTTCCTAGGAACAACGGCAAAGGCAAGGGAAGCAAGGGCAAAAATGAACTATTGGGATTTCATCAAGATCAAAAGCTTTTGCACAGCAAAGGAAACAGTTAACAAAACCAAAAGACAGCTGACAGAATGGGAGAAGATATTTGCAAACGACATATCAGATAAAGGGCTAGTATCCAAAATCTATAAGGAACTTAGCAAACTCAACACCCAAAGAACAAACAATCCAATCAAAAAATGGGCAGAGGACATGAACAGACATTTCTGCAAAGAAGACATCCAGATGGCCAACAGACACATGAAAAAGTGCTCCACGTCACTCGGCATCAGGGAAATACAAATCAAAACCACAATGAGATATCACCTCACACCAGTCAGAATGGCTAAAATTAACAAGTCAGGAAATGACAGATGCTGGAGAGGATGTGGAGAAAGGGGAACCCTCCTCCACTGTTGGTGGGAATGCAAGCTGGTCCAACCACTCTGGAAAACAGCATGGAGGTTCCTCAAAATGTTGAAAATAGAACTACCCTATGACCCAGCAATTGCACTACTGGGTATTTACCCTAAAGATACAAACATAGTGATCCGAAGGGGCACGTGTACCCGAATGTTTATAGCAGCCATGTCTACAATAGCCAGACTATGGAAAGAACCTAGATGTCCATCAACAGATGAATGGATCAAGAAGATGTGGTATATATACACAATGGAATACTATGCAGCCATCAAAAGAAATGAAATCTTGCCATTTGCGACGACGTGGATGGAACTAGAGCGTATCATGCTTAGTGAAATAAGTCAATCAGAGAAAGACAACTATCATATGATCTCCCTGATATGAGGACATGGAGAAGCAACATGGGGGGGTAGGGGGATAGGAGAAGAATAAATGAAACAAGATGGGATTGGGAGGGAGACAAACCATAAATGACTCTTAATCTCACAAAACAAACTGGGGGTTGCTGGGGGGAGGTGGGATTGGGAGAGGGGGAGCGGGCTATGGACATTGGGGAGGGGAGGCAAACCATAAGAGACTATGGACTCTGAAAAACAACCTGAGGGTTTTGGAGGGTCAGGGGTGGGAGGTTGGGGGAACAGGTGGTGGGTGATGGGGAGGGCACGTTTTGCATGGAGCACTGGGTGTTGTGCAAGAAGAATGAATACTGTTACGCTGAAAAAATTAATAAAAAGGGAAAAAAAATTGAAAATAAAATGGGCATTAGACATTTATTAGGACAAGAACTTAGACTGTAAAGTAGGTACTGGACAAGATAATCTGGATATGAATAATTGGGGATTTCCATGGGTTTGCAAGTCTTTATGTATGTTTACAGCACCTATGTAAAGTGCTGTGGGACACTTGGGTTGCTTCCATATCTCAGCTATTACAAATAATGCTGCAATAAACATAGGGATGCATATGTCTTTTCAAGTTAGTGTTTTCATTTTCTTTGGGTAAATACTTAGTAGTGGAATTACTGGATCATATAGTATTTCTATTTTTACTTTTGAAGACCTAGAGGGTATAATGTTAAGTGAAATAAATCAGAGAGAGGGGCGCCTGGGTGGCTCAGTGGGTTAAAGCCTCTGCCTTCGGCTCAGGTCATGATCCCAGAGTCCTGGGATCGAGCCCCGCATCGGTTCTCTGCTCAGCAGGGAGCCTGCTTCCTCCTCTCTCTCTCTCTGCCTGCCTCTCTGCCAACTTGTGATCTCTGTCTGTTAAATAAATAAATAAAATCTTTAAAAAAAAAGAAAAGAAATAAATCAGAGTGAGAAAGATAAATACCATATGATTTCACTTATATGTGGAATCTAAAAAAAAAAAACAAATGAACAAAGAAAAACAGACTCTTTTTCTTTAAGTTTTCTTTTTTTTAGTAATCTCTACACCTGATGTGGGGCTCAAATTCATGACCCTAAGATCAAGAGTTGCATGCTCTTCTGACTGAGAGAGCCAAATGACTCTTAAATACAGAGAACAAAATGGCGGTTGCCAGGGGAGGTTGGTGGGGAGATAGGGGAAATAAATAGAGGGCATTAAAAGGTAAAACCTTCCACTTATAAAATAAATGCCTCACAGAGATGAAAAGTACAGCATATGGAACCTAGTCACTAATATTGTAATAACATTCTAAGGTGACAAATGGTAACTAAACTTACTGAGGTGAACACTGAGTAATGTACAGAATTGTCAAATTGCTATGTTGTACACCTGAAATTAATGTAACAGTGTATGTTAACTGTACTTCAATAATATACATACATACATACATTGCTGTGGGAAATACAGAAGAAGCATCAAATATAAAATTGCCCTCCACAACTTTTAATTTGCCAGGAAGACTAGAATTTTATATATAGAGGTGATTGGGCACATTCAGGGTGGTATGGCTGTAGATGAGAATTTTATATATAGAAAACATTACCATCAGTGACATATATACTTCGTTTAAAAAAAAAAGAACACTTGACTCAGTGACTCATTTACACTCATTTATTAGATCAACTCCAAGGAGATTAAGATCAATGTGCCAGAGTGTGCTAGAACCAGCAGAAGAGGCTTAATTAGTGAGGTAGAAGCTGAGCTGGGTGTTGAAAGATGAGTAGAACTTGAAGAGGCAGGGAGGAGGAGGGAGTGCATTCCAGGGGGAGGAAATAGCCTAAGTAACATGATGGAGAAGGAATTTATAGTATACATTGGCAGCAGTGAAGAAACGAGTGGGAGAGAAGTAGGATGAGGATAAATTATTAAAGGAACTGCAAGGCTCCCAGTGCCTTTACCTAGGGAGAGTTGAACAGAGGCTAGTCTAGCCCACATTACCAGGGCAGGAAGAGAGGCAAAGATAAAATGCTCTGCTCAGTGGAAAGATGGTATAGTTGTCTAGAATGCTTCCTGGGCCATGATTCTGGAAGTGTAGCATAGACAACAGTGAGTGCCAGGATTACACAGGTTTGCTATACAGACCGAGAGACTCCAGCTTCAGTATCATGGTTTCCAACATTTACAAGGATATTTGATATTTTTTCTCCCTGAATAAAAAAGTGAGAAAATGTACCTTTCCAAATTCCCACTGAGAAGTATGTTCTCGTCCTGCCAGAAGGGGAAAGTAGCCCTTAAAGCTGAGAGCCTCGTTGACTAATTACAATACAGCTCTTCCCCACTCCCCTTCAGCTTTACTGAGATGATGTGTACGATGTGATGACTTGATACATGTGTATATTGTGAGATGATTACCACGATAATGTTAGTTCATACACTCTTCTTAATGATGCTTTCAAAGACGGAGGGGGTTATCTATTTGTGTTGTGGAGTGTAAGGATGCAACCCGGAGGACTCATGGCCAACATCATTTGCTGCCACCTCTACTCCATTCAGACTGTGTAACAGAGCTGTTGTCAATAGAGATGCTGCATAATGGCACTGACCATGGACAGTGCCAGGGTTGATACAGTCCCTATAATTCTACCAAAAAAGGGCCACTGTCATTTTAGTGTAGCTTTCTCTCTTCCCACGCCCACATAGGGAGATCTAATTGGCCACATAATGTACCAGTTTCCTACTATGAGGGTAAATATATTGAATCAAGTCACTACTTTTTATCAGTTAAGCACCAGCAATTTAGAATTTCTCATAACACATCTTGGGAAGGGAACACTGGAGTTAGACTGAAATCCCCACTCTCCCGTCCGGCTCTGAGTAATCATTAACTGCTTCCACCAGTGGGTCCTGGCTGAAAGTATGTAAGAACCTCACAGCAAAGCTAAACCCTGACCTCTCTATCACATTCTCCCTTCAGTGTTTGGGCTGCTGCTACCCCAGATGCAGTACCTGTTTCCCACTCTGACCTCTGTTGTCAGAACAGCCATATATGATTTCTTGGCTCCCAGGGTCCTGACACCAGCATATTTCTCAGTTCTCCCACTGCCGATGATGATACCATCATTTCTTAACACTTGCAGAGCACTTATCATGTCAGTCACAGTGCTTTCTTTATGAGCATTGTGAAATTTAATCCTCACAAAAACTTTGTGGGATGGATACTGATATTATGTCCCCACTTTTTTTTTTTAACAGAGAAACTGAAGCATATAGAAGGGAGAACCTTGCCAAAGGTTAAACAGTAAGTGTCAGAGCATGGAGCATGCGTTCCACTCTAGGCAGTCTAATTCTAGAGACCACACTAATAACAACCAGAATATGAGAATTGGCAGTTTAAGAGAGTTCTGGGTATTCCTTCATTTCAGAGCTTCTAGAGAGTAGTAAAAGAACTTTTGTGGGTGAGTTGACCAGAGGTCTATCAGAGACAGGCTAAATTACATTTTTAGGCCCATTTCTATGAATTTTTGCAATGGCTCACATTATACTAGTTCAAAAAAAATGTTAGCCAGAGATTTGATTTGTAGGGAGGAGCTGGAGAAGGATGAATCTGATAGAGGATGGAGGGAGCTGTACTTCACTGTGCCCAGAGGGAAGGGATTGTTCCAACAACGGTGGGCAAATGGAGGTTGTTCAAAACAAGTGCATTCCATGGTCTTTTCCCTTAGGACTAATGTAGTATTGATTGGTTGCCTCAAATTCATCATTCAGTGAGTCAATAATATCAATTGATCTGTGGCTGTGTGCAACACATTATGCTAAGTAATGTGGGGATGCTTAAAGACATTAGGAAAGCAAATTTGCTCTCCTGGGGCTGCTAACAAAGATCATGAATTGGGACAACACCTAGGTAGAAGATAATAGAGCACATGCAACGACATAAGCACATGACCAAAAGACATGGGGTATAAAGAAAAGATTCTTAAGGCCATGTATCAAGAGGGCTCAGAGTCACTACCACCACCTACCTTATAGTGAATGGTTTTGAATTTTAGTCAGTATTTTCAGGAGCAGGTTTGGAGTATGCCCTTTGAATGTTCACTGAGTGATATCTCTAAAGCAAAAGTTCTCAAATCTGACTGTGTCCCAGATTAGTGTGTTAAAATATTGTCACATACAAAAGAACAGGATCCTCTCATCTACCTAATTGAAAATCTCCAGGTATTCGGGGCCTGGAAATCTCTGTTCTTAACAAGAGTCATTTAGAGAAAAATAATGCTAATATTGTTTGTCTTAGTCCATCTGGAGTGCTATAACAAAACTACCATAGACTAGTAGGTGGTTTAAATAATAAATATTCATTCCTCATGGGTCTAGAGGCTGAGAACTTCACGATCAAGTCACTGGCAGATTTGGTGTCTGGTGGGGGCCTACTTCTTGGTTCATAGATACCATTTTTCTCACTGTGTCCTCACAGAAGAAGGAACCAGAAAGCTCTCTGGGGTCTCTTTTATATGGGCACTGATCCCATTCATAAGGACTCCACTTTCATGACCTATTCACTTCCCAAAGGCCCTGCCTCCTGATAGTACCACATTGACGGGTCAGGATTTCAAAGTATAAATTTCTTGATGACACATTCGGTCCATAAATGCTATTGATTTCCTTTACACCAAGGCTATGGCATGAGGAATCAAATGAGATAAAAAATGTGAAATTGACAAACTATAGTTATATTTATTTAGGGTCTTCTGTGTGCCAGGCATCATTCTAGGTGCTTTTTTTTTACTTGAAAATTTTATTCATCTATTTGACAGAGAGAGACACAGTGAGAAAGGGAACACAAGCAGGGACAGTGGGAGAGGGAGAAGCAAACTCTCCACCGAGCAGGGAGCCCAATATAGGGCTCAATCCCAGGACCCTGGGTTCGTGACTTGAGTCAAAGGCAAATGCTTACAACTCAGCCACTCAGGTACCTGTCTAGATGCTTTAATTATAATATTCAATTTCTTAATTTCTGCTGTGTTCATGTAAGTTTCAGCCACAGATTCTTCATCCAAGCTATATGATTTTGAAGAATATCTCCAATATGTTAACAGTAACTACCTTCAGGTGATGGGATATGGGTGATCTTTATTTTCTTCCTTATACTTTCTGCATTCTGCCATGATTTTTCATTTGCAAAGATCATGTGTTACTTCCATAATCAGAAAAACTTCCAAGCCCATAAAATTACTATAGATTTCTCAATTACACATGGCCAGTCCACATTCACAGTACTAGCAAATCTGTAAAACATTATTTGAGCAAAATGTTCTGAGATTAAGAAATAGTTGAAGATGACTGGGTTAGATATTAAACATCCTTATCAAAATGTTGCCATAGCAACATTCCTCTACTTTCTTGGAGTATCCCAAGAGAACGAAACCTAGATAGCAATGTTTGTCAAGGATTAAGGAATGTGAGACATACTCAGTTCTGACACTGTACCACAGCAAGAAGTCCCAGTTATTCTGAGGCCTCAGCATACCACAAAGGAAGATGGAAATATGGAAGCAAAGATGGTGGACTCTGCAATTACATGTTACTGATTTCACAATTTTGCTCTAGACTGGCTGAATTTGATCAGTCCCCAAACTCAAAATTATTAATATGAGATGGTCACTAGCTAGCTGTGTATTCTAAATGTGAAGATGCTCTAAAGCCTGTCAGAAGTCTATAATGCATCTACAAAGCATCATACCATTTAGAGATTTAGAACTTGTTCTACATATGCCACTGTACCTCTTCAGAGCAGAGTAATTCAATGGTGGCAACATTAGCAGAAAGTTAAGTGACAGCCAGCAAAGTACCTTGATGTCTGTCACTATAATGGGTCACATATCCTGAATGACATTTATGCATGTCTTCTTTCCTGCTTTCTGTCTTCACCCTGACTGTTGCTTAAGATGACATTCTGCTTCCCTTCAACTGCTCTTCTAAATCACCATGGAAATGACTGAATGGTCAAAACCAAATGCAAACTAAGTTGATTAATGATTCAGAAAAGGAATCTAAGAGGACATTAACTCAAGCCCTAGTTTGATTTTAAATTGTAATTTAAGAAAATACTTACAATCTTAAGGAGGAAAAATATACTTAAAGGAAAGATTGTACCCCTAAAGAGGCCAAAGGAGTGGCCAAAATGAGCTTAGTATTTGTTTCATT
The DNA here is from genome assembly GCF_922984935.1 of Meles meles. NCBI lineage: Eukaryota > Metazoa > Chordata > Mammalia > Carnivora > Mustelidae > Meles > Meles meles. The sequence continues at coordinate 104,305,451 of NC_060087.1, read as the reverse complement.
TGTATTACACAGTTCAATTCTTCAGATGAAAGCTGCAGCCTCTGTGCGATACCCAAAAAGTCTGGTGCCCGACATTCTGATCCCCTTTTTCTTGAGAACCAATAGAAATAGAGTGCACAATTGTCATGGCCCCCCACTGGTCACTTCATATCCATTCATCTTTTTAAATAACAATTTGTTTTCTACTTGGAAAATTACCTGCCTCTCACTATATGCAATATGGCTCAAGTAGTCAATGAAAGTGCTGTGCCCACCATAAGGATTCTGAGGAATACTAGGAAAAGCAATGTCTAAGAGAACAAAACACTGAGTGAAATTTGTGATATGAAATCCAGACTTGTACTACTTTAAATATCAGAAGAATTATGACTTAGTTTGTACTCCAAATCAGGTGACACAGCACATAGTGGAATAAAAAGAATGGAAGGAAATATACCAATGGTTAGCAGTGCTCATTTCTGGATCATGAGACAGTTGATGTTTAGTATTATCATTGTCTTGTGCTGCTTCTTCGTTTAGAGAGGGAGTATTGTGCACCCATGAGTGGGGGCGGGCAGAGGGAGAGGGAGAGAGAATCTTAAGCAGGGTCCATGGAACCTGATGTGGGGCTTGATCCCAGGACCCTGAGATCATGACCTGAGCCGAAATCAAGGATCTGACCCTTAACAGACTGAGCCACTCAGGTGCCCCTAGCATTTTCTTTTTTATAAAAGAAGAAAGGGTCATGTTTATTATATAGTATTTAAAATCACATAAAACAGTCCAATATGTTTGTTTAAAAATACCTCAGTACATGTGCTGTCATACTTCAGGAAGCCAGGCAATGCTTGGTCTGGTGAAATGGTGCACTTCCTCCCAAGGTCACCATCCCAAGCAGCCTGAGGCCTTGGAGAATAGGTTCCCTTTCTTGTTTCAGGATGACAAACTAATCCATTGCTCCCACCACCTAGAATTTGAAGTTTTCAGCACACATAATCACATGAATACACAGTCCAGCATAAATACCTCATGAGAAACTTGAATATATTTTCAGCCAAATCATAAGAAAAATGTCTCGTGTTACTCAGCTTTCTTAATGCAAGTATGTAACTTCTCCCATTGTCATTGCCTCTGTCAGTCTGAGTCTGAGCCTAGGAATCTCTCTCTCTCATCTTTTCTGCCCTTGACTTGGGTCTTTGTTTCTGGCTGAGGCCAAAGAAGAGGCAAAAATGGGCTTAATATTTGTTTTCGTTGTCTTAAACAGTCCAGCTCTTCAGATGAAAGCTGCAGCCTCTGTCTTATATGCCAGAAATAAAATGTCTAACATTCAGAGTCCCTTTTTCTTGATCAAGAACAGTTTATTCTATTGCTTCTGTGGTCTTTCTTGCTTCAGTGGTCTTTCTTGCCTGATCAGATTTATTAAAAGTTCTCTTAGCTGTTTACAACTCTGTCTCCTGTTGTAAGCAGCCCACACAATCCAACTGATAACTCATTCCCTATGCATTTGCAGCATATGTCTTTTGCACAGACTGGTGCTAACTGGTTTGCATGTTAATGACAGTATCATTTTCTCCTTGAAAGTTTCATGGCCCTTTCTCGCAAATAAAAATATACTTAAGATCCCATTTTAATTGTAACATATTGGAGACTCAAATTATTCAGGGTCACTTCCTAGTTCACAATCACTTCTGGGAGTCTGAGGGAAGAAGAAAATCTACATTTGTAGGGTCCTTTTTGTAAATTGGTAAAATTCAGAATACAGCACTTAAGTTGTGATTTTTTTTTCCTGAAAACATAGAATAGCACTGAGAAGAAACGTTATATGGCAAAAATCAAAATTTGGGAGGTTTTACTTGAGTTATTTTTTTAGAGTAAATTTTGTCCATATACAAAATGTATTTCACTTTTAACTTTTATAGCTGTCCTGACTTCTGAGATGAAGGCACTTAATCTACCTTCTCTGTAATATCTATCCTTAAAACTCTTGGCTGTATTAGTCTTTTCTGACATTATTTATCACTTTCAGTACATTTTAAGTAATCAGTCCCTAACTGAGGACTGTACTGCATTACTCGTATTTCATATCTCCCTGAATATATTTTAAGCCTCCTGAAGGAGGGGTGCCTGGATGGCTCCGTCGGTTGGGCACCCAACTCTTGGTTTTAGCTCAGGTCATGATTTTGGGGTTGTGGGATAAAAGTTAAAAAAAAATTAGCAAAAGAAAAAAATTAAATTAAAAAAATATTAATTAACTTTGCAAGACTAAAGAATCATGGGGAGAAAACCATGAATTCCATGCTTTGCTTTCTCCTCCTCTGGAGTTCCGCTGTTCTCTTTGGTAAATGAACTCGGTCATGGCTGGAATTCTTGCTGATCTTCTTGGGGAGGGGCCTGTTGTAGTGATTCTCAAGTGTCTTTTTTTTAATTGTCATATTTTGTTTATTTGTACGACTTTTGAACCAGATGACTGGTTAAAATCCAACCGTACACATTTCATAAAGTCAAAAGATTTTATAGGGAAAACACATATAGTAACCAGCGCTGTAAAATGCAGAAAACAAGGTTTATACTTGGTTGTGGGGTTATTTGTTGTTCTTGTTTTTTTTTTTTTAAAGGAAAAAGCCTGCTTAAAATGTTAATCTTGTAAAAAGTGTGTATTTGGGATTTTCTGTGTTTTAATATAGTATATTATTAAGTCAAAATACATTAAAATTGTTCTCAGCATGGAGCCTGCTTCCCCCCCACAACTGCCTCTTTGCCTACTTGTGATCTCTATATGTCAAAAAAAAAAAAAACCCCAACCAACCAACCAAACAAAAAAACTAAACTAAAATGAGATTATTTTCCATTTGAAATTTTTGTATAGTTTAAAAATGCTTCCATATTCTTTGTTGGTACTGTGTCATTATAGAACTTTAGTGCAGAGTTTATACTTAGCTAAATTGTTATGTTAATTAAGAAATGCATAAATCCTTTATTCTTAATATTTGTAATTCTAAATAAAAAAATTCTAAATAAATTGATCTTTGAAAAGTTAAAAAAATGTATATAGAGAAGCAAAGGAACTAGCATCTTTGCCCAAGACGGAATTGCACTGCCCTTACCAGGGGCCGAGCTAAGTAATCTGGTTGGGTTCCCTTTTGGGAGCTTTTGTTCCCTGAACGCTTTCTGTAGAGTTCGGGAAGATGGGAATGAAAATGGCGGCCTCCCAATCTCTTGCCTGGAGGAGCCGAGAACTTGGGGCTCCACTCCTCAGAGAAAAGCACTCGGAGAAATGCACTCAATCACTCCTGTCTCCCTGGCCTCCAGCTGTGCTCCGAGCTCACCCAGCCTGTGACCAAGCATCTCTGTCTCTGGTACACAGCCCCGACTGGAGTCTCCGAACCCCACAGATCCCTGTGCTCTTCCAGGGGGGTCTCCCAAGGTCTTGTGGGGTCCCCACTCACAGAGCAGTGGCCTGGGCCATGGATCACAATTTAAGGTAACCCCGAGTTGAGAGCTCACTCCTCAGCTCCATCTCTGTCGCTGGCTTCCCACTCTAATACCTGCGAGCTCTGTGACACTTAGACACCCCCAATCCTTCTTTGACCCCGCGGGACCTGAGACTACGCTGTCCCTGCGTGGGCTTCACCAGGTTTAGCCTCTGGAGTATTGTCCCTCAGTGGAGCAGACTTTTAAAAGTCCTGACTTTGTGTTCCGTTGTTCTGCCGCTTGCCGGGAGCCGGCTCCTCCCCCTGCAATCTATCTTCCAGTTGCATTGGATTCACTTCTCTGCTGGTCGTACCTTTCAGAAAGTGGTCGATTTTCTGTTTCTAGAATTGCTGCTCTTCTTCTCTTCAATCTCCTGTTGGATTTGTAGGTGTTCGGAATGGTTTGATAAGCTATCTAGCTGATCTCCTGCTACCTGATATCGTCTCAGCCTGCTACTTCTCCGCCATCTTCGATTTTATAGTATGTTTTAAAATTAAGTTGTTTATATAGTCAGAGGCCCCACAAAAAATACTTAACCCAGGCTCCTAGAAATGGCCCTACTTCTGTTTATCCAGGCACCCAAGTTCTATTTCTTTCTTCTTTTCTCACCATAGCACATACCTTCCCCAATAGCCCTCACCCAGCCACCCTTTCTTTTTTTTTTTTTTTAAAGATTTTCTTTATTTATTTGCAGAGAGAGAGAGCAATCACAAGCAGGGGATGGTGCAGAGGAACAGGGAGAAGCAGGCTCCCCACTGAGCAGGAAGCCCGATGCAGGACTCAATCCCAGGACCCTGGGATCATGATCTAAGCAGAAGGCAGACCTGTAACTGTTTGAGCCACCAAGGCACCCTCCAAGTTCTATTTCTTTCCCTGTGCTATGAATTTACATTTTTCTCTCATATGTGTAATAATTTTCTTTTAATCTAGTATCATCAATGGAGACATTCTAAAAATGTTAATTTTCAAAAAAACCCCTTAAACTTGCTTATTTAAGGACTGAAATGTTTAGAAAGGCAGCAAGAAATAGATTATATCTTATACAAATTCATATCTAAGGGGCGCCTGGGTGGCTCAGTGGGTTAAGCCACTGCCTTCGGCTCTGGTCATGATCTCAGGGTCCTGGGATCGAGTCCCACATCGGGCTCTCTGCTCAGCAGGGAGCCTGCTTCCCTCTCTCTCTCTCTGCCTGCCTCTCTATCTACTTGCGATCTCTCTCTGACAAATAAATAAATAAAATCTTAAAAAAAATTCATATCTAAGATGATAAAATAGTGAGAGTATAAAAATGTTTGCTTGATGACTGAAGAAACAGATCAATATGAACATCAAATATCAGACCACGAAACACATTATCATGTCCTTGTTGTTTATTGAGATACGTCATCAATATCTTCAAACAGCACCAAATTTCAGTGCTAGAAGCACTGAAAAAAAATTGGTTAAGTATAGTCTTAGAAGTTTTATTCTCTAGCTTACTACAAGAATGTCTGTCAATTTTCACTGTGGTATGTCAGCCTGAAATGACAGCTTTCTTTATTTGCTTGTAGCTTCTAATCTGCTCTTTCTAATATTCTATAGATTAGAGAATGAAATGAGTAAGCTTATTTTGCTTGTGTACAAAGATATATAGGTATCTATATATGGATACAGACATAGCAATATGTGAATGTGAGCAAGGGATGAAATACTTCTAGGCAATAAGATACTAAAATACTTGGGCTTTAGTTCATGGCATTTATGAAAATTATTTCAGGTTTAATTTTTGGTCTATTTCTAGGATCCAGGCTGAAGTTACTGGAAGTCTAATTAATATTCTTGTGTGTGTTTGTATTTGTATGTGTGTGTTGAGATTAGATTTTTGTATTTTGTATACATCTATCTTATTATAAACACCAGATTTGAGTTAATATGCTAAACCAGAAGGAAATAATTATTAAATTAATTAATTAGGAGCATGTTCATATCTCAAATGTTGACATTCTTCATGTTTGTTTGAACTGATGGTCCCTTTAGTTCATTAGTCTTTAGTGTTTGTCAAAAAAAGGAAAACAGTACTTGAATTTTGCCAATGTAAATGAACTGCATAGGGTAGCAGGGTCCCAATCCAAGCCAATCGTTTAATTGAATGAAAGATTCTCTGGAAGATTCATGATTTATATTAGAGCAATAGAATTTTAAATGTATCTATCTAATGTATTTGCTAATAGCAGTTACTTATTTTACAATAAGCTCAGTCATCTTTTGTAGTCCAAACTTGTACCTTCACTCCCCAGGGCTCCCTCCTTATTAAACCCTCAGAGTCATAAAGAGTGCCTATTATTTTGGCTTTCTTAATCCACTGGTACCCTGCAACAGTACCAAAACAACCCTCTAATTTCCTTTAAAATAATAATGAAACTTTTTTCTCTGAAAAATCTGAAGTCAGGACAGCCTCACTCTATCCTCTGTACTCTCACCTGTGTCCCTTGTTCTATGAGTTATTCACTGTGACAGATACAAATGAACTACAAATCTTTGAGAAATGGCAGCAATCTTATCTTTCTTTAATTCCCTTTCTTTTATAAAAATGACCTTAGTTACCTTTCTAGCCTATAGGAGAATACTTACCAAAGGAGGCCCTAGGAGCCTTTTAAGATTTCAGGTCAGCATTATGCTTTTGAAGAAAAGAACTCTGCTAGGACTCAGAAGACTTGGATTATTCTTTGTGTCTCCTTGGTGACTTAGTTCTTGGCCTTGAATAAGTCACTGAAGGCTTTGTTAGGCCTCAAATTCTTCACTTATAAAAATGGGTATATTTCCTGATTAATGTATGCTGTCTAAGTTTATCTCCCCAATAACGTTGAAATTTATTCATGGGAAGAATCTCCATTGGCTCATGGCGTATGTATTACGTGGTGATTAGGTCACAAGAGTGGAACCATCATGAATATCCCATTCACAAAGCCCTTATAAAAGAGACCCCAGAGAACTCCCTCATTCCTTTTGCCACACGAGAACACAGTGAGAAGACGGACTTCGATGAACCAGGAAGAGGATTCTCACCAGACTCAGAATCTACCAGTGTCCTGATCTTGGACTTCCCCAGACTCCACAACTATGAGAAATAAATTTCCATTGTTCATAAGACACTTAATCTATGATATTTTTGTTATGGCAGCCCAGACAGACTAATATACAACAGATGCATGTGTCGCAATCTCCTACCTCACAAAGCTTGATGAATTCCCAGACACGATATGCAGTGGCTGCCATTGAACAGAAGTCCCTCAGTTTATGAAGATAATTGCTACCCTGCTAAAGCTAGTGCTCAATCTTTTTCTTTCTCTTTATTTCTCAATTTCAATCTCTCTCTGTCTTGGCAGGGGTAAATAACCCATGAATTCAGGAAAGGTTGGGGAGGATAGGATATGGGTTGATTCTACATTTAAGACAGTAGATCTCTTCTGACTCTTCCTTAAAAGTCTGTCCCTAGCTAAGTTTTCACTATGGACTAAATGTTTGTGTGCCACCCCACCCCCCAAATCCATATGTTGAAGTCCTAACCCCCGAAGTGATGGTATTTGAAGATGGGGCCTCTGGAAGGTAATTAGGTTTTAATGAAGTATTGAAGATGAAGCCCCCATAGTGGCATCAGTGTCCTTATAAGAGAAATAAACATTAGAGTTCCCTATCTCCAAGTGCATGACCAAGGAAAGGCCATGTGAGCAAACAGTGAGAAAGTAGCCATCTGCAAGTCAAGAAGAGGGCTCATTCTCACCAGAATCCAATCAATCTGGTACCATGATCTCAGACTTCCAGCCTCCAGAACTGAGGGAAGATAAATGTCTATCATTTAAGCTACACAGTAACGGTATAGCAGCCCAAATGAAGATGGTCTGAAACAAAAATTCATAAAAATGGGTAAAACTGTCTCAGTTGCCTTGCTTTACCAGTCACTGGAAATGTCCAGATCGCTCACTATTTGATTTTTTAATAAAAAAAATCTACTTTGGCCAGTCACATATGCCTATGATCTGAAAGACTCAGCACAGTAGCCTTCTGCTGAGAAACACATATGGCTTAAATCAATTCCTGTGGTGGTCAGTAAGACAAGACTGAGGGAAATGCATTCATTTTTGAGAGGAAATTGAAGGCTTGCATATTCTTCTGTGGATGTGCCATGAGTTTTTAACCAAATTTCCCTTCCTTTTTGCATACCATTTAATCCTAATAAAATAATTCCCTTCTCTCAGGTGCTCCCTCCCCACATATCACCACACTACCTCTCTCCCAAAGGCTCCCCCCAATTTAGAGAGGTGGTGTCATCTTCTTTAAAACATCTAAATAACTTGTCTTGTTGTTGAATAAATATGTTCACCATCCAGATCCCACAGCACTCTACAACCTGAGTCATAGTGCTTACTTTGTTAGTAATCTTTATTAATATTACATCAGTCAGTTTCTTTCCAAAAGGATGAAGTTTGCACTTTTCCTGCCATGCTGAGAGGGAGTGATAGAGGCAGAAAAGCTTACTAATTTACATAAATATTATTATTCTCCTAGTAATTTTAAAGTACACACACTGCATACCACTTTCTGATGGAATCACATCCCTGCCTATTGAGCCTGACATGCAGGAAATCCATCATTGGAGTTGGCTTTCTAAAGAAGGAAATCACTTCTTATAGGAGAAGTAAAGAGTGCTATCTTTTGAGACTGCTTTCCAAGGACAGCCAATGGGAGTCAATGGAATTATCCTTACAAAAAATTCTATTCAGATATCCATTCCACTAAAATAAGCAGAGATTCAGGTCAGGCATACTTCCTGAGGCTCCCTCTCACATCCAATTCGTATCTACTTTCCACTTTTAATTACAGACTCCTTACAGCTTCCACCTCCCCTTTACCTTGACGGCTATGCCTGGTCAAAAGTTTTTCATCTGTTTAAATTGCCAATCTTACTTTTTTGATTATTATGGTTCCTTTTCAGAACTCTCACTTTTTTTTTCCAACTCATGTCATCTTGTGTTTGGTCATATGCCACTTTGTATGATGAGAATTAAAAAAAAATTAGGGGGCGCCTGGGTGGCTCAGTGGTTAAAGCCGCTGCCTTCGGCTCAGGTCATGATCTCGGGGTCCTGGGATCGAGTCCTGCATCGGGCTCTCTGCTCAGCAGCAAGCCTGCTTCCCTCTCTCTCTGCCTGCCTCTCTGCCTACTTGTGATCTCTCTCTGTCAAATAAGTAAATAAAAAATCTTTAAAAAAAATTAGGTTTTATTTATTTATTTTGAGTGGGGAGGAGAATGAGCAGGGAAAGAGACAGAGGGAGAGAGAGAAGCAGACTCCCTGCTGAGCAGGGAGCCTGAAGTGAGGCTCCATCCCAGGACCCTGGGATCATGACCCAAGTTGAAGTCAGCTGCTTAACCAACTGAGCCACCAGGTGCCCCTGTACACTGAGAATTTTTGGCTTGCTAACTCTATCAAGCTGTAGAACATATTTTAATTTTAATTAATTAATTTTTAGCAAGATAAAGGGTATGCAAGTGGGGCGGGGGCATGGGTAGGGAAGAGAGAGAATCCCAAGCAGGCTCCAGGTCCATTGCAAAACCTGACTCAGAGCTAGATCCCATGACCCTGAGATCACAACCAAGCCTAAATCTAGAGTTGGATACCTAAGCAACAGAGCCACCCAGGTGTCCCCAGACCATATTTTAAAAATCTAGAATGCCCATACATCTCAGTTTTCTCAGCACAGCCCATGCTTACTATTTATTTTTCCATTCTAACTTTATAGTGAGTCTTTTTTTTCTCAAAATCATTCTTGTCTCAACAGTAAATTATATAGTCCCTTTATCTAGATCCCTTTTATTGCTGTACTCCACAGTCTATGCTAAGCAAGAAGCGAAGTTCTCAAGATGTATTTGTTAAAGGCAATCAGCCTGCTTCTTGCCTTGCAATTATATTACTATTATTTATTGCCTATGTTATCTCTGTCGGCAATGTGTCGCAGCCTTTATATATTACTCATTCAATTCCAACATCTCTGGTGAGGAGCCTTATCGACACATGTCAAATGCAGAAATTGGTTTAAGCAGAAATTGACTACACATATGATAACTGATGAAAAGTTAGATTTCAGCCTTGTTTTCATTCCTGGATCCACATATAGGCAGCTGTCAGCTACTTATAGTCATTAAGGGGAAAAGGCATGGATAATATGACAAAGCACATTATTCAAAACCATACAGTAAATCATTTTGTTTGGCCAAAGATTTCACTTTCTGCCTATAATATTTAATCTGATGTTGCTATTCTTTTCTTCTCCCTAAGCTCATACATACTATTCCACACAATAATCATTTTACATAGCAACCTCAAGTAAAAGTAGAATGGGGTCTAGAGAGAAAAAAGCAAACTATATTTCTCCTCAGCACAGAGCGTTAGGTACTTTCGTTAGCTCCTGAGCTCCCTCAAAAAAATCAAAGCTCTACTTGGCTAGAAGCCACAGTCCAATCAGAAGGGCTTGGGAGCAGAAGAAAGGGGAACATTTGCCCATCCCCCTCTCCCATCATGTATAGAGTGAAGCCATTTCTGGGAGGTGAGGCATCTTAGGGTCTCTAGGTGCCCAGTTCCTAGAAGCTTCTCAGTACCAACAAGTTTCAGTTTGTTTAGCAATATACTCTAGGGCCCCTCCCCTAAAGTCGACTCTCAGCTTGTTTTTCCAGTCTTAATCTCTCAGCACACTGCTTCTAGCCATTCGCTTCATGGTTACAACACTACTCATGGTTACTAAATATGCTTTCTACTTCTCAGCAGTTTTTGTGTGTGTGCATGTCATCACCCCTCTACTAAAATATCTTCCTCTCTTGTCCTCCTATCTTTACATGTCCAAATCCTAAATATCTTTTTTTAGGCTTAAATCAAATACCATTTCCTCCATATTCCTCCTATCCAAAAGCAGTATTTCTCTCCTCTGAATTCCCCCCAAACACCTTAATTTCCCCTTCTTTTATGGCTTGTATCGCCTCATACTCTGCATTATCTATTTGTGCATAAATCTTAAAAAGTTGATTCAAATGTTCTCCTCTAGGATTCTGATGGATTCCTGTCTCACGTTGAGGTCTTTTATCCATTTCGAGTTTATCTTTGTGTACGGTGTAAGAGAATGGTCGAGTTTCATTCTTCTACATATCGCTGTCCAGTTTTCCCAGCACCATTTATTGAAGAGACTGTCTCTTTTCCATTGTATATTTTTTCCTGTTTTGTCAAAGATTATTTGACCATAGAGTTGAGGGTCCATATCTGGGCTCTCCACTCTGTTCCACTGGTCTATGTGTCTGTTTTTATGCCAGTACCACGCTGTCTTGGTGATCACAGCTTTGTAGTAAAGCTTGAAATCAGGTAACGTGATGCCACCAATTTTTTTGTTTGTTTTTCAACATTTCCTTAGCAATTCAGGGTCTCTTCTGATTCCATACAAATTTTAGGATTATTTGCTCTAGCTCTTTGAAAAATACCGGTGGAATTTTGATCAGAATGGCATTAAAAGTATAGATTGCTCTAGGCAGTACAGACATTTTAACAATGTTTATTCTTCTGATCCAATAGCATGGAATGGTCTTCCATCTTTTTGTGTCTTCTTCAATTTCTTTCATGAGTGTTCTGTAGTTCCTCGAGTACAGGTCCTTTACCTCTTTGGTTAGGTTTATTCCCAGGTATCTTATGGTTCTTGGTGCTACAGTAAATAGAATCAATTCTCTAATTTCCCTTTCTGTATTTTCATTGTTAATGTATAAGAAAGCCACTGATTTCTGTACATTGATTTTGTATCCCGCCACGTTACTGAATTGCTGTATGAGTTCTAGTAGTTTGGGGGTGGAGTCTTTGGGGTTTTTCATATAGTAACCTCTTTGATATCAGCCACAGCAACTTCTTTCAAGATATGTCTCCAAAGGCAAAGGAAACAAAAGCAAAAATGAACTTTTGGGACTTCATCAAGATCAAAAGCTTCTGCATAGCAAAGGAAATAGTCAACAAAACAAAAAGGCAACCCACGGAATGGGAGAAGATATTTGCAAATGACAGTACAGACAAAAGGTTGATATCCAGGATCTATAAAGAACTCCTCAAACACAACACACACAAAAGAGATAATCATATCAAAAAATGGGCAGAAGATATGAACAGACACTTCTCCAATGAAGACATACAAATGGCTATCAGACACATGAAAAAATGCTCATCGTCACTAGCCATCAGGGAGATTCAAATTAAAACCACATTGAGATATCACCTTACACCAGTTAGAATGGCCAAAATTAGCAAGACAGGAAACAACGTGTGTTGGAGAGGATGTGGAGAAAGGGGAACCCTCTTACACTGTTGGTGGGAATGCAAGTTATTGCCGCCACTTTGGAAAACAGCGTGGAGATTCCTCAAGAAATTAAGAATAGAGCTTCCCTATGACCCTGCAATTGCACTGCTGGGTATTTACCCCAAAGATACAGATGTAGTGAAAAGAAGAGCCATCTGTACCCCAATGTTTATAGCAGCAATGGCCACGGTTGCCAAACTGTGGAAAGAACCAAGATGCCCTTCAACGGACGAATAGGTAAGAAAGATGTGGTCCATATACACGATGGAGTATTATGCTTCCATCAGAAAGGATGAATACCCAACTTCTGTAGCAACATGGACGGGACTGGAAGAGATTATGCTGAGCGAAATAAGTCAAGCAGAGAGAGTCAAGTATCATATGGTTTCCCTTATTTGTGGAGCATAACAAAGAACATGGAGGACATGGGGAGATGGAGAGGAGAAGAGAGTTGAGGGAAATTGGAAGGGGAGATGAATCATGAGAGACTATGGACTCTGAAAAACTACCTGAGGGTTTTGAAGGGGCGGGGGGTGGGAGGTTGTGGGAACCAGGTGGTGGGTAATAGGGAGGGCACGAACTGCATGGAGCACTGGGTGTGGTGCAAAAACAATGAATACTGTTACACTGAAAATAAATAAATAATTTTTTTAAAAAGTTGATTAAAATGTAAGGTACATAATGGCAATGATAACTTTGTCCCATTGTAAGGTCTAGATGAGAAATATTAAGAATTTAGTTAATGATTAATGCATGAATTGTGTCCAGCTTAGCCCAGTCAGGACATCAGAACTCCCATTTTCACAATGGGTGACCTGGCTATATCCAACTATCCTGTGATTGTCCTGATATTCAGTGGTATTGAATAGTGCTCATAGGTAGTTAAAGGGAAGTGACTAAAAATGAACCTGTCATCTGGACTACGCATTGACAGAACAGACACAATTCTGATCTGAGCACAGCAGTTTTATGCCAAATTGATAAATAACTCAAATTCTCATTGGTTGAATCCTTACTTTGCTTTATATTCTCTAATGTCATTAGATTGAATGCCTTTCAAAAAGTATAACTACACATCTTTCATCATAATAAAAGAGGTTTGAGTGACATTTAATTCTTAAATCATAATGGTATTTTCTCTATATGAATTATAAGAGCAATGTGGCCTTTGATACCATGATGATGCTATTGTATTAGAATTTTGTCTATAATTCATATTTTCTGTCCTGTATAAAGCATTATTAGTATCATGTGAACAGTATCATAATAAATATCTCTATACAAATTGAAATACCATTATCTGAATGACTCTCCAGAGCTTTTCATTATCGAATTTAAAAACATTTTCTAACTTATTTTTTTTTGCTTTTTTGGGAAACTCTTTTGTATTATTAGCATATACATTTTCATCATATGAACATTACAATTCTTAGCCTGCAAACAGATTTAAGTGCCATATGAATAAGTAAGTCAAATTTGAATTTGTCATGTTATGGGAATAGTAAATGCTATAGAAGAGTATATTTTCCTAAGCAAAGGTGATCAGATAATCTTAGAGTCAGAGAATCTCAAGGTTCAAAGAAATATTTTGGGTCATCTAATCTGCCTTGCCATGTAAAGCAGGCAAGAGTCTTTATATAGCTATCCTGACATGTGGCCATCTGGTTTCTGCCTGAACTACTATGTGAAATTCGTTTCTCTAACTTTGGTTTTCGTTCTGTCTTTTTTTTTTTTAAAGATTTATTTATTTGACAGATAGAGATTACAAGTAGGCAGAGAGGCAGGCAGAGAGAGAGAGAGGAGGAAGCAGACTCCCAGCCAAGCAGAGAGCCCGATGCGGGGCTCGATCCCAGGACCCTGGGATCATGACCTGAGCTGAAGGCAGAGGCTTTAACCCGCTGAGCCACCCAGGCGCCCCCGTTCTGTCTTTTATTGCTCCTTCTGAGATGATAGAAAACTGCCTCTTGCCTAAGGCAGTCTTCAAACATTGGAAAATAACATTTATCTTTTTTGTTTGTTTGTTTTTTAAAGTAAGCTCCACACCCAGCATGGAGCTCAATGCTGGGCTTGAATTCACAACCCTGAGATCAAGACCTGAGCTGAAATCAAGAGATGGACACTTAATCAACTGGGCAGCCCAAATGCCCCTAAACATTTGAAAATAAATTTCCTTTTTGTTCTTGTCTTAATTGGTGGCATCTTTTGTTCTTTTAACCACTTTCCATTCCAAAGAAATGAATGAATGAATAAATAAATTGAATCCTAACTTCTCTAGTAAACCTTTTTTGAATACTTTCCAGTTTGTCATACAAACTGGAAACATACAAAACCTAGAACCAAATGCAGTATAATCTTTGTTGACTAACCATTATGGAAATGTGTCAGACTATTGTTACCCATGAATTGGACACTATGTTTTTATTGATGTGGATGCCTGGGAGCTAATACACATGGATAATTCCTTTATATAAGTCTTGTGTCAATTAAGACTCCAGGAATCTTTTTCACATGAATCTCTGTCCAATTTGGGTTGTCACTAGAAAATTGATCACTAGAAAACTGATTTTTCTAAATACCTAAAAACAATGTAAATAATGCATACTATTAAATGGAACTTGTAAAATGCGTAACATATACAAAGGAAAACATATAATCCAACCATACATATTATATATTAATATACACTACAATAATATATAATAATCATTGATATTTTGGTATATTTCCTTTGGTATATTTCCACTTTTGATATTTAGATAATAGAAGTTCTACTGTACTGCTATAGTCTGAATGCTTTTGTCTCCCCCAAATTCATACGTTGAAATCCTAACATCCAATGTGATGGTATTAAAAGATGGGACTTTTGAGAATTGCTTAGGTTCTGATAGTAAAGACCTCATGAATGGGTCTAATGTTCATATGTAAGAGACCCCAGAGAGATGCCTTGCCCTTTATGCCATGTGAAGATACAATGAGAAGTCTGTGACCTGGAAGCAGGCCTTCACCTGACCATGTTGGCACCCCAATCTTGGACTTCCAGCCTTCAGAACCATAAATAAGTTTATGTTGTTTATAAGCTATCCAGTTTGTGTATTTTGTCATAGCAACCTGAGTGGACTAAAACATGTATGAATATTTTTTACATTCTGATGTTTTTACTTAACATTATGTCAATGAATTTTTCCATGCACTTAAAAGTCTTCAAAAATGGTAAGCATATGTCCTTTATTCTGTAGTAATTTGTATTTGCCATTGGCTAGCATTTAGTAATTTCCCCCTTGAAAGATTTTGTTTTCAGTTTTACTGCTTTAAAAATTTTTTTAAAGATTTTATTTATTTATTTGACAGACAGAGATCACAAGTAGGCAGAGAAGCAGGCAGAGAGAGAGGAGGAAGCAGGCTCCCTGCTGAGCAGAGAGCCTGATGCGGGGCTTGATCCCAGGACCCTGGGATCATGACCTGATCTGAAGGCAGAAGCTTTAACCCAGGACCCTGGGATCATGACCTGAGCCGAAGGCAGAGGCTTTAACCCACTGAGCCACCCAGGCGCCCCTTACTGCTTTAAAAATTTTAAATCATGCTGGCACTCACACACTTAGGTAATGCAAAGAGGTAATGGATTATCTATTTGAAAAAAGTGCAATTATACCTTTATCTCATAGGACACAACAAAATAAATTTTATAAGAATTAGAGGGTAATATGTAATAAGAAATGCCAATAACATCTATAGGAAAATATGGGTAAGTTTTTACCTGATGGAAAAGAACTTGTAATCATATAAGAAAGCATAAAGGATAAATCAATACATTTGATTATATGAAAGTTAGAAATTCTAAATGTAAAAATGCATCATATTTTGGGGTGCCTGTGTGGTTCAGTGGGTTAAAGCCTCTACCTTCAGCTCAGGTCATGATCTCCTAGGATCGAGCCCTGCTTTGCATCAGGCTCTCTGTTCAGTGGGGAGCCTGCTTCCCCTCTCACTCTTTGCCTGCCTCTCTGCCTACTTGTGATCTCTATCTGTCAAATAAATAAATAAATAATTCTTTAAAAAAAGGGGGGGGCACCTGGGTGGCTCAGTGGGTTAAAGTCTCTGCCTTCAGCTCAGGTCATGATCCCAGGGTCGTGGGATCGAGGTCCCCACACACATCATATTTGAAACAAAACAGTATATCGCATTTTGTGAAAAAAACAGTTTAAATGATCTGTATTCAAAGTGTATAAAACAAACATACAAATAAATATTAAACACATTAAAATACTAGCGGTATAATGTGTAAGAAACATTCAGAGTTAGTTTGCCAAAAGAATACAGTCCACTGGTGGGTAATGGGGAGGGCACGTTTTGCATGGAGCACTGGGTGTTGTGCAAAAAGAATGAATACTGTTACGCTGAAAAAAAAAAAAAAAAAAAAGAATACAGTCCACTAGCAGCCAAAATATAAACTGTCTTTTCTTACTAGTAATCATAAAGGTAATGTTAAAAGAAAAATCAAGTATTTTTGACTGTATATGAACTTGTAAACCTTTCTGAGGATTTACTTTGTAATAATATATGTCAAATGCCTTAAATAAGAGCATATCTCTTAATATAATAATTTCTCCCCTAAGAACATACCCTAAGATAAAAATCAGAGACATGAACATATATGCATGAATAAGAGTATTCTTTGCCCAATCTAAAGCTTAACACTAAGAAAATATGTAAATAAAATATGTAAATAAAGCTTAACACTAAGAAAATATGTAAATATGCACTAAGATTCTTCAAAATATATTTTTAATAATTGTCTATTTAATGTAATGGGGAGAAGCTAACAACGAAATTTGAGAAGAGCAAAATATAAGATTATGTATGTGTAATTACAGTTTTATAAGAAAAAAACTATAGTAAAAAAATGAAAGGCAATACATCAAAATGTGAACATTGATTTTTTTCTATGTGAAATTTTTGTGGATGATATTTTATTGTTCCTCTCTACCTTCAACATTCCTTAAATCTGTTGTTTCAAAATTAGAATAGAACTTATTTGCATATTTTACAAGTATTGTAACAAATATCTTTGTACATAAAACTTTGATTAATTCTGATTACTTTCAGGAGGGATTTTTTTTTAGTAAGCCTTAGCTGTTTTTATTTTTATTTATTTATTTTTAAAATTTTTTATTTATTTTTTTAATTTCAGTGTTCCAGAATTCATTGTTTATGCACCAAACCCAGTGCTCCATGCAATACATGCCCTCCACAATACCCACCACCAAGCTCACCCAGCATCCCATCCCCCTCCACTCCCAAACCCTCAGTTAGTTCTTCAGAGTCCACAGTCCCTCATGGCTTGTCTCCCCCTCCAATTTCCCCCAACTCCCTTCTTCAGGAGGGATTTATTTTTTTTTAAGATTTTATTTATTTGACACACAGAGAGAGAGATCAGAAGTAGGCAGAGTGGCAGACAGAGAGAGAGGCAGAAGCAGGCTCCCTGCTGAGCAGAGAGCCTGATGTGGGACTTGATCCCAGGACCCTGAGACCATGACCTGAGCTGAAGGCAGAGGCTTTAACCCACTGAGCCACCCAGGTGCCGCTTTCAGAAGGGACTCTTAAAAGTAGAATGGAGTATGACATAATAACTATATCGGTCTCTGTCAAATTGTGTTATTTTGTTTTGGGCTGACCATTTTCATGTCTTCAGGAAGTTACAGATATCATAAGTCATTCAACATATGGTAGGATTCTACGTATCTATTCTATCTGCAAGTCTCCTCAGCATAATAAACAAAAACCTCATATAGCTACTCTTTACAAAGGGAAAGTTTGACTAGGACCATTTAGAGGATGGAGTTTTAAGAACAGAGCCCTGTGGGCAGGCCAAGAGGGCCTGTGAATAGTCATGGAAGCTGAGTGTTTATCTCAATAAAAATGGGAGTATTTGGGGCACCCAGGGGTCTCAGTGGGTTAAAGCCTCTGCCTTCCGCTCAGGTCATGATTCCAGGGTCCTGGGATCAAGCCCCACATTGGGCTCTCTGCTCAGTGGGGAGCCTGCTTCCTCCTCTCTCTCTGCCTGCCTCTCTGCCTACTTGTGATCTCTGTCTGTCAAATAAATAAATAAAATCTTTAAAAAATGGGAGTATTTACCCTTCCCATGAAATGAAATATCATGAACAAAATTAACCAGTTCTGATCACCAAGCACCTAATTATTAAGGGTCCTGATCAGTCTCGTGGTAGATAGAAGAGAACTCATTACAGCACTTTAGGAATATAGAATCTAGCTATAGAGTTATGATTCATGTCCAGGAATCATGGGGAGCAGTTTGTCCTAAACTTGGGTGATGATCTAAATCATGCAAATAAATAATTGAAAACAGAGATTTCCAGTTTCTATGTCTAATGATCATTGTTTCTTTGGAGTGAAATTTTTTAAAAAAATTAACATAATGTATTATTTATTTCAGGGGTACAGGTCTGTGAATCATCAGTCTTATACAATTCACAGCACTCACCATCGCACAAACCCTCCCCAATGTCCACCACCCAGCCACCTTATCCCTGCCCCCTACCCCCCAGCAACCCTCAGTTTGTTTCCAGAGATTAAGAGTCTCTTATGGTTTGTCTCCCTCCCTGGTCCCATCTTGTGACATTTTTCCCTCCCCTACCCTGACAGACCCCCTGCCCTGTCTCTCAAATTCCTCATATCAGAGAGATCATATGATAATTGTCTTTCTCTGATTGGCTTATTTTGCTTAGCATAATACCCTCTAGTTCCAGCCACATTGTTGCAAATGGCAAGATTTCAGGTTTTTGATGGCTGCATAGTATTCCATCGTATCTATATATACCACATCCTCTTTATCCATTCATCTGTTGATGGACATCTAGGTCCTTTCCATAGTTTGGCTATTGTGGACATTGCTGCTATAAACGTTCTGGTGCACGTGCCCTCCAGATCACTACATTTGTATCTTTAGGATAAATACCCAGGAGTGCAATTGCTGGGTCATAGGGTAGCTCTATTTTCAACTTTTTGAGGAACCTCCATGCTGTTTTCCAGAGTGGTTGCACCAGCTCACATTCCCACCAATAGTGTAGGAGGGTTCCCCTTTCTCCACATCCTCGCCAGCATCTGTCATTTCCTGACTTGTTAATTTTAGCCATTCTGACTGGTGTGAGGTGGTATCTCATTGTGGTTTTGGTTTGTATTTCCCTGATGCTGAGTGATATGGAGCACTTTTTCATGTGTCTGTTGGCCATCTGGAGGTCTTCTTTGCAGAAATGTCTGATCATGTCCTCTGCCCATTTCTTGATTGGATTATTTGTTCTTTAGGTATTGAGTTTGGTAAGTTCTTTATAGATTTTGAATAGTAGCCCTTTATCTGATATGCCATTTGCAAATATCTTTTCCCATTCTGTCAGCTGTCTTTTGGTTTTGTTGACTGTTTCCTTTGATGTGCAAAAGCTTTTTATTTATTTATTTATTTTCAGTGTAACAGTATTCATTGTTTTTGCACCACACCCAGTGCTCCATGCAGTTCGTGCCCTCCCTATTACCCACCACCTTGTTCCTCAACTTCCCACCCCCCGCCCCTTCAAAACCCTCTGGTTGTTTTTCAGAGTCCATAGTCTCTCATGGTTCATCTTCCCTTCCAGTTTCCCTCAACTCCCTTCTCCTCTCCATCTCCCCTTGTCCTCCATGTTCTTTGTTATGCTCCACAAATAAGTGAAACCATATGATACTTGACTCTCTCTGCAAAGGCTTTTGATTTTGATGAAGTCCAATAGTTCATTTTTGCCCTTGCTTCCCTTGCCTTTGGTGATGTTTCTAGGAAGAAGTTGCTGTGGCTGAGGTAGAAGAGGTTGCTGCCTGTGTTCTCTTCAAGGATTTTGATGGATTCCTGTCTCACACTGAGGGTTTTTTTTAAGACTTTATTTATTTATTTGACAGGCAGTTATCACAAGCAGGCAGAAAGAGGTGGGCAGAGCAGGCTCCCTGCTGAGCAGAGAGCCCAATATGGGACTCAATCCCAGGACCTGAAGATCATGACCTGAGCTGAAGGCAGAGGCTTAACCCACTGAGCCACCCAGGTGCCCCACATTGAGGTCTTTCACCCATTTTGAGTCTATTTTTGTGTATGGTGTAAGGAAATGGTTCAGTTTCATCGTCTGCAATATGGATGTCCAGTTTTCCGAAAACTATTTGTTGAAGAGACTGTTTTTCCATTGGACATTCTTTCCTGCTTTGTTGAAGATTAGATTTCCTGCTTTGTTGACCATAGAGTTGAGGGTCCATTTCTGGGCTCTCTATTCTGTTTCATTGATCTATGTGTCTGTTTTTGTATCAGTACCATACCATCTTGATGATTACAGCTTTGTAATAGAGTTTGATATCTGAATTTGATGCCGCCAACTTTGGTTTTCTTTTTCAACATTCTTCTGGTTATTTGGGGTCTTTTCTGGTTCCATATAAATTTTAGGATTATTTGTTCCATTTCTTTGAAAAAAGGTTGATGGTATTTTAATAGGGATTGCATTAAATGTGTAGATTGCTTTAGGTAGCATAGATATTTTCACAATATTTGTTCTTCCAATCCAGGAGCATGGAACATTTTTCCATTTCTTTGTGTCTTCCTCAATTTCTTTCATGTGTACTTTATGGTTTTCTGAGTACAGATTCTTTGTGTCTTTGGTTAGGTTTATTCCTAGGTAGCTCATGGTTTTGGGTGCAATTGTAAATGGGATTGACTCCTTAATTTCTCTTTCTTCTGTCTTGCTGTTTGTGTGTAGAAATGCAACTAATTTCTGTGCCTTGATTTTATATCCTAACACTTTACTGAATCCCTGTATGAGTTCTAGCAGTTTTGGAGTGGAGTCTTTTGGGCTTTCCACATAAAGTATTGTATCATCTGCAGAGAGTGAGAGTTTGACTTCTAGTTTGCCAATTCAGATGTCTTTTATTTCTTTTTGTTGTCTGATTGCTGAGGTGAAGTGAACTATTTTATAAAAAGTTTCCTCAGTGACCCTGATGGCCAGCCAGGTTTGACAATCACTGAACTAGACAAATTAAGCTACTATGAAGAGGTATGGCAAGCAGAATCAGGATGGGGTGGGAATAGTCAAGTAAGGCTTATTATAAGAGATAAAACAGAGGCAAATTTGCCAACGTGGTTTGTTCACCATTTTTACTATGTACAAGACCTAGAATTTTTCTCAAGAGGCATTTGTATTTCCATATGTATATATAATCTTCAACAGCCGTATATGTTACATGTTTTACTTACTTATCAAGATAAAGCAAATTGCAATAAAAATTCCAGACCATGAAAATGAAAAGGAAGTAATCGTTCTCTTACAACTGGTACAATTATTCATTTTTATTTCTGTAACATTCATTCATTTAATAAATATCGGCCTATTGTGCACGGAGCTCTCACTCTTTTATGTGCTTGGGATAAACCACTAGACAAACCAGGCAAAGATCTCTACCCTTATGATGTTCACATTCTAGTGGGAGAAGACAAATGAGAATAAACAAAATTAGTAAGTTACTGAATATGTTAGAAGATGACAAATGTCTGGAGACTGTGGAGAGGAGTCAATATTAAACTGGGTGATCATGGTAGGCCTCCTTAAGAAGGTGAATTTGAGGCTGAAGAGGGAACAAAGCAAACAGGTATCTTGGAAAAGAATACCTGTTAGGCATAGAATATAACCAGTGTGAAATCCCTAAAACGGCAGTGTGCTGAGTGTGTTTGAGGAAAAGCCGGGAGTACAGCTGGCTGAGATGGAGTGAGTGACCAGAGAGGAATAAGAAATGAGGTCAGAGAGGTAATGGGGGTGTCAAATTACATAGGCCTTTGTAGGCCACTGGAAGAATACTGGCTTTTATTTATTTTAAGTGAAATCAGAAGCTCCACTCCCAGTCCCTGGCAAACACTGATCTGATTTCCCTCTCGGCAATTTTGCCTTTTCCAGAATGGAATCATATGTATGTGTGTGTGTGTGTGTGTGTGTGTGTGTGTGTGTGTGTGTAATTTTATATATGTATAATATATGTATACATATAGATGTAATTTTGTATCTAGCTTCTTATAATTAGAATGATTTTTTTTTAGATTCTTCTATGCTCTTGTGTGTATTAGTAGTTCATTCCTTTTTATTGCTAAATAATTCTCATTGTAAAACTACATTAGTTTTTTAGCCATTCATCAGTTGATGAGGATTTGGGTTGTTTCCAGTTTAGGGCTATTATGAGGCTATTATGAAGCTGCTATGAACATTTGTGTAGAGGTTTTTGTGCGGACATACGTTTTCATTTCTCCTGGGTAAACTACTAGAATTGAAGCAGTGGGGTCATATGATAAGTGTATGTTTATTTTTAGAAGAAAGTGCCAAACACTTTTCTAAAATGTCTGCTTAATTTGCATTCTCACCAGCAATTTATGAGAGTTCAATTTGTTCTTCATGCTTGCCAGCACTTGATATTTACAGTTTTTAAAAATTAGATAATCTAGTAAAAGTGTAATTGTATCTCATTGTGGTTTTAGTGTACATTTTCCTATGGTTTATGTTATTGACCATCTTTTCATATCTTTATCTGCCATCTGTATCTCTTCTTTGATGAAGTATGTTTAAATCTTTGTTCATTTTAAATTGTTATTTGTCTTATTTTTATTACTGAATTGTAGGTATTTTTTTCTATTCTGGATACAAGTGCTTTATTAGCTATGCATTTAGCAAAAACTTTTTCATTGTCTGTGTCCAGCCTTTTCATTTTTGTAAAGTTGTCTTTTGAAGCATAGAAGTGTATAATTTTTATTATATCTAATTTATCAATTTTGAGGTCAGAAATGGTTTTTCCTAGAGTTTCTTTTAGAAATTTTATAGTTTTATGTTTTATATCAGGTTATGCTTTATTTATATTTCATTTAATTTTTGTAGATATTGTAGATATTGTGACATGGGGCAAGGTTCTTCAACGTTATATATATAACATATATATACATTATATATATAACATATATATATATTATATATATAACATATATATATATTATATATATTATATATATATATAATTTTCCAGCACCATTTTGAAAAGACTATTTTTTCAAAGATTTTATGTATATTTTTTTATACACACATGTACACAAACCACTCTAGTCTCCAGTTACTTAGGTCTTTCTAAAGTTCTTACAAAAATATTTTGTACCTTTTATCATACAAACATTGTGCCCTTTTTTTAGAGTATTTATGACTATTATGAGTATTTCATAGTTTGATGCTGTTGTAAGTGGTACCATTTTCTTCATTTTAATTTGCAACTTTCATTGCTGTTATAGAGAATTTCAGCTGATTTTGGTATACTGACCTTGCATCATGTGGGGTTCAAAAATCTTGCTTTTCAAGTATAATAGCTTTTTTGGAAAGACTTCATAATTTTCTAAATAGATAGTCATGTCATCTGAGAATAAAAACAATTTAATTTCTTCTCTTCAAATCTAGATGCTCTGTATATCATTTTTTTTCTACCTGAGTGCACTGCTTAAGACCTGAAGTATTATATTAAGTATAAGTGGTGAGAGTGAATATCTTTGTCTTTTTCCTGATCTGAAGTGGAAAATATTCAGTCTTTCTTTATGAAGGCCAATGTCAGCTGTTGATGTTTTGTACATGCCTTTCATGAGATTGAGAACGTTTCCTTATATTCCCAGTTTGCTGGGAATTTTTGAATAGATGTTGAATTTTGTCAAATTCTTTTTATACATCCATAGTTATACTCATATATAATTTTTATATTTTGCTTGTTGATATTGTGAATCACACTGATTGATTTTCTAATACTGCTTTGACCTCATAGTCTTGAAATAAACTTTCCTTTGGTCATTTATATATAAATATGACCACTTGTGTAAGAAAGTATCATCTTTCTTACTCATTGCTGGATTTGACTTGCTAATATGTTGTCAAAGATTTTTGTGCCAAAGTTCATGAAGGATACTGATCTCTAGTTTCCTTTTCTTGTAATATCTTTCTCCCATTTGGTCTCAGAGTAATTTGAGCTTCATAAAATGGTTTAGGAAAAGTCCCTTCTTTTTCATTTTCCAGGAGAGTTCTGGTATTATTGGTATTAATTTTCCCTTAAATGTCTAGTAGACATTGCCAGTGAAGTCATTTAGGCCTGGACTTTCCTGTGTGCAAAAAAATTTTAACTAAAAATTCTATTCTACTAAAACTGTTTTTTTCAGGTTGTCAATTCCTTCTTCAGTAACTTTTGGTAAATTGTGACTTTCAAGGATTTTGTCCATTTTATTTAAGTTATTAAATTCACTGGCACAGAATTTGTCTTAATATTTACTTTTTATGATTTTAATTCCTGGAGCAGTATGTGTAGTGATGTCTGCTCTTTCATTTCTGATACTGGTAAATTATCTTTGCCCTTTCTTTTGTCTTCATCAATTTCTTTCTTTCTTTTTTTTTTTTTTAGTTAACATACAGTGTTTTATTAGTTTTAGGTGTACAATATAGTGATTCAACAATTCTGTACTAACTGCTTGCTCATCATGATAGGTGCACTTTGTCTTCATCAATTTCATTAAAGGAATACCTTTTTAAAATCATTTAGAATAATCATTTTGTTTCACTAATTTTATCTATTTTGAATTTTATTGATTTCTGCTATTACATTTATTAGTTTCTTCATTCCACATGTGTTGTGTCTGAATTGCTCTTCTTTTCCAAATTTCTTTTTTTAATTTTTATTATTTATTTAAGTAATCTCTACACCCAATGTGGGGCTCGAACTCATGGACATGCTCTTCCAACTGAGCCAGTCAGGTACCCTTCTTTTCTTAATTTCCTAAGGGAGAATATTAACTTACTCCTTTTATACTTTTATTCTTTACTAACATAAACATTTAATTTTATAAGCTTCATTCTCAGCACTGCTTTGGATGCATCCCACAAATTTTTATATGTTGTGATTTTGTTTTCATTTAATTCCAAATATATCCTAGCACCTCTGTGTTTTCTCTTTGACCATATGTTATTTTTTCTTTTTCATTCATGCTAGAGGTTTCTTTTCAAAGAAGAACCTCTTTGTCTCATTGACTTTCTCTATTGCCTTTATCTTTGAAATTTCATTGATTCTACTCTTTATCATTTCATTCATTCTGTTTGCTTTAATATTATTTTTCTCTCCATTTTGTATTTCCTCAGGTGGGATTATATTACCACCTCATTGATTTGAGATGTTTCCTCTTTCTAATATACAAATTTAGTCCTATAAATTTTCCTCTCAGCCTTGTTTCAGCTGTTCCTCAGAAAATTTGCTATGTTGTGTATTTATTTTCATTCAGTTCATTTTTTTTACTTTAACTGTCCTTGAGACTTCTTTTTTTCCCCCCAAATAATCTTTTTTTCCAAATAACTTTTTTTTTCCAAATAACCCTTGGGTTATTTGAAAGTGTGTCATTTAGTTTCCAAGTGTTTGGCAGTTTTCCTGCTATCTTGCAAAATTTTTCATCCTCCCAAACAGGGAATCTGTACCCATGAAGCAATAAATTATTCCTCCACCTCCCTCCTAGCTACTGGTAAATTCAAATCTACTTTCTGTATTTATGAATTTGCTGAAACTAGACATTTCATAACAGTGGAATCATACAACAATTTCCCTTTCATATCTGATATTTCATTAGCACAATGTTTTCAAGGATCAGCTATGGGAAAGTCTGTATTAGAAGTTCACTCTTTTTTATGGCCAAATAATATTCCATTATGTGTATATACCATTGTATATGCATTTTTTTTATCTTTTCATCTGTTGCTGGACATTTGGATTCTTTCTACCTTTTTTACTGTTGTGAATAATGCTGCAGTGCACATTGACATTTCAGTCTGATCCCCTGTTTGAATTCTTTGGGGGACAGACAAAGGAATAGAAATGATGGGTCATATGATAATTCTATATTGAACTTCTGGAGGAAACACCAAACTGTTTTACACATTTTCTTTTTACATCCAGTCCGATAATATACAAAGGTTGAATTTCTCCACAAATGCTTGTTATTTTCCGTTTTCTTTTTACTACAGCCATCTGATTAGGTGTGTTGTGATAGATCATTATGGCTTTAATTTTAATTTACCTAATGACTAAAATGATGTTGTGCAGCTTTTTATGTACTTATTGTTCATTTGGATCGTTTTGTTGTTGTTGTTGTTGATGTTCCTTGACCAGTTTTGAAACTGCATTGCTTGTCAATTCATTGTTGATCTTCATATACTCTGGATATTAAACACTTATAAATATAGGACTTGCAAATGTTTTCTCCTATTCTATAGGTTGCATTTTTACTTTCTTGATAATGTCCCCTGGTGCACAAATGTTTTAAATTTTCATTAAATCTAATCTATCTCTTTTGTTTGTTACCTGTGTTTTCAGTGCCATAGCTAAGAATCCCAAGTCATTAAGATTTACTCCTATGCTTTTACTGAAAGTTTTTTTAGCTCTTATATTTATGAATTTTAATTCATTTTTTTATTTATTTCTTTTCAGTGTACCAGAATTCATTGTTTATGGACCACACCCAGTGCTCCATGCAATATGTGCCCTCCATAATACCCATCACCTGGCTCCCCCAACCTCCCACCCTTCAAACTCCCACCCTTCAAATCTCTCAGATTGTTTTTCAGAGTCCATAGTCTCTCATGGTTCATTTTAATTCATTTTTTAAAACTTTATTTTGAGTTAACTTTGGCAATTGAGGTAGAGGCCCAACTTTACTTTTTGGCTTGTGGAAATCCAGTTGTCCCCATACTATTTGTTGAAGAGATTCTTCTTTCCTCACTGAATAGGCTTGGCATCCTTATCAAAAACAAATTGGCCAGAGGTATATGGATTTATTTATTGACTCACAACTCTATTCCATATATTTGTAGGTCTATGTATGTATGACACAATTTTGATTGCTGAAGTTTTATAATAATTTTTTAAATCAAGAATTGTGAATCCTCCAATTTCGTTCTTTTTCCAGATTGTTCTGGCTATGAGGGCCCCTTTCTATTCCTATGAATTTTACGATTACATTTTCCTTTTCTATAAATATGTCTGTTCAAAATTTGATAGGAATAGTGTTCAGTATGTAGATCAGTTTGGATATTATTGAAATCTTATCAGTATTAAGTTTGCCAATCCATGAGTTCAGGGTGTCTTTCCATTTAACTAGTTTGTTTCATTATACATATCTTTCACCTTCTTAAATATGTTCCTAGGCATTTTCTTCTTTTAGATGCTATGATCAATGTAATTGTTTTTTTAATTGCCTTGTAAGATTGTTTAATGATAGTGTGTTTAATGATAGTGATCCCAAGGTCCTGGGATCAAGCCCTGCATTGGGCTCTCTGCTCAGCATGGAGTTTGCTTCCTCCTCTCTCTGCCTGCCTCTCTGCCTACTTGTGATCTCTGTCTGTCAAATAAATAAAATCTTTAAAAAAGTATGAATACCAGTGGTAAAAGCAGGCAACCATATCTTGTTTCTGATCTTAGGGAGAAAACTTTCAGTCTTTCACCACTGAGTATGTTATTGGCTGTGGTTTTCCCATTAATGTCATTTATCATATTGAGGAAGTTCCATTCTATTACTAGTTTCCTGAATTCTATTACCATGAAATAATCTTAGATTTTGTCAAATGCCTTTGCTGTATCAACTGAGATGGTAATTTTTTCCCTTTCAGTCAGTTATTTGGTGTATTATATTAATTGATTTCCTTATGCTGAACCACACTTTTATTCCTGGAATGAATCCTACTTGTCCATGGTTGGTTTGCTAGTATTTTCTTGAGGAGTTTTGCCTCTATATTCATGAAGAATATGAGTCTATAATTTTATTTTCATGAACTATCTTTATTTGGTTTTGATAACAGGACAATAATGGCCTCAGAGAATAAATTAGGAGGCATTTCTTCCTCTTCTGTCTTCTCTTTTTTTTTTTAAGGATTTTTATTATTTATTTGACACAGAGAGAGAGATCACAAGTAAGCAGAGAGAGTGGGGAAGCAGGCTCCCTGGTGAGCAGAGAGCCTGACGCGGGGCTCAATCCGAGGATTCTGAGATCTTGACCTGAGCGGAAGGCAGAGGCTTAACCCACTGAGCCACCCAGGCACTCCCTCTTCTGTCTTCTTAAAGAATTTGAGCAGGATTGATGTTAATTTCTTTAGAAGTTTGGTGTAATTCACCAGTGAAGCCCTTTGGTCCAGGGCTTTCTTTGTTGGCAGATTTTTGATTACTGATTCAACTCTTATTGTAGGTCTATAGATATTTTCAATTTCTCCTTGAGTTAGTTTAGATTATTTGAGTGTTCCTAAGAATTTGTCCCTTTCATCCGTATTATATAATTTGCTGACATACAATTGTTCTTAGTATTCTCTTATAACTTGTTTATTTCTATAAGGTTGGTAGTAAAGTCCCCAATTTCATTTTTTATTTTATTTATAGTTGAATCTTGAACAACATTGGTTTAAACTGTGCAGGTCCAGTTATGGGAAATTTTTTTAAATAAATATGTTACAGT
Source organism: Meles meles (assembly GCF_922984935.1). Classification (NCBI taxonomy): domain Eukaryota; kingdom Metazoa; phylum Chordata; class Mammalia; order Carnivora; family Mustelidae; genus Meles; species Meles meles. The sequence continues at coordinate 104,277,091 of NC_060087.1, read as the reverse complement.
ATTGAAAATGTATTCTCCCTTCCTTATGATTTTTTAATAATGTTTTCTTTTCTCTGGATGATTTTATTTTAAGAATACAGTGTATAGGGGCGCCTGGGTGGCTCAGTGGGTTAAAGCCTCTGCCTTTCGCTCAGGTCATGGTCCCAGGGTCCTGGGATCGAGCCCAGCATCGGGCTCTCCGCTTGGCAGGGAGCCTGCTTCCTCCTCTCTCTCTCTCTCTGCCTGCCTCTCTCCCTACTTGTGATCTCTATCTGTCAAATAAATAAATAAAATCTTAAAAAAAAAGAATACAGTGTATAATACATACGACATACAAAATATGTGTTAATCAACTGTCATGATTTCACTAAGGCTTCTGGTCAACAGCAAACTATTAGTAGTTAAGTTTTTAGGAAGTCAAAAGTTGTATGTACATTTTTTACTGTGTGGGGGGCTAGCACTTCTAATGCCTGTGTTGTTCAAGGGTCAGCTGTATATGTCTGCTCTGATTGGTTTGTAGTATTGTTCAAGTTCTTTATTTTTTTGAGAATGGGGTGTTGAGTTCTCCAACTGTCATTGTAAAACTGTGTATTGATCTTTTGATTCTGTTAGTTTTTGGTGTCATTTTTTAAATCCCTTGTTCTTTGATTCATAAATGTTTATAATTGTCATATTTTCTTGGTGAATTGAACCTTTATCAATACTTTTTTTGTCTCTTGTAACAATTTGATTTAAAATCTATTATGTCTAATATTAGTAAAGCCAGTTCAGCTCTCTTTTGATTATAAATTTTTTGGTGTTTCTTTCTGGTCTCCTTTTACTTTCAGTCCCCTTGTGTCTTCAGGACTAAAGTGAGTCTCTTGTGGACAACATATGGATAGATCATGTCTTTCAACCATTCTGGCAATCTCTGCCTTTTAAGTGGAATATTTCATCCTTTTGCATTTAAAGTAATTACTGATAAGAAAAGACCTGCAATTTTGCTATTTCCTTTCTATATTTCATATACCCCTTTTTTGTTGTTCTTCAGTTCCTTCATTACTGACTTACTTTATGACTAATTTTTTAGTGTACTATCTTGATTTCGCCTAGTTTTTCTGCAATTGGTTTTTAGTTTTTTCTTTAGCAGTTACCTTGTGTATTACAATTAACATCTTAACTTTATAATAGTAACTTGAATTAATACCAGCATTGTTTTAACAGTACGCAATATCAGTTGTGTTACACCTCCTTACCTATTTTTATGTTATTTTCACAAATTACATCTTTATACATTGCATGCTTATTAGCATAGCTCTATAATTACTATTTTATGCATTTGTCTTTTAAATCATGTAGGAAAATATAAAGAGTAATTATCAACTAAGTATGTAATATTACTGACTTTTATATTTAACTGCACAACAACGTTTACCATTGTTCTTTTTTTTTTTCATGTGTCTTTGTTTTAATGTCTAGAGTCCTTTCATAAAAGCCTAAAGGTCTCCTTTTTTTTAGGCAGGTCTACTAGTGACAAACTCCTCCCCTTTTGTTTATCTGAGAGTGTCTTAATTTCTACTTCATTTAAGAATGATAGTTTTTGAAAAATAAAATGCATTAATGGTTCCAATTTTTGTGTCCGAGTCACATTCTGTTGTTTGCATTATCTTGACAATAGGTTTGGTTTTTTCCCTTGGTTTTTAATGTATTGTAATTTTTAATTTAATTCTGGACATTGTGGTTAGAAACAGTAAAGAATGATATAAATAGTATTTTTGCCCAGAAATGAATATGTTTCTCTTTCTGTGAAGCTGTTAGGATGGGGTATATATGGGAAGAGCTTTGTGTTAGTGCCCTGATGATGTTGCACTTACTTAAACAGACCACATAGCCAAGGCTTCAGTGCAGCTGTTCTAGTTCTTTGTAGAATGCCCTGTGATCTTTCCAGGTAATGAGAGAATAATAGAGTTGTGAGAAGCTCCTACTAGGGTAGTTCCCACTTGCCTCCCTATCTTCCTAGGAAGCTGTCATGAGACAGCTTCTCATTGTCACCCAGGTTCTGATGAGGTATGAAGATTTCTGGACTGTCATCTTTAGGGTAGAGCTACAGGATTTAAAACCAGTTAAGTCCACTATGACACAGGCTATGTCTCACCACTTGTCTTGCAACCATCTTAACATTTTTGTGCCATTATTGTCCTGTGGGACAAGGGAAAGAGGACTTCCCTGTTTGGGAAACTCCTGGGTTTGGCTGCTCTTATAATTGCTGTATGTAAGTAATAAACTATCTGGACATAATAAGAGCTCATTGCTTCTTTATTGGACCAATAATCAACCTTTCTTGATAGGATGTTAGGTAAGTCTGGTCAGGAATTGAGCTGAGTTTTGTTTCCTTGTAGGAATTGGGCTGAGTTTTGTTTCCTTGTTTCTATCTTTTACCTTCAGCAAGCCACAGGCATGAATAGTAGTGTGCTATTTTTACTTGTGTTTAGAATGAGGACTAGACTTCTGGAACATTTTTCTCAATATTTGTGCCCCACCTCTGCTCCAGGAAGAGATCTCTCTCCAAGCAGTGGAAGGAAACAGGGAGGTTTCTGCTGCTTGTTAGTATATTGGAGGCTTGTCGTGAGGAAAAGGGTTTCTCTAGGTTCTCCTGGTCTAAACTCAGTCTTTAGCATGATCTGCAGCATCTGGACTTTGGGGATCAGCCTTTCTCAGCAGCATTACTTCCCTCACTTCTTGTGTTAGCCAAAATCTCTCTTATATTTGTATAAGGTTTGGGGTTGAAAAGAGTTTCTTCCTTTCTTCCCTGTGTTGGTATAAGATCCTGGACCCAAGAGCATCAGTTTGGTTTTGAAAGCATAGAGTTTTTGTTTCTTCCATTTCCCTGAAATAGTATATATTTTCTTGTGTTCTCTAAGTTGGGGTGTTTCCTATCCCTTCCTCAGAGAATGAATGGTTAGCTCCTATCCTTCTTCCAGTGCAAATGATCCTTGCTTAAATCCTTGGAGCAGGACTGTTTTCTGCCCCTTCCAAATGTTTTAGGGACTTTGCTTCATATGAGAGAAAGTACAAGAAAGGATATACTGTTTTATCTGTCTCCAGATGGAATCCAGTCATCTCTGTATGCCTATACCACAGAGGTGGTGTTCTTTCAAGTTTCCTGCATTGAGAGTGAAACTTTCTGATGGACCCAAGAAATATTATTTTGTAATTATTCAGCCTTTTCTCAGTATTAGGTATTAACATTCTCTTAAGGGTGTTTTGCACACTGAACTCACAGAGGGATGATCTGAGTAATATTTTTAAAAGAGCTCTGCTGTGTTGAGTATAAGTTAAAGTGGATCAATTGGAAGCAGGGAAACTTAAGATGCTATACAATTACTCTTATTTGGCTTAGATCTTAATAGTCCCCATGCAAAGAGAAATCACTGAATGACAGAGTTCATATTATGAGACAAGAGATTATATAGTAATCCTTCATGAAAGATGTGGATTATTGTGCTGTTAAATTCTAAAAGAACCTTCTTCTGTGAGATCTACTATCACAGATATTAGATCTAATATCACAGATATTAGATATTAGAAGAAGACTGAAAATAAAATAATCTCTTTGGGAGACATTTTTATAACAAATGTAGAAGGATCTTCATATCATAATTTTAAAAAACCCTTAAAGAATAAAAAATAAAAATAAAAACCCTTGATAAAAGTTGCTCATAACATTAAAATCAATCTCAGTAAAGCTGAGCATGAAGGAAAAAAGCTTGTGTGGTTACTATGCTTCGGTTTCAAGTTTTTTCATAATTCACCTTAGAGTACTGTTTCAGTAAACTTACTTTCAGTTGAAGGTAACAAGAACAGCAGAGTTCTCATTGGTTTAAAAATATATTGTTGACACACATAACTTAAATTCTAAAGGTAGAAATCCTTCAGGCAAGGATTGATCTAGTAGGTAACAACAAAGGAATATTCCTTTTATTTCTAACTCTCTACTTTTCTTTCCATGATGTCAACTTCATTCTAAAACTGACTTATTCTAAATCTAAAGATGGTTGCCTGTATCTCCTGGGTTTATAAACTTCTCTTTTCCTATTTAGTGTGTGAGAAAGAACATCTTTTTATGTATCTTCCATTGAAGTGAGAGGAAACTTTCTTCTTCAGAAATTCTTAGCAAGTGTTTCTTCAAATATAAATACTTCAATTTTTTCATATATTCACCTCTTGGCCAAAAATATTGTCTCCATAGGAAGAGGATACACCAATTAACTAAGACAATTAAGGTCCTCTTGGAGATGTAACTGTAAGTGGGGAGAGTAAAATCCACCCAAACCTCATGACTGAGAAATCCAAGTCCTATTAGGATGGGGGAAAAGAAGCAGGGAAGCAAATAAGAGATGACTCCTATACATATCTAGAAGAGAAGAGAGGATGAATAACATTTCTCTGTAATTTTCCTGAAATTTACTTCTCTCACATAATTTGGAGGTCATACTGTCTTTTTTAAAAAACAAGGACAGGCAGGCTAGGGGCGCCTAGGTGGTGCAGTCAGTTGGGTGTCTGACTCTTGGTTTTGGCTCAGGTCATGATCTTGGGGTCATGGGACTGAGACCCAAGTGAGCTCCAAATTCAGTGTGGAATCTGTTTCAGTTTCTCTCCCTCACCCTCTACCACTCTCCACCCCCCCCATATAAATAAATAAATAAATATCAAAAAAATAAAAAACAAGGATTGGTAGGTTATTAGTCTATATTGATCATTGGAAATAGATCCATTTACTTTAGAGACAAAGGAGCAGATAAGAGTACTTTGTATTATGAGATATAAAAGCCTATATGGAAATTTTCTCTTCCAGATAGAAGGGCACTAGATCTCTCTATAGAGAAATTATCCTCAATAGCCATACTATATCTAGGCCATCTGCTCTGTTTAGATAAAGAATAGTTCTAAATATATGGTGCACTGCTTGCAAGGTGTGGGTCAAGATGAGAAGAAGCAATGGGCACATGGTAACCACACTTGTGGTGAATAACATCAGGCATGAATTTGTCAAACCACGAAGTTGTAATGTAATGAAACTAATGTAATATTGTCTGTCAGCTATACTTTAAAAATGTCCCCTAAAAGATATAATAAAAAGCAGTTAAGTATATATAAGGAGGAAGTATAAAGAGTGCAGTGGAAAAGTAAAGAAAATGATTGTTGACATACTTGGGAAATCTGGAAAAATGATGACTTCAAAGGTGGTTCACATCTGTGAACTTTTCTTTTCGGTATTAATATCCTACTCCATCTTGTCATATCCTTTTTGAGTGGCAGATACCCAAGATAGATAAATGGAAAGCATCAACTATGCTTGACTCCAACAACTGAACAGATGACATACCCTTACTACCTACACTAAGATTATTATGCTAGTGTTTTAGGTCAGAGAGAAATTGACTTTTAAAATTATATCCATAACGCAAATATAAATGAATTTGTTTTTCCTAGAAAGTACAGCTATGTTCTTTCTTTGTCTTATTTTTTTTCTTTTTTCCTCCTTTTTTTCTGGGAAGGGGTTGAAGTTAAAAACTTCTGGAACCTATATCCTAGAGCCATTTGTTGGTGTCTAGGAATCAAAATAGAAAATTGAATAGGAGAAAAAGCAAAAGCATCTGGGATCCTTCCATTTTATAAACTCTGGAAAAGAAATCAAGAAGAAATAGTGTATGTAGTGGAAAATCAATCAAAGGCTCAGTCCCATTATATACCACACTCTATAATTCAGCTTGGCAAATAGAATTTATCATGGACTTGTCATTTTCAGAAACTATTTGGTCTACAACAAAGCTGCGATCACATATAGGCAGAATAAGAACTGAATATGAAGAGTGGTAGGAAATTTTTCCCCAAATCCTCCCAAGGCCCTCAATCCACACACCAATATATGAAATACCACTTTTAGAGATAATACAAATACACAATTTACATTGCAAATTCAGGCATAATATAGTTATTTCAGATTAGTGAGTGATACCAGGTCCTTTTCATTTTTGTACCTGAGACAAGAACCTAGTTGAAAGTAAAAATTTTTTTGGAGAGAGGAATGTGTATATGATTAGTGTCAGGGCTCCAGGAGAGAAGAATGGAAGGAAAAAACAATCTGAGTGCTTGAAACAGCGTCCACTGGGGCCTGCCATGTGCAGTGTAAAGACATTGTCTGCCAATGGAACAGACCAAGAAAAGATATGCTAGGAAGGGAGGGGGAAGGGGTTAGTGCTTTGGGAAACCCAAATACAACATTCAAGCTGGCCAAAGAAATAACCTGAAGACCCAGATATGTTTTACTACAATCTCAGTACATGGAAACCCAAGGTTTCTCCTAATAGGATCTCCTTTGCTGCATTTAAGTTTACAAAACATTAACTGCTTGAGGTTGGGGCACCGAAGAGCATGGAGATCCTTCCAAATGATAGGATTATCAGAATAAATTGATAGGAGAAGAAAATTATCCACTTAGCTTCTCAAGGTAAAAATATTCACTCATCAGGGGCGCCTGGGTGGCTCAGTGGGTTGAGCCACTGCCTTCAGCTCAGGTCATGATCTCAGGGTCCTGGAATCGAGTCCCACATCGGGCTCTCTCTCAGAAGAGGGCCTGCTTCCTTTCCTCTCTCTCTGCCTGCCTCTCTTGTGATTTCTCTCTGTCAAATAAATAAATTAAATCTTTAAAAAAAATATTCACTCATCAAAAGAGTCTAATGGAATCTGACCCCAAAATAATCTGGAAAGAAAACAAAAACAGAAACCTCTCCTTTTTCTAGCCTAATGCCTTTTCCAGCCAGATTGCTTTCTAGGTTGTAGTTATTGGTACCCATGAATCCCTTCACCTCCATCTTAATCCCAAGGGGCCCAAACTGAGATTTAGTTTGTAAATGAGGCTCTCATCTATGGTCTCCTGAATAGTCTATGTTCTTTAACAGCTGTATCTATTAAAAAAACATCAATTAGTGGCCAAACACACCAAAGTTAAGCAGTTGGCTGCTTCCTGTAATTATGAGCTAGAGAGAATTTCATATCTGTTTCAAAGTACAGGGTATGTGAGACAAGTGCAAACCCTCAAGAAGAGCTGCCTGGGGGATTCTTTCAAGGGCTCAGGCAAATGATTAGCATGTATCTGAAGTCCCTTCCTTAGTGGAGCTACAAGTTTTTATCTGAATATAGCAGGTCAATTTCATACTAATAAATGTACACCTACAAGCGGTAGTTTTTATAATCTTCCTTCTTGCCTAGACTCAAATAATGTCATTTTGCGATTTGTTCGATTTTCTATAGACCAGAAGAAGATTGAAATGCTCTGCCTCTTATTTTCATAGCACTTCCATTTCATAGTGCAGTTTAAATCTTCTCTTTCTTTTCTCTCCAACAACCTTTCTTTGTTAAGGAACTCTCTTTCTTTGAGCACTCCCTTCACCTCATCCCCCCTCCCTCTTTTTCAATAGAAAGCTAAATGAAGATATTTAAAAATGCTTCCTAAAGAGGCAGGAAATGGGTTATCGCTGAATGAGGAATATAATCCAGAGTAGAGCAGCCAAGCATTCAAAATCCATGCTGTGGTCCCCAGTGCACAATATTATTTAAATCAAATTGTTATCTAAAATAACATGGAGGAAATACAATGCAAAAAAGAATGGACCCTGAAAAAAATTGAAATTGGATTTCCCAAAACAGAAGAACACTTCGTTTTCTGCAACGTAACACTGATTGGCTACTATAGCAGTTCTGGCAGCTAATTAGAAGACTCTGGGTGAATGTTCTTGGGGCTGGGTAACTGAAGTAGAAGAGAAAACAATGTAGCACTGTGTTTTCAAACAGCTGAAATATCTGAGATTCCTGAAATGTCAAAAGATTATTGACGTCCTAAAAACTTCTTAAGATATACTATTAATATTTAGGCATTCTCCAACCAACTAATTGAATGCATATTGTCACTGTTAGAGCTATTCCTGGGGAAAAAATGTTCAAACGCTACATATAATATTTTGAAAGCAGGCATTGAAAAAGATCGATGTTTTGGAGTGCCAAAATGAACCCAAATGCTGTCATTTAAATTCAAGGCAAATCTTCCCAACCTCGATATCAAGCAACTTTCTATTTCAATAGCTGAAAGTGCTGGAGAGCAAAGCACTTCAAACCAGTAGATTTTTTAATAGCTCTTGAAGAAGTCTGGCCACCAGGGCTCCCGTCTTCATTTATAGACAAGTTTCCACTTTTGTCTCCCTTTCGAAAAAGTCCCTTAGAAAAAAGTGCTCATGTGGCCCCACAAACTACTTTGCTGAATGGGGATACTACAAAATATGCTCAATAAGATAGAAGTAATAGGTCTGGCAATGATCCAGACCAAAAGACCTTGGTGGGCAGGTAGGGTGGGGCAGGGGTGAAGGGTAGGGTTTTGCTTTCACCTGCCATCCTCCTAACAGGAAGTGAAAAGATAAGTCAACAGATGAAGGCAACTGCCTCAGCATAGGATTAGGAATAGAATCAAAGACACTTCCAGGAGGAACACAGAGACTATCATTCCAGCCTCAAAATTTTTCAGGCAGGAAAACGGAGATCCAGAGAGAGAAGGTAACTTGTCCAAGGTTGTACAGCCAGTTAGCATCAGATCCAGTGCTAGGATTTAAGTCTCCTCCTCATCCCCAAGGCTTATAACCTTTTAGAGTCTATTAAATGGGACTCAATCTTTTCTTGGTAAAGATACAGTTCCTAGGTGTGAAAAATTGCCCAACCATTCCAAAATAGATATTGCCTTCCTTCTGGTGGGGTTTGCATTCTTTGCGGTTTTGCATGGGGTCACCAAAGCCATCTCTTTGGTCTCAAAGTTCAAGCCATTCAAGTAAACATGGAAATGCCACCTCCAGTGTCAAGAACACTGGGATAGCTATAGGCATGAGTCCATTTGCCTGTTCAGACCACTAAACGAGCATTTGCCCTCAGGAAGGATGTGTGGTAAAGTGGCAAGTGGAAAAGTTTTTCCTTAAGTTGCTGTCACAGTCCCTGCACACTCCAAATGAGTAGTTTAAATACAGCAACAATATGGCACCATTGTACGGTAAAAATCATCTTAGTAGGAGATTCAAGCCCTATTTTAAAATACACCCTAAATAGTCCATTTACTCCAACAAATGGAAGCTGATTGGGCTGTACTGTAATTGGGTACAGCATTGAAGAGCTGCTTTGCCTATTATTTAAATTTCCAGTGAAGAAATAGCTAGTTCCTTCATCTTTACTCGACTCATTTTTCTTTTAGGGCCACAGATGTGTCTTGGCCATCGCGCCGTTCCAGAGAAGGAAACAAGGGAGGGAGTTGGGGAGAGGCAGCTCTGTCACAGCAAAACACGCAGTCATGACAACCAAGCCGCCTCTGCAAATGGTATAGGCCCACCTTCTCTCCAGGCATCTGCTGAGCAGCTCCAGGAATTTCGCTGACAGCAGGGATAACGTGCACACTCCAGCCCTGCTCTGTTAGGCTGGATGAATACCCCCTTCCTTCCCAATCTTCCTGCCTAGGTGGCTGTGGCGAGTGGCCTGAGGTATGGTACATGCAAATCAAATCAACAACTCTATTGGAGCACCTGCTCAGTGTCTGGCCTGGTAGGAGACTTTAATCCTATAATTCCAGAGGGCAAAGTCAGAAGGGAAGAACTGTAATTCAATTCAAACAGAATGTAACTTTTTTCTCTGTTATATTTCACAAGCATCAGTTTCCATATATCCCAAAGGATCTTTTTTTTTAATTTTTTTAAATACTTTATTTATTTACTTATTTGACAGAGAGAGATCACAAGTAGGCAGAGAGGCAGGCAGAGAGAGAGAGAGAGGAGGAAGCAGGCTCCCTGCTGAACAGAGAGCCCGATGTGGGGCTCGATCCCAGGACCCTGGGATCATGACCTGAGCTGAAGGCAGAGGTTTTAACCCACTGAGCCACCCAGGTGCCCCCCAAAGGATCTTTTTATCTGAACCTACTCCTCCTCCTGTGGTCTACAAGTGTGGAGAAATGGCCCTGCCATCCACCTACTCCCCCAAATAAGAAACCCACAAAGGACCTTTGACTTTTACCCTTTTCTCATCACACCCAAACTTCTTACATGAAGTTTCAGTTATTTTTACGCCCTAAATATCACCTAAATCTATCCCCTCTCCTCCATTCCTAATAGCTCAGTTTTAGGTAGTAATCATTTTCTCACAAGAATATGAGAGTAGCCTCCTAATTATAAACACTGCTATTTGTTCTCTCCTCTCCAATGCACTCTTCTCACTGTTCCCAAACTGAGCTTTATATAAAACATGATCTAAAGTTTGATCTCATCATTTCTCTACTAAAAATCCTTCAGTGATGACCTATAATTTTCAGAAAGGGTATAAACTTAGTATGGCATACAAGTCACACTGAGATCTGGCTCCTGCTTATTTCATTCAAATACCAATCATGTTTGAGGAGTTGTAAATAATTGCTATCTATCAAAAAATTTACCTAATCAAGTTACTGTAAACCCTAAAAATTACAAAATATACATTTTAAAATAGTCTGGAATTGGGGCACTTTTGTGATACAGATAGACCTTCCTTTCTGAATTACCAAATTCTGTTATTGTCTCCTGAATTTGGGTAAACAGTGACCAGACTTGATTCAGTACTTAATGCTCACCAAGGAATTCACTGCCCTGTATTCCAGGACCCTTTAGGCTGTCAAAATCTTGTATAGAATCCGTTCTATATCCTCAGCTGTATCTGTGTTTAGACCTATTTTTTCTTGAGCTTTTGTTCTTGCTGAGAGTCACTGTGGCTGAGAAGAATAAGGGAATTGGAGGATAAATAAATCTGTCATAAAAAGTTTCATTAGATATATTTTAATCATATCTTCTCATAAAGATTTAGTTGTGTTTCCTCAGCTTGAGTTACTTCAAAGTAACAGAGTCTAGCAGGCCCAAAAGATTACTGGCACTAAAGGAAGTTGATGAGTAAGATGTGTCCTCCTGGAGGAGAGTCCTAGAAGTGCAGATGGATGATTTCACAGAGATTACTTGTCTGGACCTTCCATTCCCCATGGTACATTTTTCCTATGGTAGAATGAACATACAGGCAATGTATTTACTTCAAAAAATACTCATTAAAGACCTACCATGTTCTAGGCCCTGGGATAAAAAACTGGATATAATGGTGAACTAGAGACTCATGGCAGTTACATTCTAGTACATGTGCAGGTGAGGGGAGGGTGATCAAATTATCACACAAGTAAATGTGAATGTTTAATAGTGATAACTGACATGTACTTCAAAGGAAATTATCAATGGCAGAGAATGCTAAATAATCAAGGAAATCTTTGAGAAGATGATATATGAACAGAGACCAGATAGATTAAAGGGAGCTAATAATGCCAAGAGTTGAGAGATGAACATGCCAGTCAGGTAGAAGACAATTACAAGTCCCTAAAGCACAAAGGAAGCTAGCTCTAAGAACAGCAGGGATATTAATGTGAGTGGAGCATAGCATGTACTTCATGAGAAGACAATGATGTAAGTTTAAAAAATATCACTAGTACAGATTTGTGGGGAGTGGTGCAAATGGAACAATGAGACCAGTTAAGAGGTTATTATCATGGAGGTTCAGATGACAGATGCCAGTGATCCAGTTTAGGGTGATAGTGGTGGAGATGGAAAGAAATGGTTGCATTCTGGATATATTTTGGAGTGAAATCTCCTTGACTTACTAATGGATTAAGGTTGAGTGATAGTCTATGATATCCAGATGTGTGGTATCAGCAATTATACAGTAGTGGCATTATCTGCAATGGGGAAGACTGGGGAAGGATGGGGGTGAAAATCGAGAGCACTCAGGGTGCCCGGCTTATTCAGTCCATAGAGCATATGACTCTTGATCTCAGGGTTGTGAGTTCAAAACTCACACTGAGGGTATAGTTTACTTAAAAATTTGAGAATGCTGCTTTGAACTTGTTTCTATTAGATATTCAGAAATATGCCCAAACTATGGTTAATGACATGGGAAGAATGGTCTATAGGGACCAAGAGAAATAATAGTGAGTTCAGGTAGGAAGCTGTGACAGTAGCTCCAGTGAGAGGGAATGTTTGCCTTGGATTAGTGCAGTAGCAGCAGCAGTGGATTTGAAAATATCTTAAATTTGAAAGTAAAGTTTGAAAGTAACTTTAGTTTCCTATGTCTTTTACTGTTGCTACCATCCCCAGTGGCAATCAAATATTTGACTTGAAGCCTTTGAGTTCCCTGACCTTTTCTTCCCCTTTTGTACCTGGACAGGAAGCCTTGGTAATTTGACTTGGTGATGAGGCACTATCAGGAGTCCTTACTATGTGTCCACAATAGTATCTCAGTGTTGAGAAGTCCTTGCATCATTATCTAGTCAAACCTTGCATCAGATACCATCTTTTAGGTATCCCTGAATTCCGAGCTGAAAACAAAATAATGTGTATATCTAACTATAGATGATTTTCCAGATGAATCAAGTTGGTGAGAAAAGCAATATTCAGGGAAAAAAACCCACAAAAACAACAACAGCAAAACCTACACTTATGGCAAGTTCTAAGGAGGCAATTCAGTCAGAAATGTTTCTGGGGTTCCTGGGTGGCTCAGTCAGTTAAGCGTCTGCCTTGGGCTCAGGTCATGATCCTGGCGTCCTGGAATTGAGCCCTGCATCTGGCTCCTGGGGAGTCTCTTTCTCCCACTCCTTCTGCCCCTATCCCCACTCATTCTTCCTCTCTCTCTCTCAAATAAATAAATAAATAAATAAATAAATAAATAAATAAAATTAAAAAATAAATGTTTCTGTATTGACATTTGTGAGGCTTAAGTGAAAAATAGTTATTAAGTGTTACTGTAGGACTTAATATCCCCTTCTTGAAGAGTGGGTTGGAATCTATCTCCCAGAACCAGGGAAATCAGGACTTTTCTAAGTTACCATTCTTCCTTCAGACCCTTAGCTATAAAGAGAAAGCCAGAACCATCTAAGGAATTGGAGGATATGTTTAGAAGATCATAAATTTAAGCTCCAAGCAACTTGAAAAAATAATCAGGTCCAGTTTACTTCTGTTAGGTAGACAGACAGGCCCAGAAGCAGCCTCTGGTGACATGAAAGAGATAAGGACTTAGAGGTCAAACACACTCAGGTGGAATCCTAAATCCATCACTTATTAGCTATGTATCCTTAGGCAAGTTATTTAATGTTTCTAAGCCTTGATTTCTTTGTCCGTGAAACTGGAGTTATAAACTTGACCCATTAATTGGTTATAACTGTCACATTAGAAGACCCAACCTATGCAAAACACTTAGTATATGAAAAATACTCAACAAATAGTGTCCATAATGTTTACAGAATAGATTTTTAAATAACACCTTTATTGATGAATAATTCATATATCATACAATTCACCTATTGGAATTATACAGCTCAGTGGTTTCTAATATCACAGAATAGATTCAGAATAGATTTAAAAACAGAATTTGGTAGTAATCAGACTAGGAAAAAACTGAAGTAGATGAATGCTTCTGAATGACTTAATGATAAACTCTTTATTGGGCACACAAAGTAGATAGTCGAATACTAGTGGATAAAATTAGGTTGACTTGAACATTTCTGTGACCATGCAATTTTTTATCTATTGTGTGTGCATGTGTGTGTGTTTGTGTGTGTGTGTGTGTGTGTTTTACCAAAAGTGTCATCTACATCTGTTCACACAAAAGTAATATGTTCAAAAGGAATTAGGGAAGTAAATGACATTGTAGACTCAGTAGGTGGTTTTATGACATTGCTTCTTTGAATTTATGCACATATATATAAAGACCCTGTGACCTCCTTTACACACACACACACACACACACATCACCCCATATATAACAGTCTGGCTTTCTCCTCATGGTGTATATTTATCTTGTTCTTACAGTGACTTTGAGGCTTACTCAGGGCATGACCTGAAGAACAATAATACTGGATATAATCTTTTCCCTAAACCCTTATGCAGACCACCACTTCTGAATAAAATAAAAGCAGCATGGGGAAAAAAATGAAGGTGACAGGAGAGAAAGAGAGAGATAGATTACTAACATATATGATCAGTTATACCTTCTAAGAAAAATATGGTCCAGTGATTTTCAAGAGAAACTAGGCTATTTAGAGAGATGAGCCATATATGAGAATCTTCCAGGTCTAAGTTCTTAATCTCCTGGAAGATTTTTTTTTAGATCATCATAGAAGACTTATTATGAGATTATGTTATAGGTGAACTGAGTGTGATCCTGTGTGTATATATGTTTTATAGAAGACATCTTGCCTGATATTTTTGCCAAGTCACTTTTCCAGACCACAGATGAGCTATTTTGTCACTAGTTAAACTGTACTTTGATAGTATCTTAGAAAGACAAGTGAATTCATTTCAATTTGATAATGTTGCCTTTCCACAATTTTCTCATTAGTTCAAATGCCAATTGTGAGTCATCTCATCATGCTTTTGGACTTTTAACTACCCAATTTTAGTGCTTCTTCACACTTCGGTACCCAAGTGCCACCAGCTACATTATTATATGGAGTGTTTGTTAAATTATCTTTTACATCACATTGAGTAATTCTCTTGTGGACACTTCCTCTGAATATTTTTTAACTCTTTTATTTGAGATTCAGAATTTTGATGAATAAATGAACAATTTCAATAGATGAATCCATAGATGAGCAATATTGATCAATAAATGAATAATCTCTTTTCTGTTTAGAAAAATTTAAATTTAAAAAAAGAATGTAGGGGCGCCTGGGTGGTTCAGTGGATTAAGCCGCTGCCTTCGGCTCAGGTCATGATCTCAGGGTCCTGGGATCGAGCCCCGCGTCGGGCTCTCTGCTCCGCAGGGAGCCTGCTTCCTCCTCTCTCTCTGCCTGCCTCTCTGCCTACTTGTGATCTCTCTGTCAAATAAATAAAATAAAATTAAAAAAAAAAAAAGATTGTCTCTCTCCCTCTCCCTCTGTGCCCTGCTCATGCACATACTCTTAAAAAAAAAAAGAATGTAAATTTTAGAAATGGCAGGATATATCAGCATGTGGAGCTTCTATTCAATAGTAACAATTTTATACACAATCTTCACATGTGTTTTATTTCATTATAAATATACCATGTATGTTCTATTAGATAGCACATGCATACCTTATTTCCAAATGAAATTTGTCAGCTGTGTTCTTCATTCAGAAAAATAATGGAAAATGTTCAGTTAGAAGGCCAGATATTTTTGCTTATTGGGTATCTAACATCTATGTATAGAGAGATACACACTACATGGATGAAAGACTTCAATATGAGGCAGGAATCCATCAAAATCCTAGAGGAGAACATAAGTAGTAACCTCTTTGATATTGGCCACAGAAACTTCTTACAAGACACGTTTCCAAAGGCAAGGGAAACATGTGAAAATGAACTTTTGGGACTTCATCAAGATAAAAACCATCTGCACAGCAAAGGAAACTGTCAACAGAACAAAAAGGCAACCCACAAAATGGGAGAAGTTATTTGCAAATGACAGTACAAATAAAAGGCTGATATCCAAGATCTATAAAGAACTTCTTCAACCCAACACCCACAATCAGATAAGTCAAAAAATGGGCAGAAGATATGAGCAGACAATTCTCCAAAGAAGACATACAAACGGCTAACAGACGCATGAAAAAATATTCAGCATCATTATCCATCAGGGAAAGTCAAATCAAAACCACATTGAGATACCTTACACCAGTTAGAATGGCAAAAATCAACAAGGCAAGAAACAACAAATATTGGAGGAGATGTGAAGAAAGGGGAACCCTCTTACACTGTTGGTGGGAATGCAAATTGGTGCAGCCACTTTGGAAAACAACGTGGAGGTTCCTCAAAAACTTAAAAATATATCTACCCTATGACCCAGCAATTACAGTACTGGGTATTTACCCCAAAGATACAGAGGTAGTGCAAAGAAGAGCCATATGCACCAATATTCAGAGCAGCAATGTCCACAATAGCCAAACTGTGGAAAGAGCCAAGATGCCTTTCAACAGACAAATGGGTAAAGAAGATATTGTCCATATACACAATGGAATATTGCTCAGCCATCAGAAAGGAAGAATACCCAACTTTTGCATCAACATGGATGGGACTAGAGGAGATTATGCTAAGTGAAATAAGCCAAACAGAGTAAGCCAATTATCATATGGTTTCACTTATTTGTGGAACATAAAGAATAGCATGGAGGACATTAGGAGAAGGGAAAAATGAAGGGGCAGAAATCAGATTGGAGACAAACTATGAGAGACTATGGACTCCGGGAAACAAACTGAGGATTTTAGAAGGGGTGGATGTGGGGGTTGGGTGAGCCTGGTGATGGGTATTAAGGAAAGCACAGACTGCATGGAGCACTGGGTGTTATATGAAAACAATGAATCATGGAACACTACTCCAAAAACTAATGATGTATTGTATGGTGACTAACGTTAACACATTAAAAAAATAAAGAAATTTATATTCAGGATACAGGAAAAATCTCAGCTAAACAGAGTACATGGTTAACTGAATATTCTAGTGACCTGAGTGTTAAAAATAGCAACAAAAATATGTTTGTTTTACTCTTTGGTTAGTGGCTATTTTTCTAACTGGTCAAAGTATTTTATGCCCTTAGTAAAGTCTAGTAACGACTAAACCTTTGTTGGCTAAGAATCTTGCAGAACAAGTGGCTCATTTTCTGGAAGTTCTTGTTTAAACAAAGCACATGACATGGGCTTTAATATTACAATGTGATTCTTTCTCATAAAAGAGACATTTACCTAATGGCTTCAGTTATTTGAGTTCTGATTGTTTGAATTCTTACTTTAATTAAATGTATTGGTCAATTATAGGGGTTAAGAGTGCAGATTCTTAACTAGGCTCAACTCCTTGCTCTGCTTCATCCTAGTAATGTGATGGATACCTGTCTTAGCCCTTGTGACCCTCAGTTTCTATTTTCTCTTCTGTTAAATGGGGATGATAACATTACCTAGTGCAGAAAGTTGTTGGGATCAAATTACACGTAAAGTGCTTAGGACACTGGTAAATAGGAAATGGTCAAATAATTTTAGTTGTTATTACTGTTCCAGCTGTTTGCCATGGTATACGTTTGAAAACAGTTCTAGGGTTGGGAGAATGACTAAAGGATCTTTTTATCTACTCCTTTTTTTTCTAGTTTTTTAAAAAGAAATCGCCTCGGACTTTTCATACTCCAAATGATATCTCTTGAACTTGTGGTAAATGGAAAAAAATTATTTCTTCCCTTCCTACCTTCCTTCCTTCTTTCTTTCCTTCTTCCAGATAAAGTGAATGATAAATTCTGGAGGACTAGAACACTTGTATGTGTCAGGAAATGAAACATTAGGCTTAGGAAAAGTCATTTTTTTGCAGTGGAAATAGTAGAGCAAATATGTTTCTATTCAAGCATAATGATGTTCAGGTTTAGGCTGTATTGGACTATGACATATTATTCTTTCAAAATATCAGTTGATGTAATATACTAAAAAAATTTTTTTTAAGAATTATTTTTGCATCAGGTGGACCCAAGACTGGGTGGATCAGTCTTTTAAGCATCCGACTCTTGATTTCATGATCAAGGTCATGCTCAGGTCATGATTTTTGGGTCATGAGATCAAGCACTGCCATCAGGCTCCAGAGAGCCTGCTCAAAACTCTCACTCCCTCTCCCTCTGCCCCTCCTACCCCTGCTTTCTCACATTCTCTCCCTCTCAGAAAAAAAATTTGCATCTATATTCATGAAGATTATTGGGCCAAGATTATTGGTTTTTCTTGTAATGTTTTTGCCTGGTTTTTGTCTTAAGGTAATGCAGTCTCATAGAATGGGTTGAGAGATAATTTATCTTCTTTGATTTCCTGGAAGAGTTTTTAGAGAATTATTATTCCATCTTTTTAAAAAAGATTTTAATCAGGAAGATAGAAGATAAACAATAACCAAATAATCAAATAAATACTGATGTAATTTCATGTAATGATGAGTGTTATTAATAAAAATAAAGGAGACAAGAAAAAAAAGATTTTTAAAATTTTTTTATTTGAGAGAAACAGTGAGCATACACACAAGCAGGGGAGAGGAGAAAAGGGAGATAGAGAGGGAGAAGCATACTCCTCACTGAGGAGAGAGCCCAATGTGGGGACCCAGGACCCTGGGATTATGTTATGACCTGAGGTGAAGGCAGACACTTAACTGACTGAGCCCCCCAGGCGCCTGGTATTATATCTTTTTTTTTAATTATTTGTTTATTTTCAGCTTAACAGTGTTCATTGTTTTTGCACCACACCCAGTGCTCCATGTAGTACGTGCCCTCCCTATTACCCACCACCTGGTTCCCCAACCTCCCACCCCCCCACCCCCGCCCCTTCAAAACCCTCTGGTTGTTTTTCAGAGTCCATAGTCTCTCATGGTATTATATCTTTTTAAAATATTTGGTAGAATTCATCAATGAAGCCATATGGGGCTTGGAGTTTTTTTGTCAGAAGATCTTTAATTATAAATTCAATTTTGTTAATAGATATGAGGCTATTCGGGTTTTCTATTTTTCCATGAGTAATTTTTGCTAGCTTGTGTCTTTCAAGGAATTTGTCTATTTCATCTAAGTTTTAAAATTTATTGTCATAAAGTCCTTCATATTTTCTTAATTTAGTATCTGTAAAATCTATAGTCATGCCACCTTTCTCATTACTGATATTGATAAATTCTGTTCTTTTTTCTGAATATTTTGATTAAGTGTTTATCAATTTTATTGATCTCAAAAAACCCCAGTTCAGTTTCACTGATTTTCCCCATTTCTGTTTTCTATTTCATTGATTTCTTCTCTAATACTTATTATTTGTATTCTTCTGTTTACTTTAGGGTTTACTTTGGGTTTAATTTGCCCTTCTCTCTCTTTTTTTTTTTTTAGTTTTTCTTGGAAGCTGATGTCATTGATTTGAGATATTTGTTTCTGATACATGTGTTTAGTTCTATAAATTTTCTTCTCAGTATTTTGTTGTCTTTTACATAATATTCCTATTTTGTACAAATATTGCTTTGTCATTGGTTGGAGATCTAAAAAGGTACTCCTCAAACTGAATGTATATGATAGTTTTTAAAAGGGAACACAAAACCACAGGCTGAATATTAAAATGTTCATCATCATTAGCCATCAGGGAGATTAAAATCAAAACCACATTGAGATACAACCTTACACCAGTTAGAATGGCCAAAATTAACAAGACAAGAAACAACATGTGTTGGAGAGAAATGAGGAGAAAGGGGAACCCTCTTACACTGTTGGTGGGAATGCAAGTTGGTACAGCCACTTTGGAAAACGGTGTGGAGATGCCATAAGAAATTAAAAATAGAGCTTCCCTATGACCCTGCAATTGCACTATTGGGTATTTACCCCAAAGATACAGATGTAGTGCAAAGAAGGGCCATCTGTACCCCAATGTTCATAGCAGCAATGTCCATAATAGCCAAACTGTGGAAAGGGCCAAGATGCCCTTCGACAGATGAATGGATAAAGAAGTAGTGGTCCATATACACAATGGAATATTACTCAGCCATCAGAAAGGATGAATATCCAACTTTTGTATGAACAGGGATGGGACTGGAAGAGATTATGTTGAGTGAAATAAGTCAAGCAGAGAGAGTCAATTATCATATGGTATTGCTTATTTGTAAAACATAAGAAATAACACGGAGGACGTGGGGAAATGGAGAGGAGAAGTGAGTTGGGGGAAATTGGAGGTGGAGACAAACCATGAGAGACTGTGGACTCTGAGAAACAAACTGAGGGTTTTGGAGGGGAGGGGAGGGGATTGGGATGTTGGGTGAGTCTGGTGGTGGGTATTATGGAGGGCATGTATTGCATGGAGCACTGGGTGTGGTGCATAAACAATGAATTCTGGAACACTGAAAAGAAATAAAATTTTAAAAAAAGAAAAAATACTTTAGAGTTTTAATTTCATTAATGACAAATTTAAATGACATTATAAATTGTAATAAACTGATATATAATGGAATAGTATAAAACATTTGCACATATTTTTATAAGATAAAACACTAGATTTTCAGAAGTTTCATACTATGGTGAAGCCACCTTGTTCTAATTCATCCAGACTCTTGGGAGGTTCACTTTTATTTTTATTTATTGAAAAACCGTTCTATTGGAAATTTGTGATAAGCACTGAACTATGTGATATAATATAGTTATATACAGTAGTTTTAGAGCCCAGCAGAGGAAGCATGCATGGAACAACCAGGGAAGAATTCACAGGGTGATAATACGCTAAGTGTATTGGAGGATTAATAGGAGTTAACTGAGGCTAAGTAGGGGAGGTGGAAATAATATAAAGATGAGCTTTGCTGGAAAAGCTTTCAGGGAGTTTTTATCACATTGGGACCACACTGAAACCTGTGGGAGAATTTAGTTTTATAGGGTTAATGTAGATTAAGACCAATGAGGCAGAACAATCCTTGCTCTAAGCATAGGAATATGGACTATATAATAGAACCCACTAGAGAAAACGTGGGAAGATTCTGCTTAATAAGTCATTGTTGAAATCCATAAACTTTGTGCCTTGGGACTTACACATGGCTCCTTATTTGTGAAATATTACATTGTGTCTGATTTTTTTGGGTAGTGCTGAAGTTGACTGAAATGGCCCTGACTGTAAAATATCAGGAAGAGAAAAGATGATAAAAATAGTTGTAAAATTCTATGTCTATGTCTTCACTTTAACAAAAAACACTGATGTCCACTCAAATAGGGTATATTGTATATTTCTTAAAAGATTGTCTGAATTCAAGTTTGGTTTATTATATATTTTTAAAAGATTGTCTAAATTTTCCCCTCACAGAATTCAGAAAAACAGCACTAATATGTGGTAACACACAACTGCATTTGAAAAGGTAGGTAGGTGACAAAATTTGGGCTTACAGTACCATTTTCCTTAACCTTGAACTGGACTGAAAAATAACAATGAAAGTAAAACCCTGTAATATAAAATGATTTCTTAGAGAGAGAGAAGGACTTGAGCTAACGTTTTTAATCAGTTACAGAGGTAAGGCTAAGAATATAAGAGAACACAGATCAGGAAAAGGGAATGATCCACCAGATTATCTCATGGATTCTTTTCTTTTAAGTTTTACAAATCAGCTTTATGGAAAATGGAAGAGGTCAAATCCTTTTACCCCAGACTTTTAATAGCAAGTTGAGCAATTGGAACTTGATGTAATAGGTGCTATTTTAATGGATTATGGTCTATGCAGTTTCTAAAGTGTGAGCAAATATATATTTTTTCTTTTCTCCTAGTGGCTGAATATGGAAAGAGCTTTTGGGTTTTTCAAAGTGCTTCAATCCCTGCCCTGCTTGCATTAGTTACTGCTTTGTCAGAATAGCTTTGAGTTTCCTTTATGGGGTCTCCATTGAGACTTATATTAAAATCATCTCTATGCATTGTAAATTACTCAGCAACGTCAAGAAGTGACACTGTTGTGATTCTTATTCTAGAATATGCACCATCTAAATTTATTGTGGCAAAGAATTCTATGTGAAAGATATATTTTGATAGGTGATGGTTGTGAGATACTCAATAATAAACATCACTGTTCCCCAAATGACCTCCAACCAGCTTGGTAACAAATTGCTTCCTATGTTGCTAGATCCTGAGGTGTTTAGGTAAACAGTTCCATACTCTCACTGGGGAGAAGTCAAATTTTAAAAAAAGTAAAATAGAAAGGGACAATTAAACCACAATTTTCTGATGTAAGTGGGAAAGTTAACATAATAGTCTATGTAAAGACTTTCCTGGTTCTCGATGGAATACTGTCCATCCAAGTATGTCCCTCTGGGTTTTCTCAAGCTTTGTATACGAGACAGTGAGGAAAGAAGAGAACACAGGTTGATGACAAATGATTTGCCTCTAGATGTCAAGTCATTCTGGGGAACTCTTTTTAAGTAAGTAATTTCTGGAGTTAGTTTCAAAGACAACTGAATTCCTTTCTCTGTTAATACACTTTGGCTTACTTTGTGTTCTGCTTTGTTATTTTGAAGGGAAAATATCCTACTGGTGTAGAGTTCCTTTTACTGTGCTAGCTTCTGAACTTTAAAGAAGTGTTTATTGCTTTTTCTAGAGCACAGTAAAATTCTACTATCTTGTTTTTACCTGCAAAAGAGCAGAAAAAATTCACTACACATACACATTCAGGCTATGAAAGTCAGCCAGCCTTTAACAAGAAATATATACCCATCAGGACAACCCATTGGTTTTTCAAGACAAGGAGATTCACTCACTCTCAACCTCTTTTGAAGTGGAGAAAGAAAATAATTCATTTGGTCAGTTTTGCACACAAAGGAGAAAACTTTCTGCCAACCCAATCACTTTAGCATGAGAAATGACTCTTGTTATCTATGGATGACAAATGTCTAATTCAGAAGAAAGTGAAGAGAACACTAAGGTCCCTGGGATTGGCATTTTAGGGGAATGCATAGGTCTCGGAGGGGAAGGAAGAGGAAAAAAAGAAAAATACAGAAGAAACTACTGGAGAATGTACATGAAAGTTCATGGAGAATAATCTATTAAAATTAGAAGGACACAGCATAGAGTAAATGCTGTCAGGGGGACAAGTTAGAGATTTGGGAATCTTCCATTATTATGGATGCATGAAAATTAATGCAATGATCTCTTGAAAATGGATTTGTGATTTAACAAGTGGCCTTACCTGTATTTGAATAAATGTAAATAAATAGTAGAGTGAGGACTTAAGGACCTCCCTTTTACAAATAGAGGTCATCTCTTTCCTTGACATTTTTTGCCATATTTGACGCAGATAAAGAGAACTGAGTTCAGTCAGACAATGAAAGATCATTTTGATGGGTTCTTGGAAATTATTTTTAAACTATCCTAGAGCTAGCTTTTGAGGAGAGCAACATCAAGCAGTGAAATTTTTTTAAAAAGTAAATTCCAAATTATAACTTCCTTTTTGCCACTAACTAGCTAACCCTTTCTTGCTGACTTTCCAGATATCATTTTCCCAATGTGTAAAAAGAGAAATTCCAAAATCTAAGTTTGATTTCTATTGGTACATTTCATTGCCTTCTACCAATATTTATTGAACACTTGCTAATCTGGAGCAAGACCACCTGAATTTCATTTTTCTTTTCTTTTTTCTCTTTTTCTTTTCTTCTCTTTTCTTTTCTTTTACCTTTCCTTTCCTCTTTCTTTCTTTCTTTCTTCTTTCTTTCCTTCTCTTGAGGGGAGGAGAAGCAGAGGGAGAAAGAGACAGAATTCTAAACAGGTTCCATTCCCAGCATGTGAGCCAGATGAGGGGCTGCATCTCATAACCCTGAGATCATGATCTGAGCCAAAATCAAGAGTTGGATACTAATTGACTGAGCCACCCAGGCACCCCTGCACTGCCTGAATTTGAATCTTGACTGCCACATATAAGCTGTGTGACCTAGGATCAAGTCTAAACACTGCACCTTGGTTTTCTCATCTATAATAACAGTAACTACATGATAGAGTTATTGTGAAGATTAAATGAGTTAATACATTTTAAGTGTTGTAATAGTTTTTGACATAATATAGTTTAATAAAGGTTAGTTCTTAGTATTATTAATTTAACACTGTGTTAAGCACTGTGAATAAGAATAGGTAAAAGATCAATTCTGCCTTCAAGTTATTTGGAGACCATGGGAAGAAGTCAGAAAAGCAAAGAAAAAAAAAGATGGTACTAAACCAAACTTAAGGTTCACAAAAGGCTTCACAGAGGAGATAACATATATTTTTTAAGGAGGTAATATTTTGAAATAAGGCCTAAAGGTTTAGGATTTTACCAGTAGGGGAGGAGATTAAAAGGTGTTCCAAGTTGAGGGGACAGAATGAAAAGAGGCACACAAGAATGCTAGTGAACAATTAGAAGTTCTAAGATATGTGGCTCATATTCAAGTTATCCAAGAGAGTATTTGATTATCTGATTGATTCATTAGTCACTGTGCATTTTAGACTGCCTCTATCAAACAGTTCTTCTGTCCAGTAAGGTCTGGTAACTCTCCCTTTGTCCAGGGACAAACTGATTTCTGATCTGTTCTAAAGAGTTGGTTCAGTGTGGTTAAGGTCAGTGGGACAAAAGGCCTGGAAACTTCTATCCAAAGTATCCCTTTTTATACTGTACCACTTTGGATATAGCAAGTACTTAGAGTAGCATGGCCTATCCACTTATAGAGACTGCTGTGGCTAAAGCCCCTGATGTCCTTTCCCATACCCTGTACTTTGTTTAGTCCAAACTATGCAGCTCTATGGTGAGAAGTAACTTGATCTTAATAGTCTCAATCCACCTGCTACTGAGGTCTGGGATTTGTCTGAAATCTATAAGCCTTACTTTTCTTGTTTAGTACTACATTTCCCTGGGTAGTCATATGTATTCCATGTCCTCTGGTAACTAACTAGGGAATGAGGATGAAGTAACACACCAGAATCATGGTACTGTTGTCTATCCTCTTTCTCATATTTGCAATATAGCTACTATGACTTACTGTTAATATTAGACCTCCTCTAATACAAAATCTTGACTAAATCACAGCCAATCCTCCCATATTCTTATATCTAATGTGCACTTTTATGAACCAAGTTCCTTTCACACAGGTCCTATACCTTTATGCTGCTGATGCCCCACTTCTCCAATAACAAGATATTAAAGTTTCCACTAGCTATGTGGCTTAGGTCATGTGAATTATGATCACAGAGGAGCTAAAGAGAGATTAGTTTATTTTCCTATGAAATGTTAAAGAAATGGACCTAAGTCAAATCTGAAAAGGTGTGTAGATCAATAATCATTAGAAAGAAATAAATGAAATAATTATCACTTGCATCAACAAATCCCAGAAGTTTTTCAATGGTTTGCTCTATAGTATCTTTTAATATGACATGTACAAAAGACATAGGGTAAAATATAGCATAGATATAGATAGATATAGCAAGGGTCACATGCTTGAATTATGATAATTATCCCTGCTAACCCAGGTGATTTTGGAACTTGTAATTTTTGGTGTCTATGCAGCAGTTTCCAGCTTAAAAATGAAACTGTTTCTCAAATTGGGCCCATTGTTGATTCAGTCATTTATTCTGTGAGAAATAACTTGGGCCTCAGTACTCTTGCTTACCTGTCTTGGAAGAAAATAAATCCCGTAAAACCTCTGCTACAAACATCTATCTCTCTTTCTACAACCAAATTTTTTTTAGCACGTATTGAGGTGTGTAGAATTAAGCTATATCTCCTCGAAATGATTAAAAATATTTGCAAAGTCAAATGTGCTCCTGAAATGTCTTTTGTCAAGTGTACATGATGATGTCAGCATGTGCAGGTCTTTATAGCTTAGCTTTCTTGTCTTGGCTAAATGGTTTCCAAACATGAGTGATGGAATGCATTACACTCTGGATGTTAAAAACACTGCCATTTTATTCGTTAAATTTTTATATTGTTTTATGTGACTGTATTTGCACCCTGGACTTGAAAATTTGGAAATGTAGTAATTTGAAATAATAGTACTAATGTATTGACAAAACAATCTCGAAGACCCTGAAACAACTTAACTTTCAGAACAGATTGAAATCATGTTAAAATAGAGGAGCTAAAAATTTAGAGATTAGTTAATGTCAGCAATTCCCTCTTTGATGGATCTTTCAAATTTCTTTGATGTATCACGGATGGATCCAGTTTCTCTTGCACAAATAACTTATTAGAATAAAACAGGAGGAAGTAAAAAATCTGCTTTGACTTAGTTAAAAATAAGTGCTGTTATATAAAGGTATCCATAAACAAGGGTATTCCCAACTTAGTTAAAAATAAGTGCTGTTATATAAAGGTATCCATAAACAAGGGTACTCCCAAATATAGAGTATCATCTTATTTTCTTGTCCTAGCTGTGTTGAGTCTTATTTTGGACTGAAATAGTCTTGATTGTTTTTCCTGCACCATGTATATCAAGCATTCAAATGATAATGCAGAGTATATATGTTTAATTTCCAGGAGCTAAGTATAACAGATATATGTAGGCAGAAGTTAACTTCTTTCAAAATTATTTCTACTCATAAACATTTGAAATGATAATGGGTAAATTGGTTTTACATCTGTTGCTTCACATCCATATAGAATATTGTAAGCATTGGAATTATTGGCTTCTGAAATATCAGATATCAGACTTATTCAAACCCTGTAGGGTGATGTTTAAAAATGCATTAGATTTGGCATCTTAAGATTCAGAGATCTGTTAACTTCACTTTGCTACACACACACACACACACACACACACACACACACAGGTATTCATCTTATCTTCCCTGGCCTTGTTAGAATAACAGTTCCTGAAGGAATTGGGAGATTGGGAGAGTATAGTGTTAATATAAAAAAGTTTAGGTTGATGATATCCTATTTTCAGGTAAATATTAAATATAAAACATGAAGCTGGGGTGTCTGGGTGGCTCAGTGGGCTCCTCCTTGCTCTCTGCCTCCTTCTCTGCCTACTTGTGATCTCTGTCTGTCAAATAAACAAATAAAATCTTTAAAAAAAACAAAAAACAAAACATGAAGCTTTTTTCACCAACACTTCCTTAGGACCCACTACTCAGCCCAGAACTACAGTGCCAAACTGTGTACTTTTTACATAATGGGTACCTGTAATGTTTTATTGAATTTATGAAGTTAGTAATGCTGATAAAAAATTGTCTACTATTATAGCATAGGATCCTGGATCTGGAATTTTTATAATCATTTGTGTAGCAGTAAATTGGATTAACTGTATAGAGATGTTATATGCTTATTTTAGCTGAAAACATTTGGCTCTGCCCAAACTTCTTTCATTCTCTTCTAGTTATTTGGTTACTGTTGTTAATTACTTTAAATTTGAAAATAATATAACTATGAGTCATGGTCAGATGACTATAACTTCTCAGGTATCTAAGGAATTATACTTTTCTACTGTCATTTTCATTTGCCCTAGATCTAGAAGGTTGCTCAGTGAAGAGTAGACTCTCTTTAACTCTTTAAAAGTGGCTCTCAAACTTCACTGTGCATGAGAATCACCTGGAGTATGGTTCAGAAATCTGCCTTCTATGAATTCCTTCCCTCAGGTGATTTTGATGTGGTTGTCCCATGGGACCACATTTTAAGAACTACTGTAATAAAATTTGTTGCCTGGTTGATGAGAGAGGAAGCCAATTTGACAACAGCATGACAAATCCCCCAAATCAAGGGTTTTTATACATACCAAATTAAAGGTGTGTTAAAAGGTACAAAAATTTATTCTAGTGAAGACAAATGGAACCAGAAAGAAAGGAAATGTTTGAGAACTGACTCTGTTGTCAACAAATTTTCCCCAATGACAGCACAATTATTTGGTAGTAATGCCACAGCAATCTGTTAAAGCATTCAGTGGTTCTTGCTTTTGTGCCAGAACAAAGCACTAGGCGGTAAATCAAGACCCATTAAAGAGACTCTTTCCTTCAAATTTTCCATATGGGCTGGATTTGTTTGTTTCAGACCACTTAACTAAGTTTATGGGCTAAAGAAGATGCCTGAGACCTTCTGGGAGTGTCAACTGTGTTCAGTGTGGTTTGAAAAATGGTAGTGGTAGTGAGGAGGAAGGGGAACTCTGATTGCTGCCAAGCCCATGTGTGCATAATGCATTAATTCCTGATGTACTTTGCATTGGTTAGCCATGGAAGTATGCACTCTTTCGTCTTGAATTGTATCTGAGCAGGACAGAAATAATGCAGAAAAAAAAATCTATTTAAGAACTTGGTCAATCACTTTAACAACGGGCTACTGGATCTGTAATATGTTGGGTGACATTCCTGAGCAAATTTTAAACACATGGGATATACAGGGTAACTTTTTATTGTAATACATGAAATCATTAATTGCAAATCTCCTGGTGAAGAGTTTCGGATGCTTGTGTTCTTGCCCAAGCTCTATTACTTTTAGATCAGTGTGACCTATCACTTCATTTTTAGGCTTCAGCTTTCTCATCTATCAAATGTGGATAATTTCTGCTTCACTGGTTCTGTATGGGTGTGCCCAGGTGACTCAGTTGGTTAAGTGGTTGCCTTCAGCTCAGGTCATGATCCTGGGGTCCTGTGGTCTTGGGATTGAGCCCTGCATTGGGCTCCCTCCTCAGTGGGGAGCCCACTTCTCTCTCTCCCTCTGTCTCCTGGCTCGTGCTCTCACTCTATCAAAAAAATAAATAAAATCTTAAAAAAATAAATAAAATAAAATGAAATTATTCTATATCAATTACTGCTATAGATGCTCACAACAGTTCTGTGAGATAGATCAGATAGAGTCTACACAATAGAAAAGAGAGATTGCAAGGAAAGGGAGAATAGGCTTAATCCAAGTCTTGCATTCAGATGTTAATCTACATAATACCTACCGTGCAACTTATAATACAATATGGCATGGGAATGGGTGAACCATTCTCAGAGAGGAAAAGATCTTGTTAAAGTTATTGTGATAACTCGGGGCGCCTGGGTGGCTCAGTGGGTTAAAGCCTCTGCCTTCAGCTCAGGTCATGATCTCAGGGTCCTGGGATCGAGCCCCACATCCGGCTCTCTGCTCCGCGGGAGCCTGCTTCCTCCTCTCTCTCTGCCTGCCTCTCTGCCTAGTTGTGATTTCTCTCTGTCAAATAAATAAAATATTTAAAAAAAAGATATTGTGATAACTCAAAGGTAACGGCTGGACTTCTTGTCACCATAAAATACATTGATGCAAAGATGTGTTTCTTCAGAAATATTTCTTGACATAAGACATGGAAGGCTAGCTGATCTGAATAAAAATGTTGTTGCTATTAAACTCTAGGGCTGTTCTTTCCAGTATGGTAACCACTATATTTAATTAAAATTAAATATAATTAAAAACTCAGTCCTCAATAACCACACTGGCTAGTGACTACTGTATTAGATGACACAGAAATAGAACATTCCTATAATCACAGAAAGTTTTAGTGAATAGCACTGTTCTGGAGTAATAGCTAACTAAAAAAATTGATTGGAACAAAGTATTTATCCTAATAATTGTTGTTTATCTTTGGGAAACATGAACTCTCAAAGTATATGCCTTTATATATTCCTTCTTCTTCTTTCACCCATCCCATCAACGTAAGACTTCACCTTCAGTCCGTTATCATCTTGTTCTAAACCTTAGATAGGATTAGCAAATGTTGTGGAAACAGAATCAGTTCCTGAAAGAAAGGACACCCAAACCATTTATAATGCTCCTTTAATCTCCAAAGAAAAATCAAACTTGAAGGAGTTTGGTTTTTTGCCCATTTTTTTTTCAGTCTAGACAACTAGAAGGTTGGAGGAGTGAATTTTTCCCTCTTGCCCCTTGTCTCCTCATCTAGCAAGTGAATGTGTTAAATTAGATAACCTCTAAAAGTTCTTGCTACTATAATTCTTAACATATGAAGCTTAATGACTGTTACATAAGGAAGTGAAGAAGCATTCCTTCCTATGTAACAGGTTGAACTAATGGTTTCTGAGAATTCTTCCAACTCTAAGATTCTAGGAGGGACTTCTATTTGGTCCCATCATTTTCATTCTGATTTAAGACCTATGTATCCATTGAATCTCACTTTTTTTGGGGAGTCTAGTCAAATCACTCTGAAGCTTGTTCTTCAAAGACTGAATGAAGATGTGTTTTATGATACTTAATTTGAACTATAAAAAAAAGTAAATGGAACTAATAGAGAAAGAAGGAGAGGAGAGAGACACCAAAGAGAGTTTATATGAGAATTGACAATAAATGCATGTGAAAGCTAAGGCTGTCACCATAAACACAATTGTTTGCTGGTGATGTTAGGGGCAGGGGTGGGAGAATGAGGAGGATAAAACCAATGACCAGAATTGGCCTATCTCCAGAATATCCACCTGAAAATAGAAACATTTAGCTGCCACTCAGGAATAATAAAGATAATATAACATTTAGAGAATTTTCAAATAGTGATGTAGGAGCTGAATTCATGAGCATGGCAACTCATGAAGGCTACTTGGAAAACCTTTCTGTCCACAAGCATCTCCAATAGAATGGAAAGAATACGAACTATGGGGCAAGAAACCTAGATTGCATATACAGCTTTGTCACTTACTAAATGACTGATCTTGGTCTGGTCGCTTCCCTTCTTTAAGCTAATTCACCCCAGATGTAAAGGGGTGGTTTTCAATTCATAGACCAGATGATCTCTAAGGTTCCTTCTACCATTGTCGTTCTTTAATTTGTTGAGGAACACAATAACAATTATGACAATAGATCTTAGATATCAGCCCTCTGTCTGTAGTGTCATTTGCAAATATCTTCACCCATTCTGTGGGTTGCCTCCTTTTTTTGTTGACTATTTCCTTTGCTGTGCAGAAGCTTTTTATCTTGATGAAGTCCCAAAAGTTCATTTTTGCCTTTGGAGACATAACTTGAAAGAAGATGCTGTGGCTGATGTTGAGGAGGTTATTGCCTATGTTCTCCTCTAGGATTTTGATAGATTGCTGCCTCACATTGACGTCATTTATCCATTTAGAATTTATCTTTGTGTGTGGTGTAAGAGAATGGACAACTTTCATTCTTCTATATATAGCTGTCCAATTCTCCCAGTACCATTTATTTAAGAGACTGTCTTTTTTCCACCGTATGTTTTTTCCTGCTTTGTCAAAGATTATTTGACCATAGAGTTGTGGGTCCATTTCTGGGCTCTCTACTCTGTTCCACTGGTCTATGTATCTGTTTTTGTGCTAGTACCATACTGTCTTGGTGATCACAGCTTTGTAGTAAAGCTTGAAATCAGGCAACATGATGCCCAGTTTTGTTTTTCTTTTTCAACATTTACTTAGCAATTCATAGCCCGCTCCCCCTCAGGGTGTCTTCTGGTTCCATACAAATTTTAGGATTGTTTGTTCCAGCTCTTTGAAAAATGCCAGTGGAATTTTGATCGGGATGGCATTGAAAGTACAGATTGCTCTAGGCAATACAGACATTTTAACAATGTTTATTCTTCAGATCCATGAGCATGGAATGCTCTTCCATCTTTTTGCATCTCCTTCAATTTATTACATGAGTGTTCTGTAGTTCCTTGAGTACAAATTCTTTATGTCTTTAGTTAGGTTTGATATCCAAGATCTATAAAGAAGTCAAACTCAACACTCCAAAAACAGATAATCATGTCAGAAAATGGACAGAAGACATGAACAGACACTTCTCCAAAGAAGACATACAAATGGCTAATAGACACATGAAAAAATTCTCAGCATCATTAGCCACCAGGGAGATTCAAATCAAAACCACATTGAGATACCACCTTACACCAGTTAGAAAGGCCAAAATTAACAAGACAAGAAACAACAACTGTTGGAGAGGATGTGGAGAAAGGGGAACCCCCTACACTGTTGATGGAAATGCAAGTTGCTGCAGCCACTTTGGAAAACAGTGTGGAGATGCCTTAAGAAATTAAAAATAGAGCTTCCCTATGACCCTGCAATTGCACTATTGGGTATTTACCCCAAAGATACAGATGTAGTGAAAAGAAGGGCCATCTGTACCCCAATGTTCATAGCAGCAATGGCCACAGTCACCAAACTGCAGAAAGAACCAAGATGCCCTTCAACAGATGAATGGATAAAGAAGATATGGTCCATATATACTATGGAGTATTATGCTTCTATCAGAAAGGATGAATATCCAACTTTTGTATGAACAGG
This sequence comes from Meles meles, assembly GCF_922984935.1. Lineage (NCBI taxonomy): Eukaryota > Metazoa > Chordata > Mammalia > Carnivora > Mustelidae > Meles > Meles meles. The sequence continues at coordinate 104,245,329 of NC_060087.1, read as the reverse complement.
GATGGGACTGGAAGAGATTATGCTGAGTGAAATAAGTCAAGCAGAGAGAGTCAATTATATGGTTTCACTTACTTGTGGAGGATAAGAAATAATACAGAGGACATTGGGAGATGGAGAGGAGAAGTGAGTTGGGGGAAATCGGAGGGGGAGACAAACTGTGAGAGACTGTGGACTCTGAGAAACAAACTGAGGGTTTTGGAGGGGAGATGGGTGGGAGGTTGGGTGAGTCTGGTGGTGGGTATTATGGAGGGCATGTATTGCATGGAGCACTGGGTGTGGTGCATAAATAATGAATTTTGGAACACTGGAAAAAAATAAAATTTAATTTAATTTAATTCGGCTCAGGTCATGATCCCAGGGTCCTGGGATCGAGCCCTGCATTGGGCTCTCTGCTCAGCCGGGAGTCTGCTTCTTCCTCTCTCTCTGCCTACCTCTCAGCCTACTTGTGATCTCTGTCAAATAAATAAATAAAATCCTAAAAAATTATGACAATAGCTACCATTCATGATATGCTTACTATGTATTATGCACTGTGAATAACTCATATGAGTTTAGTGCTCAGTTAATGTTCACCACACAGCAAGGCAGGAACTATTATAACCACAATTATTTTAAGAAAAAAATCTGAGAGCTCAGAGATATTAGATAATTTGTCTAATTTTACTGGCTAACGGAGTTAGGATTTGAACTCTAATCTGTATGATTACAGAAATCATTTTTTTTAATTTATTTATTTTCAGCGTAACAGTACTCTTTGTTTTTGCACGACACCCAGTGCTCCATGCAATACGTGCCCTCTCTATTACCATCCACCTGGTTCACCAACCTCCCACCCTCCGCCCCTTCAAAACCCTCAGGTTGTTTTTCAGAGTCCATAGTCTCTTATGATTTGCCTCCCCTTCCAATTTCCCTCAACTTCCTTCTCCTCTCCATCTCCCAATGTCCTCCATGTCATTTGTTATGCTCCACAAATAAGTGAAACCATATGATACTTGACTCTCTCTGCTTGACTTATTTCGCTTAACATAATCTCTTCCAGTCCTGTCCATGTGGCTACAAAAGTTGGGTATTCATCCTTTCTGATGGAGGCATAATACTCCATCGTGTATATGGACCACATCTTCCTTATCCATTCATCTGTTGAAGAGCATCATGGTTCTTTCCACAGTTTGGCAACCGTGGCCATTGCTGCTATAAACATTGGGGTACAGATGGCTCTTCTTTTCACTACATCTGTATCTTTGGGGTAAATACCCAGCAGTGCAATTGCAGGGTCATAGGGAAGCTCTATTTGCTGGGGGGAGGTGGGATTGGGAGAGGGGGAGCGGGCTATGGACATTGGGGAGGGGAGGCGAACCATAAGAGACTATGTACTCTGAAAAACAACCTGAGGGTTTTGAAGGGTCAGGGGTGGGAGGTTGGGGCAACCTGAGGGTTTTGAAGGGTCAGGGGTGGGAGGTTGGGGGAACAGGTGGTGGGTAATGGGGAGGGCACGTTTTGCATGGAGCACTGGGTGTTGTGCAAAAAGAATGAATACTGTTACACTGAAAAAATAAATAAAATGAAAAAAAAATTTTTATTTACTTCTTTGAGAAGGAGGGAGAGAGCAGGAGCAGAGGGAGAGGGAGAAGCAGGCTCCCTGCTCAGCAGGGAGCCCTATGCAGGGCTTGATCCTAGGACCCCTGAGATCACAACCCCAGCCAAAGGCAGACACTTAACTGACAGAGATACCCAGGCACCCCCAGAGATCATGTTCTTAAGCACTACATTGGCTTTCCCATCTAATGTGTGCCAGTAATATAAATTCCAGTATATATTGAATCCATAAGGAAAATGCCATTTGTTTGTATATTATCCTCCTTTAGATAGGTCTTTCCAAAACTTTTCGAATTTCCAAGAATCTTTGATATAACAATTACTATTTATTACTTGCTTTCTTTGTTGAAGGCACTCTCAGACAGCCCTAAAATTGGGACTATTATCCCCCTTCTATAGATGAAAAAATGGAGGCACCACATTTGGTAATCTACTTGAGGTCACAAAGATGAGAACTAGTAGGTAAATTTAAACTCAGCTTTGCCTGACTTCAAACAAAACCCCTTTCTACTGCTTTCAGATTCTATATTCTTAGACTTGAATGTAGGGATTGATAGAAGAGAAACTTTCCAAAACGCACATGCATGCATGCACACACATACACAGATGCATGCACATGCACATGCACCAACATATGCCTCAATTACTCATGCAGCTATTTGGAGGATGTCAAGATGCTTGAAATCCTAAAACATCTGGCACCAAAGCCAACAGGAAATGAGGATGGATGGGAGCAATCACATTTTGGATCACTGAGTGGGTTTATGTTGTCCCCACAGCACTTTGTACTCTTAAATTTGGTCAACTGTTTTTCTATTTGCAAAGCTATAGAACAGTTGGTGCATATTTGCCTACCTTTGGTTCTCATGAAGAATTAATAATTTCTGCCAGTGGCTGTCAGTCGAAATCAAATCTTTTTCCCACCTAGTGGAAGAATCTAGCACATCAAACACTTAGGGAACAGACAAAAAAAGGACAAGGAAATATTAAATACTTTTATGTTATACTGGGAAAAAAATAGAATCCTTGTAAGAGATGAGGCACATTAGTCCTCAGAAGTGGACTAATAAGTCCTAGTAAGAACAGAGTCTTGAAAATGGAGTCTCAGTAAGAAACGAGAGACTCCTACAACTTCCCCACAAGGGAACTACATATTCTTAAAATGCAGCTGGAATCTTGAGACATTTCTTTGAGATAACTGTATCTACTTCAGACAGAACAGAGGTGCTCTGGTAATGAAGGTGGCATTAAGTGAATTTCTGTTAATTGCATCCAGTTTTTCTTACAAATATCTACATAAAAATAATTATTTGTCAATAGATTGAGTAAAATAAATCTTGGTTTATGGAAGTAATGAAGTTTTTCATCAAGATTTTGGTACTCTATTGGTTTTTTACTGCATTTTATCACTTATAATATTTGATCAATCTAAGTACCCTCACCTGCTTTTCCCCAGACAGTTGGAATTCCCCCACCGACTTCAAATGTAGTTTGCAGAGGTTGCCCTGATCTAGAGCTTTTCACAATGCCTCCTAAAGTCCAATGACTACATTCACTTTCACAAGTAGAGACTTTTCACCTTTCTTAAGATCCCTGTCCTGTCATAGAGTCCGTAATTATGTTTAATAACCAAGTGAAGGGGGTGCACAATGAGAATCCCCAAAATGTGCCTCTTCGGCATAAAGATTATTTTGAGTTAAAAGTAATTAAAACCCAGCAGATGCAGGAAAAGATCTCTGCCACCCCCACAACTGTCTAGTTTTACATTGGAAAAAAGAGCCTGTACTAGGAAGAGTGCTATTAACAGAGAATACCCCCTTTACCTAAGGAACTTATCTGCATAATAGGGTAACCTTGTTTTTCCAAATATCTCATTTTACCTTCTTGCTAATGAGCTTTCTCCCCTTTGTATCCTTGGACCCCTCCCCTCTCCTTAGCTCATATAAGCTTCATGTTGCCTCACTGTCTTTGGAATCACATGTTTATCAAATCTGACTTTCTCCTGTTAATCTGTCTCATGTCGATTTGATTCTAAGTCCAGCTAGAAAGAGCATAGGGCAGAGGAAGTTCTTCCTTCCAGACACAAGTATAATCCTTTATCACCGTCACAAACCCAAACTAAGACTATGCTTTCTTTCAAAAAAGTATCTCATATTTCCCAGCTCTATCTCTAAGAATTAGATTGCATTAAAGCAAAATTAGCATAAGACAAAGAAATGCGAACATGAGGTGCTCTGGAGGTTTGCTCCACTATAGAGGGCCTTTGTATGACCTAAGAGCATATTGTGCTATGAAGACATATCTACTCTTTCCATATTTAAAGCTGGCCTCTCCTTACAGATCAGTAGCAAAATCCTTTTGTGACATTGTGTTTGATAGTTGAAAGTTGGTGGGGGGAGGAGAGGTAGGCATCTTAAAACCATGTCTAAATCCTACTGGATAACCATTTTATATAGTGAAAAATTAGTTGGAGACATAGAACCTGAGAGCTGAAAGAGACATTTAAAACCAGTTTAATTTTTTCATTTATAGGTGAAGAAAATTAAGGGTGTAAAAGAAAAATGACTTGGCCAAGGCCATACAGCTAATTAGTGGTAGAACTTCAACTTAAATGAGGTTGACATTATCCAGACCAGATAACTCACTGACAGACTAAATTTCAAACTACAGTTGAAATATCAAGTATACTTGCTGATTGGAAAGATGTTGCAATCACAGAAACTTCACGTTGTTGGCTCTATTTTAAGAAAAATTCCATGGGCCAGAGGGCACTAAGACTTATTCTGTACTGTGTTCAGGGAGAACGAATTAGGTTGCAGTAGAAGTGATTTAAGTGCTAAGTTTTCATTTCACAGTTGATCACAGCAAAGACAGAAGACCATTTGGTGCCTTTTTCAATGTCTGCCAAAAAGTTACTTCGTGTCTCAAATACTGATTCTTTCATTGATGTGTAGAAAGAACTTAGCCCCAAAGGAAGTCCGTGGAATTGGTTGAACGCCAGAGCTGGTTTATTTCTTTGGTGAAACTGAGCTGTTCTTACACTTTTAAATATCATTTAATTTGATATTTTTTTCCAAAGCCAGTTTGTTCCTAATTGATGAAGAGATAAAGTTTGAGTTTTATTTAATTTTGTTCCTATTCACTATATAGATCCTTAAAACATTATTTTGCATATAAATACTTAATTCCTAAGTGCCAATTTAGAAAATAGATTTTAAATTGCCTAAAATTAATGAACTGAAAAGATTTTTAGATGGGATGGAATAGAAGAAAAATAGTGATATGGAAAGAGTTGTACTTTGATTTTCCTCTTTTCTAATCTCAAGCATGAAAACATCACTAAAAAGTCAGTGTGAAGAAAATCTCCATTAAAACCTTGGATCTCACTCAGCTCTCTCTTCTCTGATCCTCTCCAGAACACTGTAAATAGGCTCAATTGAAAGTACACTGGTGCGGAGAGGAGGAACTGCAGAGACATGACAACTAGGGACATAAAAAGAAACAGGTCATTCATCGTGAGAGGATGACCATTCAGGTGCATTTTAGACATTGAATTTTAGAGACCCTTTGGGGTAAATGCCTTGTGAAGTCTGAATAATTCCCCAAAGTCATTTTTCATTCTTCTCAATTAAAATTTTGAATCAAATGAAATGGCACTTCACTTTAGGAAATCCATGGATAGTTCAGTCTTATTTTGGTTCATGGAACATCAATAATATATAAGTCTCTGCTCTAATTCAAAAAGCTCTATCAGTTTTAAAATAAAGTAATTCACGGGACGCCTGGGTGGCTCAGTGGGTTAAGCCGCTGCCTTCGGCTCGGGTCATGATCCCAGGGTCCTGGGATCGAGTCCCGCATGGTCTCTTTGCTCGGCAGGGAGCCTGCTTCTCTCTCCACCTCTGCCTGTCTGTGTGCTCTCTCTCTCTCCTTCTCTCTGACAAATAAATAAAATAAAAAAAATTTTTTTTAAATAAAGTAATTCACAATTTTATACTTCATTAAAAAAACATAGATCAGGCTGGGAATACAGGAAATCATCTACATAGTTCATACTAGGTTGGGCTTTAGAGTTCAAAATCCCATGTTCTTATCAATTAGCTTGTTACATAATTAAGGGTTCTAGAATAGAACAGTGCTCACATACATAAGGTAGATTTGGAATCCTTACTATCCCTGTGCAATGGTTTAATAGTTTGTTCCCATTCTCAGGAAGTCAATGGGGAGTCCAGAAACTATCATGTCTGTACATCAGCAAATCACAAAAATGTCTTATGCAAAAACACAGAGACTGACTCCACATCTGAAGAGAGCTGACTTACCCAGACTAAAGGGAAAAATTAGGTTAAACAAAACCAAATAAGATCGTCTTAAACTTAAAAACCTAAAAACAGTGCAATCCATTGTGGTTATTCTTGCTAATCCTTCTGTCTCATATTGTAGCATTTGGCTAACTATATAGAACAGTACACTATTTGTGAATACAGCCTTGAGAACACTTTTGCTCTGTCCAGCCTTGTAAAGAGAACTCAGGCAATCATCTAGATTATTTATGACATAAAATAGACCTTCTCACCTTAAATACTGAAATAGTCAAGGTCAATGCATTCACCTGGTTTTTCTAAAGAAGTTGCTAGGATAGACATATAGTCTTATAGAGGGTTTATAAAACAATCAGTTTTAATCAAAAGCTTTTATGATCTTTTCAAATCAAGTTTAAAGAATATCCTTCCTATAACAACATCTGCAATGTACTTTGGAGATTTTTAATGTTAGAGAGCAGAGATTTCAGGAAATCGCAGCTGCAGTATGAGGTGATTTAATGTGCTTCAGCAAAACAAAATAGAAAATGTAGAAAAATTTAAAACAGGTATTGATGACTACATTTAAGACAAGAATGCATTTATAGCATCCATTCATTTAAAGCTAATTTCAATTCAAATGCTTCCCCCACATTGTCCACACCTCTCTCTCTCTCAATTCCATTTATGAGCTTCAGACTTGTTGAATCTCAGACCCATTTGCCTTTTATTTCCTAGCATATAATAAGCACTCAAAAAATATCTGTTGACTTGAAGTGCAGTTTAAGGAAATTTTCACACAATTCTGTATGTGAAACCAATGAGACTTTCGGAGTTTAGCTGTGTATAAGTCAAATATGTTGATGCATTTGTGTCTGCATAGCAATTGCAAATAACTAGTCAATCCAACAAATAAAAATTAACCAGCAAACCTTGACAGCTCTAAGGATGTGGACATCAATAATATGTTTCAGAATATTGACAACACTAAACAATTTTTAAGCCAGTTCAACATAAATTGGAGGAAAACCAATTTAGGGTGTTGATAGTTACTGTAGAAGGGGTATCTTCTGACTTCAGATAAGCAAAAACAAAGACAGCATTTCATGTAGAGCTAAATATGACTGAAATAACCCACAGAAGTATATTTGCACCACTAAGATATGAGTAATTGTTCTCAGAAAAAGTTTCGACAGCAAATATGCATACATAAGGGTACTCAACGCCTGTAGGTTGAAATGGTTGAATGAGTGAGAAATAGCACATAACCCTTACTGTATTAGTATAGATTAAGTCTGGCAACATATAGTAGAAACCTTAAACAAAGTAGCTTAACTATGACAGAAAGTTATTTCTCCTTCATGTAAAATAAGCTCTGAGGTTGGCAGTGAAGTGTTGCTATAGCAGCTCTATGGTTATCAGACAGAGACTAATCCAGCTATTTACTGTTTGAGTCCTAGAAATATGCCTTTCATTGTTATAGTTCAAGATGGCTACTGGTGCTTGGCTCATCATCTTCAGGTTTCAAGCAGCAGGATGAAGGAAGAAAGAAGGCCAGGTGCTCTTTCACTTACAAAAAGACCTCTAGAAGTCCCACATAACACTTCCACTTACACTTCTATGGTCAGAACTTAGTCTTATGCCACCCTCAAGTGCTAAGAAGGCTGGGAAATATAATCATTTAAGTAGGCATGTGGCTCTCTAAATATTAAGATTATGTTACTTTCAGTGGAAGAGGACAATGCATAAAGAATTGATGGCTAATTAGGAATCTCTATGATGCTTACTTTGGGGACAATGAACAATTTAAAGAACAATGAACAAGTTAAAATTCTCACATGGAAAGCAATTATTATAATTATTGTTATTATTATTATTATTACTTTGGTATCCCTCAGAGCAGCAAAGTTTGCTTAGTTGCATAATTCGGCACCCCTTGCTGATCACAAATACCATATAGATCTTATCGGCAACACATCTATGTTTTCCTATTTTCAAGAGAGCAAAACATATGTTGCTTAGAGAGAGTTGAATATATGTTGGCATTTCCTGTAGGGAAGAGGTCTAAATAAGGTGAGCTGGTGTCTTGATTCCTGATGTCACCATAAATCTTTGTTATACAATTTTACATATCTGGCCACCCGACAGCATGGTTCCTGAGGATAATTATGGTTTATTTCCAGAATCGTTTCTATTAGATTTTATATATATGTATATATAAATTACTGGAGAAATAAGCATCTTCTCTGAGTGAGAGAAATGACGATCTTAGCTAGAGGAAGGGAAAGTTGAGAAAATAGTGAGCACATAACATGGAGCCCTTTGTCAAATAACTGCCTTCCAGCTCTCTTTCCATTATTCCTCATCTGCTTTCTTCTCTGTTACAGCCACTTTCTCCAAGCTTCCACAAGGCTTGGTCTTTTCTATTTTAATGTTAAAAGAAACAAGAGCAGTGGAGTGCAATACATGGCATATTCGGAAAGGTGGTAAATATTTAATAGATGATATAGTAAATAATGTATATAATTTAGCAAGAAACAATGTAAATATTTCATGGACTGCAGTGCAGCTGTTAGGTTGGAAGTAAACCTATGAGTCTGGAGAAAAGTGGCAGTTCAAAATGTCCTCTTCTGATAAGAGTGCTCCCTACTTAGGTCTCTAGTCCATAACCTGGAAGGAGTGCTTAGCACTTATGGCATAGCCACAACTTTGATACCTCCTAATAGTGACATGGGAGGGTTGATGTGGATAATTCAAAATAGGGTATAATCCAAATGCCAATTAGACTTCAGAATGAAAATTTGCATTTTTGAAAAGTGGCTTCCTTTCTTAATTACATTATTCTTAAGATGATGTTAAAAAGAAATTTTTATTCTCCTATGTACTCCTGGACTAAAGAAAGTTGTCCCAGGATGAAGGATTTGTTATAGATAATCCATGGTAAGAAAACACAAGAGAGAGAGTGTACTCCTTTCTTCTCTCTGAGAAGAATCTTGGAATCAACCAATTCCTATAAGGGAATACATGTAATTTTCTGATCTGCTTGGAAAATTATAGAAGAACTAAGCAACATCCAGGAGTAAGGATACCACAAAATCCAAGTTGAAAGTATAGTTGTTTACATGTTTTCAGTCTTCTGCTGGATATGTGTTATAGAAAATATAATCTCTATATAAGAAATTTTTTCTTGTCTAAGAAAGTTACAACTGGAAAGACAAAGTTAATACATAAGAAAAAATTTGATAAAGACTCTACAAAAAATTAGTATTAATAGTAAATTCAGTAAAGTTGCAGGATATAAAATCAATATCTAGAAATCTCTTGTGTTTCTATATGTTAACAGTAAAGGGAAATTAGGAAAATAATCCCATTTACAATTGTATTGAAAAGAATAAAACATCTAGGCATAAATTTAACCAAGAAAGTAAAAGATGTATATGCTGAAAACTATAAGACATTGATGAAAGAAACTGAGGAAGACACAAACAAATGGAAAGACATTCTGTGCTCACAGATTGGGAGAATTAATATTGTTAAAATGTCCATACTATGAAAGCAATCTATACATACAATTCAATCCCTATCAAAATTCCAATGGCATTTTTCACAGAAATAGTACAAATAATCATAAAATGTGTATGGAACCACAAAAGACCCCGAATAACCAGAGCAATCTTTTTTTTTCTTGAAGATTTTATTTATTTCCAGAAAGAGAGAGAGTGTGTGTAATTAGGAGGAATGGCAGACAGAGGGAGAAGCAGGCTCCCCACTGAGCAGGAGCCCAAATGCAGGACTAGATCCCAGGACCCTGAGATCATGACCTGAACCAAAATCTAGAGTCTGACCCTTAACCGACTGAGCCAACCATGCATCCCTAACCAAAACAATCTTGAGAAAGAACAAAGCTGGAGACATTCTCCATGACTTGAAAGTATATTACAAAGCTGTAGTAATCAAAACAGTATGATATTGGCATAAAAGCAGACACTTGAATCAATAGAACAGAATAGAGGACCCTGAAATAAACCCATGCTTATGGTCAAGTAATTTGCAACAAAGGAGCCAAGAGTGTGCAGTGGGCAAAGGACAGCCTCTGCAATAAATTGTGTTAGAAAACTGGACAGTCACATGCAAAAGAATGAAACTGGACTATTTTACTATTTTACACCATACACAAGCATTAACTCAAAAATAGGTTAGAGACTTGACTATAATACCTACAATCATAAAACTCTGAGAAGAAAACATCAGTGGTAAGCTCCATGAAATCAGTCTTGGTGGTGATTTCTTTAGAATTTGATGGCAAAAACAAAGGGAGCAAAGCAGAAATAAATAAGTGGAACTACATCAAACTAAGAAGCTTCTGCATAGCAAAGAAAAGCATCAACAAAATATAAAGGCAATCTACTTAGTGGGAGAAAATATTTGCAAATCATGTATCTCATAAGGGGTTAATATTCAAAATATATAAAGAACTTATACAACTCAATAGCAGAAAATCCCAGGCCAATTAAAAACTGGGCAGGGGTCTGAACAGATATTGTTCCAAGGAAAACATACAAATGGCAACAGGTACATGAAAAGATGCTCAACATCACTCACTAATCATCGGGGAAATGCAAATCAAAGCCACAATGAGATGTTACCTCACACCTGTCAGAATGGTATTATCAGAAAGACAAGAAATATCAAGTGTTGGTGAGGTTGTGGAGAATAGGGTAGCCCTGGGCATTGTTGGTAGGAATGTAAATTAGGTGAAGCTGCTATGGAAAACACCATGAAAGTTCCTCAAAAAATGAAAAATTGAACTACCATATGATCCAGTAATTCTACTTCTGGGTATTTATCTAAAGAAAATGATTCAAGTTATATTACAAAGCTGTGATCACCAAGACAGCATGATACTGGCACAAAAATAGGCAAATAGTTCAATGGAACAGAATAGAGAGCTGAGATATGGACCCACAACGCTATGGTCAACTAATCTTCGGCAAAGCAGGAAAAAAATATTCAAGAGATAAAAGTCTCTTCAATAAACAGTGCTGGGAAAATTGGACAGCTATATACAGAAGAATGAAACGCGACCATTCTCTTACACCATACACAAAGATAAACTCAAAATGGATCAAAGATCTCGATGTAAAAAAAAAAAAAAAGATCTCGATGTGAGGAAGGAATCCATCAAAATCCTAAAAGAGAGCATAAGCAGTAACCTCTTTGACACTGGCTACAGCAACTCCTTTCAAGACACGTCTCCAGAGGCAAGGGAAACAAAAGCAAAGATGAACTTCAGGACTTTATCAGGATAAAAATCTTCTGCATAGCAAACCAAACAGTAAACAAAAAGAAGAGGCAACCCACGGAATGGGAGAAGATATTTACAAATGACAGTGCAAAGGGCTGATATCCAAGATCTATAAAGAATTTCTCAAACTCAACACCCAAAAACTAATAATCAAGTCAAAAACTGGGCAGAAGACAGGAACAGATAAATCTCCAAAGAAGAGATGGCTAACAGACACATGAAAAAATGTTCAACGTCATTAACCATCAGGGAAATTATATATTATATGCAAACAATGAATCATGGAATGCTACATCAAAAACTAATGATGTACTCTATGGTGACTAACATAATGTAATAATTTTTTAAAGTAAAAAAATAAATAAAATGAAAACACTAACTCAAAAAAATATGCACCCCATGTTCAGTGCAGCATTTTTTACACCAACCAAGATATGTGTGCATATATTTTATTATACACACATACACAATGGAATATTATTCAGGCATAAAAAAATAAAATTTTGCCATTTGCAACAACATGGATGGACCTTGAAAGCATTGCATTACCTGAAGTAAGTCAGAGAAAGACATATACTGTATGAACTCATTTATATATGGAATCTTAAAATTAAGTAAAGAAAACCAAGCTCACAGATTCTGAAAACAAACTGGTGGTTGCCAGAGGTAGGGGTAGAGGGTGGGAGAAAGGAGTCAAAAGGTACAAAGTTCCAGTTATAAAATAAATAAATCTTGATGATGTAATGTATAGCATGGTGCCTATAATAATAAAACTCTACTGCATATTTGAAAGTTGTTAAGAGAGCAGACATTAAAAGTTCTTATCACACAAACAAAAATTCTGGAACTATATATAATAATTGTTAACTAGACTTATTGTGGTGATCATTTTGTAATACATACAAATATTGATTCATTATGTTGTATACCTGAAACTAATGCAATGTTTTATGTCAATTATGTTGCAATAAAAAAGTTGATACCAATTAAATACTAAACAGTGTTTTTGATAATAATTCTAATACTGCTATGAAATTAAATTTACTACAAACTCATGTTACTTAAGGTAGGCACATTTTGCTGCTCTGCAGACCTTTTTGTTACCTTGTTTCTATATCACATTCCTCCAGAAGTGTGATTCTAACATATTTCAAGTATTCTTAACTTTAACCTGGACCTTTCTCCCTCTATATTCATTGTTATCATTGGGTGATTTCACTTAATATTCTTCTGAAAAGATCAAAGATACTTTCTTTTCAATGTTAAAATGTGTATATATGTCTTCAATCATTTCCTCCTCCTCCCTCCTCTATTTGAGGCAGACATAACTATCTTCTTTTCCAAGGTGAAAATTTCTCATATAAAAAAAGCTCTCCTTTCTCACTCTGTCAGAAAGTTGGCACTTCAATTATCCCTTCATTGATCTTGTCTTCATTCTCTCACCATTTGTTTGATGTTTCTGTGTGTGCAATCAGCTTTCCATATCATGACGCTAAAATGAGGTGATGATGAAAATGATCATGATATTTATCATTTATTGAACACTGAGGTCTAAGTACTATGCTAGACTCTAGGAAAAGCCTTGGCTCCCTTTTGTACTTAGTGTGCTCATTGGCACTTGTTATTCTTGCTTTCAGGCCCTCTTAGTGTACAGAGGAACATAGTATGTACAGAGATACCTCTACTTCTATTGCTATCTGTATATATGCTAAACACACTAAGTTCATACTGATACCCTTCTTATTCCAGAGAGCTCATTCTAGCCTGTCCTGTTTCCTCTTTTGTAATTTGTCTGATGGCAGTGAGAAAACTAGCTCTCATTATCTACAGTATGTTTTCTAATTTGCTCAATCCTAAACATATAAAGTAATTTCACAATTGCTAACTTTGAAAAGGCCACCTGCCTATTGGAGTATGGTATTTGTTTATAATGCTGTATGTCCTTGAGGTTATACAGTCAAAATAACATTTTTAAGAATTACGTGGGTAAGTTATCATCCCCATCTACCCTCAATGTGATTGTATTCTGGTATTCATTTGACAGCTTCATTTGTTTCTGCTTTCATTTAATTTCTGAGCCCCCTCCCATTTTTGTTAAGTGTCCTATGTATACATGTATGTATTTTTGTTTGCATATTTTTGAGTATGTAAAACACTTATGTTTTTATAAAACTTAAAACTCTTCAGAAAGATATACTCAGAGAAGTTTCACTTCTACTCTAATCCCTTCTATATCATTCTCTTCCACCATCCTTTCTATCTTGTTCCTATTCACTCCCCCTAGGTAATCAATTCCTTCAGTTTCTTATTTATCTTTCCTATTTTTTTCTTGCAAAATAACAGATGTGTGTATATTCTGTTATTTCCCCATTTTCATTCCATAAAAGTAGCTTACCATACATAATCTTCATGCTTTGAGTTTTTCATTTAACAACATAACCTGGAAGTCACTCTGTATCAGTTCAAAGGTTCTTCTCCTTCCTTTTTTGCAGTTGCATAACATCCCAGCATGTGGATGCACCATAGTTTATGCAACCATTCTCTTCAGTACAAACGTTTAGGATATTTCCAGCATTATACATTTTCAAAAAAATGTTGAAGCAAATAACTTTGACTATACCTATTTTTATATTATTGGAGATATATTTTCAGGGTGAAATCCTGGAAGTTGGATTGATGGTCTGTGTGATAAACATATGTACAATTTTGAAAGATATTTTCCATTTCCCTTTTAAGGGTTGCAGGGGTGTCTGGGTGGTTCAATTGGTTAAGCAACCAACTCTTGATTTTGGCTCAGGTCATGATAACTGAGTCGTGAGATCAAGTCCTGAGTCTGGCTCCATGCTCTGCGCGGAGTCTGCTTATCCCTCACCCTCTGTTCCTCTCCCTGCTCTCTCTCTCTCTCAAATAAATAAATAAAATATTTAAAAATTTTTAAAGTGTTTATAAGGATTGCAGCGATTTGTATTTCCACTAGAATGTGGAGCCATATGTATGAGTGCTTATTTCTCCACAGTACCACTAACAATGAGTTTAAATTTACAGAAAATCTATAATGATAGTACATAGAATTCCTATATGTTACACATCCAGTTTCCTCTTTTAATATCTCACTTTATGATCCATTTCTTACAACTAATGAACTAATATCAAAACATTGTTATTAACTAAAGTCCATATTTTATTCAAATTTTATTACTTTTTACCTACTGTCTTTTTTTCTGTCCCCGGATCCCATCCATGAAAACACATTACATTAGTCATCATGCTTCCTTAGGTTCCTCTAGATTGTGACAGCTTCTTAGACTTCACTTGTTTCAATGTTCTTGACAGATTGAAGAGACTTGTCAGGTATTTTGTAGAATGTCCTTCAAATGGGTTTGTCTTGGGTTTTTCTCCCAGTTAGTTGGGGTTATAGAATTTTGAAGGAAGACCACATGAGTAAAGTGTCATTCCTGTCACATCATATCAATGGAAGATATTATCAACATGACTATGACTGTTGATATTGACCTTGATCATCTGGCTGAAGTAGTGTTTGTCAGGTTTCTCCACTGTAAAGTTACTGTTTTATCCATTTTCCATGCTTATTGTTTATAAGGCTGTCACCTATGCATAGAAGCACTTAAGAAGTGGGCAGCTATGTTTTATTTCCTTAAGGGCAAAGTATCTACATAAATTACTTGGAATTCTTTAAATTTTTTTTATTATGTTATGTTAGACACCATACAGTACATCATTAGTTTTTTTTAAATTTTATTTATTTATTTGACACAGAGAGAGAGATCACAAGTAGGCAAAGAGGCAGGCACAGAGAGAGAGAGAGAGAGAGAGAGAGAGAGAGGCATGCTCCCTGCTGAGCAGCATCATTAGTTTTTGATGTAGTGTTCTAAGATTCACTGTTTGTGTATAACACCCAGTGCTCCATGCAATATGTACCTACCTTAATACCCAATAGTGGGCTAATCCTTCTCCCCAACCCCTCCCCTCTAAAACCCTCAGTTTGTTTCCCAGAGTTCATAGTCTTTCATGGTTCATCTCCTCCTTGGATTTCCTCCCTTTGTTTTTCCCTTCCTTCTCCTAATATCTTCCATGTTATTCCTTATGGTCCACAAATAAGTGAAACCATGTGATAATTGTCTTTCTCTGCTTAACTTATTTCACTTAGCATAATCCCCTCCAGTCCCATCTATATCGATGCAAAATTTGGGTATTCATCCTTTCTGATGGCTGAGTAATATTCCATTGAATATATGGACCATATCTTCTTCATCCATTCATCTGTTGAAGGGCATCTTGGCTCTTTCCACTGTTTGGCTATTGTGGCCATTGTTGCTATGAACACTGGGGTTCATGTGGCCTTACTTTTCACTACATTTGTATCTTTGGGGTAAATACCCAGTAGTTCAATTGCTGGGTCATAGGGTAGCTCTATTTTTAATTTCTTAGGAATCTCCACACTGTTTTCCAAAGTGGCTGCACCAACTTGCATTCCCACCAACAGTGTAAGAGGGTTCCCCTTTCTCCTCATCCTCTCCAACATTTGTTTCTTGTTGCGCTAATTTTGACCATTCTAACTAGTGTAAGGTTGTATCTCAATATGGTATTGATTTGAATCTCCCTGATGGCTAATGATGCTGAACATTTTTTCATGTGTCTGTTAGCCATTTGTCTTATTTGGAGAAGTGTCTGTTTATGTCTTCTACCTATTTTTTGACTTATTAGTTTTTTGGGTGTTGAGTTTGAGAAGTTCTTTATAGATCTTGGATACCAGCTTATCTGCAGTGTCATTTGCAAATATCTTCTCCCATATACACTAACAATTTAACTGTAGAAAGAGAAATTAGGAAATAAATTCCATTCACCATTGCACCAAAAACCATAAGATACCTTGGAATTACTTCGAATTCTTCTGCACCTGACATTTCTCTATTTTCCCCCATTTATTTACTTATCTACTCTATATTTATAATGGCACAAACTCATATTTATTTTGTGCTTAGGGTTATTATACTACTTATTATACTATGTAGTACATATAGTAGTATATGATACTATATTGTAGTTGCTCCAATACTATTTATTTTTTGCTTAAAATTTTCTAGTTCTGGCCATAGAGAACCCTTTTAGTTGGGTTCTGTGTCCTTTTGGTATAGTCTCATCATTGTAAAGTATGTATTTATGTATTTATTTTTAGCATTTCCTTATTTTCTGGCATTTCTTTTCCATATTACTGTCCAAGTTCTATAATCAGCCATTTCTCCAAGGACCCATACTTCCTTTAATTGGAGGACAGTATTAGAAACTACTATCTGGGTGCTGGGTGTGCTTCTTGCTACTAGGCCCTCTTAGTAGACAGAGCTAGGAAATATATGTGTGGATACTAATAGACATACATCTATCTGTTCATATGTATTTATATTAAGCTTAACATGAGTTCATACTGATAGTGCCAACACTTTAAAAATATTTGAGTATAGTTGGCACACAATATTACATTAATTTCAGGTATACAACATAGTGATTTGGCATATGGATGATGGAACCACCTATGCATAATGGAACCATCGGTTTGTTCTCTGTATTTATAGGTCTGATTATGTTTTTGGTGAGTTTTTTTATTCATTTGTTTTGTTTTCCAGATTCCACATATGAGTGAAATCATATGGTATCTGTCTTTCTCAGTCTGACTTATTTCACTTACCATAATACAATCTATGTCCATCCATGTTGTTACAAATGGCAAGATCTCACCTTTTTATGGCTGCATAATATTCCACTGTATATATCTTCCTCATCTCCTTTATCCATTCATGTATTTTTTTTTAAGTAAGCAAGCTCTATGCCCCATGTGGGAGTCACATGCTTTACTGACTGAGCCAGTCAGGCACCCGACTCATCTACTGATGAGCACTGTGCTGTTTCCATATCTTGGCTATTGTAAATAATGTTTCAATAAACACAGGGTGCATATATCTTTTTGATTTAGTGTTTTAATTTTCTCAGACTAAATATCCAGTAGGGAATTATCAAATCATATGATATTTCTATTTTTAATTTTGTGAGGAACCTCCATACTGTTTTCCACAATGACTGTACCAATTTATTTATATTCCCACCAACAGTGTGTGATGGTTCTTTTTTCCTCCACATCCTTGCCAAAGCTTGTTATTTCTTGTGTTTTTTATTTTAGCTGTTCTGACAGGTGTGAGGTCATATCTCATTGTGGTTTTGATTTGATGCACATTCCTTTTTGACTTTCCTATTTCTGTTAGCAGCACTATTATCATCCCATTGATCATAGACTCATTCCATTTTTTCCATGTCATTAAACATTACTCTTCCTTTCCAATAAATTTTTTTCTGTTTCTTTAAAAACTCACTCTTGCCATTTTAGTTTAAAATGTGATATAATACAAAAGTTTTCCAAGCAAATTCATCATATTTCCTTCCTGTTCACTTTAGTCTTATGTTTGTGAGAATGATGTATTAATCCCCTTAAAGCTTAGGGAGATTATAGAGTACAGTCATTAAAAGCTTCAGCTTTGGCAGATTGAGACCTATAAATACAGAGAATAAACTGGTGGTTTGTCATAGTGGAGGGGGTTGTGGTGATGGACACAAAGGGTGAAGGGAGGTGGTAGATACAGGCTTCCATTTATGGAATGACTAAATCACCAGAATAAAAGGCACAGCATAGAGAATATAATCAATAATATTGTAATAGTGATGTATTGGGACCGATGGGGACAATGTGTAGATTTGTCAAAGGATGATGTTGTACACCTGAAACTAATGTAACATTGTGTATCAACTACACTCGAATTTAAAAAAAATAATAAAGATTGAGCTTTGGAGGTAAACAGGTTTGTTCTGAGCTCAACTTTTGCCTGTCATTGCTATGTGATGCTGTAGAAGTCATTTTCTCTCTCTTAGCTTTCAGGTCTTTATATTATAAATGGCAATAACAATATTTACAGACAGATTGTTTCATTGATTAACAAAGGTGATGTAATCAGCATAGTTAGTGCAATGCTGATCTTATACTAATCCTTTACCTCAAGAATATTCAAAAAATAATATCCAAACTCTTTATCTTGATATTTCAGATTCTTTTCTTCATCATCTCTCATACAGCCACATTATACTCTGGTCAAATTGAACCATTTGCCATGTCCTAAAAGCATGTGATTTTCCATCTTTACAGCACTTCCATCTTTTTTTTTTTAATTTTATTTATTTGACAGACAGAAATCACAAGTAGGAAGAGAGGCAGGTGGTGGGGGGGGGGGGAAGCAGGCTCCCCACTGAGCAGAGAGCCCGATGTGGGGCTTGATCCCAGGGCCCTGGGATCGTGACCTGAGCTGAAGGCAGAGGCTTTAACTCACTGAGCCACCCAGATGCCCCAGCACTTCCATCTTTTATCTTTTGTTCTACCTTGGATAGCCTCTACCTCTAATTTCCAGACATTGAAATCTTATCCGTTTTTCAAAAAATGGGTCAAATGCCTCACTCCCCATTAATACTACTCTGATTAGACTGTTTGGAAATCATATTTTACTCTTAGACATCTATAGTGCATCTCTTTTTCCTGTTTTTGATTAATTTTTTTAAAGATTTTATTTATTTATTTGTCAGAGAGAGAGAGAGAGCAAGCACAGGCAGACAGAGTGGCAGGCAGAGGCAGAGGGAGAAGCAGGCTCCCTGCCGAGCAAGGAGCCCAATGTGGGACTCGATCCCAGGACGCTGGGATCATGACCTGAGCGGAAGGCAGCCGCTTGACCAACTGAGCCACCCAGGCGTCCCCTGCTTTTGATTAAATATGAAGGAATTTGATATATGACATTTTTACATGTATAGTTACATGTAAGTAGTAAAGGCTCAATAAACATCTGTCCTAGAATAGAATCAATGTCACCTAAAGATCTAATTACACCTCTTTGAATAGTCTGTAGGGATCTAAAATTGTTGCCTTTATTCATTCTTTCAGCTTAAGGTACAGAAAGTAAATGAACATCAAATTTTTCTCAGAGGAGCTCTAGGTAATAGTGAATGTGGCATAGAAAAGGGGCAATTTTATAGGAAACATGAAAAATCTAAAACATAAGAAACTATGAGAGAAGGCTTTGAAAGATGTATTGTGAAGTCCTAGATACCCATAGAGTTACCAGTCATCAAAA
Source organism: Meles meles (assembly GCF_922984935.1). Taxonomy (NCBI): domain Eukaryota; kingdom Metazoa; phylum Chordata; class Mammalia; order Carnivora; family Mustelidae; genus Meles; species Meles meles. The sequence continues at coordinate 104,225,950 of NC_060087.1, read as the reverse complement.
GGAAAGACTTGAGTGCTCAGCAAAAAACAAGAATTAAACTGAAATGTAAGTCTTGAAGCTTCTGCTAAGGATTGCTACCAGACAGAATAAAGGGTTTATAACCTCTATTTTTAGTGAGAAGTGTGATATAACCAGTGAGATTCCAAGTGCCATTAAGTCATAGAGATGACATATATATATGACATTCTCAGAAAATTTAAATATTCCTCTGGTCAGAGATGGTTGGAAACTTCTACTGAGTGAGCACTAGATTCTTTCCTTCAGTGAGTTAGGGAGATTCTGTGAGGTCTGGTCACATTCAGGATCAGTCACAGCTTCCATGTATAAATTTTAAATTTCTTAGTCTTTCCCCCTAATGTACATGGCAAATGCTAGCTTTTGGTCACAAGAAGGACCATTTGAGAGAATGTATTTGACTTAGTTAAGTTCATTTCTTCAACTGGGAAACTGAGCACATGAGTAACATTATTTTTAGCTACATGGAAACTTGTCTTAAGTAGTTTGTTTCAAGCAGAAAAATGAGAGAAAAGAATTCATGAATAACATTGCTTTAAAATCGCAGGCAATTTGAATATTTTATTATTCATATTTTGCCCTTATAGAATACACTAGTTTTAAAAGAACCCAACCTGATTTAGACCAGCCTGAAAACAAAATTCAGCAGCAGTTACATATCACACATTCTCAAGAGATCCCAGTGTTAACGTTGATTACAAACAGCTGCAAAATTCAACTGTCATTGAAATGTTATTCAAAAAACTATTAAACACAAAGTGTCCATATGTAGATCTTTACTCTATATTTCTTGCAGAGTTTATAAGCTGGTACAGACTGACTTTAAACCCCTGTGTGCCAGGTACTTTCATCACAGTAATCAAAATGTTAGGAAGTCACTATGTTGAACACCATTAAGTTTTTGTTAGGACTTACCAGAGGGAGAAGAGGAATTTGAGTTACTTCTTAGAGATGTCACATGTGTGTGTGTGTGTGTGTGTGTGTGTGTGTGTGTGGCAGTTATATAAGCACAGACTTGAATCCAAATGGCATTTCCTCATCCACAATTAGTAGATAATGTTGAATCCATGCATGCTATGTCTGTTTAATGCAGACACTAATGTTCAATGGTTTGAAAATTTCCCACTTTTCTGGAAAATCTCCCAGGAAATACATCCCAGGAAAGTGGAGATATCCTCCTCTGAGAATCTAAACATGGGCTTGAAGAGTCCCATAGTGCTTGCAGATTGACTTCTCTTTTTACATCTATCTGAATGATATGTAGCAGGTCACTAACCATTTTGCTTTTGAACTAGAGGAGGTGTTAAATACTTTACTGATTAGTATTAATCCAGTAATAACTAAGAAAAAGCTTACAATATTTTGTAATGAATATGCAAACTCAATGGTAAGTGCTAGAAAGGAAACAGTCTTTTTGTTTTTTTAAAGATTTATTTATTTGACAGATAGAGATCACAAGTAGGCAGAGAGGCAGAGAGAGAGAGAGGAGGAAGCAGGCTCCCAGCCAAGCAGAGAGTCCGATGCGGGGCTCGATCCCAGGACCCTGGGATCATGACCTGAGCTGAAGGCAGAGGCTTTAACCCGCTGAGCCACCCAGGCGCCCCAGGAAACAGTCTTTATGACAGAGGGACATTATTTGAAGTGATCATGAAGGGGCTCTATGTAAAGGTGGCATCTAAACTGAGACCTAAATGACAAAATTTTAGTGTTAACATCTCCTGTTGGAAATATCTGTGAACACATAAGATATGTTAAAATAAGGCGTTTGATGTGTCTTGAACCTAGGAAAAATGTCTAGGCTGGAGATTTACATTTATGAATTGATAACCATATAATTAGTAATTGATACTGTCAAAGTTATTGAAAACTAGAGACAGTATAGATTATAAGAAAAGGAAACCCAGAATTTTCTTAAGGAATTCCAATATGATGGAGGTCTATCAGAGAAGGAAGAGCCAAAAACAGATAAAGCAGTAGAGAGTGATAAAGTACAAAATTAGGTGTGCATGTGGTGGAAACTAACAGGAAAGTATTTAACCCCACTGAGCCACCCAGGTACCCCAGGAAATTATTGTAAGAAGGAAAGAATGGCAAAATCTGTTGAATGTTGCTGAGAAGTTGAGTAAGATGAAGACAGGACAATCTACTGCTTTGAGCAATAGCTTTCAGTTACCTTGCTAAGGGCATTCTCAGTGAAATGATGAGGATTAAAATCAGCTGGGGAAAAAGTTGAAGAGTAAATAAAGAAAGAACACTGGTTTAAAAGTTTCCACAAGTTTATGATATAGCTTTTCTTCATCAAACAAATAGCAAAAATAAAATGCAAAACTGAAATTTAAAAAAAAAAACAGCTAAGCTTGACAGTAAAATATCCTTATGACTAGAAATGGAATAGAGACACAAAGTACAGATTGAAGCTAAATTCACACAGACCTATGAAAGTCTGAGCTCTTACAAGGTAATGAAAAAATGAAGTCCTGCAAATGAGAAATGGGCACCATAGCCAGTCATACTACCTGTAGCCAAAGGGTTGAAGGGGGAGGCCTCTCACACTGAGAAGATGCTGACAAGCCTATTGTCAACATTCAACCTGGGGGTACTGCTTTATAAAAAGCTGTGGGTCTAAGACACTTCTCCAAAGATATACAAATGGCTAACAGACACATGTAAAAAATTTTCAGCGTCTTTAGTCATCAGGGAAATTCAAACCAAAACCACACTGAGATATTACCACCTTGCACCAGTTAGAATGGCAAAAATTGACAAGTCAAGAAACAACAAATGTTGGAGAGGTTGTGGAGAAAGGGGAACACTCTTATACTGTTGGTGAGAATACTAATTGATACAGTCACTTTGGAAAACAGTGTGAAGATTCCTCAAAAGGTTAAAAATATAGAAGGAACATTTATAATGCAATAATAAAAAGTAGAACAACTCTAATTTTATGGGGCGCCTGGGTGGCTCAGTGGGTTAAGCCTCTGCCTTCGGCTCAGGTCATGATCCCAGGGTCCTGGGATCGAGCCCCATATCGGGCTCTCTGCTCCGCAGGGAGCCTGCTTCCTCCTCTCTCTCTGCCTGCCTCTCTGCCTAGTTGTGATTTCTCTCTGTCAAATAAATAAAAAATATTTAAAAAAAAACAACTCTATTTTTAAAATGGCCAAAGGACTTGAGTAGACATTAACTATAGAGAACAAACTGATAGTTACCAGAGAGGAGGTATGTGGGGGGAATGGAGGAAATAGGCAATAGAAATTAAGGATGGCATTTGTCTTGATGAGTGCTGTGTGTTGTATGGAAGTGTTGAATTACTATATTGTATACCTGAAACTAATATTACACACTGTATGTCAATTAACTGGAATTTAAATAAAAGCTTAAAAAAAGAAAAGATAAAAATCTAAAAATTAATAAAAAATAAATAAAAATTTAAAAGAAGAAAAGAAATAAAGAGTATTTAAAGGACCCCCCCCAAAAAAGGATTGAAGTACTGGCGTATGTTATCATATGAATGAACCTCTAAAACTATGTTAAATGAAAGAAGCCAGACACAAAAGACCACATATTGTATAATTCCATTTACATGAAACATCTAGAATATGCAAATCCATAGATTGAGAAAGCACACTAATCTTTGCCAATGGCTTGAGGGAGACGAATGACTGCTTAAGAGTTTTCTTTGGGTAATGAAAATGTTTTGGAACTAGATAGTGGTGATAGATGTATAACATTGAAATGCATTACACATTACTGAATTATACACTTTAAAATGATTAATTTTTTTTTATCTTGGATTTCAGCCTTTTGTCTGTACCATCATTTATGAATATCTTCTCCCATTCCGTGGGTTGCCTCTTTGTTTTGTTGACGGTTTCCTTTGCTTTGCATAAGCTTTTTGTCTTGATGAAGTCCCCAAAGTTCATTTTCATTTTTGTTTCCTTTGCCTTTGGAGACCTTGAAAGAAGTTGCTGTGGCCAATGTCAAAGAGGTTACTGCCTATGTTCTCCTCTAGGATTTTGATAGAGTTCTGCCTCACATTGAGGTCTTTTATCCATTTAGAATTTATCTTTGTGTGTGGTGTAAGGGAATGGACAAGTTTCATTCTTCTACACATAGCTGTCCAATTTTCCCAGCACCATTTATTGAAGAGACTGTCTTTTTTCCACTATGTATTTTTTCCTGCTTTGTCGAAGATTATTTGACCATAAAATTGAGGGTCCATATCTGGGCTCTCTACTCTGTTCCACTAGTCTATGTATCTGTTTTTGTGCCAGTACCAATATATATAAAGAACTCCTCAAACTCAACACACACAAAACAGATAATCACATCAAAAAATGGGCAGAAGACACGAACAGACATTCTCCAAAGAAGACATACAAATGGTTAATAGACACATGAAAAAATGTTCAGCATCATTAGCCATCAGAGAGATTCAAATCAAAACCACGTTGAGATACCACCTTACACCAATTAGAATGGCCAAAATTAGCAAGACAAGAAACAAGTATTGGAGAGGATGTGGAGAAAGGGGAACCCTCTTACACTGTTGGTGGGAATGCAAGTTCGTGCAGCCACTTTGGAAAACAGTGTGGAGATGCCTTAAGAAATTAAAAATAGGGCTTCCCTATGACCCTGCAATTGCACTACTGGGTATTTACCCCAAAGAAACAGATTTAGTGAAAAGAAGGGCCATCTGAACCCCAATGTTCATAGCAGCAATGACCACAGTTGCCAAACTGTGGAAAGAACCAAGATGTCTTTCAATGGATGAATGGATAAAGAAGATATGGTCCATATAAGTATGGAGTATTATGCTTCCATCAGAAAGGATGAATACCCAACTTTTGTATCAACATGGATGGGACTAGAAGAGATTATGTTAAGTGAAATAAGTCAAGCAGAGAGAGTCAATTATCCTATGGTTTTGCCTACTTGTGGAGCATGAGGACTAACACGGAGGACATGGGGAGATGGAGAGAAGAAGTGAGTTGGGGGAAATCAGAGGGGGAGACAAACCATGAGAGACTGTGGACTCTGAGAAACAAACTGAGGGTTTTGGAGGGAAGGGGGGTGGGATGTTGGGTGAGCCTGGTGGTGGGTATTATGGAGGACATGTATTGCATGGAGCACTGGGTGTGGTGCATAAACAATGAATTCTGGAACACTGAAAAGAAATAAAAAAGAAAAAAGAGAAAAGAAAATGATTAATTTTATATTATGGAATTTTATCTCATTACCAAAAAAAAAAAAATCAGAGAGAACTTCCAGGAGAAATTGACAAAAACCACAATTGAAGTTGTATATTTAATAATATTTTTACCCTAAAACTGATTTATCAAGGACCAAAATATTATTAAGGATATGGAATATTTGAACAATAATAGATTTGAATTAATGAATATTATAGACTCAGTTGCTTGACAAAGGCAGGAGGTGCATTTTTTACAGGTACAATATTTACTTTATTTTTTATTAACATATAATGTATTACTTGTTTCAGGGGTACAGGTCTGTGATTCATCAGTCTTACACAATTCACATTGCTCACCATAGGACATACCCTCCCCAATGTCCATCACCCCGCCACCCCATCCCTCCCACCCCCCTCCACTCTAGCAACCCTTAGTTTATTTTCTAAGATTAAGAGTCTCTTATGGTTTGTCTCCTTCTCTGGTTTCATCTTGTTTTGTAAGGGCCTACCTAGCCAGAGGAATCCATTTTGTTGTTTATGCAGTAAACTTAGATTGACCCTATGCAGTAAACTTGGATTGACCCTATGCAGTAAACTTAGATTGACACTATGCAGTAAACTTAGATTGACCCTGCCCCTCCCAGAGGAACTTACTTGCAAAGCCTAGATACAAGGGCAGGTCAGGCCAGGTGGAGACATCCAATCAGTGAAGCATGCATACTGTCTCCCTAGCTACCAGGAAGAGTGGGCCCTGCCCTTTGGGCGCCAATTCTGACCAAGGTGATAGGCTAGTTTAAATATCTACTAGGGTAAGTTGTAATCTCATTGGATACCTGTGTGTAGCCAGGCTCAACCACGTGGACTTTGCTCTATAAAAGTTAGTCTGTGAGGTAGGGAAGGGTTGCCTCTTTGTAAGGGAGGGCCCTGACCGGTCAGTTTGATTCTTTTTTTTTTTTTTAAGATTTTATTTATTTATTTGACAGAGAAAGATCACAAGTAGCAGAGATGCAGGCAGAGAGAGAGAGAGAGAGAGGGAAGCAGGCTCCCTGCTGAGCAGAGAGCCCGATGTGGGACTCGATCCCAGGACCTTGAGATCATGACCTGAGCCGAAGGCAGCGGCTTAACCCACTGAGCCACCCAGGCACCCGGGTCAGTTTGATTCTTGATGCTTGGTGCAAAATAAAGCTTTGCTTGACCTTCGCTTTGTATCAATCTCGTTACTTTGATTATGGACCCAACAGTTTCAGTTTTTCCTCTCTTCCCCTATGATCCTCTGCCTTGTTTCTCAAATTCCACATAGGAGTGAGAGCATATAATTATCTTTCTCTGATTGACTTTCTCTCATTCTCTCATTGCTGTGGGTTCAACTAGAGAGGGAATGTTCAAAGTGTGGACTTTCCAGGGCTATCTTGATTGTAATGCAATCCATTTTTACATATATAAAATACATAATAAATGAACAATGACAAAGAATTCAGTTTGTCTCTTTGCAAGCAGGGAGACAGACAGATAAAGCAACTACAAAAGATCCACTATATCATATCTCCATTCATATATGCAATATATATTTATTGTACCCCTACTATCCATCAAATAACATAAGATATTATAGGAAGCAGAGAAATATAACTGACATGACTCTGCCCTAAAAGAATTAATAGTTGAACAAAGGTTAAGACAAAAATAAATATGTCTCAATTTCTACATTCCTGGTTACAAAGTTTGTGGTTATTGTCCCAAGGTGGCTCAAGGAAGAAGAAACCTACTACATCTCCTTCATATCATTCAGCTATAAAAAAGAAAAAAAAAAGAAAAAAAAAAGTCCTTCTGGCAATTGACCCTCTGAGGATTTGATCAGAAAATAAGTAATTTCAATTATTTAAATATTATTTAGTTATAAGTAGTAAGATTATCACAGCTTAAAGCATATTTTTGTCAAGTGAAGGCAGAGATGATAATTTCCAAATTCATTAGGTGTAAAAAATTAGGACACGTGTTGGGCACTTGTCTGAAGCCATCAACCAGACTTTTGTTACTTTTTGGGTACTTGTCTGAAGCCATCAACCAGTCTTTTGTTACTTGTAAGCAGTAACTGAAACTTTGTTAAGTTTGAAAGATAAAAATAGCATGATTGTTACAGAGCAAACTATGTAAATCTGGGACAACAACAACAAAAGTTGTGAATTTCCTTATTTTTAAAAACATTTTTGAGTTAGAAACGGCTTTACCAGGCACCTGGGTGGCTCAATGGGTTAAGCCTCTGCCTTTGGCTCAGGTCATCATCTCCCGGTCCTTGGATCCAGCCCCTCATCCCGCTCTCTGCTCAGCAGGGAGCTTGCTTCCCCACCCCACCCCCCGCCCCCTGCCTCTCTGCCTGCTTGTGATCTCTGTCTGTCAAATAAATAAATAAAATACTAAAAAAAAAAAGAAAAAAAGAAATGGCTTTACCATCTCATGTTTAAAAAACACAAATACTATGGTGCCTGTGTGACTCCATTTGTTCAGTGCCCAACTCCTGATTTTGGCTCAGGTCACGGTCTCAGGGTCATGAAATTGAGCCCCGCATCAGGCTCCACACTGGGTGTGGAATCTGCTTAAGATTCTTTCTCATCCTCTCCCTCTATCCTTCCCCACGACAAAAAAAATAAAAAATTTAAAAAAAAATCACACATATCAATTACTGCACAACACTGTAGGGCAAAATTTAGGGTTGTTACTTTCTTGTTTCCAATAGTTAACAGGCCAGTAATTTAATACCAATATTCTATCTTAAACAAAGTTTTTCTCTGACTCCTCCAAACACATGCTTTGACTCTCTCTTCCAGAATCAGACTATGTGGGTTCAAATCCTAACTGGCTATGTTACCCTGTGAAAGTGACTTAATCCACATAGGTGGACTTTTGCTCCTCTGTCAAAGAGGAATAACTGAAGTCCCTTTCTTGGTGGATGTTGTGAAGATGAAGTGTTAAGTACTGAGTACAGTTTCTGAAACATATTGTGAACTCAATAAATATTATCAGTAATTAGTACTATTGTTAATTCATTGTATGAATCTATTACTTTCCAAAATATTAAGCTCTTTCAGGGAAAGCATACTGTCTCTTATTCTGTTTATTTCTCCTTCAGTAATATATATAAATATATATACACATATATATGTATATATATATATATATATGACATTATTACAACAATAGCCTTAAAGAAGCTTCAGTCCTGTAAGATATATTAACTCATTTGAAAACTACAGCAATTCTATGAAGGCAGGTTTTAATATCCCTGTAATAAAGGGTAAAAAGAAAAGTGCTATGCTTTCCAAGAATTTGAAAATGAGTTTGCTTTCTGGAAGATCGGCTAAGAAAACCACACATAATGGAGCAGAGGACAAACATAGAAAGTCACCTTACAGGAACTTTGTCTCCTAAGACAGAGCAAGACTTAATGAAAGATATTAACAGGAAACATTTGCCTTTTGTAGACAGAGCACATTAGGCTGTCTTACCTCAATGCCACCAAATATTCAAATCATCCAAATAACTACATATTCTTAAACAGGCTTCTGATTAGATTTCCCTCCCTCAGTATTGTGACTCTAGAAAGATAATTCACTGATCATGCTCAAGCTCATACAAAAAACCGGTTCCATTAACAATTCTAGGTATAACATAATGATACCAATTTGTTAAGTTGCCATGAGGCTCTTGAGAACTTCACTATATTGGTATGTCAAAGTCTTGGGCAACAAGTAGATTCAGTTTATTACCTATCACCTTTGAGGTTTCCTCTTGGTGATTCCTTTGACGTTAATATGTTTTTTTCCTTCCAATTTCTAACTGTGACCCAAAGAGCTCTCAATTTTTCTAGAACCCACAGCTAACTAATGGTGGAGCTCAAATTAGAACCCTGTTGTTTTCCAGTTCTGGATTATTTGGAGGCTGAAGCAAACAACAATAAAATATCTCTTATTTCCTTTTCCATGTCTAGCTTGTATATAAAGTGTAGGATTTGGGTGCCCAATTTTAGATACTGTTCTAACAAACTGCTCCAACTTTTCAAATATGTATTGCTGTTGATGAAGCCATCTGGAACTGATGAAGTGACGTGCCCAAATACATACAACACTTAATAGCAGATTAGGAATTAGAATCCAGGCCACCAGATTCTGACCTTGAACACTTTTCTTTGTACCATGATGCATCTTTTCAGAGTTTTAGGATGACACTCTCAGATGACACTCTCAGTAGGTAAAATAGCTACACTTTGAAATAATTTGGCTTATTTGGGGGGATCATTTAAACACATACTAGTCTAGTATAGGATATCTTCCAACCCTGAATACAGTCACAGAAGGGTGCACTACTAAAGCACTGCTTGTAGAAGTCTACTGGAAGGTCTAAAGCAAAGAAATGGAAGGATTAAAGGGGAATTAGAAGAGAAAGGTACACTGGAATGAAAAATAAACAATAGACAAGAGAGCAAAAGTTCATGACATGAATTATAATTAGGAATGGTCCACATTTATAAGTACTAAGTCCTGTCCATACCTTATCTCACATGTGTGTGAATAAGCAAGGAGTGCTTATTTGTTTTCATAATAAGATTATTCCTATTATTATATAAACCACTCATAAAAAGAATTGCAGGAATTGTATATAGGAAAGAAAAATAATGAGATTCCTTCAGTTTGGAAAGGTTGAGTGAGATTCAAATGCCTGACTAAAATCTGTAGAATCAAGACAAAAAGTGCTTTAACCAGAAGATACTTTTGACTAGGAAAAGGTACTTTTAGGACAAAACAGGAAATCTTACTTTACAAAAGATGCACATTTATGGAAGCTATTATTTCAAAAGTGCTTAAAATGGAAATAAAATTGAGATAATGCCTGAACTACTCACCTCATAGGTCATTATAAGTGATTATGGGATTTAGTAGTTCATTACTACTAAATGAACTACTGCATGTGTAGAAGGGATGGTATATATGTGGCATCCTCCCTTTCTTCTGATAGATAAGTCCTTCCTATTGGGTTGAGGCCAAGCTTCACAGTTCTTCTTGTGCTGGTATTTCAGGTGGCCACTATCTTGTGAGGGAGAATGTTCTAGAATTTGCAGAGTGGATTCCTCTAAGGCAAGGACTATGTCTTAGGTTTATGTCTTAGTGCAATGCCTGATATGTGTCTATCAAATAATTTTCTCAGTGAAAATATTTGGGATACATATTAGGAAGATTATTTGAATCTTAAAATAAATCTCTTTGGGCTCTTCATCTTCTTCCCAACATGCTGTCGATGATGCTTTTATTTCTTCATAAAAAAATTGAGTTGAATGGCAATGAAGTTACAGAATTTCCTGTTTCTATATTTATACATTTATTTATAGAGGCATCTGCCATCAAAGCATTCCCTCCAATCTCAGAAGAGGTGACTTTTTTCTGTTTATTACCTCTGCCTTTGGCCTTGTTTTAACCCCTTCCTATTGTCTCCATAATACAGTAGTCCCTATCCCCCACTTATCTCCAGGGGATATGTTCCAAGACCCCCTGTGGGTGCTTGAAACCACAGATAGTACCAAACCTTATATAGACTCTTTTTTCCCATATATACATGCCAATGATAAAGTTTAATTTAGCAGTTAAGCACAGTAAGAGATTAACAATAGTAACTAGTAATAAGATAGAATAATTATAACTGTATTGTAATAAAAGTTATGTGAATGTGGTCTCTCCCTCTGAAAATATCTTACTGTACTCACCCTTCTTCTTGTGATGATGTGGGGTGATAAATTGCCTACCTGACAAGATGAAGTGAAGGGAATGACAGGTTTGTGACATCAAGTCAAGCTACTGCTGACCTACTGGTGACACATCAGGAGAAGGATCATCGGCTTCCAGACCACAGCTGACCTCAGGGAACTGAAACGAGCAAATGTGAAACCATGGTTAAGAGAGAACTGCTGTAGTAACCTTGATCCTTCAGTTATGTCCTCTATCTCATGTGTTTATAGCCTCTTCCTTTTCTATTTATGTACTTTCCAAAGTTTCTAACTATGCTCAAAGTCTCCCAGTAAACACAAAGCACATGAAAACCACAAAACTTTCCCAACATTTTGCCTGCTCTAGTTACTGCTGCCTCACCTCCTCTTCATGACTAAGATCCTCAAGAATATCCTGCACTGAGTTTGCTTAAACTGGAATTGATAAGTGAGCTTCAAAAAGTACATGGGCCCCATAAATGATGGAAATTATTTTTTTAAAGATTTTATTTATTTATATGACAGACAGAGATTACAAGTAGGCAGAGAGGCAGGCAGAGAGAGAGAGAAGGAAGCAGGCTCCCGCTGAGCAGAAAGCCCAATGCGGGGCTCTATCCCAGGACCCGGGGATCATGACCTGAGCCGAAGGCAGAGGATTTTACCACTGAGCCATCCAGGGGCCCCGATGGAAATTATGTGTATGTGTGCATATGAATCTCTCTGGCAAGAATATCCTTAGCTTCCAGATTTTTTCATTTTTTCATTTGCTTATTCTTCCAGATTTTTTCATTTGCTTATTCTTTTGCTTAATCTTCATCCCAGATTTTTCATTTGCTTATTCTTCATCCTACTGCAATCAGGCTTTTGCTTACACTCAGGCTTCTTACTCTCTCATATCACTGTAACTTTCAGATTTTTTCATTTGCTTATTCTTCATCCTACTGCAATCAGGCTTTTGCTTATATTCAGCCTTCTTACCCTCTCATATCACTGTAACTTTCATCAACAAGGTCAGCAGTGACCCTTAATTGACACAGTCCTTTCAATTTTTATCTTACTTGAGCTCATGACAGCATTTTACTCTTTTCAACATTTTCTTGTTTTTGAAACACTACTTAACTTTATTTTTTCAAAGATTTACTTATTTGAGAGAGAGCGAGCGCATGCACACAAGTGGGGGGAGGGGCATAGGGAGAGGGAGAAAGAATCCTAAAGCGGGATCCCTGTTGAGGGCAGAGTCCAATGCAGGGCTCCATCCCAGGACACCGAGATCATGACCTGAGCCAAAGCCAAGAGCCAGCTATTCAAATGACTGAGCCATACAGGCGTCCTTACCTAATTTTATTTTAAATGAACCTCTCCCACCTGTTTCTTCTGATATTATCACAGTTCCTTCTCAACTTACTTTTCAGATTCACATGTTTGATGCATATTTGTAGCTTATTTGTAACTTCCTGCATTATCTGAATGACCCACACCATGTTCCTGATTATTTCCCTTCATTCATAGCCCCATCTACACCCCCTTGTCAAAGGGGATCATCCCACAGCCCCTGATGAACAAGGGGCAGACTATGTGAATCCAACAGAGTGACCTCAGCTGACTAGATCAAAGTTGACATATGGGTAAATGTAGGCCAATTAGAGTCTCTTTTCTTGAGAATTAATAACCTTTAAACTCATAGTTAAAAATACATAGAGAAAAGTGCACAATTCTATTATCTTACTCGATGAATTTTCAGTCATGTAACAGAACATTGGCAACAGCTCAGAAGCTGTTTTTATACCTAGGATCAGTCATTATTCCTTGCCATCTCTCCAAAGATAAGTGTTATTTTAACTTCTAACATTATAGATTGGTTTTGTCCATTTTTGAATTTTCTATAGCTAAATAGACTTCACTATTTCACCCAATGTTTGTGAAATCCCATCTTGTTCTGTACAACTCTACTACTTCAATTTTCATTGATGTGTAGTCCTCCACCATACGATGAATATGCCAAAATGTGACCCTTCTATTGCTGACATTTGGGTTGCTTCAAGTTTGCAGCTTTCATAAAGAATGCTTCTATAGACATTCTGGTATGTGTCCATGTGTGCACATATGTACAAAATTCAATTTATACATATTTAGGAGTATAATTACAGAGCTATAAGATACATATATGTTCAGTTTTCACAGATATTGCTGAGAGTTTTCCAAAGGGAAGATATCAGTTTGCATTCCCACCAGCAATAGAGGAGAGTTTCGGTTGTTCCACACCATTGCTAGGACTTCATGTTGCCAGATATATCATTTTAGTCATTTCTCTGTAATCTTAATATCATCTGGTTTTAAATTTCCTTGATTACAAAAAATTAAGGTAGTTTTCATATGTTTATCATATTTTGCACAAATCTTTTGCTTATTCTTCTATTGACTAGTTTATGTTTTTCATGATTTGTAGGAATTCTTTTAATATTATGGATAGAAGTTCATTTTTTAAAGTTTATTTAGTTATATATAAATTTATTTAAGTAATCTCTATACCCAACATGGTATAGAGAACTCACAACCCTGAGGTCAATAGTTGCATGCTTTTCCAACTGAGCCATTCAGGTGTCCCCTATTGTTGATTCAATATATTGCAACTATCTTGTTCCGTTGTGTGGTTTGACTTTTTCCTTTCTTTATGGTGCATTATCTATGGTGCACTAATTAATCACATTTTCATTTATTTTAGGGATATTTGTGTCCTCTTTATGGGCCCTTTCCTTATCCAAAAGTAATGAAGATAATTCTCTTATAACAACTTCTAGAAATTCAATGATTTTACTTTAAAAATTTAAATCTTGGCAAACAGACACATGAAAAGATGCTCAATAACAGTGATCATCAGGGAAATGCAAGTCAAAACCACAATGAGATATCATTTTAGACCTGTCAGAATGGTTAAGTTAAAAAACACAAGAAAGAGGTATTTTTGAGAATGTGAAGAAAAAGGAACCCTGTGCAGTTTTGGTGGTAATGTAAATTGGTGAAACCATTGTAGAAAACAGTATGGAGGTTCTTCACAAAACTAAAAATGGAATTGGGAGAGGGGGAGCGGGCTATGGACATTGGGGAGGGGAGGCGAACCATAAGAGACTATGGACTCTGAAAAACAACCTGAGGGTTTTGAAGGGTCAGGGGTGGGAGGTTGGGGGAACAGGTGGTGGGTGATGGGGAGGGCACGTTTTGCATGGAGCACTGGGTGTTGTGCAAAAAGAATGAATACTGTTACGCTGAAAAAAAAAAATAAATAAAAAGGGAAAAAAAAAAAAAAAAAATGGAACTACCATCTGATCCAGTAATTCCACTATTGGCTATTCACCCGAAGAAAATTAAAACACGAATTTTAAAGATATATGCACCTCTATTTATTGCAGCATTATGTATAATAGTCAAGATATAGAAGCAATCCAAGTGTCCATTGAGAGATGAATGGATAAAGATGTGGAACACACACAACACACACACACAACACACACACACAGGAATATTATTCAGCCATAAAAAATAATGAGACTTTGCCATTTGTGACAACATAGATGGTCATAGAGAGTCTATCTTATTATGCTAAGTGAAATAAGTCAGATTGAGAAAGACAAATAACATATGATTTCATTCATAAGTGGAATCTAAAAAACAATATGAATATACAAGCAAACAAACACAAAGTAGAAACAGACCCCTAAGTACAAAGAACAAACTGATTATTGCTGGGGGGATGGAGGAGAAGGGAAAAATGAGTGAAGAGGAGTAGGAGATACAGGCTTCCAGTTATAGAATGAATAGGTCATGGGGATTAAGAAGTATAGCACGGGGAATATAGTCAACAATATTGTAATAGTGTTGTACAGTGACAGATGGTAGCTACACTACTGGTGAGCATAGCATAACCTGTAGATAAATTGCATCACTATGTTGTATACATGAAACTAATGTAACATCGTGTATCAAATATAGTGAAATTTTTCAAAAATTGGATTTTCAATCAACCTGGAGTTCACATGTATATGTAATATGTAATGAAATATGATTTCATTTTTTCCATGTAGCTATCAAATTGATCCAGCAACATTATTTCTAAAAAAAAGTCCTTTCTCTGTGTTCTGTTATGCCACCATTTTCATAAACAAGTGCTTTATGTGTGAGGGATTATTTCTGGACCTTTTCTCTCCTGTTTCATTTGTCTGCTTCATATCCTGGTGCTAAGAACACAGTGTCTAACTTACTATAAGCTTACAATAAGCCTTTAACATCTGATAATGTGATTTCACCAACTTTATTTTTCTTTATGATTGTCTTGCCTATTGCATTTGTGTAAATAATTTAGAATGAGTGTGAAATTCTATAAGAATACTACTGGAGCTTTTTTGTTTTTGTTTTTTTTTAATTTATTTATTTGACAGACAGCGATGACAAGTAGGCAGAGAGGCAGGCAGAGAGAGAGGGGGAAGCAGGCTCCCCGCTGAGCAGAGAGCCAGACATGGGGCTCAATCCCAGAACCCTGGGTTCATGACCTGATCCGAAGGCAGAGGCTTTAACCCACTGAGTCACCCAGGCGCCCCTATTTTAAGCAGTTTTGCCAATGATATCTCAGATGTCTTTAATTTGGGTTTCTTTATTAGCTAGAAGGAACATTTCCTCTTATTTTTTGAGCAAGGTATTTTGAATGTGACCGACAACATGTAAGTTTAACCTGAGGATCTTTTAATTATGAGTATGTAATAGTTTTCTGGTTAATCACTGGTAGTAATGGTTTTTAGTATTAAGTAGATATCTAATTATTTTAAATTGGATCAGTGTATTATTTTGTAATGTCTATCCACTTTGTGTTTCTAGTTCATGTCAATATACAAGTAGCAGTTACTTAGGAAACCTGCAGTAATCTATCCATCCTCTTGTCTAGCCCAGTAGTGCTAAGTTGCATTCAGTGGACAGTTTGTAGATAAGCCGTGTTGAAGTGTTTTTTTTATTATTTATTTATTTATTTATTTATTTTTTAAAGATTTTATTTATTTATTTAACAGAGAGGGATCACAAGTAGGCAGAGAGGCAGGCAGAGAGAGAGAGTGAAGGAAGCAGGCTCCCCGCCAAGCATGGAGCCCAATGTGGGGCTTGATCCCAGGACCCTGGGATCATGACCCGAGCTGAAGGCAGAGGCTTTAACCCACTGAGCCACCCAGGCGCCCCACTACTGGAGTTTTTTTGAGGAAAGCATTGAAGCTATACATAAATTTTGGGAGAATTAGCATCTTGACAATATTGAGTCTTCAAATCCATGAATATGATTTGTCCCTCCACTTTTTTTTATAAATTTTTCTCACAATAATGTTTTAGGGTTTTCTGTAGAGAGAACTTTCTAATTTTTTATTGGACTTATTCTTAGTTATTTGGTACTTTTGATGCTACCATAAATTGTATTATTTCAATTATCTATTGTTATATGGAAATACAATACATTTTTATATTGATATTATATCTTAAGACCTTGCTAAATTCACTTATTAAATTTAGCACTTACCTATATATTTTTTTGTTTTTTTTCTACATGTACTCATATTTTTCTGCAAATAATGTTAATTTTATTTCCTGCCATATAAGTCTGCATAGTTCTTTAATTTTTTTTTTAATTTTAAATTTTTCCATGCTTTGCTGCACTGACTGGGAACTCCAGCACAATTTTAAATAGAGGTGTTTATAGTTGGTTTTCTTGCATCCTTCCTGATCTCAAGAGGAATGATGTATGATTAATATTTAACAATTTAGTATGATGTGTGGCATAAGTTTCTGTAAATATCTTTTATTAGATTATGGTGGTTCTGTAATATTTGCATTTTGCTAATGGACATAAATAGACATTGGATTTTATCGATTGCAGTTTTTAGACAATTTTTTAGATACATTTTATTATTTATTCTCTTTACATGGGAAATGACTGATTAATTTTTCATGTTAAACCAACCTTATTTTTTTTTTAATTTTTTTTTGTTTTTTATTTATTTGACAGAGAGAAATCACAACTAGGCAGAGAGGCAGGCAGAGAGAGAGGAGGAAGCAGGCTCCCCGCGGAGCAGAGAGCCCGATGTGGGGCTCGATCCCAGGACCCTGGGATCATGACCTGAGCCGAAGGCAGAGGCTTTAACCCACTGAGCCACCCAGGCGCCCTTAAACCAACCTTATATTCCCGTAATAAAATCAAATTTTTATGATATATTATCACTTTTATAAATCACTAGACTCAGTTTTGTAAATTTTGTGTTTTTTCACTCATGTACATGAGAAAGATAGGTCCATGTTTTTCTTCTTGTGATAATCTTTTTCACATTGTAGTAACAAAGTTAAACTGGCCTCTTAAAGCAAAGCGGGTAGTATTCCCTTTTTCTCTTCTAAAAGTTTGCATAATATTGGTCTTAATTTTATCTTCAAATGCTTAATAGAATTCACGTGAAATTCTATGGGCCTAGAATTGTTTTCTATGGGCTTAGAATTGTTTTCATAAGAAGGTTTTAAATTCTGGATCCAATGCTTTATTTTAGGTGTATGTCTATTCAGAACATCTATTTATTCTCCTGTAGGCTTCTTTAAATGGTGTTTTCCCAGGAATTGTCTCTCTCATTTACATTTACCAATTTTAGGTTTAATCTAGGACAGTGGTTTTAAGGAAAAATGGAAAACCAAGACAAGGAGAAATGTAAAGCAATGCTATATAATGTGTTATGATGCCAACCATCATTTCTAAACAAACCATCAATAGGCACAGAAAAATTGTTCAATAAGCCTGTTCATTTATGCAGGACGTTTCTAGAAATGGTTCAAGAACGTGCAACTTAAGCTAATGTGTGGAAGGGGAGGAGAACAGTTTATCTGTTCAGACTCTTCCAATTCTTGCTGTTCAAGGGTTTTAAATGGAGGCACTATATGCACTTTGAAATTACAACATCTGACCCCTGCGTAGTAAACCAGATCCTCTGTTGAAAAACATGATATTTCATCCAATGTATGGAAGTGGAGAGTGTTTCAGCACAGGCAGAACTCCACAACCCAGAGGGATACAAAATGATGTCATTAAGAGTTTCTGTTAAACACTTTAATTTATTCTGATAAAATTTGTATTTTAAATTAAGAGTATCTTGTTCAAGTTTAATGTAATTACTAATGTATTCATGTTTATTTCCTTCTTAATATTGGTTTTCTAGTGATAAAAATAGTTATTCTGAATTAATAATTTATTGTTTTTTATCTATCCTTATATCAGCTTACTGGTTATAATTCTTTTCCTATTCTTTTACTGGTACCCTGGAAATTATAGCATGCATCCTCAACTTATTTAAGTGTAATTTAAACCAGTATTTTTTTTAAAGATTTTATTTTCTTTACTTTTATTTATTTTGTTAGAGAGAGCAACTGAGGGACAAAAGGAGAGGGAGAGAATCTCAAACAGTCACCCCACCCAGCACGGAGCCTGACACAGGGCTCGATCCCGTGACCTAGAGATCATAACCTGAACCGAAACCAGGGTTCAATTGACTGAGCCACCCATGTACCCCTCTAAATTGTTATTTTTACCACTTTCTGGACAATGAAAGATTCTTAAAGCACTTTAAATCAGATCATCTCTTCCTCTTATACTATTTTTGGTGTATATTTTAATTATAGATATATTACATATGTTATGTACAACACTTGATATATATATATAACATAAATATAACATAATACATATATCATACAATTAATATGCATTTATATTTATCCACATATTTACTCTTTTCTCTGCTCTTCATTACTTCTTGCTTTTCAACACTTCCATCTAGAATTTATTTTTCCTAGTTAAAGAACTCACTTTAACATTCCTTTTGGTGCAGGTCTGCTGATAACTTCTTTCAGTTTTATTAGACTGAAAATGTCTTTAATTTGCTTTCATTCAAGTAACAAATTTTTCCCAAGATATAGAATTCTGAGTTAAAAGTTACTTTCTTTAGTAAATTTGAGGATAACTTTCATTGTTTATTTTTTAAATTATATTCAGTTAGCCAACATCATTAGTTTTTGATGTAGAGTTCAATGATTCATTAGTTGCATATACACCCAGTGCTCATCACAACACATGCCCTCCATAATACCCATCACCCGGCTACCCTATCTCCCCACCCCCCCTTCTTTCTATAAACCTAAGTTTGTTTCCTGGAATCCAGAGTCTCTCATGGTTTGTCTCCCTCTCTGGTTTCTTTCCATTCAGTTTTTCCTCCCTTCCTCTATGGTCCTCTGTGCTATTGTTATGTTCCACAAATGAGTCAAATCATATGATAACTGTCTTTCTCTGCTTGACTTATTTCACTTAGCATAATCCCCTCCAGTTCCATCCATGTTGATGCAAAAGTTGGGTATTCATCCTTTCTGATGGCTTAGTAATATTCCATTGTATATATGAACCACATCTTCTTTATCCATTCATCTGTTGAACATTGTTATTATTTTTAAAAATATTTTTAATCATTGTATTATTTATTTCGATTTTTTCATTCTACTTTTTTCCATTTATTTATTTTATTTTTTAAATTAACATATAATGTATTATTAGTCCCAGGGGTACAGGTCTGTGAATCATCAGACTTACACACTTCACAGCACTCACCATAGCACATACCCTCCCCAATGTCCATCGCCCAACCACCCTCTCCCTACCCTCCTCTCCCTGGCAACCCTCAGTTTTTTTTGTAAAATTAAGAGCCTCTTATGGTTTGTCTCCCTCCCGATCCCATCTTATTTCATTTTTTCCTTCCCTACTCCACAAACCCCCCATATTGCCTCTCAAATTCTTCATATCCAAGAGATCATATGATAATTGTCTTTCTCTGATTGGCTTATTTCACTCAGCATAATACCCTCTAGTTCCATCCACATCGTTGCAAATGGCAAGATTTCATTTCTTTTGATGGCTGCACAGTATTCCATTGTGTATATATACCATATCTTCTTTATCCATTCATCTGTTGATGGATATCTAGTTTCTTTCCACAGTTTGGCTATTGTGGACATTGCTGTTATAAACATTTGGGTGCATGTGCCCCTTCAGATCACTACATTTGTATATACAGGGTAAATACCCAGAAGTGAGATTGCTGGGTCATAGGGTAGCTCTATTTTCAACTTTTTGAGGAATCTACATGCCGTTTTCCAGAGTGGCTGTACCAGCTTGCATTCCCACCAACAGTGTAGGAGGTCTCTCTTTCTCTGCATCCTCACCAGCATTTGTTGTTTCTTACTTATTTCAATTTATTTTGATGCTTTTCCAGTTTCTTTCAATGAAAATCTAAATATTTATTTTATATAAGTCAATATATTTATATATTTATACATTTACAAAAGAAAGGGAATAGCAAAATCACAATCCATGTAACAAAATAAAGGAAAAGGAAAAAAGAAAACCAATCAGTAAGCAAATACAAAAAATAAAGGTGTGTTTGAATCTATCTCTATATCTATTTGTCTATCCATCCATCTATTTTTTTATGTATCTATCAATCATCCACATCAATAATTGCCCTTTAGAAGACTCAAAGACTCAGACTGAATTTCAAAAAATAAAATTAGCTACATGATGATGAAAAGAAACACAAATAAATCCCTACCAAAAAATTCAGAAATAAGAACATGTATATGAAGAAAATAGTAACAATAAAATCAGATGTCACCATGTTAATATGAGGCCAGCTAAAATTTAAAATATATTTGAGGAGAAAAGAGAGATACTTCATAATGATAAATGATATACCAGGTCAGTGTAATAGTCATGATTTCTGTACAGCTTTTCAAAAGCCTTCAAAGTATAAAAAGGAAGAAATGATAGGAATACAAAACTAAATTGAAAAATACACACACAAAATATAGGCCAGGGTATACAGCATTTGAATCTTATAACTAATAAGCTTCTTTAAAAAATATATAAACTATATGCTTACCAAAAAAACAAATTCCTTTCAAACACTTGATATATTGACAAAACTTTTTCATGTAACTTGGTCACAAATGACATTGCAACTTTTTTGTGCCTAAAAAGAAATCACAGAGGACACATTTGTGGATCATGAGAAAGTAAAATTAGAAATGGAGAACCAAAACCAATGTATACATTAGGGATCTTGTTTGAAATCCACAATTTCATTTCCAAATAAGTTTTGTGTTAAAGAAGGAGACAAACTAAATTTATAAACTATGTAGAAGAAAAGAACAGTGAAACACAACCTATCAAAACCTGTGGGGAAATGTCTGCTCTCCTGACTGCTCTCACTGGTGCATACTGACAAGGTACTCTTTTGGGTGCCCCACAAATCCCTCCTATTTCTGTTATTTACCCCCTTTGGCCTTGGAGTACCCCACGACCTGGTCTCTCCTTATTCCATGATTGGGCTCATGCATACAATGTGACATTGGAAGTTATTTTCTTTATTTAACTTAAAATTTCTGTTGAGCATTTGGTTATTGTTCTTATTGTTAATCTTTTGGATTAAATATGACTGCATTTTCTAGCTGTTTTTAAGATTTTATCTTCATCTTTTCTTTTGGGCAGTTTTACTGTGATCCCCTTTATGTAGTTTTCTAAATGTTTCTTTTGTGGTTTTTAGTACTTCTGAATGTATAATTTGATATCTTTTCCCAGCCATTATTTCTTCAAATACTATTTGTGCTTCATCTTTAATCTTTCTGTGATGCCATTTACAGGAATGATTTATTTTTACTCTTTCTTATGTATTTTAAGTTCTTTTCTGTTTTCCACACCTTTGCTCTCCGTGTTTCAGTCTATATGTTTGCTTATTGCTGTCTTCAAGTTGTTTAATTATCTCTTCAGCTGTGCTGAATCTATTAAACCCAACCATGGAGATTCAATTTCAGTTATTGTACTTTTTCTGTTGTAAATGTTCTATTCTAGTATTTCTCATGTTTGCAGTTCTCTGCCAATAATCTCAATCTTTTTATTTAATTTCTTGGATACACTAATCAAACCTGAAGTAGTGGTTGCCACGCTTTACCATAAAGGGCTATATACTGAATATTTTCAGTTTTGAAGAACATATGGTTTCTGTTGCAATTGTTGTAACAACTTAACTCTGCCATTCTAGCATGAAAATGACTATAAACACTATGTAAACAAATGAGCATGGTTATTTTCCAGCAAAGTTTATTTACAGGATCAAGAAGCAGCTTGGATTTGTCCTATAGGCCATAGTTTGTGGAGACATATTTTAAAGCCAGTCTCTGATAACTTCAATATCATATGTGGATCACCTATCAGTCTGTTTCTATTGTATGTTTTTTTCTATTGTATTTAGTTGTTTATTGTCATTTTTAGACCTTGTTATTTTTGATGAACTATCTGACACTGTATATAATAGTTTGTGGACATAATTTGGGGTACTTGATATTATCAATATCTTGATATTATCAACATTATCAATAATTTTTGATATTATCTTCCACAAGAAATTTTTTACTTTTGCTTCTGACAGGCAATTGAGGGTAGATCACTTTAATCCAATCAAGGATGGAGGTGATTAAAAGTTAGATTTTAGTTTTTGTGAGCACTAGCTTTATTGTGGCTTATCCTTTTTACCTAAGGGTTTAATTACTTTTAATAGTTTATCAGGGTTCCATTTGAAAGCCTTCAGTGTTTTTTTATGATTCCACCTCTTAAGTGATCCCTGGACTCCAATGGTTCTCCTGCAACCCCAAGATCCTCCTGAAATGTCTGGTCACCTTCTCAATTGCTTAGCTCCCACTTTCAAACCAGCGAATCAGTAGAAAAGTAGGTGCAAATGTTAGACTTTATTCTATGGACTTTCTTTCTCTCCCAGATATAGTTCCACAAGTTATTTCTGCCTTGCATATCTCCAATGTATTCAAACAAATATTCTTACGTATAAATACATGTGTATGTATGTTTTATATATCAACTGCAGCAGGAGATTTAAGTTGAAAAAAGCCAATAAACCACTGCTTTAAGTCTAAACTGGAGACTTAGTTTTTGTTGAATAGTTGAATTGGGAAGTCATCCAAATCCAGAGTTGGGGTATTGTATACATTCCATGTGTATGTGATAGCAGAAAATTCAAGAGATAATAATGAAGCCAACATTCAGAGATAGGAAACTGAAGCCTTGGAGATCACAGGAAGAAAACCTGATAGGTTTCCAGTTATCATCCCTTATGATGTTTACCTAAAATTTTAGACTTTAGTTCTATATTATCACTGTACTCTTATTAAAAAAAAAAAAAAAACTCTTCTATCTTTTTAACTTTGGAAAGGATCTGGTCCTTGCAGCCAAATTGTCACTAATATATTTCCTCTAAGTGTTGGATTTTGGCAGAGTATCGTTCTTGCTCCTATTTTTTCTTTATCTAAATGTTCTTCCTGAATGAATATCTACTCCCATGGCTTAAGTTACCATATATGTGTACGACTAAGTCTCTATATTCAGCCTCAGTTTCAATTGCCTATTGGTTTTTTCCCTTTGGATGCTCCACAGTTACCTCAAACTCATATCTAAAGTCTCATCATTCTCTCTTTTCCTCTATTTATAACAAACAACTCACAGATGACTGAACATAACATCCTCTTTCAATAACCTCTGCCTTTGCTTATATTGCTTTCTCTACCTAGAATATGCTACCTTTCACTTTTCTTCATGTTCTACTGAAATCATTCAACATGCATCTTCCAGATCACTTCCTCTATGTTGACTTTCTGTTATATCTAACCTTATCTCAAAGGATTTATACCATCTTCATCCCTTTTTATTCCTATCAAGCTATTTTTAGCATTTTATTACACATATATGTTTACATTTATAGGAGGTATCCTGGGTTGGCTGGAGCTACGATATGGATATGTCATGTATGTAGGGTTTAATTACATATTCATGCTTTTATTTACATTCACTGAATTGCATGAACCATATCTGACTGTTCAGACATATGGGTATGCTAAGTTGAATGAGCAGAGATGAGAGGAAAGATAGTAGACAAATTTTAGGAAGAAAACTGACTCCAAGTGATAGAGTCTCACATGACTCAACAGCAGATTCAGATTTTTAAAGGTGAATAGTGGTTCTGGACATGGTTGAGACCTTTTACCAAAACCTACCAGAAATAAATTATGGCTTTTACCCAGACCTACGATGATCCTGACATTTGGTATGTGCAAGCCTTCAAAAGAAATGGGTGGGGGGAGACAAGATGGTGGAGAAGTAGGAGGAGGTGCCGTTTCAATCTGTACCCTAAAGTGAGCTGATTATCTACCAAAGATCTCCGATCACCCATGAAATCAGCCTGAGATCAGAATTATACACGTCTGGATCTCTATGGGAGCAGAAGATGCCAGTGGGCAGGTAAAATGGAGTGGGAATGTCGGACTAATATCCTTAGATAAACAAAAGGGGGAGGGAGCCACCAGAGGTGACTGATTAGAAAGTAATACCCCAATATGAGAGTGCCCTGTGTCTGGGGACCAGCATTAACTTGGAGTCTGGTTGAAAGCACTCAAAAAGAGCAAAGGATCGTGGGGGGAAATTGTGGGAATCAGGGCGGTTAGGGACAGGGGCTTAAGTCCCCGGACGTAGGACAGCCACCCCGGGCGCTGAGCCAGAGAGAGTGCTGCAGAGAAACCAGGTCTTGATCTCTGAGCCACCAGTGCGCCTGAGAATGCATGGGGTCGGGCTCCCATGAGGGGCTGGAAGCCTCGCCAGCTGGCAGAACACCGTGCCATGCTATCAGGGCCTGAGATGCGCACACCCCACATCCTCCCCTGGGAGAGATGCGCGAAGGCACCAGCCTGGTGCTCTTGGACCCAGAAAGACCAGGCACTCCCAGCCCAGGCCAGCGGGAAAATCTCAGTGTCCAACCGCTGCTTCAAACCTCTCTGGCGGTCTGGAGCTGCCCCGACAGCCGCCGCTGTCATGATCTTGGGTACAAGCAGGAGTTCCTGTGTCCCCAGGCACCACGATTTGGAACCTGCTCTGCCAGCGGCTGAGGGGGAACTTATGTGCTCTGGAACACTCAGAGGGGAACAGACTGAGGCTTCTCTCTGAGGGGGAGGTCGGGGTGAAGTTTGCTTTCCTCTAAACCTCCAAAAACCATCAAAAACTATCAAGATGAGAGAAAACAAACAAACAAACATAAAAACCTCCAGAGAACAAAAGCCTGAAAAACCGGTTTCCTCAGAGCCCACCCCCTTAAGGGGGGCGGGAGGACTTAACTCAGGGAACATTGCCTGAAAACCCACGTGACAGGCCTCTCCCACAGAAAATCAACCAGGAAAAAAAAAGGAAGTAGAAAAAAAATGACAAGAGAACAACCACCACTACTTCATAGACACAACTTTTATTTTTAATTCATTCCCACTATTCTGGTTCATTTTTTTACATAGATAATTTTTAACCTATTTACCATCACAATGAGATGTCCAGTACATCAAATTCCATAATAACCTTTTAACCTGCATTTTTTGATACATATACCCGTGTTTTTCTTTTGCTTTTCTATTTTTTAAATTTTAGTTTAGTTTAGTTTCATTTATTCTTTTTTTTTAATTTTTATTTTTTAATAATCATGTAAAGTGAAACATCAAGGTAATCCCCTTTCCCCAATTAATGCTACCCCTACAGGTAAACCAATTTTTAATCCCCCTTTAACTTAGGAAAGTTGAGTCCTTTAACAAAGATATCAAGATACACCCAGGAAGAATCAAATAACCTTCCTCGCCCACACTGAGAATTTATAACCACTCTCCCATCTTCTTCTTCAGCCAGTGTTTCTGTGTATTTGTGTTTGTCCTGATAGTACATAAATCTTACACTTGGGGTTCTTTTTGATGAGGTTCTTCCTTTTTTTGCATACATATATATATATATATATATATATATATATTTCTCTTATCATATAATTTTATCAGTCTTTTTGTTTGCCTGTTTTTGTTTGTATACTTCATAAATCTTACCTTGGGGCCCATTTGGGTTGAGCCTTCTCTTTTATCTTCCCTTTTTTCCCTATCTCTCTCTCTCTCTTTTTATTCTTTTTCTTTTCTTTTTTCTCTCATTTGGGTGGGGAATCCTGATTGCTCAGAAATGTTCCACGGTGCACCTTGACTGCACCACGGTTGATACATCCAGCTACATCCATTTAGCCATCTCTCACCAAAATGACTAGGAGGAGGAATGCCCAACAGAAGAAAAATACAGAGGATGGGACTTCTACAACAGAGCTAATGGCTATGGACATAGACAATATGTCAGAAAGGGAATTCTGGCTAAAAATTATCCAGGCAATAGCTAGGTTGGAGAAAGCCATGGATGACCAAATGGAATTGATTAGGGCAGAACTGAAAGCCACCAGGGATGATGTTCACAATGTTAGGGCAGAACTGAAAGCCACCAGGGATGATGTTCACAATGCTCTCAATGAGTTCCAATCGAATCTAAATTCTCTAAAAGCTAGGGTAACTGAGACAGAAGATAGAATTAGTGATCTGGAGGACAGACAGATAGAGAAAAAAGAGCAGGAGGGAGCCAGGAACAAACAGCTTAGAAGCCACAAAAACAGAATCAGGGAAATAAACGATGCCATCAAACATTCCAACATCAGAATTATTGGAATCCCTGAAGGGGAGGAGAAAGAAAGAAGTCTAAAAGATATAGTGGAATAAGTTCTCTATGAAAATTTTCCCAATCTTGCGAATGGAACCAAGCGTTCATGTACTAGAGGCAGAACGGTTTCCCCCCAAGATTATAGATTCTCGAAAGTCCTTGAGACACCTAATAGTAAAAATGAAGAATTATAATTGTAGGCAGACCCTCCTGAAGGCAGCTCAGACAAAGAAGCTCCTTACATACAGAGGAAAGCCCATCAGAATAATGTCAGACCCATCCACAGAAACCTGGCAAATCAGAAAGGGCTGGCAAGATATATTCAGGGCACTAAATGAGAAGAACATGCAGCCAAGAATACTTTATCCAGCAAGACTGACATTCAAAATGGATGGAGAGATAAAGTTTCCAAGGCCAGCAAGGCTTAAAAGAGTATACGACCACCAAGAAGACACTGCAACAAATATTAAGGGTGGTTCTATAGAAGAGGGAAAATCCTAAGAATATCATTGAACAGAAATATAGAGACAATCCACAGAAAGACAGACTTCAAAGGTAACACCATGTCAATAAAAACGTATCTATCAATAATCACTCACAATAAAAATGGCCTAAATGTGCCCATAAAATGACACAGGGTTGCAGATTGGATAAAACGACAGGACCCATTCATATGTTGTCTACAAGAGACCCAATTTGAACCTAAGGATATACCCAGACTGAAAGCGAAGGGATGGAAAAGCATCTTTCATGCCAATGGGCCTCAAAAGAAGGGCGGGGTAGTGATTCTCATATCGGATAAATTAGATTTTAAACTAAAGACTGTAGTCAGAGATACAGAAGGACACTACATAATTCTTAAAGGGACTATCCACCAAGATGATCTAACAATTGTAAATATCTATGCCCCCAATATGGGAGCAGCCAATTACATAAGAAAACTATTAATCAAGATAAAGAGTCATATTGATATGAATACATTAATAGTAGGAGATCTTAACACACCTCTCTCAGTAATAGACAGATCACCCTAAAACTACAGAATACTCATTCTTCTCAAGTGCACATGGAACCTTCTCCAGAATAGACCACATACTGGGCCACAAATCAGGACTCAACCAATACCAAAAGACTGAGATTATTCCCTGCATTTTCTTAGATTACAATGCTTTGAAACTGGAGCTTAATCACAAGGAAAAGTTCAGAAGGAACTCAAACACCTGGAAGCTAAAGACCACCTTGCTTAAGAATGCTTGGATCAACCAGGAGATCAAAGGAGAACTTAAACAATTCATGGAAACCAATGAAAATGAAGACACTTCGTTCCAAAACCTACGGGATACAGCAAAGGCAGTCCTAAGGGAGAAATACATAGCCATCCAAGCCTCCCTCAAAAAAATTGAAAAATCCAGAATACACCAGCTGTCTCTACACCTTAAAGAACTGGAGAATCAACAACAAATCAAACCAACTCCACACATAAGAAAGGAAATAATCAAGATTAGAACAGAGAACAATGAGGTAGAAATCAGAGATACAGTAGAATGTATCAATGAAACTAGAAGCTGGTTTTTTGAAAGAATCAATAAGATTGATAAATCATTGGCCACACTAATCCAAAAGAAAAGAGAGAAAGCTCAAATTAATAAAATTATGAATGAAAAGGGAGAGACCACAACTAACACCAAGGAAGTAGAAACAATCATCAGAAGTTATTATCAACAGTTATATGCCAATAAGCTAAGCAACCTAGATGAAATGGATGCATTCCTGGAAAACTATAAACTGGCAAAATTGAACCAGAAAGAAATTCACAACCTGAATAGACCGATATCTAGTAACGAGTTTGAAGCAGTGATCAAAAACCTCCCAAAAAACAAGAGCCCAGGACCTGATGGACTTCCTGGGGAATTCTACCAAACTTTCAAAAAAGAAATAACACCTATTCTCCTGAAGTTGTTTCAACAAATTGAAGCAGAAGGAAAACTTCCAGACTCTTTTTATGAAGCCATCATTACCCTGATCCCCAAACCAGGCAAAGATCCTACCAAAAGGAGAATTTCAGACCAATATCACTGATGAATATGGATGCTAAGATTCTCAACAAGATCCTAGCAAACAGGATGCAGCAGCACATTAAAAAGATTATCCACCGTGACCAGGTTACAAGGTTATTATCCCTGGGTTACAAGGATGGTTCAACATTCGCAAATCAATCAATGTGATAGAACAAATCAATAAGAGAAGAGAGAAGAACCACATGGTCCTCTCAATTGATGTAGAAAAAGCATTTGACAAAATCCAGCATCCGTTCCTGATTAAAATGCTTCAAAGTGTAGGGATAGAGGGAACATTCCTGAACTTCATAAAATCTATCTATGAAAGACCCATAGCAAATATCATCCTCAATGGGAAAAAGCTTGCAGCCTTCCTGTTGAGATCAGGAACACGACAAGGATACCCACTCTCACCACTCTTGTTCAACATAGTAGAACAGCATCAGACAACAAAGAGAAGTCCTAGCTATGGCAATCAGACAACAAAGAGAAATAAAACGTATCCAAATTGGCAATGAAGAAGTCAAATTCTCTCTCTTCACAGATGACATGATTCTTTATATGGAAAACCCCAAAGACACCACCCCCAAACTACTAGAACTCATACAGCAATTCAGTAACGTGGCAGGATACAAAGTCAATGTACAGAAATCAGTGGCTTTCTTATACACTAACAATGAAAATACAGAAAGGGAAATTAGAGAATTGATTCCATTTACTATAGCACCAAGAACCATAAGACACCTGGCAATAAACCTAACCAAAGAGGTAAAGGATCTGTACTCGAGGAACTACAGAACACTCATGAAAGAAATTGAAGAAGACACAAAAAGATGGAAGACCGTTCCATACTGTTGGATCAGAAGAATAAACATTGTTAAAATGTCTATACTGCCTAGAGCAATTGATACTTTTAATGCCATTCCAATCAAAATTCCACTAGTATTATTCAAAGACCTGGAGCAAAGAATCCTAAAATTTGTATGGAATCAGAAGAGACCCCTGAATTGCTAAGGAAATGTTGAAAAACAAAAATGAAACTGGCAGCATCACGTTACCTGATTTCAAGCTTTACTACAAAGCTGTGATCACCAAGACAGCATGGTACTGGCATAAAAACAGACACATAGACCAGTGGAACAGAGTGGAGAGCCTCTCTCCATATCCACAGATATGGACCCTCAACTCCATGGTCAAATAATCTTCGACAAAGCAGGAAAAAATATACAGTGGAAAAAAGACAGTCTCTTCAATAAATGGTGCTGGGAAAATCGGACAGCTATATGTAGAAGAAAGAAACTCGACCATTCTCTTACACCGTACACAAAGATAAACTCGAAATGGATAAAAGACCTCAGTGTGAGACAGGAATCCATCAGAATCCTAGAGGAGAACACAGGCAGTAACTTCTTCAATATCAGCCACAGCAACTTCTTTCAAGATATGTCTCCAAAGGCCAAGGAAACAAAAGCGAAAATGAACTTTTGGGACTTCATCAAGATCAAAAGCTTCTGCACAGCAAAGGAAACGATCAACAAAACAAAAAGGCAACCCACGGAATGGGAGAAGATATTTGCAAATGACAGTACAGACAAAAGGTTGATATCCAGGATCTATAAAGAATTCCTCAAACTCAACACACACAAAACAGATAATCATATCAAAAAATGGGCAGAAGATATGAACAGACACTTCTCCAATGAAGACATACAAATGGCTATCAGACACATGAAAAAATGCTCATCATTACTAGCCATCAGGAAGATTCAAATTAAAACCACATTGAGATACCACATTACACCAGTTAGATTGGCCAAAATTAGCAAGACAGGAAACAACGTGTGTTGGAGAGGATGTGGAGAAAGGGGAACCCTCTTACACTGTTGGTAGGAATGCAAGTTGGTGCAGCCACTTTGGAGAACAGTGTGGAGATTCCTCAAGAAATTAAAAATAGAGCTTCACTATGACCCTGCAATTACACTACTGGGTATTTACCCCAAAGATACAGATGTAGTGAAAAGAAGGGCCATCTGTACCCCAGTGTTCATAGCAGCAATGGTCACAGTTGCCAAACTGTGAAAAGAACCAAGATGCCCTTCAATGGACGAATGGATAAGGAAGATTTGGTCCATATACACTATGGAGTATTATGCCTCCATCAGAAAGGATGAATACCCAACTTTTGTAGCAACATGAACAGGACTGGAAGAGATAATGCTGAGTGAAATAAGTTAAGCAGAGAGTCAATTTTCATATGGTTTCACTTATTTGTGGAGCATAACAAATAACATGGAAGACATGGGGAGATGGAGAGGAGAAGGGAGTTGAGGGAAATTGGAAGAGGAGATGAACCATGAGAGACTATGGACTCTGAAAAACAACCTGAGGATTTTGAAGGGGCAGGGGGTGGGAGGATGGGGGAACCAGGTGGTAGGTATTACAGAGGGCATGTGTTGCATGGAGTACTGGGTGTGGTGCAAAAACAATGAGTACTGTTATGCTGAATAGAAATTTTAAAATATGTAAAAAAAAAGAAAAGAAATGGGTGTTTAAAATTTGAAAAACCAAAACCTCTTGAACCGAAGAAATTATGCTATAATGCCTACTATGAGAATATCCCTTCAAGATAAGTTGAGTGAAGTTAACTTTTGGTGCACGAGTAGCAGACCTATGCAAGATAGGGGCATTATTGCTTGACTAACATATTAGCATATGTTAATACAATTTAAGAAGCAGTAGTTCAGACAGTAAGCCATAAAAGGCATTATGATCACAGTGCAGAGCAAATAACATAGAGCTATAACATAGCCTGAGAGCACTACTGGGATTTATAATTTAGGATAGAATCATGGCAGATACAGAAGCATTGACCAGGCTGGCTTGGGCACACACATAGACCCTCCCATTGATTTTTCTGAAATACTGTAGAACATAAGGAATCAGATGGTAAATAGTGTCTTATCCTAAAATTAAACAGAGATGAGGTAGTTAGATAACACATTGCATTGATTTTGCTGACTTTACTTTGTATTCATGAGCTGATGAAACATTAGATATTTAGAGTTACAAGTATTCCTCTTCTATGTGGTATATATATATATACAATGGAATATTATGTAGCTATAAAAAGAAGTGAAATCTTGCCATTTGCAACAACATGGATGGAACTGGAGGGCATTATGCTGAGCAAAATAAGTCAATCAGAGAAAGACAATTATCATATTATCTCCCGGATATGAAGAATTTGAGGGGCAACATGGGGGGCTTGGAGGATAGGAAAGGAAAAAATGAAACAAGATGGGATTGGGAGGGAGACAAACCATAAGAGACTCTTTTTTTTTTTTTTTATTTTTACTTATTTTATTAACATATAATATATTATTTGTTTCAGGGGTACAGGTCTGTGATTCATCAGTCTTACACAGTTCACAGCACTGGCCATAGCACATACCCTCCCCAATGTCCACCACTCAGTTACCCCCATCCCTCCTATGCTCATCCCCTCCAGCAAACCTCAGTTTGTTTCCTGAGATTTTCTTATGGTTTGTCTCCATCTCTGGTTTCATCTTGTTTCATTTTTCCCTCCATTCCATTATGATCCTCTGTCTTGTTTCTCAAATTCCTCATATCAGTGAGATCATATGATGATTGTCTTTCCCTGACTGACTTATTTTACTTAGCATAATACCCTCTAGTTCCATCCACATCATTGCAAATGGCAAGATTTCTTTCTTTATTTCTTTCTTTCTTAAACGAAGATCTCTTACTTTTTTTTTTTTTTTTCTTAGCTCTTCTCATTTTATTTATTTTTTCAGCATAACAGTATTCGTTCTTTTTGCACAGCACCCAGTGCTCCATGCAAAACGTGCCCTCCCCATTACCCACCACCTGTTCCCCCAACCTCCCACCCCTGACCCTTCAAAACCCTCAGGTTGCCCCAACCTCCCACCCCTGACCCTTCAAAACCCTCAGGTTGTTTTTCAGAGTCCATAGTCTCTTATGGTTCGCTTCCCCTCCCCAATGTCCATAGCCCGCTCCCCCTCCCCCAATCCCACCTCCCCGCAGCAACCCCCAGTTTGTTTTGTGAGATTAAGAGTCATTTATGGTTTGTCTCCCTCCCAATCCCATCTTGTTTCATTTATTCTTCTCCTATCTCCTACCCCCCCATGTTGCTTCTCCATGTCCTCATATCAGGGAGATCATATGATAGTTGTCTTTCTCCGATTGACTTATTTCACTAAGCATGATACGCTCTAGTTCCATCCACGTCGTCGCCAATGGCAAGATTTCATTTCTTTTGATGGCTGCATAGTATTCCATTGTGTATATATACCACATCTTCTTGATCCATTCATCTGTTGATGGACATCTAGGTTCTTTCCATAGTCTGGCTATTGTAGACATTGCTGCTATAAACATTCGGGTACACGTGCCCCTTCGGATCACTATGTTTGTATCTTTAGGGTAAATACCCAGTAGTGCAATTGCTGGGTCATAGGGTACTTCTATTTTCAACATTTTGAGGAACCTCCATGCTGTTTTCCAGAGTGGTTGCACCAGCTTGCATTCCCACCAACAGTGGAGGAGGGTTCCCCTTTCTCCACATCCTCTCCAGCATCTGTCATTTCCTGACTTGTTCATTTTAGCCATTCTGACTGGTGTGAGGTGATATCTCATTGTGGTTTTGATTTGTATTTCCCTGATGCCGAGTGACGTGGAGCACTTTTTCATGTGTCTGTTGGCCATCTGGATGTCTTCTTTGCAGAAATGTCTGTTCATGTCCTCTGCCCATTTCTTGATTGGATTGTTTGTTCTTTGGGTGTTGAGTTTGCTAAGTTCCTTATAGATTTTGGATACTAGCCCTTTATCTGATATGTCATTTGCAAATATCTTCTCCCATTCTGTCAGTTGTCTTTAGGTTTTGTTAACTGTTTCCTTTGCTGTGCAAAAGCTTTTGATCTTGATGAAATCCCAACAGTTCATTTTTGCCCTTGCTTCCCTTGCCTTTGCCGTTGTTCCTAGGAAGATGTTGCTACGGCTGAGGTCGAAGAGGTTGCTGCCTGCATTCTCCTCAAGGATTTTGATGGATTCCTTTCTCACATTGAGGTCCTTCATCCATTTGGAGTCTATTTTCATGTGTGGTATAAGGAAGTGGTCCAATTTCATTTTTCTGCATGTGGCTGTCCAATTTTCCCAGCACCATTTATTGAAGAGGCTGTCTTTTTTCCATTGGACATTCTTTCCTGCTTTGTCGAAGATTAGTTGACCATAGAGTTGAGGGTCGATTTCTGGGCTCTCTATTCTGTTCCACTGATCTATGTGTCTGTTTTTGTGCCAGTACCATGCTGTCTTGATGATGACAGCTTTGTAATAGAGCTTGAAGTCCGGAATTGTGATGCCACCAACTTTGGCTTTGTTCTTCAATATTCCTTTGGCTATTCGAGGTCTTTTCTGGTTCCATATAAATTTTAGGATTATTTGTTCCATTTCTTTGAAAAAAAATGGATGGTATTTTGATAGGGATTGCATTAAATGTGTAGATTGCTTTAGGTAGCATAGACATTTTCACAATATTTATTCTTCCAATCCAGGAGCATGGAACATTTTTCCATTTTTTGGTGTCTTCCTCAATTTCTTTCATGAGTACTTTATAATTTTCTGTGTATAGATTCTTAGTCTCTTTGGTTAGGTTTATTCCTAGGTATCTTATAGTTTTGGGTACAATTGTAAATGGGATTGACTCCTTAATTTCTCTTTCTTCAGTCTTGTTGTTGGTGTACAGAAATGCAACTGATTTCTGTGCATTGATTTTATATCCTGACACTTTACTGAATTCCTGTACAAGTTCTAGCAGTTTTGGAGTGGAGTCTTTTGGGTTTTCCACATATAGTATCATATCATCTGTGAAGAGTGATAGTTTGACTTCTTCTTTACCAATTTGGATGCCTTTCCTAGTATGGTTTCTTATACATAAAAGGTGCTAACAATAATTGAATGAAAAATGAATGAATGGATGTGGGAATGTTGGATGAATTCTAGAATAGATAAAACACAGGGCGGATATAAGAGTTATACAGACATTCCCTGATTTACAATGGTTCAACTTGTGATTTTTTGACTTTATGATTGTGCAAAAGCAGTACACACTTAGTAGAAACTGTATTTGAATTTTAAATTTTGATCTTTTCCCAAGCTAGCAATATGCATACAATATCCTCTCAGGATGCTCAGCTGCAGCAGTAAGCCAAAGCTCCCAGTCAGCCACAAAACCACAAGGATAAACAATTGACACACTTAGAATGTATATCCAGAATGGTTATTCTGTACCCATTCTGTACCCATACAACCATTCTCTTTTTCACTTTCAGTACAGTATTCCATAAATTACATGACATAGTCAACACTTTATTATAAAGTGGGTTTTGTGTTAGATGATTTTGCCCAGCTGTTGGCTAATGTAAGTGTTCTGAGCATGTTTAAGGTAGGCTAGGCTAAGCTATGATGTTCAGTAGGTTCAGTACATTAAATGCATTGTCAGTTTACATCTTCAACTTACAATGGGTTTATCAGGACATAACCCCGTTATAAGTCAAGGAAGATCTCTATTCACTATGTGTGAGAGTATAAACTCATCCTGTTCCCACATCATAGGCTTCCCAAAAGACATCACAGAATCATGAAAAGTCTGAAAACAATTTCACAGTGAAGAATAGAATTTATAGTGAGAACCACCTAGGACATGCCATCTCACACCCTTCTGTATGCCAGAGAAGGAGAGAAAACACAACACATGGGTTGACTGTATGCTCAGGCTCGGGCAACTGTCAAAGAGAAAACTTGATCTATTTGCAAATTAAATCCTATAGTTACTGATGACAGTTGTTCGCCTTAGCTGGTTAAAAATACCATTTCAAAACCTATAAAGTGTCTCATTGTGCCTCAGGGTGCCACATTGTTGATGACTGTGCCTTATTCTTCTCTCTCCAATAAATCATATCTCAGTCTATAATTTAAAAAAAACTAAAATAAAACAGATTTCAGTCAAATACATCAAATTTTATGAAGCTACTTCAAGGACTTAACAGTGATATTAAATAACATAGCTTGCTTCTGCTAAAAGAGCTTTACTTCACTGTATGTCCCAAAGGAGGGTCAAGATGCGATAAATATGTTTCCTTCATCAGGCTGATTTTCCTGTTCCCAGATTCCCAGGGAAGATTAACATCAAGCTCCTCCATTCCAAAATACTAGTATTTTAGTTGACATTTTGGGTCATTTATTTTTATACATTCACATATCCCTATAGCTCTGCCTCCCAACCTCCAAAACACACACATGAAGTTTTAATTAAACCTGCTATATCTGTGCATCTGTTAAATTCCTGTACTAGGCTGTGAGCAAAAGAAAGCAAGGATTATTTTATTGGACTTTCACCATGATGCTGAACATGACTGCTGAATTTTCAGTGTTCAAAAGATTTTTTCTAAAGTGTTATAAGTTGAGAAACAGTTGAAAGGATTTGGGTTTTAGAGCAACAAAGTCCTGGATTCTATTCCTAAATTTACCACTTTTTACATATTTGATTTTAGGTATGCCATTAAAAATTTCAGGGCATTAGATTCTTATTGAAATAAGGAAAGGTATTTCACATTCTCCCAACTCAATTGCAAAATATATATTATGAATGCAAAGCAACTAGAATGCACCATGGGAAATATACTTCAATTACTGATCATCTACTATCCTTATTTTGAACTAGGAGGTAAGAAATATCATTGTGAACTTGAGTGGTCTAGAAATATCTCTTTGAGAAGGGACCTGATTTTATATTAAATGAAGGAGCAAAAATATATCAAGCTAAAATATCAGAAAAATGTTTCGAGGAAGCAGCCTCTTTTAGCTTTTTCAGATACACTCCAGGGAAAGACCTTCAACCTGTCAGCACAACCTGGGACTCTGGAAGGGCAAGACAGCTGGTAGCATCTGTGTGTAGGAAGAGCTTGCTGTTGAGGATCTCTCATTGGCTGAAGCTCATGTTCTGAGGTTGGGAGGGACTGCTGGCTTGGCTGCTTGTGTGGTGCTGCTGGTTATACTCTACCACTGAGTGGGACTGCAGCTTGTGCTCTGTAATCAGGTAGTATAAATGGTTAGACTGCACTTGGGTGGGGCTTCATGGTTAGCTCTCAAGTTATGTTCCACAGTTGGATGGGTCCTCCATCTGGGTTTCATGATTGAGTGTGGCCACAGGTTGTACCCACAGTTGGGTGAGACTGTAGGCTAGGCTCTGTGATTGGGCATACTACTGGCTGTGCTGCAAAGTCAGGCTAGATCACTGGCTGGGCTCCCTCTTCAGGTGAGACCAGAGGCTGTGTTCTGTAGGTGGGTGCTGGTGCTGGCTTGCCTGGGCAGGGCCACACTGTGGGATCTATGGATCTCTGGCTAGGTACCCAAGCCAGAAAGAACTGCTGACCAAACATGCTCCTTAGCCAGATGTGACCACTGGCTTGGCTCCATGAATGAACAGAGCTGTTGGCTGGGCTCTCTGGTCAGGTGCTGCTACCAGCTGGAACCCAATCTGCCAAGATCCCTTTACTGGTTGTTTGAGCACTGCCCCTCTCTTTGTTTTTAGCTAAAACTTGGCAGTCTAGTCCTGCTGATCCTTTCAGTGTTCCCCATGAAGTGAGACAGAAGTGGCTTCCCAGGAAGCTCCCCAGAATGCTGGAAAATGTTGGATGTCTACTTTAGGGTCTCTTTCCCCTACTGGAGAAACCATAGATCCAGGGCAATGCTCTCAGTGTGGTGTTGTGCTGACTTGTGGGAGGGGTAATGTGGTCAAAGTGAAAATGATCCTCTTACCCCTCTAATGTAGTTTTTCTTACTTTTCTGTGGTCCAAGGGGGTGATTCAGGTTCACTCCTGGGTTTTGGGATTTTCACAAAGGTGTTTTTGCCTATGAATAGTTGCTAGTTGCTCTTCCTGCAAAGGGGAATAAAGCCAAGGACCATTCTGCCATCTTGCTGATGTCACTCTAGAAGGATTTTGGTAGAAATTGACAACTAGATAATAAAATTTATAGAGAAATCAAAAGGTTTAAAATTGCAAGAGCAATTTTGAAAAATAATAAAGTTGGAGGAATCCCCCTAATTTCTTTCAAAAAGTTCCTCTAAAGCAAAAGTACTTAAGACAGTGTGATATTGGTATAAGAACAGACATACAGCTTAATGGAAAAAATAGAGTCCCAAAATACACCTATATATAGAGGCAACTGATTTGCAATAAATGTAATTCAGTGGGGTGAAGGACAGTCTTTTCAACAAATGGTGCTGCAATATTTGTAAAGTCATTTGCATGATTATGAATCTTGATCCTTGTCGTGCTATATACAAAGATTAACACAAAATGGACCATGTGAGACAAAAAACATATGAGACTTCTTGAGGAAAATATAGGAGAAAATCTTTGTGACTTGAGATTAAGCAATTATTTCTTAGATAGGCTGCAAAAAGCGGATTACAAAAGACAATAATTATAAATTGAATTTATTAAAACTAGAAACTTCTGCTCTTTGAAAGATGTTAAGAAAATGGAAGTACAAGCCACTAGGAGAAAATAGTTGCAAAACATTGGATAAAGAACTTGTATTCAGGAGATGTAAGGAACTCTTACTTTATGACACACATGCCAATTTTTAAAAATGGCAAAATATTTGAACAGATACTTCACCAAAGAAGATATTGGGGTGTCAATAATCACATAAAAACATTGCTTACTATTGTTGGTCATTAGGAAAACTCAAATTGAAATGAGATGCCTCTACATTTATTGTGCTTTCATATATCTTTTTTGGTGAAGTGTCTGTTCAAGACTGTTGCCCATTTGTTAATTGTTGGCTTTTTAAATTATTCAATTGTAGGACATTTTATATATTTGGACAAAGTCTTTTTTCATATACATGCATGGCAGATATTTTCTCACTGTCCATCACAACTTCATTTCCATAATGATATCATTTTTAAGCACACATTTTTTATTGAAATATAACATCATATTTTCTAATGGTTAGTCCTTTTTTGTTAACCCTAAGACAATAAACATATTCTCCTATTTTATCTCCTAAAGATTTACACTTTAATATTTTTATATTTAGATTTATAAACCATCTTTGTTTAATTCTTATATATAGCATGAAGAGAGGTCAAAGCTCCACATGTACAGTTGTTTCAATACTGTATATTCTTCTGTTTTATTAATCCAGTTGTCTATCTTTATACCACTCAATCTTGATT
Source organism: Meles meles (assembly GCF_922984935.1). Lineage (NCBI taxonomy): Eukaryota > Metazoa > Chordata > Mammalia > Carnivora > Mustelidae > Meles > Meles meles. Next base: position 104,186,986 of record NC_060087.1, on the reverse strand, counting down.
GCTGTATTTTTATAAGTTTTGAAATTCCAAGTGTAAGTAATCCAACCTTATTCTTTCCTTTGTAGAAGAATCCTGTGGGGGTATTTTTGCATTTCTATGTACACTTTAGAATCAGTTTGTCAATTTTTAAAATAAAGTTTGCTGACATTATGATGGACATTTCATTTTGCATCTACATCTCATTTGTGGAAAACAGTGTCTAAAAAGTACTGAATCTTCCAATCCATGAGCATGACTTATCTCCTAATTTAAGTCAGTCTCTTACAATTTGTCTCAGCAGAATTTTCTACTTTTTAGTACAAAAGTCTTGCATGTCTTTTTCTTTATTTAGTCCTAAGTATTTCAGGCATTTGAGCCTATTAAAATTTTTATTTTTTATTATTTATATTTTATTATTTTCCAACTGCTTGTAATATTTGCAATATTTCGCTTTTTCTTAAATTTGTGCTGTTATTGCAAAAATACATTCATAATTCTTTTATAAATGTAAGTGAATAGCAAACGATGAGTACTTAAATGTTTGAAAATGGCTTTATTAATTTCTCATAATTGACTTATGATTTGGTATAATTTTGCTAAAAATATTGAAGGCATGCTGTAATATCTGCTGTAATCTATTTATATTCATGGAGGAATCATATGCTTTATTCTTTGCAGTGGAACACCTCTTTCTCCTTGAGAAATTTTTAGGACTTCTTCTTTATTATTATTATTCTATTTTTATTATTCTGTATATCTTATTCTATAATTTCACAATATTGTGTTTGGGTATGTTTTTATTTTTCATGTCTCCTTGGCACTCAATGGATGTTTTCAATTTGAAGACACATGTCTTTCTTCAGGTCTGATAATTTTTCTTGTGCTATTTTTTAGAATTCTTCTTTTCTTTTTTTTTTTATTTATCTGAGACACCTTATTAGATATTGGACCTCCTGCCTTGATTTTAGGCATTTTGTGTCTTTGTTCTCATTTTCTTTGAGTAATTTCATTTTTATTTGGAGAATTTCCCTTGACTCCATATTTTGTACCCCCTTTTTAATATTTATTACCACATATTTAATTTTAAAGTTATTTGAATTATCCCTTGATCCTCATCACACCATATTCTTAAGTTATATGCACAATATCTTCTTAAAACTTTTACAGTATTTATCATACTACTGTAGGTATGCATGTATTTTTTTGCCACTTAAGCTCTTTTTTAATTTAAGTATAATTAACATACAATGTTATGTTAGTTTCAGGTGTACAATATACTGATTTGATAGTTCTATACATTACTCAGTGCTTACCACATTAAGTGTAGTAACATCTGTCACTACATTATTAAGATATTGCTGTCTATATTTCTTTTTTATTATGTTACTCACCATACAGTGCATCATTAGTTTTTGATGTAGTGTTACATGATTCATTGTTTGCCTACAACACCCAGTGCTCCATGCAATATGTGACCTAATATCCATCACCAGCCTCACCCATCCCCCCACCACCTCCCTTCTAAAACCCTCAGTTTGTTTCTTGGAATCCATAGTCTCTTATGGTTCATCTCCCCCTCTGATTTCCTGCCCTTCATTTTTCCCTTCTTTCTCCTAATGTCGTCCATGCTATTCCTTATGGTCCACAAATATGTGAAGCCATATGATAATTGACTTTTTCTCTTTGACTTATTTCACTTAGCATAATCTCCTCAAGTCCCATCCATGTTGATGCAAAAAGTTAGGTATTCATCTTTTCTGATGGCTGAGTAATATTCCATTTGTATATGGACCACATCTTCTTTATCCATTTGTCTGTTGAAGGGCATCTCAGTTCTTTGCACAGTTAGGTTATTGTGGACATTGCTACTCTGAACACTGGGGTACATATGGCCCTTCTTTTCACTACATCTGTATCTTTGGAGTAAATATCCAGTAGTTCAATTGCTGGGCCATAGAGTAGCTCTATTTTTAATTTTTTGAGGAACGTCCACACTATTTTCCAAAGTGGCTGTACCAACTTGCATTCCCACCAACAGTGTAAGACAGTTCCCCTTTCTCCACAGCCTCTCCCACATTTACTGTTTCTTGCCTGTCAATTGTTGCCATTGTAACTGTGTAAGGTGGTATCTTAGTGCGGTTTTGATTTGAATTTCCCTGATGGCTAATGATGATGAACATTTTTTCGTGTGTCTGTTAGCCATTTGTATGTCTTCATTGTAGAAGTGTTTGTTCATGTCTTCTGCCCATTTTCTGATTTGATTATTAGTTTTTTGGGTGTTGAGTTTAAGAAGTTCTGTATAGATCTTGGATATTAGCCCTTTGTCTGTAGGGTCATTTGCAGATATCTTCTCCAATTTCATGGGTTGCCACTTTGTTTCTTTGACTGTTTCTCCACAGATTTGCATTCAGATATTCCTAAGAGTTCCCTTTTCTCCACATCTTCACAACATTTGTTATTTCTGGTTTTGTTTGTTTGTTTGTTTGTTTGTTTTTAACAGACACCCTAAAAGGTATGAGGTAATATCTTATTGTGGTTTTAAATTGCATTTTGCTAATGATTAGTGATGTTAGGCATTGGCAACATGTATGTCTTCTTTGGGAAATGTCTGTTCAGTTCCTTTGCCCATTTTTTAATTGGATCATTTGTTTCTTTGCTATTGAGTTGTAAGTGTTCCTTATATATTTTGAATATTCACCCCTTATCAAATATGTGGCTTGCAAATGTTTTCTCTCATTCCATAAGTTGTCTTTTCATCTTGTTGATATTTTATTTTTATTGTGCAGGAACTTTAAAGGAACTTACTTTTCTTCCCTTTCCATGTAGTCTTGAATCAAAAAAAAAAAAAATCATTGTTAAGACAATATCAGGGAGTTTTCCCCCGTGATTTTCTTATAGTAGTTTTTGATTTTGAAGTCTTAAGCTTAAGTTTTTAATCTATTTTTAGTTAAAACCAGACAAAGACCCCACCAAAGGGGTGCCTGGGTGGCTCAGTGGTTTAAGCTGCTGCCTTCGGCTCAGGTCATGATCTCAGGGTCCTGGGATCGAGTCCCACATCGGGCTCCCTGCTCAGCAGGGAGCCTGCTTCCCTCTCACTCTCTCTGTCTGCCTCTCTGCCTACTTATGATCTCTCTCTGTCAAATAAATAAATAAAATCTTAAAAAAAAAAAGACCCCACCAAAAAGTAGAATTACAGACCAATATCCCTGATGAACACGGATGCAAAAATCCTCACCAAAATACTAGCCAATAGGATCCAACAGTACATTAAAAGGATTATTCACCATGACCAATTGGCATTTATTCCTGGGCGGCAAGGTTGGTTCAACAACTGCAAATCAATCAATGTGATACAAAACATTAATAAAAGAAAGAACAAGAACCATATGATATTCTCAGTAGATGCTGAAAAAGTATTTGATGAAGTACAGCATTCTTTTTTGATCAAAACTCTTCACATTGTAGGGACAGAGGGTATATACCTCAATATCATAAAAACCGTCTATGAAAAACGCACAGCAAACATCATTCTCAATGTGGAAAAACTGAGAGCTTTTCCGCTAAAGTCAGGAACATGGCAGGGATATTCACTATCACCACTGCTATTCAACATAGTACTAGAAGTCCTAGCCTCAGCAATCAGACAACAAAAAGAAATTAAAGGCATCCAAATCAGCAAAGAAGTCAAACTCTCAGTTTTTGCAGATGATATGATAGTTTATGTGGAAAACCCAAAAGACTCCCCTCCAAAACTGCTAGAACTCATACAGGAATTCAGGAAAGTGTCAGGATATAAAATCAATGCACAGAAATCAGTTGGATTTCTATATACCAACAGCAAGACAGAAGAAAGAGAAATTAAGGATTCAATCCCATTTACAATTGCACACAAAACCATGAGACACTGAGGAATAAAGCTAACCAAAGAGGCAAAGAATCTATACTCAGAAAACTATGAAGTACTCATGAAAGAAATTGAGGAAGACACAAAGAAATGGAAAAACGTTCCATGCTCATGGACTTGGAAGAACAAATATTGTGAAAATGTCTGTGCTATCCAGAGCAATATATAGATTCAATGTAATCCCTATCAAAATACCACCAACATTTTTCACAGAGCTGGAACAAATAATCCTAAAATTTACACAGAACCAGAAAATACCCTAATAGCCAGAGGGTTGCTGGGGAGTGGGGGGAGGACAAATAGGGTGGCTGGATTATGGACATTGGGGAGGGTATGTGCTATGGTGATTGCTGTGAATTGTGTAAGACTGATGATTCACAGACTTGTACCCCTGAAGCAAAGAATACATTATACGTTTGGGGGGGGGGGGAACGAAGGCCAATATTTTCTGTACTTACTATGAGCCAGGTAGTGTTCTAAGTTTCTTGTTGATGTTGTTTTACCTGTAGTGACTGATTTAATACTGATGACAATCCTGAGGTAGCTGCTGTTATTATCACGATTTTATATATAGGTAAACTAAGGCACAGAGAGGTCAACTAGCTTGCCTAACGTCTCACAGCTAGTACATTGTAGTGATGGAATTTGAAAATCATATAGTCTGGCTATAAATGCTTGATTCTATAAATTCAGGATTTAACTACTATGAAATGAATCCTAAATAAAATTAAATTGGCAAAAGATATGAACAGCTAATTTATAGAACTGTATTAAAAGTACATAAAGTATATAAAGTATAACTATATTAAAATATGTCCAATCTTTTTAGTAATCAAACAATTTCAAATTAAAACAGCAATGAGACACCCATTTTGCCTATTAAATTATCATGGATTAATAAATGGTAATAAAACTAGTGGAGATGAACACTCGCATATATTTCTTATATAGTAAAAATTATTACAATGTCTTTCAAAAAATAAGGTTTTTAGAATATTTCTAACCTTCAGATACATGTATCCTCTGACACTAATTATTTTTCTAGGAATCTTGCCTAACTTTTTAAAATAGAAAATATTAATGGCTGTTCATGTCCTCTGCCCATTTCTTGATTGGATTGTTTGTTCTTTGGATGTTGAGTTTGCTAAGTTCCTTATAGATTTTGGATACTAGCCCTTTATCTGATATGTCGTTTGCAAATATCTTCTCCCATTCTGTCAGCTGTCTTTTGGTTTTGTTAACTGTTTCCTTTGCTGTGCAAAAGCTTTTGATCTTGATGAAATCCCAATAGTTCATTTTTGCCCTTGCTTCCCTTGCCTTTGCCGTTGTTCCTAGGAAGATGTTGCTGCGGCTGAGGTCGAAGAGGTTGCTGCCTGCGTTCTCCTCAAGGATTTTGATGGATTCCTTTCTCACATTGAGGTCCTTCATCCATTTGGAGTCTATTTTCGTGTGTGGTGTAAGGAAGTGGTCCAATTTCATTTTTCTGCATGTGGCTGTCCAATTTTCCCAGCACCATTTATTGAAGAGGCTGTCTTTTTTCCATTGGACATTCTTTCCTGCTTTGTCGAAGATTAGTTGACCAAAGAGTTGAGGGTCGATTTCTGGGCTCTCTATTCTGTTCCACTGGTCTATGTGTCTGTTTTTGTGCCAGTACCATGCTGTCTTGATGATGACAGCTTTGTAATAGAGCTTGAAGTCCGGAATTGTGATGCCACCAACTTTGGCTTTGTTCTTCAATATTCCTTTGGCTATTCGAGGTCTTTTCTGGTTCCATATAAATTTGAGGATTATTTGTTCCATTTCTTTGAAAAAAATGGATGGTATTTTGATAGGGATTGCATTAAATGTGTAGATTGCTTTAGGTAGCATAGACATTTTCACAATATTTATTCTTCCAATCCAGGAGCATGGAACATTTTTCCATTTTTTTGTGTCTTCCTCAATTTCTTTCATGAGTACTTTATAATTTTCTGTGTATAGATTCTTAGTCTCTTTGGTTAGGTTTATTCCTAGGTATCTTATAGTTTTGGGTACAATTGTGAATGGGATTGACTCCTTAATTTCTCTTTCTTCAGTCTTGTTGTTGGTGTACAGAAATGCAACTGATTTCTGTGCATTGATTTTATATCCTGACACTTTACTGAATTCCTGTACAAGTTCTAGCAGTTTTGGAGTGGAGTCTTTTGGGTTTTCCACATATAGTATCATATCATCTGCGAAGAGTGATAGTTTGACTTCTTCTTTACCAATTTGGATGCCTTTAATTTCTTTTTGTTGTCTGATTGCTGAGGCTAGGACTTCTAATACTATGTTGAATAGCAGTGGTGATAATGGACATCCCTGCCGTGTTCCTGACACAATGGAATACTATGCAGCCATCAAAAGAAATGAAATCTTGCCATTTGCGACGACGTGGATGGAACTAGAGCGTATCATGCTTAGTGAAATAAGTCAATCGGAGAAAGACAACTATCATATGATCTCCCTGATATGAGGACATGGAGAAGCAACATGGGGGGGGAGGGGGATAGGAGAAGAATAAATGAAACAAGATGGGATTGGGAGGGAGACAAACCATAAATGACTCTTAATCTCACAAAACAAACTGGGGGTTGCTGGGGGGAGGTGGGATTGGGAGAGGGGGAGCGGGCTATGGACATTGGGGAGGGGAGGCGAACCATAAGAGACTATGGACTCTGAAAAACAACCTGAGGGTTTTGAAGGGTCAGGGGTGGGAGGTTGGGGGAACAGGTGGTGGGTGATGGGGAGGGCACGTTTTGCATGGAGCACTGGGTGTTGTGCAAAAAGAATGAATACTGTTACGCTGAAAAAATTAATAAAAGGGGAAAAAAAAAAAAAGAATGAATACTGTTACGCTGAAAAAAATAAAATGAGAAAAAAAAAAAAAAAAAAAAAAGAAAATATTAATGGAAGCACAATGCTGATAGTTTAAAATAATTCAAATTAGAAAAATGTCATTCAGTCATTTATTCATTCATAAATTCAATCACAAGTATTTGTTCACCAGCAACAACATGCCAGATACTGAGACCCTGGGAATCTAGTAATGAGACACATAAAATCACTTCTCTCAAAAGGTTTACATCTTATTGGAGGAAGATAGGCAATAAACAAATAAAAAAGAAAAATATCAAGTACTTATAAGCATTATAATGAAGAAAAACATGATGAGTTGATGGAGAGAAACTGAAAGCTAATTTAAGTAAATAGGTGATGGCATTTAAAGTGAGACTGAGGTAAACTCTAAGACAGAAAAACATTTGCCATATCTGAGTGATAGAAAGACGGCTGGTTCTGTCCTATCAACCAAAGAAGGAGGAAGATTTACATAGGACTTTGTAGGCTCAGGAAGGAATTTGAATTTTATTCTAAATGTCCTGAGAAGTTACTGAAAGATCTTGAAAAGAATATAACAAACTGATTATATTTTCAAGGCTCACTTTGGCTGTTTTTTGGATGAAATAAAAGAAAACAAAATAAGAAACAGAAGAAACATTTTTTTTAAAGATTTTTTAAAATTTATTCATGAGAGGGAAAAAAAGAGGCAGAGGCAGACGGAGAAGCAGGCTCACTGCTCAGGCAGAGGCTCGATGTGGGACTCCATCCCAGGACCCTGGGCTCATGACCTGGGCCGAAGGCAGACACTTAGCTGAATGAGCCACCCAGGTGCCTAAAACAGAAGAAATTTTTGAAAGCTATTACAGTACTCTAGATGAAAGTTAATTAATGTTGCCTTAGACTAGAGCATTCATGAAGACTGAGGAAGTGGATGGATTCCAGATATATTTTGGAGGTAGAAGTCAAAGCATGAGTGGTTAACTTTGTTAAATAGTGCTTATGAGTTGAGAAAGTTGAGCCAGAGCAGTGACTATTGGATATGGTAATGTTGGAGGTCCCTGGAGATGTTAACAGAAGTTTTAGTGGCCTGGTAGTGGTGAAACGCTGAATGAGTAGAAAATGCTAGATGACAAAGAACAATAGTCAAGGGCCTTGGGGTACATTTGCACACTGTAGATATTTAACTTGGTAAATATTTTGGAAGGCTGTTTAGCATGGTGAATATTTTCAGAGTATTTAGCATATTATGATCATACTCAAAATAAAAGTTAAAGAAAACACTAGGATTCAAAATTATAAATAGAAATTAATTTTGTAAATAATAAATAAGCATACCGGAACCAGGATATTAAGTAAACTATTAAAAACAACACTTTTGGGGGGAGGAGTCAAGATGGCAGAGAAGTAGCAGGCTGAGACTACATCAGGTAGCAGGAGATCAGTTAGATAGCTTATCAAACCACTGCAAACACCTACAAATCCAACAGGCAATTGAAGAGAAGAAGAGCAGCAATTCTAGAAACAGAAAATTGACCACTTTCTGAAAGGTAGGACCGGCGGAGAAGTGAATCCAAAGCGACAGGAAGATAGACCACGGGGGGAGGGGCCAACTCCCAGCAGGAGGTGGAACAATGGAGCACAAAATCAGGACTTTAAAAAGTCTGCTCCACTGAGGGACATCGCTCCAGAGGCTAAACTGGGGTGAAGCCCATGCGGGGTTAGCATGGCCCCAGGTCCTACAGGTCACAGAAGGATCGGGGGTATCTGAGTGTCACAGAGCTTGCAGGTATTAGAGCGGGGAAGCCGACTACAGAGACAGAGCTGAGGAGTGAGCTCTCAGCTGGGGGTTACCTTGAACCAGTCACAGGCTGGGTGAGCTCGGAGCGCAACTGGAGGCCAGGGAGACGGGAGTGATTGAGCGCTTTTCTCTGAGGACGCACTGAGGAGTAGGGCCCCAAGCTCTTAGCTCTTCCGGGCCAGAGATTGGCAGGCTGCCATTTTCATTCCCATCCTCCGGAACTCTACGGAAGGCGTTCAGGGAACAAAAGCTCCCAAAAGCGAGCCCGAGCGGATTACTTACCTCAGCCCCTGGTAAGGGCGGTGCAATTCCGCCTCCAGCAAAGACACTTGAGAATCACTACAACAGGCGCCTCCCCTAGAAGATCAAAAGAAATCCAGCCAAGACCAAGTTCACTTACCAAGGAGAACAGTGGAATTCCAGCGGAGGAGAAAGCAAAGCATGGAAATCATGGCTTTCTCCCCATGATTCTTTAGTCTTGCAGTTAATTTAATTTTTTAATTTAATTTTTTTTCTTCTGCTAACTTTTTTTAACCTTAACCCTTTCCTTTTTTTTTAAGATTTTATTTATTTATTTGGCAGACAGATCACAAGTAGGCAGAGAGGCAGGCAGAGAGAGAGAGGAGGAAGCAGCAGAGAGCCCGATGTGGGGCTCAATCCCAGGACCCTGGGATCATGACCTGAGCCGAACGAAGGCAGAGGCTTAACCCACTGAGCCACCCAGGCACCCCTACCCTTTCCTTTTTAAACGTTTTTTTAACTAGTTTATCTTAACAATACCTTTCATAAAAAAAAATCTTTTTTTTGAACCTTCAATATTATAGTCATATTTTATCCTTCATTGTATCTAACTTTATTTTTTGTATACACATAGAGTTTTTTCTTCTAAAAAATTTGGGGTACAACTTCCTCTAATAGATCAAAATATACCCTAAATCTAGCTCCAGGTTTGTTCTAGTCTCCAGCCCTGGCAAATCTCTCCACTTTCTTTTCCTTTATTCTCCCAACCAACTTACCTTATCAACTTCTTTTTTAGAAATTAAAATTTTTTTTTTCATCTTTATAGGCATATTCCATCCCTTCATTGTGTTCACCCTTATATATGTTTTTCACTCTTTAAAATTTTGGGAGGTAGTTTCTTCAAAGAGACCAAAATACTCCCAAAATTAAGTGGGTGACCCTGTTGTAGTCACCAGTCTAATATATATATATATATATATATATATATATATATATATATATTTCTTTTTTATATTTTTTCTTTATTTGTTTTCATTTTTTAATATTTTTTCTGAACTTCTTTTTATCCCCCCCCACTATTTGGGATCTCTTCTGATTTAGTTAAAGCATATTTTCCTGGGGTCTTTTTCACCCTTTTAGTATTTTATTTGCTCCTTCATATATTCTTATCTGGACAAAATGACAAGGCGGAAAAACTCACCACAAAAAAAAGAACAAGAGGCAGTACCAAAGGCTAGGGACCTAATCAATACAGACATTGGTAATATGTCAGATCTAGAGTTCAGAATGATGATTCTCAAGGTTTTAGCCAGGCTCAAAAAAGGCATGGAAGATATTAGAGAAACCCGCTGTGCAGAGATAAAAGACCTTTCTGGAGAAATAAAAGAACTAAAATCTAACTGAGTTGAAATCAAAAAAGCTATTAATGAGGTGCAATTAAAAAAAATGGAAGCTCTTACTGCTAGGATAAATGAGGCAGAAGAAAGAATTAGTGATAAAGAAGACAAAATGACAGAATAAAGAAGCTGAGCAAAAGAGAGACAAACAGATACTGGACCATGAGGGGAGAATTCAAGAAATAAGTGACACCATAAGACGAAACAACATTAGAATAATTGGGGTTCCAGAAGAAGAAGAAAGAGAGAGGGGAGCAGAAGGTATATTGGAGAGAATTATTGTAGAGAATTTCCCTAATATGGGAAAGGGAACAAGCATCAAAATCCAGGAGGTGCAGAGAACCCCTCCCAAAACTAACAGGAATAGGTCCACACCCTGTCACCTAATAGTAAAATTTACAAGTCTTAGCAACAAAGAAAAACTCCTGAAAGCAGCCTGGGAAAAGAAGCCTATAACATACAAGGGTAAAAATATTAGATTGGCAGCAGACTTATCCACAGAGACCTGGCAGGCCAAAAAAGAACTGGCATGATATATTCAGAGCACTAAATGAGAAAAACATGCAGCCAAGAATACTATATCCAGCAGGCTATCATTGAAAAGAGAAGGAGAGATAAAAAGCTTCCAGGAAAACAAAGACTGAAAGAATTTGCAAACACCAAACCAGCTCTACAGGAAATATTGAAAGGGGTCCTCTAAGCAAAGAGAGAGCCTAAAAGTAGTAGATCAGAAAGGAACAGAGACAATATACAGTAACAGTCACCTTACAGGCAATACAATGGCACTAATTCATATCTCTCAATAGTTACCCTGAATGTAAATGGGCTAAATGCCCCAATCAAAAGACACAGGGTATCAGAATGGATAAAAAAACAAAACCCATCTATATGTTGCCTACAAGAAACTCATTTTAGACCCAAAGACACCTCCAGATTTAAAGTGAGAGGATGGAAAACAATTTACCATGCTAATGGGCCTCAGAAGAAAGCTGGGGTGGCAATCCTTATATCAGATCAATTAGATTTTAAGCCAAAGACTATAATAAGAGATGAGGAAGGACACTATATCATACTCAAAGGGTCTGTCCAACAAGAAGATCTAACAATTTTAAATATCTATGCCCCTGACATGGGAGCAGCCAACTATAAAAAACAATTAATAACAAAATCAAAGAAACACATCAACAATAATACAATAATAGTAGGGGACTTTAACACTCCCCTCACTGAAATGGACAGATCATCCAAGCAAAAGATCAACAAGGAAATAAAGGCCTTAAATGAGACACCGGACCAGATGGACATCACAGATATATTCAGAACATTTCATCCCAAAGCAACAGAATACACATTCTTCTCTAGTGCTCATGGAACATTCTCCAGAATAGATCACATCCTGGGTCATAAATCAGGTCTCAACTCAAAAGATTGGGATCATTCCCTGCATATTTTCAGACCACAATGCTCTGAAGCTAGAACTCAGTCACAAGGGGAAATTTGGAAAGAACCCAAATACATGGAGACTAAACAGCATCCTTCTAAAGAATGAATGAGTCAACCAGAAAATTAAAGGATACTTGAAAAAATTCATGGAAACAAATGATAATGAAAACACAACAGTTCAAAATCTGTGAGACACAGCAAAGGCAGTCCTGAGAGGAAAATATATAGTGGTACAAGCCTTTCTCAAGAAACAAGAAAGGTCTCAAATATACAACCTAACCCTACACCTAAAGGAGCTGGAGAAAAAAAAAACAAAAACAAAGAAAGCCTAAACCCAGCAGGAGAAGAGAAATCATAAAGATCAGAGCAGAAATCAATGAAATAGAAACCAAAAAAACAATAGAACAAATCAAAGAAACTAGGAGCTGGTTCTTTGAACGAATTAATAAGACTGATAAACCCCTGGTGAGACTTATCAAAAAGAAAAGAGAAAGGACCCAAATAAATGAAATTATGAATGAAAGCGGAGAGATTACAGCCAACACCAAAGAAATACAAACAATTATAAGAACATACTATGAGCAACTCTATGCCAACAAATTTGACAATCTGGAAGAAATGGATGCATTCCTAGAGATGTATAAACTACCAAAACTGAACCAGGAAGAAATAGAAAACCTGAACAGACCCATAACCAGTAAGGAAATTGAAACAGTCATCAAAAATCTCCAAACAAACAAGAGCCCAGGGCCAGAAGGCTTCTCAGGGCAATTCTACCAAACATTTAAAGAAGAATTAATTCTTATTCTCCTGAAACTGTTCCAAAAAATAGAAATGGATGGAAAATGTCCAAACTCATTTTATGAGGCCAGCATCACCTTGATCCCCAAACGGGACAAGGATCCCGTCAAAAGAGAACTACAGACCAATATCCTTGATGAACACTGACGCGAAAATTCTTACCAAAATACCAGCCAATAGGATCCAACAATATATTAAAAGGATTATTCACCATGACCAAGTGGGATTTATTCCAGGGCTGCAAGTTTGGTTCAACATCCGTAACTCAATCAATGTGATACAATACACTAATAAAAGAAAGAACAAGAACCGTATGATACTCTCAATAGATGCTGAAAAAGCATTTGACAAAGTACAGCATCCCTTCTTGATAAAAACTCTTCAAAGTGTAGGGATAGAGGGCACATACCTCAATATTATCAAACCCACCTATGAAAAACCCACCGCAAATATCATTCTCAATGGAGAAAAACTGAAAGCTTTTCCACTAAGGTCAGGAACATGGAAGGGATGTCCATTATCACCACTGCTATTCAACATAGTACTAGAAGTCCTAGCCTCAGCAATCAGACAACAAAAAGAAATTAAAGGCATCCAAATCGGCAAAGAAGAAGTCAAACTATCACTCTTTGCAGACTATATGATACTATGTGTGGAAAACCGAAAAGACTCCACTCCAAAACTGCTAGAACTTGTACAGGAATTCAATAAATTGTCAGGATATAAAATCAATGCACAGAAATCAGTTGTATTTCTCTACACCAACAACAAGACGGAAGAAAGAGAAATTGAGGAGTCAATCCCATTTACAGTTGCACCCAAAACGATAAGATACCTAGGAATAAACCTAACCAAAGAGGCAAAGAATCTATACTCAGAAAACTATGAAGTACTCATGAAAGGAATTGAGGAAGACACAAAGAAATGGAAAAATGTTCCATGCTCCTGGATTAGAAGAACAAATACTGTGAAAATGGCTATGCTACCTAAAGCAATCTAGACACTTAATGCAATCCCTATCAAAATACCATCCATTTTTTCAAAGAAATGGAACAAATAATCCTAAAATTTATATGGAACCAGAAAAGACCTCGAATAGCCAAAGGAATATTGAAAAAGAAAGCCAAAGTGGGTGGCATCACAATTCCAGACTTCAAGCTCTATTACAATGCTGTCATCCTCAAGACAGTATAGTACTGGCACAAAAACAGACACATAGATCAATGGAACAGAATAGAGAGCCCAGAAATAGACCCTCAACTCTATGGTCAACTAATCTTCAGCAAAGCAGGAAAGAATGTCCAGTGGAAAAAAGACAGCCTCTTCACTAAATCGTGTTGGGACAATTGGACAGCCACATGCAGAAAAATGAAATTGGATCATTTCCTTACACCACACATGAAAATAGACTCAAAATGGATGAAGGACCTCAATGTGAGAAAGGAACCCATCAAAATCTTTGAGGAGAACACAGGCAGCAACCTCTTCGACCTCAGCCGCAGCAACGTCTTCCTAGGAACATCGCCAAAGGCAAGGGAAGCAAGGGCAAAAATGAACTATTGGGATTTCATCAAGATCAAAAGCTTTTGCACAGCAAAGGAAACAGTTAACAAAACCAAAAGACAGCTGACAGAATGGGAGAAGGTATTTGCAAACGACATATCAGATAAAGGGCTAGTGTCCAAAATCTATAAAGAGCTTAGGAAACTCAACACTCAAAGAACAAATAATCCAATCAAGAAATGGGCAGAGGACATGAACAGACATTTCTGCAAAGAAGACATCCAGATGGCCAACAGACACATGAAAAAATGCTCCACATCACTCGGCATCAGGGAAATACAAGTCAAAACCACAATGAGATACCACCTCACACCAGTCAGAATGGCTAAAATTAACAAGTCAGGAAATGACAGATGCTGGCGAGGATGTGGAGAAAGGGGAACCCTCCTACACTGTTAGTGGAAATACAAGCTGGTGCAACCACTCTGGAAAACAGCATGGAGGTTCCTCAAAAACTTGAAAATAGAGCTACCCTATGACCCAGCAATTGCACTACTGGGTATTTACTCTAAAGATACAAATGTAGTGATCTGAAGGGGCATGTGCACCCGAATATTTATAGCAACAATGTCCACAGTAGCCAGACTATGGAAAGAACCTAGATGTCCATCAACAGATGAATGGATAAAGAAGATATGGTATATATATATATATATACATATACATACACAATGGAATACTATGCAGCCATCAAAAGAAATGAAATCTTGCCATTTGCTAACGACATGGATGGAACTAAAGGGCATTATGCTTAGCAAAACAAGTCAATCAGAGAAAGACAACTATCATATGATCTCCCTGATATGAGGAAGTGCAGATGCAACATGTTGGGTTGGGGGATAGGAAAAGAATAAATGAAACAAGATGGGATTGGGAGGGAGACAAACCATAAATGACTCTTAATCTGAGAAAACAAACTGAGGGTTGCTGGGGGGAGGGAGGCCGGGAGAGGGGGGTGGGATTATGGACATTGGGGAGGGTATGTGCTATGGTGAGTGCTGTGAAGTGTGTAAACGTGGCGATTCACAGACCTGTCCCCTGGGGATAAAAATACATTATATGTTTATTAAAAAATTTAATAATAAAAACACAAAAAACACATAAATTCCATAAAACACACATGTGATTATGAATAAGTATCATAGCTATTTGGGGATAATAATACTGGCTTTTGGCTAAACAGATCAAATAGAAAAATAAATTTTATGCCCCAAACAATTACATGCAATGGATATTCAAGGTTGCTTGGAAAGAAGTCCAACAGTGACTATTAAATTTGTGAATATCAAGTATACATTATATATGTAAATTATTCAAATTCAAATCTTTTTGGCATTTTTATTTATGTATTTATTTATTTTGGTTTAGGTTTTATTTCATCATCATAAACTGAACTCTGCAATCCAACTAGACCTGGGGATAAGGTCTAGCTTCTGGAAGCTGCAGAATTGTAGGGAGAGCAGAGATTCTTGGGTAGTTTAAGCAGGTGGTTGTGAAGGGGCACTCTCCTGAACTACAGAAGGAATGCTCTGGTGGTTAAGACAAAACACAAGTCAGATTTATTAGATCCGTCCACAGTCAGCAATGGTGATCTTCTTGCTAGTCTTGCCGTTCCTAGACCTGAAGTGCTCCATGGCCTCCACAATGTTCATGCCCTCTATGACCTTGCCAAAGACTACATGCTTGCCATCCAACTACTCGGTCTTGGCAGTGCAGATGAAGAACTGGGAACAGTTCTTGTGGGGTCCTGCATTGGCCATGGACAGGATGCCCCGACCTGTGTGCTTCAGGATGAAATTCTTATCATCAAACTTCTCCACATAGATAGACTTGCCACCAGTGCCGTTATGGCATGTGAAGTCTGCACCCTGGTACATAAATCCTGGAATAATCCTGTGAAAGCAGGAACATTTATAACCAAATCCTTTCTTCCCAGTGCTCAAAGCACAAAAGTTCTCTGCTGTCTTTGGAACTTTGTCTACAAACAGCTCGAAGAGACATAGCCCAAGGACTCACCGTCCACAGCGATGTCAAAGAGAACACTGTGGGGCTGACCATTGCAGGGCGGCATGGGCAGCCCTGGGGAGGCGGCATCTGCTCTTTATGAATTTCTCCTGTAATTCTTCATTGTACATATACTTCGTATCTTTTGTTACTACTATGAATAGGAAATTTTTGGTTACATTACTTAACTGGTTATTACTGATAATTTGGAAAGGTATTGATAATATTATCCAGGTGTCTTGATAATTTATCTTATTGATTATAAAGGTTTTCAGATGATTCTTTGACTCTCCTGTGTGGGTAATCATCTCATCTCAGAAAGATCAATTTCTTTTTTCACTCTATACATTTTATTCATTTTCCTTTTTGTGTTGTATTATTTCTCTTCTATAACTCGCTTTTTTCTTGTATTAGTATCTCCTCTCCTAATTTTCTTGTCATTAGTATTTTTATAATAAACATTACAGAGAAGTTCTAGGTTCATGGAAAAAATAAATAGGAGGGGCGCCTGGGTGGCTCAGTGGGTTAAGCCGCTGCCTTCGGCTCAGGTCATGATCTCGGGGTCCTGGGATCGAGTCCCGCATCGGGCTCTCTGCTCAGCAGGGAGCCTGCTTCCCTCTCTCTCTCTCTGCCTGCCTCTCTGTCTATTTGTGATCTCTCTCTGTCAAATAAATAAATAAATAATCTTTAAAAAAATAAATAAATAGGAAATACAGAAATTTTCCATATACCTCCTGCCCTCACACATGCATAACCTCTACCATTATCAACATTCCAAATGGCATGGTACATTTTTTACAAGTGATAAATCTATATTGATATATCATTTCACCCAAAGTCCATAGTTTACATTAGGGTTCACTCTTGGTGTTGCACATCCTATGAGTTTGGACAAATTTATGATGACATGTTTAAAGTATCATAAAAAGTAGTTTCACTGCCCTAAAAATCTTCTATATTATACTTATTCATTCTTCTATCACTCCTAACCCCTGAAAACCACTAATCTTTTTATGATCTTCATAGTTTTGTTTTTTCCAGAATGTTGTATTTGCAGTAATACAACATGTAGCCTTTTCAGATTGGTTTCTTTAACTTATAATATGCATTTAAATTCTCACTATGTCTTTTCATGGCTTGATAGCTCATCTTCTTTTAGTGTTGAATAACATTCCATTGTCGGGATGTACCATAGTTTATTTATTTATTAGCTGAAAGATATCTCAGTTACTTCCAAGTTATGTCAATTATGAATTAAGCTGCTAGAGGCATCTATGTGAGAGTTTTTGGTGGATGTAAGTTTTCAGATCTTTTCAGTAAATATCAAGGAGTGTGATTTCTGGATCACATGATAAGTAAGATTAGTTTTGTAAAAACAGCCAACTGTCTTCCATGGTGGCTGTACTATTTTGGATACCTACCAGCAATGAATGAGAATTCCTGTTGTTCTACATCCTTGCCAGCATTTGGGGTCATCAGTATTCTGGATTTGACCATTCTAATAGGTATATAATACTATCTCATTGTTTTAATTTCTATTTCCCTAATGACATATGATGTAGAGCATCTTTTCAAATGCTTGTTATCTGTACATTTTCTTTGGTGAGGTGTCTGTTAAGGTCTCTGTCTCATTTTGAAATCAGGTTGCTAGTTTTCCTATTGTTGAATATTACGAGTTCTTTCTGTATTTTGGGCAAAAGTCCTTTATCAGGTATATCTTTTGCAATTATTTTCTCCCAGTCTCTAGACTGCCTTTTCATTCTCTTGACAGTATCTTTCGCAGAGCAGAAATGTTTACCTTTAATGAACTTCAGCTTATAAAAAATTTATTTCAAAGATCATACCTTTGATATCATAACTAAAAAGTCACTGCCAAACCTAAGGACATTTAAAGTTTGTCTTACATCATCTCCTAAGAGTTTTATAGTTTTCCATTTTACATTTATGTCTATGATGCATTTTGAGTTAATACTTGTGAAGATAGTAAGGTCTGAGTCTAGATTCCCTTTTACAGATGGATGTCTATTTGTTTCAGTACCATTTGCTGAAAAAAATGCTGAAAAAGTACCATTTTTCCTCTGTTGTAATGTCTTTGTTCCTTTGTGAAAGATCAGTTGACTATATGTATGTATGTGGGTCTACTTCTGAGCTTGCTATTTCATTCCATTAAACTATTTGTCTATTCTTTCACCAATACCACACTGTGTCGATTACCGTAGCTTTATAGCAAGTCTTGAAGTAGGGTAGTGTCTGTCTTCCAATGTTGTTCTTGTCCTTCAATATTGTATTGTCTATTCTGGTCTTTTGCCTCTCCATATCAACTTTGGAATCAGTTTGTTGAGATACCCAAAATAATTGCTGGTATTTTCATTGGGGCTGCATTAAATCAATAGACCAAATAGGGAAAAACTGACATCTTGACAATATTGAGTCTTTCTATCCATCAACACGGAACATCTGTATTTATTCAGTTCTTTGATCTATTTCATCAGAGTTTTGTAGTTTTTCTCATATAGATCCTCTACATTTTTTTTGATTTACATTTAAATATTTCATGTTTGTGGATGCTATGAAAATGGTATTATATTTCTTATTTCAAATTCCATTTGCTCATTGCAGTTATTTAGGTAAATGATTGACTTTTGACTTTATATCCTGCAACTTTGCTATAATCATTTATTAGTTCCAGGATTTTTTTGTTGAGTCTCTCAGATTTTCTACCTAAACAATCATTTCATCTGTGAACAAAGATAGTATTTTTTCTTCCTACCATATCTGTATACCTTTCATTTCCTTTTCTTATCTTACTGTATTAGCTAGGACTTCCAGTATGAAGTTGAAAATGAATGGTAAGAGGGGATATTCTTTCTTTGCTCCTGATCTTAGAAAATTGAGTTTCATACCATTAAGTATGACATTAGCTGTAGGATTCTGTAGATATTTTTATCAATTGAGGAAGTAGTTCCCCTCTATTCATAGTTTACTGAGAATTTTTATCATGAATGGATATTGGATTTTGTCAAATGCTTTTTCTGCATCTATTGATATACTCATGTAATTTTTCTAGACTGTTGATGTGATGGATTACATTAATTGATTTTATAATGCTAAACCAAATGGCATACCTGAGATAAATCCCACTTGGTCATGATGTATAATTTTTTATACATTGTTGGATCTGATTTGCTAATATTTTTTATTAAGTTCAATTAGCCAACATATAGTATATCATCAGTTTTTGATGTAGTAGTCAATGATTAATTAGTTGCATATAACACCCAGTGCCCATTTTTTTTTTATGATTTTTGTATCTATGTTCATGAGAGATACTGGTCTGTAGTTTTCTTTTCTTGAAATGTCTTTGTCTGGCTTTGCTATTAGGCTAATGCTGCCCTTATAGAGTGATTTAAGAAGTATCCCCCTGCTTGCAAAATATTGTATAGGATTGGTATTTGATAGAATTCACCAATGAACCCATAAGGGCCTGATGCATTATGCTTTATAAAGTTATTAATTATTGATTCAACCTATTTAAAAGATATGGGCCTGCTAAGATAGTCTATTTCTTGTTGTGTGAGTTTTGACAGGTTGTATCTTTCAAGAAATTGTTCTATTTCATCTAGGTTACCAAATTTGTGGGCATAGACTTCATAGTACCCCTTTATTATCCTTTCAATGTCCATGGTATGTGTAGTGATATCCCCTCTTTCATTTATGATATTAGTTATTTGTGTTCTCTCTTTTTTCTTAGTTAGTTAGGTTAGGTTAGTTAGTTAGGTTGGCTAGAGGCTTATTGATTTTAATTATCTTTTCAAAGAACTAGTTTTATATTTCATTGATTCTCTCTGTTGATTTTCTGTTTTCAATTTCATTGGCTTCTGCTCTCATTTTTATTATTTCTTTTCACCTGCTTTCTTTGAATTTAATTTGTTCTTCTTTTTCTAGTTTTCTAAGATAGAAACTCAGATGATTGCATTTAGAGTTTTCTTCTTTTCTAATATATGCAAACAATGTTATAAATTTCTCTCTTCTTTTCTAATACATGCACTATTGAATGCATACATTTGGAAGTTATATCTTTCCCTCTAAGCATTACTTTCACTGCATCTTATGAATTTGGGGAAGTTTTATTTCCATTTACATTAACTTCAAAGTATTTTTAAAAATTCTCTCAAAATTTCTTCCTTGACTCATATGTTTAGAAATGTTTTGTTTAATCTCCAAGTATGTTGATAGTTTTTCAACTATCTTTCTGTATTGATTTCTTTAAGCAATGATCTGAGAGCAGGCATACGATTTCTTCTCTTTTTTAATATATTAAGGTATGTTTTATGGCCTAGAATGTGGTCTATCATGGTGAATTTTCCTATGAGTTTGAGAAGAACATGTATTCTGCCATTGTTAAATGAAGCAGTCTATAGATGCCAATTATATCCAGTTGGTTTTTGGTGGTGCTGAATTCAGCTATGTCCTTAGAGAAATTCTGCCTGCTGCATCTTTCCATCTCTGATAGAGGAATGTGAAGCTTCCAAGTATAAAAGTGGATATTTCTATTTCTCATAGTTCTATAAGTTTTTGCTTCAAGTATTTTGATGCCATGTTATTATGTGCATAGATGTTAAAGATCATTATGTCTTGGAGAACTGACCCCTTTGTCTTATGTAACATCCTTCTTTATCCCTAATAAATTTCCTTGCTCTGAAGTTTGATCTGTCTGAAGTTAATATAGCTATTCTTATTTGCTTTAGTATCTCCTTCTTTTTCCATTTACTATTAATCTATGTGTTTTTATATTTAAAGAGGATTTCTTATAGAGAGCATGTAGTTGGGTCTTGGGTTTTTTTTTTAAGATTTTATTTATTTATTTAATTGACACAGAGATATAGGGAGGGACAAAGAGAGAGAGAACAAGCAGGGGTAGCAGCAGAAGGAGAGGGAGTGTGAGCCCAGCATGGAGTTCAATCTCAGGACCCCAGGATCATGACCTGAGCTGAAGGCAGACACTTTACTGACTGAGCCACCCAGGTGCCCTGGGTGTGTGTGTGTTTGTTTGTTTGTTTTTAAAGATTTACTTGTTTAAGAGACAGAGAGAGCGAGCTTGAGTGGGTGGAGGAGCAGAGGGAGAGAATCTTCAAGCAGACTCCCCACTGAGTGGGGAGCCTGATACAGGGCTCAATCTCACGACAATAGAGATCATGACCTGAACTGAAACCAAGAGTCAGCCACTTAACTGACTGAGCCACCCAGGTGCCCCAGGTCTTGTTTTTATCTTTTCTGATAATCTCTGTCTTCTGATTGGTACATTTAGACTCTTGATGTTCAGAGTGAGGTAATGTGAGTGCCTTTTAATAACAAATTAATCCTAATTCCCACTTTCCCTTACTTGCATCATTGTTGTCATTCATTTTACTTACAGATAAATATATACCATAAGCATACATAATTTTTAAGCATACATAAATTTAATACACCATTGCTATTATTTTGAACAAATGGCTATCTGTTAAATCAATTATGAGTGGGAAATAAAAAGCTTTATTTTACTTTTATTTATTTCCTTCTCTCACACTCTTCCTTTCTTCATGTAGATCTGTTTGTGACCTATATTATTATTATTTTTTCTTCCAAAGAACTTTTAACATGTCTTGCAAGGCAGGTGTACTGGCAGCAAGTTCTTTCAGTTTTTGTTTGTTTCAGAATGGCTTGTTTTCCTTTTCCCTGATAAATTATCCCTGAAGGATAATTTCACAGGGCACAGAATTCTTGGTTGCTATTGTTTCTTCTCTCTCAACACTTTCAATATTTCACTCTTATCTCTTACTTGCATAGTTTCTGAGCAGAAGTCATATAGAATTCTTATCTTTGCTCTTCCATGAGTAAAGTTTTTTTTTTTCTTCCCCTTTTAGGCTTCTTTCAGATTTCTTTTTTTACTTTTGATTTTCTGAAGCTTGAATATGAAATACTTTGGTATAGTTTAAAATTTTTTTTTTTCCTGCTTGATGTTCTCTGAGCTTCCTGGATCTATGATTGGATAGAAGAATTCAGGAAATTCTTGGTCATTATTATTTCAAATATTTCCTCTGTTTCTTTCTCTCTTCTCCTTATGATATTCCCATTACATATATGCTATACCTTTTTTAGTTGTCTCACAATCCTTAGATATTCCTTTCTATGTCTTTCAGACTTTTTCCACCTTAATTTTCAGTTGGGGAGTTTTCTACTGAGATATCCTCACACACAGAGAATCTTTCTTCAGCCATGTCCAGTCTGCTAATAAACCCATCAAAGGAAATCTTCATTCCTGTTATAGTATTTCTTTTGTCTCCACCATTTCTTTCTTGGTTCTTTTTAAGAATTTCCTTCTTTCTGCTTACATTGTCCATTTGTTCTTGCATGTTGTGTATTTATCCATTATAACCCTCAGCATATTAATCATAGCTGCTTCAAACCCCCAGTATGACAAATCCAACATCCTTGCCATATCTGATTTTAAGCCCAGTGTTTGTTTTCTCCTTTCAAACTGTGTTTTGTGCCTTGCTATCTAGACATGATGTACTGGGTAAAATGAACTGCTGTATATAAATCTTTAGTAATGGGTGGTAAGGTGTGGGGGGCAAGGAAACCTTCTATAGTTCTATGATTAGCTCACAATCTTTTACTGAGCTGGCTCCTTTATATAGTATACATCACATGTGCTTCTCAGGTTTCTTTCTTTCCCTTAGTTGAGGCAGGTTGGTTACAGGCTCCTGGAGTTGAGTATTTCCCTCCCCCCACACGGAAGGATAGAACTGGCTAGAGTTGGATATTACCCTTCCCCCAGGTCAGTTAGTTTAGGTTTAAATTCCAGAAAGTTAAATTCTTTTTAAGTAGTTTCTCCTGAGGACAGAACCTGTTTGGAAGAACAGAATACTGTGTTGTGGTTCTTTTCCCCACCTCTCTGAAAATGGTGTGGGGATCTTTCACTGATATTCACTGTGGGAGTCCAGACAAGCTCTTGGAGGTACAACTCACAAGTGTGCTCCTCTTCCAATGTCTGGATCCCCCTGGAATTTTTATTACTCTGACTGGCCTACCCTGGGCCTCCAGCAATTTTTTAAAAAAATATTTTATTTATTCATTTGAGAGAGACTGAGAGAGAGCGAGAACACAAGCAGGGGGAGAGGCAGAGGGAGAAGTAGACACCCCACTGAACTGGGAGCCCAACATGGCACTCAATACCAGGACCTGGAGATCATGACCCAAACTAAAGGAAGATGCTTAACCATCTGAGCCACCCAGGTGCCCTTCCAATCATTTTTTAATTACAGTTTAGGATTTTCTACTCCAAAATTGATTCCCACAAGTGTTTCTGCTTGTGAGTTTTGCACTAGTAAGTTGTAATTCTCTGGACTCACTTGTCTGTCACTTCAATATTGGGTGACTTGGTTTGTCCTGTGACCTCACCTCTCTTAGAAACCTAAGGAGAGTTGTTGATTTTTCAATTGGTTCAGCTTTTTAAAAAGATTTTATTTATTTATTTGTCAGAGAGACACAGAGAGAAACAGAGCACACAAGCAGGGGGAGTGGCAGGCCAAGGGAGAAGCAAGCTTCCCCTGAGCAAGGGCCTGATGCAGGACTCATCATGATCTCAGGACCCTGGGATCATGACCTGAGCCAAAGGCAGATGCTTAACCAACTGAGCTAACTAGACATCTCTTAATTGGTTCAGCTTTTTGCTTGTAAGGATGGAGTGGCTACTTCCAAGCTCCTTGCATGTCGAACTTGAAACCACATTATCTTACTGATTTTTCTTGTAGTTTTATTTCAGTATTGAATAATGAAAACAGAAGAGTTCCTTTGCTTATCCTTTTTATTAATTTTATAATCATGAAAGGAATTTTAAAAGAAAAGAATAAATAAAGGATTATTTCTATTTCCTTGCTGTTAGTTGTGATCTCTCCCTTTTCATTCATAATTTTATTAATTTGGGCTTTCTCTCTTTTCTTTTGGATTAGTGTGGCCAATGGTTTATCGATCTTATTGATTCTTTCAAAAAACCAGCTTCTAGTTTCATTGATACGTTCTACTGTATCTCTGGTTTCTACCTCATTGATCTCTGCTCTAATCTTGATTATTTCCCTTCTTGCATGTAGAGTTGGTTTGATTTGGTGTTGATTCTCCAGTTCTTTAAGGTGTAGAGACAGCTGGTGTAGTCTGGATTTTTCAATTTTTTTGAGGGAGGCTTGGATGGCTCTGTATTTCCCCCTTAGAACTGCCTTTGCTGTATCCCATAGGTTTTGGACCGAAGTGTCTTCATTCTCATTGGTTTCCATGAATTGTTTAAGTTCATCTTTGATCTCCTGGTTGATCCAAGCATTCTTAAGCAAGGTGGTCTTTAGCTTCCAGGTGTTTGAGTTCCTTCTGAACTTTTCCTTGTGATTGAGCTCCAGTTTTAAAGCATTGTGATCTGAGAATATGCAGGGAATAATGTCAGTCTTTTGGTATTGGTTGAGTCCTGATTTGTGACCCAGTATGTGATCTATTCTGGAGAAGGTTCCATGTGCACTTGAGAAGAATGAGTATTCTGTTGTTTTAGGGTGGAATGTTCTGTATATGTCTATGAGGTCCATCTGGTCCAATGTTTCATTCAATGCTCTTATTTCTTTATTAATTTTCTGCTTCGATGATCTGTCTATTTCTGAGAGAGGCGTATTAAGATCTCCTACTATTATTGTATTCATATCAATATGACTCTTTATCTTGATTAATAGTTTTCTTATGTAATTGGGTGCTCCCATATTGGGGGCATAGATATTCACAATTGTTAGATCATCTTGGCGGATAGTCCCTTTAAGAATTATGTAGTGTCCTTCTGTATCTCTGACTACAGTCTTTAGTTTAAAATCTAATTTATCTGATATGAGAATCGCTACCCCGGCCTTCTTTTGAGGCCCATTGGCATGAAAGATGCTTCTCCATCCCTTCACTTTCAGTCTGGGTGTATCCTTAGGTTCAAGATGGGTCTCTTGTAGACAACATATGGATGGGTCCTGTCGTTTTATCCAATCTGCAACCCTGTGTCGTTTTATGGGCGCATTTAGGCCATTCACATTGAGAGTGATTATTGAGAGATAGGTTTTTATTGACATCGTGTTGCCTTTGAAGTCTTTCTGTCTGTAGATTGTTTCTATATTTCTGTTCAATGATATTCTTAGGATTTTTTCTCTTTTATAGGACCCCCCTTAATATTTCCTGCAGTGTCAGCTTGGTGGTTGCATAGTCTTTTAAGCCTTGCCGGTCTTGGAAACTCTTTATCTCTCCATCCATTTTAAATGTCAGTCTTGCTGGTAGAGTATTCTTGGTTGCATGTTCTTCTCATTTAGTACTCTGAATATATTTTGCCAGCCCTTCCTGGCTTGCCAGGTCTCTGTGGACAGGTCTGACATTATTCTAATGGGCTTTCCTCTGTATGTAAGGAGCTTCTTTGTCCTAGCTGCTTTTAAGAGGGTCTGTCGTGAAACATAATTCCTTATTTTAACTCTAAGGTGTTGTGAGGACTTTCGAGAATCTAAAATCTGGGGAGGAAATCTCTCTGCCTCTAGTACATGAATGTTGTTTCCATTCATGAGATTGGGAAAATTTTCATAGACAACTTCTTCCACTATATCTTCTAGACTTCTTTCTTTTTCCTCCCTTTCAGGGATTCCAATAATTCTGACGTTGGAATGTTTCATGGCATCATTGATTTCCCTGATTCTGTTTTTGTGGCTTCTGAGCTGTTTGTTGCAGGCTTCCTCCTGACCCTTTCTCTCTATCTGTTTGTCCTCCAGATCACTAATTCTATCTTCTGTCTCAGTTACCCTAGCTTTTAGAGGATTTAGATTTGATTGGAACTCATTGAGAGCATTTTGAACATCATCCCTGGTGGCTTTCAGTTCTGCCCTAACATTGTGAACATCATCCCTGGTGGCTTTCAGTTCTGCCCTAATCAATTCCATTTGGTCATCCATGGCTTTTCCAACCTAGCTATTGCCTGGATAATTGTTAGTCTGAATTCCTTTTCTGACATATTGTCTATGTCGATAGCCATTAGCTCTGTTGCAGAAGGCCCATCCTCTGTATTTTTCTTCTGTTGGGTATTCCTCCTCCTAGTCATTTTGGTGAGAGATGACTAAACAGATGCAGCTGGACTTATCGATTGTGGTGCAGTCAAGGTGCACCCTGGAACGCTTCTGTGCAATCAGGGTTCCCCACCCAAATGAGAGAAAAAAGAAAAGAAAAAGAAATAGAGAAGAAGAAAGAAAAAAAGGGAAAAGAAAAAAGGAAAAAAAAAAGAGAGAGAGAGAGAGAGATAGGAAAAAAAGGGAAGATGAAAGAGAAGGCTCAGCCCAAATGGGCCACAAGGTAAGATTTGTGAAGTATACAAACAAAAACAGACAAACAAAAAGACTGATAAAAGTATATGACAAGAGAAAAAAAAATATATATATAAGCAAAAAAAAGGGAAGAACCTCATCAGAAAGAACCCCAAGTATAAGATTTATATATTATAAGGACAAACACAAATTCACAGAAACACTGACAGAAGGAAAAATTGGGAGAGTGGTTATAAATTCTCAGTGTGGGTGAGGAAGGTTATTTTGATTCTTCCTGAATGTATCTTGAAGTTTTTGTTAAGGGACTCAACTTTCCTAAGTTACAGGGGGATTAGAAACTGGTTTGCCTATAGGGGTAGCATTGATTGGGGAAAGAGGATTACCTTGAAGTTTAACTCTATATGTATAGTAGAAAATGAAAATTAAAAAAGAATAAACTAGACTAAACTAAGTTAAAATTTAAAAAGAATTTAAAAAATAGAAAAGCAAAAGAAAAACACAGGTGTATGTATCAAAAAGTTCAGGTTAGAAGGTTATTAAAGAATTTGATGTACTGGACATCTCAGTGTGATGGTAAATAGGTTAAAAAATTATCCATATGTATAAAAAAAAAAGAACCAGAATATTGGTAAAGAGTTAAAAATAAAAGTTGTATTTATGAAGTAGTGGTGGTTGTTCTCTTGTAGTCCTTTTTTTTTTTTTTCTTCCTTCCTGGTTGGTTTTCTGGGGGAGGGGCCTGCCACATGGGTTTTCAGACATGATGTTCCCTGAGTTAGGTCCTCCCCCTCCCCTAAAGGGGGTGGGCTCTGAGGAAACTGTTTTTTTCAGCCTTTCGTTCTCTGGGCGTTTTTATGTTCTTTCATCTGTTTTCTCTCACCTTGACAGCTTTTGATGGTTTTTGGAGTTTTAGAGGAGAGCAAACTGCACCCCGACCTCCCTCTCAGAAAGAAGCCTCAGAATGTTCTGCAAGAGCTGCTGGCAGAGTCGGTTCTGAGTCACTGTCCCTGGGGATGCAGGAGCTCCTCGTTGTACCCAAAACCAGGGCAGCGGTGGCTGTCTAGGCAGCTCCAGACCGCCAGAGAGGTTCGGAGCAGAGATTGCACACTGAGATTTTCCCGCTGTCCCGGGCTGGGAATGTCTGGTTTTTCCGGATGCCAGAGCTCCAGTCTAGCGCCTAAGAGCACCTCTCCCAAGGGAGGGTGTGGGACGCGCGCATTTCAGGATTGCCGTCTGGCCAGGTTCCCAGCCCCTCACGGGAGCCAGACCCTACTCGTTCTCGGGCGCACTGGCGGGTCAGGCGCACTGGCGGCTCAGGGATGAAGACCTGCTATCTCTGCCGCACTCTCTCTGGCTCAGCGCCAGGGGAGGCTGTCCTGGGTCCAGGGACTTAAGTCCCTGACCCTAACCGACCAGGTTCTCACTATTTCCCCCCGTGATCCTTTGCTCTTTGTTTTTTGAGTGCTTTCAACCAGACTCCAAGTTAATGCTGGTCCCCAGATGCAGGGCACTCTCGTATTGGGGTATTACTTTCCAATCAGTCACCTCTGGTGGCTCCCTCCCCCTTTTGTTTATCTTCCGATATCAGTCCGACGCTCCCAGTCGGCTTTACCTGCCACTGGCGTCTTCTGCTCCTGTAGAGATCCAGACGTGTATAATTCTAATCTCAGGCTGATTTCATGGGTGATCGGAGTTCTTTGGTAGGTAATCAGCTCACTTTAGGGTACGGGTTGAAACGGTGCCTCCTCCTACTTCTCCGCCATCTTGACTCCCAGGATCTGAATAAAGGATTAGAACAATAAAGCAGCAAGAAAAGAAATATAAAGAAAGGATGAATGAATGAATAAACAAAATTAATAAAACAATGTTTCCCTGCATACTCATAGTCATGTACATAAGATGTGTACATGGGGAAAATGCAAGAAATCAGTCATTTATTTTCATTGAAGAAGAATGTATCTGAAAAACTCAAATTCTTTTAATAAATATTTTTGAAAGGGTGAATTATGAATGAAATATCTTTTTAAAACTTAGGTTAAAATATTAGGCAGCCTTGTACAGGGTAGTAATGGGACAAAACCTGTAGTAAGTTTCGGTTGGTTTTCAATTCTATCCCAGGGATAAACAGATTAAAATGTAAATGAACTTAAAGAAAGGACAAGAATCATATGATCTTCTCAGTTAATGCAGCAAACTACAGCAAACTTTCTTGATTAAAACTCTCCACAGTGTGGGGATAGAGAAAACATACCTCAATATCATAAAAGCCATATGAAAAGCCTGCAGAAAATATCATTCTCAGTGGGTGAAACTAGGAGCTTTTCCCCTAAGGTCAGGAACATGACACAGATGTCCACTCTCAGCACTGTTTTCCAACATGGTACTAGAAGTCCTAGCCTCAGCAGTCACACAATAAAAAGAAACAAAAGGCATTCAAATTGGCAAAGAATAGTCAAATTCTTGTTCTTTGCAGATGACATGATACTTTATGTAGAAATCCCAAAGGTTCCACCCCAAAATTGCTAGATCTCATATGGTAATTTAGCAACGTGGCAGGATAAAAATCAATACACAGAAATCAGTAGCATTTCTATATACTAACAATGAGACAGAAGAAAGAGAAATTATGGAATTGATCTCATTTATAATGGCACCAAATACCTTAAGATACCTAGGAATAAACCTAACCGAAGAGGTAAAGGATCTGTATTCTGAAAACTACAGAAAACTTAGGAAAAAAATTGAGGAAGGCACAGAGAAATGGAAAAACATTCCATGATCATGGATTAGAAAAACAAATATTGTTAAAATGTCTACGCTATCCAGAGCAATATATACATTCAATGTAATCCCTATCAAAATACCACCAACATTTTTCACAGAGCTGGAACAAATAATCCTAAAATTTATACAGAACCAGAAAATAACCTAATAACCAGAGGAATGTTGAAAAAGAAAACCAAAGCTGGTGGCATCACAGTTCTAGACTTCAAGCTCTATTACAAAGCTGTAATCATCAAGACAGTATGGTACCGGCACAGAAACAGACATATAGGTCAATGGAACAGAACAGAGAGCCCAGAAATGGACCCTCAACCCTATGGACAACTAATCTTTGACAAAACAGGAAAGAATATCCAATGGAAAAAAGACGGTCTCTTCAAAAAATGGTGCTGGGAAAATTGGACAGCCACATGCAGAAGAATGACACTGGACCATTTTCTTACACCACACAGAGATAAAGATAAACTCAAAATGGATGAAAGACCTAAGTGTGAGACAGGAGTCCATCAAAATCCTAGAGGAGAAGACAGGCAGCAACCTCTTCGACCTCAGCCACAGCGACTTCTTGTTAGACAGGTCTCCAAGGGCAAGGGAAACAAAAGCAAAAAATGAACTATTGGGACTTCATCAAGATAAAAGTCTTTTGCACAACAAAGGAAATAGTCAACAAAATCAAAGGACAACTAACAGAATGGGAGAAGATGTTTACAAATGTCTTATCTGATAAAGGCTAGTATCCAAGATCTATAAAGAACTTCTCAAACTCAACACCCAAAAAACAAATAATCCAAGCAAAAAATGGGCAGAAGACATGAACAGACATTTGTTCCAGAAGACATGCAGATGGCCAACAGACACATGAAAAGATGCTCCACATTACTCGGCACCAGGGAAATACAAATCAAAACCACAATGAGATACCACCTCACACCAGTCAGAATGGCTAAAATTAACAAGTCAGGACCCAAAAAATATTGACAAGGATGCAGAGAACGGGGAATCCTTTTACACTGTTGGTAAGAATGAAAGCTGACAGCCAGTCTGGAAAACAGTATAGTGGTTCCTCAAGACCTTAAAAATAGAGCTACCCTATGACCCAGTAATTGCACTACTGGGTATTTACCACAAAGATACAAATGTAGTGATCCAAAGGGGCACGTGCATCTCAATGTTTATAGCAGCAATGTCCACAATAGACAAACTATGAAAAGAGCCAAGATGTCCATCAACAGACGGATGGATAAAGAAGATGTGTTATATATATAATGGAATATTACTCAGCCATCAAAAAGAATGAAATCTTACCATTTACATCAAGATGGATAGAACTGGAGGGTATTATACTGAGTGAAATAAGTCAGTCAGAGAAAGACAATTACCATATAGTTTTACACATCTGTGGAATTTAAGAAACAAAACAGAGGATCATAGGGAAGGGAGGGGAAAATAAAATAAGGTGAAATCAGAGAAGGAGACAAACCATAAGAGACTCTTAACTATAGGAAACAAATTGAGGGTTGCTGGAAGGTAGGTGGGTGGGTGGGGGATGGGGTAACTCGGTGATGGGCATTAAAGAGAGCACATCATGTAATGAGCACTGGGTGTTATATAAAACTGATGATTTTTACTGGACTCTACATCTGAAACTAATAATGCACTATATGTTAATTAGTTAAATTTAAAGAAAGTTATTTTAAAAAATAAAATGTAAATGAACACCCATAGCACTCCTATCACAAAT
Organism: Meles meles; assembly: GCF_922984935.1. NCBI lineage: Eukaryota > Metazoa > Chordata > Mammalia > Carnivora > Mustelidae > Meles > Meles meles. The sequence goes on along the minus strand of NC_060087.1, from coordinate 104,156,121 downwards.
GTAAACAATAAGCAGTTCATCTAAATTTAGAAATAAATTTTGTGGATGAAGTTTTTCATGCAGGAAAGGATACTTTGACTCACTAAATATTTATTGGCTGATTGGCCTCCAGCTCAAAGCCTGCCCCCTTCGTAACTTTGAAACTTCATACAAGTTAGTTTATCTCTCTTGGAATAATTTTCTTCAACTTTAAAGTAAGGGGATTAGTTTTTATCCCTTTCCTTTTAATATTTATTGAGAATCAACCACGTGGCAAGTAGTGCATTAAAAAGCTATTGCACCAATCATTTCATTTAATCTTCCCTATAACTCAATGAGGTAAGAATTATCATCCTCATTTTACATGTAAGGCAACAGATATTTTGTAGTTAAGTATTCTAACCTCTCCAAATTTTTATTTAAAAGCCTATTAGGAAAAACTCTACAACTTGCTTGGAGTAAGTAAACTTAAAAGGATGTTAGGGTTTGCATTCATACCAGTTCCACCACTGTTACTCCTGTAACATGCTTCTTTAGGAAGTAGATGATTTATCAACTTCACCATTTTCAAAAGGTAAACAATATTGATAAAAATGCCACCTAGATTCGATACTCAATGATTTTAACCTCATTGCTGATTAAATTTCCACTTTTAAAGTATGAAGTCTTTCTAGGTAAAGGTAACTGGAGTGAAGGATAGAAGGCACTCAGTGAAAATCTTTAATAATTCATTTTGTAATAAAAAATAGTTGGAAAATCATGATGCTTATCGAAGGAGACCCTTTGGAGACTGTGGGTTTGTGTGTGTGGTGTGTGTGTGTGCTTTGTTTTTGTTTTTTGACAGAAGATCTTAAATTAACTAGGTGCTAAAAAGAAAAAAAAAAAAAAAAGAAGTCTGAAGGAACAAGTTTAAAAGAAGTTCCCTGGGACGCCTGGGTGGCTCAGTTGGTTAAGCAGCTGCCTTCAGCTCAGGTCATGATCCCAGCGTCCTGGGATCGAGTCCCACATCGGGCTCCTTGCTCCGCAGGGAGCCTGCTTCTCCCTCCGCCACTCTGTCTGCCTGTGCTCTCTCTCTCTCTCTCTGACAAATAAATAAATAAAATCTTTAAAAAAAAATAAAAGAAGTTCCCCTATAGCCACACTTTAGTAAGGTATAAGGAGAAAAATTAAATTCAGCTTCAGGTTTGGTAGATGACTAAAAGCAGCCTGAATTATAAAAGCAAATCAGTCTCATACCTAGCAAGATAATTTTTGCCACAACTATTAAGGCTAGAGTCTTTCAGGTGAAAAAAAAATAGAAAGTTTATTGTATCATTAGGATACAAATAACATATTAATTAGAATAGTAGTTATCATGTCTTAATTAGTAACTGTGCTGTAGGGGTCATCCTCACAAAACTTTTCCATAGAACATATATTATAGAATGTGGAGTTCCATTTATAACATAATTTTAGGTGATTATAGATCTTCACTACTTTTCTCAAAAGAGATTTGTTCTTTCACAATCTATGTTGAAGTTACAATTTTTTAATTAAAAAAATATATACTTGCAAGTAATAGTTTTTCTGAACTAGAGTTTTGGTTGTAGGAGAACAACTCTAGTCACAAAAAACAGCAACTACTCAGGAGCAAGTTAGAGCCCATATTGCTGTAGACTGGAGCTTCTCAACTTTGGCTACACACTGAAACAACCTAGAACATTTTTAAAAATTCCAGTGCTCAGAATGCACATAAAACAAATTAATCCAGAATCTCTAGGGAAGGGAGCCAGTTATTAGTACTTTTCAAAGCTTCCTACCTGCTTACAGTATGTAGCCAAGGTCAAGAACAACTGCTATAGATAGTTACACCCAGCTTTATTTTCTTTAAAGCCTAAGTCCCATCAGTGTTAACACATTAGTCACTTAAGAGAGGTGTTTTCACCATGCCTGAGAGCTGTGTTATCTCAGTTGCAAGAATGTGTTTTAATATATAAATTGGGAGGTTTTTTTTTTTTTGTAGACCTGTAAGTTTCCCTCTAATTTCTATGTTCTATGTTGGACATAACAGAATTTGGGAGTACTTCCACCTTGTAATCTGATTTAAGAAGCAAGATCTGTATACATGGTAAAATTGAAGAATAAATTAAGGCAGTTTCTGAGGATTTCCCAATTTTGTATTACTCATCTGCATAAGTACATAGTAAAAGCAAGAGGTTCTTGTGGCATCTTGCCACTGGAGCTGACACATACCAGGTGAAATTTGAGTTAGATCTTGCTTGGGGGACAAATGTGGAATATTTAGTAAAGTAATAATCAGGACAGCAAAAGTTTTCCTAGGCAATTTTTACATACAACCTGAGAGGTTTTTTTTGATACACCTCTGTTGCTAGAAGCATCTATAATGACTGAGATTTTAGAGTTTCCAAAATCACTTCAGTGCCACAAGCATTATCGACTACACTCCATGCCTCCAGATGATTGTTGATAGGTGTTATGTCTAGATTCTATTACTATATTGGTGATTGAATAAGCAGTTTGAGGTGATCTTGCCCAGTTGGGTTGGGTCCCCTATAGGGCATAAATGACTTCCACATTGCCAAAAAGCAGTGATGACTTTGATTGTAATAGTTAAGTTTCCTGGGTGCCTGGGTGGCTCAGATGATTAAGCATCTGCCTTCTGCTTGGGTGGTGATCCCTGGGTCCTAGGATGGAGCCCTGTATGGGGCTTCTTGTTTGGTGGGGAGCCTCCTTATCCCTTTCCCTCTACTGAATAACCCTCTAATGCATAACCCTTGCTTGTGTGCACTCTCTCTCTTTATCTGTGAAATAAATTAATAAATCTTTTAAAAAGCAAAAAAAAAAAATAGTGAGGCTTACTTCTCAGGAAAATGAAAATGTCCTGTTTCCCAATTTATTCCCTACATTTCAGTAGCTTCTACATGACTTTCTCCTCTTCAGTAAATCTCAGTAAAGATATTGTTTACCAATTCTTTGCAAAAATAACTTATATCAGAAGAATTTAATGAATGAGTAAATACTTCGGCTTCTAATTATGAGTATCAATAACTTATACAGTGACATTCTTGGGACTCACTTTCTTAAGCTATAAATGAGAGACCAACTCACAATTCTAACATAATAGATAACGTTCTCAGAATTAAATTTTGAGAAAAAAATCTAATGCATGAAAATTAATAAATAAGACATGCACTTTTATGTGAGGGAACGTCTATCCTAAAACATGATAAGCTTCCCTCTCAGTGTCCTCACCACTACATATCCTCAGTATTTATTCTGATTAAAGATAATAATTCCAGCATGAATAGACAGCATAGATACCTTTAAGTTGTTTCAAATGATACTCAAGGTCCCAGAAAGAATTGTGGTGGATGATTTATGGCCAGTCAGTAGCTGGAGATTTTGAAAGAATCAAGATCATTTTGTACTACCCCACTGTTTCCTGTGTTCTTCCCTTTTCTATAATACTGCCTCAAGCTGTGTACACTCAAATACCAAAGTGATGGTAGAATTGAATCACTAGTATCATTAACACTTGTCATCAATCAACCTAGAGAACAAAGTTAGCCTTGGTCTCTTTTGATAACAGCACAATGATTTTGGAAAACATAAAGGCAGAGCATAGGAAGAGAGTTCACATAATTAACTATGAGGGGAAATGTAGTCATTGCCAAAGAGGAAAGGAGGATAATCTGAAGGTAGATATGCATAGGAGTTGTAGAAAATGAGCAAAAGAACATATGATATTTATGAAGAAGATATATTTATTTTTAATTCCATATACTTCACCTCCCAAATTGATAGTGAAGTGCATTGTAACTGAACAAGAGAATAGCACTAATCAAACGAGGACTAGAAATGATTTTTGAGGAGCTGTTAAAAGGATAATTGGAACAAGTCAGAGGTTGTTGTATGAGTTATCTTTCAGAATAATCAGAAAAAAAATTTTTTTTACATAGGGCTTAGGTCTTTAGTTGGCTTCCTTGGAAATTCTAGCTATTTTATGTTAAGTTGATTAGTCATTCAAAAAAAAAATGAGGATATCACTGAAAATAGAAGAGTAGAAACTGCATGGCTCCATCTTCTCCAAAACTGATAAGCAGGCAAAAACTGCCAGAATAAACTTTTCAGTAACCTCAGAATCTAGTCAAAAACTTATACTAACCAAGGGAAGACATGGTGAAGGAAGAAGCTGTTGATTTGTAGTAAGAGAGTTTTGCAGCATTTTATTTTATTTTTTTTTATTTTTCTCCCATTCTTTTTTTTTGTTTTGTTTTGGTTTTTTTGTTTTTTTTTTTGTTTTTTTTTTTCCATTTTATTTATTTTTTCAGCATAACAGTATTCATTCTTTTTGCACAACACCCAGTGCTCCATGCAAAACGTGCCCTCCCCATTACCCACCACCTGTTCCCCCAACCTCCCACCCCTGACCCTTCAAAACCCTCAGGTTGTTTTTCAGAGTCCATAGTCTCTTATGGTTCGCCTCCCCTCCCCAATGTCCATAGCCCGCTCCCCCTCTCCCAATCCCACCTCCCCCCAGCAACCCCCAGTTTGTTTTGTGAGATTAAGAGTCCTTTATGGTTTGTCTCCCTCCCAATCCCATCTTGTTTCATTTATTCTTCTCCTATCCCCCTACCCCCCCATGTTGCTTCTCCATGTCCTCATATCAGGGAGATCATATGATAGTTGTCTTTCTCCGATTGACTTATTTCACTAAGCATGATACGCTCTAGTTCCATCCACGTCGTCGCAAATGGCAAGAGTTCATTTCTTTTGATGGCTGCATAGTATTCCATTGTGTATATATACCACATCTTCTTGATCCATTCATCTGTTGATGGACATCTAGGTTCTTTCCATAGTCTGGCTATTGTAGACATTGCTGCTATAAACATTCGGGTACACGTGCCCCTTCGGATCACTATGCAGCATTTTAAATTGACCACCTACCATCCCCCAAACTCTAGATCATCAGCAGCCATGAGATGACAGCCTTCATACCACAGGGAGTATTGGATTGAAACTTAACCTTAAATCATTGTAATTGTGGGTCTCAGCCTGTCTGGAGACTTGGACAAAAACTGGGGCAAAAGATTCCTGTTACTTCATTTGACTTGAGACAGTTATCCAACTGGCATTTGTTAAAATATATTAAAGACATCAGTGTTGGCTAAAGAATACTGCAGCAAGAGACAATTGGGACAAGCAGTAGACAGATCAACAGGCCTGGGTTGAAGAAACAGTTTGGGAAAGACGATATATATATAAACAAGGGCTTTTTAGAAGTTCCCATGTATATGGGGGAGTTGAAAAAGCAACACACATGCTCAGGGCAGATGAATGATTAGAAAAGGCTTGAGAAACCCTAAGCCCTCACCATTGGCTGACCTTCAAGTTGCATGCAAGTAGGAAGTGAATGGTAAGGCAGAGTTGTAGACTACCTTAAAGCAAAGTTGTAAGTGATATGTCTAAGTGTTGTAGAAGTGCTCTGCCATAAAGCAAAGACTGGAAGAGTACTTTTTCTTTTCTTTTCATTTTTTGGCTCCAGGTATATAGGTTGACTGTCAACATACCAGCTGACCACTAAGCTAGTAGAAGAAAGACTTTAGTGACCATGCATGATAAAGAATATAGTATAGAAAACTCATTAGACAAGAAAACAAGAACAATCCATAACAAGGAGAAAGAATTTGATCTCAGAGTTGACACACTGTAATAGTCAAAAAGTACATTTTTCACTTGAGGCTGGGAAGGTGGCAGAGGAGGAGGACCATAAGTTTGCTTCACCCCATGATTCAACCAGATAATACTCACATCAGCGTAAACAACCCAAAAAATGACTCAAAGACTGGCAGAATGAACTCCACAACTAAAGGTAAAAAGAGGATACATAGAAGAAGGTAGGATATGTAGAAACACAGTTTGGGAACAAAATGGACCATGACCATCCATGATCAGGAGGGATCCAGAGTTATTAAGAAGGGTGAAAAACAGATGATCACAGTAAGGAGCACACACAGGGAAGATGAATCCCCATCAAATTTGGCTTTGAAAGTGAGGCGATGAATTTTGTAAGTTCTTACAACCAGCATTACTCAAAGCCTGGAATGTAAAAATTCAGCAGGCTCTGCTCTGAGGGAGCCTGCAGTGCATTAAGAAGCTGAGTGCTCATCCTTAATGAGACAGCACCACAAACATCTAGTGCAGATACAGTGTACAAGAAGCAGTTTGAAAAACACCTGGGGGCACAGGAAAGGAAGAGATTTATTCATCCCAGAGTATGTCCCAGAGAGGCAGGATCATAGGGAGACCCCTCCAGGAACAAAGAAGTTAACACAAGGCATTTCTATCCCCTGTCCCCCAGCATAAATACACAGCCACCTGCAGAAACCAGTGCAGAACCAACACTTGCTACCTAACTTGTTTACATCAAGCCCTGTCCCCACATCCCTATGTTTTGGCAGATCTGTCCTTCATAGTCACACTTGCCTCAGTTGTGGCACTATGGGCCCCCTTCCCTAGAGATAACTGCAAACCTCATCAGCACCCAATCTCCTGAGCCACGCCTTTTGTAGGGCCTCAGTTCTGGCAGTGTTGGGAACAAATCCAGTTTTGAATCAGAACAATACACAACTTGTTAAAATGTGCCCAACCCAGTCAGGGACAAAACACTGCCCACAGTAGGCAAAGAGAGTATCCACAGACAACTGAAATGAAGGGAAAAAAGGCCAGGACTCAACAGCAGAGCATACACAATACACATAGGAGACACTACCTGAAGTGCCAGGTCCTGGGGAACATGGTACACTGCACTATACAGCACTACAGGACTTATTCTTCCTAAGGAGCAGGAAACATAGCTAACTTCCCTAACACACAGAATCAAACACAGAAAAGTTAGATTAAATGAGGAGACAGAGGAATAGGATCCAAATGAAAGAATAAGACAAAAACCACAGCAAGAGACTTAAATGAAACAGATATAAGTAATACACCTGATAGAGGATTTAAAGTAATAATCATAAATATATTCACTGAACTTGACAAAAGAGTAGAGATCATCAGTAAAATCTTAACAAAGAGATAGAAAACACAAAAAAAGTTCCAGAGATGAGGAACACAGTAAATAAAGTTTAAAATACATTAGATTAAATAAGTAGAAGGCTAACAGAATGAATTAGTGACTTGGAGAAGAGAAAAATGGAAAGTAATCAAACAGAGAAAAAATTATGCAAATTGAGAATAGTCTTAGGGAACTCAGTGCAGTCAAGTGTAACAACACTCACATTATAGGGATCCCAGAAGAGGGAGAAAAGGGGTAGAAAATTTATATGAAGAAATAATAGTGGTAAATATGCTAATCTGAGGAAGGAAACTGATATCCAGATCCAGGAGGTACAGAGATCCCCTCCTAAAATCAAGCCAAGTGGTTCCACACCAAGACACATAGCAATTAAAATGGTAAAAAAATAGTGATAGGGAAATAATTTTAAAAGCAGCAAAAGAAAAAAGTAACACAAAAGAAAAATCCCATGAGGCTATCAGCATATTTTTCAGCAGAAACTTTGCAGGCCAAAGAGAATGGCATGATATATCCAAAGTCCTGAAAGAAAAAAAATCTGCAGCCAAGAATGCTCTATCCAGCAAGGCTATTATTCAGGACAGAAGAAATAGTCTCTCAGACAAACAAAAACTGAAGGAGTTCATGATGACTAAATCAGCTGTATAAGAAATATTAAAAGGCACTCTTAAAATGGAAAGGAAAGACAATAAGTGAGAGTATGAAAAGTAAAACACACACATACACACACACACCCCCAAAAAAGCAGTAAAAATAAGTAGTTCTGTAAAAATCAGTCAATAAGTCAAAAGATGTAAAATATGACACCATATTTAATAAATAAATTGGATGTAAAATAAAAGGATGTAAAATATGACATGATATCCCTAAAAAATGGAAGAGTAAAGAATGGGTTCAAACTTAAGTGACCATCAATTTAATATAGATTGCTACATACAGGTGTGATATACAAACCTCATGGTAACCACTAATAAAAACTCAGTAATAGATATGTAAAGAATAAAAGGAAAGGGATACAAATACAACACTAATGAAAGCCAACAAACCATGAAAGAAAGCAAGAGAAGAAAGGATCAGAGAAAAACTACAAAACTACCATAAAACAAGTAACAAAATCACAATAAACATGCATCTATCAATGATTACTGTGAATATAAAAGGACTAAGTACTCTTATCAAAAGACATAGGGTGACAGAGTAGATTAAAAAACAAGACCTATCTATATGTTGCTTACAGAAGCCTCATTTCAGACCAAAGACACCTGCAAAATGAAAAACAGGGGATGGAGAAATATTTATCATGCAAATGGATGTAAAAACAAACAAACAAACAAAAACAACCCTGGGATAGCAATACTTATATCAGACAAAACAGACTTTAAAACAAAAAGTGTAGCAAGAGACAAAGAAGTGGGCACTTGGGTGACTCAGTCAGTTAAGTGTCTGACTATGGTTCAGGATATGATCTCGGGGTCTTAGAATCGAGTCCTGTGTTGGGCTCCCTGCTTAGCGAGGAGTCTGCTTGTCCTTCTCCCTCAAATTAATTCTATGAGACCAGCATTACTCTGATACCAAAACCAGATAAAGACACCATAAAAACAAACAAACAAACAAACAAACAAAAACACTATGGCTAATAACCCTGATGAACATGGATGTAAAATTCCCCAACAAAATAATAGCAAACTGAGTCCAACAATACATTAAAAAAATCATTCACAGGGGCGCCTGGGTGGCTCAGTGGGTTAAAGCCTCTGCCTTTGGCTCAGATCATGATTCCAGGGCCCTGGGATCGAGCCCCATATTGGGCTCTCTGCTCAGTGGAGAGCCTGCTTCCCTTCCTCTCTCTGCCTGCCTCTCTGCCTGCTTGTGATCTCTGTCAAATAAATAAATAAATAAAATCTTAAAAAAAAATCATTCACAATGATCTAGTGGGATATATTCCTGGGTTGCAAGGGTGGTTCAACATTCACAAATCAATCAATGTGATACATCACATCAATAAAAGAAAGGATAAGAACCATACAATCATTTCAAAAGATGCAGAAAATGCATTTGACAAAGTACAATATCCATTCATGATAAAAACCCTCAACAAAATAGGTTTAGAGAGGACATACCTCAGCATAATAAAGGCCATATAACCACAGCTAACATCATTCTCAATGGGGAAAAACTGAGAGCTTTCCCTCAAGGTCAGGAACAAGACAGGGAAGTCTACTCTCACTACTGCTATTTAACATAGTATTGGAAGTCCTAGCTATGGCAATCAGACAGCAAAAAGAAATAAAAAGCATCCAAATTGGCAAGGAAAAAGTAAAACTTACACTATTTGCAGACGGCATGATATTCTACATAGAACACTCTAAAGACTCCAGAAAAACTAGAACTGATAAATGAGTTCAGTAAAGTCACAGTATATACAATTAATGTATAGAAATCCATAGCATTTCTATACACCAAAAATGAAGCACAGAAAGAGAAATTAAGAAAAAAATCACATTTAAAAATCCACCAAAGGGGGGCTGGGTGGCTCAGTGGGTTAAGCTTCTGCCTTTGGCTCAGGTCATGATCTCAGGGTCCTGGGATGGAGGCCCGCATTGGGCTCTCTGCTCAGCAGGGAGCCTGCTTCCCCTTCTCTCTCTGCCTGCCTCTCTGCCTACTTGTGATCTCTCTCTCTCTCTCTCTCTCTGTCAAATAAATAAATAAAATCTTAAGAAAATAAAAATCCACCAAAAATATTAAAATATTTAGGAATAACCCTAACCAAAGAAATGAAAGACCTGTATTCTGAAAACTATGAAACACCAAGGAAAGAAACAGAAGAAGACACAAAAATGGAAAGACATTCCATGCTCATGGATTGGAAGAATAAATGTTAAAATGTCTACACTACCCAAAGCAATCTACATATTTAATGCAATCTTTATTAAAATGCCAATAGCATTTTTCACAGAACTAGAGCAAACAATCCTAAAATTTGTATGGAACCACAAAAGACCCTGAAGAACCAAAGCAACATTGAAAAAGAAAAGCAAAGCCAAAGGCATCACAATTCTGGACTTCAAGTTATGTTACAAAGGTGTAATAATTAAAACAGTATGGTACTAGCACAAAAATAAACACATAGATCAATGAAGAGAATAAAAAATCTAGAAAGAAACCCACAATTATATGGTCAATTAATCTTCAACAAAGCAGGAAAGAATATCTAATGGGGAAAATAAAGACTCTACGAAAAATTATTTTGGGAAAATTGGACAGCAACATGGAAAACAATGAAACTGGACCACTTTCTTACACACACATAAAAATAAATTCCAAATGGATGAAAGACCTAAATATGAGACCTGAAACCACAAAAATCCAAAGAAGAATGTAGGCAATAATTTCTCTGACATAGGCTCTAGCAACTTTTATCTACATAGGTTCCCTGAGACAAGGGAAACGAAAGAAAAAATAAACTATGGGGACTATATCAAAACAAAAACTACTGCACAATGAAGGAAACTATCAACAAAACTAAATGGCAACCTACAGAATGGGAGATGATATCTGGAAATGACATATCCTATAAGTGGTTAATATTCAAAATATAAAGAACTTATACAAATCAACACCCAAGAAACAAATAATCCAATTAAAAAATGGGCAGAAGACATGAACAGACATTTCTACAAAGGAAACATCCAGATGGCCAACAGACACATGAAAAGCTATTCATCAGTGTGCCTGGGTGGCTCAGTCATTAAGCGTCTGCCTTTGGCTCAGGTCATGATCCCAAGGTCCTGGGATCAAGCCCCACATTGGGTTCCCTGCTCAGTGGGAGGCTTGCTTCTCCCTCTCCCACTCCCCCTGCTTGTGTTCTCTCTCTTGCTGTCTCTCTCTCTGTCAGATAAATAAAATCTTTAAAAAAAAAAGAAAAGATATTCATCATCATTTACCCTCAGGAAAATGCAAATCAAGACTACAATGAGATGTTACCTCACACCTGTTAAGAATGGCTAAACACAAGAAACAGCAGGTTTTGGTGAGGATGTTAAGAAAAAAGAACCCTATTGCACTGTTGGTGGGAATGCAAACTAGTGTAGCCACTCTGGAAAAGAGTGTGGAGGTTCCTCAAAAAGTTAAAAATAGAACTATCCTATGATCCAGCAATTGCACTACTGGGTATTTATCTAAAGAATACAAAAACACTAATCAAAAGGATACATGTACCCCTATGTTTGTAGCAGCATTATTTATAATAGCCAAGATATGGAAACAGCCCAAGCATCCATTGATTAATGAATGGAAGAAGATGTGTTATGTATATAAATAATGGAATATTACTAAGCCATAAAAAGAATGAAATCTTGCCATTTGCAATGATGTGGGTGGATCTGGACAGTATAATGCTAAACGAAATAAGTCAGTCAGAGAAAGACAAACACCACATGATTTCACTCGTATATGGAATTTAAGAAACAAAACAAATGATGGAAAAAAAAAGAGACCAAGAAATCGTGTCTTAACTATAGAGAATAAATTGATGGTTTCTAGACAGAAGGTGGGTGGGGAGGATTAAATAAGTGATGGTGATTAAGGAATGACTTGTTGTGATGAGCACTGGGAGATTAAAACGAAACTTAAAAAAATTTAAGCTACTATATAATCCAGCACTGTGTATATATCCAAAGGAATTGAAGTCAGGATCTTGAAGATATATCTCTACTTCTATGTTCATTGCAGCATTTTTAGACAAGACAAAGAAGCAACCTAAATGTCCATTGATGGACAAATGGATAAGGAAAAGTGATATAAATATTATTCAGTCCTGGAAAGGAGGAAATCCTACCATTTGTGACAATATAGATAAAACCTGAAGGACATTATGCTAAATGAAATAAGCCAGATGCAAAATTATAAATACTTTACGATACCATTTACATGACCAATCTAAAATATTCATAATTATAGAAGCAAAGAGTAGAATGATGTTTGCCAGGTTGTGAGGCAAGGAGGAAATGAGGTATTAATCACAAGTATAAAATTTCAATTATGTAAGATGACTAAGTCCTAGAGATCTACCATACAGCATAGTGCCTGGAGTTAAAAATTTTGTATTGTGTATTTAAGAATTTGCTAAGATGGTCAATCTTATATTAGGTATTCTCATCACAAAAAATAATAAATAAGGACTGTGGGAGGAAACTGTTGGAGGTGATGGATATGTTTATGGCATAGATTGTGATGATGGTTTCATGGATGCATATTTGTATTCAAACTTATCAAGTTGTATACATAAAATATGTATAAGTTTGTGTAAGTCAATCATACCATAATAAAGTGATTATTAAAAAAGAACAGATTGAGTTCCATGAACATGCAACAGATTTAGAAAAAAAAAAAAAAACTCAGAATGAGATTGAAAATGTATCCATTTCAGAAGAACAGGTATCCACCCTGAAGCAGTTTGGAGGCCCTGAGAAAAGCAGAAGCTGATGCAAACACACAGGAGAAATCCTATTTTACTTTTCCCTCATACTCAATTCAGAGAGAAAGCATGGTTAGATGATGTTTTACAGGTAGGGAATTGTACCAGGAAATCCAGGTTCCAGCCAAAGAACATCACAGATTAGTTGTGTGACTTGAAGAAATCAATTTAACTTCTTTATCACTTAGTTTACACATTTACCTAGTGGGTATATTAATGACTTTGAAAACAATAAGTTTTTTGTAAAAGAAAGGAGATTATAAGTGTGAATGTCTATCGTAACACATTAAAACTTTAAACAAATGCATGCTATCACTTTAATATTAGTATAAGATGACAAAATGTTTAATTCTTTTGCTCTGTGTAATCAGATGTCTGTGGTTATTAACAGTCTATAACAATGTTGTTTCCTGTATACTTGAAGGTCATAGATACAATCCAGCAGTCAGGTGGAATAGAAAACTCTTATCTTCTTTATAGTGGTTTATTTTCAGTTCAGAGCACCTAAAAGGTGGACAGCATTCAGCCCCTGAAATGCAAGGGACTGAGCCAAATATAAAAGTCCTCCTCTAGTCCTCTTGCTTTTATTTGGTCAATTTTCTCATTTACTATCAATCATTCTCATATTTCAGGAAAGTAAATAGGAAGGGATTTTGCAAAGGAGTTCTTCAACTTTGCAGTGTTGGAATCCCTAGTCAAGTACATACTGATCTGACACAATCTCAGCAGGCAACAATATTCAGAAAATGTAGGCTCTATTCACAGTCATCATTTAGTTTAGATGAAATTACAGTGAACAACAATGAAAGAAAAACCCCAAAACAAAAAGAGGCTATGTGGTGGTTTCTTTGCATATTGTGTGGATATGGACAAACTATTTTGTGCACAAATATTGTTTGGGTATTTTAATGTTATACTAATAGAGAAAATAAGCACAACAAATGACTCTGAAACTATACTGGTTCAACAAACACTTCTTGAGTGCTTTATACTTCCAGACACCATGCTAGGCACTTGAGATGCAAAGAAAAATAATGTATTTTTTTTATATTTGAGGAAATTCCATTTAGTAAATCCATTTCATTGTCAGTGATGAACATAATGATAAAGGCATTTTCCTCACTTGTAATATAGAAAAATCACCTTTAGAGAATTCTTGTTATCCCATGCAAGCATTATAAGAGACTCCAGTTATTTTGCTTAGGATAAATCAATCACCTATTCTGCTACCCAGGCTCAAATCTTGAGTTTCATCTGTGGCGACTGGAATTTTTATGCACAGGGAAGATTCAAATTCTGTCTATTCTTTCTTCTTGCAAGTTTTCATATTTGTACTTTCACTTATATGTTTTTGAATGGGGCTTTTGGATATCAAATACAGAAGGTTAACTTAATCATATGTTTCAGTCCATGGCACACAATCACCACTGTTAGACTCTTCTTTGGTTTTATTACACTCCTGCTTTCTTTTTCTCTTTCTTCCTACCTTCCTTGATTTCACCGTCTATTCTTTGTTCCTATAGGCACTTAACTTTAATGCCACTCTTTCTCTGTAACTGGTTCATATTTACATGCTTTGCACTTAAATGTTATTTACAATAAATTTCATTGTTTCATATTTTTTAAATCAGTAGTGTATTTTAAGGATCAATTGGGTTGCTATTTGACTTTTAGTTCATTATTTCTGATTGATGCATAGTATTCTATGGTACTTGACTGAATAAGTAAATTTTACTTATTTCCTCAGATAATGGAAACCGAAGTTGCCATTCATTCTGCTTCCACAAGTAAAGCTGTGATATACATCTTTGTATGAGACCTTTCTCGGTCTGTGTAGCTGATAATGTTGGGTATTAAATTTATTGATATGGAAATATTTCTCCCTGCCTGGGGCTTATTTTTAATTCTCTTAAAGGTGTACTTTCCAGAGCAGAAGTTTTTTAACTTTAATGAATTCTGATTTATCAATTTCTCTTTTATGGATTATGCTTTAGATCTCATGTCTAGGAAATTTAACTAACCCAAGACCACAGGGGAGCCTGTGTGGCTCAGTGGATCAAGCATCTGCCTTCAGCTCAGATCATGATCTCAGGGTCCTGGTATTGAGTCCCTTATCGTATCTGGCTCTCTGCTCAGCAGGGAGCCTGCTTCCCCCTCTCTCTGCCTCTCTGACTACTTGTGATCTCTCTCTCTGTCAAATAAATAAAATCTTCAAAAAAAAATAACCAAACACCACAAAGATTTTCTTCCATGATTTTTCTAAGTCTTACAGTTTTAATCTTTTTTTTTTCTCATTTTATTTATTTTTTCAGCGTAACAGTATTCATTCTTTTTGCACAACACCCAGTGCTCCATGCAAAACGTGCCCTCTCCATTACCCACCACCTGTTCCCCCAACCTCCCACCCCTGACAGTTTTAATCTTTACATTTGGTTCTGTGATTCATTTTAGTTAATTTTTGTATATTGTATCAGTTATGGATAGAAGTTCACACATGTGTGTTCATGAATATATGTGTGTGTGTGTGTGTGTGTGTGTGTGAGTCTATTTCTCTCTATTCTGTTCCACTGTCAATATTTAGTTAAGTATACTATAGTGGTTACCATAGCTTCATAATAAATCTTTATATAAGCTCACATTAGTCCTCAAACTTTGCTCTATTCTACTTTTTTGGGGGGGGTTTACTTTAGTTCCTTTACATTTCTGTACACAGATTAGAATCAACTCGACAATTTTTATGATAAAAGCTGGTTGATATTTTGTTTGGGATTGTGAGAAATCTATAGAGGAATTTGGAGAGAATTAACATCTTAACAATATTAAGTCTTCCAAACCATAAATAAGGTGTATTTCTATTTATTAAGTCATTCTTTATCTCAATAATGGTATTTTTTGCATTTCAGTGTACAAGTATTTCACATCTTTTGTCAGATTCATTGATAAATATTTGATTTTTGATGGAATTGTAAATGTTCTATTTTTAATTTCAGTAGCCACTTGTTTTTTGCAATTATATAAAAAACCAATGATTTTTGTATTTGACCTTTTATCCTTCAATCCTGCTAAGCTCACTTACTTGTTTTAATAGCTTTTCTGTAAATTATATTAGATTTTCAACACAGTAACTATGTCACCTGCAAATAGATATTTTTATTTCCCCTTTCAAGGTGCATGACTTTTATTTCTTTTTCTTGCTTGATTGCACTATCTACAACCTTCAGTACAATGTCAAATAGAAATGGTAAGAGCAACTATTCTTGTCTTATTCCTGATTTTAGGATGAAAGCATTCTTTCACCATCAAGTATGATGTTAGATGAAAATTTTTCATAAAGGACCCTTGACAAGTTGAGGAAGTTCCCTTCTATTCTTAATATGCTATAAGTTTTTTTTTCTTTAATGGCTCTTTATATTGTCCAGTTTTTTTTTTCTGCATCTATTGAGAATGACCCTATAGTTCTTGTTTTTGTTTATTAATATGTTTAATGTCAAACCAACCCAACATTCTTTATTCTTACAATAAACTCCCATTTGTTCAGGATGCATCATATATATATATATATATATATATATATATATATATATATATATAAAATCTCCTGTATATACTGTATAGATATTTTTGTTCATTGACAGTCTTATTCCTTTAGCCCTTTGGATATGTCATTTCACTGCCTTCTGGCATTCATCATTTCTGATGAGAAGTTAGGGTAAGTCATGAAACCCAGAAAATTTGCTCTCAGAGAGAGCTTTGGTAGAACTATGGAGTCAACTGAGCTATGGGCAGGGTATAGGAGCCACACAGACAAGAATGTCACATAATCCCACTCACAGTTCTTACCCAAGATTTGGTGTTTTTTTTTTCTTGAATAAACACTTCTAAATTTGTCTTATGCTTTTGTTGAGTTATAGAGCTCTGAAATGGTTGTTCCTTCTGATTTTGTCCAGTTTAATTGATGCTTTCCATGGGAAGAATTTATCAAACTTTTAAGTTACTGTAGGGGAAATACTACCTCCTTATTGACTATTTTTCTTCCTTGCAGTGACAACAGGAAGCTAATTGCCTGCCTAGGTATATGTGGAAGAGAAAAAAAAAAAGGCAGACATTAAAAAACAAAGCTAAACAAAAACTCTCTTTCCTACTTTCTCTCCTACCTGTGGTTTGAACCTCAACTATTAATGAGCTACTTCTCCTTTACCCAACCCCTCCAACCTATGACACAGTCCATTTCTACCCTGCTACAGAATTTTCACAGGTGGTATTAATTCAATAGATTCATCAAACCACCTCTGGTATTTTTAGGTTTTGATTTTGGTTTTGGGGTTTCTATTGTTTCGTGGTAGGAAGCCAGCAACCAATGGTAGTTTACCATTCTATCACAGATCTGATTCTTTGCTTTTTTCTTAGCAGTCTTATTGCCTCTAGCTGACTACAACCTTCATTATCATCTTTCCAGACTATTATATCTATATCCTACTCAATTTTCATGCTTTCTATTTCTGTTACTTCAATCTGTATTAAGTACTGCCAAGAAATTACTCATACTAAAATCCTTCCTTGCAGACGTCATTGTTGAGAAGTTTAGGTGGATTATTTTAGGTCCATTATGAGGTAGTGATCACTACAGGAAAATCTACCTTGGCTAATTATTCCCCCACTTTGTTCTACAGACTAGGGATTATTACAGCCACTCAAAATGTTAATTTCCATATCAAGGAATATAAGAATCAGGAAAAATTTAGTATTCTATTTTATAAGTTGCTAGATAAGATTTATGTACCTTGTTTCCCAAATTGTGCAAAGGAAAGGATATACATGGCATTACTAAGGCAATGATTAGTAAGATTGTAGATCAAAATATTCTCTCAGAGCTTTTGCCCAACAGTCGTATGAGACCTGAGGATAATTACATTCTAATTAGGAGAAAAGACTTGCTCCTCACACCATTCCTGAAAACATTTTTCCTTCATTCTTTACACACTGACTTCTGCTTATTGCATAGAACATGCTTTGTGCTTTTTTCTAACCTAGGGACTTTGCAGATACTCTCTTCGCCAGGAATGCACTTCATACTTCTTTATAGTGCAGAGAATTGACAGTGATACTCCCTCATTTGTCTTCAGTGCAATGCAGTTACTGAATTATGACAAAAAAAAAAACACACAAAAATTGCAAACATACTTGAAACACAGAAAATGACAACTTTCCTATTGCTAATAGGACCTCTTCATCTGCCAGTTAGGTGGTAAAAAGTAATGAAAATCTGATCAGCTCTTATAAGTCAGTCAGATTGTTAGAAATGTCAACAAGGGGCACCTGGATGGCTCAGTGGGTTAAGTCTCTGCCTTCGGCTCGGAGTCATGATCTCAGGGTCCTGGGATCGAGCCCCACATCAGGCTCTCTGCTTGGTGGGAGTCTGTTTCCCCCTCTCCCTGCCTCTCTGCCTACTTGTGATCTCTCTCTCTGTGTCAAATAAATAAATAAAATCTTAAAAAAACAGAAATGTCAACAAGATTTTTAAAAAATGAATGTATATGCACTACTCTTAATGGTAACATTGTCCCAAATGTAATGATGTAGATGTATTAAATGTTTATTAGTTAATGTTAGTAGGAGGATACCATATTTGCAGACATTGAAAAAATAAGCAAACAGAATGCAAATACATAATTCTATAGTATTTTTAGCTAAGTTGGAAGTCATGTGATATTTAATCTAGTAATTTATAATATGTTTCAATCAAGTAAGTTCTTTAAAATATTTAAAGAGGGGCAGCTGGGTGGCTCAATTGGTTAAACATCTGCCTTCAGCTCAGGTCATGATCCCAGCATCCTAGGATTGAGCCCCATATCAGGCTCCATGCTCAGTGGAAAGTATGCTTCTCCTCTCCCTCTGCCCATACCCCTTCCTCATGCACATTCTCTCTCAAATAAATAAAATTTTAAAAATAAGGGGCGCCTGGGTGGCTCAGTGGGTTGAGCCGCTGCCTTCGGCTCGGGTCATAATCTAAGGGTCCTGGGATCAAGTCCCGCATCGGGCTCTCTGCTCAGCAGCGAGCCTGCTTCCCTCTCTCTCTCTCTGCCTGCCTCTCTGTCTACTTGTGATCTCTCTCTGTCAAATAAATAAATAAAATCTTAAAAAAAATAAAATAAAATAAAATACTTAAATAAATAGACAAAACAGTGGCAGTGTTGTCCAAAAATAATTGAGAGACACCATAAGTAAATGATATTAATAATGAAAGAGTG
The DNA here is from genome assembly GCF_922984935.1 of Meles meles. Lineage (NCBI taxonomy): Eukaryota > Metazoa > Chordata > Mammalia > Carnivora > Mustelidae > Meles > Meles meles. Next base: position 104,137,337 of record NC_060087.1, on the reverse strand, counting down.
GTTTAGCTACAAATAACTCTATTAAAAGAATCAAATTTCTTTCTTTTTTAAAGTCTTTCTTTAAATCCCAGTTAGTTAACATACAGTGTATGTATGTACACATACATACATACATTTTAGGTGTACAACACAATGACCGAACACCTGTGTACTATACCTGATGCAAATCTCAAGAGCACTCCTTAATCCTCCACCTCCCTTCTGGTAACCATCAATTTGCTCTTTATAGTTAAAAGTCTGTTTCTTATTTGTATCTCTCTCTTTTTGTCTCTTTGTTCATTTGTTTTCTTTCTTAAATTCCACGTATGAGTGAAATCAGATGGTATTTTTATTTCTCTGACTTATTTTGCTTGGTATAATACTCTCTAGATCCAACCATGTCATTGTAAATGGCAAGATTTCATTCTTTTTTTTTTTTTTTTCAAATAGATGGTTAGGGCTTATATTACTGATGTGACCTTTGAATGAAGGTGATGACAGGAAAGTTCATGCAGATATCTGGAAAAAGATTCCAGGCAAAGGGAACAGCAACTGCAAAGGTGTGGAAATGGGAATGTTTGTAGCATATTCTAGGAACAGCAGGGTGTCCAATGCACCTGGCCCAGAGTGGGACAGTTACAAATTAGGTCAGAGAACTAGAAGAGACTTGGATTGTTTAAAACTTTGCAGTTCATTGTAAGGATTTTGACTTTTATTCTGAGTGAGATAGGAAGTCAGTGGTTAGATTTGAGCAAAGGGTAATATGATCGAAAAACTATTTTAACTCACTTGTTCTGACTTCTATGTTGAGAAAAAACCTGGTGGTAGTGTGTTGGTGCAAAGTGGAATAAGGGGCACAAATTAATACCCTATTGTGAAGATCTAAGTAATACATCATGGTGACTTGGTAGCAGTGAAAGGCAATGAGAAGTGTTCAGTTTGGGCATATGATTTTAAGACAGAGGATTTCCTGACAGGGTGTGGGGTTTTGAGAAAAACTGATGCAAATGTAAGTTCAAGGAGTCTACCCTGTGTAGCTGGAAGGATGGTGTTAACTGAGATAGGGAAAGACTGTAAGGACAAAATCTGGAGTAAGGGAAGATTAAGGACTCAGTTTGGGGATCTTTCTAAAACACAAATTTCATCATATCTCTTCACAGAAAAAAAACCCTTCTTTGATTTTGGAATAAAATTCAAACACCTCAGAATAGTGTACAAAGTTCTGGACAATGTGAATCTAGTCTATATTTTTAGGCTCCATCAATTATTATTAACTTATTAAATCATTTCCAACTTCCCCAGTGGCATAGTGTTTTACACACTATTTCCTCTCATTGGAGTGGATGTTCCTTTTTTCATTAGCTACCTCCCAAACATTCTTTAGGATGTAGATAAAATATAAGACCCTCTGTGAAACATTTTCCACTTCCCTAAGGCAAAGCTAATCTATTTCTTTTCCTTGCCCCCATAGCATTCTGATTCTATGTCGATCCTAGCACATGTTTCATTATTTGGGTCTCTTATAGAACTGTGAGCTCCAAAAGGACAGAAATTCATATCTGCATCCTCTAGCTCTTAGCACAAAATGTAAGTCAGATGCCAAAAAATATGTGTTTAATGTTGAATGGAGATATAAATAATATATATTTATATATATTATATATATTATATATATTATATATTATATAATATATATATATAATATATATATTATATATATTTATATATATATTTATATATATATATTTATATATAAATATAAATAAATGTTAAGTTTCTCATGAATATTATTTGGAATCATATGCCTGGCCCAAAAAAATTTATGTGTTATGAATTCAGGCAGGACATGTAGTGTAAATCGAAGATCCTCCAGAATTGAACAATGCATTTTAAAGCTATGTGAAAAAAGATATGAGGAGCTTGCAATACTATCACTTTCTCAGAAAATTTCTTGTTCTGGAGGTTTAATTTGTATCTATTATGGATAGTCGTATAAGAGAAAGAATAGTTTCCCAATTCTTGTTCACAGCAAGATTTTTCCCCCCAAGGTCTCCAAGTCACGAATCAAAATGTTGATTTTGATTTGCTTTCAGTTTTCCACAAGATGTTTATGAATTAGTCCTCATCTTTTTAAGTGAATGAATTGTTCCATGAAATCTAAAGGTCTGTGTGTTTGGACTCATGCCAGAGACATTCTGCAAGCTAATAGTTCATTGTGACAAAGATGCTAACATTTGTTGATGCCAGATATATTCAAGCTAAGATGTTTAAATATGGAAAGGCTTGAATCTGTGTGTCACATTTAATGGTTCAGTATAAATTTCTATATATGTTTCTTACTTGTAACTTATTTAAGAATTTTTATGAGCTAAATTATTATGAGCTAAATTCATATCTTGAGGTTCTAACCCCAGGTACCTCAGAATGTGACTGTATTTGGAGACAGAGACTTCAGAGAGGTAACTAAGGATACATTTGGTCAATAGAGAGGGCCTTAATTCAATATGATTGGTCTCCTTATAAGAAGAGATCAGGACACAAACACACATGAAGTGAAGACTATGTGAAGACAGAGGGAAAAGATGGCCATCTACAAACCAAGAAGAGAGATCTCAAGATGGAACCAACAAACACTGCTGATGTATAAGTCTTGGACTTTAGCCTCCAAAACTATGAGAAAATAAATTTTTATTATTTAAGTACCTAGTCTGTAGTACTTCATTATGGTAGCCCTAACAAACTAATACAAGGAGATTGATTCTAACTCAACTGTAAATGGGAGATAAAGTAGATAGTTGAATGTTTTCATTAAATGTTGGTGCAGATGGACGTTTTAGAGATATGGTAGTAACTCCTATGTCTACTCTTTGTGAGGATTAGACCCCAATAGCTTTTGCTATTTCAGTTGACAAATGTATACACTTTCATTGCAATTAAATGGAAGTGAGCATTTGAGACACTGAATAGCAAACTGTTGCAGACATCAGAATCACCTGGAAGGATGCTGAAATTATGCATTCTAAGGCATAATTATAAGTCTATGATGGGACACAGCTTTCATATTTTAACAAACTTCCCAGTTAGGTGCTGGTGGTTCAAGGAGCATGATCAAGGTTATAGAAACACTGACCAAAGTTTCTACTAAAGTTAAAAAAAAATAAACAAGTTGAAAAGCATGTCATATTCTATGAGGCTGTTCCAAAGCAACAATAAAATATGGATCTGTTCATAGGGAGAACCAGTTGTTCGTACTTTTTCCCAACTTTTCAAGCTGTTGAATGGAGATATAAATAAATGTTAAGGTTTTCATGAGTATTATTTGAAATCATATGTCTGGCACAAAAATTTTTATGTGCTATGAATTCAGGCAGGACATGTAGTCTAAATTGAAGATTCTCCAGAATTGAGGAAAACATATGGTTTGGGGACAAAACTACGGAATTCAAAAGACAGCCAATGCCAATTTCTAATATAGTGCTAGTAACCAGTTCTATGGAGAGAAAAAGAGCCCAGAATTGTAGCATTTTCCCATTTCTGTTGTGTAAATATATCCACTATGGCCAATTTCAAGCAATCAACCACTATGTGCCCACGGTCATTGAAGTTATTTGGCCTTCTCTCTAAATTAATAGAGGGGATAGAGAATTTAGTGTTTTCCTTGTAAGAAAGTGATGCATACATTATTGGTATGCATTTTGTGAGGCTATGGAGTAAATTACTGTGGCCACCTGGTTACTAGCAGCAAGGTAAATAGCCCGGGTCAACTTATCTAAAGAGAAAGACAAAAATAATAGCCAAGATTCTAAGTCAGTACAAGGAAACTTTTTTTTTAAAGATTTTATTTATCTATTTGACAGAGACAGACCACAAGTAGATAGAGAGGCAGGCAGAGAGAGAGAGAGAGAGGGAAACAGGCTCCCTGCTGAGCAGAGAGCCCTATGCAGGACTCGATCCCAGGACCCCGAGATCATGACCTGAGCCGAAGGCAGTGGATTAACTCACTGAGCCACCCAGGCGCCCTACAAGGAAACTTTTTAAGACAGTGGGAGCCAGTACTGATTCCATAAAATAAAGCATATGAAGCTGTTAAAGATTTTTTATCTAACAGAAAAAGGAATGACCTAAAGAAAGGTAGTTAAACAGTAACTATGTTACTTATACTTAGTAACTATGGTACCCTACCCTGGGAGCTATCCATAGAAATCCCTCAAAGCCTAGAATTTTCTTCCTAGTTGTGGAACATGGACTCATTAAAGACTTTGTTGTGGTGCCTGGGTCACTCAGTTGGTTCAGAGTCTGCCTTTGGCTCAGGTTGTGATCCTAGGGGTCTGGGATCAAACTTCAAATCAGGCTTCATGCTCAACAGAGAGTCTGCTTCTCCTTCTGCCCCTGCCCCTGCTTGTGCTCCATTTCCCTGCCTCTCTCTCTCAAATAAATAAATAAAATCTTTTTAAAAATAAAGACTTTATCTTCTGAGTGACAATGAATAATGATTTTAATAAAAACAAAATGAAACACCACCAAAAAAAAAATCCCAAAATAAATAGCATCATTTGTGTATTAATTAAAGTACATTTTACTTTTTCTAAGAAATATATTTGTGTATAGAAAGTTCTTAAGATTATCATCTGCTAATAGTAGAAATTCTAGTCACCATAAAATGATGGGGAAGGGACATACTTGAATGGCTTTGTCTATTTCAAGGATTGGCCAAATAATCTGATTGGACATTTAATACCTTTAAAGAGAATTTTGCAAAAATATTTGAGACAAATGCTAGTCTATTCTGTCCAATAATGGAAAAGTAAATGTATTACATGAAGATTGTCAGCTATAAAGGTTCCAAACTACTTTCTCTTACTTAAATGGAATTACAATTTTTTCCTAATTATAAAAGTAATTTATAATGATTATAGAAAAATTGGAAAATAACATAGTACAAAGAAATTATAACTCCTTTTAATGCCACAATCTAAGACTTAACTGACACGTACATTTTGGTGTGTAGCTTTATAGTCTTTTTTTACTTTCTGTCAATTCTCACATGTATGTGTACTCTAGTGTAGTTATTTTGTGAATGTTACTAAACTGGAATCATACAATGAAAACTGTTACATAGTATTTTCTCTACTTACATAAATATTTCCCCATGTTGTTGAATTCCATTTTATAAAATAGTTGTGGTTAATATTCCATCACCTCAATATGTCATTCTTTACTTAATCATTATGTAATTATTAATCAACTTTGAATCTCATGCCAGCACACTATACCATGCTTTGCTTTTTATTGTTTGTGTCATCTACCAATTACTACATCACCACCCCCCACAAAGACAAATTTCTCAATGATTTTATAGTCAGTCTCATTGTCACTATTTCCAATATTATTCTTGCTTCAATTTTGGCAAATTCAATATATAAGATGTTCTTCTATCAAGTTTCCCAGTTCCTTGACTTTCCTCTTTTTTTTTTTTAATTTTTAAAAGATTTTATGTATTTATGTATGTATGTATTTTAGAGAGCACGTGCCTGGGCAGGATTTGGGGAAGGGGCAGAGGGATAGGAAGAGGGATAAGCAGACTCCATGGGGAGCCAGACTCGGGGCTCTATGTCAGGACCCTGAGATCACACCTGAGCCAAAATCGAGTCAGGTGCTCAACCTACTGAGCTACCCCAGTGCCCGTTGACTTTCTCTTCTTCAGTGACCTTCTTCTTCACTGTCTCTCCAACACTCATGGCCCCGATCATATCACAGATTTATTATCAAGAACTATAACATTTTCATAACTTTAATTAATTCCATGCTCCGACTACCATACCTATATTCCCAGTTTCCTTTTCCTTACTTCAGCAAGCCTTGAACATTTTAGAAACTCCAACTCATAACACCTGGATTATTTCTTTTCACTCATTACCCAGATTAAGTTCTATATTCACTCATTACAAGCACTCCTTTTTAATACACTTTAAATGCTTTTGCTTAGAAAAGTCATGTCTGGGGCCCCTGGGTTGCTCAGTCATTTAAGTGGCTGCCTTCAGCTCAGGTCATGATCCCAGGGTCCTGGGATCAAGCCCCACACTGGGCTCCCTGCTCAGCAGAGAGCCTGCTCTTCTCTCTCCTCCCCACTTGTGCTCTCTCTTGCTATCTCTGTCTCTCTCTCAAATAAATAAATAAAATCTTAAAAAAAGAAAAAGAAAAATCATGACCAACTTATGCACAAAATTTTGCCATTGAACATGGCTGAAGGAAAACAGAACAGATCTTAACTGGGCTTTCAAGGCCAGCAAGGATACTATACTTTCCCAGTCCAATAGTCCTCAAACATTTTGGTGTCAGAAATCCCTTTACAGGGGTGCCTGGGTGGCTCAGTCTGTTGGGTGTCTACCTTCAGGTCAGGTCATGATCCTAGAGTCCCAGGATCAAGCCCCAAGCAGGGCTCCCTGATCAGTGGGGAGTCTGTTTCTCCCTCTCCTTCTTTTCCTCCTCCCTGCTCATGCTCTCTCTCCCTCACTCTCTCAAATAAATAAATAAAATCTTTTAAAAAAGAAATTCTAAAAAATTAAAGATCCCATAGAGGTTTGGTTTATGTGGATTATGTCTATCTGAACACTTGAAATTAAAACTGACCAGTACTTAGAATATTAGAATATTAATTTATTCATTTGTAACATTACATGTTAACATAAATAACATTTTTATTAAAATTATTGTATTTTCCAAAATAAAAATACTTAATGAGAAAAAGGGCATTGTTTTAAACTATTGTAACCTCTATAATATCTGGTTTATGGAAAGATAGCTAGACTTGTATCTTTTTCTATGTTCCAACATGTTGTAATTTATATTAATTATAGAACTACATAAAGAAAATCTGTCCTTACATAAATAAGTCCTTACACAAAATGTTTGGGAGGAGAACATTAACTGCCTTTTCAGATAATTAT